>NC_091764.1:107155901-108419200 GCF_029378745.1 Bos indicus | reverse complement strand
TATAATTAAAATATTATTCAAATAAAAAAAAGTTTGTCTTCAGAAGACAGTCAACAGGTACACATGGCTGATTCTCTAGAAACTTTAGCCCCTGCCCTCCAGTATGGACTCCACCCTGCCCAGTAACAGATGCTTAAACCACCAACAATAAAATGGATCTTCTTTCCCTCACACTATCAGCAGTAGGGGCAGCTCTTCTCCCTTCTGCCAAAGCGACTTCCTCTGTCTTCTCCACCCGTCTCATCACCGAGTGACTTCTGGATTCACGAGGAGACGGACAAAGTGTGTGTGTGTGAGGAATCTGGGCTGGTCACCCACCTTCTCGGCAAGGGCCTCCTCCAGAGTGGTCAAAGCGGTGTCGGTGTTGGTGGTGTCCGCCTGCAAGGACTTGACTCGCTCCTTCAAGCTGCTCATCTGCTTTTCCTTATCTCTAAGCTGCTCTTGGAGGTTTTCAATCTGAGTTGTGAATAAAAATCATTTTAAGTTGGAAACAGACAGGTCAGGGTTGTTTGTGAGTGTGTGTTCTGTAGAAATAATTTAATCCTAAGGGTTTTAGAATTTCATGCAAACCTTTAAGCTGAGAATTTATAGCTGAGAAAGAGAAATCACACACATTGGCAGGGGGGCGGGGAGTTATTGGGCACACATGTAGAGTCATGACTCTCAAGAAGTAACTAGGGAGAAAAGACCGCACATACAGGGATGGGGAGAAGGAGAAGACCTAAAGAGCCATGAGCAGTAACTGGATTACTCCCCAGCAATGGTGTGGATGCCCAGAGGGACTCCTCTAAAAAGTGCTGGAGGAGGACAGGGAATGGGCCAGCGGGACAGTAGAAAAACAAACCAGCGTGTAAAGGAGCAACTGTTCTTAAGTGATAGTGTTCCAGTTAGATTTTTTATACCACCTTTTATCTAAACAGCAAGGATTTTCAATGAAATTTATTATTGTAGTTACTCATTCTTTCATACACACTTACACGCTTCATTTAATCGAAACAAGTAGTGCTGGATTCTCTACTATGCCAGGTGTGGGTGACACAAAGAGAAGTGAACAGACCCATTTCCATTAGAAGGTGGGAAGAGGACTCTCTGAAGCTGAACCCAGGACATGGACATGGGTAGACAGACGGGAGCGACGAGGGACTTTTAAGCAAAGAAATGGTCTGGTCAAGTTCTCTGTTTCAGACTGATTAGTTCTGATGGCTGTGGAGAAGATATCTAAGGCGACTTATGTAGAGACATGACAACAATTAGAGGAGACCGTGTCAATGCAGGTAACAGAGCTTGGAAACTAAATGAGCTAAGAGAGATGGAAAAGACGGGATGAGCTTGTGAACGTGTGGAAACAGCATGTTATCAGTAAGGAGACAAGTGTAGGTACAGTGAAAAAACAGTAAGAAAAGATAAGGAGGAACTCAGATGTTCTTGATAAGCTAAAGGAAAATAATAAATAAGGCCACTCCTAAAACTCATAAACGTCATTCTTTTGTTCAGCATATATTTGCGCTCTTGCTACAGGACAGGCACTTTTCCAGGTGTTGAGAATTAATTAAAACAGACAACCCCGTCCTCAAAGAGCTTATATCCTACCTACATGGTAGACAGTCGATGAATAAATAAAATGAATACAGTACTCAGGACAGCGGGTAAGCCCTATAGAGAAAAATGAAGCAGGAGAATACAATAGTCCTGTGTTCTTGAACTACCTGGTTTATCTCACACAGCTTTCAAAAAGCAACATGTCTTACCCCCATGAACAAGATGACCACAGTCTACACTCCTCCATACATGAACATATTACATTTGCACACATACACACTGCATTCTTTTGTCTATCTACACTTTTATCACATTTATCTCCATTAGTCCATCTATCTGTACATTATAACGCTAATCTCCAATCATCATCATTCATTTTATATACATCTCCACAAGTAGACTGAATCCACCTTCTCTACATTGTAATGCTAATCTCCAACCACAGTCATTCATTTCATGCACATCTCCACAAGTAGACTGAATCCGACTTCTCCACCCCAGTTTTGTACCTTCGTATCTGGCACACGTCATGTCCATGATAAATCTGGCTCATTAATCAGTAAATAATGTATAATCTTTGACTTTTATAAACTGTATTTAGGCATACACATAAACTTTTGCCAAGAAAGGAACTACAAAAGAACCCTAGATCCAACCTTAAAATAATTTCCTACATCAACTTAATACTGTATTATAAGCTCTTTAAGGGTCTGCTTCATTCCAAAGGGGGAAGAAAAGCAAAGGCCCCTTTCTAGAGTCAATGAAAATTTCATAGCAGAAGAAATAAGCTAAGCAAAAAAGATTTGGTGAATTAGGTGAACTTATCAATAGGAGACCATGAATACTGTAAAGCTTGGATTTTTACTCTTTAACAAGGAAATAATCCTACAGGTCAACCATTGAAACTGGTTCCAACCTTTTCAATGCCAATAAAGTCTAAAGCTTACTGTCTGAGAACAGAATATCACGTATGAAGAAGTATTAGTTCCCTTTAGTTTAATCAGACCCTCCTACTGGAATCTCATACGGATCAATATTTAGGTAAACCCACAACCTCTAAAGAGTTTTGCCACTTAAAAATCTAGCACACCATAAACACACAGAATGCAATGCCCTAGTGTTTACATGTTTAACCAGCTGTGCACCTAATTCTAGTTGCTAACATATAAATCCTACTCAAATAAAAAGATACAATCAGGTCGATTAGATTTTCTCACCAAGAAAGCTAACATATAAACCCTAATCAAATAAAAAGATACGATCATGGTGTCGATTAGACTTTCTTACCAAGAAAGAGCAGTACAACAGCTTTTCTTACAAAATGAAATTTCCCAAAACCAACCAAGTTTTATGTATCACAAAACAAGAGGTCTCTTTTATGAGCCTGTCTAATATACAAACAGCCCTTACATGCGTAATAAGGATAAGTACCCTTCGTTCTCCTCCGTTATCAACATCTAAGAAATTAAAACATTAACTGTTAACAACTTTACTTGTATAATTTATATGTAGTCCAACTATTAAAGGAATCCATTTATTCTCTGCTGGTAAAAACAAAAAAACAAACAAAAAAAAAAACCTTTCCTGATATACTCGGGTATAGAAGCTGCTAAACTAGGTAAAATCCCCTTTAACAAGTTCCCCCTAAGCTGCTTTCTTATTCAATCACTCAGCTGTCTAAACAGATTGTTGAGTTGGAGGGAAGGAAAAGGATGGCTATTCTTGGACTCCTATTTACTTCTAAAGAGCAGAAATAAACATTCCATAGTGACAGGAACCGACAAAATGAAAAAAGGGCAGTGGTCACTAAAACTGCCTTCTTTGGGCAAGTTGCCATCAGTGAGGAAGACTTGAAACAGACTTGAAACAGATGCAGATATGTGCAAACTAGCTGCACAGGCATTAAACAAACTCCCTCCTGTGCGGGAGGAGGGTGTATACAAAACATTTTTAGTTATCCAGCATCGGGATGGACAATAGTTAATCCTACTAAGAACTCCTCTTATATATCATTGCTTTGTTTGTTGTTATTTAGTTGCTAAGTCCTGTCTGACTCTTTGTGACCCCATGGACTGTACATAGCCTGCCAGGCTCCCCAGTTCAGGGAACTCTGTAGGCAAGAATACTGGAGTGGGTAGCCATGCCCTTCTCTGGGGGATCTTCTCGACCCAGGGATCGAACCCAGGTCTCAAGCACTGCAGGCAGATTCTTTACTGTCTTAGCACCAGGGAAGCTGTGGACCTGATGATTAATGGAGAGGTCCAATTAGGTAATACAAACAGCCTAATAGCATAGGAAAGAACAATGAAGAATTCAAGACGGAAATATTTTTAAAATAATTATTTAGAGAAAAAAGACATTTTCCTTAAAATGATCCCTCTAATTAGAGTATATCCCTGGTAACTGGGCTGGAAAGAAAAGAGAAATAATATACCTATTACACTACATAGAGCCTTTCTTTTCCTTATACAATTTTTATTTTACAAAGAGAGAGGAAAATTGATGGAGGAAGAAGACTGATGTCGAATGCAGGCCGCACATAAATCCATCGATCTGCACAGCAGCTCCATATTGGCACAGATTTCTTAACATCTTTTGTTTTGGTTTTTATCAGCATTTCCAGTTGTCAGAAACTATCATGTTTCAACATGGGTGATTTATTCCTACTCGAGTGGAACTGATTACTCTGCCAGGCCCTAATCACTGAGCGAAGGTAGAGGAGACTTTCTATAGGTTGTAGTACTAAGGACAAGAAATCCCCCAATACTTCTCGCAGCCACCTACCTACTCTGAGCATCATTTGAAGGAAAAGAATTTTTCAATGATGCCTCCACACTTATTCTAAGCAGTCATCAGTGTCAAATTTATTGTGTGAAGTAGGTTCAGGAATCTTAGGCTCTTCCTTTCTTTTTTTAATCATGTATCTACTTGGTGCTCTTCTCAGACATTAATTATCAGCATATCCTGGGTTTATTCTAATTATCCTTCTGTACCTGTATTTACTAGGTTTCCATGGTAGCTCAGTGGTAAAGAATCCCCCTGCCAATGCAGGAGACGCAGTTTCAATCCCTGGGTTGGGAAGATCTCCTGCAGTAGGAAATGGTAACCTACTCCAATATTCCTGCCTGGAGAATTCCATGGACAGAGGAGCCTGGTGGGCTACAGTTCATGGAGTTGTGAAGAGTCAGACACAACTGAGCAACTGAGCACATGAACACAGGAACCCTTGTATCCCAACTTGTTTGTTTCACAAATTCTGGGTATTTTGAAGCAAGAGTTCAATGATGACCTTAAGGTATGTCTCACATTCCAGTCCACACAAATGAGCCATGGGCATTTTTACATGAAGAGCACCAACTGCTTTCATAAGAAAAGTTAAAAACCATTAATCGGTGGCATTCTATTCAAATACCCACAATACTGCCTACAGTGAATAGTCACTTCACTTAGAACCGCCTGCTTAGCTGCTGTGTCAGAGTCTGGTCTGGCTGGGATGCTGGGAGGACAGAACGACAGGAATCACAGGTCCTCACTATACGCAACCGAAACCCAAGAACCTCATCAAATTTAGGGAATTTTTCTTGGTCAACTTGAATGATTTTTCTAAGCTGAAAAACTCCTGTAGGAAAAGAAAAAGCGTTAGGAGATAAAAGTAAGGAGGTCTAGCAATCACAGGAAGATGAAACAGATAAAGAACAAAATACTTGTCTGATGCTAGAAGCTATTTTCTGGTGAGGGTACAGATCGGTGTGGCAGAGAGAAGGAAGGGCACAGACAGTGATTTCATCAAAGTCTGATTTCATATTAACTTCTTCAGGCGGTTAATTATTTCAGCTTCTCAACTAGAGTTGACAGGCACCTAGGCATCTATCCAAATAGGGATTCCCACAGGTGAGAAGGCAATGCGAGTTAATTCATGTCAAATGAGAAGCAGTTTTAAGCAGAATATTAACTGTGCTTTGAAACTTTGATCAAGCGTTGTTGTTGTTGTTTTCAAATCCTTTATCCCTTTCCAGATACCTATCTATGTCTTTATACGCTGACTAGTTCCTCCTACGAGGTCTCCTGAGAGACTACTAAGAATAACCTTTGTCCCGAAAGGGACCTGACCCTTTCATATTGACTTGTCAATTACCATTTTTCAAGTTTAAAATGTATATTCGGTCAAAACAGAATTCAGGACACTGCAAACTAGAGCCTGCAAGAATCTGAGGATATTAATATGGCACACGATCAACCAAAAAAGGACACATTCCATAAATCCTCAAATTATTTACTAAGCTGCTCAAAAGTCCAAAGAAATGATGTTTTAATAAGGGTCAAGATTACTTCTATGTTGTACAAAGCATTACAGCATAAGCCTCTGAATGGTTCTTATTTACATTATGCCTTAGCCACTGAAAATACAGAATTTATCCAAAGGCCACGTTCTCTCAGGTCTGTCCTTAGTGCCTCCACAATAACGCCGGTACAACAGGGCTCCACATTTCCCCAGGTGAAAAATACAAAGCTCTTTAAAAACATATCCACACTTATCCCAGGAATGCAAGACTGATTCAACATACAAAAATCAATCAACAGAACAGTCAGACATGACTGAGCACACACATAGATGCTGCTGACAAAAACGAAGTTAAATCAGACTTTGCAAGTTCAACCATCTACCCTCCTCAAAGTTTTACTTGAAAAGGTGAGGGGGGGAAAAAGTTACATAAGCAAAGTAAATCCACATGGAGCACACTCCCCAGGAGAAATACCACCGTCAATCAGACTTCATTGACTATGTATTGTTTTTTCAATAAAATACTGTAAGAATTTAGCTATATATATTTTCCACTGAGGAAAAAAAATTAACATTTTAAAAAAATAAGTAAAAGAAAGAAAAGGGAAATCCTAATGCCTAAGTATATTAAGCTTTCAACTTAAATGCAATTAGGGCCTGACCTTGTCCTCTTCTAACCTAGCTAATAGCTTGTGACTTTAAAACAATATTTAGAAAACACTGCAAGTAATTCTTATTAAAAATCATTCTTGCTGTTTAGTCACTGAGTCGTGTCCAACTCTTTTGTGACCCCATGGACTGTAGCCCCTGCAGGCTCCTGTGTCCATGGAATTTCCCAGCCAAGAATACAGGAGTGGGTTGCCATTTCCTTCTCCAGGGGATCTTTCCAACCCAGGGATGGGACCCACATCTCCTGCATTGGCAGGTGGATTCTTCACCACTGAGCCACCAGGCAAGCCCTTGTTAAAGACAAGGCAGCACAATTTTTAAAATATTAATTTTCCCAGAATAAATTAGTAAATGTTGTTTTCAATGATAAAACATATCTTTCCATTTTATGATATGGAAAAACTGAAGAAACTAACATAGTCTTAAGACTCCACAGAAAACAAAGTATATAAAGAACGTGTTCTTCCTGACTTCCTACCGAAAACAAAGTAACAGGAGACTTAAAGAACCAATCTAGAACCAAGAAAGGGGAAACCTTCTAATTCTATGCATCAGTAGCTTTCTGCTACTGTTAGATCTGAACACTAAATACTGACACTCAGGACACTGGAGATGCAGGCCAGGCAAAAGAAACAGACGTTACAGAGCAGAGACAGCAGAGATGATAATACCTGCATCAGCAAATTAAACTCCAAGCTCCATTACCATTTATAAATCCATCAAGCAAGGGGCGGTACAATTTTAACACACATTCTGAATGCAGCTCAGATTCAAATGCTCAGTTACATTTTCCAGGTCAGTGGTTTATTATAAAAATAAGAGATCTACTGTAACACAAAACTACTTTAAACCATCGGGGAGAGCCCTGAAAAGGAGGGGCCGATGCTAATCCCGTTGTACAGCACGCCTGGCCATCTGCTATTGTCTCATCTCACTCTCGGAGCACAAGGCTATCACCATGCATACAAATACATTCATTGCCTAGAAAGCTAGAGATGGTGGGCGGGCAGGGATGGCCCAGTTTACTTCAGTCACTCAGTCGTGTCCAACTCTTTGTGACTCCAGGGACTGCAGCATGTCAGGCTTCCCTGTCAATCACCAATTCCCAGAGCTTGCTCAAACTCATGTCCATTGAGTTAGTGATGCCATCCAACCATCTCATCCTCTGTTGTCCCCTTCTCCTCCTGCCTTCATCTTTCCCAGCATCAGGGTCTTTTCAAATGAGTCGGTTCTTTGCATCAGGTGGTCAAAGTATTGGAGTTTCAGCTTCAGCATCAGTCCTTCCAATGAATATTCAGGACTGATTTCCTTTAGGATGGACTGGCTGGATCTCCTTGCAGTCCAAGGGACTTTCAAGAGTCTTCTCCAACACCACAGTTCAAAAGCATCAATTCTTCGGCACTCAGTTTTCTTTATAGTCCAACTCTCACATTCATACATGACTACTGGAAAAACCATAGCTTTGACTAGTTGGACCTTTGTTGGCAAAGTAATGTCTCTGCTTTTTAATATGCTCTCTAGGTTGGTCACAGCTTTTCTTCCAAGGAGCAAGCATCTTTTAATTTCATGGCTGCAGTCACCATTTGCAGTGATTCATTCTGGAGCCTGAGAATTTAAAATCTCTCACTGTTTCCATTGTTTCCCCATCTATTTGCCATGAAGAGATGGGATCGGATGCCATGATCTTAGTTTTCTGAATGTTGAGTTTTAAGCCAACTTTTTCACTCTCTTCTTTCACTTTCATCAAGAGGCTCTTTAGTTCTTTGCTTTCTGCCGTAAGGGTGGTATCATCTGCCTATCTGATGTTATTGATATTTCTCTCAGCAATCTTGATTCCAGCTTGTGCTTCATCCAGCCTGGCATTTCACATGATGTACTCTGCATAGAAGTTAAATAAGCAGAGTGACAATATACAGCCTTGACATACTCCTTTCCAAATTTGGAACCAGTCCATTGTTCCACGGCCAATTCTAACTTGCTTCCTGACCTGCATACAGATTTCTCGGAGGCAGGTAAGGTAGACTGGTATTCCCATCTCTTACAGAATTTTCCAGTTTGTTGTGATCCACACAGTCAAAGGCTTTGGCATAGTAAAGAAAGCAGAAGCAGATGCCTTTTCTGGAACTCTTGCTTTTTCGATGATCCAGTGGATATTGGCAATTTGATGTCTGGTTCCTCTGCCTTTTCTAAATCCAGCTTGAACATCTGGAAGTTCTTGGTCCACGTACTGTTGAAGCCTGGCTTGGAGAATTTTGAGCATTACTTTGCTGTCGTTGAGATGAGTGCAACTGTGTGGTAGTTTGAACATTCTTTGGCATTGCCTTTCTTTGGGACTGGAATGAAAACTGACCTTTTCCAGTCCTGCGGCCACTGTTGAGTTTTCCAAATTTGCTGGCATATTGAGTGCGGTGCTTTAACAGCATCATCTTTTAGGATCTGAAATAGCTCAACTGGAATTCCATCACCTCCACTAGCTTTGTTTGTAGTGATGCTTCCTAAGGCCCACTTGACTTCGAATTCCAGGATGTCTGGCTTTAGGTGAGTGATCACACCACTGTGAATATCTGGGTCATGAAGATCTTTTTTGTATAGTTCTTCTGTGTATTCCTGGAGAATATACTGGAGAAGGGAATGGCAAACCACTTCAGTACTCCTGCCTTGAGAACCCAATGAACAGGGATGGTCCAGACAGAGCCCAAACTGGTCCAGAATGTGGGATAATCCAACCATTACCACAGCTGCTACTATTCTCAAAAAACAAAGTTTAACGCATATTTAATAGGCCAAAGTAATACATTATTTCCTGATATTCTCCTTAAATATTAAAATAGTTAAATATTACTTAAATAAATGGTTGTAAGTAATATCTGTGAAAAGATGATCAGAGAATGCAGATGCCAAGAAGATGAAAGGAGAGTTACCATCTCCCTCTTCCTTATGGAGTAAGTGTCTAAATCAAGAAGCCAAGCAGGTTAAGTGTTGTGTAGAATTAAGACATGTCTTCAGGAATATCTCAAGTTCCATGGGTTGGCTTAAAAGCTCAATTTGTTTTTTCCTTAAGATGCTATGGAAAAACCAAAATAAACTTTTTGGCCAATCCAATACCTAAAAGGTTATGCTTAATATCCCACTGCAGATCAATTTCTAAAGTTTCTAATGGAAAATCTTCAGGACCAGGGGAAAGAAAAGTTGAATTCTACTTACTAGTTTCCTAAATAAAGTAACAGGATAACAAAGATGAATGCATTCACTGAAAAGCTTCTCATGATATAAGAAGTGGGAATAACTTTCCCAGAGACTCTTAACAGAGTTCATAAGGAGGCGGGTAGAAAAAAGAATTCAGAGCTAGAGATCTGCCATGAATTTTTAAGAATCCGTATTATAAACGTATGAAGAATGGAGGTTCCATTCTGGGACACAACCCTCTTGGCAAGGACACGACCCACCTTTTTCACTCACAGCGCTCCCTCAGCCTGGGACACCTCACCCCTCCCCCATCTGCCAAGCAAACTTCATGCATCTTCAAGACTCGGCCGCTGTGACTTTTCTCAGACTCCTCTCGCGCAAGGTTGAATCTGAAATGCTCTGCTTTGTGCCCACGTGTGCCATTCGTGTAGCAGCCTCTTTAGCTCTGAGAGTCTGAGAGCAGGAGCCACGTCTTGTCTGTGTGTTCACTAGCACAGCACCAGGCACACAGCAGAAGGTGCTACGTTGTCAGCATGAGGGAAGACGGCGGAGGATGCCTGGGACGACCAGAAGCCCAACAGAACACAGTGACTGTGTGACTACAGATGTCCTCAGGAAGCAGAGGAGCCAAGGAGACTCCCGTGTCCACAAATACTCCCTGCCCTAAAACGAATGGTCCTGTTCCACCGTGCGACTATGCCACAACTCACCCACTCAGTTCTGTCAGTGACCATCTGCACAGTGTTTCCTCAGTTTTATATCTTTCCTCAATCCAAACAAGGTTACTATGAGCATTCCTATATATACCTTGGAGTTCATCTAAAGTATATGTACAAGGCACTTTACATTTAATAAGTGCTTTCCAAAATACCTGTATCTAATTTAAAAGCCCAACAGCACTGCATGAAAAAGAAATCCAGCTGCCATATTTACCAATACCTGATACTGTCAGACTTCTTAATTTTTGCCAATATAGCTTAAAATGGAAAGTATAAAATGATTTCTTAATCTTTTACTTTACATTCCCCTGATGACAGTGGGGATAATGGGTAAATCGCTGTTCATATTTACTTGCCACGTGTATTTCCTCTTACATCTATTTGCTTAATACACACTTAAGTTGCACAAAAACACATTATCCTGGCCTAAGGTATGGGTGCATGCATAAACACCAAAGCAAGTATTTATTTCTGGGAGATAACAGAGGGGAATACTATCAAGAAAAGGTATGCCAAAGAACTTGGACTGTATTTGAAATTTTACTTCCCAAGTCGAATAACTACAATTACTTATTATGTTATTCTCTATGTTTTTTGTATCTCTCAAATAACTAAATTATGAAACATAAAAAGATAATATAAATGCATGGTCAACAAGCATGCACTTATGACCACTCTGGGAAAGGCATTCAAAGGATTTCTTGGGGAACCAAGAATTAAATGAAATGTAAACCTTGGAAACAAGGCAGGCTATGGTGCAACAGCTAGAGGTAAACGTTAAATTCACTGAAACGCAGAAATGAAGGCTACACAATGTGAATTACCATGACAGAAAAGACAGTTCTTTCCCCTCAACAAGAAGCACAATGTAAATATGAAAAGTACCGTAGACACAGCTAAAGACAACAAAGTTTACCAGCAAAAATCAGGAAGGGTGATTATAAATACACTAAGTATTTTTCACAGAAAGTAGTCAACAGACATTGCTTCACTTTAAAATGTGTTAAATTCAGACATAAAAATTAAATACATTGCTAAAAGTAATACGGAGATTAGGAAAACTAGACACAAGTTATATTTTCCCTACTCCATGAAACTGCTGTAATCAAGGTTACAAAGGACCTTTGCAGTATTAAACCCAATGGCAAATTCTTAGTTTTCATCTTATTTAACTCATCAGCAGTACTTGACAAGGCTAATCATCACCCCCTTGAAACTTCCTTAACTTGATTTCTAAGACATCACGTTCCAGTGAAAAGTCATAAACCTATTCTTTGAAGAGAGAGATTTGACAAAATGATGCTCAAGTTCATGTGGAGAAAGAAACAAGTGAGAAAAGTCAGAAATTGCTACAAAAAAAGGAAAAGAATAAAGCAGAACAACCTTACTGAACACTAAATGCATGATTAAAGTGCAATAATTAATAAAACTTGCTACTGGGACAGATAGAGAGGCAGATACATGGAACAGGCCAGAAATAGGCCCAGATTTACAGGACAATTTATCTGTGGCATCTCACGTCAGAAGAAAAAAGGTAGATTATTTAACAAACATTATAATGACAGCCGTCTGGCTACATATAAGAACAAAAGCTGAATCATTACAGCCAAAACATAAATTTCACAAAATAATGTTTAGATGTAAAGAAAAAAGAAACTTTAAACAAACCAGAAGAAAGCGTGTGTGAGTTACTTAATAATCTTGGCGGGCATAAGGGCTCTTTGAGCATGACCAAAAATTCAGAGGACTCAGAGGAAAGGACTACTAAGTCTGAAGTATAAATTCTAAGACAAACACCACCAAGGAAACAAAGAAGAAAAGGACAAACAAAACATATTTTGCAAAGCATGAAGAAAAGAGGCCAGTTCAACATGGGAAAGAAATTAATCCATGTGATAGAAAATGTAAAAATGAAAGGAACATGTAGGTTCCCAAAGAAAACTATGAAATGCACTCAGATTTAAACAAATATTAATCAGGAAGGTAGACATTTTTAATTATCTACGAGGTCAGTGGAAATTTTTAGAGGTTTGGCAACAATCGTCTGATGAAGCTGTGAAGAAAGCCATCTGAATATAAAAAAGCCACAGGCTTTGTAAAAAACTGGGCATCTGTTGTTTTTTTTTTGGATTCATACAATATCATTCTTGAATGAGGTGATTTATGTCGCTGTTATGCTGTTATGATAAATATGTAAATAAGGAGGGAAAACCCTATAAATATCTACTGACACAGCTGTAGGACATTAGTTAATCATGGTGTAAGACACTGAAGGCCATGCAGACATTAAAAACAATGAGATAAAGCTACATATAAAATGACATTAACATGTTTACTTTTAAACAAATAAATAAGTATGATCCCAGCTGTCTTTTTTAAAAAAAGGTGTGTGACACAAACAGGCCCACATATATACCCAGATATTTAATAAAAGAGTATACAATAATTACCAGCAAGTTACATCTAAAGAGCTTCACTGACAGGGCCAAAGAATGAGAAAAAATAATTTCATTTCTGATGTTTTTGTACTTCTTGAATTTTTTTTACCTTGAACATATATTACTTTCATAATTTAAAACTAGAAAAAACGTAGAAGAAATTAGCATCCACTAACAACGTATCATAGGCAACTATTTAGAGTGATCTAACTTTTATGTTTACTCGAAAGCAGATGAAAACCAAACTAATGTAACAGAGGACAAATACTAAACACAGTCCTCTGTGCACAAAGGAAAAGCTGAACTTGAGGTTTAATAAGGTGAGTTATCTTCCCTGGCTATCGTTAGAGGTTAAAAATGAGCTGGGACAACGTCAAATACTTCTCATCCATCCCCTCAATGGAGAGGAGCAATCAACAGCAGTGCCTACTCCAACTGTCACCTCAAGGGCAGCCTTAATGAAGCTACATGTGGGAGGGGCAGATGGTCAACAGTACTTTCCTGACTGATTATAGAGTGTTAGCCTCTTCCCAGTAGTGATTAAGGTAAAAAAGGAAAGAAAGTCTTCTTTTCCTTGAGATATGCATATTACATGTCAGTACAGTAGCACGGGTCTCTATTCAAAACTGTAGTCCTCTTAACCCCGAGGATGGAGCAGCAAGCACCCGGCCCACGCACTACACTAACATGTCAGCACAGTTGCCGTATGAGACAGAAGACCAGGAGAGGCGGAGCGATGCCAGAATAATCGCTCGGGCAATTTACAAGGCACTGTGCACAAACAGTAACATGGGGAATGTGCCTGAAGATACCAGACAGTGTTTACTTGGAAACTTTAAGAACCGAATGTGCAGAGCAGTTTTAACAACCTACCTCCTTCAACAACAGTTTTCAACTCCTTCCTGCAGAAGTATCAACAGAGGAATGAGAGGCAGACTTTGACAGCATGTGGGTACAAGGCAGAGGGCCCTGGGTTCAGAACACGTGCACCTCACCTTCTTCTGAAGAACGTTGACCTTCCGCTCCTTCACGTCCAGCATGTCCTTGAGGTCGTGGATCTCCCCGGCCTGCGTCCCCTTCTCTTCAGCCATGTCCTGGATTTGCTTTGTCTTCTTATTCAGCATGGTTTCCTTCTCTTCCAAACGCAACCGCAGAGCGTCCACCTACGAGTGTTGAGATTTTTACAAGTGATTAACTGAAAAGAAGGACTTCCCAGGTGGCTCAGCGGTGAAGAACCTGCCTGCCAATGCAGGAGACTCCAACTCGATCCCTGGGCTGGGGAGATCCCCAAGAAGGGCATGGCAAGCCACCCCAGTATTCTTGCCTGGAGAATCCCCATAGACAGTGAACCCTGGCGGGCTACAGTTCATGGGGGTTGCAAACAGTTGGACATGACTTAATGACTAAACAATAACAACTGAAAAGAATGGAATGTAATTCCTTCCCAATAGATGTGCACTGTTGCCCAAGTAATATTTTTATAGCAAGCTTACATTAGAATTCAAATAACGGGGCTTCCCTGATAGCTCAGTTGGTAAAGATCTGCCTGCAATGCAGGAGATCCTGGTTCAATTCCTGGGTTGAGAAGATCCACTGGAGAAGGGAAAAAGCTATCCACTCCAGTATTCTGGCCTGGAGAACCAATCCATGGGGGTCGCAAAGAGCCGGACAGGACTGAGCAACTTTCACTTTCTGGAGAAGGGAAGGGGTACATACCACTCTGAATGTAATCATGACTACTTAGAATTAAACTCTAAAATTTTGTGAGTTCTTCCATAATGAAATAAAAATTTTACATCAGTTAAATTACGATGGTATCAAGATAAATAGATCCAAATAAACGGGACAAGATAGAGAATTGTTAAAAATGGGCCGAGCTTTGCTACTTCTATAAAAGCAGGTATGATCTATCATGTTTCTCAAATTTTACATGCATTAGAATCCTTCAGAAGATTTGAACAGAATGCCAGGACAAGCCATCAGAGTTTCTAATCCAGCAAGGTTGGGGCTCAAGGATCAGTATTTCTAACAAGTTCCCAAGTGATACCACACTGCTTTAGAAAATTTAAAATTAGAAAGAAAACTGTAACTGCCACCAAACTTGACACTTGCTGAATCAAATACTACAATCCACCTGCAGCTGACAATATTATCACACACTCAGAGATCTGTGAGGCCAAGCAAGTCTACCACCAGCTCCTCTGACTAGACAGCCCAAGTTTGCTGTCCAAGTACCAGCACATCCGGAAATAACAGCATTATAACTATAGTATCAGTAATATATCAAAACTATATCATATCAAAACACTAAGGAGGGAGGTTCAAGATGGAGGGGACATATGTTTACCTATGGCTGATTCATGCTGATGTATGGCAGAAAACCAACACCAGATTGTAAAGCAACTGTCCTTCAATTAAAAATAAATTAAATAAATAACTGCTACTGCTAAGTCACTTCAGTCGTGTCCGACTCGGCGCGACCCCATAGACGGCAGCCCACCAGGCCTCCCCATCCCTGGGATTCTCCAGGCAAGAACACTGGAGTGGGTTGCCATTTCCTTCTCCAATGCATGCAAGTGAAAAGTGAAAGTGAAGTCGCTCAGTCGTGTCTGACTCTTAGCGACCCCGTGGACTGCAGCCCACCAGGCTCCTCCATCCATGGGATTTTCCAGGCAAGAGTACTGGAGTGGGGTGCCATTGCCTTCTGCGAAATAAATAACTAGTATTAGCAAAAAAAAAAAAAAGAGCATAAAGAAGGCTGAACATCCAAGAATTGATGTTTTCCAATTGTGGTGCTACAGAAGACTCTTGAGAGTCCCTTGGACAGCAAGATCAAACCAGTCAATCCTAAGGGAAATCAACCCTGAATACTCATTGGAAGGACTAATGCTGAAGCTGAAGCTCCAATACTTTGGCCACCTGATATGAACAGCCAACTCACTGGCGAAGATTCTGATGCTAGAAAAGACGCTGGGCAAGACTGAAGGCAAAAGGAGAAGAGTGTGGCAGAGGATGAGATGGTTGGATGACACCACCGATTCAATGGACACAAACCTGGGTGAACTCCGGGAGATAGTGAGGGACAGGGAGGCCTGGTGTGCTGCAGTTCATGGGGTCACTAAGAGTCAGACATGATTTAGCAACTGAACAACAAAGCAAAAACCTCCCCCACCCAAAACTAACATTATATAAAAATAACATGGTCTCTGAGTACCAATACTGTGTGTGTAGTAGCATTTACTGCTCAATAGATACTGAGGAAAATTTCCTAGGAAACTAGTCTCATTTGAAACTGCTATAGATAAGCCATCATGTACTTACAAATAATCTTAAACTATGCTAGAGAGGAAAAACGTATAAATGAAAAGATTTCACTCTGCTCATCTCTATTTCAACCACTTCAATGCCACCAGGGTCGCCAAGCCGAATACTGGGGAGCCATCTTTTCAGGTCTGATAATTCTTCACCACAAGTTCCACTGTCCCCTCAATAAACACTCCCTTATCTGTAACTTTCCTCTGGTTTAATAAATGATACATGGCAAGCTTTCTTATATTCTGCAAAGACTCACCTAAGAACTGTCAAACTCTGAAAATCTTATTTCTGAAACTCAGCTCTTTCTTTTATGCCTGCTAAGCCTATTCTTTGTTCATAGCATAACCTCTGACCCATCACCCTTTTTGTTATCCACCTCCCTTGTAGTTTTATTTCTCTCCCAGCCTGAGCAATCATTTCAAATACAGCCTCACATCATTTTGTTTTGTTTTGTTTTGTTGCAGTCATGTTTACTGCACAAACCTTTACTTCTAAATTAACCAGTTTACTTCATTCTACCCTCACACTTCTGAACCTTCTTGCATGTGGTCAGGTATGTGCTTGCCAACCACACATAGAGTATTATCGAAAGCCCTCAGAATTCTGAGGACAGTAACTGTGAGACCTCAGAGAGCTGCTGCTTTGCGGAAAGCACCTAGATGCCCTGCTGCGTTTTTGCATCAGACCCCTGACTCTGCTAAGTGACCTGGAGGCGGGCCTGTGCTAACCACTCACTAAAGCCTGCGTGCTGTTCTGATGGAATGTCAGGTATGAGACCCACAGGAACTGGTGACTGAAAAAGGTAATGAGTGAAAAACTCTTGTTATAGATACACAAACTTTTGGTGTTACTGCAGTGGGAAATGCCGGCTTTGATATTCAAAATAGTTTATATCCCAAAGATTAGGCACAAACTACCCGCGCCCACATACACCCTAATCACTAAATGATCTTTTCAAGTCAAGTCACCTGTGTACACTTTTTCTTGGTCTGCTTTTTCATGCAACGCAGAATTTAAATGTGCTAGTCTGGAGATCTAAGATAAAAAATACCACAAAAACCACTTTGCTACTACTAGATTAATCGCTCTGAATTCTACACTGATCTTTTGGTTTGAACTAAATTCATAGTGTAATTTTGCGTGAGGTCCATATTTCACAAACCACACACACACACAAAAAGCATATTCAGGGAAACCCCTCAGAGATTAGCAGGATACACAGTCATCACCCTAACACCATTCTTGGCAGGGGGAATAATGCCTTGTTTATTCATGTCCGCTGGGCTGGAGGAACAGCATCTCTCCAGCTTGCCAAGCATCAAGGTCTGTGGCAAGCAGGTTATGCCAACTTCAACATAAGTAGGAGGCTTTTCCTCTGCAGGATTTTCCCTACCAATGGACGTGAACAGAAAAATGGCTACCCTGCTGTTCCTGTCTTTTACTTCATCAATATCAACCCATCTTAGCCTTCTTCTGTTTTATATCAATAAATAGATTTACCTAAGAGCACAGTAGTATTTGCATGGAAACAATGGTGTATTTCCTGTAATTCCTCTCTTGGAGTTACAGGACTCACTCTGCTTCCAACTCTCTGACCACGCCTTTTCAATGTTCTTCACTGGTGCGTGATAAGTCACTTCAGTGGTGTCTGACTCTTTGCAACCCCATGGACTGTAGTCCACCAGGCTCCTCTGCTCATGGGATTCTCCAGGCAAGAGTACTGAAGTGGGTTGCCATGCGCTTCTCCAGGGGATCTTCCCAACCCAGGGATTGAACACAGGTCTCCTACGTTAAGCCAGGTCCTACATTAACAGGTGAGTTCTTTACCACTAGCGCCACCTGGGAAGGCTGTTCTTCACTGGACCCTCTGTCATTTCCCTCTATGTCTCACTCCCTACAACTTCCTCTGGAGAAACCACTTCATTCTTGAGGCTTTAGCCACCATCCCCCTAACAACAGCGCCCACATATTTATTCCCGGTCCCAACCAGTTTTAAAAACCTGAGATTCTAACAAAAGTTTCTGCTTAAATCAGATATACCACTGAATATTCTGTTTAGAATGAGTTTGTTTTTTTTTTTTTAAGAATCTTTGCTTTTAAAGGACCTTTAAAAGTGGCCAAACATTAATGCAGATTAAATCTGAGTGATGTCTATTATGTTATTTTCTGCATTTTTCCTGTATTTGACAGTATTTTGTAAGGTTTTTAAAAATTAAATAAACTACTCCTAATTATAAGACTACAAAAAAAGCAAAGCCCACACTAAGTGACCTGCCCAAGATCACAGCATAACCTCCCGTCACCACTTCTCCCACTGTCTCCGCCTAGAAAGAAGGATGAACGAAGGGCACTGGGCCAGGAGACCAATACCGCACACAAGCAGACCTTTTAAGAAGGCTGTTCCAACAAACTCAGTGAGTTCGTTTGACACCCCATCCCAATGAAAAGCTGAAGAGCTCAGAGAAACTTCAAGAAGACCACAGGCAGAGATGTGTCATTCCAGTTTATTTGTACAAGGGTAGGAGGGGGTGCAAATGTATGGTCTAAAAAAAACCAATGGCAATATTTTAACCCAGTGATATTTAATATTAATCTCCAAATTCAGATGAGCACATCATAATTAAAAAACTATTCTAGCCACATTTAACGTCTATTTCAACCTTAAAAAGTTGGCATTATTATTAATTTCATGGACCGATGAAAAAATGGAAGAGGAAAGAGGTAAAATAACTCATCCAAGGCCACATAACTAATAAATGCAGGATGCTGTGTTTCAAACGGAGGTTTGACTTCAAAGCCCAGGCTTTTGACCACAATGTTGCTAAATCCAGACCAGCTCTGTGGAGGTTAACAGATCAACAGTGGTGTTCACAAAACAGGAACAATTCCATGGGTGTCATTAATACACACTACCCCCAAAGACCTCAATCCCTGGCTTAATTTAGTGATTTGAGAGCCAGATGAAAGTCCAGGATAGCTTCAGAGAGGAAGACAAGATCAATTAAGAGCAAGAGAAATATTAGTAATTACAGAAATAGATGAGAACTTTTCAACAGTTGGTTCAAACTGACTTTTAGGGGATGCAACAGGAGAAACCTGCTTTGGAAAAAGTGACCCTTGTCAAGTGTCATCAGAGTAATTTACGAAAAAAAGCAAATCCTAATAAACAGGCATATAACACTCATAAAATCACCCCAATTCAAAAGGAAGCTAGCTTTCCTACTGTTATTGTTCAGAATGAGACACTTACATTTGAGCAGTTGTCCTGATAACTTACGGGGGTAAATTGCTGAAACTCAGTTACTCCCACAATGGCTAAAAGCAAATATAAAAACCATCCAAGAATGACCACAAATACAGTCTTTGTTCTCTATGGTACAAGAAGCCAATCACAAGCCCATGTGTGTGAGACCCAGTTAATGAGAACATTATTTGAGAGGGGTACAAAGAGAAGGATGAATTGCCAAGGGGGAGAAGTCATCTATTAGACTGTGACAAGCTTTTAAGTGTTTGCATCATCACTAACCAACTGCCTGGGACTCGGGTTCGCACACCTGCCACCTCCATCCAAAGCTATCACAGCAGCAGGCCTGGAAGCAGGCTCACTTCTAAAGCGAGGGTGCCCTCTTCTGACTCTTTCACAGTACTGCATGCAACCAGGTACTAATGTGAAAAACTCTTTAATAAAGCTCTAAGTTAATAAATTTGCAGGTTACATTTTCCAGGTAGTTCTGCATCTGCAATTCCATGAGTAAACCTTAATTTTGCTTGATAAAATAGTGAACAGCAGAACTTCCACATAAAGTTTTGCCAATGAAAAGTGACCACGTTCTCTCACTGTTTTCGCAGTTTACACACATTAGCTGACAGTATTATAAGAACTACGATGATGTCGATAGCTGATGTGTGAAGACTTTACTATGCGACAGGCACCAGACGTGAATAAACTGGCTTAATGCTAACAACCTAACAAGGCCGGCACTCCTCTTCACCTTACAGATGTGAAAAGAGGCTCAAAGAACTTGAGCAACAGGTCAGAATCTGCACCTGCTGGCCGGTGGTCAAACTTGGTAACGCTGATGCCAGAGCTGCATTCATACCCAAAACATGCTTCTGAGGTAGGAAGCTGATGCCATGATTAAACGAAACACGATCAAAATAGAAAAGGCCTAAGTAAGCTGTAAGGAAAATTATAAACATACCATCTTAAACTGCTCATTTTCAACAAAATCCCACAGTATAAAAATAATATAGTATGTGAAATATTTGGGTCATTTTTCTCTTCCTCCTCACTTGAAGACACTGAATTTCTGAGTCTGTGATGTTTTTCTGCATTCTTTTTACTACCCATTTCTTTTTCTCATTAAACTATACCTTTGTTAATTATCCAGTTCTTTAAAACAAAACCTTAATCCATATTACATGCCTTTTCTTCTGTAAAGCAGAATTGCAAGGAGATCAAACCAGTCAATCCTAAAGGTAATCAGTCCTGAATATTCCTTGGAAGGATTGATGCTGAAGCTGAAACTCCAATACTTTGGTCACCTGATGCGAAGAATTGACTCATTGGAAAAGACCATGATGCTGGGAAAGACTGATGGCAGCAGGAGAAGGGGGCATCAGAGGATAAGATGGTTGGATGGCATCACTGACTCGATGGACATGAGTTTGAGTGAGCTCTGGGAGTTGGTGATGGACAGGGAGGCCTGGAGTGCTACAGTCCACGGGTTGGCAAAGAGTAGGACATGACTGAGTAACTGAACTGAAAGCAGAACTGCTTACCTACTCCTACCTAAATTCTCTACGTCATTGAGCTCTTTAGAAGATATTTTCCTTTAGACAGTAAATCCGAACAGCATCATCATTGCAAATATGACAGATTCTCATCTGTATGAAATTATTGGGTATGTTCTTATCTAAATCTAGGCTGACAGCCTAGGTCATCTTCTAAGATTTCTAAAAATGATAACCCTATTTTCAAACAGGACGTGAAGGCACACATCTAATAATCTGTTCAAAACGAGATGAATCTTGAACATTTTTGTATTCCACAGTTTGCGTACTTAAAGCTATTCATAGTACCAAAAATTAAGGACACTTAATAACCCAACACAGGCTGCCCAAGCTCATGGTCATTCATGACTGCAAGATTTACCATGGGTGAGAACAAACATTTTTACAACTATCTTTTCATTTCTTAATGTGTGCATGCTCAGTCAGGTTTGATTCTTTCTGACCCCATGGACTACAGCCCGCCAATCTCCTCTCTGTCCTTGGAATTCTCCACGCAAGAATATTAGAGTGTGTTGCCATTCCCTTATCCAGGGAAGCTTCCCAACCCAAGGATCAAACCTGCGTCTCCTGTTTCCAGCATTGGCAAGCAGGTTCTTTACCACAGAGTCACCTGGGAAGTCCTAAAGTATATTTAGAAACATCAAAAATATATGTAAACTGCACTGGTTTTAATTTGTTAGATCCAAGAATGACAGAAACAAGATGATTATAGTCTAGTACAATAACTGATCGCACTGCTATAGAATCTCTCACAACAGTATCCACAGCTCCCATATCTCAACACAAAAAGTGCACACGTAACACAAGTGCCAACGTGCCCAGGAACGGTATCCCTGCAGACCCTAGCACGCCTCTACCTCGGTCTGCAGGATGGCAGCCCTCTGCTCCTTAGCCGTCAAGGACTCCTTGAGCACTTCGATGTGTTGTTTGCTGTCTGAGAACTGGTTGGTGAGGGTTTCCAGCTTTGTCTGCAGGGCTAGTAGTTCCGTGTCCTTTCTGGACAGCTCCTGCTTCACCTGACCAATCTAGAGAAGAAAAATAAAACAGTGTAAGGAAAAAAGAAATAAAACCAAGAACCTCTAATCTGGATCTCAGACAGATCCAGGTCGAGATATGCAGCATTAATTTTAGGACAGGGCACAATTCATCTTTTTGCATCATCTAATCTTAGATGACCACCCCCCCCCCCCAAAAAAATCAAAGCTTATTCAACTAATAGGAAAATTCCCAGCTTTCATTTACTGTCTTCTAAACTTTTTGAAATCCTTTAGAAAAGGAATGGATGACGAAAAATCCCAGGTCACTTAGATAATGATGATTAGATAACAGTAAACATCTGATCATGACTAAAACAGTTTTCATTTTATTAAGTCATAATAAACTTCAAATCATAATAAACTTCAAATCATAATTAAAGCAGGATTAGTGTAGATGTAGTACAGAGAGAAAAAAGAAACTTCCTAGCATGGCTATTTAAACTCAAAAGCTGCTATTGCAGTTCTTTTTTCTTTTCATTCTGAAATGAAAGTTTACATGAAGTCTCTGTCTCAAAAAGCCACTTTTAGAGTTACAAAGCATTATAAATGTGCTTTAAAAAAAAAAATCGTATCATTTTGAGGAGTTAGGGATACTGACCTAAAAAAAAGACTCCACCTACAAAGTTGTATCACCTACAACATGTCGTATCAACTAAATGGATAAAAGTACATAACCTAAATAAAGAATGCATAAAATCTCATTCTGTTAAGAGTCTGTATGTGTAATTTGAAGTTGAATTACTCTGACAGAGTAATCCATAAATCAACAGGTGCCACTCACCCCCCTCCCACAAATTTTTCTCCTCTTGACATGTCTGTTGCTTAGTTGCTAAGTTCTGTCCAACTCCTTGCGACCCCGTGGACTGTAGCCTGCCAGGCTCCTCTGTCCATGAGATTCTCCAAGCAAGAATACTGGAGTGTGGATTGCCACTTCCTCCTCCAGGGGATCTTCCTGACCCAGGGACCAAATTTGTGTCTACAGCACTGGCAGGCAGCTTCTCTAATACCAAGCCACCAGGAAAGCCCAAAGATTTGATTAACTGACAGAACAGTGAACAATTTTGCTTTTTTTTGGCTGTGCTGCATGGCACGTGGGATCTCAACTCCCTGACCAGAAACTCAACTTGTGCTCTGTCCACTGGAAGTCAGAGTCTCACCACTGAACCACCAGAGAAGTCCCATCTGGACTTAGAAAACATTTCAATTCAAACATCTCCTTTACATTCTACTGTGTTTCTAAGAATTTTTAGTCTTTTATTCTAAATGTAAGCTAACGTAACAGTAATGACATCTGCTTTTACATTATGTTTACTGCCTGGGGCAAGGCATTCATGCACTAAAATACAGACTAATTACTGGAAGTATAAACTTGGTAAGAAGTCAGTAATCACAGTATCACTGAGGAAACAAAAAACGTTTTTTTTCAAGTTGAATGTATCTAAACTATTTTGGCTGCGATAATCTTAGGCACTAGGGCCAAAGCGTTTGAGAACAATTTCCCATGAGAAAGTATGAAATAAATTTTACTGTAATTAAAATTAGACTTTTTTAAGGGGCACTAAAAATAAATTTCTAATTTACTCTTCTGTTTCAGCAGGAAGTCAAGCATTTTCCTCATATGCATGAAATCTCTATTTATAAATCTAATTATTCATTCATTCAACAAGTATTCCTGTGAGCTCACTGAATGCAAAGTACTGGCTGATACTACTGACATCAGAGGAAGATCATTGCCAACAGCAGCTGTCTCCACCCTGAAATACAGAAAGGTGCCCAGGAGTCACCACGTACTGGTGGTGTGGCATCATTTCACGATACCCCTTTACCAATAAAACACACACAGGGTGTTATCCCATCCCTAACAAACAGAAGGCATGAAAAACGCACTTGTTGTATGAATGAATATACACGAGGAACGTTCCCACCTCATCAACTAAAGAACCTATGGCTTAATCCCAATACAAAAAAAAAAAAAAAAATTGGATAACAACAACAAAAAGAACCCATGGCTTATAGATGACTCAAATTTCCAGCTATCTCTGACCATGTGATCAAAAGTAAACATAAAATTTCAGTTTCCTCATCTGCATTATTAAATAATCCTCAAATAATACTATACTGACCATAAAGACTGAGAAAGAGAAGAAAACATTCTAAACAGAAGAGTTTGGAAGCACAAAATTTGCCTAGAAGTTAAGAGCATACAATGTTACGTGGCAGCCCGGATGGGAGGAGGAGCTGGGGGAGAACGGATAAGGTATACCTATGACTGAGTCCCTTGCTGTTCACCTGAAACCGTCCCAACAGTATTCACTGGCTATCCATCAATATACAATAAGAAGTTAAAAAAAAAAGCAAAGTTAGGAGTACAAGGCTTTGCAGTCAATCCCAAGTAAGGATAAATGTGTCCTCTACAATAATTTCCTCTCTAAGCCTTGGTTTCCTGATCAGTAAGATGGGGAGAAAGCAAACCTGTGCCACTATATCGTGTACAGGTTAAACAAACAAGAAAAAAATGTATGGGATGTTTAGCCTCTTGTTTGACACAAAAAGATATTAATAATAATAGCTGAGGGAAAAAAAAGTTATAGATCAACTTTTCCTCTGGACAATTCATGGTTACCACAAACCAAATTGGACCCTTTTAGACAAAATATCTCACTTTTCTATCTACACTACAAAGGGGTCAATAAATAAATAGCGAACACACCAAATTAGCACAAGTTTTTGTTTTTTTTAAATGCTGCATTCCAGTCTTATCCCACCATTATTTTCAGATGCATTTTTCCCCTGACACTTGTGAGACAAACGTGTGCCCGACTAGCTCAGGGCAGAGGCGTGCAGGCCCTACTGGCACAGGTCCTGGCACTCGAGGGCTTGTGTAAAATCAAACTGCCTCTCACTAGCTGAGTATCCTGAGCACCCCTGTGTGCCCTCAGTTTCTTCATCTATAGACTGGGTTGATAATATATCTATCTATATCTAACTTAGTAGGTTACAAAATGCTTATAGTAAGTACCCAAGTGTTAGCTATTTTTTTAATAATCATTTTATCACAGTTTGAAGTGGAATTCCAACTTCTCTAGACAGGAGATGGAACTAGATTTGGAGACTAATTTACTAGATAATTATAAATTAAGCTAACCACTTCCTAGACATCTGTTCCACAGAAAAGTAAAATGTGTTGCAAAAATCACCTATCGGGGACTTAAGAGGTGATGTCTATCTAGCAGGGTAAAGCACTTCACTCAAGAAGCGAGATTCAAACAAACCCTGGGTCGTGGACCTAGAACATCTGCACAGTCTTTGTACCTAAGAAGAGAAAGAGACTGTCCACATACATCAGGTGTCTGGTGACAGGAAAGGAGCCGAGGGGAAAAAACAAGCTTTGAAGAGCCATCCACGCAGTGACAGAGCAACGATGGAGAACCAAGGACAGGCCCTCCGGAGTGCGCATGGCTCACGGCACACAGAGGGGGAAGAGGAGTCGGTTAAAGAGCAGCGCGGGCTGGTTAGTGCAGCGCCGGGCAGAAATGCCAACCACAGAGGGAGGGGGAGCACCCAGAGCCAGCCGCAGGTCCCGCCGCGGGACCACGGCACGCAAAGGGTAGATCTTACGGCAAAGACCTCGGCCTGCAGACCAGCCGCTCTCTTTTTCAGCTCCTCCCCTTGGGCCTCTTTGGAACTTAGCTCCTCCTTCAGTTGCTCTACCTGTCACGACATTGTTATTCCTTTTCACTCAGGTGTCAACTTGGGTCGTCGTCTTACCTGCTTTTGAGCCAGAGCAGGAACTGGAAACAACAATAACTCATAGAACACAATCAGATTGGTTCCCCTAATTCCCTCTTCAAAGGACCCCTGGATGGGTTTGCTCTTTTCACAGGGCATTTTTCAGGGACTGGAATGTGCTAACTGGCAAACGGGCAGCAAAGACAATATTTTATTTTTTTCTCAAGTGAGAGAGACAAATCAAGCTAACAGAAATTTGGATGTGTGGATTTTTCAGTTCTGGAAGTTACATGAAACTAACTGGCTGTGGTCACACATAACGGATTCTTAAGATAAAAGAGGAATATTCTACAGGTATGGGGATCACAGCAAGAAGCCAGAAACTGTACCATTAGAGGAACAGTTTCCACTTCTGAGAAACTGGGGAATTGACACAATTGGGATATTGGGGGGAGGGCGTGTTGGGGGGATACTTATTTTCTAGCTAATATTTTATAACTGAAATTATGATCTTTAATTAAAACACCACAAACCTGATAAACTGATAACGGTAATAAACTAAATCCTCCAACTTGCCTAAAATAGTTGAGAAAATCAAACTAAGTGCCTTTGGATCTAAGGAAGGAATACTGTGACGGAGGTTATAATGCAGACTGCCGTGTCTCAGCCTTCCTTACTGTACATACAGCCAAGTGCATGCGGGAAACAATAAACCTGATATGCACG
This sequence comes from Bos indicus, assembly GCF_029378745.1. NCBI lineage: Eukaryota > Metazoa > Chordata > Mammalia > Artiodactyla > Bovidae > Bos > Bos indicus. Next base: position 108,392,766 of record NC_091764.1, on the reverse strand, counting down.
GCTCTTCCCCAAGGGGGAGCGCAGAGGACTTTCCTTTAAGGACTGTGTTTGAAGGGAAGATGTGATTTTATTTAAGCCATTTCAGGGGGGGGAAAGAGGGATGGGTTCAGCCTTTTGGTGTTCTGACTTTTAAACTGTTTCACAAGAGAATGTGATCTTTCATACAGGGAGAAAAACTCATCTGGATGTAATTCTGCTTGCCTCAGAAATACTGACAGACATGAAGTGCTAAACCATGATAATACACACCTAGCCTCACACAAGTAATTTTAAGTGAAATTTGAAATATCCATACAACATCAGTAATTCTGACGTTAATACTGGGAAAGTTTTATCTGAAAGAATTACGTTTCAAGTATTCTTCCCTAAAGCCTGATAAAGTAGTGTGAGGTCCATCATCACTAAAGAGGCAGGAATACACGTCAGTTTTTCAACCCCCTCCCCCTTTAAAAATCAGGTATCTCACACCATTACCTTGTTCTTCATAAATTTAGAATGGCTCCGGTACACCTCCATTTGCTTCATCTCCTCCTCTCGCTCTTCAGTACTCAAAGCCCCGTTGGATTTCAGCATCTGGATCTCCTCTTCCAAGTCTCGGAGCCCACGCTCCATAGAGGAGATTTTGGAATCCTGAGGGCAACACAAGATTGAGACATTAACGTCTTCGCGAAAAATCAGCGAGGGTGAACAAGCCGGTCTTTACAGTGTGAAATTTAATCAAGATCAACATATACGTAGAAAAGCTACAAGAGGTGCCCTCCTTCTGAAGTCTATCCTTCCTGGACATAGTATGTTTTTTCTTGAATTCCTTCCTCTGTGCCCTTCTGATTAAAGCTAACAGTATTAATGAAAGAGGCAGAAGCAATGGACAACTGGTTGGAAGTTTCTGAGCACTTTATGGTCAACAAACTTGTAGTGAAAACATCTGTGATATTAACAGAAAAACCTTTCCAGGTTGTAATACTTTACCATTTTACCTGGAAACCTGAAAAGGTTTATCTCTGCTCCCAGTGGAGTAGGGAGAAGAGTAAGAAGGTTTTGAAGACTTACAGTAATGTGTCCATCTACAATCACAAACCTCTGATAACATCCCACTGCAGAAAAGCAAAGGGATGAACTGTTAATTACATCAACAGCTGCAGTTTACCCTACGGTGGTCCTGTCTTATCCCGTTTTGCTTTCTGTGGTTTGGCTTTCCATGGTTTCAGTTACCCGAGATCAACTGTGGTCTGAAAGTACCAAATGGAAAATTCCAGAAAGAAGTGATTCATTAGTTTTAAATTGCACACTGCTGTTCTGATCAACATGATGAAGTCGCACACCTCTGTCACCCCAGGACATGAGTCACCTCTTCGTCCACTGTATCCCTGCCCACTGGTCACCGAGTGGGAGTCTTGGTCATCAGACAGACTGTCCCGGCATCGCAGTGCTTGTGTTCAAGTGACCCACAGCACAAGCGTAGTGATGCTGGCAACTGAGAATAGCCAAAGAGAAGCCATAAGATGCTTCTTTTAACTGGAAAAATGGAAGTTCTCACTAAGGAAAAAAAAAATACGCTGAGGTTGCTAAGATCTACAGTACAGATGAACCTTCCATCAGTGAGATTGTGATGAAGGAACAAGAAATTCATACTAGTTTTGCTGTTGTACCTCAAAGTGCAAAAGTTAAGGCTACCGTGCATGGTAAGCACTTAGTTTAGACGGAGACAGCACCAGAGTTGAACAGTAAGAAACCGAGAGAGGATGAGACCACTCGCCTTTTCATAAAGTATACTGTTCTAACTGTTCTATTTTATCATTAATTATTGTTAATCCCCTACACTGTGCCTAGTTTATAAAGTGTATCCAAGGAATGTACAAGGGGAAAACACAGAATATACAGGGTATGGTATTATACTATCTGTGGCTTCAGCCATGCACTGAGGGTCTTGGATCATACCCCTCATAGACAAGGGGGAGTGCTACTGTGTTAGTAATCTTACTTATTCTCTAAACTTCACCATGAGTTTGAAATATTTCATAGTCATTTTTAAAAAGAAACATCACTGTTCTTGTAAATCAGCCTCACCACAAATATCCACCTCCCAGTACAATACCTTCTATACCATTTTCTTGATTTGTCTGTCACGGTACCTAGCTTATCCCCAGATTACTTTAGATGTCATAAGTTACAGAAAAACTCCAAAAAAGAACAGATATTTTTACATCGATAGTTGCATATGCTTATTCACCTATGAAATAAAGACCTTAAAGAGCATAAATTAAGTAGAACTTTATTTTATCTGGAAATTCTGAAAAACCATTCCCTCAGGAAGAAATTTTGAGATTGACTTGTTTTTTCACTTTACCTCCAGGCTGTCGTGACTTACTTTCCTTGCTATCTGAAAGCATGCAGATAAGAGTTAAAAGACTTATCATTAGACAGTTATAACTATTTTTAGGTTCAGGGGAGAGGTAAGGGCTGAATTCCTCCGACTTGCATTGAATTACCTTTAAAAATAATACAACAAACATTTTCATTTACAAAACTATTCAAATGAAACTTACATTTGGTTCAAAATTAAACATATTGTATTAATACAATCAGAGACATTCTAAATCTGAACTAGGATTTTTTTTAATATTTGACTGACGTAAGTAACACTGCCATTACTTCTTAGTATTCTATGTATTTTTGGCTGTGCTGGGTCTCATTGCTGCTTGGGCTTTTCTCTAGTTGTGGCCAGCAGGGGCTATTCTCTAGTTACCACGTGTGGGCTCCTCACTGCAGGGGCTTCTCTTGCAGAGCATGGGCTCCGCGCACAAACGCTTCAGTAGCTGTGGCACAGGGCTTAGTTTCTCCATGGCCTGTGGGGTCTTCCCAGACCAGGGCCTGTACCCACGCCTCCTGCATTGGCGGGCAGATTCTTTACCACAGAGCCAGCAGGGAAGCCCCCTTGAACGAGGATTTTGATTTACCTGTTTAAAATTACCCCGGCTCACAGAGAATAAATAAACGACTTCAAATGCACTATCTGAAAATTAAGATGACTATAAATCTTCCTGGGTAAATCAAGATGTTGTCCCTCAAGAATAACTACAATAATAGAAACAGGCATGTAATTAACCTGCCAATGAAGAAACGGATACATGGCTCTCCTCTGACAGCAGCCTGGGCGGCAATGAAAGGGGAAGCAGAGAGAGGGGGCATACTTCTAGCACCACTAGGGTGCCACACACGTCAAACAGCCTCCAGCTAAGAACTGTGGCCCCGCACATCAGCAGCCCCTTCCTCTATGAAGCCCCACAAGGCCCTGGCCAGGACACATTTCCCATCTTCTCCCTGAATCCCAACACACATTGATGGGCAGCTGTGGACTGGATCAGCTGGACCATTTCTCACACCCCAAGATCACGCAGAAAGGACTAAGATTCCAGCTCTGACTGCCCAAAAAGAGCTCCTGCCATGCCTGATACGCTGGACTAGTTCTGGCACCAACTGGTCCTCAGGCTGGGTTTATTTGAGGACAGTCATTCCAAAGGAGGTTTTAGAACGGATGATAACTAGATAAATAAATCCTCTACCATCTTAATACTCTGTTCTTCCCCAACAATAATCAACTGAACCCACTGAAATCCTCTGCTCCTTGTTAAATTTCCCAAATCCTCAACCTTTTTTCAAAAGTTGTCTCAGCTGCATCTCAGCGTCTTCGGTTGTGATTTCAATATAACATCCACCTGACCCCACTGGGCCACTGGCATCTCCGTCTCTTGCTTCTTAGCAAAATGGCTGGAGGTTAACACAACTTAAAATAGATCCACTGCGTTTCCGTGCTGTCAGAGGCAAGCAAGATGACTGTGAACGTGGGCTCTGCCATGTGCTTCCCTCTTAGGTTCCAATGGGCTCGGTAAATAATATGCGCAAATAACCACTAGGGAACGTGAGAATGCAGTCCAACCTTCCCAAAGGCTCTTTATAAGATTACGTTCAAGACTATTAATTGTCTGACTACAAAGAACCCAGAATCCACTAATTTGGAATTTGTCTGGAAAACTCTTTCCCCAGTGAGAATACAGATGTATACAATATAAACAGTTTTAACAGGAAACCATCTAAGAAAATCACTATTGTAACTGTACTTGAGAAGCATCTATTTACACAGAACTATTTATATACCAAAAACTAAATATTCACGTGAATATTTAACAAATATTAACAAATATTTAATATTTAACAGATATTAAATGAAGGTGCACGATGCAAAATACTGCATTAAACTATTTAGGGGACGTGAAGAAGGTAAAAAGAGAAACAGAGATGAGGGAGAAAGGAGAGGAGGGAGGGTCCTTGTCTGTAAGAGTCTTCCGCTCTTGTAAGAAAGAATATGCTGTTAATAAAAACTATAACAGCAGCAGCAGCTAACACTGACTGAATGTTTACTATGTACCAGGCCCTGTTCGAAGTGTTTTAGTTGTTTTAAAGAATTTAAACTACAAACAGCCCATGGGATAGGTACTAGTATCATCACCATTTATCAGTAAAGAAACTGAGGCATAGAGGGGTTGGGTTACCTGTTCTACATCATACGGCTGATTACACAAAGCCAGGTTTTTAATCCAAGGGATTTCACACAGAAGGCAAGCTCTTCATCACCAAGCACCATTACATTCAGCCTAAAGATTTCTAACTACTCAGTACTTAAAGCAGAGGTCCGTGGAACCCGGGGGTGCCTCCCAGCCCTTTTGAAAAGCCAAAACTCTTTTCATAGTAATTCTCTGACTTGTGGGCCTTTTCCACCGTGCTACTATGTGCAATGAAGGTAGAAGACAGACAACAGACTGGGTGCCTTAGGACAATGGCAACAGCATGAAACCATGCTGGCAGGCAGCGTGTTCTCAGGGTCAGCGCCCTCGGGCAAACAGACAAAGAAGAAAGAACATTTTCAGAACGCTGGCTCACTTAACAATGTCCCTGATTGTGACTTCTCATATGCTTAACCCTTAAGCACACATCTTTTCACCATTCTGTGTAAGGAAAGGGGAAGGGGCCAGGTCTGTCTGCTGTGTCCGGAGTATGACACGGCTCCCAGGACACTCGATGGGCTGCAACTGAATCAAGTACTTTTTTTCACGAAACCCTATGCTTCCCTGATGGCTCAGATGGTAAAGAATCCACCTGCAATGTGGGAGACCTGGGTTTGATCCCTGAGTTGGGAAGATCCCCTGGAGGAGGGCATGGCAACCCACTCCAGAATTCTTGCCTGGAGAATCCCATGGACAGAAGAGCCTGGTGGGCTACAGTCCAAGGGGATGCAAAGAGTCAGACACGACTGAGCGACTAAGCACAGCACAGCCTTACTTGAGAGAAGAATAGACATTTTCCTTTCTTTTTTTCTTTCTGGCTGCGCCTCGTAGCATGCAGAATCTTGGTTCCCCAACCAGGGATCCAAACCAGGCGCCCTGCAGTGGAAGCACAGAGTCTTAACCACTAGACCGCCAGGGAAGTACCTGGCAGACAATTTCTTAAAAACAAGCAAGATGAGTCATTTTAAGAGAACAGGGACCCTGAGACCAAAAGGTTTGAGAAGAGCTGATTCCAAGAAATGCTGGGCAAGAGGAAATGAAACTGAAGCTCTTTTCATGTGTCGTGCTCATGAAGTCTATTTCTTCTCCGTCTACAACGTGAGTGAACTAAGTACCGCTTTCTAAAACTCACACATCAAAGTGTGATCACTGGAAAGTGCGAACTGATGCAGTAAGGTTCCTTATTAGGTTCCCACTTACCTTCATTTCAATAACAGTTTGCAGGGCTTTAGTTTTGGCAGAATCAGGGGCATTCTCAAATCTCCGATGCATCTCCTAAACACAAAAAGCAAGAAAGAGAGTAAGTGTCCTCCTCTTCACTCCTATTTTCCCCAAAGAAGGTAGGGGTGGCGAGGGAGTAGTAGTTGCATGCAGAGATGCCTTCCCCAGCCTTGTGAGACACTGATCACCTCCTGTCTCCCTGCGGACCAGGAAGCCCACTGCCCTCAGCTAAGGGGGACGGGAGGGCCCCATCTCTGAGCCCCTGGGTATACACACAGTGTGCCCCAGAGGCCTCAGCCATCACGACAGGTGGTGCTCCGGCATGTCCCAGGTTGGTGCATCGCTCTTCCACACGGCTCGGCAGCGTATTTTCAAGACACTAAGCAATCCAATAAGGGGATTAGAAATATTCCCTTTTCAAAAGGAGAAGTCACAGCAGTCCAGTGCGCAAGGCACAAGCTACTGAGACATCTGTGTGGACAGCATCCTCTGCATAACATCTGCCCGAGAACCACAGGCCCCTGGCTGCCCACAATGGACACCTCCGGTTTCGTAGGGGCCATGGTCAGAAAGAAAAAGAGGGTAAGGCTACTGAATGAGTGTCCAAAGTAGTCTATGGTCAGCCAGTGTCAAAAAACAGAGCTACTTTTTTAATCCAAATTTCCGTGAGTTCAGGATCAGAAAGGAAGGAAAGAGGTGGAAAAGCACCACAGTAAGAATCTTCAAGAGATTCCACCTGAAGTTATGAACCTTTCCTGTCAGACTCTGAGACTGTCTCTCAGTCAGCCGGTACTTCCCAAGTCCCCTGGGATAGCCCAAGTGACCACATGGGTGCCTTCCATCTCAGCAGTGCTGGCGAATGCCCAGGCCTGCCCTCTGCTCTGCCTGTTTGACAACACTATACAGATGTCCACCGGGTCACTCAAACTTACCTCATCCAAAACAAAACTCCTGATTTCCTCCTCTTTAACCTGGCCCCTCTTCTGAAGACTGGTGAGTCTTGCCCATGTCCTGAAAGGACACTAGCCTCCTGGTGGCTCAAGCCAAACACCAGAGGGTCTCCTTCAAGTCCTCCCAGATCCTTATCTCCTACCACCTTCCAGAGCAGATCCTAACTGTTCCATCTTCAAAATACTCAAATTTACCATTTCACTCCATTTCCAGCCTAGTTCAAACCTAGATTATTACAACAGCATCAAGTTAACCTTCTTTCCATTTCTTCTGTCCATTTTAAAGAAAGCAATGGGGTAATCTTGAAAAAGCATCAACAGATGATGGCACTTGTCATTAAATCCTTCAATGAGTTTCCCATTTTCTTATCACTCTACAAGGTCAACACAATCTGACCGTAATGGATAGAGGACTGGCCTCCTGGTGTAAACTATGTTAAAATTAGACAAAAATGCATGAAGCAACTGTTTTCAGACATTGGAAGACAAGCAGCAGAGGACTATGATCCTTGAGAGAAGAGAAACTAATGAGTTTATGATCCAGACTTGCTATCTGATGTGTGATGTGCAGAGAAGAAGGCAAATGGAAAACTGCAGTCCTGCAGGGCTCGGAACACAGACCAGTGGGTCCGAGTCCCCAAGATGCTGGAAACATGTGAAGCAGAGTAACAGAGAGGAGGAAGCTAGCTGGAAAAGCGTCTGATCCAACAGGGTCCCCTGGAGTCTTTGGGTAAAAGCTAAGTATTGGTACACAGGGAAAGACTCCATGATGTCAGACAAAGAGCGACTGTTGGTGGGCAGAACAATGATCAGAGAGCAACGAGTGAGCAACCACCTGAGCTCACGGGGGCTGTCGAGATTCAAGCTCCAAACAGCCCAGTGGAGAGAAGGTCAGCAGCGCTGAGCAGAGACATGCTAGCCCTGGAGAGACAACCACCTGGGCCAGCCCCAAAAGAATGTAAAAATAGGTCTCATTAACAGTCAAGTTCATCCACAATTAACTCTTGCCAGGCAAAACAGACCACTAAGAGACACAGAAAAATCCACAACATGTTAATCCAGGACAAAATCTGAACCCATGAGTTCAGACCACAATCACCTGCCACCTGCATTAAGACAACAAACTCATCAGTGACTCCCAGCCTCCAGTCTGTCCTACACGCCCTACACGGTCAACAGGTGATAAAGTGGGCACATGGATGTTTAATAATATATGTTTAATAAAAATGTATTAACAAAAAGAAAATGAATCCTGCTACCTGTTAACTGATCTTCATCTATTAATAAAGTCTTCTAAGGGCTTCCCTGGTGGCTCAGATGGTAAAGAATCCACCTTGCAATGCAAGAGACCCAAGTTCAATCCCTGGGTTGGTAAGATCCCCTAAGAAGGAAATGGCAACCCACTCCAGTGTTCTTGCCTGCCAGTCATGGACAGAGAAGCCTGGCGGGCTACAGTCCACGGGGTCCCAAAGAGTTGGACACGACTGAGCAACTAACACTGACTGACTGACCCTACACATTTATCTACTTGAAATATTAAAACTGCATTTCTTAGAAGTATCTCATAATTCAGACACTGAATTAATTTTAATTAATTAATTTTATCTGACCTTTTTCCCACAACCGACTTTCAATTTAGGGAAATTTCCAAATGCTTTAGGTGGAACTATTAGAATTAGAATTTCATTTAAACTCCAGCAAGCATTCCGGTAGTACATAAAGAAAAAAGCACATCTGAATAAAAAGAAACCCTCCTCTAACAAGGAACTTGGGTGTACTTTAAACCATTTGCAGGTATAAAACCTTCCAACTAAGACATTTTAAAACCTATCGGTTGTAACAGATTTCCATTCAAAGGCCTGCACATTGAAGCTCATTGTGAATACATCCTGCAGTTGGTAGACTCATCAGTTCCCCTTTCCCACTGACACATCATCCCTCTGACGTGTGCACTGTCAGTAGAGAGACAACTCTGGAAATAAAAGTGAAAGCACTATTCAGACAAATGTAAGAAGTAGAATATGCTACGTGCTCGCTTTATTTCACTCTCTTTAGCCTGAAAACTTTCATTCAAAACAAATTCAAGTACAGGTAGAATTATCTGGAGCCAGTCATGCTGTCGACTGTGGTGCATACTAGAAAACGGCTTCAATCCTCTCATCCATACACGAAAGAATAATGACTAGACAAAGAAAACGAACGAGGTAGGAACAAAACCTCTCTCTTGTTGTAGTTTTCTTTCTTCTTAAAAGTAAGTCAAAGCTTGCTTACACAGTTGAGAGAAAGGAGTATTCGGGGCTGAAAAGCAGTACTTATGTCTGAACTTTCTTTTTTCCAACATTCAGGTTTTAGCCTCCAGCACCCCTGGTTCACAGGTAGATGTCCCTTCACCAGATTTAATTCTCCGCACAAGTTCAGGGCTGACGGTATTCAACACAGACATGTGGGAAAGAGCCCTCAGGACTCTGCCTACACCTGAACTCCAGACATCGGGCGAGGGCACTGCACTGCAACCCCTCACCACCTCGACTGACAGCATCATTCTGAGAAAACACACCCTCCTGCCAAAATGAGGCACAAATCACACACACACACACACACACACACACACAATGAGACAGAATAAGTGGAATCACTAAGGTGTGCGATATAGCTGTTTGCATTTTCCAAAATTACTAGCAAAGCGCACGCTCACCGGGGACCCTTTTCCTTTTTTAATTCTCCCTACTCCTTGTCCACTGTTTCCATCTTTTCTCTATGCCTATTTGTTTCTCTTTCTTCCCTCTAAAGTCCTCTGTTTTTACCTTACAACTGCCGGTAATACAGACAGGCATTCCTCAGATGTGCTAGTCAGTCAGTCAGAGTTTCTACCTAGAACTAGTCACACAGTAGGTCTTTTAACCTCAAATGCTTCTGCAAATACTAACATGACAGCAATTGTTCTAAACAAGGTTTGCTGACTGAAATATTATACAGACAAAAATTGGCATACATGTAAATACAAACCAGTATTTTATTCATCACAATAGGATCTACATTAACACACACACACCTGAAATATTTATTCCACTTATAGACAATGCTCGGACTGCATATGGGTTGCTGATCCAAGAATTCCATAGCCAGATTAGGTATGGTCTGCCAACAGATTGAGAACCAGACTTTGGTGTGTCACAGAACCACCTGGAAAGCCTGTTAAAACCCCACATGCCCGGGCCCCAGGCCCTAACCACGTCTGGGCTGCAGTTCACTATTTGTCCAACAGATGTCTTCACTCTTCTACCCATCAAAGGAAAGATACTCCAGTAAACAGACAAAATCTAACCATAAGTCACTTTTAACAACGTACTTCCACTACAAACAGAAAATACAGGATTAACTTAAATTTTATTTTTCCTTCTTTAGCTTTTGTTTGGGGGAATCATTTACCTGCTATTGACGGATTCATGGTCATGAACAAAATGGAAAACTAAACACAAACATTTCTGGATAGGAATAACATTTTAATGTTACTATATCTCATCAAATCTAAGATGCCACCGATTGTATGGCAAACTGCTGTTCAATGTGCTGGAGAGAAAAGAAGGGAATGCTTCCAAATAGATTGTGACTCACAGAGTCATTCAGAATTTTTATTTTATATTGATTGCAAGATTCTTTTTCACTTATTTAACCATAAAAGTTTAACCATATACAACCCTAAACTGTTTTTACAACTTTCCTCACATGGATAACTTTTTGTTTCAGTGCAGATTCACATCACAGTATTACTGAAGGGGCACTGAACATCAGTTAAAGTTAACAAGAAAAATAGCAACTATGCTCAGAACATGGGCTACATGGTGACAAAGTGAGCAGCTGTGACCGGTGAATGCACAGGTCCAGCAGGACTGCAGCCTTGCCGACAGGGCCTCGAAGACACCACCAAGGGAAAGAGAGGGAAAGCTGCTCAGCCGTGTTTGACTCTGCAACCGCAGGCTGTAGCCCACCAGGCTCCTCTGTCCATGGGGATTCTCCAGGCAAGAGCACTGGAGTGGATAGACATTCCTTCTCCAGGGGATCTTCCTAACCCAGGGATCGAACCTGGGTCTCCCACATGGCAGGCAGACCCTTAACCATCTGAGCCACCAGGGAAGTCCCATCAAAGGTAAGACTTAATTTCACAATGTTAAAATGGGGAAAACTGAGTCTTGGAATTGATGAATTACTGCTGTTTTTCAGAGGTGGACGATAATCTAATAAGAACAAAACCTATGGATGTCTCAGTGTTGTCAACTTATAATTCTTTCTACCTTTCTTGACACACTGGTGCTATAATGTACAACAGTCATTTCAAGTCACCACTCATCAACCCAGATTAGAGCCATTAAGAGTCTTTACTAGACTCCCTTGATCACTTGTAACGCCCCCTCCCCCATCTATGCTCAAAACAACCGGACTAAATTTTAAAAGCTAAACCAGATCTTATCACTCCCTTGATTAAACACTGTGGCAGTTTTCTCTTGGCTTTGAATAAAACTGTTGCATCACCTGCAAGGATCATGGAGGCGAGCGCTCTGTCTCCAGAGGGCAAGGACTGTGTTCACTGCGGCTTCCCTGTGCTCTGCACCCGGGTGAGCACCCAATGAACACCTGATGAGTGGAATGAATGAACCTGGCCCCGGCGACCTCTTCAACCTCACATCTCATGCCTGCCTCCCCCTGAGACAATACGGTTTCTGCCTTCTCATCTCCTCACACTCCTTCCCCTCAGGCCTTTGAAACCATTAACCTTCTCCAAGGTTAGGGTTAGGACATGTTTTACACAAATGCTCAGAAAGACTGTTTCAGCTTTCTTCAGTGTTCCCTTAAAGGGCACCTCCTCAAAGATGCTTGCGTACCCTGTTAATCCCTTCTCTCGACATAATTAGACTCAACTAGTTTATGTCAGGAGAAGGCAACGGCAACCCACTCCAGTACTCTCGCCTGGAAAATCCCATGGACGGAGGAGCCTGGTAGGCTGCAGTCCATGGGGTCGCTAGGAGTCAGACACGACTGAGCGACTTCACTTTCACTTTTCCCTTTCATGCATCGGAGAAGGAAATGGCAACCCACTCCAGTGTTCTTGCCTGGAGAATCCCAGGGACGGGGGAGCCTGGTGGGCTGCTGTCTCTGGGGTCGCACAGAGTCGGACACGACTGAAGAGACTTAGCAGCAGCAGCAGCAGCAGTTTATGTCATCTCATAATTATCAGTTCACTGTCTCTCTCCAGATATTTAGTTCTGGGATGGCACAAACGGTGTGTTCTGACATGAAAAATGTAAGTGTATACCCAGTGCCTATCCCAGGATCAAATACAAACTAGAGGCTCCATGGATACCTGCTGAGTAAATGAGAACAGAAAGGTGATGCCAAGTGCCTCTAGCACCTTACTATTCTGGAAACAACCTTTATGTAACAGTTGAGCCACAAATTGCAAAACTCCACCCCAAACAATCACTTTAACTTTTGTTAACTGTATTTTCTAACATACACACATTTAATTATTCAAGCTTCTTGCTATGGCAATAAAGATTCTTTCCTATTTCAAGATTATATTAAAAGCTTTTTACTTACATTTTCTTCTAGTTGTTTTCATCTTTTAAAAAGTAACTATTTATTTCATCTAGAATTTAATTTGATGTAACTACGTAAACTGTTTTCCAATGGCCATTATTCCAAAACATACATCATAAAACTATATTATTTTTTAAATAGAAGAGAAATTCTGCCTCATCAATTTAGCTATCTATTACTGTGCCAGTACCACACATTTTAATAATCACGGGTATAAAATACATTTGCTTAAACAAGCGTTCCTATACTGAAGAAACTATGTTTCTTCATTGTTCACAATGTGAAAGTTAGCTGAAGTCTCTGACCTCATAGAATGAGAGCGGTCAATTTTTTTTTTGAATTCAACGTAAGATGAATTCTTCAGTTATGATTTCTTAAAATGAAGTATTATATAGAAAAGTGAAACGTTACCAGTAGTCACAGTGGTCAGCTAAAGCCCGAGTTTCCTCTCTAGAAAATAAGTGGCAATTTGCCTCTATGTCATTCCTCCAGCTGTGCCTCTATGGTAGCAGATGCTTTTTATCACATATCTTTTATAGCATGGCAACAGTTTCCATAGAAACCACAGGGCAAACATCCATTACTGCTGCCCAGGACTTTATAGGCATACTCAAAACTGAAGTCACTGCTCACTTTCAATGATTAACGCATTTTAAAATTGAGCAATAGTTAGCTACTCTGATTCTGATTTTGTTGTGTGTGTCTCTATGAACAAATCAAGAGATGAGTAATCAATCAAGAATATTCTGTGCCCCTCTAGCAACAAAATAAGTCTACAAGAGGGGAAAAGAAAAACCCAGAAAGTCATTAAGCTGGTATACATGCCATTCAACATCAGCTCACACAAGAAAGCAAATCAGAACAGAAATCGGTACAGAATTTAGGTACCAAAGAAGGAGTTCCCTTCCACTAGCTCAAGAGAGCGTATAAATTCATCTAGGCCAAGATGCTAACTAGTAAGGGAAAAAAAGAGTGTCGTAACAGCTGAGAAAGCGGCCACTCACCTCTCTCAGCAGAGCGTTCTCCTTTTCCTTCTGCTCCAGAAGGCTTTCGAGGTGGTGCACATGCATCTCTGCCTCCGCCAGCCTTCGTGTCCTCTCGTGGTCCTCCTCAGTGGCCTTGGCAGAGAGCCCCTTGCTCTGCAGCATCTCCAGCAGCTTCTTGATGGACTCGTCGCGTGCGTTCAGGGTCTGCTTCTGAGTCTCGATCCGCAGCTCCATCTCCTCCAGCGTCTTGCGCAGCAGGAACAGCTCCTTGGCCTGCCGCTCGTGCTCCGCGTGCAGCCTCTGGAAGTTCTCCTCTGTCAGCTCCGCCACACACGGCTCGCCGGTCCTACTGCTGCTGTCTTGCTGGAACAGCTGGTTCAGGTCCCTCTGGATCCGCAGCTCGTCCTGGAGAGCCTGGATGGTCATCTGCATGTGCTGGGTCCAGACAGAAAACAAGACCCAGGTCAGCCCTCCTCCTCCAGGAGCACAAACAGAGCGGGATCAGAGGAGGCAGGAGGCAGCTACCACACCTCTCAGAATCCCGCGCTGAACAAATCAGGAATCGTGTTATTCTGTACACTGTCTTTCCTATCTGTAGTGTCTGTCACTCAGTCATGCCCGACTCTTCGTGACCCCACGAATTGCAGCCCACCAGGCTCCTCTGTCCATGGGATTCTCCAGGCAAGAATACTGGAGTGGGTTGCCATGACCTCTTCTAGGGGATCTTCCCAACCCAGGGATTGAACCCAGGTCTCCCACGCTGCAGGCAGATTCTTTACCATCTGAGCCACCAGGAAAGCCCTTACAATCTGTAAAATGTCAGTAATTTAACTTGTGTTTATTATCAACAAGAAACAAGGTGACTCCAGCAACTCTTCACTGTGCTTAAGCTACGACTAAATAAAGATACTCTTCAAAATTAATAGAGGGTATCACCTAGAACTGAAGGAAAGGAAAGGGGAAAGACAGGGGAAATCTATAGGAATGCAAACATACCATAAAAAAATTTCACCAGAAACCACAAGGGATACCAAAATACAAATGACTTTTAAGTGCTTTACAATTAAATTTCGACAGTAAATAATAAACATAAGAGTGCATGCCAGTATAGCTGAATCACTTCACTGTTCACCTGAAACTATCACATTATCCCAATAGAAAATTTAAAATTTTTTTTAAAAGTACATGTCAGAATGTGCTTAGCACTCTTTAAGTGTTCATTTATTTAATCCTCACTATAACACATGTACTATTATTTGAATTTTATTGATGCTGACACCAAGCATACACAGACTTATATAACTCACCCCAAGATCACACAATAACAGAGCCGGCATCGAATTAAAGCAATCCTCCCAGCCCATGGATGCTAGTACCCAAAGGTACTAAGATAACCTGAAGCTTTAACCACAAAAAAAAAAAAAAAAAAAAACCCCACAAAATACTGAGACTGTGGGAGCTATTTATACAGAAGAAGAAAACAATATAGGGGAGTAATTATATGAAGATGTCTGTGCAGATGAACTCCTAAAATGCTGCTGAGGATGTATCTTTAGCTATATCCCTAAAGATAGTATATGAACCTCTAATCTGAATTGATAAATTCTAGAACATTATGCTGCTGTTGTTGTTCAATCGCTAAGTCATGTCCAACTCTTTGCGACCCAATGAAATGTAGGCCACCGGGCTCCTCTGTGCTTGGGATTTCCCAGGCAAGAATACTAGAGTGGGTTGCCATTTCCTCCTTGAGGGGATCTTACCAACCCAGGGATGTCTTCTGCATCTCCTGTATTGGCAGGTGGATTCTTTACCACTGGGCCACCTGGGAAGCCCCTAGAACACTATACAAAGAATCCAAAAGGAAGTTACATTGAGAACCCTATTTTTAGAAATGAAGAAGCAACAACAGAAAATCACTCTTGGTAGGCAGGTATTCAAGCCTGGCAGCGCGCCATGCTGGAAGCAAACTAGCCCACAATCAGAAGACACTAGCTTCAGCTCCAGCTCTCGTACCAAACAGCTACCTAACTGGGGACATATGGTCATCTTTTATAGTTTCAGATTTCTCGTCTTTAAAATGAGGATAGAAATACCTGCACCATGTTTTCACAGAGCTAATGACATCATGGAAATCAAGGTATGTCAAAGCATACATTGTTCAGTATTTCTGGCAAACTGTAAAACAGCAGTAAATATCTCAAGGAAACGATCTGGCAAGTGTACAAAGATCCTCACTGTTGTTTAAACCACTGACAAAATTAGAAACAACCTAAAAGGGTATTAATAGGTGATGAGTTGAGTAAATGAGGAATGACCACCCAGTTTAATATCATGCATCAATACTTTAAAATGCAGCTTTACATTTACTGATAAAAACTATATTCACAACATATTAAGTGTAAAAAAAAGCAAACTACATAACAGCAAGTATAGGATGATATCAATTCTATTTTTTATAAAAGTATATACATGCAGAGAAAAGTCTAAAAAAATATAAACAATTACCAGTGACTATCTCTGGCTATGGGTAGATTTTATATTTTTCTTCATGCTTTCTTGTATTATCTAAATCCCCTATAGTAAGCACATAGTCAATAAAGAGACATTTTTACTTTTAAAAATAAGAGAAAAAGACTTCAGAGATGCCTGCTTGGCTGTGTTCAATTTACTACCACTTTGGTGAAAAGGGACGGAACAATAAGTATTTACTGTAAGTAAAAAACAAAATATTCGTTAAGAAATAAAAATACCTCTGGAATTATACACAACAATTTAAATGTTATTTTGGGTATGGAAGGCAGGGAGGGAGAGAGAGAAGGAGAGAAGGAAGGAGGAAGGGACTGGAATGACTGAGGGACAACCTGTAAGAAACTTTATTCTACTCTGCATAAAAATGTTTTTAACGGAGGTGTAATTGAGATTGAAAACTTTTTAATGATAGCTTTGTGCATGTGTGCTAATTTGCTTTAGCCACGTCCCACTCTTTGAGACACTATGGACTGTACCCCGCCAGGTTCATCGAATACTGGTGTGGGTTGCCATTTCCTCCTCTAGGGGATCTTCCCAACCCAGGGATCGAACCCTCGTCTCTGATGTCTCCTGCATTGGCAGGCAGGTTCTTTACCACTAGCAACACCTGGATATTGAGACATAATTCACATATACCATAAAATTCCCTGGTTTAAAGTGTGTGTATAAGTCAGCAGCTTTCAGTGTATTAAAAGGTCTCCATCAATCACTACTATCTAATTCGAGAACACTGCCATCACCCCTTAGAGACACACATTTGCAGTCACTTCCCATCTTTCTTGCCTCCTAACCCTCCTCTTCAATTTGAAGGGTTCAAGAGAATGGATGGATGTACTACAAAGATGGATGTACTATTCACTCAGAAGTTAAATTTTTAAAAAATGCCTACTAACACTTTTCAGCCTCAGATAGGAATGAAATTCTGACACATGCTACAGCATGGGTGAACCCTGAGGATATTACGCCAAATGAAATAAGCCAGTCACAGAAGACAAATATTATGATTCCACTTACATGAGGGATCTGGGGCAGTCAGATTTAAAGAAACAGAAAGTACACGAGTGGCTGCCAAGGGCTGGGAAGGAGGAGGGAGGTGGAAGGAGGAGGGAGGTGGCAGGCAGGGAGTGACTGCTTGATGGGCACAGAGGCTCGATTTTACAGGATAACAAGAGCTCCGGGTGACGGCTGCACATCAGTGTGGATGCACCTATTAACTGTACACCTGAAAACTGGTTAAGATGGTAAATTCAAGATGGTTAATGTAAGATGTGTGTGTGTGTACATGTGCGCACACGTGAGCACACTCAGTCATGTCCGACTCTTTGCGACCCCATGCACTGTAGCCCGCCGGGCTTCTCTGTCCATGGGATCTTCCAGGCAAGAATACTGGAGTGGGTAGCCATTTCCTTCTCCAGAGGATCTTCTTGACCCAGGGATCGAACTTGAGTCTCCTGCGTCTCCCACATTGGCAGGCAGATTCTTTACAACTGAGCCACCAGGAAAGCCTGATGTACTTTATGGCAGTTTAAAACCTGGGGAAAAAATATGCTTGTCACAGAATTCCAATGTGTTGATATTAATAATTTACTTGTAACTACTGATAATTAGGTTGGTCCTCACTCTTCACTATTGTAACAGGCACCTTCATATGTACATCTCTGCACATAAATCCAGATTTTTACTGGAGATGAATTCTGAAAAGTGGAAATGCTGGATCAGAGGGAATCCAGTTATAATTTTAACACAGACAACAAATTTATCTCTAAAAAGGTTTGTATCAGCTTCCACCACACAATGTCTGAGCACTTTCCTATATCTTTGACAGTGGGGGTATTTTCTTTCTTCTCTTTCTTTTTTGGGCTTTTCTTTGCTTACAAGTGAGACTGAACATCTATTCATGTATCTACAGGCACCCCTGTGACTCACCTGTTCTTGTTCTTTCCCATTTTGTTTGGGGACATTTAAAAGCCTCTTGATGAAAGTGAAAGAGAAGAGTGAAAAAGTTGGCTTAAAGCTCAACATTCAGAAAACTAAGATCATGGCATCTGGTCCCATCACTTCATGGGAAATAGATGGGGAAACAGTGGAAACAGTGTCAGACTTTATTTTTTGGGGCTCCAAAATCACTGCAGATGGTGACTGCAGCCATGAAATTAAAAGACACTCCTTGGAAGGAAAGTTAAGACCAACCTAGATAGCATACTCAAAAGCAGAGACATCACTTTGCCAACAAAGGTCCATCTAGTCAAGGCTATGGTTTTTCCAGTGGTCACGTATGGATGTGAGAGTTGGACTGTGAAGAAAGCTGAGAGCCAAAGAATTGATGCTTTTGAACTGTGGTATTGGAGAAGACTCTTGAGAGTCCCTTGGACTGCAAGGAGATCCAACCAGTCCATTCTAAAGAAGATCAGCCCTGGGTGTTCTTTGGAAGGAATGATGCTAAAGCTGAAACTCCAGTACTTTGGCCACCTCATGCGAAGAGGTGACTCACTGGAAAAGACTCTAATGCTGGGAGGGATTGGGGGCAGGAGGAGAAGGGGACAACAGAGGATGAGATGGCTGGATGGCATCACTGACTCAATCGACGTGAGTTTGAGTGAACTCCGGGAGATGGTGATGGACAGGGAGGCCTGGCGTCCTGCGATTCATGGGGTCACAAAGAGTTGGACGTGACTGAGCGACTGAACTGAACTGAACCTTTCTCCTAACCCACTTCAAGGGCTTTTTATATTTGGAAAATAACCTTCCACCTGCTGTGCATGTTACAAATGTATTTCCAAATCTGTTTTTTTTTTTTTTCTTTTAACATAGTTTATGGCAACTTTAAATGGATCATTTTTTAATGCAAAGAAAAGAGCCTTTTCTTTTATAATTTCCAGTTTGAGTATTATGCTTAGCAAGTAATAAAGATTCATTATGGTAGTCTTCAAACTCTTGAAAAGTACTGCTTTTTCTTATGAAAAATGAATTTACAATAAAATTATCAGGTATCTGAATTCAGGAATATCATTTTTAAATACATTTAACTGCCCACATCACACTGTAAATATTCTTCAACAGTTGCTGGACTTCAAAATCAATTCCTAGTTTCATTCTTTATCTTTGGAAGTAAAAAAAAAAAAAAAAAAATCCAAATAAATTCTGACCAAATAAAAGGGATGTATCAGAAGCTAAATTTAACAACAAAATGGATTCCTAGGTACAACTGTCTGTCTGTTCTGAACATGCATCACTGAATTCATTTAATTTAGGAGAAACAGACGTTTACCACAGCTCATGGAGTTACATACACACTGTGATTAAACTAGCATGGCAATCACTATTCTGGTGAAGAAAGAAAATTCAACTGCCAGCGCGCCCTGCTTCTTGAGCTCCGCTCTGCCCACCCTACTGGGATACAGAATGAAAACGATGCTCTGAACTGGTGACCTAGAGGGCTATGCAGCAATCTTCTCCACTGAAATGGGAATCAACACCCTTCTTCTCTGGGCTACATTCAAGCTAGCTTCACTTTGTAAGAATTTCTGCCAACAACCTTGGAGGAGGATGCGGCGGAGGCAAGAAGCCAGGCTGCTCTAGCACGTGACACAGAAGACGAAGTGAGCATAGCTACACAGAGCACAGACATTTCCCACAATCAACCAAAAACAGACGTGCTGGATTCCGAAGGAAGATGTCACGTGTCAGGTATTAGGAGACGTGCTAGTTGAGAACTCCGCTCAGGACACCCTCCAAAGCAATCTCACGCTTCTCACCTTCCAGACTTTATACCAACCCTCACTGGTCTGCTTCTGTTCACTCTCCTGCTCAGCTTGATCTGGAACATGGAAAAAGTGCTTAAAATTTTCTCTACAGCAAGAAAAGTTTAAAAAAAAAAAAAAAGAAAAAGAAAAAAATTTCTACCCATAGGATCTTCTCTCTCTGAAAGAAGGAATGAGAGAAAGGACAGAAAAGACAGAGAAGAATCCTAACTTCTCTCCTCTCATCCTACATCCTGAAATGGCATCTTTCCCTGAGAATTCCCACAAAATACAACTACTTCTATCTTCCTACCAAAAATTTGATGTCAAAGATTCCTATAAAAATGATCTTGGAGATAAGGACACTGAAAATCTGAAAGCAAGAATAACCAGTAGTTTCAACAATCTCCTTTCTGTCCTCTTCCTATTTACTGAAAAACTGAATAAGCAAGTTTCTTTTTTCTGTCAGGTATCTGAAAAACAAAAAAGTCATACAGGGATACCTGATTCATTACCAATGTTTAAACTATTTTTAAACTAAATATATGAACTGGGATAGATGCTCATATAATTTTTTTTCTGACAACTTAAGAACAAATTCTTCGATCTCCATATTATAAGGAAAATCAACTTTTTGAAATAACACTTGATCCAAGGTATCTACACTGAAATAAGAAAACTTAAATTAAGAGGTTCACAAAGGAATATCTGATGACATTAGTGAACCTAAAATATTTCATATTTCTAATACATATTTAAGCATAAGAAAATTTAAATCCCAACCTATAGACAAGTTCCACAAAAACATGAAACCTACAGGAACCCAAGAAGAGTGTTTTCTCCTAAGAGGAAAAACTAACTCCGAGCGTGTTTCAGTACCAGAAGAAAAACAGATTTTAAGAGGGCTCGGGCCACCCTGGGAGTTCTCTCCATCAAGAACAGGAGCTAGTAATTAACTTGAAAGAGTCCATTTCAGACAATTCTGCCCACAGAGGCGGTGCTGTTGAAAAATAAACTTAACCAAACACTGAAGAACAGAGAAGAAAATAAAAGTGTAACTAACCCCTTCCTGATGGGAGAAAGATCTTTATCGGCTACCATGCAGTAGGCATTACGCTCCCTGCCAGGGACACAAGGCAGATGGGCATAACAAACATGGCCTTTGTCCACATCAAGGTAGATAAGATAGTTTTTAATCCCAGCAAAAACAAACACACACACGCACACAATTATAACTGCAAACAAGGATAAAAGCCATAAATTCACGGTAGTAAGAGATAAGAGAAGGTTTGGGGCTGGCTGGGTGAGATGTGAAGAAGTTAACTTCTGTTAACTATTTAAAGACACAACATGTACCCTTACTTAGGTAAAGACTCTGAAGGAGGAGGGGACAGAGGAACTAAGGAGACTGAGCGCCAGGGAAGTGTGGCAAGAGGTGTAATGGTTTTTAAGGGCAAGAGGAAGCCTGAGAAAGTTCTGGGCAGAGAATGACCCTCTCCACCATCGTCACTAACAGTCACCAAGTCCCGGCCACATGCCGGGCACACAGTACTGTGTTGAATTCTTCCAACAGTCACATGAGGTAAGACTGAATACCCATTTTACAGGGTCTGTAGAGGTCTGGAGAAACTCAGCAGCCTGCCAAGGTCACGTAACTAGTGAGTGAGCCAGGATTCACACATCACAAGTGCATTTTCGAAAGCTCCAACTGGCTGCAATGAGGCTGTGTGTGTGTGTGAGGCTTGGGGAAAGAGAAAGACTGGATAAAATCGGGAGACCTCAGCCAACAGTGACAGGACCGAAATACGACGGTACTGTGGGGTGGGAAACGGATGGTTTAGAGAAATACTTCAGAGAAAAAAAGTATCAGGATTTGACTGGCAGGGCGGGAAAGGAGGGTGGTGGCAATCAAGGACGATTCTGAAGTTTCTGACTTAAAACACCATGGACAAGCTGGTGGAACCACAAACAAAAATGGGGAAAAATAAGCAAGGACCAGAACTGAGAGGAGATCTTGAGCTGAATGTGAGATGCTTCTGAGATGCTGAGAAGAGGTTTAAGGAGCAACTGTGCAGGTGCGTCTAGAGCTTCAAGGAATGAAATGAGGTACAGATGCAGTGTGTGTGGCTGTGTCGCTTTCCTGCGCACCTGAAGCTATCACAATGCTGTTACTCCAGTGCAAAATAAAAAGTTTAAAAAAAAATGATGAATTAAACTAATTGTTAAAATTCTTGGAAAAAAAAATAAACATAAAAGTGTGGAAGCTCTGATACATAGATCTGTCACTTGAGGCCAGGGTAGTGAAGGAGCCTCCCTAGGAAAAGAAAAGAGACTAAGAGGAGATAGTCACAGGCCTGATTCAAGACTAGGTGCAGGCGGAGGAAGAGCGGCTGGCAAAGGGACAAGAGGAGCCGTCAGGAGAGTGAGCAGAAATCAGGGACACAGCATCACAGGAACTGAAGGACGCTGATAAGGACTCTTCCTCGAGGTTAGGGGAGAACATGGAGCAAGGAGGATTTGGCCATGGGTTCAATTCCTGGTTCCCACAGGACAAGTTCAGCAAAGTTCCTTAAACACTCTGAGCCCTACTCGAGTAATCTACACTATGAGCTCTGCAGGTTTACCACAATCATTAGCAGTAAGAGAGAACACCTATCACACTGCAAACTGTCAATAAGTGGCAGCTGCTGCTGCTCTTTGTACTAATAAAATCAAAAGGTCTGGTTAGCGGCTCACAGAACCCGGCCCTAAGAAGCCCCAGGGGTTCTAAAGACCATCTTCAGGGAAAGCCTGGCGGGGCCACACCCAGGCACCTGGGCCCCCAGTCCTGTCTCAGTCAGAGCAGTCCGCTTTCTTTTTCATTTTACTCCTTCAAAGAAGTTTTATTTCCATACCTGAACAACATCCATTTGAAAACATGGGTCTGTGGCTTAAAATGTTTTTCACAAAGCACTGACTGGATCATCTCAACAGTCCTTTCAAGTCAGCTGGATTATTAGCTTATAATGCTTCACCACAGTAAAATATGTGAGAAATAACAACAAAACAACTTGTCTGGTAGCATAATCCCTAACATGAACCTCATATTTTATGATGATTACTTAATGAGAATAAAGGTTATAAATCAACTAGCTCTGTGTATCTACTGAAAACTGTACTGGGGTCAGTGCCATTCCTGTCACTGAAGCACCACAGTCTTAAAATCAGCGATTTTTTTTGTTTGCTTAAGATTACAACTGCCATGAAAAGTGAGGAAAAGAGTTAAAAGAGTTAAGCACAACTAAAATCACATAGGGCTTCCTCTTTCATGAAAAGTAATGTTGGCTAGCGTGCGCAAATGACTTGTTTTCCTTTTGATAAGCCCTGTGTGAAGGAAACCGCTTAAGAGAGCGTCAGAACATCTGCCTGGACTTTTCTCACTGAAATCGGTACCTCAAAAAGCTTTCTCTCAAAGTCCTTTTCTTGTGCTATTGATGGGTTATAACTAATCACTTTCTCTGTCACTGCGGTGTCTGGTCCTCTTGACTAGTTACCCCACACTCCTCAGTTTAGTCTGCTGAGCAATGGCTGCTCTGCTGCAGCTGAAAATTCTCAGGGAAGCTCCATGACACAGATGTCCTAACACTTCATCTTAAAGTGGGACAAACGTTTTACAGAGCCTTGCTGATCTTTGTCCCGGACACTGGTCATCTTTTTTCACCTAGGACATGATCAAAAGTGTACTGTATTTTTAAAAATGTACTGTATAACATCAGTTTTTAACTACAACTTTAGAATTTATATAATTCATACAGCAAAAGTCAGTTCTCTTAAATGACAGAATTTGCTAGTGGTTAGAATTTTCAGTGGCAGATTAAACAGCAAATATTAAGACAGGCTGTACTTTTTTTTAAAAAGGCCTTAGTTATATCTTTCTTTTTATGTATTTTAAAACTATGCTTTTGAAATGTTCTTGATATTCTTATGACATAGTGCATAAAGGAAATTCTGAGCAATTAAATAGGAGCTGACGATGATCAACAGCTGTCTTCATTTTAACAGCTCACCTAATGATGAAGAACAAGAGAAGTGCATCTAGAAGATTTGGTATAAAATGAAATGACCTCTGAAAGGCTGGTTGATTTACTTGTGCTTATACTGGTGCAGGCTGCCCTATTTTAGACAGGGAAGGTCTCTTTGAAGAAGAACCATTTAAGCTGACACCTGAGGCAGCCAGCATATAAGAAGTGTGTGGTAAGAATGTCTGACAGCACCTAAGAATAGAGTTGAGAATGGCTATATATATATATATGTATGTGTGTGTGTGTGTGTGTATACACAGGTATATGTGTACATGTGTATGTGTGCGCATGTGTGTATACATATATGTATATGTGTGTACATGTCTGTGTGTGTAAAAAGGAAAATTTTTTCAATGCCCAATCAGTCATTAATACAAATTATAAACCTGTTATAAACCATCAATGTGGTCCAGAAAAAAGAATATCAACAGAGAGATCAATGGGACAAATCTCACAATAATTAAGCCCTTAAGAAAAAGGAAATGCCACACAAAAAGGAAAGAGAATGATCGCAGTATTTAGAAAGCTTTTCAATTATCAGGAAAACATCAAAATAAGTATGTTATCTCCATATGCAATCAAAAATAAGTTCCAGGAAGATTAAAGAACTAGGTATAAAATGCAAATTAATCAGCAAATAAAAAGAAAATATAAACATTTAATGATATTCAGATAGAGGAGGGATTTCTAAACAAAAAAATGTAAGAAATTACCAAAAAATTACAAATATAAGAGAAGTATGTTACACTTTACTGCTTAGAAACCTAGAACTACATACATCAAAAATCAAAAACTAAGGAGCAAATGACAAAAACTAAAAGTTATTCACAACTGTGAAAGAACTTTATCTTCACTGTTGAAAAAGCCCACATAAGTCAATGAAATACTAAGATCTTCCTGTCCCTAAGACAGATTAACAAATAAGAATGTACCAATCACAGCAAACTGTCAATAAACACATGAAAATGTAAACAAAGAATTGCAAAGGAAAACAGTATGTTTAACCTAGCCCTAAAGAGTTAAGTTTTTTTCAGGCAAAAGGTTTTTGAACATTATATGAGCAGGTAAGGTAAAACATGCATTCTTACACACCTGCTGGTGATCATCGAAAGTGGTCCAATCCTTCTGGAAAGTGTGTCAGTAGTCATCTCTTGCATTTTATGAGCACAACAGTGTCACCCTTAGGAAGCAGAACCTATCTGCTAGCAATGTTGTTTTTCTCTCCAAATACAAATATAGTAACTTGTAGGGTCATTTCATAACATGTTCTCACTACAAAGTAATAAATACATGTGTTAAACACTTTAAGAATACATAAATTTATATGGGAAAAACTCTCCTATAATTACATCAATCCTCTTTGATTAATGGATTCCTTTTTTTAAACCTATCACAGGAAAACAATCAGAAATGTGAAAATGTGTTAATAAAGATGACTATCACAGTAATACATATAACAAAAAAATGGAAAAGGCCTAAACATCTGACAGTAGAATGGCTAAAAATATGATGATTTTATGTAGTCATTTAAAATAATGCTCCTGAAGAATATGTACTAACATAAGAGAAATGCTTATTTACCTCACATTAAATTTTAAAGATAGTACAAAGAGAGAGAGAGAGATTGTGTGTGTGTACACATATAGACAAGTACACACATAAATACAATCCCAACCAGGTATGTCTATATAACAAATGGGATTACAGGAGAGTTTTTTTTTTTTCTACATACATTTATGTATTCTTAAAATGTGTTATCATATGTATTACTTTTTAATGAGAAAAAATGTTCTAAAAATGACTTTGTACAAATCACTGTACTATCTACCCTGTGTTTGGAGAAAGAAGCAACACTGCTAAAATACAGTATCTGCTTGCTAAAGATGACATAACTGTGTTTCAGAAAAGAGAATGAATTAAAGAACACACAGAGCAATATTCTTAACAGCACTTCTCTGATAATATGCCCTTCCACATACTCTAAAGTCAGTCTCCAGTCAAGAAACTTTGATTACAACCACAAAAACTATGAAATGCACTGACCTTTCAAATACAAACCAATGAAGGACATTTAGAAGCCATTAAGGTACAGTTTTCCTTGAGATTTGGCCTATATGTACAATCTGCCCGCTAGGAAAGTCCCTTCCCCATTGAGGGTCATCAAGGTCCTAATCAAGTTCAAAATTCAGGTAAGTGTAAAACTTAGACAGCAAACAACATGAAATCAATATATAAAAGCTTCATTAGGCAAAATCAATGTGATCCGCAGACTCAAGACAAGTTCTCACTTGAGCAATACTCGAGAGTTTACAGACACAGACAGGAACAAAGAAACTGTAAAATCATCCTCTGCTCCTAACAAAAGCACTGCGGAGAGTTTATGCCTATCATTCAGAAAGTCTGAAGTCACCGTGTGACGTTTGCAAAAAGACTATAATATGATCTTTGAATTCAAAATGTCAAGCTGACACAACCAGCTAGAGAAATTCCTGCAAAAAGCAGCAGCTACAGTGGAACACACTGCGAGTGGCAGGCTCCACAGGACACACACACAGCCTGTTTTGCCATAAAGCGTGTTTTTATATTATGAATCAGCTCATACACAATCATGGTAAACAGACGACTGTCATTACATCAAAGCTCGTCTGGTTCAGAAGCAGTGTTTCCAGAGCAAAGGGACAACAGGGGGCAGACGCAGAGTCACACCCCGCAGCAGGACCCGCACAGACAGGAATCCGTTCAGCTTTCTCTTGGGACACCCAGCAGGGCTCTCTTCAGACAGGCGCGCACCCCAAGCACCCTCAACTCTCCGTTCCAGCCATGCTGCACTTGGTCTTGTGCTCAGAGATCCGTCTCCACCTCCACTCGCTTATTTTTAAGAGTTTTCAGTACTCATCGGAGCAGCCTCCAGCCACAAGGACCTGCAATCCTGGAGCCACTGGAGATCTCTCCTGAGGTACCATTTATTATTATCTCTGCTAACTGTTGGGGCTGCAAAGTCGCACAGATTTCTGAGGAGTCTCCCCCAAACTTTAACTACAGAAAAATTTCAGAGACACTGGTGACTTTTCAACCTGCCTTATTAATCATGAGCTGTAAAGTCAATCTGGTAGTTGACAACCTACATATTTTTCAGTAAAACAATAAAATTTAAAAATACCTAAGTACATCTCCCACAGAGAAAGCCAATGTTTTATCATGAAGCTTATGTTTTGATAATTGAGGCATACATATTTTATTACATGATATAAATATATATATTTATATAATGGATTATGATTTTATAAGTGCTTGTATATACATATGTTAGTCACCAAGTCCTGTCTGACTCTTTGTGACCCCATGGGCTGCAGCCCTCCAAGTTCTTCAGTCCATGGGATTCTCCAGACAAGAGTGCTAGAATGGGTTGCCATTCCGTTCTCCAGGGGATCTTCCTGACCCAGGAATCAAATTCAGGTCTCCTGCATGGCAGGCAGATTCTTTACTGTCTGAGCCACCAGGGAAGTCAAAAGTGCTTAGCTAATGCCAAATATACATTGCTAAAGTAATTCAAAATACTAGCTGTAACTAATCAGCTTAAAAAGAAAGATTAACTACTGCAAGTTACTAAAAGTTATCATAAAATGACCACCAGTTTTTAAACTCAAAGTGCTACTGAATGAGGCAAGCATTCATTCATATAATGCTCTCAATGGCCCAGTCATGTCTAAAATATCGACATCTGACAAACCCGCAAATAGTATATTTAACTAGGAGTTAGAACTGAGTGCCAAAAAAAGGAAAAAAGAAAATAAACTATCAAAATGGAAATTCCTTTCAGAGATAAAAAAAATTACTATTTCTTTTAAACAAACCAGCTATTTAAAGTATTTAATACAACATGTATGTAGTTTTGCTAAAATTTTAATTTTCATAATTTCTTTTAAATTAAAAAAATCTTTTCAACTACAATACTGAATACTGGAAGATAAAAGAAGAATTTAAACAGTGTATATTCATGATCAGATGCTTCAAATTGGCCATTTCCAAAGTATCAAATTAACACAACAGGTGTAAATTTATGACTTAAGATGCTCTAAACATACCAGAGCCAGGTAAGGGACAACACTGCTCCCTACTGGCCAGTCTCTGGTTAGATTTCAAGCTCACTCTTCAATTTGATTGATAAACTAGGGTTAAAGTGATTCAAGTCAGTATCTTAAAGAATTTTTTAAGCCTATGATATAGTTCTTTGTTTCTCTTTTCCTAATACCTATCTTTCAATGCTGCCATAAAGATTAGAATAAATAATAAAGACTCTAGCCTTTAGTAAATACTCAACAAATGACAGTATTCATCCTCGTAAGAACATGTCTTATTAATGGCTGTTTGTAAACTTAAAAAAAAATAATCTATGCACATGAAATTCACAGCACATAAAATTAACCATTTTAAACTGAATTAATTCAAGCATTTAATATACCTGCAATGTTGTGCAACCACCCCCTTTATCTAGTTCCAAAATATTTCCAACACATCAACGTTAAAATTCCTTCCTTACCCACTAAGTACTATCTCCCCACCGCACCCTTCCCCAGCCCCTGGTAAGCACCAACTGGTGCTCTCTCTCTCTAGATGGATCTATTGTGGACATTTCATATACATGGGATCATATAATAGGTGACCTTTTATATCCGGCTTCTTTCACTTAACAGAGTATTTTGGAGTTACACCCACATCACTGATGGCTTCCCTGGTGGCTCAGTTAGTAAACCTGCCTGCAATGTGGGAGATCTGGGTTCGATCCCTGGTTGGGAAGATCCCCTGGAGGAGGGCATGGCAACCCACTCCAGTATTCTTGCCTAGAGAATCCCCATGGACAGAGGAGCCTGGCGGGCTGCCGTCCATAGGGTTGCAAAGAGTCAGACAGGACTGAGCGACTAAGCACAGCACATCCACATCACAGTGTGTATCAGAACTTAATTTCTTTTTATGAATATTCTGTTGTATATACCCATTTTATTTATCCATTCATCCACAATAAATATGTGAATTATGGTTACTGGTTTTTGTGAATTATCCTGCCATAAACATGCATATACATGTACCTGTTTGCCAGTTCTCAGTTCTTCTGAGTATATATTAATACTTAGGAGTGAAACTGCAAAGTTATATGGTAACTCTATTAACTTTTGGAGGAATTGTCACACTGGTTTCTACAGTGGTGGAAACATTTTATTTATATTCCCACCAGGAGGGTAACCAGGGTTCCAATTTCTAAACATCCTCACCAACACTAGTGCTTTTCCTTTAAAAAAAAATCATTATTATAGCCACGCTAGTGGGTGTGAAGTGGTACTTTACTGGGTTTTGACTTGCATCTCCCTAATGACCAGTGGGGCTTCCAGTGGCACAGCGGTAAAGAATCCACCCGCCAAGCAAGAGACAGAGGTTCAGTCCCTGGGTCGGGGAAGATCCCCTGGGGAAGGAAATGGCAACCCACTCCAATATTCTTGCCTGGGAAATCCCATGGACAGAGGAGCCTGGTGGGCTTCAGTCCACTGCGTCACAAAAGAGTCAGTCACAACTCAGCAACTAAGTAACAACTGACTAGTAATGCTGCACATCTTTTCATATGTTTGTGTTCGTAATCTTCTAAGTGAAGAAATCCCTTCATTTTGAGTTCTGCTTCCCATCAAGAGAGTGAAGACTCAAACCCCGACACTCCCTTGTAGCCAGACCCAAGCAGAGGACCCAGACTATGCCAGGTGGATATATGCGCAGAGACTGATGTGGAATCAAGTAACAAGAGTCAAGAGGCTCTAACTTCCGTTTTTACTGATACAGATGGTGACACGTGAACCTGGTTCTGGGAGATGGGAACAGAGAAGTTTCCCAGGGATCACGAGGTCGATTCTTGGCTCTGAAGTGGCATCAGCCATCACCTGAAAGGTTCGGTAAAGCAGCAGGAATAGTGGGAGGTCCCTCATCAGTACGTGTAGAATGTTCTAAAAGAGCCTAATTCTCCAGCCCTACCAGTAATTCTCTGAGCTATTCAATATCCATTTGATAAACTCCTTTTCTATTATATCACTGTTCTGGAAGAAGCATCGGATTTATCCCACCTAGCTCCAAAGAGAAATCGAAGATAAATGTCACGTGAGTTACACAGGGGCAGGTCTAGTTTGATCTAAGAAAATTTCTAACACTTAGATGTCGACCAAACAAATTTTTTTAAAGTGAATACATTACTGTAAACAACCAGTCACTGCAGATTTTACCTTGGTATGACATCTGTCACAGACACTGTGGAGAAGGTGGACAGAGAGCAGAAGAGCCAGCCTTCAGGATTTTCACCTCTGCTTTTCTACCATGTTTCCTGAGCCACACTGTGGACAACTGAAGGATAAAACCACAGGTCTGTGGCCCATTCAATATCACTCAGTCAGTTACTGGTTTACTAGCAACTGATTCTAGCTTTTGTCTTGTAACAATTCCCTTAAATGCTCAGACTAAATCTTACTCTTATCTTTTACTTTATTATATAAAGCATGCATGTCTCCTGTAAGAAAAAAAAAGGAATTAGAGATAAATAATAAGAAAAAAATCCATAATATTTCATCTGAGAAAAATCACTGAAAATATTTTGCTGGGTATCCTTCAAAACATTTTTCCTAAGCTGAAATTCACCTTTTAAGAAAAAAAAAAGATTATAATGCTTACCACATAAATGCACTGTGTATTTTAATTCATAAAGTCCTCATATCTACCCCCTGATGCACTATTACTATTTTCATTTTATAAATGAGGAAACCAAGACACAGAGAAGAAAATTAACCTGCCCTAGGTCACTTGAATCATAAGTGGCACATCACCCAGCAGTCTGACCCCACAGTTTTGGGCTTTTAATACTATATGACAATGACTCTATACTGCCTCAAAAAAACTGACCATAGCATACCTATATACCATTTGTATGCCCTAATATATTATGAATAGTTTTCCATTCCAGTAACATTTTTAAATCCTGAAACTGTGGGACATACACTACATATTTTGATACGCTAATTTTTTAAAGTCGTCAGTTCAGTTCAGTTCAGTCGCTCACTCGTGTCCGACTCTCTGCGACCCCATGAATCACAGCATGCCAGGCCGCCCTGTCCATCACCAACTTCCGGAGTTCACTCAAACTCATGTCCGTCAAGTCAGTGATGCCATCCAGCCATCTCATCCTCTGTCGTCCCCTTCTCCTCCTGCCCCCAATCCCTCCCAGCATCAGGGTCTTTTCCAATGAGTCAACTCTTCGCATGAGGTGGCCAATGTATTGGAGTTTCAGCTTCAGCATCAGTCCTTCCAATGAACACCCAGGACTGATCTCCTTTAGGATGGACTGGTCAGATCTCCTTGCAGTCCAAGGGACTCTCAAGAGTCTTTTCCAACAATACAGTTAAAAAGCATCAACTCTTCAGCGCTCAGCTTTCTTCACAGTCATATATAGATATTAATTTTAAGAAATCTTTAATATTAAATAATACTCATCCTTATGAATAATTCAATTCTTAAAAATAGTCTAGGCCAAAATACACTAGAATTCTGGACCCTCCGAAACTTCATCTTTATGAAACCCCAGGGCACATCTATTTTATACCATGCTTTTAAAAGTCCTCAAATGCTGTCACTGTTTCTCCTTCTCCTCCCTCCTCTTTCTTAAGAAAACTCTCAAAGCACCAGCCTACACTGGGCATTCATGGTAGGCACTCAATAAACACTTACTGATGGACTGGCTGGACAATGCTATGTTGGACAGAGAACACGCAGAAACAAAGGTCATCTTGTGAGAGTGGAGGCAGCTGGGCCTCCTTTCTCTCATCAGGAAACCACATGGACACCCATGGACAAGAGAGTCCAACTCAGCTAACGTGCAGTGACACACCACGAGAAAAACCGCTAACACTGCCCCTCACTTTGAGTAAATGCTGAACTTTGACCACACAATCTAAGGTCAGTAAATACTCAAACAGGCAAGGTTCAGATAAGAATTTTTTTTCAAAGGTGGGTGGTGGAGGGGGGGTGGAGTGGTGGTGTGAGGTGAGAGTCCTATCACACACAAATGACAGGCAAAGGCTTGCAATACGCAGTCCTCGCCAATCCAGGCGCTCCGTGATGTCTGTCACACGGCAGGGCGTGGTGGGGTCCTGGAGAATCACATGGCTTGGAAGCAGCCCCCTGCAGTGAGGCAAGGCAAGTTCCTGATGGTTCAAAGTCTGGCTAATCCTCTGGAACTGAGAAGTAGCACAGTTTAAACTTTGAATACGGAATTTTTATAGCATGTAACATTTAAATAATTTTCTCTCTGTGAATTTTCAGATCCTTATTCATGAACACAGGGAATTCTCTTTTTAAGAAAAATAACCTGTTTTTTCCCCTGAATGTAGAAGGCCAGGGCACTAGAGAAAACACAGCAAATTACTGGAAACACAATGAGAGCAAATACTGCCTAGAAAGGCAGGGTAGCTTAAAGACCACACTCTCATTTGCAAGGGGGAAAAAAAAGTGGTTTCTAGAGAGAAAAGACCAATCCCCCAGACTATGTAATAACTGGAGCAAACACCTCTCTAACTTGCAAAGACTCTATTTTTGTCTTCTACTACCTACGAATACTCAGAATGGGAGTTGCAAATACGAGCTTGCCTCCTTGTTAAAAGGAAAATATAAAGGGTTATTTTCCTAAGGTCTACTCTATGAGGGAAGATACAGACTTTCAGCAAGAGGGAACAAATATTCCAAGAAGAAGAACAAACACAAAGAGTGTGCAAAGTAGAAAGAAGCAAGCGTGTCCACAGGAAAATTACAGGATATATGTGATATTCAGAAAGCATCAACAGAAAAGTGGGTGGATGGGAAGGAGGGAGGGAAGGAGGAAGAGGAACTGAAGCTATACAAAGCTTTTCCTCAAGGTAGTGATCCCACATTTTCCAAAGCCACATGCAAATCCTCACTTCAAAGAATGGTGAGGAAAATTGATAGAACCTAGCAAGTTCAGGGAATCCTGTTACTAGCTCCAAGATGAAAAAAAGAAAAACACACACACAGAAGTAATCAACAATGCTTCTTCTGATCAAGAAGAACAGCATTATTTCAATCTGGCAAAACTAACTTGGCTGGGAAGGTCTCTACCAAAATGAGCCACCTATTTAAAGCAGGACAAAAAAAGGTAGGTTAGACTAACCAAAACCATTCTAATTATTCCAGAATCAAGTTGACAGCAATGATTATGAATTCAGAGATTTTTTTCCTCTTGTTTTTTTCCCCATTATTTGGCAGAGAATGTCAGTTACATTTAAGGAAGAACAAATTGTTTCAGAGCTGAACAAATGATATATCCCAGAACCCAGGGTTCTGAGTTTCTATGTTTTCACAACTGTCACATTTTTATTTTTTTTATATATATGCAAATTCAGGTATAAAATATTAGAATAATAAGTATATCCGACTATTGATGATACATACAGTAAATGAGATCAGTGTTTTCTCAGTTTTGTAAATGACATATAATAAATGGAACTGAAATGCAATTTGAATAGTACTGCACTAGATTTTTCAGAGTATTTTAATTATAATGAGTAGCTTTTTCATTGTTTAAGATGGGTTTAGCAACACTTCTGAGATGGGTTTTATTTTTATTTTTATTTTTTTTTGTTTTTATTTTTTTATATATATATTTTTTAAAATTTTATTTTATTTTTAAACTTTACATAATTGTATTAGTTTTGCCAAATATCAAAATGAATCCACCACAGGTATACATGTGCTCCCCATCCTGAACCCTCCTCCCTCCTCCCTCCCCATACCATCCCTCTGGGTCGTCCCAGTGCACTAGCCCCAAGCATCCAGTATCGTGCATCGAACCTGGACTGGCATCTCATCTCATACATGATATTTTACATGTTTCAATGCTATTCTCCCAAATCTTCCCACCCTCTCCCTCTCCCTCAGAGTCCATAAGACTGTTCTATACATCACTGTCTCTTTTGCTGTCTCGTACACAGGGTTATTGTTACCAACTGTCACATTTTTATATCACCGTACATAGCAGGTTACTCTTTCTGTTCCCGGGTTTCTAGACATACAAATAAATTTGGCTTATTCATTCTGTGAACCATTCAAATAAATTATGTAAGTGTAAAATAGGATAAAATGATTGCATATGACAATTTCACTTCTAAATATATAATACTTTTTCATGTTTTTCTCAGATTGAGCATAATAATTACGATTGCACTTTTCCCCTGTCCTTATCTCACTCTGTTGCCTACAAGACCGATCGAACAAGTTAACAGAGCACAGTTACCTCTTCCAGATTATGACAGTTTACCCTAAGGAACACAGAGCTCAAGCCCAGGGAACCTGCCATACTTAACTCCTTGGAAAGTTGTGAAATAAGGTGAAACTGTGAAATAAACTGGAAAAGTATGAAATAAGATACAGGAGCCTATTAAGAACCAAAAAGAGAATACTAATTCATAAGGAATATATCTCCACACACCATTGCTGCTGCTGCTGCTAAGTCGCTTCAGTCGTGTCTGACTCTGTGTGACCCCATAGACAGCAGCCCACCAGGCTCCTCCGTCCCTGGGATTCTCCAGGCAAGAACACTGGAGTGGGTTGCCATTTCTTTCTCCACACACCATTAACACCTGCTAATTCTAGATAATGTATACATGGGTTTGTGCCGGTTTTTTTATTTTTCAAGTTTTCTAGACACACACAGGCTTCCAGCTCAGTTGACTAGTTCACAGTTTCTTCAAGTGTGATGCCTGGTCCAGCAGCATGAGCATCACCTGGGACATCGTCTGCTCCAGGTTCATTCAATCAGAAACCCAGAGGGTAGGGCCCAGCAATTTGTGTTTTAACAAACTCTCAACCAGTCAATGCTATTGGAAATCAACCCTGAATATTCACTGGAAGGGCTGATGCTGAACCTGAAGCTCCAATACTTTGGCCACCTGATAAGAAGAGCCAAATCACTGGAAAAGACCCTGATGCTGAGAAAGACTGAGGGTGGGAGGAGAGAGGGGCAACAGAGGATGAGATGGTTGGATGGCACCACTGACTCAAAAGACATGAGCTTGAGCAAACTCTGGGAGATGGTGAAGGACAGGGAAGCCTGGGGTGCTGCAGTCCATGGGGTCACAGAGAGTCGGACACAACTTAGCGACTGAACAACTGTGTAGTTCTGATGCACACTTAAGTCTGAGTACCATCTGATTAGATAAAACACCTTAACATTCACCCAGAACAGAGAACAAGGCAAGCAGGCTGGGGCAGAGGAGATATTGAGGATAAATACAGATAAATAATGTGTGCCTTACCAACTCACCTTCCTTCCCTCCTTCCTGCCACACCCCCAGGTGGCCAGCGTCTTCCTTCTAACTCTACCAGACAAATTTATTTAGGGCTCGTAAATTTATGCTTAAGCCTATTTACATTCTGTTTTAATCTCTAAATTCTCAGCACAAAATCTATATTACAATGACCTGGGAAAGTGTTTCAAAGATACTGATGCCCACTGCTTCTACCACATGAGGACAAGCAAAGAGAAGGAACCCCAAAGAGGGTCCTTGCCAGAACCGACCCTGTCATGCAGCATCCTGACCTCCAACTTTCAACCTCCAGAACTGTGAAAAGTAGAGTGTCTGCTGTTTATTTAAAAAACAAACAACAAAGCTGATGCCTAGGTCCTAGCCCATGCCAATTCAGTCAGATCTTCTGGGGCTGGAGCCTGGCCAAAAGTATTTAAAAGCTCCCCAGGCAATCCTAGTGTACAGTCAGCAGAAAAACCACTCAGTCTAAATAAACGTTTTTTGTCTCTATTTGATGTATTTCTAAGTATGATGAGAAAAGTACTTGTATCAGAATCACCAGGGGCACATTTCTCAAAATGATAGTTAAGATGATCTTCAATGATACATACATTTGACTTTTTTTTTTTTTTTTTACAAATAGCTGTGCATTTACTTTTATAGGGTTTGGCGGGGGTAGGTTTGCAAGTGATATGATTTCCACATATAGCAGTGAGAATTTCATTTTAAAATAAGATTCCACTTTATAAAGTGTGCCAACTTAAAAAAAAAAAAAAAGAATAACACAAGGGATAAGGCAAACATGGTGAAGATGCTAAGGGAACAAAAAAAAAAGTTTGTTAACCTTAACCAAGGTGCTTGTTAAAGATGGATTCCTAAGTCATACCCCAGCAGTCCTAACCAGAAACTTGGGAGTTCGGTCCAAAATTTACATTTTTATCAAGTGCTCCCTGGTGATCCTTATTTACTAAAGCTTAGCAACACTCTAGTAAGGGGTATTTGAGCCTTGTGTCACTAGGCAGAAAACAACTTTGGATGTAAAAAGGACCCTCTCACTCCATTCATTTCACTACCACCCCTTCCTGGTCTCACAGAAGGATGAGCCCCAGATACACCTGCTGGGTGAGGAAGAAGCAGTTTCTACTTGAAGACCAATCCTGACTTCCCACTTCATCCCTTTATCGCAAGTCTCCCAGAAGCCAGAGCTCATTCTAACTCTGCTGTCTCCTTTTCACCCCCTCATCCTCCTTAACAACAGCCCTATGCATTGAGCAGCTCCACTCCAATCAGACCTCGTGTCTCCTCCTGCTCACCCATGTCTCCCAGCTACCCTGTGAAGCTAATGCTTTTACAATGTCAAAAGATACTAACATCATCTGATCACCCCCAAGTTATATCTGTGTCTCAAATTCCAGTGATAAACATTCTCTATCCATTCAAATTGAAATTGTTTTTGACTGTCTGTGTACTGTAGCTTGGTAACAAGTTCTCCCACTAGACAGAGGACAGAGAGAGGTTTCAGATCACCCACCAGCTCTTATCCATTAGAAGTAGCCAGTGGTTCCAGCCTTGACAGCACATTAGAACTACCTGGGGAGCTTTTAAAACTCCCTACATGGAGGCCCCAGCCCCAATTAAATCAGAATCTCCAGAGATGAGGGTGAGACCAGGCATCTCTTCCCCCGTCCCCCACTTAAAGTTTCTCAGGTGATGCGGACATGCAGCCAGGGTTGAGAGTCACTGAGCTGGGTTCATCTAGCAAGATTAGAAGACAGATTTAGAGGCTGCCATGGGTGGGCAACACTTTTGACATTACTACATGAGGTTCTTTGTTGCTTAGTCACTCAGTCGTGTCCGAATCTTTGCGACCCCATGGACTATAGCCCACCAGCCTCCTCTGTCCATGGGATTTCCCAGGAAAGAATACTGGAGTGGGTTGCCACTTCCTTCTCCAGGAATCTTTCTGACCCAGGGACTGATTCTGAGTCTCCTGCATTGCAGGTGGATCCTTTACCACTGAGCCACCAGGGAGACCCACAAGGAGATTCACTCAGCCAAATACGGGAGACTGACAGAACAGGGACTTCTGAGGACAAAAATTCCAAATTCCAACACTACTGAGGGTAACATGCACAAAAGCAAGAAGAGATAAGAAAGCCTTCCTCAGCGATCAATGCAAAGAAATAGAGGAAAACAACAGAATGGGAAAGACTAGAGATCTCTTCAAGAAAATTAGAGATATCAAGGGAACATTTCATGCAAAGATGGGCCTGATAAAGGACAGAAATGGTATGGACCTAACAGAAGCAGAAGATATTAAGAAGAGGTGGCAAGAATACACAGAAGAACTGTACAAAAAAGATCTTCACGACCCAGATAATTACGATGATGTGATCACTGACCTAGAGTCAGACATCCTGGAATGTGAAGTCAAGTGGGCCTTAGAAAGCATCACTACGAACAAAGCTAGTGGAGGTGATGGAATTCCAGTTGAGCTATTTCAAATCCTGAAAGATGATGCTGTGAAAGTGCTGCACTCAATACGCCAGCAAATTTGGAAAACTCAGCAGTGGCCACAGGACTGGAAAAGGTCAGTTTTCACTCCAATTCCAAAGAAAGGCAATGCCAAAGAATGCTCAAACTACCACACAATTGCACTCATCTCACACGCTAAAGTAATGCTCAAAATTCCGAAGCCAGGCTTCAGCAATACATGAACTGTGAACTTCCTGATGTTCAAGCTGGTTTTAGAAAAGGCAGAGGAACCAGAGATCAAATTGCCAACATCCGCTGGATCATGGAAAAAGCAAGAGAGTTCCAGAAAAACACCTATTTCTGCTTTACTGACTATGCCAAAGCCTTTGACTGTGTGGATCACAATAAACTGTGGAAAACTCTGAAAGAGATGGGAATACCAGACCACCTGACCTGCCTCTTGAGAAATCTGTATGCAGGTCAGGATGCAACAGTTAGAACTGGACATGGAACAACAGACTGGTTTCAAATAGAAAAGGAGTATGTCAAGGCTGTATATTGTCACCCTGCTTATTTAACTTCTATGCAGAGTATATCATGAGAAACGCTGAGCTGGAAGAAGTACAAGCTGGAATCAAGATTGCCGGGAGAAATATCAATAACCTCAGATACGCAGATGACACCACCCTTATGGCAGAAAGTGAAGAGGAATTCAAAAGCCTCTTGATGAAAGTTAAAGTGGAGAGTGGAAAAGTTGGCTTAAAGCTCAACATTCAGAAAACGAAGATCATGGCATCCGGTCCCATCACTTCATGGCAAATAGATGGGGAAACAGTGTCAGACTTTATTTTTTGGGTTCCAAAATCACTGCAGATGGTGACTGCAACCATGAAATTAAAAGACGCTTACTCCTTGGAAGGAAAGTTATGACCAACCTAGATAGCATATTCAAAAGCAGAGACATTACTTTGCCAACAAAGGTCCATCTAGTCAAGGCTATGGTTTTTCCAGTGGTCATGTATGGATGTGAGAGTTGGACTGTGAAGAAGGCTGAGCGCCGAAGAATTGATGCTTTTGAACTGTGGTGTTAGAGAAGACTCTTGAGAGTTCCTTGGACTGCAAGGAGATCCAACCAGTCCATTCTAAAGGAGATCAGCCCTGGGATTTCTTTGGAAGGAATGATGCTAAAGCTGAAACTCCAGTACTTTGGCCACCTCATGCAAAGAGTTGACTCATTGGAAAAGACTCTGATGCTGGGAGGGATTGGGGGCACGAGGAGAAGAGGACAACAGAGGATGAGATGGCTGGATGGCATCACTGACTCGATGGACTTGAGTCTGAGTGAACTCCGGGAGTTGATGATGGACAGGGAGGCCTGGTGTGCTGCGATTCATGGGGTCGCAAAGAGGTGGACATGAATGAGTGACTGAACTGAACTGAACCTTCTTTTGGTCATGAAGGCCCTCCATTGTTTACTCTGACCTGGCAGGTGTTTTTCTAGAGTCAAACACCAGACCTCCAAATACAAACAGAATTTTTATAGAATTAAACTGGCTCAGATTTAGGTTTAGAATTCTCTCTAGTGCCTAAGACAATTTCATTTACACCCACCATGGGCAATAGAGACTGAGCAGACAGGTTAAAACAACCAGACATGACTGTCCACATGGACCATAAAGTGTATTTAAATAGAAGTTCAAAGTTCGATACTATACTCACAAACAATTTCCACTGTTTTTGGAGTCTCTGTGATACAAATCCATTTCGTGTTTATATTCCTTATACCCAGTACAACTGGATCTAGTCATTCAATATCCTTGACAAACAGAATGCAGTCTCATATACTCATATAAATCTTTTGAGTATGTGAAATTTAGATTTTAAAGTCTGTTTTGTAGTAAATTGGCCACAAAAAATATTTACTATACAACATCAAGTGAAAAGTATATTCTTAAAAAAAAGTAATAAAACTCATTTTACTCTTGGTAGGACAAAGAAATGATGTTTAATTTTAGGAAGCGACAATGCTTCTAATAAATGAACACTTGACAAAGAGAGCCACAGTTGTATCTACTTCCTGCCATAAATGCCAACAGCAAGTACATCCAATTTCAAGTTCCTCTGAAACCAATGAGTGGGCAGGAAAAAAATCACAGCCAACATGGGGAACACACGGCATTCATTCTTTGGAAAAAAAAGTCAGCAGCGGATTACAACCAGGAGGGGAAGCCATCTGTCACAAGAAGAAGAGGTGGTGGCAGCTCTCAAGGACTAAAACATGCCAGCTCAACCTGGGCAGGGTTGGGTTTTAGATTCTAATTCCAGCTAATGCGTGTAATAAGCAACAGTTTTCAAAATGATTGGGGTCAAATTATGGATGGAATAATAAGGGCTTCCCCTCTTGGCTCAGTTGGTAAAGAATCCGCCTGCAATGCAGGAGACCTTGGTTTGATTCCTGGGTTGGGAATATCTGCTGGAGAAGAGATAGGCTACCCATTCCGGTATTTTGGGGCTTTCCTGGTGGCTCAGCTGGTAAAGAATCCATCTGCAATGCAGGAGACCTGGGTTCGATCCTGGGTTGGGAAGATCCCCTGGAGAAGGGAAAGGCTACCCACACAAGTATTCTGGCCTGGAGAATTTCATGGACTGTATAGTCCCTGTGGTCACAAACAGCCAGACACGACTGAGCAACTTTCACTTTCACTTCACGTATGGAATGGCTAAGAGGAAGAAACCCCACCAACACTGGAACTCTTGCCTTGCCATGAGGAAGAGCAACAATACAGTGGAGGGAAACCACCCACGCCCAAACATCAGAACAAGTCAACACTTGCACAAATTCAATGTCCCCCAGTATAAAAGTGACTGGCAGTTTTATCTGCATTATAGTTCTAGCCAATAAACATTGGCCCAAAATGAAAAAAGAAAGCAACTTTCCAAATATGAGAGTAAAAGTCAACCCCAAGTCAAAGATCAACCTCTCACGACTGCCCCACCCACCACCTAACCCCATCCAAAGACCCCAGTCACACCCTAAGCCCTGCAGAGCACCAGGATCTCCACTTGGGGACACCAGCTGTAAAAAGGTGTATCACTGAGCAATTTAAAAGATTTGAAAAAATGACCTTATTGAAGCGTCAGACCCATCTTCTCTATGGACCGAAGGCCTGCTAAAATTGATCTCGGACAAGGAGGTCTAGGCTACAGGAGATCACAACACTTGAGTGTTAGTTACCATCATTTTAAAAATCTCAAAATACAGGTGATGTTTAACTCAAGTGTAGCCACTAGATCTCTCTTTACTTAAAGAATCTGCCTGCAACGCAGGAGACACAGGAGACTCAGGTTCAATCTATGGATCAGGAAGATCGCCTGGAGGAGGAAATGGCAACCCACTCCAATATTCTTGCTTGGAGAATCCCATGGACAGAGGAGCCCAGCGGGCTACAGTCCACAGGGTCATTGAAGAGTCAGACACGACCAAGCATGATGCACGACAGAATGTATAAAAGCTGCTTTTGAATATAATACAGTATTTGTGAAGTTACAACTGGTCACTAGTCCCTTACTTGTTAATATTCCTTTCCTCATTCAAGTGGCTTTTCAAAATTCACTTCCTCCCTTCAGAGCCTTCTTCCCTAAAAGGAAAACAGTGATTTCCTCTAGAATAGATTCACCTAGATATCCACCTGCTGGTAACTCTCTTTTTTTCCAGACTTTGGCTTGCAAAGCCATATTTATTCTATTTTTAAAAAGCCATTACACAACTAAGAGTTCTCATATCGCAACTAAGGTCCAGGGCAGCCAAATAAATAAATAAATCAAAAATACCACTATAGTTTTTAATTAAAATATATCTGCATATGTCAATGGCTTGGGAGGTTTCCCTTGTGGCTCAGCTGGTAAAGAATCCACCTGCCATGTGGGAGACCTGGGTTTGATCCCTGGACTGGGAAGATCCCCTGAAGAAAGGAAAGGCTATCCACTCCAGTACTCTGGGCTGGAGAATTCCATGGACTGTATAGTCCAAGGGGTTGCAAAGAGTCGGACACGACTGAGCAACTTTCACTGGGAGGTATACCTTCTCTCAAAAACAAAATATAATAAATATTTATGACAGTGAAGAACACAGTTACTCTCCAAGTTTATAGTTATTATTCTAATTATACCAAAAATTAGACAATATGGTCCAGAAATGACCTTCACTTGCTCAAAAGTTCAGTAAGTAGGATGTCAACTAAGTAGACCATTTCAATCAACAAACCTCTGGGAAAAATCTAATGAGTCAAACCAAAAAGTTCATGAATA
This sequence comes from Bos indicus, assembly GCF_029378745.1. NCBI lineage: Eukaryota > Metazoa > Chordata > Mammalia > Artiodactyla > Bovidae > Bos > Bos indicus. Next base: position 108,350,997 of record NC_091764.1, on the reverse strand, counting down.
ATGAAGCCATCACTGTTGATTTCATTCTGCTCCTCACTGATAACGTGTGATCAGCTACAGCACAAGGTTACTTCCCTCTGTTCCTGAAAGAATTAAAGTAAACGTGAAGCATGCATGCAGCGTCATGAAGTGCCGTTTGCTTCTTTTTCGTGACCACCTAGTTTAGCAGGAAGGAGCACAGACGTGGAGCACACCTGGGCTTGAATCCTGCCTTTGACACTCTACAGCTGTGTGATCTTGGGCAAGTTCTGTGTTCCCTCTAGGCCTCTGTTTCCACATCAGTAAAATAAAGACAACAGGGACCTCCACCAGGGACTTCTCTGGTGGTCCAGTGCTAAGCCTCCAAGCTCCCAGTGCAGGGTGCTGGGGTTCAATCTCTGGTCAGGTGCGGCAACTAAGAACCGGCAGAGAGAGAGAGATAGATAACAGTACCTACCTCCAAAAGATTGTTATGATGATAATGCAAGCAGAGCACATAAAACAGGGCCTGCTTCTTAGCAAACACTACACAACCATTACCACTTTGAGTGGCAGTAGCTGAGAGTTATCACTACTTATCCTGCTATGTAGACCAGATGTTGGCAAACTTTCCCTGTGAGTGGCGAGATGAAATACCTTGGGTTTACCGGAGCACATGGGCTCTGTTTAAAACTACTCAACTACACCGCTGTAGTGGGGAAGCAGCCGTAGACAACAGGCAAATAAATAAGCACGGCTGTGTGCCAATCAATCTTTGTTTATGAACACTGAGGTTTAGATTTCATGTAATTTTTCACATTCACAAAACATTACTCTTCTGATTTTTTTTTTAAATCACTTAAAAATGTAAAAATCATTCTTGGCTTGCAGGGGATATAAGAATCCTGTGGGCAGGATTTGGCCCACAGGCTGTGACACAAAACTCCTGGTGTAAATCAGTGCATTTTAAATGCAAATCAATGACCAGGTTTCCATCAGTCCTTAATAAAGTCATCACGGCAAACTTAAAAGCTGTATTTTCTTGGGGAGGACTGTCCTCTACTCTGTGATGATGCAATTTCAACTCCTTTGGTATCACAGTGTTTTTCATCTTATAAAATGATGCTAAGAGTATGGGGTCATTTAAGTTTTTTTAATTGTCTTTATTTGAAAATCCCATGCCAAGTCTGCCCCCTTCCCGCTTTTTTGCAGGGAGTGTAGCTGTTGTTCATTTCTTATTTAACTGGTGTGTAAGACCCAAGTCTAGGAATTGTTAACCTAAAGCTTTCTGCCTAGTTGAAACAAGAGTAGTGATCGCTATCACCGGCACCTGCTGATCTGTAAGCTAATCAAGTCAATCTTCAGCATCTGCTAAGCTGGCCACCTGTGTCTCTCCTCGGTCCCTTCTCTTAACTTAATGTTAACTCCTTCCCAGAAGCCTTCGGATCCTCTGCTAACATCCATTCTTGTATTTCCTCCTCCAACTAAAACAGATAGGAATCTTAATGTACTTTTTCACATTTAATGGGCTTCCCTGGTGGTTCAAACAGAAAAGAGTCTGCCTGCAATGTGGGAGACCCAGGTTCGATCCCTTGGTCAGGAAATTCCCCTGGAGTAAGAAATGCAAACTCACTCCAGTATCCTTGCCTGGAGAATTCTAGGGACAGAGGAGCCTGGTGGGCTACAGTCTACGTGGTCTCAAAGAGTCGGACATGACTAAGCAACTAACACTTTTACTTTCATACTTAATAAATGACTGCCCACATTAATTTTTCAATAAATATTTTAAATGAGTATTTGCATTTCACTCAGCCGTTCTTAGTTGAAAATGCCACCATGGCATTTTACTGGGCTTTGTAACCAGAGAGATGAAGCTGTGTCACTTCCCAGATGTGAGATGTGCACAGAGTACTTTCCTGATTTGTAGTTTCCTCACCCATCAGTAAGGACAGTATCACTTCCCTAGAGGAGGGCTGTTAGAATTAGAAATAACATACAAAAGAAGCTAGTATGGTATTTGTAAATGCTCTATTTGTTTACTTGCTAAGTCATCTCCAACTCTTTTGCCAAGCCATGAACTATACAGCCCGCCAGGCTCCTCTGTCCATGGGATTTCCCTGGCAAGAACAGTGGAATGGGTTGCCATTTCCTCCTCCAGAGGACCTTCCCAGCCCAGGGACTGAACCCTCATCTCCTGCATTGGCAGGCGGATTCTTTACAGCTGAGCCACCAAGGGGGCCCAAATGCTCCATAAAAGCAGTTATTATTAACACGTGCACCAGGTTTCTAGAAGTACTCAGAGACGTGTTTGACAACAGTGTCACGGTAAGGCTTCATTTTCACTGACAAAACTACTACACTACTTTTAAAGGTACAACAGATGACACACGGAAACCAAAGAGAACATCAGACGCAAGGTGACATTTTTTATGTCAGCGAAGTAACAACAGAGATAATGTAAGCAAAGAGCACTTTTTCGTGACATACAAAAATTTCAGCTAGAAAAAAGACGACAGCACGGAAATAGTTTTAAATAAACACAATGAGTAAATATAAACATTCTGTGTTGCCCCTTCTCAAGAATTCCCCATCGTTTCGTAAAGGTTAAGTCTTCTTCATACAAAGGCACACAGTTTAAATTATTTACAGAGGGTTTTAGGTCCAACTAACCAGCCAGAAACTCCTTACCACAGAGAGAAAATAGAGTGGTAAAAAAATTATTTCCAGCAATATTACATTCCTTTTGGGAAAGCACTCTATAATTCATGGATGAGTCACTGTGGAAATAAAAATCTTAAATAATGGATAAGACTGTAACTGAAAATCCTGAGAGCTAATTACCCTATTCTATGTTCCTGGTAACTCCTTCAGGAATATTAAGGTTACACTGGTAGTGATTAGTTATCCAAAGGAGACTTCTTATCTACTGTGACCCACTTTCTAGCAACACTGTTCAGGTCCCAGGCTACTGCTTCCCTCTTCGCAGCTGACTGTAAGATACATGCCATACTTCAAAAAATGTTGTACAGTAGTCTCTGAAGTTAAGAAATATCTGACTTGATTCTAAGTAACATTTATTACCTATTATGGGGTTTCCCAGGTGGCTCAGTGGTAAAGAATCTGCCTGCCAAGGAAGAGATGAAGGTTCGACCCCTGGGTTGGGAAGATCCCCTGGAGGAGGAAATGGCAACTCACTCCAGTGATCTTACCTGAAGAATCCCATGGACAGAGGAGCCTGGCGGGCTACAGTCCATGGGATCACAGAGTCAGACACAGCTTAGCAAGTCAACAACAAATACCTACTGTGCCATTTAGTCTTATCCATGATTTTATACATAGTATCTCCTTTAATCTTTCATTATCACAACAATCATAAAAGCATTTTCTCCCTGTGACAACTCATTAAACTCCAAGAAAGCTCTTTGCACTTTATATGCAAGCCCTGGTTTCAAGCTGCCTATCTTGAAAAGGAGATCGATTGTCAAGTACTTCTCACTCCCAGAAAAGCCTAACTCAGTTATGTGAGTCAATCTCGAACTAGGGCATTAAAATAAAAATGAAGAGACTCTTCAAGAGAATTCCATTAGGAAAACTGGTCAAAACAAGTCAGATAACTGTACAAGAAAGAAAGAATCCCTCCGGGGATTACAGATGAGAAAACGGGCCCAAAAAGATTACACAATGTACCCACGGTCGCACAGCTACTGACTGGCAGAGCCAGGACAGAAATGAGAACGAGAAGTCTCCTTTTCTAGACGGGGTGTCCTATCCATTACACCAGCAATTCTCAAGCTCATCAGACCCAATGCCACCCATCCCTCTTCTTCTAACAAATATTTTGTAATGTGTCCTTTATTATCTCAAAATAAAATTCATAGATAAATAAGCCTACTCTCACAGGCAATCCAAAAAATTAATATAATGCTCTGTGAAAGAGAGAAGAAAAGTTTTATAAGAAACAAACATGCATGTTAACAGGTCAAACGCTGAGACATGGCCACACCAAAAGACATGGGCACATGCACAGAGAGACTGGTGGACGTCCTGGTCAACAATGCAATGCTGAAGTCCTTTTCTAAAATGATAAAAACTCTACGTCAAGTTCCAAACAAAACAAAGTACAATAAAATTTTTTTTAAAAATTAACGGCAAACATCACATTTACTGTAAAAGAAAAAAAAAGGACTATCTGCCATCAACTTACACAGTAGTTCCAGTGCTGGAAAAGTTCAGTGTATACTGAAGTTATTCCAGAAATGCTAATGCATTTACGCACACTTATGTAGTTAGAAATGGGTTCAGGTCATTAAAAACAGCTTTCTCATCTACACACATTTCTGGGTGAGATGTTTGAAAACCACCTGGAATGAGGGAGACTTTTCCAGAGCAGGACTGCCCTAAGCATCGCAGGGTACCTAGCAATCCCGGGCCCTCTCTACCCCAAATCTAAAAAATGCCTTCTGCCTTGAAACCATGCTGGCAGCCAATGCACCCATGACTTTCGAACAACTGAAAACCAATGTGCTACTCTGGAAAACAAGCACCTATCACCAAAAACGCCAAAAGAAATTCAGGAATTCATCCAATACAACTTAAATAGACTATCTTCTGCCTGCCTCATTTCTTGAAAATGCTCTGTACCATGGGCAGCAAGTTTTCACAGAGAAATAATACACTTCATGAAATCACAAGACAGAAAAGACTGGAGCTCATTAAAGTATGCTTCTGTCCTAGGAATCTGGCACCTATTTAAGTTCCTGTGCCCATGATGAGCCATGTGGCAAGAATACATTGCTAATTACTCAGATTATCAAATCTACGAAAGAGAATCGAAACTGGGAACATTTTCTGAACATGTTCTTCTACTTTCTCAGCAGATTTTAAATCCCACACAAGTTTTCACATAGCTCCAAAGAATGTTGTCCTTTGAAATAGAGTGAATACTACAGGATATTGATAATGTAAACAGTGCAATTGTGTAATAAAAAATTTTAAATACTGTGCTTAAACAAAGATTTATCTGTGAACAGCTAATCAAAGCAATTTTGCTTTCATTTTATTACCACTATCTCAGATCAACAAGAGGAATGAAACTGGTGTACAGAGAATAACACACATATAAATAACTGTCCAAAACTCTTTGCCTCAAACAGATCAACTACAACGTACCATTATTGATATTTTTTAACAATGAGTATACCTGAGTTACAGACACATATCTCTTCCTGAATTTCACAAAACATGGAAGAACTCAACATAAATAACGAAGAACCTTAACCTGAAAAACCGTTTCCTTCTGTTATGCTTTCAAGATGCTGTGGAACAAAGGATGAAGTTCTTAATCACAAAATTTTACAGCATGGAGGAAAACTTAAGAGATTAACCTTATGCAAAGTGTGTGTGATAAACTGGTGGGCAACAACCTCTTGTTGTATCTTATGCTGGCAGTATCAGAAAATAAAAGTATGTATTTTCTCTTTTTTACCATTCAGAGAATTTAAAAACCAAGTCAAGATGAAACATACAAAACAACAGGTCTACAGATACACAATGGAACTTTAGCAGAGAAAGCACATATCCTGGGCTCTGTACTCAACAGCAGTTCCTCATCTTAAGCTTAATGGGTATGCCTCAAGCACAAAGTACATAACAGAAAGTTACACAACCATCTCCATGAGAATGGCTTCATATGTATTGCCTGGCAATATTCTTAAAGTTGAGCTCTCTCTCTCCCAGAATTTTACACTGCCTTCTAATACTTAAGCAATAGGAATATAGATTCCCACTGTCAAGGAATTCTTGATGATCTGCTCTCTTTTTCTGAGCAACAAATTATAACGTGCAAGCACTGCCCAGAAGACCATTTTTAAAGTATGCAGTGATTCTTAAAGACGTTAAGTCCTTTATTTAGGGTTATGGATATTAAAAAGCTCCCACAGACTGAACAAATTTAAAAATCACAGTTTCAATCAAAAATCATCACCACTGTTGTTGTTGTTCAGTTGTTAAATTGTGTCTGACTTTGTGACTCCATGGACTGCACGCAACATGTCAGGCTTCCCTGTCCCATTCACCATCTCCTGGAGCTTGCTCAAACTCATGTCCACTGAGTCAGTGATGCCACCCAACCATCTCATCCTCTGTTGCCTCCTTCTCCTCAATCTTTCCCAGCATCAGGGTTTTTTCCCAAGGAGATGGCTCATTTCATCAAGTGGCCAAAGCATTAGAGCCTCAGCATCAGTTCTTCCAATGAATGTTCAGGGTTGATTTCCTTTAGGATTGACTGGTTTGATCTCCTTGCAGTCCAAGGGACTCTCAAAAGAGTCCTCTCTTGCCTCATCATCTATATTCAAAGATTTCTTTGAAAACATCTCATGGATGTGCACCTTCTTCTCCAGTCCTGTAACCCAAATAACTCCAGGCTTTCTGCCGCAAACTCACTCGCTCTCCCTTCCTGCATGCCTGCCTGCCTGCCTGCCTGCAGCCCTCTCTGCTGATCAGCAATAAAGGCTGCTCCTAAATAATTTTTTGGTTATGTTTCAGGGCAACTTTCCTCCCTCCCTCCCTAGGGCAACTTTCTGTTCCTTTCCTCAAATTCTTCTCTGAATAAGTCATATTAAGAAAGAAAGAAGTTATACACTTTTAAAGGATCAATTAAATTTTACCTCAATAAAGTTGTCACAAAGGGAGAGAGGGAGGGAGCGAGGCAGGGAGCGGCAACAGAGGAGGGCAGGAGGAGGGGGGCTCTCCATCCCACCCCCAGTGAAGTCCCTGCAGTCATCCTGCAGAGGTCAAAGACTCAGCGCACCCACACCGCTGTCAGCAGCAATCTGGCCTCCCAGGAACCAGGTCCAGTGGTGGTCAAGCACCGTTCTGTGAAGCTGACTCGTCCATCAGATGGAGACAGCGCTGGGAGAAAATACATTCCTCCATGCAGCCAGAACCTAAAACCTTCATATTGGCACTCATTTTTCCAGGACTGGCCTTCCAAAAAAAATACCCCAAAAGAAAGAAAGGGTGGGAAAGAAAACTTCCTTCCTCACAGCTGCCTGTTGAATACACAGAGCATATGTAAAATGTCACAGGTCTCTTATTTAGAGTCCCCCCACCCAATCGCTTGTTAGAAAGCAGGGTCTCTGGGCCCCTCCAAGCCTCTTACAGAGCACCCGTGACATGATATCAAAGTAAAATGGAACTATGACCTCCCTTGATCAACAGCAGGGTAACTACAACAACTGGGTGCCCGAAGTGCACTTTCTGGTTTCTTTGGCACAAAAGAATAAAAAATGGGTTTCCCAACTCATATTTAAGCTGCCACCTGCAAAGACTGTGTAAATAAGCAGACACATAAAACCAATTCCATCACTGAGAGCAAGTCCCACACGCCACCGCACTGTGAACTGTACGGGAGAAGGGGAAGGAGACACTGCAGTCCTCCAGCAAGTTCCACCTCCTCACAGATAAGCCTTATCGGGCATTTGTACAGACTTTGTTTATTAGATTCACTGGATCGTTTTTCATAACACTCCACTACATCCCAGGTGAGCAAATTTACCAGCTCTACAGGAAACCAATTTGCCATCCCATTCATGTACCTCTGCACAAGACAAAGTCCAGGGGACGGGTAGCTTCTGTTTCTATAAGCTGGACAAATTCTGCTTCCCAAAAGGATTGTTAATTCCCCAAAAGGAGCGTATCTATCTTACATTTAATTTTCTCAGGGCATCCCACACAGTGCCTCTAATATATCTCATTTCTGGAACACCAGAAAAGATCAAATCTATCTGAAAAAATAGACTGTAATACAGATTTATCCACAGTACTCTGAAAAATCATTCATAATTCATCTCTAAGTTACAACGGGATGAGGAGAAAGAAAAGTTAAACAGTCCAAGACAGAGATTTCAGATTTTCAAATCAGACTTTTAATGACAGGGAAACAATTAGCAACCTTATGGAAAAACTGATTTAAATTCAAATAATGGCTTTCCCTATGTGACAAATCAAGGCAGAACCTAAAATTATTAAAATACTAATAGTCACCAGGGTCCAAAGAGTGAGAACAAATGACAAAGCAAATATTTACAGATAGTAAGTCTCTCTTGCTGTCTACACAAATAAAGTCAAACTCCAAAAGCAAAAAAAAAAAAAATAGAACAAAACATTAAACTCACCTGCTACACTGTAATTTTTTAAAAGTTACTCTGATCACACAAAATGCCAATGAAAGTGATTTAAAACAATTATTTTCAAAATAAGCTTCCAACTCAACTCAACATGTAGGAATATTACAGGAAGGCATTATAAGCAAAAAAGGAGTATGACAATATCTTATTAGATACTGATAAGAACAAAATTAAAAAATATAAATCATCCAAAGCCTTAGTTTTGTAGTTCAACCAAGATCACAGCTGGATTTTTATTCTCCATCAAATAAACACACCAAAACCCTTCCTCATTCCCAATTTAAGAAAAAGAAAAGACCTTTCCTGTGAAAACGTATATTGTTCCATTTCTCCAGCCACCAGTACTTGAAAGTTACAAGTACTTTCATACAAGAGGAGTATGAAACATAAAAACAACTGGGTATTCATTTTTGAAACAATCTTCTGAAAGGACTTCATAATAACTGTACACATCAGGCAATTCTAAGCAAATGTGTTCTTTTTCATTTGATAGGATTCTAGACCAAGATCTCTGTGGTCCAATCAGATCAAACATCAGAATGTATCTAAATCCCCAATCTCAAACTGAAATGGGGAAATTTGTTTAATTACTGTAAATCCTATTAAACCAATCTTCTTTGTAAAGTGGAAATCTCTGACCTCTGAGGACTGCAGAGGGTGTGATGAATGCAGAGTTTAATTAGGGCCCAGACTGGCTCACTGTAATCTATTCATTAGCATTCTCAATTCTCTATATCTCATTGCTGTGTTTCACTTTACTTTAAAATTGCACCCTTCGTTTTTTGGAGCAAAGTCATACAATTTTAGGATTGTGTGGTAATTATAGTGGGTGCAGGAAGAATCTGTTCCTGCCAACACGGGTGTTTAATTAGGGCAAGGGGCGGAATCCAGATAAGGCGGCGTTCACCCTCCTTCAGCGCATATGGTATTTTTGGCACCAGAGCCCTGTGCACTGTTTCACGTCCACTGGACTCAAGTGCCAAGTTCCCACCACAGTCATTTCGAAAGATTCGAAGATTTTGCCTCTGAATGTAGCTTGATAATTAGAAAGGTTACTGTCATTTGCTTTTTTATCCACACAGCTTTTAAAAACAGGCACAATTAGCTGCCTGAATTATTTGAAAATAGAGAAGTAAGCTGATAATTTTTTTCCTCGTAAATATGGACTTTTTCAGGTTGGTTGATGATAAAAACCATCTTGGTGATGGGCATATTTTCAGCACCAACAGAAAGGTATATTGATGGCTAGTTAACTCAAGGATAAATTCAATAACATCAATTTAACATTCAACTTCTACGAAAGTCTAATTTATATCTCATACATAACCAATCATACCAAGCTGCTTTTCTTCCACCTAAAATCCTCAAATTTGACCAGTTAAAGAATTTTTCTTTAAAAAAGATTCAGAAGTTATACTTTCTTATAAACGTCAACAGAAAGAACTGCTACTCCCTGTTGGTACTTAATAAATATTTACATCATCAACTTTTTAAATTAATTTCCGTCCTCCGGTACTGTCAACACAGATTTGCCTTGTGCTGGTTTTATTAAGATTGACTTTTTGTGGCTCAGCTGGTAAAGAACCCACCTGCAATGTGGGAGACCTGGGTTCGATCCCTGGGTTGGAAAGATCCCCTGGAGAAGGGAACAGCTATTCTGGCCTGGAGAATTCCATGGACTACACAGTCCACGGGGTCACAAACAGTCAGACACACTGAGCGACTTTCACTTTTAAAAAAAAAAAAAGAACACATTTGCTATGATAAATCTTGGGCTTTCCTGGTAGCTCAACTGGTAAAGAATCCACCTGCAATGCAGGAGACCCCAGTTTGATTCTTCGGTCAGGAAGATCCCCTGGAGAAGGGATAGGCTACACACTCCAGTATTCTTGGGCTTCCCTGGTGGCTTAGATGGTAAAGAATCCACCTGCCATATGGGAGACCTGGGTTTGATCCCTGGGTAGGGAAGATCCCCTGGGGGAGGGAATGGCAACCCACTCCGGTATTCTGGCCTAGAGTATCCCTATGCACAGATGAGCCTGGCAGACTCATGGGGTCACAGAGTCAGACATGACTGAGTGATAAGCATGCACACACATGGTAAATCTTACAGCACGTGGCAAAAGTACATTCTCACAAGAACAGAAAAAAGAAAATATGTGCTGAAAGAAAAGACAGGAAGAGAAAGAGAAGCAAAACGGGAAAGAATGATGAGCAAGCAGACACGGTAACCAGAAAAAAATTAAGGCACAGGACCAGTCTGGAAAAGGCCAAGAAATGGGGGCGCAAAATATAGTACTAAGAAAAACAGGAAAAACGAAAAGAAATGAACCAAGAGAAAAATCGTTTCATTTGCATGAACTCTGATTCATTTATGCCAGAACACACGCGAACTAACCTGGTTCTCCTCCTGCACAACTCTGTACTGCTCCTTCCAGACGGTGATTTTGGAAGCTTCATCCTTCCTCAGGGCTCGCTCCTTCTTCAGCTCTGGGCTCCAGAAGGTCTTGATACTGTTCATCGAGGAACTTAACTTGCTCTCCTTGACCTCCACGTCCTTGCGTAAGAGGTCATTTTCCCTTAGCACCTCCTTGAGCTGCGTCTGCAGATCCATGATGGTGTTATCTCTGGCCTGACGGAGGGAGTGAGGAACGGTGGAGGCCATGCTCACCGGGGGCAGGTGGTGCTCCCCAAACGCTATGGTGTCACTGGCGACCCCGCTGCTCGCTATGTTGGGGCTACTGCCCATAGCAGTCATCCGCACGCCATAAGGCAGACGGCCCCCGGATCGGCCAAGGGTCATGGTGCTCTTGGGTGTCTCTGAACCCGCGTTCTCGTGGTCACTTAGGTACATGGGGCCAGAAGTGGCATAGGCAGCATTGAGGGACTGGATGTTCTCCATGGAGAGGGTCTTCCCACCGCCACCTCCAGCGCTGCTTCCAGAGCTCCCTCCGGTGCTGTTGGTTCGCCGATGACCCAGGCGAGGGGAACGAGGAAGTCGAGGGGACCGCCCCGGGCTCTGGGTGCTCGGTTCCACCTTCCCCACTGAGCGGGCACTTCCATACATGGCTGCAAGATGGGTTCAGGAGCCGGGAAAGGTATGCAGCAGAAAGCAAAACACGGAACTCTGGGAGGCTGTGCTATGGCTCTAAGTCGGCTTAAGGCTCATCAGAAGTATCAGGCCCTCGCTGTCCAACCCAGAAGAAACAGCTCATGCCATTATCTGTAACGGAAAGTACTGCACGTTAGCTCTTGCAGGAGCAAACATCTCCCCTCGCAGACACTTTCACTGCCCCTACTTGAGGATTTCCCCTTTCAGCATCTGCTGACTGGTGCATTTGTTCACAGCACAACTTACTTCTCAGTAAGCATCATTCCTAAAACATCCAGCACGTCTCAGAACAGAACACCGAAACCGCACCAAGCAAATGGAAAAAAGAAATAAGGGGCATAAAGACTGGCAAGAAGAAGATAAAACTCAATGTTTCAACATATCATTTTCTAACTGGAAAATCCAAGGTCATCAACTGACAAAGACAAGACTCAACAAACTACTCACCCACAGACCAACACATAAACACGGACACTTTATTGTCCATCAGCAATGACAGTTGGAAAATATAACTTTTCAATTCCGTTCACAATAGCAGCAAAACCATAAAAATGCTCTGACATGCATCTAATAGAAATGTGCATGAAATTTTTGTAAAAACTAAAACTTTGCTGAACAAAAGGAAAGTTATCCATGTTCACAGATGAGAAGACAAACACTGTTGATGTGTCGTTTGTCCTCCAGCTCCTCCACGTGTCAATGAAAATCCCTACAAGACTCCTCACATAACCTGACAGACTAACTCTATAATTCAAACGGGAGAGTAAGGCACAACCGCCACAGAAACAATCTGAAACAGAAAAACAAAGGAAGATGTCCCCTAGATAGCAAGATATTGATACACTATAGGTCCATGATCCTTTATTTACAATGCAAAATTTTTTTAAACTCTGAAAATAAGTCTTTTTTCCCCCTCTTTAACTCATTTAGCAGCAATATCTGGCATGATCTTATATGAGGTCACTTATCACTTATAAGTACCTCACCTAGTGTAATTATTCATACACTTCACTGAGAAAATGACATGCACAATTACAGGACACTGCATAACACCCACTGGACATCGTGGAGAAAAAACCTGGACTCCAAAACCACATCTGAACCCTGGGATTTCTCAAAAGGACTCAAAGCCTTTTAAAGCTATAGTGATTAAAACTGTACAGAACTGGCCCAAGAATAGAATCTAAATTATACATGAGCATATAGTACATGCTGAAAGTAACATTTCAAAACAGTAAGAAAAGGATAAATCATTCAATAAATGGAGTCTGAACAACTGGTGCCTGAGAAAAAAATAAGTTACATCTTTACTTCACACAGTACAGAGCAATAAAGTCTATGTACATTAAAGATATAAAATTGTAAACTATTAAAAGTACTAGAAGAAAACTTACTGTGTAAGAAAACTTACACAGAGAATATCCCTGTGAATTTGAGTAAAGGTAGGGGGCTGCCGTCTATGGGGTCACACAGAGTCGGACACGACTGAAGCGACTTAGCAGCAGGGCTTCTTAATTAAGAAACAAAAGGCAAAAATACATAAAGAAAAACAACTAATACACTCAATTATGTCAAAATGACAAAGTATACCAAGAATGAAAAGAAAACCCAAACTCTTGGTGAAAAAAAAATCTAACATATGTATAAAGATTTGTATACAAAATATACAAAGAATTCCTACATGTGAAATGCCAAATCTGAACATCAATGGTTAGAGGCAAGGGGAAATTCTAAGGTTGGGGGGAAATGTCTGTGGAGACTCTTAGCTTCACTTGTAAAGCTTTATCCCCACAATGCACAAATACTTGAATTTTTTAATAGGAAAATATGTTCATATTCTAAAGTACAGTAACTAAGAAAATTTCAACACACATAGCATAGCCACCTATTGTACCCTTCTCTTAAACATAAAACAATACAGATCTAAACTAGATCTCTGTCATTTCCTAATAGCATTCTACCAAAGAACTGGCTTAAGTCAAGTAACAGACTTCAACATATTAAATAATATTTTAATATGCAACTGAAAATACAATCCAAGTAAATCATATGGTCAAAAATAAGATTTTAGAGTGTCTATATAGTCCAGCCAAACTCAAACGAGTTAAAGATCTTCAGAAATGCGAATACACTGGCAATCCCATCTCCACTTTGGTGATCCAGTAAAGAGAGCCCTGAGGTAACAATAAGCAGGACAGGAAACACAGTCTTGTCTCAGAAATAGCAACAGGGCACCAAGTTCAGACACTGCAATACTCTGCTAGTAACGTTAGGAAATTCCTTCCCAGGAGGAACCTAACTCAGGAAGCAAAAATCTGGACTGTAGGGTAGGTGACAAGCAGTAATCTACATACTACTGCAGTGAATTCATCTTCAAGATCAAAGAGGTTTGCAAAGTTTTTTCTCTTTGAAGTAATCTGAATATTGCTTAAAACAAGAGAGCTACTCATTACCCAGAGCCCCTTAAATGATAACAAAAGCTAAGGCATAGTAAATGTTTACCATATGTCAGGCACTGTGCTAAGAATTTTATAAGATTTAATATTTATAAGCCCCCTTGCTGTTGTTGATTAGTCACTAAGTCGTGTCTGACTCTTTGCGCCCCCATGGACTGCAGCATGCCAGGCTCCTTTGTCCACGGGATTTCCCAGGCAAGAATACTGGAGTGGGTTGCCATTTCCTTCTCCAGATCTTCCCGACACAGGGACTGAACCCACGTCCCCTGCATTTGCAGGCGGGTTCTTTACCACTGAGCCACCGGGAAGCCTCCTACAACACAGGTGCTACCATTATCTCCACTTTACAGATGAAAGTGAGGCCTACGGGTGTTGAATGACTCATCTAAAGTTACACAGCTTTTAAGAGGTAGGGCCAAGATCTGAATTTAGGGCATCTAATTCTAGAGCCCTGGGTGCTCCCAATTATTACACTGTGCTTATCTGCCATCATCTGCTCATCTCAATTGTCCAGTTGCAAAGCAGTGTGTCCTGCTAATCTAGGACTCTAAACCTAAACTTTAAGGCATACCTTAGGTATTCTTGGGTGTAATGCTTAAATAATCATATTTATCCCTCTATTAAGGAGAACGTCTTCTTTAAAAGATGGTGGGTAGAAGAACAGAATCAGGAAAACTAACAAAGAGCAGTAATTCAGTCTCAGGAATCGTGCCACCAGAACTTTGAAGTTGTCACGCTCAAAAAAAAATTCCCAGCTGTGCTTTGGTGCAAAACTTTGTCCTGTAGTTGAGTAACTAAATCACACTAAAGAGGCTGAGATCCAGGAGCACAAATCCACGTCGAGTGTTCAACGTGAGCAGGTGCACTCCAGAGTTTCAAGCCACTTTCAGACCCAAAACGGCATTTGCACGTGGAGTCTTTGTTACTATTAGAACTGTATTCATTTCTAGTAACACCACAAAAGAAGAAAACCCACTAGCTCTGTCTAAAGGCCTCATTCTGGCTTTCTAATATGAGCTTCAGGGAAGACAGTGTTTAAAAAATTCGAATTTCTTTTAAAAATATGCCAGATCCACAACCACAAGATAATAATCCTTGTACTTTATAACAAACAGCTGACACACACATAAAAAAAAATGTGACCAAGAAAAAAAAATTAAGCCATATGATCCCATTTATATAAAATTCCAGAAGGAATCTATTAGGCCAGAAAGCAAATCAGTATGTGCCTGGGGCTGGGGGTTGAGCCATGGATTGTGAAGACGGATCAGGGATCTTGGAAGGATAGAAGGAAACTTCCGTGGTGACAAAATGTTCACTATCTTGACTGGGGTGAGGCTTCCCAGGGGTACACAGGTCAAAATTCAAACTGCACACTTTAAATATGTTCAGGGTATTGTACATAAATTATACTACAAAAGCTTGAAAAAAATACTTCCACATTCCAAACTCCCCTGCCCTGAATTAATCCAAAGAAACACCTTCTCTGATTACCTACCTGGCTTCCTGACTGCTGCTGGAAACAACAACAACACACGTTGCAGCTGTTTAGTTTGAGCCCATGATAAATTGGCCCCAGAGTTCTCCGAGCCCCTTAGCTTACTTCCTATCCAATATTTTGTTAGCTCCCTATCCTGTATCTGCTGTGGTTACTTCACACCTCTTCACTCTACTCATCAGACAGCACACACAAGGCTCCTGGGTCAGAGACGAAGAATTTTGCTACTCACATCACAGCCAGCACTATGAGCATCTTACCCACCCACTCGAAGTCCCACAAGGTGGCACCGTGGGGCCCAGGGAGCCACTACACATGCAGTGTGTCCGCAGAGGAACACGGAATTCAGGGAGCCCGCCACCTGACAGCAAGCAAGGCTGATCTCTCCCAGCGGGAGGCAGTACCTCACCCCTCAAGGTGGCTTGCTGCAAACACGATGCTGAGACATGCTTTTTCTGAATCCAGTAAGTCTTTAGATAACTTTTTATATAAGAGATAACACAGTATTGTTTCCTGAAACTTTTGTTTCAGGTGTGCACATGAACACACATGCACACACTGGATCACAAGTTAAAGTTCTTGTTGTAAACCACTGCCAGAATGGTCCTCTAACAATGGCCCAGATGAAGAGCAATCAGGACCTTGCACTCAGGGCGTGCAGGAAACAGACACATGGAGGACACGCCCTCCTCCTGACAAGTACCCTGTGGTATTTTAAGGTACCCGCCTAAATCATCTGCTACTCCTTCCTTCAAGAGGGGAGGCAAAATTCCTCTGTGTACCACCAGTCTTAAAGGATTTGCTTCTGACAATGTATCACTTCCAAAATGCACTCATAAAGACACAGAGGCTTCAGTCTTGGTCACTCTCTTGGATCTCTGGCTCTGGGGGCAGTTAGCCACCATGCTGTAAGGGTATTCCAGTTAACCTACAGAGAGCACCAACAGCCACGTGAGCAGGCCTGGAAAGGGACCCTCCGACTTCAGTCAAGCCTTCAGACGACTGCAACCTCACGAAACACCTTAAGCCAGAACCACCCAGTGTGCTCTTCATAACAACTGTGTTGTTTAGTCGCTAAGTTGTAGCCTACTCTTTTGTGACCCTATGGATTGTAGCCACCAGGCTCCTCTGTCCATAGGATCTCCCAGGAAAAATACTGGAGTGGGGTGCCATTTCCTTCTCCAAAAACTGTGAGATGACGTGTTTTTTCTTAATCCAGTTAAGTTTTTAGATAACTTTTTACGTAAGAGATAACTAACACAGACAGTATTGTTTCCTAAAACTTGCTGGGTGTTCAGGAACACACATGTGCACACTGGATCACAATTTAAAGTGCTTGCTGTTCACCACTGCCGGAATGGTCCTCTAACGCGACGATTCCCAAGCGAGTCAGACTCCCTGCTCCCCTCAAGCCCACAAGGTGATGCAGAGGGGCCCAAACAGGAGATGCGGGAGTGCAGAACTGTTTTCACACCACATCACTTGCTTTTTCATTGTGCATTCTCACAAAGGTATAGTAGTGTTTTCCAGAGGCTCCGTGATGGCTAATGGAACGTGCAGTCCTATGCTTTTAAATTTTCTCAGTTTTACTGTCTAATATGGTAAACAGTAACTGATACAGCCCACATAAAAAAGCTATTTAGAGTCTGCATAATTTATGAGTGCAAACAGATGCTGGAACAAAAAAAAAAAACAACTAGGAACCACTGCTCTAAAATTTAAATATGACATGATCACACACACCTACATACTTCCTGTGATGGCATCCCAAAATAAGAATCTGAACTCCTTGGCACTGCAGACAAAACGTTTCACGATCTGGGACCTGCCTGCCTCTCTAAAGATGGGTCACTTCTTAACCACTCTCCTTTTCCGTGTGACAACCATTCTCAGATACCTGCGATTTCCTGAAACACCATCCTCTCTTTTGTTTCCATGAGCTGCTTCTTCCCCATCAACTAGCTTCTTACAACTCATTCTTCCAAACTAAGCTTAGTAATCACAATCCTGCACAAACCCTTAAACCCCTAATTTAGGCGCCGCTCTTAAAGTACCAAGGGCTTTTAAAACAATACATTCACTATGTTTTAGTTAATGAACTACTTTCCTTACAGGCAAAGGAGCGCCTTATTTCCAAAACCCAGTGCCATGCCTAAAACAAGTAAGCCAAGTGTCTGCTAACTCCACAGGTTAACCTAAATGCTAGTAAAATTCATTAACATAGTTCCTATACGTTCAGGAGGTAGCGGTAATCTTGAAATGAGTTTATGGAAACAGCAAATAAAAGCAATTAAGACAACTGTAAAGGAAACTTGTCATTTCCTTCATATTAACAAATTTCATTTTTAATTTTAACCAAATTCCATAAACTGACAACCTTCTTCTCTGTCGGCACTGTGATGTATTTTTGTCCTCTCATATTATGCCCTGAAAATCACAAACATCAAGATCTGAAAGAATGAACTTAATTTTTAAAACAATGAAGAGTCATTTTTTATTTATTTTGGGGCTATGCTGGGTCTTCATATCTTATGAGATCTCTCAATTAAGCAAATGGCAACTAAAGGTTAAATCAGAATAAAAAATGTGGTATCCTGCTTCTATAATTACAAAATTTTTACAAATTTTATTGCTTTTAATAATTCATTTCTATTCTAAAAACCCTTCTACACATGGGGATTTGAGTTTTTCTCCCTTAGAGCTTTTGTACAGTTCTTTCTAAAAAACGTCCATCTAACTGCTAAGAATAAAAGTGCTTTTTCTCTCCCTTAACCAGAATATATAGAAGCCATAAAGAAGCAGTGATAGTGAGAATAATCCACTCTGATACCCCAAAAGGAATAAGGGTAATAAATGCTGCTGAGAGAAAGCAGAACATGGAAGGCACAAGAGGCCGATTCTTTGTCATCTAAGGTTTTTCTTAATGTTTTAAATCCTACTTCTCATAGTCGCTACTATATTTCTGTGAGTTCTTAAAACAGCAGCAACAAAACAGAGTTCAGACCTGGCCACTACTATATATTCATACCACGAAGCTTGTCATCTAGGTCAGGAAAACCATAAAGAGAAGAATACTGGAAAATTCCAGGATCCCTACAAGAAAGGCCTTGGTTCAAAAATCTATATACATGAGGAGAAAGAACACCCACCCCCTAAGCCCAGCTCCAGCCCACATACAAATACATACCCACTGAGAATCCTGGAGTCCAACCAGGGGCCTAAGAGTAAAACACTAACACACACAACGGTCGTGTGCTAGCCTTCCATGCTCACTCTTCCTGCAAACAGTGCGGGCATCACAGCCGCCCTCACCCTCTCCTTGCAGATTAAAGGATAGTAACAGCGCTCCACATTCTGAGTCTCCAGAGGAGCACCAAGTACTCATAAATCAAAGGAGGGCAGAAAACCCTCTAACACAACACAGTAACCTACTTCCAGTTAATGACAGCTGGAAAGGCTGACACCCATGTGCTAGCAGATATTTATAAGAGGAACTAGAAAACACATCGCCCGTTGGCTAGTTAAGATTTACGTATGGAATCTGACCCAAATCTCAAAATTACTAGTCCAACCTGCTGTGATGAGTTACACTATTACTAAGTAGCATCAACTATCAGAAAATGAGTAGAGTATTTTAAAAGGCCGTATTTCAACATTTTTTTAAATGATGCATAGTTGATTTACAATGTTGTTAGTTTCACATGTACAGCACAGTGATTCAGTTACACACACACACATACTCTTTTTCAGATTCTTTTCCCTTCCAGGTTATTACAAAATATTGAGTTCCTGGGCTATACAGTTGGTCCTCGTTGATTATCTATTTTATATATACTAGTGTGTATATGTTAATCCCAAACTAATTTATTCCTCCTCCGTAACTTTTAAGATTCTGTTCATTTTGTGACAAAAATGTCACTAGGGACAAGAAATGTGCTGCTATATTAAGCCCTTTATTAAAAGACTAACAATAGACCAAAATTCTAAAATCCAATTCTAGTACAATTTGGTGGAACCAAAGACATCAACCATCTATCTTTTAATCCTTTGGAGGTATTGTAGGACTCAAAATGCTTGATTTATAAGGTGAACCCAGTTCTCTTGTACATCTTCCACTGCTGTTAGTTTGGGTGTGGTTTCAAAGAAAATATACTGATCCATAAACATGAAAAAAAAAATGTGCATACCCTCTGGAGGTCTTGCTTTTAAAGTTATTCTCTGCAAAACATATTTCACAAGTTTAAGGATACAAGTGCAGTTATGTTCAATTAGTGTATGATTTTGTACCAGCAAAAAGAGAATTTAAATTTCTACCACCAAGAGACTAGTTAAATTATCCTATCGCCACACTATAAAATACTGCTGTGAAGAAAAAAAATATATATAAGTAAATCTTTATATTTGACAATTTCTATAAAGACATCTATGATGTATTGTGAAGTGGAGGGTAGGGAGCATGTTACAGAAGAATTGTCTGTTGTTGTCCCAACAGCAGACAAAAGGAGACATGTATGTGCGCATATACACAGCAATGATTTGGATGGCAAGGAGCTATTTCTCAAAGGTCAAATAGAGCCACTCTTCCCCTGTACACATGCATTTCTTTTTTTCTTTTCTTTTTCAATTGTTTTAACAGAAAGCATGTATTACTTTTACTCAGTCTTACCACAACTAAGGGCTTCAATAAGGCCCTCGACCATTCAACACTATAATATGGTAATTAATGGGCTAGGCCCTAAGCTGACAAGGTCTCTGTGATGAGTAAGAGGTTAAAGACAGCCCCACAAGTTAAAGAAGCACAGATGTCTCTGCTTCCACCCCCAGCATGGGGCCTAATAGTTCTGCTAACACCAGACATCAGGCTGTATGATCTTGATCTGATCCTCCTGGAGACCAAAAATTACAGACCTGCAAGGCTGGGGCATGTTGTGATGACACGCCAACAGGAAGAGAGGACCTTTGCTAACAGCAGCCATCACCACACCCGTCACAGGTGTCACTTCACTCTTTTTTATGGAACGGTGAGAAGGCTGAGTGACTCAGTTACGATCAGCTTAATGGTGGCTTTTAATAATTTTTATTAATCAGTTAAGCTAATTGTAAGGTCTATCAAAGCTCTCACCATGACAAGTAATCTTGTCAAGCAAATACTTGGAGTAAACACAATGTAATTAATCATGGTTGTTCTCTACTTAAATGAGCGACCTGAGCTACTCACTCAGTTCAAAAGAGCCACATTCTAGGTTGTGTAGCCTTCCCCAGTGACTCCAGTCCTCATTGCTATTTGATTTCTACCAATCCTAAAATACTAAACTGTTTGGATGGTAGTTACCTTCCATTTTAAAGCACATCTCCTACTATGTTACAATCCATTCAACAAATACTACCAGACTGATCACACTGAACAAGTATACTGGAGAGACACACATGTTCACGACCATGCATCTCAATTCTGAAAACCACCAAATTCTGTAAATAATTTCATGACAAAAATTATACCTGAACTGATATCAAAGACAAAGCCTTTGACTGTGTGGATCAAAATAAACTGTGGAAAATTCTGAAAGAGATGGGAATACCAGACCACCTGACCTGCCTCTTCAGAAACCTATTTGCAGGTCAGGAAGCAACAGTTAGAACTGGACATGGAACAACAGACTGGTTCCAAATAGGAAAAGGAGTACGTCAAGGCTGTATATTGTCACCCTGCTTATTTAACTTATATGCAGAGTACATCATGACAAACGCTGGGCTGGAAGAAGCACAAGCTGGAATCAAGATTGCCAGGAGAAATATCAATAACCTCAGATAGGCAGATGACATCACCCTTATGGCAGAAAGTGAAGAGGAACTCAAAAGCCTCTTGATGAAAGTGAAAGAGGAGAGTGAAAAAGTTGGCTTGAAGCTCAACATTCAGAAAATGAAGATCATGGCATCTGGTCCCATCATTTCATGGCAAATAGATGGGGAAACGGGGGAAACAGTGTCAGACTTTATTTTTGGGGGCTCCAAAATCACTGCAGATGGTGACTGCAGCCATGAAATTAAAAGAGGCTTACTCCTTGGAAGGAAAGTTATGACCAACCTAGATAGCATATTCAAAAGCAGAGACATCACTTTGCCAACAAAGGTCTGTCTAGTCAAAGCTATGGTTTTCCAATGGTCATGTATGGATGTGAGAGTTGGACTGTGAAGAAAGCTGAGCGCCGAAGAATTGATGCTTTTGAACTGTGGTGTTAGAGAAGACTCTTGAGAGTCCCTTGGACTACAAGGAGATCCAACCAGTCTCTCCTAAAGGAGATTGGTCCTGGGTGTTCTTTGGAAGGAATGATGCTAAAGCTGAAACTCCAGTACTTTGGCCACCTCATGCGAAGAGTTGACTCACTGGAAAAGACTCTGATGCTGGGAGGGATTGGGGGCAGGAGGAGAAGGGGATGACAGAGGATGAGATGGCTGGATGGCATCACTGACTCGATGGACGTGAGTCTGAGTGAACTCCGGGAATTGGTGATGGACAGGGAGGCCTGGCGTGCTGCAATTCATGGGGTTGCAAAGAGTCGGACACGACTGAGTGACTGAACTGAACTGAATATGTTTGATGAAGGAACTGGAGGGTGCCCCCTGACTTTGCTTGGAAAGTTAGATAATACACAGTAGATGCAGCCGATCACCTTTCTGAAACCTAAGAAATTCTGAATTCTGGCCCAAAAGGTCTTGGCTATAGACCTGTGTTATGGGATAAGGTTAAACAGTCACATCATTGTTGGTAAAAACACATTTATAACCAGGGAGAACTAAGCACAAAGTTTTTAACTATATAATTATACATTAATCTAGGTGGTGAGTACACAGGTATTTATTAGACAACTCAATCTTTTTGCATGTCTGAAAAGAAACATTTCATAAATTTAAAAGTTTAGGTGAAAAACTGTTAGTACCCTATGTTTTACTGTCTTCCTTAAAATAATAAAAGCATATGTATTCTAAGTGCTTGCTTTCATCCTCAAAAAATAAGAGCATTTGGGAAGCAGTAAGTTTGAAAATGGTCAAGTGTCTTAAAAACATTCATCTTTTGATCCAGTAATTCCAAAACCAGGAAACCCTATCTACTTAAATGATCCAAAATGTAGAAAAAACCACTACATTATGATATACCAGCTTTATTAGTACTTGTTCAATTGGGAAACGTTTAAGTGAAATCTTTATGATTACATTCCATCTGCAAAACACATTTATAACCAATGTCTGATATGAAAAATGTTTATAATACAGTAAATGAAAGTGGACCTACATTTTCACATATACTCTCCATTTTGCAAATACAATTTATCCATGAACTCAACAGGTTTGAACCTCACACGTCAGATTATACGTGGATTTTTTTTTCAATGGTAAATCCTACAGTATGACACAAAACACAGATGGCTGAATCTGTGGACTTGGAACAACCCCTGTTACAGAGGACCAGCTATAAGTTATATACAGATTTTCGACTGCAGGGAGGGTCAGAGCCCCTCATATCCACCCCCGTTGGTTCAAGGGTGAACTGTATACAGATAAGCTCATCACAAAGAATGGTAGGAAATCTGTTAGCCTTCTTCCTAACAGTTGTCAAATTTTTCCAAATGGGCATATAGGCCTTTTTTAAAAGGAAAAAAAATGTTCAAAATATTTAAACAGAAACGAAAGGGAAAGGCCACTCTCATTTAGGGTGAGCATTTCTTCCTTTGGGACCTGGGCTCAAAAACCCATCCCATACAGCACTTCCAGCTGCCACCACAAAATGCGGTTAGCACGTAACAGCAAACCTATCTGTTGGTCCAAAATGCATCATTAAAATTTTTCATTATTTACAACAACACAGATGCAAGATGCCTAACATCAGATGTAAGGGAGTACACAGGGCATGATATGAAAAAGACAGCGAGATTTTCCAGCACACCGTAGGTCTGTAGCACATGGGGGTATTGTAAAAATGTTTGTCATCTTATCCAACACACTTGAGAAACAGTGCAGTGACAGATATAATGGGCAAGCTGGGAGCTGAGGGACAGACCTGGAGAAATCTGCAGAGCCGTTAAAAAAATCACAGTTCCTTCCTCTTTGACCTAGTAGAGTCCATTTTTCTCCCCTTGGTTACCATGCTTCTCCGAATACCATGAATTACATGGGGATTTTTTCATCATAATTTTTTACATGTTTATACCCAAATGTAGAATTAGAGACTCTATAGATTTAGCCCAGAATACAATGAAATCATAATTTTAAAAATACCCAAAGAGATTCAAGCACAATACAGTGGCTCCTGGAATAACTAAGAAAAAGAATGAGACGATGATACATTTCAAAGTTCCAGAATTAAAACAGATTTTCTATTACAAATTCTACTTAAGTGAAATTTTACAAAAGAAATAACATGTTACATCTCACATTAGGAAAAAAACCTTTCACGGCATCATACAAAGCACTTAACATAGAGTGTAGACCATAATGAGCATTCATCCATGTGAATAATAAGTATATTTCCTTTACTTTAAGATATACTTTTCCTCATAACTTAAAGCTTCACAAATTGGGATTCAGCTCACAACAATATGCATAATTAAAATACGTTTTTTCCCTAAAAAACGAATAAAGTTTCAAACTGATAAAGAATAGAGTATTAAAGAGAGGAGCCTGACGGGCTACAGTCCCTGGGGGTCGCAGAGTCGGACACGACTGAGCACATGATCACACTCCACAAGAAACGTCAACTAAGAAGTGAGGAGACGCAGCACTATACGTGGTTAATACCTGCCACGAAGACTCCCTTTAACACTCCCAGGAAACCTTGTAGGCAGAGACTGTATCATCCCATTTCTAGACGAGGAAACTAAGGCTCAGAAAGGCTTAGTGAGTTGCCCAAGATGACACACCTGACCCAACCACTGCAATATTCTGCACACTCATCAACTGCCTTACTCTCACAGACACACTCACAGATTTTTTTTTAAAAAGAGTACCAAGAACTAGGGCTTCCCTGGCAGCTCAGATGGTAAAGAGTCTGCCTTCAATGCAGGAGCCCTGGGTTGGATCCCTGGGTCAGGAAGATCTTAGAGAAGGAAATGGCAACCCACTCCAGGATTCTTACCTGGAAAATCCCGTGGATGGAGAAGCCTGGCAGGCTACAGTCCATGTAGTTGCAAAAAGTTGGACACGACTGAGCAACTAACACAGAGAACTTAATATTGGTTTGTCCAAAATCAAGCTTGTTTTTTCATTTCCACATTCCTCACAGTCCCTACCATCCACCTGTCTGTCCCTGCACCTCTCTTCTGAGCTCCAGACCTGAATTTCCAACTATCAAGTGAATGTCACTGGTCGTTCCAGAGTTGCACTGTCCAATATAGTGGCCACTAGCCACTCATGGCTGTTTACTTGAAAAGAGCTAGTGAGACTGAGGAACTGCATTTGTTATTTCATTGTTAATTAAAAGTTAAATTTAAAAACCTGGTAATTACTGGAAAACTTTTAAGCATGTTTGGAATGAGCTGGGCATGTGAATCTACTTTTCCAACTGTAGATGTTATGAACTCTAAGTACAGATCAAGTATTTCTGATAAATCACAGCATCTGAATTAATTTATGCTATAAAAGTATGCAATTGATTTTAAATACTCAGTATGAAGAAATAATGTAAAGTTGCCCATTTTAAATATGGTATGTTTCATATTTCAAAGTGTTGAAAATGGTATTTTGGATGCACTGGGTTAAATAAAATACATTATAAGATTATGAACTCTAACCATTATTTTTTAACTCTGTAATGTGACTACTCAAATTTTAATCACATAAGTGGCTCACACGATTGTCTACTGGACAGCAGTCTTCCCAGAGGTTCCTGCTGCGCCACCACAGTCATCAGCAGCCCACTGAATTGCATCACCATCCCTCTGGCTCAGCGCTGTCCAACAGCACCTTATCTGATCATGAAAGTGTTGTGTATCTGGCAATGACTGGATGATGGTGGTGGTGGTAATAGTGTCTGACTCACAGAATCCCTTAGGTTACTCTGGAGCCAGAGCTCTTCAAAGACTGGAGAAAACCACCTATTATTTTGACTTTCCTCTGGGGGAAGAGCTAGTTGCTACCCAAAATTGCCGACCAGAATAATGCAGCAGACCTTTCTGTGACAATGAGAATATTCTCTATCTGTACTGTCTGATAACAGATATCATGACTCCCATTTGGCTACTGGCCACATGAGATACAGCTAGTGTGACTGAAGAACTAAACTTCAAATCTTAATTCATTTAAATCAGTTTAAATGTAAATACCCATGTGTAGTGACTACTGCGTTAAGACAGCACTGCTGCTAACCTACCTGCTCCGTCCAAAAGTCTGGGCGTCACCTGTCTCCTCCCTCCCCACCGACTGCCCTTTCTCCCACAAAAGTACATGTACATACACGTACATACACCCACACACTCAGCCGGTCCTGTGTTCTTTAAAGCTTTCAATTCCAGATGCTTCTCTATCCTCACTGTCACCACTTTCTGTTTCAGACTTTAACAAGATTAAGGCCCAGCCTCTTAATCGGCCTCTTCACTTAGCCTCCTCCTACCCACTCTTTGTAAAATGTAAATAAAGTTTGTTATTTCCTTTACTCAAAAGTCCCAAAGTCCTGCCACTGCCCCAAGGTCAAACTCTAGACCCTAAGACGACTGACATAGCCCATCGTAGAGGTGACTCACTTGGCTGTACACCAGAAAACACAACACTGTAAAGCAACTATACTCCAATGTTTAAAAAAAGATAGACAACCAAAAAAAAGACTATCCTTTCCTCCACTGAATTACCCTCCCACCTTTGTTGAAAATTAACTACAAATAGGTGTCTGTACTTGGACTCTCTACTCATTTCCATTGATGTCTACATCGTCCCTATGTTGATACCATTACTGATCACTGACCATGATCGTCACTGACAATGACTGTCAAGACATTCTTGGGAAAAAACAAGGCGGGAACACTTTAACAGGCATGAAGACGTACTATAAAACTAGAGTAACCAAGTCTGGCACTGGACCAAGACAGAGAAACGAGTGGAAGGGAACAGAACCTCGAATTAGTACAATGCAGTTGAAAAAGGAAGGAACTGTCGATAAATGATGCTGAGAATATCAGGAACCATATTGGAAAAACAAAAATAAACCTTAAAGCATATGCAAAAATCAATTATAGGCAGATCACAGAGCTATATGGGAAAGGTATAACAACGCTTCCAAGAAAATAACAAAAGAGTAACTTCAGGACCATGGGGTAGGGAAAGATTTTTTACACAGGAAAAGCACTAACCACGGGTTCCCCTGGCGGTCCAGTGGTTAAGACTTTGCTTCCAGGGCAGAGGGTGCAGGTTCAATCTCTGGTTGGGGAGCTACGACCCCACATGCCTTGTGGCCAGAAAACCAAAACATAAAACAGAAATGATACTGTAACAAATTCAAGAATTTAAAAATGATCCACATTAAAAAAAAATTTTTTTTTAAAAAGCCCTAACCACATAAACACTAACTGGATCACACTAAAATTAAGACTCTTGTTCCTCAAAAGACACCATTAGGGGCTTCCCTGGCAATCCAGTAGAGGCTTCCCTGGTGGCTCAGACAGTAAAGAATCTACCTGCAATGCAGGAGATGTGGACTGGATCCCTGGGTCAGGAAGATCCCCTGGAGGAGGGCATGGCAACCCACTCCAGTATTCTTGCCTGGGAATTCCATGGAACGGAGGAGCCTGATGGGCTGCAGTCCAGGGGTCGTGAAGATTAGGACATGACTGAGTGACTAACACTTACTTACTGGCGGTCCAGTGGTTAAGAATCCACCTTCTGATGCAGGGGATGTGGGCTCAATCCCTGGTTGGGGAACTAAGATCCCACATGCCGCAAGGTAACTAACACTACACATATTTCTGGTAGTGTCATTTAACAAATGAAGGAACCGCAGAGAAGAGCAGGAATCACACACGTTTAGTTTGGGATCTGCTGAGTATAAGGGGCGTTCGAGTGGCAGCACTGGACAACAACAGCTCTTTGACACGAGAGAGGTAAAGCTGAAGATAGCAACACAAATACTCAGCACACAGATGAGAAATGAATAGGTGATGAGATCACCCAGAGAAATTCAAACATTTAATGACTGTCAGAAAAAGGTTCAACAAAGATGACTGGAAAGAGAGCCCAGAGAACCAGAAAGGAAAACAGAAGTGTGATCTAAAGACCCTGAAAAAAGTGCGAGTTCTACCAGAGGAGGAGAAGTGAACTGTGTCAAAGGCGGCTGTAGTAGGCAATCCTGAAAATGGCTCTAATGACATCTACCTTTGAGTTTCTTGCTATTGTGTAATCTTCGCTTGCCTGTGCTGGACCTAGGACTCCATTCCAGTGAACAGGATACCGAAGAAGTGATACAATGTCACTTCCCAGGTTAGGTTACAAAAAGGACTCCCTCCTCCTCCACAGACCCCTCAATCAAGGAGAGACTGGTACCATGTTGCTAGAGTGAGGTTATGCAGAGACCCAAATGGCAGAGACGGACTTCTCCATCAAACAGCCAGCAAGGACCTCAGGCCAGCCAACAGTCACACAACTGAGGTGGGAGCAGACCCTCCCTCAAGTGGAGTGCTGAGATCACCAATCCTAGCCAACATCTGATTGCAGCCTCCTGAGTGACCCTGAATCAGACGCACGAAACCCAGATGCCTGACCCAAAGAAATTATAAAACAGTAAATTGTTGTTTTAAGTTAAGTTTGAGGGTAATTTATTGCATACCAAAGGACTATTAATATGGCTGCTAAGAGATTAAATAAATGGATAGAAAAACAGCCAGGGCATTTAAAGAAAGACATTGGTAATCCAAGCAACACAGTTTCAGTGAAACTCTGGAGACAGAAGCCAGACAGAAATAGAGAAGAAAAACTGCAGGTCAAGAAATGGAAACATAAAGCAAATGCAAACAACTCTCTCAACAAAGTCTGGCTGTAAAGCAAAGAGCAAAAGTCAACTTAAAGCAAGAGACAGAGAAAGTATGAGCTGAAAAATCTGTTAAGATGAGAGAGTCTTCTCTTAAAGTTTAAGTGATGATTAAAAAAAAAAAAGAAGCCACTCGGGTGGGGAAATACACTCGCAAGGAACTTCACTCTATTACCAAAGAACTCCTCTCAAGGTGCTCAGTACCTCTGCCTTCGCGGAGAACTGGCTCTTCCAGGATGCTCTTCCCACGCAGTCCCCTCAAGTGGAGACTGTGAAGACGCTTACATGCCACGCCCCCTCCTGGGAAACGAGGCTGGTACCCTCCTTTCTTCCACTGCCACCTCCAGACCACTATTTCTGAACCCTCGTATAAAAATCCTGTGAGTTTGACTTCCATGCTACTCAGCAACACAGTCTCTTCCACCCCTGCCTCTTCACCAGCAGCTAGTGATGACCTGGACATCCTCCACGCTCAGTGAGGGTAGGCGGGCCACGGGTTCTCATGGCCACTACTTCCTGTGCCACTGCTCCTGGGTCATTCCAACACTACACACGCGGATGAGGTGTCCATCTAACACCAGCTCCCCTAATCCATCATCTTGAGTGAGCAACTCTCTATTCTCTGGGGAGGGCCATTGACAGCCAGTTGTGACTTCACTTAATTGTACCATTATCCATTCAGTCATCAAATATTTAGTAAGTATCTATTATTTGCTCAGTAGAGAACATGTGACATAGTCCCTATTCTCACGAAATCTACAACATAATTTTTCATATTTCCCACAAAGACAACACGAAAAGATCTAGCTGAAGTCTAGACACATTACAACTACTACATTTCCTTTATCTGTCTAGGAGCCATGTCAATTCTAGGAAACTACAGCGTTATTTTCTGATGTGACCTAGTAAACCCATGCTGTAATCCACCCCCTGGTGAGGCTTCTAAAACTACTTTTTTAACTTTTAAAAATTATCGACTCTATAATACTGCCACAATTCAATATGAGATTCCTCAATCTTTAAGTGTCTAACTGTGCTGCCCAGTATAGTGGCCAATAGTCACAGTAGCTATTTAAATTACTTGTAATATAATTAACAATACAGCCTGTCAGTCACACTAACCACATTTCAAGGGTTCAAAAGGCCCATGAGGGGACTTTCCTGCTGGTTCAGTGGTTAAGACTTCGCCCTGCAATACAGAGGATACGGGTTCTATTCCTGTTGGGGAAACTAAGATCCTACGTGCCTTGGGGCCAAAAAACCAAAACATAAAAAACAGAAGCAATGTTGTAACAAATTCAATGAAGACTTTAAAAATGGTCCACACCAAATAATCTTTAAAAAAGAAAGGCACGTGTGACTAGTGGCTAAATACATTTAATGGTGAATCAGAGAACATCCCTACCATCACACAAAGTTCCACGGAACAGTGCTGGTCTCAAGCTTTGGGCAGTCACTTCCTTCTTCCCAGAAAAAAAAAAAATTTAAATGACAGGTCATTTTCCAGTCTCCCAAGCACTCTGTGAGGCTCCAAAATACCCTAAGGAATTCCATTTTTCAGGATCATTGTCACAACATCATCAAAACCACCCCCCCAATGTCATCATCAGGGCAGCTGGATTTAGAGTACTCACTATATTTCAAGTTTTATGAGCACTATCTCATTTATTCTTCACAACAATCACATTGGATAGGACTACAGATGAGAAAATTAACTGAGTTTTAGACAATAAAGTAACTCACCCAAAGTTCTATAGCTAAGAAGTGACAGCAATCCACAGTTTAAGCAAATTAATACTGTAATTATTTTGCTTTTTTAAGACAGCACACCTTTTCACAGAAAGGAGAAGTGACACCCACACCACTCAACACTGCAGCCAGGTCAAACCATCTTCATATCCCTCACCTGCCTTATGGCATTCTTGCCTTTGAGTCCTGCACACGTTGTTTCCTCGGCGTGCATCCTTTTCATCTAGCCAAATCACGCTTATCCTTAAGAGACCTCATCTTAGATCTTCCTGCAATCCTATTAGGGATCCATCCTATAAGCTGATGTAGAACCCTGTATGTCACTTATCGAAGCACTTAACATAGCAGACCACAAAAGCCTGTTAACTTTTCCTCTTTTCGCACTATAACGAAACTCCTTGCTGAGGTTCGATCCCTGTTCAGGGAACCAGATACCATCTGCCACAACTAAAAGACCTGCAACCAAGTAAATAGATACTAAAAAAATTGCTTTTAAAAAGAGAATATTAAAAGTAAACACTAAATGGCTTCACTGCCATTTAACTGGAAATGAAGTAATTCACAAACATTTTCCCCACATACTATGCAAAACAATACTTAAAAACCAAACGTCAGGGAATGACAGCTAACGGGTTTGGGACTTCTTTTGGAGAGGACGAAAATGTTCTAAAATTGATCATGGTGATGAATGTACTCCTCAAAAAAACTTAACTATACACTTTAATGGGTGAATTGTATGGTATGTGGATTATCCCTCAATAAAGCCATTACTTTAAAAAAAAGGTCTGTGGGTAGTTAAGACTTCAACTATAAATATTAATTTATAGTTATTTGTAATTAATATAATTACAAATATTAAACCTGTGAAAAAAATACCTAGAGGATAAAATACTTGTTATTTTTATGCAATTTAAAAATAGCTTAATGCCATATTATTGCACAAAATTTCACTGGTTAGGAAAAACAAGAAACTGAAAACAGTGTCTGCCTTCAGGAACAACTGAATGGAGAAGAGACTTATTTTTTTCCCTGTGTATTTTCATAACTTCTGATTTGATACATGTGTTTAAAAAAATAAGTGTATATATAATCAATAACAATAACATCATACCTCTCCTCAAAGTGAAGGTTGCTCACTCGTGTCTGACTCTCTGTGACCCCATGAACTATACAGTCCATGAAACTCTCCAGGCCAGAATACTGGAGTGAGTAGCCTTGCCCTTCTCCAGGGGATCTTCCCTACCCAGGTATAGAACTCAGGTCTCCCCCATTGCAGGCAGATTCTTTACCAGCTGAGCCACAGGGAAGCCCTCTCCTTAGTATAAGTATAAACTCCCAGGCTGCATATTTTGTTCTGAAAAGAATAAAGTATGAAATATATATATATTTAAATATATATTGTATATGATTTAAAGATATATATTTATATATGATTTATCACATGTAAATCATAAAATATGATTTATATATAATTTAAATATATATATTTATACATATATTTATTTTAAATCAATCCAAGGAAGTAAAAAACTGATTCTTCCATTTGCCTCCATCTCACACTAAAAAGCATTTAGTCATCTCTCTGTTATTAGACATCAGGCAGAATTCTTTCCTGCCCAACAGTCTGACACATCTTTAAACAATGGCACAGTTGATCATTCCCTCCTCCTTGAAACCTTCCTTTCCTTCATTTCCAGTACATCATACTCTCCTGGTTTTCCTTCTACCTCAATGGCCTCTTATTAATCTCCTTTGCTGAGTTCCTCTTCATTTCCCCAGAAGGTATCCAGAAGGTAAGTTCTATGAAGGTGAGAATTTTAGTCAGTGTTGTTCACTACTATATTCCCAATGGCTAAAAAATTTACCCAGAACCATACTCAAAAAATAACTGTTGAATGAATAAATGAATGAGCCAGAACCCCAAAGGCTCACATTTTGAAAAAGCAAGTCATAGAAATAAACTGTATTACACATAACCTTTATGCTTAATTTACTTTATTACATTGTATGTGTGAAAATCCATAATCAATACACTGCTTGTTATTTGATTAGCCAAAATACTTCACTCCCTCATCTTTCTCCATCAACGTTTTTGTCATAGTACGTGCAAAACACATTTAATAGCTCTTATAGTGTTTCTAAAAGCATAAATGTAGCATAGAAAAAGAACAGTTGTTGCTTTAAGAATCTTCGCTTTTCATTTTAGTATTAAAGTTGACCTAACAGACTGACATACTTATCTGACTTTAGTAATTTAAAAAAAAGGGAGGAGGGGGGGAATACCCCAGTAGACTCAACAAAGATATCATAGTAATGACTAGTAAATGACACTTCTTAAAAATAAAACATACCGGTTTTCTCAGGCATAAGAAATCCTAAAGAGAAATAGATCACCCTACACTTTCCCCAAATTATATGACTGCATTCCAATAAGGAGAACCACATCCCACTGTCAGCCATGGAAATGTGATTTTAGCAAAATACACACACAGTTTCACCTGGTATCTCAGTTCACATCTGTCCCCATATATACTCAATTAAGTCAAAGTATAATATAAAAGCCAAAACCAGATATGTGAATTTTAATCTTTCCAAGTGACTACTCCAGTATCAAAACCATTATTATATCAACTTATAATTTGACTTGTCTGAATAGTTAATTAAATCTTTTGTTTATAATTACAAATTGGACCACACCTATTTTCACTTAATAGCTATTATATCATCTGTTTCCTATAAGTTTCTTCAAGCAGAAGTATTTGCTGGAGGATAATAGTCTGCTCATTAAGTAGACACGTTAAAAAAGGCAACCACTGACACTCACCCTGATATTTCTCTCTTGGGTTACAGGAAAGCACTTCTCTGGCTATGTTCCCAAATAAATTGAATAAGCCTTGGGAAAGTCACTGCTTAAATTCCATTTCATGACGGTTTCTCTTCCTCCATAAATGAATTATTGAGAGTCATGCCTACTTCCATCTATTACATAATACATGTCCATCTCAGGGCCTGTTTTCCGAGCAAGAAATAGCTTAAATGATATTAACTGACAGGTAAGGCCAGGGAGTTCTGTAATCTGATGGGGAGCAGCAATCCAGAAAAGGAGATTCTGATTTAATGTGCTAAGTTGTGAAACACCACTGTGAAGAACCTTTACTCTTAGTAACATCTCCCTATGCAGTTACAGACACATGCTCCCAAAAACATTTTAAGAGCACCTGACTTAAAGAATGTTTCTCAAAAATGTAGGGACCTACCAAAAACTTTTATTCCACTTCATTTTAAGTGTATGCAATTGAGAAACTTCAGAAATCTCCAATAATTATCAAACACAAAACAACTGTCAAGATCTACTAAAAACTGAGCTGCAAAAGACAGTCGTGCTTTAAAACACGTAAGTATGTTTCATTTAATTAGCGCCAACAGGAATGTGCAAATTGTTCATCTCATCCATCCAAAGCAGTCAACCACAACCACCCGCAACTACTCAGAAACGTGACTTCCAAAGGAACCACCTGATCCTCCGGCCTTCTCTTAAGGGGCCAGGATAAAACTTGAAGATGAGGTATACAGATCGTATAGGCACCAAAATAAATAAAAGACTGGAAGATAACGCCTTTTAAGAATTAAGTGTAAAGGGACCTATTACCTAATGTTGCTCCAAAATGAAGTTGTCTAACACAAGATCTCGGCTCCTCTTCAAGGGTGTAAAACTCCAAACCCGTCCACGCTCCACAATTTCCCCACCCTGAGCCAAAAGCTGAAGGAGTCGCTTCCCTCCTCGACCCCCACCCCGCCTAAAGGGGAAAAAAAAAAAAGACCCCAAGCCCTAAGTAGAAACGTGAGACCTAGTGCAATAGCTTCTCCAACTGCTTCAAAGGCAACATCCACAGCTCATCTCCTTTCTGGAAGCCAACCCTCCATCTCCCATCTTACTACTTCACAGAAGAGACCAGAATCCTCGTCTCTTTCAACGCTGCATATCGGTACCCAAACCTCAGACCCACCCGACCGCACCCCAGCCTCCTGGGGCTCCCCGAGGCGTGCAAGTCCCCACCTCGCCCGCAACATCATGCCTCTGAAGCCGGCCGCCCGCAGCCCCCACGGGTCCCCGCCGTCGCCGCCCCCGAGCCGGTCTAGGGACACCCGCCGGTGGGCTGGGTGGGGCCGCCCTGCCGGACGTCCCATCCCCCCGGCAGGGCGCGGAGGGGGAGGGGTCCCCGCGCCTCACCTACGGCTCCGCCCTCCCCGGGGGCGCGCTGCCCGGACCCAGCCAGGGCCGTGGGGAGGAGCGGGCGCAGGAGAGCCGAGGGCCCTGGCGCCAGCGACGGGCGGGAAGCTCCAGGCGCCGCCCGATCCCGAGCTGCCGCTACCGCGGCCGTCTCACCCTCCTCTGGGCTGCCGATGCCGCTGCCCGCCCGGGTGCCGCCGCCGCCACTACCGCCGCCGCCACAGCTCGGCCTGGGCGCCCGACGTCACCGCGCCCCGCCCCCTGCGCGAGTCCTCAGCCCCGCCCCGGGCCGACGTCAGCGTGAGCCCCGCCCCCGCCCGGCCGCGCCCGCTCGCCATCACGCAGCCTCCTGGGAGGGCGACTCGGCCGCGCGCGGGCCTCGGGCGCCTTGCAAGAGGCCGGTGGGCAGGGGGCTGGCGGGTGCGGGTGTACACGCGCACACACTCCCCGCGCGGGGCGCTAGGCGTCTGTCTCCTCCCGCTTGCCGTAGGAGGCGGCGCGGCGCCGACAGTGGGCAAACCACTACCGCTTCGGCGGACCGGGGCCGCGGAGCCGGGGCCCAGGTCTCCGAGGGCAGGTGAGTTTCCCGCCCCAAGGCCCTCGGACTATCCGCACTGCCCGGAGACCCCGCCTGCGGCCTGTCCGCGGTTCACGTCGGCGGCCTTCCCTGTCCTCGTGGGTGGCAGGCGGCCCCGCGTCGTGCGCCCCAGTTTGTGGTGCCGAAGCGCTGGCAGGTTTCCTAGTCTGAGGCACGCACCGTTACTGTGAGGCTGTAGGTAAGCTGTCGCCGCCGCAAGAGTGATGATGTGGGTTGTTGGCAGCCCCTACCAGCGAGTGTTTTATCAGTAACTAAACACCCTGAGAGCAGTTGAGTCACAGCAGCGTGAGTTCCCTCGTGGTCCCACCGCCACCTTCGCGCCCCTCCTCAGGGTCCTCGTTCGTCACCGCGTCCCCCTCCGCCCAGCGTCGCCGCCCTCGGGTTCCCCCGGCCCCGGTCCTGCTACACCGTCGCCCCCTTCTGTACGATCAGGACCGCTGCCTGGGGACGGCGCGGTCCTGCCAAACGAAGCGTCGTAAAGTATTTGATTTTCCCAGACTCTTCACTCAGGAAAAGCCTACCCCCTGTGACTCACGGTCCTCCTCACCTGACTGTCGATCCGCTCGTCCTGTAAACTCCCCAGCGATGTGAGACGGTGAAAGGAAAGCAAAGTGGACTTCATGCTATCTACCTGGTTTCCCCTCGCCCACCCTCTACTTGTGTGACCTTGGGAAGATCACAGTACTTCTGGGTCCTGCTTTTCTTAAATGTAAAGTGGGGTGTGGACGAGATGTCTCAGGTTTATCTTCAAACCCTGAAATGTGTGGGTTTGAAGAGTGGAAGATGCTAAGTTAAGCATTGTTCTGCCTACACAGGAATACTGTCCACATCACAGGCTTAGAAAATTTTTTGGTTTCTCTTTTTTGTCATTCCACTATTCTTGTTTCTTATTCCCTACTCTGCCCTACATATCTTTTTTTTCTTTTAATCTACATTTAAGTAGGGTCTTTTTTTTTTTTTTTTGGCCACCTCACACAGCATTCTGAATCTTAGTTCCCTGACCAGGGATGGAACCCATTCCCCCTGCACTGGAAACTTGGAGCCTTAACCACCAGACCACCAGGAAAGTCCCAGGGTTTTTGTTTTTTTTTTTTTAATTCAAGCTGGCTGAGTACATTCTTTAATTGCCTTCTCTTCCTAAAACCCTGTTAAAATGCTCATAAAGAAATGAAAAATGATACAAATCAGTACAGAACAGAAAATGGGAAGGGAGCCACCAAATTTTTTTTTTTTTTTTAATTTTACACCGAGAAAGTGAGTGTGGTCTGATTGAACAAAATGGAAGAAACCATAGTTTGGAATAGGTGTAGGGAATGAGTACTGCGGTTGAGGAAGGAGGCCTAGCAGCCAGAAGTGATTTAAAGAAATTGAAATTTGGAGACATCAGCACAACAGACCAAGAGTGAGAAGCAGGGACGAAAACAAGGAAACTAAAGGTTTCTATGTAGAACAGCAGTACCCCAGCCCTCCCCACCCCATACCTCAGATACAATAGCTAGGCATTTATCCCAGGCTAAAAATCAAGTTCTTATAATCTCTGGGGAGCATTTAATGACTAAGAGTAAAGCATTCTTTATTCTGGCACAATAGCCAGCTTCCTACCCACTCACCCTAGAGTGAAGTTGGCAAGACCCTCCCAAGTTCTAAAGATTCGTCATCAGCGTCCAACTATTTCATCTTAAATATGAACAGATAACCAAGGGCTGTTAGATATTTAAGGGAAGTCTCCAGCTTGGGGCTGACAGAGGAGAAAATGTGACCACAGAGGAAAAAGACACTTCGGAGAACTTAAAAAAAATATAGTATGCGCCCAACTTATTACAGCTATGAAACAAGGATAATATACTCATATAAGTTAACAATCCAGGAACAAAAAGTAAATCTTAAATTAAAAATAAGAAATTGCCAAAATTGTAAATTCACTTTTGTTGAAAGGTAAAGTCCATTAAGTTTTAAGGAAAATAGAAGAAATATGCAAAGAGATGGAAATTGCAAGAGAAAATATAAGAAAAAGTCAATCCAACAGTACCAATATTACAAGAGAAAGAGAAAACAGTAAATAAAAGATGGGAAATTAACCCAGAAATAATGGAAGAAAGTTTCCCAGAGCTAAAAATTGTCCATTGGTGGAGAGCAAAAACAGAAACCAACCTTGTAAAATGTTAAAATGCTGAAGATACAAGAAGGTCCTGAATTTCCCAGGAAAAAAGTGACCCATAAAAGAGTAAGACTGTGATTAGAATTCTTACCAGCAACAGTAGATATGAGAAGATAACAAAGACCTTCAAGTGTCTGAGGGAAATATTTCTTGAGCTTGAAATTCTAGGAATTAAAAAAAAAACCAACAACTATTCCTAGCTGAACTATCATTAAAAGATCAGAATGAGAACATTTTCAGATATGCAGAGATTGAAAACGTCAAGCACCCACATAGGCTTTTTTTTCAAAGTTAACTTAACCATGAGGTAGAAATGAGGTGTCTGACAACACTACTGACCAGTAATCAGTGGATCTAATTCAGAAGTAAAGGGATGTCCCAAGAGCTAGATTAGGGCTTCCCTGGTGGTCCAGTGGTTGAGACTCTGCCTTCCAACACAGAGAACATGAGTTCGATATCTAGTCAGAACTATGATCCGGCAAGCCACAGGGCAGCTGAGCCCTTGTGCTATGACTACCAAGCCTGCGCCTTCTAGAGCTGGTGCTCTGCAACAAGGGAAGCCCCCTTGTGCTGCAATGAAGACCCAGCACAGCCAAAAATTAATTAATTAATAGCTAGGCTAGATTGGGGTGGAAGGATAGGCATTCTGGGAGAGAAATCTGGAAAAGAATTGAACTGAATAATTAGTCGATAGAAAGCTTAGTGCTGGTTTCTAATCTTGCTGTAGTTAAAGCATAGTTTATAAGTTATACTGATGTTGACAATGTAAAGGTAAAAATATGACTGGTAGTTGAAGATGTGAAACAGAGAGGGGAAAGGTAGAGTAAAGGTAGAAGCACTCCAGAGATGACATCTGTAGTTGGCAGAGTCAGAAACAGCTGCTAAAATGTACTGTAACAAGTAGGAAAAGTGGCCAGTGGAGGAGCGAGGAGTTATTAGGCTTATTGAGAGGCTGGGAAGACACCAAGTATAGAGTTTATAATTAAGCTAAATTGTGACCAAGAAGTAGAAGACTTAATATTGTTACAATAAGCAGTACTCCTTTATTTATTCTACAGAGTCTATGCAATCCTATCAAAAATCCCAGTTGCTTTTTTTTCCCCCAGAAATTGACAGGCAGATCCTAAAATTCACATGGCAGTGCAAGGGACTCAGAATAGCCAGAAGAATCATGAAGAAAAAAGCTGAAACATTCATTCTTCCTGATTTCAAAGCTGACTACAAAGCTCTAATAATCAAGGTAATATGTGGTACTGGAATAATAATAGAAGTATATAATGTGGAAAAGAATTGAGAATTCAAAAATAACCCACACATTTGTGGGCATTTGATTCACTGGGGAACTAAGAGTGTTCTCAACAAAGGGTGCTGGGACAATTGCATAACCACATGCAAAAAAAATGAAATCAGACCCCTACCTCACATACACAGAAACTGATTGACAATGGATCACAGGCCTAAATATAAATGCTGAAACTACAGTAATTTTAGATAAAAGCAGGTGTAAATCTTTATGACCTTGGATTAGGTAATAGTTTCTTAGCTATGAAACCAAAACTGTGACAAAATTTTAAAACTGGACTCCATCAAAATGGAATATACAAAACTTTTGTATGTTCAGCTTTAAAAAGGAAGGGTATTCTGACACATGCTACAATATGGTGAACTTTGGAGACATTATGCCAAATGAAATAACCCAATCACAAAAGGACTGTACGTGGTACAGTTTCACTTATATGAGGTACCGGGAATAGTAAAAGTCACAGAGACAGAAAGCATAAGAGTGCTTGCCATAGGTTGGGGAAAGGCAGATGGCCATTTGCAATCCAGCCAAACCTGCCAATGCCTTGATCTTGGATATCCAGCCTCCAGAAACGTGTAAAATACATTACTGTTATATAAGTTGCCCAGTCTGTGATGTTATGTCAGCCGTACCAGACTAATAACAGATTTTGGTACTGAGAAGTGGGGTGCCACTGTAACAAATGCCTTAAAAATGTGGAAGGGGCTTTGCTAGTGGGTAATGAATAGAGGCTTCCCAGGTGGCACTAGTGATAAAGAACCCTCCTGCCATCACAGGAGACACCAAAGACTCAGGCTTGATCCCTGGGTAGGAAAGATCCCCTGGAGGAGGCCATGGCAACCCATTCCGGTATTCTTGCCTTGAGAATCCCAAAGAGTTGGACATGACAGAAGCAACTTAGCACAACACAGCACAGTGAGTAAAAGCAGAAGGGTTTTTGAGGTGTGTTTTGGGAAAAGCCTAGATTACCTGGAAGAGACACTCTTGGTAGAATTAATGCAAGTTAAGAGGTGACTATGATGAGATCTCAGGCATGAGGAGCATGCTATTGGAAACCGGGGGAAAGGTGACCCTATTTATAAAGTGGCAGAGAAGGTCAAACTGTTTCCTAGTATTCTGTGGAAGGTAGAAATTAAAAGTAATAAACTTTGATATTTAGCTGCAGAGATTTCTAAGCAGTGTTTGTGGTACAGCCAAATTTCTTCTTACTCCTTAGAGTATACAGGAGGTGAGAGAGAAATTAAAGGAGTTGTTAAACAAAAATGAACCAGAAGTTGAAGATTTGGAGAATTCTTAGCTTATCTGCAATACAGTAACTTGCAAGAAAAATATATTGGTGATCATTTTGTAATATGTTTAAATGTCAAATCACTATGTTGTACACCTGAAACTAACATGACAATGTACATCAACTACAGTTTAAAAAAAAGAAATACACATTTGGTCTCAGACAACTAAAATATATCTCTCATATGTATATTTGGTCTTCATCCAAGGTTCTTGACCCAGCTCCCAAAACCCTTGGAATTTCCTGAGGGACAAGAGCAACAGGAACTTCTCTTGTAGGGTTCAGTCCTTGTTCCTCAGTTCCTGAAATCACTTTCAGAGCCATAAGGTGAAATAGGTATCCTGTTATTTAAGTGTTTATGTTAGTGAGGTGACTTTTAGAAAGCCCTACAACAGACTGGTTCCAGATAGGAAAAGGAGTAAGTCAAGGTTGTATACTGTCACCCTGCTTATTTAACTTCTAGGCAGAGTACATCATGAGAAACGCTGGGTTGGAAGAAGCACAAGCTGGAATCAAGATTGCCGGGAGACATATCAATAACCTCAGATGTGCAGATAACACCACGCTTATGGCAGAAAGTGAAGAGGAACTAAAAAGCCTCTTGATGAAAGTGAAAGAGGAGAGTGAAAAAGTTGGCTTAAAGCTCAACATTCAGAAAATGAAGATCATGGCATCTGGTCCCATCACTTCATGGCAAATAGATGGGGAAACAGTGTCAGACTTTATTTTTGGGGGCTCAAAAATGACTGCAGATGGTGACTGCAGCCATGAAATTAAAAGATGCTTACCCCTTGGAAGCAAAGCTATGACCAGCCTAGACAGCATATTGAAAAGCAGAGACATCACTTTGCCAACAAAGGTCCGTCTAGTCAAGGCTGTGGTTTTTCCAGTAGTCACGTATGGATGTGAGAGTTGGATTATAAAGAAAGCTGAGCACTGAAGAATTGATGCATATGAACTGTGGTGTTGGAGAAGACTCTTGAGAGTCCCTTGCACAGCAAGGAGATCAGCCCTGGGTGTTCTTTGGAAGGAATGGTGCTAAAGCTGAAACTCCAGTACTTTGGCCACCTCGTGCGAAGAGTTGACTCATTGGAAAAGACTCTAATGCTGGGAGGGATTGGGGGCAGGAGGAAAAGGGGACGACAGAGGATGAGATGGCTGGATAGCATCACAGAATCGATGGATGTGAGTCTGAGTGAACTCCGGGAGTTGGTGATGGACGGGGAGGCCTGGTGTGCTGCGAGTCATGGAGTCACAAAGAGTCAGACACGACTGAGCGACTGAACTGACTGAAGGATGGAGGTCATTAGCAAAGGACTCAACCAGGGAATACAGGGTTGGAACTTCAGCCCCACCCCCTTACCTCCACGGAGGGGCGAGAAACTAGAGGCTGAATCAGTTGCCAATTACCAATGATTTGATCAATCATATCTAAGTAATGAAGCCTTCACAACAGTCCACAAGGACAGGGTTCAGAGAGCTGCCTGTTGGTGACTGCCTGGAGAAGTGGGGAGAGTGGCAAGCAGGAGGGGGCTTGTTATCTCTGTGCCCTCTCCCCATGTCTTGCCCTGTGCATCTCTTCCATCTGGCTGTTCTTTTTATAATAATAAACCAGTCATCCAGTGTGTAAAAATTTTTCTCTTGAGTTCTGTGAGCCACTCTGGCAAATTAATCAAACCCAAGAACGCAGTCGTGAGAATCTCTGGTTAATAACCCAGTCAGTCAGAAGTACAGGTCACAGCCTGGACTTGCACTTGGCATCCTGAGTTGGGAGAGATTGTTGGAACCTGTAGTTTGTGACCAGTGGGTCAGAAGCACAGGTAACAACCTGGCTTGCACCTGGCATCCTGAGATGGGGGAGAGAGGTGTACAGTAGTCTGTGATCTGCACAGCCTGATGCTGTCTCTGTGTAGATATGTCAAAATTGAGTTGAGGTGTAGGACACCCAGCTGGTACCCAGAGACTTGCTCCTTGTTGGTGTGGGGAACCACCCCACTCCTCACATGTTGGAATTACATGCAGAACCCAGTTACTATCCATATTACACGAAAAGAAAATGTCCTGGGAAACATGTCAAGGGTGTAGCTGGACAACCATTTGATAAAGAGATCATGGGTCCAATTGATGGATTTCATCAGTCATCTCATAAGTAGCCAGAAATAGAACTAAGATTATACCGGCAGAAACACTGCCAGTTTGGACTAAGGGCATAGAGACAAGACGATGGAGGAATGCTGTCAGACTCCTGAGACTCTTAGGACAGGACACTAGAGCTATCTGGCTGCCAGTTACATTACCCGTCAAGAAAACGGAAAAATGACAACAAACGCGATTCAGAGATCAACACAGCTGCTACTCCAGCCACCAGCCCACAGAATACAAGTCTGGGGGGCAAGGCTGTCTCCTTGGTTTAAGTGGAGCCTGCTACCAACCAGTGCCTCAGGAATAAAACTGCTGCCCAGGGCTGAGGGGATGGAGTCACCACTCAGGACCAAGAGGATAAGGTTGCCACCCCGGTGGGCTCAGAGGGCAGAGCACTGAGCCCAAAAGGGTTCTTCTTGAGCCTTAAAAGAGGCTCAGTTTGGGGCATGCTTTGGACCCATGCCCTTTTCTGATCTCTCTCTTTCTGAATGGAATATCTCTGTATGCGTGTCTCAGCATTGTATTTTGGAAGCACTTAACTTGTATCACAGGCTCACAGCTAGGGAGGAATTTTGTCTTAGAATGAATCATATCTCAAGTTTCAACCATACCCAAGGGTCAGATGAGACTTTGTGCTTAGAGTCGATGCTGGAATGAGTTAAGACTTGGGATTGGGGTGAATGTGTTTTGCATGTGAGAAGGACAAGAATTTGGGGTATCCACAGGACAGAGTGTTTTGGACTGAACTACGTTCTCCCAAAATTTATGTGTGGAAGCCCTAACCCACATGTGTCTGTATTTGGCGACAGGGTTGTTAAAGAGCCAACTGAGGTTAAATGAGGTCATATACAGTCTGTGGTATTTTGTTATGTCAGCCCTAGTGGACTGATTCAGACAGCACCAGGAAAAAACAGGCAACTCACAAAATGAGAAAAAAAAAAATTGCAAACCATATACCTAATATTTTATCTAGAACATTTAAATTATTCTTAAAAACTCAATAATAAAAATACAACTCATTAAAAATAGGTACAGGATTTGAATAGATATTTCTCTAAAGAAGTTGTATAAATAGCCAGTAAGTACATATAAAAATGCTCAACATCATCAGTTATTAGGGAAATCCAGTGGAATCCACTTCACACCCATTAGGATGGCCATAATCAAAAAGGTGTGTAACTGTCAGTGAGAAATCAGAACCCTCATAGACACCTGGTGGAAATATAAAATGGTACAGTCACTTTGTGAAACAGTCTGACCCTTACCTTCTAGGGACTTCCCAGACAGTCCGGTGGTTAAGACTGCCCTTCTACTGCAGGGAGCACGGGTTTGATCCCTGCTCTGGGAACTAAGATCTCACATGCCACATGGTGTGGCAAAAAAAAAAAAAAAAAAAAAGGCAATTATACACCTAGCTGTATATGTAACAGAATTTAAAATATCCACACAAAACCACAATAATTTGTATATGAATGCTGCTGCTGCTAAGTCACTTCAGTCGTGTCCGACTCTGTGCGACCCCATAGACGGCAGCCCACCAGGCTCCCCTGTCCCTGGGATTCTCCAGGCAAGAACACTGGAGTGGGTTGCCATTTCCTTCTCCAATGCGTGAAAGTGAAGTCGCTCAGTCGTGTCTGACTCTTAGCGAC
This sequence comes from Bos indicus, assembly GCF_029378745.1. Taxonomy (NCBI): domain Eukaryota; kingdom Metazoa; phylum Chordata; class Mammalia; order Artiodactyla; family Bovidae; genus Bos; species Bos indicus. The sequence goes on along the minus strand of NC_091764.1, from coordinate 108,307,663 downwards.
CCCATGGACTGCAGCCTACGAGGCTCATCTGTTCATGGGATTCTCCAGGCAAGAACACTGGAGTGGGTTGCCATTTCCTTCTCCAATGCATGAAAGTGAAAAGTGAAAGTAAAGTCGCTCTGCCATGTCCGACCCTCAGCAACCCCATGGACTGCAGCCTACCAGGCTATAGCATCATTATTCACAATTGCTGAGCAGTGGAAACTAAATCATGAATAAATTACCAAAAACCATAATTTTTAATTTCTGGCCTGCAAGAAAGTAAAGGAATTGTTCTCAAAGACTGACTAGCTTATAAAAAAGCAAATATTTATTTCTAACTTAGCTGGAGTTTGACAGCCGGAGGAGGGGCGGTCAGCTGCTGTGCTGTGCTGTATCAGATCCACCTGTCACCTGCGTTCTATTTTCCTCATGATGGAAAACAAGCACACAGGAGGTAAGCCGAGGAAACTCATTGCAGCCTCTGCTCAGGTGTGTCGTATGTCATTAACCAAAGTAAGTCACGCAGCAAGGTCCAACATAATGGTGTAGGAAAGTATATGCCTTTCCCCTTAAGAAAACTTCCTAAAAAATTGTGCACATCACTTGTTTATATCCCATGGTAAGAGCTTAGCTCATGGTCATTCCTTGCTGAAGGGCCAATTGGGAAATAAAAATTTTATTGTGGATGGGCAAGTGTCCAGTTAAAATTAAGAAGTTATATTACTGAAATAATATAGAGATTACTCTCTAACAACAATAATATAGATTGAGAGACAACTATCAATCTGCCAGAAACTTCTAAAACAATTGTTTAGTTGCTCACTCATGTCCAGCTCTTTGTGACCTCATGGACTATAGCTCACCAGGCTCTTCATGGAATTTTCTCAGCAAGAATACTGGAGTGGGTTGCCATTTCTTTCTCCAGGGGATCTTCCTGACCCAGGGATCAAACCCATGTTTCCTGCATTGGCAGGCAGGTTCTTTACCAGAGAGCCACAAGGAAAGCCTCTAAAACAATTAATGATATTTTAAAATTTTAAATAGACATTAGATGCATCTGAAGAACAAAATGAGGTAGAAGATGCAGTGGAAGAATTAAACTGCCTAATTAAACTGCTTAATAAACTCTCAAACTGCTTAGAATGCAGCACAGAGAGACAGGGAGATGAAAATATGATGAGTTTAAAGATGTGGTAGAAAAGGCAGTCTCCTTCTTTAAGCCTCCTAAGAGTATTTTAAGGAGATTATAATGGAAGGAGGTGAGTGAGTGTTCATATAATGGGTGAGGACTTTCCAAACCAATAAGCAAAATAAATCTACAGATCAGGAGTTGCTAAGAACAGAATCAGTCAAAAGAAATCCAGCCTAGATACAATGTAGTGGAACTGAGAACCTAAAGGACAACACGTCTTAAATTCACTTGTGTTGGTTTCCCTGGACTACTGGAACAGAATGCCACAGCTGAGTGGCTTAACATCATAGGAATTTAGAGTCACAGTTCTAGAGGCTCAGTTCAGTTCAATTCAGTCCCTCACTCATGTCCAACTCTTTGTGACCCCATGGACTGCAGCTTGCCAGGCTTCTTGTCCATCACCAACTCCAGGAGCTTGCTCAAACTCCTATCCATCGAGTAGGTGACGCCACCCAACCATCTCATCTTCTGTCATACCCTTCTCCTTCCTCCAGTCTTTTCCAGCATCAGGGTCTTTTCCAATGAGTCAGTTCTTCACTTCAGGTGGCCAGAATATTGGAGCTTCAATATCAGTCCTTCCAATGAATATTCAGGACTGATCTCCTTTAGGATGGACTGGTTGGATCTCCTTGCAGTCCAAGGCACTGTCAAGTCTTCTCCAATACCACAGTTCAAAAGCATCAGTTCTTTGGTGCTCAGCTTTCTTTATGGTCCAACTCTCACATCCATACATGACTACTGGAAAAACCACAGCTTTGAGTTTTCGGACCTTTGTTGGTAAAATAACTTCTCTGCTTTTTAATATACCATCTAGGTTTGTCATAGCTTTTCTTCCAAGGAGCAAGTGTCTTATAATTTCATGGCTGCAGTCACCATCTGCAGTGATTTTGGAGCCCAAGAAAATAAAGTCTGTCACTGTTTCCATTGTTTCCCTATCTGTTTGCCATGAAGTGATGAGATTGGATGCCATGATCTTTGTTTTTTGAATGTTGAGTTTTAAGCCAGCTTTTTCACTCTCCTCTTTACCGTTCATCAAGACGCTCTTTAGTTCTTCACTTTCTGCCTTAAGGGTGGTGTCATCTGCATATCTGAGGTTACTGTTATTTCTCCTGGCAATCTTGATTCCAGCTTGTGCTTTATCCAGCCCGGCATTTCACATGATGTACTCTGCATAGAAGTTAAAAAAGCAGGGAGACAGTTTACAGCCTTGAAGAATTCCTTTCCCAATTTGGAACCAGTCTGTTCTTCCATGTCCAGTTCTAACTGTTGGTTCTTGACCTGCATACAGGTTTTTCAGGAGTCAGGTGAGGTACTCTGGTATTCCCATCTCTATCAGAATTTTCCACAGTTTGTTGTGATCCACAGTCAAAGGCTTTAGCATAGTCAATGAAGCAGATATTTTTTCTGGAATTTTCTTGCTTTTTCTATGATCCAGCGGATGTTGGCAATTTGATCTCTGGTTCCTCTGCCTTAGAGGCGTGTGGTCTAAAATCAAGGTGACAGCAGGGCCTTGCTCCCTCTAAACAGGAGGGGGAGTCCTTTTTGCCCCTCCCTTGTTTCTGGTAATCTGCCGGCAGTCCTTGGCATTCCATGGCTTGCATCTGCAGCACTGCACTGTCTGCCTCAGATCTGTGTATCTGTCTCTTTTCCTCTTCTGATAAGGAACCCAGTTATATTGGATTAAGGGCCCACCCTCCTCCAGTACAACCTTACCTTGACTAATTGCATCCAAAATAATGTCCCATTCTTTAACACTGGAGGTTAGGACTTTAACCTGTCTTTGTGAGGAATACAGTTCAACCTATAACAGGAGATCAAATAAAAGATCAACTCACTTACAAAGGAATAGTAATTAGACTGATGGCAGACTTATGAACACACAAGGGAAGCCAGAAGATAATAGAATAATGCCTCCAAGTGCTGACGGAAAATAACTGTCATCAGAATCGTGTCCCCAGTAACACTAATGGACAAGATCAAGGGCAGAATAATGACAGTTTCAAATAAACAAAAGCACATGGTTTATTACCAACTGATCTTCATTAAAGGAAAATCTAAATGATACTTCAGAGAAAAATAATCCTAGAAAAGGGTTTGAAAGACAGCAAGATGATGATCAGAAAAATTCATGAACATGTATGTATAAACACTATTTGTCTGTAACTTCCCAAAACTGACTGAAGAAGTAGAAGTCTGAATGTTCCTTTAGAAAAGAAGTTTGGTTGGTAGTAAATCAATCAAAAATCTTCCACTTAAAAAAATGCCCAGAATGTTTTATAGATCTGTTTCTTGGAAATATTCAAGGAAAAGTTCATTTTAAACTTATTCCAAGTCTTCTAGAGAATTTACAAAAAAAAAAATAGAGTGAGAGAAAACTCTCCACTCCAACTCATTTAATGAAGTTATCAAATATTGATACAAAAGCCAGACAGGGATAGTATAAGAACATTAAATTACAAAGCAATCATATGAAGAAAGGTGCAAAGATGTTAGTAGCAAACTGATAAAATGTATTTAAAAAATAGTATAACTAAGTTGAGTTTACCCAAGTGTACAAACGTGAATTAATATTAGAAAATCAATGCGATTTACTATAATATATTGAAGAAATCATATCAATAAATGCAGAAGAAATATTTTTATGACAAAACTTAGCAAAATGATTATGAAGGAAAGCTATAATAAAAAGCTACAAATGTGTATAGCAAACTATTTTTTTGATGGAAAAACACAGAAAGCATCTCTTTAAATTTAGGGACAAGACAAAGCCACTGTTGTCACTTCCATCAGTGTTCTATCCTCATCTTAACTAGCATACCAATACAGGAAAGGAAATTTATAAGGATAATACAGGAAGAGATGTAACTATTATTATTCACAAATGAGATGATTGTCATCTCAGGGTTTTCTGCGTTAAAAAGTTGACAGACTAGGAACTTCCCTCACAGTCCAGTGATTAAGACTTCATGCTTGCACTACAGGTTCAATCCCTGGTTGGGGATCTAAGATTGCATACGCTGTGTGCTGTGGCCAAAAAAAAACACACAAAATTGACAGACTGAAATCTGACTTACTAAAATAATTTAGTACTGTATCTAGATAAAAAATAAATGTACAGAACCAAGCATATTCTACACCCTAATTAGAAAATCTAATTTTAAAAAAATGATAACCCATGAAAAATACATATGCATGACCCATAAACATATTACTGCAGATGGTAACTGCAGCCATGAAATTAAGACACTTTCTCCTTGGAGGAAAAGCTGTGACAAACCTAGGCAATGTATTAAAAAGCAGAAATAGCACTTTGTCAACAAAGATCCATATAGTCAAAGCTATGGTTTTTCCAGTAGTCATGTATCAATGTGAGAATTGGACCATTAAGAAGTTTCTGTGATGAAAAATTGATGCTTTCAAACTGTGGCATTGGAGAAGACTCTTGAGAATCCCTTGGACAGGAAGAAGATCAAACCAGCCAATCCTAAAGGAAAGATGCTGAAGCTGAAGCTCTACTACTTTGGCCACCTGATTCAATTGGAAAAAAACTCTGATACTGGGAAAGATTGAGGGCAGGAGGAGAATGGGACAACAGAGGATGAGATGGTTGGATGGCATCACCAACTCAATGGACATGAGTTTGAGCAGATTCTGGGAGTTAGTGAAGGACAGGGAAGCCTGGCGTGCTGCAGTCCATGGGATTGCAAAGAGTAGGACATGACTGAGAACTGAACAACACAAACATATGAGAAGCACAACTTATGATAAAAAGAAATGTAAATTAGAAGCACAGTGAAATATTTCTCATTAATAGATCGGGAAAAATTCAAAATCTTGACAACACTCTGTGGGTGTGGCAGTGAGGAAAAATACAAAAGAGAGAGACCCTCATACACAGCTGATAAGGATATAGAATGGTGCAGCCCCTCAAAGGAGTCATTAAGAATTATCAAACAAAACTACCTGTGTGTACCTTTTAACTCAGCTATCCCTTTTCTAGGGATTTACCCTGAATAGGCACCTCCACAGACATTACACAACATACACATAAGGTTAGCCACTCAGGCTTTATTTGTAGTAGTAAAACATTGGAAACAGTATAAACTATGATAAATATATACAATAAAGAAATGCAAATATAATAACCTATACTGGAAAAGGATCTGGAGAAATATACATACATGTGTATAAATATATATTAACTTTTACTGTACATCTGAAACATTGTAAATCAACTACTTCAATTTATAGAAATACGGGTAAAAACAAATGAGAAAGATTTCTGTAGACTGATAAAAAAGTGCTGTATAGGAAACATTGTTAAGTGCAAAAGAGCATATAGTATGTTACCTTTTGTGTAAGAAAAAAAAGGAAGTGTTTGCTTATTTTCCTGAAAAGAAACACAGGAGGGATAAACCATATATTAATTGTTAGTTATTTAGTATGATAAACCATATATAAATTATCTCCTGTATAAGCCTGCTAGGGCTGCCATAACATACCACAACCTGAGTGGCTTAAACAACAGAAACTTTCTCAAAGTTCTGAGGTTGGAAGCCCAGGACAAGGTGCCAGAAAAATTTGGTTTCTGGTCAGGCATCCTTTCCTGGCTCGCAGATGGCCTCCTTGCTGTGTCCTCACTTGGCCCTTTCCCCGTGCAAGTGCACAAGGAGGGAGAGAGCGCCCAGGTGTCTCTTCTCAAGGACACCAGTCTTCTCTGATCAGAGACTCACCCATATGATCTCATTTAACCTTAGTTTCCTCTGTAAAAGCCCAGTTTCCAAATACAGTCACATTAGGGATTCCTGCTTCACCATACACATTTTGGTGGTCGCTAAGTTGTGTCCGACTCTTGCGACCCCTTGGACAGTGGCCTGCCAGGCTCCTCTGTCCATGGGATTCTCTAGGCAAGAATAATGGAATCGGTTGCCATTTCCTTCTCCAGGGATCTTCCCAACCCAGGAATCAAAGCCAGGTCTCCTGCATTGCAGGCAGATTCTTTACCAACTGAGCTATGAGGGAAGCCCAATACACATTTTGGAGGAACGCAAATACGTAAGTTACCTCTGGGATTTGAGTGGAATGGATGGATATAGTAATGAGATTTCTCAGAGCGTATCATTATTTATAACGTTTTACATTTCTAGTCACATAAATGGTTTACATATTTTAAGTATATGAGTTCAAAAAACAATGAAGCAAATGAACCTAATTTTATCAAATTGATATGTAACCACATTGACAAAAGTTTCATTGAAGTCACTTTTGAACATAGTGTTCTCATGTACACCCTGGTAGATAGTCTAACAGCTACAAAGAAATTTTGAAAGTTACTTCGGCTTGTTATTGGTAGCATCAGTGGAATAGCAGTTCTGGAACTAGTTAATCTTTTTTGTAGAACAGAACAAACCAGTGACTATACTGGTGTCATTATGTGAGGTAGGAAGTTCACATGTGGAATGGGGGAAGGGGAAGAGGAACCCTGCAGTGGGATTTGGATTGAAGGTGTCCATGTGAACTGATTTTCCCCTGGACCTGTCCACTCGAAGGGTCTGCAAGCAAAGAAGTTCCAGTAGCAGGGACAACACAGCAAGAGCCAGGTGATACCTGCACACACTGTGGAATGGGTTACAGGAGAGGAATCCCTAGTTAGGGAGCTCCAGGTTTTTATAACAGGCTGCATGCAGACATGCCTGAATTGTGCCTTATGCATTATAGATATTACCTTATTATACTGGATAATAATAATGTTGTTCTGGTGGGATACATTACCTCTAGCCTCCAAGGCTACTCACTGTCAGCTTTAAAAATAAGATAGGTCATATGTCACCAGCAAAATGAGTTTATTTGGGAATAGCTAGAGGAGTTGCAATTCAGGAATGCAAGCTCTGGCAGACCATGGGCATCAGAGAACAAAAGAGGGGAACCTGCTTTTATAGAGAAATTGGGGGTTAGGATGGGCTGTTTAAATGAAAGTTCACCAGAGGAAAGTAAGAGTTCAGGGTGGCGCTAATTCCTCATTGACTGAGCTGCAGAGCTTTCCATTGGATGGGCTTGTTGCTGGGCGAGAAGAAAATTTTCCTTTCTCCTGCTGGGCTGTAGCAGAGAAGGCAATGGCACCCCATTCCAGTACTCTTGCCTGGAAAATCCCATGGACGGAGGAGCCTGGTAGGCTGCAGTCCATGGGGTCGCTAGGAGTCGGACACGACTGAGTGACTTCAGTTTCACTTTTCCCTTTCATGCATTGGAGAAGGAAATGGCAACCCACTCCAGTGTTCTTGCCTGGAGAATCCCAGGGACGGGGGAGCCTGGTGGGCTGCTGTCTATGGGGTCGCACAGAGTCGGACACAACTGAAGCGACTTAGCAGCAGCAGAAGCAGCTGGGCTGTAGAGGGACCTTCTTACTGGAGATGCAAACAGGTCTGTCCTATTTGGGGTACTTGACAAGGAGTGTTAGGGCATGAGAGTTCCCTCTAAAGAATTTCCTGACTTTAATTGTAGTTGAAGTTTCCTGTGTTAATTTTCACATCGTTATTCAAATACTTTGAAAAGATAATTCAAAACAAAAGGACAATTTGTGGCTCTCCGCTCACAAGTCATGAAGAAACATGAGATCATGGAGAACTATCTCCCAGTAGCCAGTTTGTGGGTCATTCTACAAAGCAACCGGTCATAGTTCATTAAAAATATTAATGTCTGGACTTCCCTGGTGGTCCAGAGGATAAAAATCTACCTGCCAGTGCAGGAGACGGGTTCAATCCCTGATCTGGGAAGATCCCACATGCTGCAGAGCAACTACGGCCATGTACCACATCTAGAGAAAGCCCACACAGCAACAAAAGACCCACTGCAGTCAATGAAATAAAAGCATTTTTAAAGTATTAATGTCCAAGCAAACCTTGTTAGTGGCCTGCCCACATTCCCTCAACGTTTCCACCTCAGTGTGCTGTCTTGGTGTCTCTCTTCCAGATTTTGCATTTCTTTGCCTGAGTGTTTTTTGCCTGAGCTTCTGCCTAAGGCTGATGGGGAATCAGCTCCTTTAGGAGCAGCTCGTGAACAATGACTGATAAAAGTTGGAACATAGATTACCCCAGGTCCCTTGCCTTCTGTGTGGGTGGCTCTGAGGCATAGGTTGTAACTGACTCCCTGAGTTCCCCAACAGTAGAAAGCAGTTTCCTTCCATCATAACTGGCTTGATGACATACCCTATTGTTTGGTCTCTTTCCCTGTCTCGCGTCCCTGTGACATTACTGGTGTTTCCTGAGTTTACCTCTCAAATAAGCTACTTCCAGTTGAATCCTTGTCTCAGGTCCATTCTGGTAGAACTCAAAATAAGACGTCCCTGTGGAAATGTCAAACATGCAGTCAGATATGAATCTGGAATTCAGAGAAGAGGTTCGCTCAATTTGTGAGTCGTCAGCAGAAAGATGGTAATTGTTCCAGTTATCTATTGCACCAAGAGAGATTACCCTAAAATTTCAAGGCTGAAAACAACCACTTTTTTTCTTTTTTTTTTGTAACTTACAATTTTGTGGATCAGAAATTCAAGCTTGTCAGCCAGGCAGTTCTTCTGTTCCACATGACATCATCTGAGGTCAGTCATTCCATGGTATTCAGCTGCCTCTGCAGGTAAAACTGAGCAGAGATAGGAAACCGAAGATATGAACGGGGATGAAGTCCAAGCTCTGAAACTTCCAATAGTAAGAGGCCAGCGAGCTGAGGAAGAGCCAGCAGCAGAGAGTGGGCACTGCCTGCATTGTATGCTGCTGATAAATCAACGCACATTAAAAACTGACATTGTGAATATCTGTTGGGACCCAGAGATATTGAATAATGTCCTCCCAACTGAGAAGGACCTTTGAGACCAAAACATGAAGGAGGAAACCCCATAAAGTGCAGTCAGGAAGTTTATGTTGGCAACTTACAGGCATGGTCCTGTGGACCAGCATCCAGGGGCATTCACAGCTGCACTCTATGTCACCAGAAGGGGTACCAGGGACTGGAAGGGGCCAGGCTAAAAATAGAACCTGCTACCAAGTGGGAAGCACGTCCACAGTGATGGGAACGCAGGGTTTTTCTTCCCCCAGGGGTATCTCGTGATCATTAACCACCTGCATCAGGACAAGGCATTCTTCCAGGTTCCATATCAGATGAAGGCAAGGGTAAATGTTGATAGGAAACTTAGAGGACTCGGATGCATTCCTGTGAGTGAACTGCAGCTCAGTCACGTGGAACAGGGAGGGGTAGGACTAGCGGCCCAAAATGGGGCTGACAAATGGAGTCAGTATGGTCCAGCCACATGGCATCACGTGGACCATGGCAAGAGCAGGTATTCAGGTGAGTCGAAAGTTTGATTAATTGGTTCAAGGGAGAATGGGATGGGTGGAAATAGAATTGTGTTAGCGGTTCTTCAGAGAATTTCTGTTATATACAAGAATGGGGAGATGGGAGGTCAGCATTGTGTTCCCACGTCCCTTTCTCTTCCAAGATTCCATCTGACGTCATCCACTTCTGCACTTCTGGTTTGGAACTTGTACATGGAGGCGTAGTGGCTGGTGTGATAGCTTGGGATCCCCCTTTATTACCCCTTTATTATTTGCATAATGAGAAGATAACTAAACTTTAGTAATAAGTATCTCCTATGGCACTTTTTAACTCCAAAGCTGCAGGGAGGAGGAGTATGAGTATGGTTTTTTTTAATCATTATTTCACCATGCACAGTATTACCTAACTTTACCCATTATATTTGAAGTTTTTATACTTGATAAATGTCCATATTTATGTGTAGGTAAAAAAGGATTTGCCATAGTGAGGTTTATAGTTTTATGTCAAATTAAGCAGGCACAAATAGTAGAAGGCATTAATAGCAGAGTCTCAGGGGCAACACAGTTCAGTTCAATTCAGTCACTCAGTCGCGTCCAACTCTTTGCAGCCCCATGGACTGCAGCAAGCCAGGCTTCCCTGTCCATCAAAAACTCCCCGAGCTTGCTCAAACTCATGTCCATTGAGTCGGTGATGCCATCCAGCCATCTCATTCTCTGTTGTCCCCTTCTCCTCCTGCCTTCAGTCTTTCCCAGCATCAGGGTCTTTTCCAGTGAGTCAGTTCTTCGCATCAGGTGGCCAAAGTATTAGAGCTTCAGCTTCAGCATCAGTCCATCCAATGAATATTCAGGACTGATTTCCTTTAGGATTGACTGGTTAGATCTCCTTGCAGTCCAAAAGTCTTCTCGAACACCACAGTTCAAAAGCATCAATTCTTTGGCACTCAGCTTTCTTAATGGTCCAACTCTCACATCCATACATGACTACTGGAAAAACCATAGCTTTGACTAGACAGCCCTTTATTAGCAAAGTAATGTCTCTGCTTTTTTAATATGCTATCTAGGTTTGTCATAGCTTTTCTTCCAAGGAGCAAGCATCTTTTAATTTCATGGCTGCAGTCACCATCTGCAGTGATTTTGGAGCCCAAGAAAATAAAGTCTGTCACTGTTTCCATTGTTTACCCATCTATTTGTCATGAAGTGACCAGATGCCATTATCTTAGTTATTTGAATGTTGAGTTTTAAGCTACTTTTATCACTCTCCTCTTTCACCTTCATCAAGAGGCTCTTTAGTTCCTCTTCACTTTCTACCATAAGGGTGGAGTCATCTGCATATCTGAGATTATTGATATTTCTCCCGGCAATCTTGATTCCAGCTTGTGCTTCACCCAGTCCAGCATTTTGCATGACATACTCTGCATAGAAGTTAAATAAGCAGGGTGACAATATACAGCCTTGATGTACTCCTTTCCCAATTTGGAACCAGTCCATTGTTCCATGTCCAGTTCTAACTGTTGCTTCTTGACCTGCATACAGGTTTCTCAGGAGGCAGGTAAGGTGGTCTGACATTCCCATCTCTATCAGAATTTTCCAGTTTGTTGTGATCCACACAAAGGCTTTAGCTTAGTCAATGAAGCAGAAGTAGATGTTTTTCTGGAATTCTCTTGCTTTTTCTGTGATCCAACGGATGTTGGCAGTATGATCTCTGTGGTTTGTCTGCATTTTCTAAATCCAGCTTGAACATCTGGAAGTTCTCAGGTCACATACTAATGAAGCCTAACTTGGAGAATTTTGAGCATTACTTTGCTAGTGTGTAAGATGAATGCTGGGCTCCATATTGTGTCTTAATCTATCCTTGCCCAGTTTCCTTATCGAAACTGCAGACAATAATAGTAAAGGTGTTATAAAGATTAGATAGGAAAAGATCAATGCATGTAAAGTGCTCAGACTAGTGCATGTGACTCTTTGTGACTCTATGGACTAATAAACTCTTCCTAAGTACATAGTGGAGCTTCCCGGGTGGTGCTCATGGTAAAGAATCCTCCTGCCAATGCAGGAGATGAGGCTTCAATCCCTGGGTCAGGAAGATCCTCCGGAGGACATGGCAACCCACTGCAGTATTCTTTCTTGGGAAATCCCATGGACAAAGGAGCCTGGTGGGCTACAGTCCATGAAGCTGCAAAGAGTCAGACACAACTGAGCAACTGAGCACACACATACACAAGTATATAGTAAGTCCTTGATAAAGTTAGCGAGTGTGTTATTACTGAGCAGCGAATCTACTGTCAGTAGAAGACATGACTTACAGTGGCTTAAATAAGAAGAGATTGTTCTGATGACCCAGCAGGCACCCTGGAGCTAGGTGGTACTAAAACCAGCTCATCTCTACAATGCCAGGGCTTTGCCCCACGTCAGTTCCCTTAAACTTTCCCTCGTGATTACACTCCCGGCAGTCACCACAATCTCAAACAAAGGCATTCAAAGGCAGAAAGCAGGAGGCAAGGAAACAATTTCTGCTCCGGTGCCTTTCTCTTACTAGGGAGGAAACCACCTCTCGGTGGTTGTGTTTGTGTTGTGTTGCGTTGTGTTTTTCAAGATTGCCTTAGTTTGAGAAAGCCCTCTGACTAAGAAATGGAAGTGCTGGCTGTTGGTCCTAAGTGCACTGATAAGGTCCATGCAAGGGGCAAGATGCTCAAGGCACCCACTTGCCGCTGAAAGGGCATCTGATGTTGGGCGTGTACACACTGGAATACTACTCAGCCACAAAGAGAAATGATGCCATTTGCAGCAACATGGATAGACCTAGAGATTATCATACTACGTGAAATAAGACAAAGACAAATATCATGTGATATAACTCACATGTGAAATCTACAGTATAACGGAAATGAACATATCTTCCAAACGGAAACAGCCTCACAGACAGAGAACAGACTTGTGGTTTCCAAAGGGGAAAGGGAGTGGGAAAGGATAAATTAGGAGCTTCAGATTAGCAGATACTGCTATATATAAAACAGATAAATGACAAGGTCCAACTGTATAGCACAGAGAACTATATTCAGTATCCTATAATGAACTATAATGTGGAAACATGTTTTAAATAAAGGGCACCTGAAATCTTACAGATTCAAGAACAAACTTCTAATTTCTATCACCAGATCTGCTCTTCCCCATCTCAGTAGCTGGCACTCCATCCTTCCAGTTACTCAGACCAAATGCTGGAGTCCTCCTTAACGCCTCTCTTACACATCACGTTCAACTAGTTAATTAATGCTGTCAGATCTGCCTTCAGATTCTATCCAGTCACTCCCATCACCCCTGTCATTACCATGCTGGCCCAACACACTATCATTCCTCACCTCCATTATTTTAGTCCTTTTCTGACCACTCTCTGCTTTCTCCCTACCCCCACTATCCTTTTAAAAGGTAAATCATAATTATGTCATCTTCTGGTTCAGAACTCTCCAATCTCACTCAGAGTAAAACCTGGTTTCTTCTCATGGCCTACAATTCCTCTAAGAGAGTCAGTCCTCCTGACTCTGACCTCACCTGCTCCTTATACCTTCTAGCTCATTCTGCCCAGCTGCACTGACTTCCTTGCTGTTCTTCAGTCTGGCTGAGCATGGTCCCACCTCAAGACCTGCTCCTCCTGACAAGCACACAAAGCTTGACCCCTTACCCCACTTCCTTCAGGCCCCCTTGTCCCCACTACTGCCACCTTCCCTGGCCTTCTCCTGTCCTCCCTGCCTCCCCACTGTTTTATTTTTCTCCATCTGACTCGCTGTGTATGTGTATTTATATACAAGGACGAAGTATGCTTCCTCGGAGAAGGCAATGGCACCCCACTCCAGTACTCTTGCCTGGAAAAATCCCATGGACGGAGGAGCCTGGTAGGCTGCAGTCCATGGGGTCGCTAAGGGTCGGACAGGACTGAGCGACTTCACTTTCACTTTTCACTTTCATGCATTGGAGAAGGAAATGGCAACCCACTCCAGTGTTCTTGCCTGGAGAATCCCAGGGACGGGGGAGCCTGGTGGGCTGCCGTCTATGGGGTCACACAGAGTCGGACATGACTGAAGCGAGTTAGCAGCAGCAGCAGCAGTGTGCTTCCTTACTTTTTTCCTGTCTCTCCCACAGAAATGTAAGTTCTGTGAGGGAAGGAACTTTCTTTTATTACCTGTTTTAACCCTAGTGCTCGAAACCTGGTAGGCACTTGGGGGAAAAAATTGCTAAATGAATGAGCAAACAATGCTTAACATTCGGGTTATTTAAGCTTTGTACAAAGGTTTATGCATATTTCCGTATTTTATGGTTGATAACTTTTGTGAATAATTCTCAAAATGAGAAGGTAAAGACATTTTTTGGCTTCTAGTAAAAGTTATCAAACTGCTTTTCAAAATATTTAAGCCAGTTAAGCAGAAGATGGGGGCTTCCTGGGTGGTACAGTGGCAAATGATCCGCCTGTCAATGCAAGAGATGTGGATTCGAGCCCTGGTCAGGGAGATCCCCTGCAGTAGGACATGGCAACGCACTCCAGTGTTCTTGCCTGGGAAACTCCATGGACAGAGGAGCCTGGCGGGCTACAGTCCATGGAATCACAGAGTTGGACACAACTGAGCCCAAGCAGAAGGAACCAGTTATGTGATGCTCCTGCTAGACATTCTTGGTTGAAACTTTTGCATGTGTTTTGTAGGAAAGACTAGCAAAATTGATTTTTTTTCCATATTTATCTGTAGCCATCAACAGTGCTGTTGTTTTTTCCCTTCAGTTTTATTGAGATGCAGTTGACATACAGCACTATGTAAGTTTAGAGTGTTCAGACTAATGATTTGACGTACATACATCATGAAATGATGATCACAGTAAGTCTAGTGAACTCCCATCACCATAAGCAGATACAAAAATTAAAGACAAAATTGTTTCCTTTTGATGAGAACATCAATAGTATATTTAAATGAATTAATATTACTTTAAAAAATTAAAATCTCACCCACTGGCTTTCTTGTATTCATCCACCTTTTTGGTTCTGACCTATCCTTGTTGTTGTTGTTCAGTCGCTCAGTCGTGTCCGACTCTTCACAACCCCATGGACTGCGGCACGCCAGGCTTCCCCGTCCTTCACCGTCTCCCGGAGCTTGCTCAAACTCATGTCCATTGAGTCAGTGGTGCCATGCAACCATCTCGTCCTCTGTTGTTCCCTTCTCCTCCTATCCTTAGTGATTTTAATTAAAGGTGAACTTATCAACCTACTTTAAACACTCCTTCCTGTTTTCCTGCACTAAGGGTCATATTGGCCTCACAAGTTCTGGATTCTAAGTCCTGTTTATTAGCATTTATCTTACTTATAGAATTCTCACACCAGAGGGAAAGGCAGTTCTTTCTGCCTCCATGACTATGCCCTTTTAAAAAATACCAGGCCCCTCCCCATGATATTTTCTTTATCCTGATAATATGAATATATGTATAGCTTATATATGACCTCTTGAGTATAGTTTATACAGTTGTATTTTTTCTGTTTTTGGCTGTGCTGGGTCTTAGTTGCAGAATCTTAAGCTGTGGCATGTAAACTCTTAGTTGCTGCACATGGGATCTAGTTCCCTGACCAGGGATGGAACCCAGGGCTCCTGCATTGGGAGCATGGAGTCTTATCCACTGGACCACCACAGAAGTCCCACAGCCCTGGGTTTTTTTGGCCACACCGTGAGAAAAATGTATGAATATATATTGGTCTCTGTCCCTGCCTCCTTGTATCTTGCTCAGTGGTAAGAGTGTCAGAGCATCTTTTGTTCTAATATTTGATCTTTGACCTTGGTTCCTGACACAGAGACTTAGGAATCCCTTGGCATTTCTTGTGTGATAGGAGTGTCTTTTGTTCTAGTGAGGTGACTGTGGTGGGCTTCTCAATAACTTCAGAATGGGGCGAGGGCAGTGCTGGGCACCAGAAAGACCAAACCATGATTAGAAGTTCACCCCTCATCACCTCTGAGAAGAGGAAAGGGGCTGAGAACGGAGCTAATGACTGATCATGCCTCTGAGATGAAGTCTCCACAAAAACCCCAGAACTGGGGTTTAGAGAGCTTCTGGTTGGTGAACATGTCCACATATTGGGAGGGAGGCATGCCCCAACTGAGGCATGCCTCAGGGACAGAGGCTGTCATGCTTGGGGCCCTCCCAAATCCGGGCCCTGTGTATCTTCTTATCCGGCTGTTCATTTGTGTCCTTTGTTACATAATACACGGGTAAACGCAGGTAACTGTCTCCCTGCATTCTGTGACCCGTTCTAGCAAATAATCAAGGAGGTGGGCAATAGGAACCTCTGATTTGTAGCCAACTCAAACAGCTTTTGTGGGTAACCTGGGGACCTATTTTTTATTTGCAAATGGCATTTGAAGTGAGGGGCAGTCTTGTGGGACTGAACCCTTAGTCCGTAGAGTCTGCCTAACTGCAGTTAGTGTCAGGATTGAATGGAATTGTAGTGTCAGCTGGCAGTGTAGAGAACTGCATGATCCATGGGAAACTCGCACACTTGATGCTGAAAGAGTGAGTGTGTCAGTATCATGACAGTAAAGGAGAAATACACAGGAGGAGAAGGGCAGGTTATCCCACGTACCTTCTCACTCATTTCATTTTCTTGTTTGCAAAGCCACTGTATCAGAGATGCCTTCCCCGAATCATCCCTTGATCTAAACAGCACCACCGTTCTCATTACTCTGGCTTCTGCCTCAGTCTTGGTCATGGCACCTCCTTCTACCAGCCAGACTTTATAACTGTTTGCTTGCTCATCTTTTCTCTGCCTTCTAGGATACAAGTTCCAGGGGAGCCCAGACTTTGTTCTTTGCTCCATCCTCAGCTCCTGGATTAGTGCGTCTCACATAGGAGTGGTTTAATAAATATTTATTTGATGAAAGATGAATAAATGAATGAATAATAAGTACTACCCATTTACTATACTACGGGAGCCCTTGACTGGTAAAATATTTGGAAGTGACATGTTACACAGCACTCTACACAAAACAGAAGAAACCCGCACATCTCGTGTCTGCATGCATGATGTCACTTCAGTCATGTCTGACTCTGTGAGACTATGGACCAGAGCCCTCCAGGCTCCTCTATCCGTGGGATTCTCCAGGCAAGAATACTCGAGTGGGTTGCCATGCCCTCCTTCAGGGGATCTTCCCGATCCAGAGACTGAAGCTGAGTCTCCTGTGTCTCCTGCACTAGCAGGCAGGTTGTTTACCACTGTGCCACCTAGGAAGGCCCACACATCTCACAGGGAAGCTTAAGACCATTTAAACTACATAAATGAGCACTTTTCTTTTAAACCTTTTTCTTCTATGCACAGCAAAGGAAACTGTCAACAAAATGAAAAGACAACCTGTGGAATGGGAGAAAGTATTGTAAGTGATGCAACTGACAAGGGGTTAATATCCAAAATATGCAAAGAGTTCATGCAATTCAACATCAAAAAACAAATGAGCCAATCAAAAAATAGGCAGAAGACCTAAATAGATACTTTCCCAAAGAAGACATACAGATGGCTAACAAGCATATGAACAGATACTCAACATTGCTCATTATTAGAGAAATGCCAACTCAACCACAGTGAGGACAAAATGACCATCTCAGAAAGTCTCTGGAGAGGGTGTGGAGGAAAGGTGTTGGTGGGAGTGTAAACTGGCGCAGCCACTATGGAGGACAGGATGGAAGTGCCTTATAAAACTAAACACAGAGCTACCATATGATCCAGCAGTCCCACTCCTGGGTATATCTGGGAAAAATGAAAACTCTAATTAAAGAAGATACATTCACCACAACATTCATGGCAGCACTATTTACAGTAGCCAAGAAATGAGATCAGCCTAAGTGTCCATCAACAGACAAATGGATAAAGAAGATGAAATATATATATGTACACAATTGAATATTACGTGCCATAAAAAGAATGAAATAATGCCATTTGCAGCAATGCAGATGGACCTCAAGAATATTACGCTTTGTGAAATAAACCAGAGAGACAAATACTGTATGACTTTACTTATATGTGGAATCCCAAAAATAATACCAGTTAATATGTATGCAAAAAAACAGACTCACAGATGCAGAAAACAAGCTGGTGGTTACCAGAGGTGGGTGGGAGGAAGAGACAAATTAGGGGTATGGGATTAGTGATGCAAACTACCACACATAAAATAGATAAGCAACAAAAAATTTATAGCACCAGGAATTATTTGTCTTGCTTCCCTGGTAGCTCAATGGTAAAGAATCTCCGTGCCAAGCAGGATTTTGATCCATGGATTGGGAAGATCCTCTAGAGGAGGAAATGGCAACCCACTCCAGTATTCTTGCCTTGGAAATCCCATGGAGAGAGGAGCCTGGCATCCACAGAGGAGTTACATCCATGAGGTCGCAAAGAGTCAGATACAACTTAGCAACTAAACAACCACCAAGAAAGGTATAATGGAATACAATCTGCAAAAAAAAAAAAGCAAACCATGCTGTACACCTGAACCTAATCCAACATGGTAAATCAATTATACTTCAGTGAAAATTAAAGTTGTTCTATTTTTGTTCCAGTCCCTCATTCATGCTCCTTACATCTAGTCTGGCTTCTGACGTCTCTTCCCTCAGCTTCCAGATGACCACCTCCTCTCTATGTCTCTGTGCTCCTGTATCCCGCCCTGGTGTCTCTATTTCCTCCTCTTACAAGGACACCAGACAGATTGAATCAAGACCCACCCTAACACCCTCATTGTGCCCTCTTAGCGCAGTAGGCAGCGCGTCAGTCTCTGAAGGTCCTGAGTTCGTGCCTCAGAGAGGGCAGATCATACCTTTGGACTTCCCTGGTGGCTCAGACGGTAAAGCGTCTGCCTACAATGTGGGAAACCCAGGTTCGATTCCTGGGTTGGGAGGATCCCCTGGAGAAGGAAATGGCAACCCATTCCAGTACTCTTGCCTGGAAATCCCATGGATGGAGGATCCTGGTAGGCTACAGTCCATGGGGTCACAAAGAGTCGGACATGACTGAGCGACTTAACTTTCAACTTTCACCTCTTTACAGGCCTTATCTCTAGTTACAGTCACAATCTGAGGTACTGGGGCACAAGCTTCAATGGGAATTTTGGCACAACACAAATCAGTTCACAAGTAGCTTCTAGGCTTCCCTTCTTACCTCACTGGCCATTCTCTTTGAGCTTTCTTTGTTCCTTCTCTTTTGTCTTGCCTCTAATGTTGCAGTGCTCAGGATTCAGTCTTTGGGATCCCTTCTCCTTGTTATCTACACTTTATTCTTACATTATCTCATCTACTCCCATGGCTCTAAATATTATTGTGTTGGCCAAAATGCTCCTTTCCCTTTTCCTGTAAGATGGCTCTAGTAGCCCTTAGGTGTCTTCAACTTCATTTGAAACAATTTTGTTAGATTGTATTGTGACAGCTATCAGATCAGCATGCATTTAAAAAAAAATCAAAATGGATGAATTTTTGTGTAGCTATTTTAATATTGAAAATGGAAGAGAAAAAGCAACATTTTTGACATATTATGCTTTATTGTTTCAAGAAAGGTAAAAACACAATTGAAATGCAAAAAAAGATTTGTGTAATGTATAAAGATTGAACCTGTCAAACCTGATTTGTGAAGTTTCATGCTTGAGCTTTCTCGCTGGATGGTGCTCTACGGTGGGATAGACCAGTTGAAATTTATAATGTCAAATTGAAAAACTAATTGAGAAAGTCAACGTTATATCATGCAGGAGATAGCTGATATACTCTAAATATCCAAATCAAGCACTGAAAATCATTTGTACCAGCTTGGTTATGTTCATCGTTTTCATGTTTGGGTTCAATGTAAGTTAAGTGAAAAAAATCTTCTTGACTGTAATTCCACATATGATTTTCTACTTAAACTAATGAAAATGTTCCATTTTTAAAACAAATTTTGACGAACAATGAAAAGTGGATACTGTGCAGTAAGGTGGAATGGAAGAGATCATAAGGCAAGTAAAATGAACCACCAACAACCACATCAAAGGCTAGTCTTCATCTTAAGAAAGTGATGTTGTATATATGGTGGGATCAGAAGGGAGTCCTTTGTTATGAGCTCCTTCTGGAAAACCAAACTATTAATTCCAACAAGTATGGCTCCCAGTTAGACCAACTGAAAGCAGCACTTGATGAAAACCATAAAGAATTAGTCAACAGAAAATTCATTGTCTTCCATCAGGATAAGGCAAGGCTGCATGTTTCTTTGATGACCAGGCAAAACTGTTACAACTTGGCTGGGAAGTTCTGATTGATCCACCGTTTTCACCAGACACTGCACCCTTGGATTCCCATTTGCTCTTGTCTTTACAAAGTTCTTCTAATGGAAAAGAGTTCAATCCCCTGGAAGACTGTAAAAGTCACCTGTAACAGTTCTTTGCTCAAAAAGATAAAAAGTTTTGGGAAAATGGAATTATGAAGTTGCCTGAAAAATGGCAGAAAGTAGTGGAACAAAATGGTGAATATGTTGTTCAATAAAGTTCTTGGTGAGAATGAAAATGTGTCTTTTATTTTACCAAAAAACCGAAAGAACTTTTTGGCCAGTCCAACGCCTACATACCAGTGACACCTGTGTGTACATTTCTAGCTCTGACCTCTCTCCTGACTTCTACTCTGATGCTCTCTAGCCTTGCCAGTTACCTCACCTCTCTGAAATGCACTTTTCTTACTATGAATAGCAGTAACAGTGCCTAGTTCTTAGAGTATTTTGAAAATTTAGCACAACAGTGCATATTAAACACAGCATACTGTTAACAATTAACATCAACTTTATTTTTATGTCTTTGGAATTTCTCCATGAAGATGTTAAACCATATGCCTAAATGCTTCTTTCTCCAGTGAGTGGAGTGGCAGTGCCTTGGTAAGCAGTGGAGCTGCAGTCATACAATAGACAAGGACAGGAAATGAAAGAACTCCCTGTCCCCCAGGGATCATGGCTGCATTCAGAGGGGCAGAATGTTATTACTGGATTGGGAACCTGGCTGAGTCACGCACACTAATACAGTGATGCTTGAGAAAGCTGCCTCCCAGCCTCCAGCAGCCAGACTCCACCCAGTCACTGAAGCACTGCCCTCTCTATTTCACGTAAAACAGAAGGAACTGTGAATCATCATGTCGGCTCCATACCACCCACATGCTTCCAACTGCAGCCTGCATTAAATGTGAAGTCCATAATAGGCCAGCCACCAGCCAACCACGTCATGTCCTGGCCCCAGTCTGCTATGGCAGACGACATCAAAAAAAAAAAAAAACCAACTATGCAAGAGGTGGAACACTTCCCAGCTAATGTTATGAGACAAACTTTAACCTGATGTCAAAACTAGACAAATATAAGAAAACTTCAGACCAGTATCTCCCATGTATATACTACAGAGGTCTCTAGAAAACTGTAGCAAAACAAGTCTAGCAAAATAAAAACCTTTATGACCAAGTGAGTTATTTCCCCAAGGACACAAAATTGATATAACATTGGATTAGAACAGGACAGAAAGCCCAGAAAGAAACCCACAAACCTGTGGTCAGTCAGTCCGTGACAAAGGAGGCAAGACGACACAATGGTGGAAAGACAGTCTCTTCAACAAGTGGTGCTGGGAAAACAGGACAGCTACACGTGAAAAAATAAAATTAGATTATTCTTTAACACCATACACAAAAGTAAGCTCAAAATGGTTTAAACACCTAAATGTGAAACTGGACACTATGAAACTCCCAGAGGAAAACAGGCAGATCACTCTTTGACATGAATTGCAGCAATATCTTTTTCAGTCCATCTCCCAGAATAATGGAAATAAAAACAAAAACAAATGGGACCTACTTAAACTCAAAAGCTTTTGCACAGCAAAGGAAAGAATCAGTTCAGTCTCTCAGTCATCTCCGACTCTTTGCGACCCCATGGACTGCAGCACACCAGGCTTCCCTGTCCATCACCAACTCCTGGGGCCTACTCAAACTCCTGTCCATCGCATTGGTGATACCATCCAACCATCTCATCCTCTGTTGTCCCCTTCTCCTCCTGCCTTCAACCTTTTCGAGCATCAGGGTCTTTTCAAATGAGTCGATTCTTCACATCAGGTGGCCAAAGTACTGGAGCTTCAGCATCAGTCCTTCCAATGAATATTCACAACTGACTTCCTTCAAGATGGACTGGTTGGATCTCCTTGCAGTCCCAGGGACTCTCAAGAGTCTTCTCCAACACCACAGTTCAAAAGCATCAATTCTTCAGCGCTCAGCTTTCTTTATAGTCCAACTCTCACATCCATACCTGACTACTGGAAAAACCATAGCTTTGACTAGATGGACCTTTGTTGGTAAAGTAATGTCTCAGCTTTTTAATATGCTGTCTAGGTTAGTCATAGCTTTTCTTCCAAGCATCTTTTAATTTCATGGCTGCAGTCACCATCTGCAGTGATTTTGGAGCCCCAAAAAATAAAGTCTGCCACTGTTTCCATTGTTTCCCCATCTTTTTGCCATGAAGTGATGGGACCAGATGCCATGATCTTAGTTTTCTGAATGTTGAGTTTTAAGCCAACTTTTCCACTCTCCTCTTGTACTTTCATCAAGAGGCTCTTTAGTTCTTCACTTTCTGCCATAAGGGTGGTAGAATATCTGAGGTTATTGATATTTCTCCTGGCAATCTTGATTCCAACTTGTGCTTCATCCAGCCTGGCATTTTGCATGATGTACTCTGCATGTAAGTTAAATAAGCAGGGTGACAATACGCAGCCTTGATGTACTCCTTTCCCAGTATGGAACCAGTCTGTTCTTCCATGTCCAGTTCTAACTTTTGCTTCTTGACCTGCATACACATTTCTCAGGAAGCAGGTCAGGTGGTCCAGTATTCCCATCTTTTTGAGAATTTTCCACAGTTTGTTCTGATCCACACAGTCAAAGGCTTCGGCATAGTCAATGAAGCAGAAGTAGATGTTTTTCTGGAACTCTCTTGCTTTTTTGATGATCCAGCAGATGTTGGCAATTTGATCTCTGGTTCCTCTGCCTTTTCTAAATACAGCTTGACCATCTGGAAGTTCACGGTTCACGTACTGTTGAAGCCTGGCTTGGAGATTTTTGAACATTACTTTGTTAGTGTGTGAGATGGGTGCAATTGTGCGGTAGTTTGAACATTCTTTGGCATTGCCTTTCTTTGGGATTGGAATGAAAACTGACCTTTTCCAGTCCTGTGGCCACTGCTGAGTTTTCCAAATTTGCTGGCCTATTGAGTGCAGCACTTTCACAGCATCATCTTTTAAGATTTGAAATAGCTCAACTGGAATTCCATCACCTCCACTAGCTTTGTTCGTGGTGATGCTTCCTAAGGCCCACTTGACTTTTCATTCCAGGATATCTAGCCATAGGTGAGTGATCACACCATCATGGTTATCTGGGTCATGAAGATCTTTTTTGTATAGTTCTTCTGTATATTCTTGCCACCTCTTCTTAATATCTTATGCTTCTGTTAGGTCCATACCATTTCTGTCATTTATTGTGCTCATCTTTTCATGAAATGTTCCCTTGGTATCTCTAATTTTCTTGAAGAGATCTCTAGTCTTTCTCATTCTATTGTTTTCCTCTATTTCTTTGCATTGATCACTGAGGAAGGCTTTCTTATCTCTCCTTGCTATTCTTTGGAACTCTGCATTCAAATGGGTATATCTTTCCTTTTCTCCTTTACCTTTGGCTTCTCTTCTTTTCTCAGATATTTGTAAGGCCTCCTCAGTCAACCATTTTGCCTTTTTGCATTTCTTTTTCTTGGGGATGGTCTTGATCACTGCCTCCTGTACAATGTCACAAAACTCCATCCATAGTTCTTCAGTCACTCTGTCTATCAGATCTAATCCCTTGAATCTATTTGTCACTTCCACTATATAATCATAAGGGATTTGATTTATGTCATACCTGAATGGTCTAGTGGTTTTCCCTACTTTCTTCAATTTAAATCTGAATTTGGCAATAGGGAGCTCATGATCTGAGCCACAGTCAGCTCCTGGTCTTGTTTTTGTTGACTGCATAGAGCGTCTCCATCTTTGGCTGCAAATAATATAATCAGTCTGAATTCAGTATTGACCATCTGGTGATCCCGCAAAGAGCAATATTGCATAGGAACCTGGAATGTTAGGTCCATGAATCAAGGCAAATTGGAAATGGTCAAACAGGAGATGGCAAGTGTGAATGTCGACATTTTAGGAATCAGCGAACTAAAATGGTCTGGAATGGGTGAATTTAACTCAGATGACCATTATAGCTACTACTGTTGCCAAGAATCCCTTACAAGAAATGGAGTAGCCATCATAGTCAACAGAAGAGTCCAAAATGCAGTACTTGGATGCAGTCTCAAAAATGACAGAATGATCTCTGTTCGTTTCCAAGGCAAACCGTTTAGTATTATGGTAATCCAAGTCTATGCCCTGACCAGTAATGCTGAAGAAGCTGAAGTTGAACCGTTCTATGAAGAACTACAAGACCTTCTAGAAATAACACCCAAAAAAAGATGTCCTCTTCATTATAGGGGACTAGAATGCAAAATTAGGAAGTTAAGAGCTACCTGGAGTAACAGGCAAATTTGGCTTTGAAGTATAAAATGAAGCAGGTCAAAGGCTAACAGATTTTTGCCAAGACAACACTGGTCATAGCAAACACCCTCTTCCAACAAAAGAAAGAATAAACAAAATGAAAAACATCCCACATTCAGGAGAAAATACTTGCAAATGCTGTGACCAACAAGGGATGGCTCCAAAATTTACAAACAGTTCATGAGGCTTAATATCATCAAAACTAACAACTAATTAAAAAATGGCCAGAAGACCTAAATAGGTATTTCTCCAAAGAAGACATACAGATGGTCAAGAGGCACATGAAAAGATGTTCAGCATCTCTAGTTATTAGAGAAATGCAAATCAAAACTACAATGAGGTATCACCTCACACCAGTCAAAATGTCCATCAACAAGAAATCCATAAACAATAGGGATGGTCCAGTGGCTAAAACCCAGAACTCCCAATGTAGGGCACCTGGGTTCAATCCCTGGTCGGGTAACTAGATCCCACATGCCATAAAGAAGGTCAGAGATTATGAGAGCTGCTACTAAGACCCAGTGCAGCCAAATAAATAGTTTAAAAAAAAAATAAAAGAAATTCACAGAAAATAAATCCTGGAGAAGAGAGCAGGGAACTCTCCTATACTGTTGGTGGGAATGTAAAATGGTACAGCCACTGTGGAGAAAAATGTGGAACTGTTCTCCTGAAAAAACTAAAAATAGAACTACCATATGACCCTGCAACCCTACTCCTGGACATAAATCCAGAAAAAAATGGTTCAAAAGGATACATGCACCCCAGTGTTCATCATAGCACTGTTTACAATAGTCAAGACATGGAAGCAACCTAAAGTCCATCTTAAGAAAATGATGTTGTATATAATATGGTTGGATTGGACAGAGGAGTGGGTAAATATGTGGTGCATATATACAATGGATTATTACTCAGCTATTAGAAAGAACAAAGTAATGCCATTTGCAGCAACATGGGTGGATCTAGAGATTGTCATACTGAGTGAAGTAAGACAGAGAAAGAGATACAGTGTATGATATCCCTTACATGTGGAATCTAAAAAGAAATAATACAGATGAACTTATTTACGAAACAGAAACAGACTCACAGAGAACAAACTTATGGTTTCCGGCAGGAAGGATGGGAGAAAGGATAGTTATGGAGTTTGGGATCGACTTGTACACACTGCTATATTTAAATTGGATAAACAACAAGAACCTACTGTACAGCACAGGGAACTCAGGTCAATGCTATTGGCAGCCTAGATGGGAGGGGAGTTTGGGGGAGAATCAGTTCAGTTCAGTTCAGTCATGTCCGACTCTGTAACCCCATGGACTGCAGCATGCCAGGCCTCCCTGTCCATCACCAACTCCCGGAGTTTATTCAAACGCATGTCCATTGGGTCAGTGATGCCATTCAACCATCTCATCCTCCGTCATCCCCTTCTCCTTGCACCTTCAATCTTTCCCAGCATCAGGGTCTTTTCCAGTGAGTCAGTTCTTCACATCAGGTGGCCAAAGTATTGGAGTTTCAGCTTCAACATCAGTCCTTCCAATGAATATTCAGGACTGATCTCCTTCGGAATGGACTGGTTTGATCTTCTTGCAGTCCAAGGGACTCTCAAGAGTCTTCTCCAACACCACAGTTCAAAAGCATCAATTCTTCAGCGCTCAGCTTTCTTTATAGTCCAACTCTCACATCCATACCTGACTACTGGAAAAACCATAGCTTTGACTAGATGGACCTTTGTTGGTAAAGTAATGTCTCTACTTTTTAATATGCTGTCTAGGTTGGACATTGCTTTTCTTCCAGGGAGTAAGCATCTTTTAATTTCATGGCTGCAATCACCGTCTGCAGTGATTTTGGAGCCTGCAAAAATAAAGTCTGTCACTGTTTCCCTGTTTCCCCATCTATTTGCCATGAAGTGATGGGACCAGATGCCATTATCTTAGTTTTCTGAATGTTGAGTTTTAAGCCATCTTTTTCACTCTTCTCTTTCACTTTCATCAAGAGGCTCTTTAGTTCTTCTTCGCTTTCTGCCATAAGTGTGGTGTCATCTGCATATCTGAGGTTATTGATATTTCTCCCGGCAATCTTGATTCCAGCTTGTGCTTCCTCCAGCCCTGCATTTCTCATGATGTACTCTGCATGGTGGAGAGTTCTGACAAAATGTGGTCCACTGGAGAAGGGAATGGCAAACCACTTCAGTATTCTTGCCTTAAGAACCCCATGGGGGAGAATGACATGTATATTTATGTCTGAGTCCCTTTGATGTTCACCTGAAACTTTCTCAACATTGTTGATCTACTATACCCCAATATAGAATTTAAAATTTTTTAAAAAACACAAAAAATACAAGTACTTTATTGCTAAAAAATGCTAACCATCATCTAAGCCTTCAGCAGATTGTAAACTTTTTGCTGGTGAAATGTCTTGCCTCTATGTCGGTGGCTACTAACTGATTAAGATGGTGGTTGCTGAAGGCTAGGTGGCTGTGGCAAGTTCTTAAAATAAGACAAAAGTGATATTTGCCACATTGATTGACTCTTCCATTTGTGAACAATTTCTATGTAGCAGCAATGCTGTTGGTTTGCATTTTACCTACAGTAAGATTTCTTTCAAAATTGGAGCCAGTTCCCTCAAATCTTGCTGTTGCTTTGTCAACCAAATTTATGTCATTTTCTAAATCCTTTGTTATCATTTCAACAGACTTCACAGCCTCTTTACCAGGAGTAGATTCCATCTCAATAAATCACTGTTTTTGTTCATCCACAAGAAGCAACTCTTCATTCCTTAAAGTTTTATTGTGAGACTGCGACAATTCAGTCCTATCTTCAGGTTCCACTTCTAGTTCTCCTGCTATTGCCACCAGGTCTGCAGTGACTTCCTCCACTAGTCTTGAACCCCTCAAAGTCATCCATGAGGGCTGGAATCAGCTCTTTCAAATTCTTGTTCATGTTGATATTTTGACCTTTTCCCGTGAATCACAAATGTTCTTGATGGCATCTAGAATGGTGAACCCTTTCCAGAAGGTTTTTCGTTTATTTTGCCCACATCCATCAGAGGAATAACTATTGGGTCTTAGCCACCAGCTGGTCCATGCTCCCAAGACAGGGGGCCTAGGGTTCAATCCCTGGTTGGGGAACTAGATCTCACATGCCACAACAGAGATCAGAGATCAGAGGTCCAGAGTACCACAACTGAGACCTATACAGCCAAATAAATTTAAATAAATAAATTTTTAAAATAAGAATCATTTACACCTTGATCCATCGGCTGCAGAATGGATGTTGTACCAGCATGGATGTAAACACTAGTAATCTCATTGCCCATCTTCCATCAGAGCTCTTGGGTGACCAGGTGCATTGTCAATCAGCAGTAATATTTTAAAAGGAATCTTTTTCTTTTTTCCTGAGTAGTAGGTCTCAACAGTGGATTAAAATATTCAGTAAACCATATTGTCAAAGATGTGCTGGTTTCTTTTATCCAGACCCCTCAGACTTTCTCCATATCAACAATAAGGTTGTTTTACTTTCTTATCATTCTTGTGTTCACTGGAGTAGCACTTTTAATTTCCTTCAAGAACTTTCCCTTTGCACTCACAACCTGGCTATCTCTTTGGTGCAAGAAGTCTAGCTTTTCTATCTCAGCTTTCAACGTACCTTCCTCACTAAGCTTAGTTCATTTCTAGCTTTTGGTTTAAAAAAGAGTGTGACTCTTCCTCTCACTTGAACAGTTAGAGGCCATTGTAGGGTTCTTAATTGTGTCTCGGGGATCCCTAGGGAGGCTCAGGGAGAGGGAATGAGATGTGGGAGGGTGGGTCAGTGGAGCAGTCAGAACATGTATAATGTTTATGCGTTAAGTTCACTGTCTTACACGGGTGCAGTCCATGCTGTCCCAAAACAACTACAACAGTAACGTCAAAGACCACTGCTCACAGATCACCATCACAGATACATTGACAGTGAACATTCTTGAAGTATTGTGAGAGTTACCAAAGTGACACAGAGACACGAAATGTAACAGCAAATGCTGTTGGACAAATGGTATTAATAGACTTGCTCGATGCAAGGTTGCCATAGTTCTTCAATTATAAAAACAAAACTGCAGTATCTGCAAACTGCAGATAAGTGAAGAGCAATAAAACGAATAGTTTCCTGCACTGTATTTTGTACCTACTAAGTGATCAATAAATATCTGTTGAATGAATGCAGTATAATCGGTTCACTTTTTATTTGGGAAAACGAAACCACCGTCATGTGAAAGAGACATTCAGCTTGTTCTGTGTGGTCCCAAAGGACGGATCAGGCAGTGCAGAACTCTGATAGAGAAGCTCTGTTTTCCAGTTCCAGTTGCCCAAGGATAGATTTACTGACCTGTGAATGAGGTCTCCACCAGCAGAAACGGAGAGATCACTGAAGATGCAGAGAGTTGAATGTTTCTCAGCTCTGAGGCCAGACCACCCCCGTTGAAAGTCTGGGTAAGCCACTTGCTATCTGGGAAGTTTTGGGGCAAATCAGTAAATCTGGCTGTGCCAGTCTCTGTGTCTACAAAGTGGGGATGCTTTCTTTGATGCTCAGATGCAGTTATTTCAACATTTCTAAATCAGGATGCTTATCACAGTCATTGTCAGCCAGATGGCAGCAGTGGCATAGTTGTCTGCCCGTGTTGGGCATACTTGGAATGAGCTGTGTGCAGTTGTAGGACTCCGTGTGTACTGAGCTTGACTGTCTTTTAAAAAAATGTCTTTGAAAAGACTGTGGCATAGATCGGTATTGAAAATTAACATTTTTTGTGTATGCAGAAAGATAAGGGAACAGCAGTGGGGTGTAAATTTCAGATTAGTGAATGCTGTTTACTGTTGATTAGATTTTTTCTTTTCTTCAGGGTTAATAACCTAGTGATAAGTCTTGAACTCGACAGCATCTGAGATTCAGTGAATGTGGCATCTCACTAGTTACCTCGTGAGGTTATTATAAAGGTTGTAAAGTTGTAAGGATTAACACCTGTCTGTAAATGGCCTAGAACGGGGCCTGGTGCAAAGTCAGCACCATGAAAGTACTGTTGTTTTATTTTTAAATACTTAGTCATCACTGATTTCAACAGTTTCTGCCTCTCATCTAGCTTCTGAGAGGTGCCATAAGCATTAAGGTCATGGAGACTGCAAAAGAACAGTCAAGGTTTCTCTAAAATAGAGTCTCAGAAATTCAGAGTTGATGCTACTGAAGTTGAGGAAAGCCTCTGAAAATACAGGAAGTTTTTATAGAACCAGACATTTTAAACTCAACAAGACTGATTGAAAAAGAAGACTCTGGAAATAAAAAATCAAGATTGGGGCTTCCCAGTGGCTCAGTGGTTAAGAATCCACCTGCCAATGCTGGGGGACACAGGTTCCATCCCTGATTTGGGAAGATCCCACATGCCGCTGAGCAACTAAGCCTGAGCACCATAACTCCTGATGCTCATGTGCCCTGGAGCCCATGCTCCACAACAAGAGAAGTCGCCGCAGCAAGAAGCCCGTGCACCACAGCTAGAGAGTGGCCCCTGCTCTAACTGGAGAAAGCCCGGGCGCAGCAGCAAAGACCCAGCGTAACCACAAATAAATTTTAAAAATCAGGGTTATGGCAGCACCGGCCTTCTCTCTCTCATTCTCGGCAGCTTGTGTGCTGACCCACATTTCCCTCCACCACGTCACAGCCTGGCAAGGATTCCACCATTCTGAAGATTTATCACTTATAAAAGACGCAATTTCACTCTAAACCCCGACTGACCCTGCAGCAACAGGAGAAAGCCAGTGCTTCTCCACACTTCCTTGCCTGCCTCTGCCTCAGACCCAGCAAAGCTACCCGTTCCCAGGAAGTAGCTTAGTTGGGAAAAGATGTTTTGCATTGAAACAGTTCTGATACCAGCTGGCTCCATCTCAGAACACCTGTTTGGGTATGAAATGATAATTACTGAAAGAACACAATATGGAGATTTCCCCTTGACAGCTGCTCTTGTGTTCTCAAAGCCTCTTACTTCCTTGTTAAGAAATAGGTAGTAGAATGCATAGGAAACCAGGGCTTGTTATGTGTACCGCCTGGGCTGAGACTCACACCTGTATATTGTATCTTCTAGTGTGTCAGCCCCTGCTTTGCAGCATACAGCAGTTAGCCAGTCATTGGTTAAAATTTCCCTTGTCTTATTCCAAGGACTAAGTTCACTTCTGCCAGAGCTTCATGAGGGTCAAGCAATGGGGGAAGGCTCCAGGGTTTGGGGAAGGAGTCAAGGGTCTCAGGAGACCTGCCAGCTCTCTCACCCCAGGATACCAAGGGAGTAAAGACATGAAGGACCAGCAGGCTCTGAAAGTATTTTAGATTGCTACCCACCCTTCTTCAACTCCCCTCTTTCTGGCTCGAAAAGTGTGAAGATTCCATCATTTACACCAGATTGACAACCCAGGTAAGGAAACTCAGTTTTCATTATGGCTGGTTTAATGTGTGCTTGCAGGCAGGTTCACAAAAACCAGCAGCAGTACTGGGAAGCAGAGAATTTGCACAACTTGCCAGAGTGTGTTCCAAGTTGATAAAATAATGCTCTTGTTTTGAGGTATGATTCAATGTGGCCTGTCTCTACCATGAAGAATCAGGCTCAGGATAAAGTGTAATTATAAAATCCTGGAGCATCTTAGAAGGAAGTTGCTCGATAAACATCAGGTGCTTTAATATTGCTGACTCAGTCATTGTGAGAAGACTTGCAGAAGCATCAGGCTCCAGGTGTGGAGGTGACACTGAAAGCGTGAATGCCTCCACTGCCATAAAACTGTATTTTTTATTATTATAAAAATAATACCCACTTATTATGGGAGGATACAAAAATGTGTAAATTTAAAGAAAAATAATGTCACCTATATAGTCCCATGAAATTAAAAGACACTTTCTCCTTGGAAGAAAAGCTATGACCAACCTAGACAGCATATTAAAAGCAGAGACATTACCAACAAAGGTATGTCTAGTCAAATCTATGGTTTTTCCAGTAGTCATGTATGGGTGTGAGAGTTGGACCATAAAGAAAACCGAGCACCAAAGAATTAATGCTTCTGAACTATGATGTTGGAGAAGACCCTTGAGAGTCCCTTGGACTGCAAGGAGATCAAACCAGTCCATCCTAAAGGAAATCAGTCCTGGGTGTTCATTGGAGGGACTGATGCTGAAGCTGAAACTCCAGTACTTTGGCCACCTGATGCGAGGAACCGACTCATTGGAAAAGACCCCAATGCTGGGAAAGATTGAAGGCAAGAAGAGAATGGGACAACAGAGGATGAGATGGTTGCATGGCATCACCAACTTGAAGGATATGAGTTTGAGCGAGCTCCAGGAGTTGGTGATGGACAGGGAAGCCTGGCATGCTGCAGTCTATGGGGTCACAAAGAGTAGGACATGACTGAGTGAACTGAACTGAACTGATACAGTCCCATCCCCCAGAAAAGTTTGATGTTTCTTTTTCCTCTTAAAAAGATAAGTAATACATAATACATATGACACAAAACTAGTATCATATTGTATTTACAGTATTTTAAAACTTTTACTTGAAATAGTTTTAAACAACACAAAGTTGCAAAAATAGAACAGCACAAGGAATACCTGTGTACCCTCACCTCATCTGCATTATCTGTATTCTCTCCAGCTAGCCATCCATCATATATCCATCTATCTGTAATTAAAGGGTGAGTTTCCTCTATCAAAGCTCTCTTACCCCTAAACACTTCAGTGTATATTTCCTAAGGAAAAGGATTTTTCTCCTTTAAGGTGACCACAGTTGTCAGCCTAACAGATTCATAAGCTTATGTTGATTTAAGAATTTAATCTATCATCCATATCCCAATGTAATCAATTAAGTGAAAAACATTCTTTATGGCAGTTTTCCCTCCAGCACAGGATCCAGTCAAGGGTCATTTCATTGTCAGATCTCTTTAGCCTTCCTGATCCTGGGACATTTTCATGTTGTTGTTAGTCCCTCGGTCGTGTCTAACTCTGCGACCCCATGGACTGTAGCCCGCCAGGCTCCTCTGTCCATGGGATTTCCCAGGCAAGAATACTGGAATGGGTTGCCATTTCCCCCGCCAGAGGATCTTCCCCATCCAGGGATCGAACCTGCATCTCCTGCATTGGCAGGCGGATTCTTTACCGCTGTGCCAGCAGGGAAGCCAGGATATTTACATATTTATCTTTTGTGACACTGCCGTTTGAAGAAAGCAGTGTCTCCACCCCTGTCCCCTAACACACAGCTTTCCCCTTAACTGGATGTCCCTTCTTCTGCATTTGTCCGGGGTTTCTTTGTGCTCCGACTGAGGCTAGCATTCACCATTGGATGCTGAGTAGGTGAAGCTGTGTCCTCCTTGGGGTGTCACACCTGGAGACAGTGCCCTGCTGTCCTCACTGACGACGCTAATCTGATCACCTAGTCAGGGCCTGTGTTTGCCCAGTTTCTCCGCTGTGCCATTACTGTTTGTTTGGTTTTGCTTATTTTCCAATCTTCCTTTGCAGTTTATGTCTGTGGGGAGACAGTTTAGGATCATGCAAATATCCTGCTCCTCCTCAAAATCTTCCCTGAGATTTAGCATTCATTGATGTTGCTTTCCTGCTTCAACCTTGACCATGACAGTTGCCAGATCCACTCTAGCGCCTCCTCAACATTTTCCAGTTGGCTCTTATCACTCTTTTTTTTTTTTAATTGGTAAGGACTCATTAATTCTTCTCCATACAATTTCTCACACATCCAAAACAGTCAGATAATCTCTCAGCATCACTTCCCCCTATGGACCCTTCACCTGGAGCT
Source organism: Bos indicus (assembly GCF_029378745.1). NCBI lineage: Eukaryota > Metazoa > Chordata > Mammalia > Artiodactyla > Bovidae > Bos > Bos indicus. Next base: position 108,274,772 of record NC_091764.1, on the reverse strand, counting down.
CTTCCCCTCTTCTCCACTTCAGACCTGTGGTCTGCTGCCTGCCGCAAAGCTGCCTCCCCGAGATTCTCACTTCTTGCCATCTAAGGAAGTTCATGCCTCTTTTTTTCCTCCTGTGTTGGACCATGTTTCCTGAAACCTGCGCCTTCCTCTTTCGTAGTTTCTCTGTTTTGAAGAGAAGACATTATTCTCTAACCTCCTGAGAAAAGGCAGGCAGCCTTTTTTTTTTGGAGCATACGTGTGTCTAAAAATGTCTTTGCTTTTTCTCTCACTTTATTGATAATTTGGGTATTGAATTCCGGGTTTGAAGTCATTTTCCCCGAGACTCCTGAGGACATTGCTTCAGTGTGTTTTAGCTTCTACTATTTGCTGCACAGGAAGCCAAAGCCAGTCTGATTCCTGGTTCTTTTGATGTAACCCGAGACTTTGTATATCACGTTTTGGTTTTCATTCTGCATATTTTCACTTAAGATTCTTGTTTCCTCTACCTCTTATGATCTAAAATTTCTCAGTGTAGCTCCTTGTTAACTCATCCCACTGAATTCTGGGATGGGAACTTTCAGTTTGAAGACCTGTGTCTTTCAGGTCGTAAGAGGCTTTTTGTTTTTTTGTTCATTTCTTCCAGGTGTTTTCTTACTCTCTTTCTGAAACACATATTCAGACGTTGGACTTGCTTGACTAATGCTTTAATTTTCATAGTTTCTCTTTTATTATCCATCTCAACCAACTTTCTGGGAGTTGTTTTTTTTAACTTTATCTTCCAAACTTATTAGTGACATTTTTATGTTGGATATTATATTTTAAGTTTCTAAATGCCTTCTTTATCTAATATATTTTTTCTTTTCTTTTTTTAGAGCATACTGTCTTGTCTTATCCTAGAATGTTATTTATTGATTTTTTTTGGAAAAAAATTTGTTTTCCTTCTCTCTTGGGTTCTTTTTTCATTTGTTTTAATACCTTTTATCTCAAAGATATTCCTTGTGATCCTTTACTGTCTTCATAGTTAATAACAAGGTATTACATCAGCTCATATGGAAGCTCTCTGATTTGCCTCACTGTTCAGTTCAGTCACTCAGTCGTGTCCGACTCTTTTGCGACCCCCATGAATCGCAGCACGCCAGGCCTCCCTGTCCATCACCATCTCCCGGAGTTCACTCAGACTCATGTCCATCGAGTCAGTGATGCCATCCAGCCATCTCATCCTCTGTCATCCCCTTCTCCTCCTGCCCCCAATCCCTCCCAGCATCAGAGTCTTTTCCAATGAGTCAACTCTTCGCATGAGGTGGCCAAAGTACTGGAGTTTCAGCTTTAGCATCATTCCTTCCAAAGAACACCCAGGGCTGATCTTCTTTAGAATGGACTGGTTGGATCTCCTTGCAGTCCAAGGGACTCTCAAGAGTCTTCTCCAACACCACAGTTCAAAAGCATCAATTCTTTGGCTCTCAGCTTTCTTCACAGTCCAACTCTCACATCCATACGTGACCACTGGAAAAACCATAGCCTTGACTAGACAGACCCTTGTTGGCAAAGTAATGTCTCTGCTTTTCAATATGCTATCTAGGTTGGTCATAACTTTTCTTCCAAGGAGCAAGCGTCTTTTAATTTCATGGCTGCAGTCACCATCTGCAGTCATTTTTGAGCCCCAAAAAATAAAGTCTGACACTGTTTCCACTGTTTCCCCATCTATTTCCCATGAAGTGATGGGACCGGATGCCATGATCTTCGTTTTCTGAATGTTGAGCTTTAAGCCAACTTTTTCACTCTCCTCTTTCACTTTCATCAAGAGGCTTTTGAGTTCCTCTTCACTTTCTGCCATAAGGGTGGTGTCATCTGCATGCCTGAGGTTATTGATATTTCTCCCGGCAATCTTGATTACAGCTTGTGCTTCTTCCAGCCCAGTGTTTCTCATGATTTACTCTGCCTAGAAGTTAAATAAACAGGGTGACAATATACAGCCTTGACGTACTCCTTTTCCTATTTGGAACCAGTCTGTTGTTCCATGTCCAGTTCTAACTGTTGCTTCCTGACCTGCATACAGGTTTCCCAAGAGGCAGGTCAGGTGGTCTAGTATTCCCATCTCTTTCAGAATTTTCCACAGTTTATTGTGATCCACACAGTCAAAGGCTTTGTCATAGTCAATAAAGCAGAAATAGATGTTTTTCTGGAACTCTCTTGCTTTTTCGATGATCCAGTGGATGTTGGCAGTTTGATCTCTGGTTCCTCTGCCTTTTCTAAAACCAGCTTGACCATCTGGAAGCTCATGGTTCACGTATTGCTGAAGCCTGGCTTGGAGAATTTTGAACATTACTTTACTAGCGTGTGAGATGAGTGCAATATGAGCATTCTTTGGCATTGCCTTTCTTTGGGATTGGAATGAAAACTGACCTTTCCAGTCCTGTGGTCATTGCTGAGTTTTCCAAATTTGCTGGCCTATTGAGTGCAGCACTTTCACAGCATCATCTTTCAGGATTTGAAATAGCTCAACTGGAATTCCATCACCTCCACTAGCTTTGTTCATAGTGATGCTTTCTAAGGCCCACTTGACTTCACATTCCAGGATGTCTGGCTCTAGGTGAGTGATCACACCATCGTGATTGTCTTGGTCATGAAGATCTTTTTTGTAGAGTTCTTCTGTGTATTCCTGCCACCTCTTCTTAATATCTACTGCTTCTGTTAGGTCCATACCATTTCTGTCCTTTATTGAGCCCATCTTTGCATGAAATGTTCCTTTGGTATCTCTAATTTTCTTGAAGAGATCTCTAGTCTTTCCCATTCTGTTGTTTTCCTCTATTTCTTTGCATTGGTCGCTGAGGAAGGCTTTCTTATCTCTTCTTGCTGTTCTTTGGAACTCTGCATTCAGATGCTTATATCTTTCTTTTCTCCTTTGCTTTTTGCTTCTCTTCTTTTCACAGCTATTTGTAAGCCCTCCTCAGACAGCCATTTTGCTTTTTTGCATTTCTTTTCCATGGGAATGGTCTTGATCCCTGTTTCCTGTACAGTGTCACAAAACTCTGTCCATAGTTCATCAGGCACTCTATCAGATCTAGTCCCTTAAATCTATTTCTCACTTCCACTGTATAGTCATAAGGGATTTGATTTAGGTCATACCTGAATGGTCTAGTGGTTTTCCCTACTTTCTTCAATTTAAGTCTGAATTTGGCAATAAGGAGTTCATGACTGAGCCACAGTCAGCTCCCGGTCTTGTTTTTGTTGACTGTATAGAGCTTCTCCATCTTTGGCTGCAAAGAATATAATCAATCTGATTTCAGTGTTGACCATCTGGTGATGTCCATGTGTAGAGTCTTCTCTTGTGTTGTTGGAAGAGGATGTTTGCTATGACCAGTGCATTTTCTTGGCAAAACTCTATCTTTGCCCTGCTTCATTCCGTATTCCAAGGCCAAATTTGCCTATCACTCCAGGTGTTTCTTGACTTCCTACTTTTGCATTCCAGTTCGAGACGAGCAACCGCACGTCCAAGGAGCGGTGGCTGCACGGGCGCAGGAGGGCCTAGAGGAGCTATTCCACGTTCAAGGTCAGGAGGGGCAGTGGTGTGGAGATACCCCTCGTCCAAGGTAAGGAGCAGCAGCTGTGCTTTGCTGGAGCAGCCGTGAAGAGATACCCCACGTCCAAGGTAAGAGAAACCCAAGTAAGATGGTAGGTGTTGCAAGAGGGCATCAGAGGGCAGGCACACTGAAACCATAATCACAGAAAACTAGTCAGTCTAATCACACTAGGACCACAGCCTTGTCTAACTCAATGAAACTAAGCCATGCCCGTGGGGCCACCCAAAATGGGCGGGTCATGGTGGAGAGGTCTGACAGAATGTGGTCCACTGGAGAAGGGAATGGCAAACCACTTCAGTATTCTTGCCTTGAGAACCCCATGAACAGTATGAAAAGGCAAAATGATAGGATACTGAAAGAGGAACTCCCCAGGTCAGTAGGGGCCCAATATGCTACTGGAGATCAGGGGAGAAATAACTCCAGAAAGAATGAAGGGATGGAGCCAAAGCAAAAACAATGCCCAGTTGTGGATGTGACTGGTGATAGAAGCAAGGTCTGATGCTGTAAAGAGCAATATTGCATAGGAACCTGGAATGTCAGGTCCATGAATCAAGGCAAATTGGAAGTGGTCAAACAGGAGATGGCAAGAGTAAACGTCAACATTCTAGGAATCAGTGAACTAAAATGGACTGGAATGGGTGAATTTAACTCAGATGACCATTATATCTACTACTGTGGGCAGGAATCCCTTAGAAGAAATGGAGTAGCCATCATGGTCAACAAAAGAGTCCGAAATGCAGTACTTGGATGCAATCTCAAAAACGACAGAATGATCTCTGTTCGTTTCCAAGGCAAACCATTCAATATCACAGTAATCCAAGTCTATGCCTCACTGTAGGCCAGCTTTTTAAAAAATATTTTAATTAAAAAATTTGAAACCGCAATAAGATACACATAATATTTACCATCATAATATTTTCAAGTGTACATCTCAGAAGTGTTATGGACACTCACATGGTTGTACAGTTAAACTCCAGCTCTTCTTCTCTTGCAAAATTGAAAGTCAATATTCATTGAACAGCAACTATCCATTTCCCCCTCCCTCCAGACCTTGGCAACCACTTCTGTCTTTATGATTCTGACTACTTCCGGTCCTCTAAGTGCAATCATACTGTGTCTCTCTCTTTTGATGGGCTTCATAATGGCCTCAAGGTTCATCCATATTGTCCAGCGTTTGTCAGAATTTGCTTCCTTTTTAAGGCTGTGAAACATAGTCCATTGTGTATACACATCACGCTTTGTCTATCCATCATCTGTCAATGACACAGACACAGGAGATGCTTCCGTCTTTTGACTAATGCTGCTATGGACATGGATGTGCAAATACCTCTTGAAGACTCCGCTTTCAGTTCTTCTAGGTATATAACTAGAAGTGGAATTGTCAAGTCATATGGTAATTCTATATAACTTTTTGAAGGCCTACCATTGTATTTGCACCATTTTATATTCCTATCAGTAGTGCACAGTATTCCCATTTTTGTACATCCTTTTCAACATTTGGTTTTTTTTTTTTTTTTTTTTTTTTTACATAGTAGCCATCCTAATGAGTGGGCAAGCAGTTATATGTGTATAGTTTTAGGCCCTGCTTTTTCCACAGAAAGTGATCTTGAACATTTTTTTTCCATGTCAATAGGTATTTTTTAAAACCTGATTTTTAATGGGTGTCCTATTTAACAGATTTCATAATGTTAACATTTTGTGTCCAGTAATTTTTCAGGTATAAATAATGTTATATAGAATATTCTTATAAAGAAATCTTTGTGTACATCCCTGACATTTTCTTTAGTGGCTCATGTTCTAGAGGCTGAATTCCTGGATAAGAGGGTGTTTTTGATATGTATTGCAAGATTGCTTTTCTGCAAGCCTGCATCAGTTTATATTCTTACCAGCAGTATTAAAGTATCATCTGTGCTGCATATTATCAGACAAAATATTTCAATGTATGATCATAAATACAAGGTCAGAAAGACTATATATATCATTAGATAACAGTGGTCAACTCTCAGAATAGTTCTGGTTTTTCATACAAGTGGTAATGTAAAATGCTAGATGAATTTTTATCATTTGTGTTTTTCAGTTAAGAATGTATTAATGTAAATTTTTATAAAACATTTTAATTTCCTAATGTAAAAAAGAAATGGTTGAAATTATGCACTTATTTCAATATGTATGCTTTTTTGTTTTATTAAACATTTTTTCCTACTTATTATCTTTCTCCTTTTGCGAAATAGCCACTCAACTTATTTGTCTAATTTCTTGAGTTGTTAAAACTTTTAATATATGAATTCACTTCATCATACATGTCAATAATATTTCCCCCTTTTTCTTGTTTATTCTTCAGAAGCTAAAGTTAAATATAGGTAGCTACATTTATTCATCTTTTACTTTATGATTAATTTATCAGCTTTTACAGTTAGAAGGCTTTTCTTCATTCTGAGGTCAGATATTAATCTGCCTATTTTTTATGTGTTATTGTTGTTATTGTATGGGTTTTATGTGTTATTGAGGTCGTGTCCAACTGTTTGTGACCCCACGGACTGCAGCATGCCAGGCTCCCCTGTCCTTCACTATCTCCCGGAGTTTATTCAAATGTATGTCTATTGAGTCAGTGATGCTATCTAACCGTCTCATCTTCTGCCCTCTCCTTCTCTTTTTGCCTTCAACCTTTTCCAGCATCAGGGTTTTTTCCAATGAGTAGACTCTTCACATCAGGTTGCCAAAGTATTGGAGCTTCAGCATCAGTCCTTCCAGTAAATATTCAGGACTGATTTCCTTTGGGATTGACTGGATTGATCTCCTTTCAGTCTAAGGGACTCTCAAGAGTCTTCTCCAGCACCACAGTTTGAAAGCATCAATTCCAGAAAAGATCCCAGAATCAGGATCTTTTCTAAAGGGTCAGTTCTTTGCATCAGGTGGCCAAAGTACTGGAGCTTCAGCTTCAGCATCATTCCTTCTAAAGAGTATTCAGGACTGATTTCCTTTAGGATGGACTGGTATGATCTCCTTGCTGTCCAAGGGGCTCTCAAGAGTCTTCTCCAACACCACAGTTCAAAAGTATCAATTCTTTTGTGCTCAGCCTTCTTTATGGTCCAACCCTCACATCCATACATGACTACTGGAAAAACTATAGCTTTGACTAGATGGACCTTTGTCTGCAAAGTAATGTATCCGCTTTGGAATATGCTGTCAAGGTTGGTCGTAGCTTCCAAGGAGCAAGTGTCTTTAATTTCATGGGTGCAGTCACCATCTGCAGTGACTTTTGGAGCCCAAGAAAATAAAACCTGTTACTGTTTCCATTGTTTGCCCATCTGTTTGCTATGAAGTGATGGGATGGGATGCCATTATCTTCGTTTTCTGAATGTTGAGTTTTAAGCCAGCTTTTTCACTCTCCTCTTTCACTTTCACGAAGAGGCCCTTCAGTTCCTCTTTGCTTTCTGCCATAAGGAAGCAAGTGAAGTCGCTCAGTCGTGTCTGACTCCTTGCGACCCCATGGATAACAGCCTACTAGGCTTCTCCGTCCATGGGATTTTCCAGGCACGAGTACTGGAGTGGGTTGCAATTTCCTTCTCCAGGGGATCTTCCCGACTCGGGGATCGAACCCAGGTCTCCAGCGTTGTAGGCAGACACTTTTACCGTCTGAGCCACCAAGGAAGTCATTCTGCCATAAGGGTGATATCACCTGCATATCTGAGGTTGTTGATGTTTCTCCCAGAAATCTTGATTCCAGCTTGTGATTCATCCAGCCTGGCATTTCACATGATGTACTCTGTATATAAGCTAAATAAGCAGGGTGATAGTATACAGCCTTCAGGTACTCCTTTCCCAATTTGAAACCAGTCCATTGGCCTGGGGACCCAGCGGCAGGGGGCGTGTTCCGGAGAGCCCGTCCCCCTGCAGTCCCTGCCGGGCTCTGATGACCACAGCAGCCTGGATGAACCGGGGGCGCCAAGCAACCGCGCAGTCCTTGCTGGGCTTGGGGCGCAGAGGGCGGTGCCGCGAGCTCGCAAGGCGCCAGGGGGCAGCAGAGGACACGGCGGCGCAGGGCATTCGGGAGCCGAGCGACCGGCACGGAGGTCCGGGTAGCACTGCCACCTTGCTTGATGGCTCTCAACAGATGGCTCTGCTCCCATCTGCTGACTTGACTTGCGGCTCCTCTTCCTATGCCCCACAGTGGTCCGGCGCGAGTTCAGTTGGACCTACTCCATTCCCACAGTCCTCTGCTCAGCCATCCTAAGTAGGATCGGGTTCGGGCCGCCCCGCCCCGGGGCGTTGTCGCCCAGACCTTCTCCCCATGGTCCTCTGCGTGCCCTTCAGGCCTCCTCGTCCGTTGCGGTGTCTCCGAAACCTTCTTCCCAGGGTCCTCTGCGCGGCCGTTGAAGCTCCCTTATGCGTGTTGAGGTCACCCCCACTGTACCGGTTTCTGCCAGACCTTCTTCCCAGGATCCTCTGCGCGGCCGTGCCTATCGCCTTTCGGCGCGTTCAGGCCCTCCGCCCACGTGGTCTCGCCTTGACCTCAGGGTCCTCTGAGTATCGCGCCTAGTGCCCTTCCGCGCTTTCGGACCGCCTCCGCTGGTGTGGTCTCGCCCAAGCTTCTTCCCAGAGTCCTCTGCGCGGCCGTGTCTAGGGCCCTTCCTCCCTCGCGGTCTCGCCCAGACCTTCTTCCCAGGGTTCTCCAAGTGGCCGTGCCCCAGGGAATTTCTGCGCGTTCAGTCTGGACAGACCTCTGTCCGCTCTGCGCTGCTGAGGCGCGTAAGTGGAGTCGCGGCCGGGTGGGAGCTCGCCTCGCGGGTCTCGGCTTAGCGGTCCAGCGTCCAGCGGTGTGTGATAAGCCGTGAGGGCGCCGGGCCGGGCGAGCGGGCGGGCAGCCAGGGCCGGGGCCGCGGGGTCAGTGATGCCCGGGGCGGGGACCGAGGGCGGATCAGCCGACGGGCCCCAGGCGGCAAGCGGCTGCGGCCCGGAAGGCGTTGGGGTTTCGGCGGAGTTTGACAGGTCAGCGCGTAGTCAGCCCTTGTGGCGCTTTCAAACAACCGAGCCGCAATCCACACACGGTGGAATCCCTCTGTCTGAAGAGACCGGCTGCGTGGCTTCGGCGCGTTCGCCGGGCCGGGCCGCGGTCGCCGCTGGTGCGGAGCCTGGGGGTCGCCCAGAGCCCCGCGAGCTAGTTAGCGGACGCGGCTCACCTGGTCCGGCCCGGGTCGGCGCTCTTCGGTGCGCGGCCGCTGGGCGGCGTTTCGTCTAGGGGGGACCTTGCTTTTTCTCCGTTAACTGATGGGCGTTTGGGCTTTTGCGCTTTCTGGTCTCCCAGCCCGTTTAAGGTCTGTTCCTCCCGGGGACTCACAGACCGAGGCACAAACTTCTGAAATCTAAATTCTCCCCCAACCTGGAGCTCCGGGCCCGGGTCAGGCGTTTGGGCGGCCTCGGGTCTGGTTGTTTCGGGAAGGTTTGTACAGTTTTCTGTTCTCAGTACAGCACTCCTGGACCCTTGGCGGTCACGAGCAGAGCAGCCTTCGTGTGCGGGGCTCGCTGGAGACGCCGCCAGGCCGGCCGTCCAGTGTTGGGCACCGGGTGGGCTGGACACGAGCGGACGGATGATGTAGCAGAGCCGGGGGACGGGGGAGCTCATCTCCGAGCAGACCTAGCGCGTCTTCCGTGTTTTGTGTGTTCACGGACCGGTCCCCGAACAGAACCAGCCCTCAGGGCGCCTGGCCGGTGTGCTGGGTGACCCTCGCGCTGTCCCTGCCGAAGTCCGGCAGGCCGCACCTCTGCCAGCTTGTTTCAGACTGTAAACCAGCGGCCTCGTTGTCCTTCAGGCCACAGTTTACGCTTTTTATTCGTGACTCCACTGTTTCTTTAGCACATCTTTAAAAAATTGGAAGATTCTTTAAATTCTGTAATTCTTTACAATTTTCCAGTTTCGCTCGCACGACATCGTGCGCATAAGGTTGTGTGACAACCCTCGTTTTCCCACTACCCCTGCCCTGCCCCTCCATCCTTCCCTCCCGCACTGGCACCACCGCTGAGCTCACTAGTGAGTCCGCTTCTCTTGTGTTGACTAGTTTGTTGTGTTGTTTCAGTTCCACCTGTGAGTGGCATCACACGGTGTTCATCGTTCTCACTCTGACTTACTTCACTTAGTATAACGCCCTCCCAAGTCCATCCCTGTCTAGAAGGTCCTCCAGACTTGTTGATGCAGAAAGGCAGGCGTGTTTCCGATGAGCTTTGTTCAGGTGTGAGTTAGGTGCTGTCCACTGTGAGTTCAGTGTTAAGGAACCAACACTGTGTCTTATATAGGCTGCCTTTAATTGAAACATGCAAAGCAAGGCTTTGTACTGACTGGTTGATGGAAATGAAGCAACTGGAGGCTCGCACTGGCGGATACCTAACCGTGCTTCTGCAGGAGCAGTGGCTGGGTCTAGGGTCAGTCAGTGCTCAGATTACCTGTGGAACAGATCACCACCAACAGTGAGAGTGGACTCTGTGATCAGTTTAATTACTCAGAAAGCTCTGTGGGGATATTTATTCAATTTCTGTGGCTTCTAACATTTTTCCACTCATGGTATTCATTTTTAATAAAGCCCTGGCAGTTTTGAAGTGGAGAAGAGCTAAAATAAAGCTACCATTCTCTTTATTCTACAAGTAGGGTAGGGACTGTGCTAAGTCCTAGAGATCCAGTCAGTAGTTAGTATATGGCCCCTGTGTTCTCAGCAGTAGCGTGGATTATAGTGTTACCTGTGCTGCGTGCAGTCGTGTTTGACTCTTTGTGGCCCGCCAGGCCGCCTGTCCATGGGATTCTCCAGACAGGGATACTGGAGTGGGGTGCTATTTCCTCCTCCAGGGGATCTTGCTGACCCAGGGATGGAACCCATGTGTCTTGCGTCTCCTGCATTGGCAGGCCAGTTCTTTATTGCTGAGCTACCTTGGAAACCCATGTGCTGTGATGTCTGTCTAAATGCTGTGGGAATTTAGGATTCATTCTGTTCAGAGTGTAGTGAGGTGTGTCAGGTTTCAAGGAAGAGAGGACATTTTGATATCTTTTTTCTTCTTAAATAATGGTTTTTCTACTCTTGCTAAATTTAAGAAAAGTTTTACAAGCATGCGAGCAGCATGTACATAAGTGAAAATAAAAGAAAGAATTTTGGTATCTAGTCTTGTTGGTCTTTATCCTCATAGTCAGCACTTCACTGATTACTGAGCTTGGTCAGCTCTGCCTCAGTGACGCACATACAGAATCCATCATGCTTGTCATCTGTGGCTGTCACTTAGGTTGAGCCTCTGTCGTTTTCCTCTGCTGACTGTTGTAATGTAGACTCCAACTGTGCTCTCCTGCAGTTATTCACTGATGACAAGGAACGTTTCCAGGTGAAAATATTGTATAATTCTCAACTTAGAATTTCCACTGCTCCCCCATGTTTACAAACTAAAGTTTTAAGCTTTGAAAAGTGGTTCATTCATGATAACACTACCGGAACGGTGTGTGTGACAGGAGGTCCATCTGCTCACCATTCAAAAGCCAATAAACAGGCCAGGTTGCTGGAAAGGAAAGTTTGCTTTGTTTCAGATGCTGGCAACTGAGGGGAAGTGTGGTGGACATCTGTCCAAAGACTGACTCTGCACCCTCTGTCCCCACAAGCAAGGGATGAGAGCTTTTATAGCTAGAGCTGGAGGGGGAGCGGTGCGGGCTACATGCAGAAACAGCACAGTCATCTCTTAGTCATCTTCAGATTGGTCCTCACTGGTCTTCCTAGCATCATCTTGGTGGTTTTAGGCACAATTAATCTTCAGTTCTGGGGTGCACTTCTTCCCATTTCTTTGCAGTTAGTTCTCAGAATTGTGGCAGCTTAAGTCCTGGGTTCAGTCTGGCCATAAAGTAGTTATGGCCATCAAGTAGTTAACTTCTCCACCTGTTGTTTTAGTATCTGTAAGACAGCTCATAGGATACGGTTCAAGGTATTACCTATAGTCCTTGAGAAAAAACTAAAGGTCCTTGACTACGCTTCATGACTACGTTATTATTTAGTCTCCTTCAACTGTTTTCCTTTGTTTCCACATTTTTCACTTTTCTGATTAAACTCATTCTTTGGAATTTTCCACAGACAAAAAGCAAGCAGAGGACATGGGTGGGGGGCAATCCCCCAACCCCTTTAAGCATTAAACTTAAAGCCAGCAGTCCTACACATCATGAGTAGTTATACCCTGTGACAACGTTCAGTTCAGTCACTCAGTCGTGTCCGACTCTTTGTGACCCCTTGGACTGCAGCTCGCCAGGATTCCCTGTCCATCACCAACTCCTGGAGTTTACTCAAACTCATGTCCATTGAGTCCGTGACGCCATCCAACCATCTTATCCTCTGTCGTCCCCTTCTCCTCCTGCCTTCAATCTTTCCCAGCATCAAGGTCTTTTCAAATGAGTCAGTTCTTTGCCTCAGGTGGACAAAGTATTGGAGTTTCAGCTTCTACATCAGTCCTTCCAATGAATATTCAGGACTGATTTCCTTTAGGATGGACTGGTTGGATCTCCTTGCAGTCCAAGGGACTCTCAAGGGTCTTCTCCAACACCACAGCTCAAAAGCATCCATTCTTTGGTGCTCAGCTTTCTTTATAGTCCAACTCTCACATCCATATGTGACTACTGGAAAAACCATAGCTTTGACTAGACAGACCTTTGTTGGCAAAGTAATGTCTCTCCTTTTTAATAAGCTGTCTTGGTTGGTCATAACTTTTCTTCCAAGGAGCAGGCAGCTTTTAATTTCATGGCTGTGGTCACCATCTGCAGTGATTTTGTGACAACATTACTAGACAGTTTTTCCATCCTGAACATTAGTGTCGAAAGTATCATTAGAAACAAAGCAATTACTTTCTATTGAGTGTCTGTTAACCAAAATCAGATCAGTATTCCAGGAGAACTTTGCTTTTTTAACAGAGGGGAAGAAAAGGAAAGGTAAGTCTTGTATTTAGTTTACTGTTAATAGCAAAATTTATATACCTAATTATATTTAGTCTAATCTTAATCTTACAACGTAAATTTTTTTCAAAAAAATTTTTAATAAACTTTTTATCATTTTTTGGATTTGAATAAATTTGTCCTATATTTTCCCCATTGAGAAACAGCTGTAGGACAAAATTATTACCATCATTTTTTTCAATAAAAATATTTTTGTATGCCTTTTTTTTGCCAACAACACGTTGTCTTACTTGTTTTTACATACCGAATGCTTTCCTTATTATTTTTACACATCACAGTTTTTAACCCTGGAAACCATAACAAAACCAAGAAACAGGTAATTGAAATGTTATACCAGCATTTTCTGATTGGCAAATGTAGGAACATACTCCATAACATCAAAAAACATACACTTTTAATAGCATAATTTTTTTAATAGTACATGTATGTTTAATAAACCCAAACATCTTTAGTTTTCCTCTTGGTTTTATAAGAAGACAAAAGTAGGTAAATTTAGATTTGTTTGATTTGTAAGCACTTATATTTTTTTAAACCAATTAAGTAGAGCTTCTTTACAAATTAACCTCAGCAATATCATCCAAAGACAAAAACACATACTGAGACATGCAAACATCCAAACAGAGATCTCACTGTTTTATCTTTTTACATTTTATGAATTAGGCATTGCAGTTAATCTTACCAGTTTATGGATAATAGAATAGCCAAATTTACATACTCAATTTTAAAAGGTTTTTTTCCTTTTTTTTTTTCTTGGCTTGAAGTTTCACAGTTAATCCAAGGCTGGAGTTCCAAGCAACATGGACTATGTTTGTATTTCAGGGACATGATAAGTGTTAATCTCAAATTTTTCCCTAGGCTTATTTTTGTTTCCTCAGGGTCTGAAAAAAAGCATTTTATCAAGCCAGCTTTTCCTAACTGTATATGTAAAGAGAACTGGCTTTTTTTGAATTTTAAGAGTTCCATTTTAACCTCTCTTCTCTGGAGTCTAAAGAATTCTGTTGCCATACATGGTCCAAAAAAAAAAATCATCTTTCTTTAGTCATAATTTTCCAGCTAAAATTTTTCTTAATGAATTGAACCTGAATTTCCATTTTACATAAGGCAACAAGAATACCAGTCACACAGATGGAATACACGCTCACACACCAATTGACAGATCTGTCATAAACCCTCTTCAAGGGTGACCAGTACGGAGTCACAAACAAACACTTCCCCAGAACGTCAAGAACACCCACGTAGCACTGTGCGTGTTAGTTGCTCAGTCGTGTCCAACTCTGCAGCCCCATGGACCGTAGTCCACCAGACTCCTCTGTCCATGGGATTCTCCAGGCAAGAAATACTGGAGTGGGTTGCCATTTTCTTCTCCAGAGGATCTTCCCGACCCAGGGATCGAACCCAGGTCTCCTGCATTGCAGGCAGATGCTTTTCCGTCTGAGTTACTAGCACTCACAAATAGGAAGTTTGCCTGTGTGCACACCGGTGGACTTCCCTGGTCTTAGGGCTCATCATCTTGTCCCAAATGTAAGTTTTTATTCCACCAAGGAAAAGTGTACATTGGCAGCCAGTGCTGAGCAGAGGGAGGATCCTCAAAGCAAAAGGTTTTGGCAGCTGCTGAATATCCCCCAAATGCCCTACTTGGGCTCATTCACCACGGACAGGTGGATACAGCATCATGGCCACAGCTCTCCTCTGGAAGACCCAGGAGAGCCCGGTGCTGTGAAAGCACAGGAGCCAGCCCTGAATTTGCACCAAAATCTGTTAACTGAAAGGGTGTGGAAGGTGGGGTTCGGCTGCTCATCACTCAAAAGGTCAGTAAACAGGCCAGGTTTGGTGGAAAGCTTGCTTTATTTCAGATGCCGGCAACTGTGCCGGGCAGTGGAGGACATCTGTCTGAAGGCCATCCTCCCTGCCCCCGGCACACAAGCAGGGGGTGAGAGCTTTTATAGACAGAGTTGTTGGGGGGTCTACATGTAGAAACAGCACAGTCCGCTCTGACAGTCGTCTTCAGTCGTTCATCAGTGGTCTGACCAGCACCATCTTGACTGTTTTGGGTACAATTCCAGGATCCACTTGTTCCCATTTCTTTGCGGTCAGTTCTCAGGATTGTGGCAGCGCATGTCCTGGGTACAGTCTGGTCATCATGTAGGTAACTTCTCTACCCGGTGTTTTAGTATCTGTAAGACAGCTTGTAGGATATGGCTCAGAATAATATCTATAGCCCTTGAAAAAGAACTATAAAGCTCTTTGTGCTTAAGGACTACATTATTATTATTTAGTCTCCTTTTACTGTTTTCCTTTGTTTCCTCATTTTTCACTTTTCTGATTAAACTTAGTTTTTGATTAAAGTTTTCCATAGACAAAAGTCAGGCAGAGGACATGGTGGGGAGCAAGGACCATAGGGCCCTGCTCTGTTTCAGTAATGCCCTGTCTTGTCTTTAATAAAGATGAGAAGAGGTCAGACAAGAGAGTGGGCTCAGTCACTCAGTCGTGTCTGACTCTTTGTGACTCCATGCACTGTAGCCTGCCAGGCTTCTCTGTCCATGGGATTTCGCAGGCAGGAATACTGGAGTGGGTTGTCATTTCCTTCCTCCGGGATCTTTCCGGCCCAGGGATCGAACCTGAGTCTCTGCGTCTCCTGCATTGGTAGGTGGAGTCTTCACCACTGAGCCACGTGGGAAGCCCAGACAAAAGAGAAAGCCATCCTTATGTGGCATGTCTCCTTCCCACCTTCCTTCTGCCCTCCACCACTAATTAGAAGTGCTTTTAGGTGAGAAGGAAATAGATAAGAATAAAGGCATTGGGGGCAATCTTACTTATCTTCTCAGTTCAGTCACTCAGTCTGACTCTTTGCGACCCCCCAGACTGCAGCACGCCAGGCTTCCCTGTCTTATCACCAGCTCCTGGAGCTTGCTCAAACTCATGTCCAT
Source organism: Bos indicus (assembly GCF_029378745.1). Classification (NCBI taxonomy): domain Eukaryota; kingdom Metazoa; phylum Chordata; class Mammalia; order Artiodactyla; family Bovidae; genus Bos; species Bos indicus. Next base: position 108,259,323 of record NC_091764.1, on the reverse strand, counting down.
CGAGTCAGTGATGCCATCCAACCATCCAGTGCTCTGTTGTCCCCTTCTCTTCCTGCCTTCAATCTTCCCCAGTATCAGGGTCTTTTCCACTGAGTCAGTTCTTCACATCAGGTGGCCAAAGTATTGGAGTTTCAGCTTCAGCATCAGTCCTTCCAATGAATATTCAAGATTGATTTCCTTTAGGATTGACTGATTTGATCTCCTTGCAGTCCAAGGGACTCTCAAGGGTCTTCTCCAACACCACAGTTCAAAAGCATCAATTCTTCGGCACTCAGTTTTCTTTATAGTCCAACTCTCACATCCATACATGACTACTAGAAAAATCATAGCTTTGACTAGACAGACCTTTGTTGGCAAAGTAATGTCTCTCCTTTTTAATATGCTGTCTAGGTTGGTCATAGCTTTTCTTCCAAGGAGCAAACATCTTTTAATTTCATGGTTGCAGTCACCATCTGCAGTGATGTTGGAGCCCAAGAAAATAAAGTCTTGTCACTGTTTCCATTGTTTCCCCATCTGTCTGCCATGTAGTGATGGGACCCAATGCTATGATCTTTGTTTTTTGAATGTTGAGTTCTAAGCCAGCTTTTTTACTCCCCTCTCTCACTTTCATCAAGAGGCTCTTAGTTCCTCTTTGCTTTCTGACATAAGGGTGGTGTCATTTGCATATCTGAGGTTGTTGATATTTCTCCTGGCAATCTTGATTCCAGCTTGTGCGTCATCCAGCCTGGCATTTCTCATGATGTACTCTGCATATACGTTAAATAAGGAGAGTGACAGTATACAGCCTCGATGTACTCTTTTTCTTCTTAATATCACTTGAGTTCATCAATTTCTTGCTTACAACCACTGTACCTAGTTCAGGCTCTTACCTACCAGCCCCCAGAGCCTTTTTTTTTTTTTTTGTCATATGTTTTTATTTCTTTGGGAAAATACCTATCAGAAGACAATTCTTGGGTCATGTGGAAAATTCATGTTTAATTTCTAAAGAAGTTATCAGATTTGTTTGCAAAATTATAAAACCACAAAGCGTCTAGAAGAAAACATTAAAAAAATAGCTTCATAATCTGGAATGGTGCAAAGGTTAGACTCAGAAAGCAACAACCTCTTAAAAAAAGAATAGTTTGGATAACATCGAAAGTGAAAACTTCTCATTTAAGGTAACTCTACAAATGAACAGGCTCTGACACCTGTTTGACAAAGCACTGATGTCCAGGGTTTGTAAAGAACCACTGGGGTTCAAGGGCTGGAACCAGTCCTTTGTCGCTGCTGCTCTGCCCCCTGGGATGCTTGGCTTCATCTTCAAGCCGTTCTTCTTCCGTGAAGAGTACCCTGTGTTTACAGCCGTCAGCGGTGCATGAGTGTTCTGGCTGCTTCACATCCTTGCCAACTTTTGGTGTTGTCAGCCTTTATTTTTAGCCATTCTAGTGGGTGGAAAGTGGTGTGTCATCATGGTTGGTTTTAATTTTAGTCCTCGATTCCGAACAATGCTGAGCACTTTCTCCCGTGTTTATTGACATTTTATATCTTCCTTTGTGAAGTGCCTGCACAAATCTTTTGCCCATTTAAAACTGGGTTAATTGTCTTTTTATTTTTGAGTTGTAGGGGTTCTTTATATGTCCTTTTTATATCCTGGATATCAGTCTTTGCAGTTGCCCCTTCATTTTCTTAAGAGTTGTTTTGATAAGTAGAGTTTTACATTTTGATGTAGTCATATTTGTCTTTTTTTTTCCTTTAATAATTATGGGTTTCTAGGTCATAAGTAAGAAATCTTGGCTACCTCCAGGTTGTGAAGATATACTTCTGTATTTTCCTGTAGAAGTTTTAGTTTTAGCTTTTATGTCTAGGCTAAAATCCATCTCCAGTTTTTGTGAATGATGTAAAAATTATTTTGTGAAAAATATTAAATGTTCTTCCCGTACAGATCTCCAGTTGTTCCAGCGTCACGTGTTGAAAATGCCATTGTGCTGCACTGGAGCCTCTGTTGGGATTCAGGTGGTGGCTGATTTCTGGACCCTTTTTCTGCTCCAGTGTTTCGTCCTCACCGCTGCTTTTTGCTGTTTTGTTTTGTGTTTCACATTGTTAGCTGCTTTTGACTGTGCTGGTCTTCGCTGCTGCCCCGCCTGTCTCTAGTTGTGAGTGGGGCTCTCTGTTTCGGTGCGCAGGCTTCTCGCTGTGGTAGCTTCTCTTGTTGGGGAGCACAGGCTAGCGCATGTGGACTTCAGTAGTTGGGGCTCCCAGGCTCTGCAGCACAGGCTCAATAGTTGGGGGCCACAGGCTTAGTTACTGTATGGCATGTGGGATCTTCCCAGATCAGGGATCAAACCCGTGTCTCCTGTATTGGCAGGCAGATTCTTTACCACTGAGCTAATAGGGAAGCTCCCCACCATCCCCACAGTGTTTTAATTATAGTAAGTCTTAAAGTCATGCAGTGTAGGTCAGCAACTTCTTTGGTTTTCAAATTTGATTTGGTTAGTTTAGATCCTTTGCATTTTGTTTGAATCATCATCCTAGCAGTTTCCGCAAAAAAGTCTGGTAGGATCATGATTATGCTGTTATTGCCACATCATTTAATAGGGTACATTTTTGAGAGTGGTCTTATTAATGTTCCCTTTTGCAGATGAGAAAATTGGGGCCCAGAGAGGTTAAGGAAGTGTCCTGTTTAAGTCCTTGGAGCTCAGTCCTGACCCACGTTGGACTCTGACCCTCATACTTTGCTTTACCACTGGGGATGGTTGCTGACCTGCAGGCCGCAGCTGCCACCCCTTCTGTAGTTACGTTTTTGTTTCTTTCTTTTTGGTTTTCATTGTTTTTTTAAATTTTTATATTAGAGCATAGTTGATTTACAATATTGTGTTAGTTTTAGGTGGACAGCAAAGAGATTCAGTTATACATATACATGTATTTGTTCTTTTTCAAATTCTGTACCATTTAGGTTATTACAGAATTTTGAGTAACATTCCCTGTGCTGTACAGTAACTGGTCCTTGTTGGTTTTCTGTTTTAATAGATACCTATCAGTGTAGCAGCGAGTACATGTCACTCCCAATCTATCCCTTTCCTCTACCCTTCCACCCCAACCATATGTTTGTTCTAAAAGTCTGTGATGTGAATCTGTTTCTGTTTTGTAAAGAAGTTCATTTGTGTAATAAAGTTTTATTGGGACACAACCACACTCATTCATTTGCATATTGTTAGTGGCTTTTTGGGAGAAGGCAGTGGCACCCCGCTCCAGTACTCTTGCCTGGAAAATCCCATGGACGGAGGAACCTGGTGCGCTGCAGCCCATGGGGTCGCTAAGAGTCAGGCACAACTGAGCCACTTCACTTTCACTTTTCACTTTCATGCATTGGAGAAGGAAATGGCAACCCACTCCAGTGTTCTTGCCTGGAGAATCCCAGGGACGGGAGAGCCTGTGGGCTGCCGTCTATGGGGTCGCACAGAGTCGGACATGACTGAAGTGACTTAGCAGCAGCAGCAGCAGTGGCTTTTTGTTCACTCACTAAGTCATGTCCGACTCTGCAACCCCATGCTCTGCAGCGCACCATTCCCTGTCCTTCATCTCCCGGAGCTTGCTCAGACTCATGTCCATTTAGTCAATGATGCCATCCAACCATCTCATCCTCTGTCATCCCCTTCTCCTCCTGCCTTCAATCTTTCCCAGCATCAGGGTCTTTTCCAATGAGTCAGCTCTTCACATCAAGTGTCCAAAGTACTGTAGCTTCAGCATCAGGCCTTCCAATGAATATTCAGGACTGATTTCCTTCCTGACTGGTTGGATCTTCTTGCAGTCCAAGGGACTCTCAAAGGTCGTCTCCAGTGCCACAGTTCGAAAGCATCAGTTCTTCATTGCTCAGCCTTCTTTATGATTCAATTCTCACATCCATATATGACTACTGGAAAAACCATAGCTTTGATTATATGGACCTTTGTTGGCAAAGTGATGCCTCTCCTTTTTAATATGCTGTCTAGGTTTTCATAGCTTTCCTTCCAAGGAGCAAGCGTCTTTTAACTTCATGGCTGCAGTCACTGTCCTAGTGATTTTGGAGCCCAGGAAAATCAAGTCTGTCACTGTTTCCACTGTTGCCCCATCTGTTTGCCATGAAGTGATGGGACTGGATGCCATGATTTGTTTTTTGAATGTTGAGTGTTGTTTTTTTTAATAGCTTTATTGACGTTCACCCATACAATTCACCCACTTTAAGTATATAATTCAATAGCTTTTATATTTGCACACTTGTGAACTATCACCATCATCGGTTTTAGAACATTTTCATCACCCTGAAAAGTAACCCTGTGTCCAATAGCAGTTACTCCCCGTTTGCCCTGTTGTGCCTCCTGCCCCAGCTTATGGCAGCACTGATCATTTTTTTATAGTGGTTTAGTTGCTAAGTTATGTCTGACTCTTGCGACCCCAGGGACTGTAGTAGCTCACCAGGCTCCTCTGTCCATGGAAAGTTTCCAGGCAAGAATACTGGAGTAGGTTGCCATTTCCTTCTCCAGGGAATGTTGAGTTTTAAGTCAGCTTTTTCACTCTCCTCTTTCACCTTCATCAAGAAGCTCTTTAGTTCCTCTTCACTTTCTGCCATTAGAGTGGTATCATCTCCATATCTGAGGTTGTTGATATTTGTCCCAGGAATCTTGATTCCAGCTTGTGAGTCATCCAGCCCAGCATTTCACCTGATGTACTCTGCATATAAGTTAAATAAGCAGGGTGACAATACACAGCCTTGATGTACTCCTTTCCCAAATTTTGAACCAGTATGTTGTTCCATGTCCGGTTCTAACTGTTGTTTCTTGACTTGAGGTTTCTCAGGAGGCAGGTAAGGTGATCAGGTATCCCCATCTCTTGAAGAATTTTCCACAGTTTGTTGTGGTCCACATAGTAAAGGCTTTAGTGTAGTCAATGAAGCAGAAGTAGATGTTTTTCTGGAATTTCCTTGCTTTTTCTATGATCCAGTGGATGTTAGCAATTTGATCTCTGGTTCCTCTGCATTTTCTAAATCCAGCTTGTACATGTGGAAGTTCTCGGTTCGCATATTGTTGAAGCCTAGCTTGGAGAATTTTGAGCATTACCTTGCTAGCTTGTGAAATGAGTGCAGTTGTGCAGTAGTTTGAACATTCTTTGGCACCGCCTTTCTTTGGGATTGGAATGAAAACTGACCTTTTCCAGTCCTGTGGCCACTGCCAAGTTTTCCAAGTTTGTTGGCATATTGAGTGCAGCACTTTCACAGCATTATCTTTTAGGATTTGAAATAGCTCAGCTAGAATTCCATCACCTCCATTAGCTTTGTTCACAGTTATGCTTCCTGAGGCTCACTTGACTTCGCACTCCAGGATGTCTGGCTCTAGGTGAGTGATCACACCATCATGGTTATCTGGGTCATTAAGACACTTTTTATACAGTTTTTCTGTGTCTCCTTGCCACCTCTTCTCAATCTCTTCTGCTTCTATTAGATCCTTGCAGTTTCTGTCCTTTATTGTGCCCATCTTTGCATGAAATGTTCCCTTGGAATCTCTAATTTTCTTGGAGAGATTTCTAGTGTTTCCCATTGTACTGTTTTCCTCTGTAGAGGAAATACCCTGCTTCATTTTGTACTCCAAAGCCAAACTTGCCTGTTACTCCAGGTATCTCTTGACTTCCTACTTTACATTCCAGTCCCCTGTGATGAAAAGGGCATCTTCTTTTTGGTGTTAGTTCTAGAAGGTCTTGTAGGTCTTCATAGAACTGTTCAACTTCAGCTTCTTTGGCATTAGTGGTTCGGACATAGACCTGGATTACTGTGATGTTGAGTTGTTTTGCCTTGGAAACAAACCAAAATCATTCTGTCGCTTTTGAGATTGCACCCAGGTACTGCATTTCGGACTCTGGTTGACACTGAGGGCTGCTCCATTTCTTCTAAGGGATTCTTGCTGATGGTCAGCTGAATTAAATTCTCCCATTCTCGTCCATGTTAGTTCACTAATTCCTAAAATGTCGATGTTCACTCTTAGCATCTCGTTTGACCACATCCAGTTTACCTTGATTTAAGGACCTAACATTCCAGGTTCCCATGCAATCTTGTTCTTTACCGCATCAGATTTTACTTTCATCACCAGACACATCCACAACTGGGCGTCCTTTCCATTTTGGCTCAATGTCTTCATTCTTTCTGGAGCTTTGTCTTTGCTCTTCCCAGTAGCATATTGGACACTACTGACTTGGGAAGCTCAACTTTCAGTTTCATATCTTTTTGCCATTGCATAGTGTTCATGGGGTTCTCAAGGCAAGAATACTGGAGTGGTTTGCCATTCCCTTCTCCTGCGGACCACGTTTTGTCAGAACTCTCCACCATGACCCAACAAGGGCTGCTGTCATGCTGCAGTGTCAAAGTGAAGCAGTGACAGAGACTGTAGAACCTGTCACACCTAACACGTTTATTCCTGACCCTTTATGGAAAAAGTTTGCTGACCCCTGCTTTTTAAATTTTTGTTTAAGTAATACATGTATGTATTTGAAAAGGAAATAACACTGAAATTTTTATCTTTAAAAAGACGAGCCTTGCTGCACTGTTGTTCACACCGGCACCACTCCTCAGGGATGCTTCATCCTTTTAAGTGTCTTCTCTGGCATTTATCGTTACATTCTGATAATATTCTCACTGCACTGTTTTTTAACAATTTTAGACACTAATTATTGACTAGGCCACTCTTTTTAGTGCAAGATTATAAATAAATTTATCATTTCTTAGCTGAAAGGTAACGTTTTATGATCATTTAGTTTTCTGCATTTTCATAATGTACATAAAGAAATTAACAAGCATTCAGCAATAGTTACCGTTTATTTAATACTTCATATGTGCCAGGCACCTTCTAAGGCAGGTTTTAAAAACTGAAGTGTAGTGGATTTAGTGTTGTGTGAATTACTGCTGTACTGCGCGGTGATTCACTGATACATATATATACACTTTTAAAGTATCCTTTTCCTTATGGTTTATCATAGGGTGTTGGACATAGTTCCCTGTGCCGTACAGTAGGGCCTGTTGTTATCCAGTCTGTGGAAAATCTTACACCTGCTAACGCCAGCCTCCCACTCTCCGCCCCACCCCCGCCTTGGCAACTACCTGTCAGTTCTCTCTGTTCCTGATTCTGTTTCATAGATAGGTTCGTTTGTGTCTTAAGTTCCACACGTGAGTGATATCATGTGGTGTTTGTCTTTCTCTTTCTGACTTCACTTAAGTATGATCATCTCTAGTTGCATTGATGCAGTTTTATGCAGTTTCACACAAATCTTCACAGAACTCCTAGAAAGTGTAGGCACTATTGTTATCTCCATCTTCCAGATGATGAAATGTCACTGGAGAGCTTATGTGAGACTTCTCTTGGTCAAGACCTCATGGGTGATGGAGCCAGAAGTCAGCATTCGGAATGTGAGCTCTTAAACACTGTGCTGTAATGCCATGTGTGGAATCATATACTACTTGATGGTCACAGATTTGTGGCTCTGTAGGTAATCTGAGGATTTATACGCAGAGATTCATGCACAGGTCCGCTGAGGCCCCACTTGGAATCTGCTGGGTGTGCGGCAGGGCGGGGCCTCAGGTAGCAGGGGGCCCTCCCGAGGTAAGGCTGTGCACTGCCAGCCTGCGCACTAGCGTGGGCTCCATCTGACACACTGGCTCTCAGCCTGGAGCTGATGTCAGAATCGCTGGGTGGGCTGGCTTCTGAGTCAGTTGGTCTAGGGTGCGGCCTGAGCAAGGTCCCGGGAGATAAAGAAGCTGTGGGGACCATGGGTGCTCAGCGCTGTGTTCTTTGTGGACACGGGGTCTTCTGTGCCACACGACCCTTCCATGGCATCATGGTCCATGACAGTTCGGCTGCTGTGGCTTATGTTTCCTCTTTGACCCCACAGAGGTCAGGGTCACGATGCTCATATAGTTGGTGATCGTAAGCTGGTTATTGGCTCTTCCCTAGCGTGCTTTTGTAGTTTTGATTTTTTCTATTGCAAACATTGTAATTATAACATATACCACATTCTTACTGCAAAAATCACCTTTAGTAGCAGCGCCACGCTGGCAGAACTCAGCAGAAAGGTAGAAGCAGCCCCTGAGGGGTTCAGAGGCCTATTCAGCGACAGCCAGGCACTGAGGAGCTGCGCCCCTGGCCTGTGTTTAAGGCCCGTGGAGAACGTGACTTCATCTGATTGTAGCAGAGACTTGCTTTTCACCATTAGCCTTCTTTCAGACCTCTGTTTTGCTCTTCTGTTTATTTAGAGTCAACCTGAACCAGCATGTCCGGGACTGAGGAAGCAGTCCTTGGAGGCCATGACAGCCGGCCTGCCGGTGGCAGCCCCGTGTTATGCTTCGGTCAGGTGAGTGTGTCCTCCTCCCTGGAAGGTATGAGGTAAGTGAAAACCAAGACGGTCTGGGGAAGCAGTGTGTACAGCACCATTATATACATGTAAGCTGTTATTTTCATCTAGAGACTTCATTTGGGCATCTCTGTTGAGCTCTGAGAGTGTATTGGAGCTTCAGCAGTGCTGGGGGCTACATTTAGATGTAAATTGTTTTTGAATAGGTTGCATTTTCATATGCTGTAACATTCCAAGTGGAGCAGACTCTGTGTGAAAAGTCTCAGTGTTTGCTGTCACTCCTGTCCCCATGGCACTTGGATCTCTCTTTTTGGAGGCATCCAAAGTTTCTGGGGTTTATGGAGATACTCTTTGCATATAAGGGGGATTCTTGCTTTGTCCACCCACATTCTGTCTGTCTTAGCAGAGATCTGTGTGTATCGTTCCACTTGAATGGGGCCAGGGGCGAACTACCAAGGCGTCGAAAATCTCATCACAGAGCGGTGCAGTTCTCCGTGTGCAGGACGGGAAACGGTTGAATTGGAGGGCACACGGAAGCAAGGCTTCCCGCCCTGTTTTCTCCTCTTTCACGTCTACATAAAGGTCATGAGAGATTCTGAGACGGGAAGTCTTAGTCTCTTGGTTGTGGTTGGAGAGAGTTGTGGTAACATGGTAGTCACGTCTGAGGCAGTGGTTCTCCCAATGTGGTCCAGTGACCCTGGGGTCCATAGGACCTTCCAGAGCCTGTGAAATCAAAGTTATTTTCATAATACTACTAAAGTACTCTGCCTTTTTCACCCTCATTCTTTCATGAGTGAGGGTGGAGTTTTCCAGAGACTGCATAGCGTGTGCCGATGTCATTGCTCTGCTAGTTACTGGAATGTGTGCCTGTGAAGTTTTAATTCCTTGTATTGATAGACAACCCACATGAACAGCAGCTCATGGGATCCTCAGTACGTCTGAGCGTAGGATTGGCAGAAATGTCAGTTCAGTTTCCCCTTTCTGGTTCCAGTACCAGTACACAGTGGAAGAACACCAGGCTATCCAGAACGCCCTGAGGCAAAGGCTGGGCCCAGAGTACATCAGTAGCCGCATGGCTGGAGGAGGCCAGAAGGTAGGCAAATTTTCTGCCTGAAAAGTGGGGGCCCGTGATGCTGACTGTTGGACGGCGAGGAATTTTAACAAGGTGTTTTGTCTTCTTTATTTTTCCCAGGTGTGTTACATCGAGGGTCACAGGGTCATTAATCTGGCCAATGAAATGTTTGGCTACAACGGCTGGGCGCACTCCATCACACAGCAGAACGTGGGTGAGCACGCCCTCCTGGCATTGCCGCCTCCCGCCGGACGCGCCGCGGGTGAGGGCCGGGGGGGCGTGCTCCGTCCCGGCAGGAGGAGCACGGGTGAGGCAGGTCAGCACGCCCTCACCTGGCTGTCTTTCCCACCCTAGATTTTGTTGACCTTAACAATGGCAAGTTCTACGTGGGCGTCTGTGCGTTTGTGCGAGTCCAGCTGAAGGTGAGGGTGACGGAGGAGATGTGCGGCGGGAGAGAGAGCGGGCGCGGAGGCTCTGGGCCAGAGTGGGCTGTGCATTCACTCGGCCTTACTCAGGCGCCCGAGAGAATTTTGAGGAGCTTGTTCTCCTGCACATTTTTAAGTGACTATTTTCACCACATAGACAAACAGTTGCAAGGGTGCATTTTTTGGCATATTGTAAAATTCTACATTCTAAAATAAATCTGCTACATCTTTTTAAAATGTACCAATGGATTCTATATATTAATACCATAGAAGATGACATACTGTCATCTATTTTTAAAAATATGTATACAAGCTACTTTTTATTTGAGCAAGTTACTCTTTAGTCATCAGAAATTTAACATTGTTTCTTCTTGAATACATATTTCCATCCCATTTCTCCACCGGCTTTTTTTTTAAAATAATGCAAAGTGATGCTTTGTTTATTTTTGGCTGCATTGGGTCTTCATTGCTTTGCAAGGGCTTTTCTCTGGTTGCGGTGAGCAGGGCTACTCTGGGTTACAGCACCTGGGCTTCTCACCGAAGTGGCTTCTCTCGTGGAGCACAGGCTCAGCAGTGGGGCTGTGGGCTCAGGCTCTGGCTCGGGCGAGCAGGTTAGTTGCTCCATGGCACATGGCATCTTCCGGGACCAGGAATCAAACCCGTGTCCCCTGCATTGGCAGGCGGATTCTTACCCACCACACCACCAGGGAAGTCCCCTACTGGCTTATATTATATGATTGAACATCTTTTATTAATAACTATTATACTTCTCTGCCTGTGTATGTTTGTGTATGTGTAAAAATTTGGAGGGGGGAGTAAATTTCCAGTGATCTTAAGGCTCTCTATTAAAACATTTCTTCTGGATTGAGTTACTATTAATATTACAGGTGTTATTAACACACAGTAGAGTCAATTGTGTTTATTTTGAAGAGACAGCAAAACTACATCATAATATAAAATTTTATGGAAAATGCATTTCTTGACAAGATGGATGAAGCGTTTTTTTCTATTGTTAATATATCTATAGTTAATATTACTTATTCCTAAACATTTAGAATTAATTCTGCTCTGACTTATTTTTGTAAATAGTACTGAAAACCTTGGGCTTCCCGGGTGGCGCAGTGGTAAAGAAACCCGCCCGCAATGCAGGAGATGCAAGAGACACAGGTTCGATCCCTGGGTCGGGAGGATCTCATGGAGAAGGAAATGGCAACCCACTCCAGTATCCTTGCCTGGGAAGTCCCAGGGACAGAGGAGCCTGGTGGGCTATGGTCCATGGGGTCACAAAGAGTTGGACGTGACTGAGCGCACACACACACAAATTGAAATCCTTATTCCCATTCGCTGGGACTGGAAAGAGTTTCATTATAGTGCTGTTCATCTCTTTGACTGTTTCTGAGTTGTATTTCAGAATCGCAGTGCTATCATCAGGAGTTACACTCGGCTGTCAGCTGACAATTACACTCGGCTGTCAGCTGACAAGTTGACCAGGCTGCCTTTGCTTTTGGTGGAAGCCGAGAAGCATATCCCACCTGACTTGTGAGAGGGTTTGCTAGCCAGTCATTAGAATCAGTTATATATAATATTTCAAATTTCCCTTTTTCCTGGTATCCCCAAGGTTTTTCTTTTTTTAACTTTTTCATATTGGAGTATAGTTGACCAATAATGTTGTCAATTTCAGGTGTAGAGCAGAGGGGACTCAGTTATACATGCATCGTTCTTTTTCCAATTGCTGCCCCATTTAGGTTATTACAGAATGTTGTGCTGAGCTCCCTGTGCTGTACAGTATGGCCTTGTTGGTTATTTTAAGTACAGCAGTGTGTATATGTCTATCCCAGTCTGTCCGTCCCCACAGGCTTTCCTCCTGTGCGGTAGTGCACCTTAGTAAGACCTGGGCTGGCTTAGACACGTGCCTTCTTATGTAAAGAGAGAGAGAGAGAGAACTGTCTTGACACTGAGCCCTGGCACCTGTGGGTCCAGATCTAGTCCAGGAGGCGGCCCCGGCCGGACTGTCGCCCAGTCTGAGCGTGGCTGCTTGATGACGAGAGCTGTGAGGGATGGGCTCTAACCCCTCACGGTGGGGCCTGAACACCTTTTCTGCCCCCAGGATGGCTCGTATCATGAAGATGTGGGCTACGGTGTCAGCGAGGGCCTCAAGTCAAAAGCCTTGTCCTTGGAAAAGGCCAGGAAGGAGGCAGTAACAGATGGGCTGAAGCGGGCGCTGAGGTAGGCAGGCGCCGGCTGCTTTCAGACCTGTCCCCGGCCCCGCCCCCGCCTCACCCTTAGCCCCAGACGGCTCGTTTCCTGCTGTCTTTCCCTTCTGCATCCTTACTCCAAGGCCCTCTTTGGGGAATACGAGGTAGGAGCCTGTTTTGTGCTGGACTTTGCCTTCCCCACCCCTGCCCTCCACATGAGCCCACAGGTTGCTTCCTCGTTGTCTGTAACGCACCTGCATAGTTCTTTGTTATGTGTGTGCAACACAATTAACTTAGTTACACAGAGCAGGATTTTAATCTTTTTGGGGGTTAAAGATGCCTTTGAGAATTGAATTACCAGAAAAAAATACAGATACAACTTGCTTTAAAAATTCGCAGTGCCACAGCCTGTAGGGGATCTGAGCTTCTCAGTATAGAAGTCTAGTCGTGAAGGTTGTGCCCTGAGCGCTGTGCTTATGCACTGGGGGTCGCAGCGGTCCCTGGGAGGGGTCTTAGCCCTGGAGCTTGCGTTCCACAGCGGGAAGGACCAGCCGGCTTTGTGAACGACTGACTCACGCCCTGTGCTCCGGGGGCAGGGACGTGCGACTGTCCTGCTCACTGCTGTGTTCTCAACCCGCTTCCACTCTGTTTTACCCTTAGAAGTTTTGGGAATGCACTTGGAAACTGTATTCTGGACAAAGACTATCTGAGGTCACTGAACAAGCTTCCACGCCAGGTACGTTGGAAGTGGGGATGGTGACTGATCCCCTCGTGTCTGAGTATGTGGTGATGGAAAGGGACGTGTCGGCCGGCTCTGTAGAGGGTCAGGAACGTGCACTTCCGCTGTCTTGAGCTAGCAGGAACCAGTGGGCTTGTTTACCACCGAGGACGATGAAGCAGAGTCCACGGTGGAGAGGAGTGTGCTTGGCAGAGCTCTGAGAGATGGGAGCACAGGGCCCTCCCAGCCCATTGCCATTTCTTCCAGACACCCAGAGCCTCACCGGCCCAGCCCTCCCTCTTCCGCAGCTCTGCGCCTGGAGGGGCTGGATTCCCATTTGTGTGGGTGCATGTCACGTGACTGCACTCGCCTTTGGAGAGGGGTCTGGAGTCCAGCGTGACCTGGGCTGGCCGGGCTCGGGAACGGCCCTGTGGCCTGCTGAGTGTGTCTGTGGTTCCTCGGGCCCCTGCAGAGCTGCCACCTGCCTGGCAGCCTCCCTCTGCTGTACTTCCGGGTCTTTTTCTTGTGCTGCCCCTCATAGAGGTGTGTGTCAACTGGCAGAACTTCGTTTCTTTCTTTCCTTTTTTAAAATCTTTTTAATCTATTATTGGACTCAGTTTGCTATTAATAATATTGTTTAGGACTTCTGTATCTTTTTCATGAGGGATATTGTAGTTTTGTTTTGTAGTCATAGTAAGAAACAAACAGGAGCCCCCAGTGGTGCGGCGGTAAAGAATCCGCCCACCAGCGCAGGAGGGCCCTGGAGAAACGGACGGCAGCCCGCTGCACTGCTGCCCTGCGCCAGGCCGCTGCCGGCCAGTGCCCGAGCAGCCCACCTCCGCTGCTGTGACTCTGCTTTGGTCTCACGGTGGCCTGAGTGTTGGCACCTCTTAGCTGGTCACTGCAGCTCCTACAGGGGAGTTCCGTCTGTTTACGGATACCTTGGTGTCACTGGGAGGGAGGGCCTGGAGCCTCCTAGGCAGCCATTTTGTGGACCTGACTGTATTTTTTCACTTTTTTTAAAATGAAGTACAATATATACACAGCTGTGAAAGTCATAATGGTACAGCCTGGTGAATTTTTGGAAGTGAACACAGCTGTCTACACCTCAGATTAGGGAAACCGGACATAACCATTCTCTAGAAATCTTCTGCTCCCCCCACTCCACGCACTGTTTTTTTTTAAACTTTTGGCCGTGCTGTAGCTTCGTTGCTGTGTCAGTACCTGTGCTTTTTGTGCACAGGCTTCTCACTGGTAGCTTCTCTTGTGGAGCACAGGCTCAGCATGTGGGGTCTTCCTGGACCAGGGATTGAACCCGGGTCCCCTGCATTGCAATAGTTCATAGTTTACTGAACCACCAGGGAAGGCTGACTTTCTTTTTAAAGCAACTTTTTTTTTTTTCAGTCTTTTAGTCAGGTTTATTCCTGCTTTTAAACTTTATATAAATGGAATTGTATGGTGTGTGCTTTATAAAAAGTGTTAAAAAGTACAACATAGCTATGTAGACAATGGGCACGTGATAAATGTTCAGCTGGATGAATTTTAAGGCACACACACCCACGTAGCCAGCACGCGAGTCAGGTCGAGTATCACCGCTTCCCGGAGTCTCCGGGTGCTCCCCCCGCCCCCATCACTGCTGAGGAGACCACGCTCACCACGGGCTAGTTCTGATTGTTCTTTGCTTTTGGGACTCACATTATGAACTGTTCTGTGTCTGGCTGTCATTCCACGTGTGTGATTCATTTGTGTTGAATGTAGCGGCATCTTCTGTGACATGAGTCTACACTTGGTTTTCCCATTCTGACTTAATAGACGCTGGAGATTTTCGTAGCTTTTGGTTGAATAGGGCTGCTGTTAGCATTCTTGAGCATGCCTGGGTGTGCACACACGCATTTACTGTGGAAATTATTAGCGAAGCTCAGAGGGTTGGGCATATGCTTGGTTTTAGTAGGTTCTACTTCCAGTTGTCCAGTATGGCACATAGCAAGTATGTGAGTTCCAATTATTCTGTATATTCAACAGCATTTAGCTTTGTCTTAAAATTTTTTTCAGTGCTCATTTTCAATTTTTTTTTGTGGTGGTAAAATATACATAAAATTTACCTTCTCAGACATTTTAAGGGTGCAGTTCAGTTGTACAAAACACTTTGCTAACTGTAAAGTGTTAGCATTTTACAGTCTGTAACTGTCTGTAACTCTTTGCTGTTACAAAACAAGTTCTACCCACTGTACGGTGACCCCAGCTCCCTCTCCACACAGCCCGGCACCCTCTGCCTTGTCTCTGCTTCTCGCTCCCCTTGGTGCCTCTTGTCAGTGGAGCCATCTTTGTTCCTGGCCTGTTTCACTGAGCATACCATCCTCAAGTTTCCTAGCGTAAGCTCATTTCCCCTCAAGTTTCCTTTTTTTTGGCAGCAGCATGTGGGGGCTCAGTTCCCTGACCAGGGATTGAACCTGGGCCTTTGGCATGAAAGCCTGGAACCAGGGAACTCCCTGCAGAAGCTCATTTCTTTTTGACTGACTGACTTCCCAATGTAGATAAGAAATTTCACAGTGTAATTTTCATTTTTAGGTTATCTTTACCCAAACGTAGTCGTCTCAACCTGATACTCCGCTATTCTGTGAGCCTCGCATTACTGAGTGAGGCTTTGCTTGTGGAGCACAGGCTCTGGGTTTCTGTAGTGTGACTGATGATGCATGATCATTTCCATAGGAAAGTGTGTCAGGCACAGTTGCCAAGTAAAGATTGAAGTTAGATTTTACAGAGCATTTTGCCCTAAATAAAAACTGAAGTGAAAACTCTGTTAACACAAAATGGCACAGGTGGAAAATGCAACTGTTTTACTCCACATAGAGTTGAAGTTACTTGCACTTGTGGATCCTCTGTCTCAGCTTCTCAGGACCTCGAAGGAATGAGGGCAGTGAACTGTGGAATGTGTTCAAGGAAAGGGCAAGAGCAACTGAAGGAAATTATTCTCTCTCCTTATTAGCCGCCTCTTGAAGTGGATTTAAGTAACGCAAAGAGACAAGACTTTGAACCATCTGTTGAACAAGCCAGATATAGCAGTTGCCAACAGAATGTGACTCTGGAACCCCCTAAAGCCCAGGAGGTGACCTCACCTTGCAGACTGAGCCACTCAGCTGGCCCCCACGCTATGACGCAGGGGGACAAGGAGAGCAGCTCCAGGTATGGCCGCCTGCCCTCTCTGCTCCTCCCCCCACTTGCACCTTCTCAGCAGCACGTGGGTCCCTGAGCCCCCTTGGGAACTGTGTGCTGTTGACCAGGTAACTCGGAACCCTCCCCTACACCTCACTGGTCTCCTGTTGCAGAAGCCTGGCCCCTGGTACCGCAGAGAGCGAAGCCACGCTCCAGCGGAAGCTCCGGCAGAAGCAGCTGCAGCAGCAGTTCCGCGAACAGATGGAGAGACAGCAGCGGGCCGCCACCTCTGCTCTGCCCGCCGGAAGGACCGACCAGGGTGAGAGGCTGGGGGCACCTCTGCCTGGAGCGGCAGGTTCGGTTCAGACCAGGGCTCGGCACACATGGGGCCAGGGCTTTCAAGCGCCGGGTCCTGCCCCACGTTTCCCCGTGGGTGAAGAAAACAGCCCCTGACGTCTCCAGAGCCGGACCTCTCCGGTGCCAGAGCTGCTTCGGGCCTCAGTTACTCTGGCCACACAGACATGAGCTCCTTGTGAGGCAGAAAGTTGGGTGTGCAGGTGATGGGGCTTCTGGCAGTTCTTTCTCCATGAGCTCGCGTTTTTTTCCGAGTCCAGATTCACTGGGAGTAGTAGTTTTGAAGTCTTTTCCAGAGACTATAAACAAAGACAAAATGGATTTTTCCCAGCTTCTCCTTAAAAATTATTACGGTTCTGAGGCCTTGGTTTCTGTTTAGTTCTTTAAAACTCCCCTCAGCACTGGCCAGCTGAAATTAATGAAGGGAAAAGCCCACAATGGATTGTGCTGGGGCTGTTCTTAGAATTATTCTGGTCTCTAGCTTCCAACCCAGACTTTTCAGTTTTTTCTCTAGGTTGATGAGAAGAATATGGTGTTTTCAGCCCTAGTCTATACAGATGAGTAGGTGGGACTGGACGCAGGGCCCCGAGCTCAATGCTGGCTCTGCGGGGTGTAACCAGGCAGCTCTGCACGCACCCCTGAGGCTGCCCAGCCCCCCGATGACGACGGGAGCTCAGCCTGCCCCTCTCTCTGCAGCGCAGCCGCCACCGGTGCCTGCTGCCAAGCCCAGCCTCCCCAGGACCCACTCACCTCCAGAGCCACTCACCCAGAGAGACCTGCTCCCAGGTAAGCGGAGCTAGAGGCGTGACCTAAGGCCCAGTCAGTACACACGCCAGGTGCCTGTGAGTCACTGGTCGTCACACATACACCTCAGAAGAGGCACAGGGATCTTCACTTCTGTTGGTTCTGTACCAAGGGATGCGAGTGGCCCGATGCTGGGTTGACTGCTCGCACATGTGCAGCTCCTCTGCTGCACCTTGGAGAGGCCTGGTGTCCTTCCACAGGACGGGGCTCTCACCACACAGAACCTTCTCGTGACCTGCTCTTTTCTCTTGTCTGTTACATTTTCCCTTGCAGACAGTCTTGAAATGTGGGACATGGCTTTGGATGCAGAGGACAGCGTGCTCAGGCCCTTGTTGAAACCAGAACCACCGCAGACCCCTGCCATCTCGGTCCTAAAGAACCACATGGAGACCCAGAACAGGATCCCACCAAGCCTTTGCCACCAGAATCCACAGGCACAGTCTGGACCCTGGCACCTCCAAACTCCCAGCCTTAACCAACACACCACAGGTAGCCGAGTGTTCTAGGAGCAAACACCAAGCGGAGCCTAGGTGTGTGTGATTCACTGAGTCAAAAGCAGAATGACATTCCATTTTAAGAAGTCTGGTGGACTCCTGTCAGAGGGGCAGCAGTTTAAGAACGTGGAGGACTACTAGTTTAAAAGCCAGAAGTTCCCCTGGGGTCCCGACCTGAGGGCTAACTCTTCAGCTGTATTTAACAGCTGTGGTTAAACGCAGACCCATCACGATTTCTCCTGTAGCTTGGTCTCGTGTTAAAGGAGGGATCTGTCCTAACAGTTTTCATTCTTGGGCTTTTGTGGTTTAAAGTAGGTCCAGTAGGACTGTTAGCTAATGACTTCTGGATTGCATCAGCTGTTAGTTTACTCCTGATTTTAAAGTCACTGCAGCTGTCTGAACAGTTTCCTTCTCCACAGGCGACTGTGATTCCTCTAGGAAGAATCAGGACATGAAGAAAAGGAAACTGGATCCACCTTAACCACAGCTCAGGTCACCTCCTAAACTCTGTCCTGATGGGACTTCCTTTTGGTCATGAAATGACTGCTCCTGCCTGAGGAGTGCGCTGTGCTTCAGGGCTCCACCTGCTTCATCCTGAACTCTGCCTGAGGACTCAGCACCTGCTCACATCAACTCGGGCATCACATCAAGCTCTGTAGAGACTCGGTGCCTTTTCTTGGGCTCCTCACTCTTTATTCCTAAGCTATTATGTTAATGAAGACAGAAATCACCTCGGCCTGTGGTACATCCCTGAGTGACTGCTGACCTGTTGCCGTGGGGCCCCCCGTTTCCTAACGCTGTCACGCAAGATTGCAGTCTTCATCACTATTGTTCATTGGCTCATGAAACTACTTCCCTTTTCTCCTAAGACCAGAGAAAAGGCATTTTTAAGAAAGCAAAATTAAATCCTACCCTGTAACAATATAACAGGCATGCCTCTTCTTATTGCACTTCACATTGTTTTTAAAAAACAAACAGGTTTTGGCCACCCCGTGTGGAGCATTTTAAAGATTTTTAAGATACAATGCTAGTGCACATTTCAACTACAGTGTCATGTGAACAGTATTCATATGGATCAGAAAACCAAAAATCTGATGGAAGCAGCCATTCAGTTTCAGTCCAGAGGCAGCTGGAGCCCAGGCCTGTCTGTGACGTGGTGCCCGAGACAAGGACCCCCATGGCAGGCCTCGGCCACCCAAGCACCCCCGACCCCTCACCTGAGCTGCAGAAAATTTTTTTCTGGTTTTGGTTATTGTTACCGCTATCTTCCTTGTCTGCAGCATCAGTTAAGGTCAGAATCACTGAAAAAGTTTCTGGAGATAGGAATCCAGTTATAAATTGCATACAAGTCATATCAGCTAATGTGATCACGAAAAGGCACCTGCTGAAAATGAATCCCCACAGCTCAATAAAACCAAGTTTGGTTTACTCGCGTGGCTTCGTCACATGTCCACAAGCACAAAGTGCACCCACAGCGCCAAACAGGAGTGACGGCTGCCAAGAATCCCCAAGGTTTGAATTCAGTTTATTTTTGTTTAAACAGTGTACATTGTTAAATAACGTAAGGAAAACATTTATAATTCAGAAAGATTTTTTTAATGTGGAAAAAGATACTCAAAGTGTACTATTAACACGAAAATAATTTAAACAGTTCAGTAGCACTGGTTCATTCCTCTAGGTTTCAGTTATTTCATCCACAGGAGGGGAAAAAAATCAACAGTAAGTAAAACCAGTTCTTACTTTCCATGTGAGTGAAGAGACCTCAACATCATTAAACCAAAGTGACCAGAGTCGTGCTGCACTTGGCTCCCTCCTTGGGTACAAAGTCCGTCCCCTCTGTCCACGTGTCCATTTCCCATTTCCTCAGCACTTCTTGTTCGGTCCTTACTCTTACCATTTCTCAAGGATTACAGGCAGAGAAAAAGTAAAGTTTCAAAGCAAAGCTTGGAGCACCTGCCCTTCTCATCTCTTACCTTCCTAAAAGCCTCAGCTTTCGTTTGCATCTTTGGGGCCTTGGCTAACTTAAAAGAAAATGGCCAACGAAGGACAGGACAGCCAGGCTCTTCCTGTCATGGAGATTCCTGGGTTGGGCCACTGAGGTGGCTCAGGGTCAAGAGAAGAAGCACCCCAAGATTAAGAGTCCTAGCTTCTTGCCCCATCTTCTGGGAGAACAGAGATCCCCAAAATAGGCAATGGGAGGATATTTCCTGAAGTTTCTGAAAATAAAGAGAACTGCCCATCACAACCAGGCATAGCACTAAATAATACTGGCTGGTTGCAGTTATTACTTGTGGGGAGTCTTTATATGAGAATATCCATTGTCACTCTAGAAACAAAGGTAGCCGGGAGATTATGACCCTGCAACCCTCTGGACATTATACAGAAGTGAGGAGGAACAAGCAGCCGTTCCTACGGTGCTTATTTCAGATGTGGGGCCACTTGCCACAACTGCAGGACCCCACGTTGAGAAATACACGGTACATTTGCACCAAGAGGAAAGGCAAGGCAAACAATTTTTCTTAGAGCAACTTTCTGCATCTGAGACGTTTCACTATCACATTTCCCAACTTAAAAACCAGCCCCTACCCGCTTCCTTTCTCTTCAGCCATTTCTTCTCAATCTTCTGAGTTCAAGCCCAGCGCAGGTAAGTAAGGCTTAGGGCAGCCGCTGGCCAAGCACCACGTCTTCAAAACACATCTGTTCTGCAGCCTCTAGTCTCTCGGCACCAATCGCACGCCACGCTCAGCCTGGTAACTGCCCGACTTGGTGACAGCCTCCCTCCTCATTTGTCCTGAAACAGTTTTCTGCTTTAACCACTGATGTCAACTTAACTTCTCACCCTGCTCATCTTACAAAACTGCTAAATGACTTGAAAAAAATACCCTTCCAGTTTCCTTACAACACAGTCCACTGCTGGGTCACACGGACCCACGCTCTCCTTCCACACACCCTCGCTGACCAGCTGACCAGGGTCTGACGAGAAGTTGATGCAACGGCAGAAGCGATAGAAGTCCAAGGCACTAAGCATCCAGCAAGCGGTACTGGGAGGACGGAAGTATTCAAGTAGAGTGATTTATACAATTTTACATTCACATTTATTTATCTAATACAATGGAAATACAAAGGAGAAAAGTGAAATCTCAGTAAGTAAAGGACAGAGCTAGCCTTTTTAAGCCTTTCATATTTTACTTTTAAACTACTGTTGTCCAACAACATTTATACATCACAGTGTTTCCACATCAAAACTGATGGCAAAGTTACATGTCCGCAGGGAACTTAATTTTTTTCCTAATTGCTAATGCTGCAGTCAAAGCTGCGAATATCATTTGCTTAAAGCACTAATGACCTATTGTAAGAAAGGGCTGAAACCTCCATCCCTCCCCTGGTGTCTGCACTGGGTTCTAAAGACTGGCTGGATTGGGGTCGGGGGTAGGGGGAGACAGGAGAAAGAAAAACAGTGGGCGACAGGGTAGGAGAGAGCCCAATAGTTTAAATTTTTTGTCTTGTGGTTTATATTCTTGAGGGAGTAAGTAAGGGGTTGGGGTGGCTACCAAAATGAAGAGCCCCACCACCTGAAAATGTAGACGGCTCTGCTTTTCCAGAGCTCTCTAGGAGCCTTCTGACCAACCCCACTTCCCAATGGCTCGCTGCTGGGTCTGGGCAACGACAAAGCGCACACAAGACAGCTGCCCTCCCCTCCTCCCACTCAGGCGATGGTGAGGGCGGGGGGCTCCACTCCAAGGGCTCTAAGCGGGATTAAAACATTCCTTTCTGGCAAGAAATGACCAGTTAAATGCAGCACTAGTAGTCAGCATATAGGCTATGCCCCCGACCCCCCACATTCCATCTCCTGTCCCCAAACCTGCCCCAGGATCGCCTCGGGTCTACGTGGTCCGCAGGTTGGAACCTGGGGGGTTGCTGATGGATTTCTGCAAGTTGCTGATGTTGAAATTCTGTAAGGAGGCTGTTCCCACAGGCTGGAACTGGCTAAGCGGCTGGGGTGCCGGGCCACCCGTCCCGCTCCACTGCGTGCCAAACGGGGGGGTAGGGAAACCGTACTGCTGAGGGGGGCACATGGACTTGGGGAAGTGCCCTAGAGAGGTAGCTGACGCTGCAGAGCCGGGGGCAGAGCCGCCCAGGTTTGAGGTCATGGAGACGCACAGCTGACCGGGCGCAGAGAACTTCCTTGCCATGCCAGGGCCCTGGAGAGAGAACAGGCGGTGAAGCCGTGCAGGTGGGACGGGTACAGGGCGAGAGAGAGTTCTAGGCCTGGGCTGCTCTGACCTTACAGGGTCGGGAGAACAACTCCCAGACAGCCTTTCATCACCATCACTGGCTCCTGACACTCACCACATACCTGTTCTGACTGGAAGGGGGTGGCATCGCATGCCTCGCATGAGTGGCGCAAGCACACACCATTCAGAGTGTTAAGGAAAAGGGAAGAAAAACTGGGCTGACTCAGTTCAGAGCAAGGAATCCAGGGAAAGAAACTAAGAAGGGACCTAGCTGATTGCTGTCTTTTTTCCCGGAAGTGCTAGCACTCAGGAGCCCCTGGAGGTGGTCACGGCAGGGTCCCCGTGCCCAGCGACACTCAGACAGGCAGGAGGAAGCACGAGGGGTGCGCTGACCTCATAGCTCACGTGTCCTTTGCTTCCCCGCCTGCCTGAGAGACTCATGGCGTCCCGGGCCCAGTTGTCCACCAGCTTGTGCAGGTCGTCCGTGAACATGCCCTTCCTGCTGGACGTCACGGCAGGAGGCGGAGCCGGGGCGGCCTGGCTGCTCACGGCTCCCCCAACGGCGTTGGTGCTGCTGGTCCCTGAGGTCAGAAGAAGCAACAAGGCACGCCCGTTAGAAGGGACTTGGGTGGTGACTTCGGGAGAGGAGAGACCTCCCACGATGATGAAGGGCAAGCCCAGGACGGGGGGATGAGCCAGGGAGCCATGCAGAAGGGAGGTTTCAGGGTCTCAGGAGCCAAACGCTGCGTATAGCAGGGCCGGGGGAGGCTCTCCTCAGGAGCTGCTGGGAGGGAGGAGGGCCGGGGCCTCGCTCCGCCCGTCCCCACGGTGTCGGGAGCGCGGACACTTGGTGCTAGGCCTGTGCCCAGTGCCCGCTGAGGAGAGCTGTGTGGTGTAGCCACCAAGCCTGGCTGCCCTGAATGCTGCAGGACAGGGCAAGAGCCGAGGGCCCCCTGAGCACGGGCAGGGTCCTCGCGGGAGCCGAAGCACTGCGAGCACAGGCCTGAGGAGAGCTGGGCTCCCAAGCCACGGGGGAACGGGGTCCGGGACGCGCTCAGCCGTTCTTCCACAGAGAGGGAGACGAGAGAACGCGTGCTCTGTTCAGAAAGCTTCTTCGCCTGGGCCCATAAACATGAATGCAAACATCAACTTGGGAGAGTGAAGGCTCAGCCTCTCCCAACTCCCTGTGAGGAAAGCACGAGGAGGTCTCTGTGCTGCGCCCAAGCCTCTTGGCTCCAGGAAGACACGGCTGCACGGCGGCTGGCTTCTCCCCGCCCTGCCCCTCCCCAAAGAGCAGGCACTCTCTGTGCACCCAGGGAGGCAGGGGGTGCGGGGAGCAGAGGCTCTGGGGCTGTGATGAAGGGTCTCTATGGTTTCATGAGGAAGAAAGGAGTCTGTGTCCTGCCTGATTTCGGCTCTGCTGGAGGGCACACTGGCGATTATTCGAGAGGCAGGTTTGAGGGAAGAGGGAAAGAAGAGTCAGGGTCTTGTGTATTCCCCGCACCCCCACTTTCTTACCAGATCTCACATGTGCTGCAGAATAACTGTAAGCGGCCACTGTAAGGCATGAGCCAAGAGGACTCCAGATCCCCAGTCAAGGCCAGGGCTGAATGTCTACGTGCGGACACTGCCCGCTGTCACAGTCCAGCAGCGCCAGAAGCAACTCGCCCCCCACCCCCCAGGCCCCACGACGGGGGTGGCTCACCCGCCTGGGCTGGGCACCCAAGCCCGAGTGCGGGAGGAACAGCTGTCGTGAGGTGAGGCTGCCCAGCGCAGAGGTCCCGTGCTTCTCAGCACCCAGGCAACACAGCGGGCGGGGGCCGGGGCCGAGTTCCTTACAGGGCGGCACCCAGGAGGACAGTGGGACGCACAGGACACAGGCTTCCGGGACGGCAGCAGGGAGGCAGCGCAGGCGGGGACGGGGGTGGGGGTGGGTGTCAGCGCATGCACGAGGACCGTCTCGCCCCCCGCCCCCCGTGTGCGTGACCACGGCGGTGTGAGCTTGGTGGCGAGTGAGACGATGAGGACGACACAGAGGTCACAAGTGAGCAGAGCTGTCAGCAGCCACGGAGGGGAGCGCAGCTGCCACAGGCCGGCTCAGCTGGGTGCCGAGGCCCCTCGACACTGGGTGCAGCGTGGACACCGGGGGAGCGCCAGCCACACAGGCCACCTTCTCATCCTGGCTTCTGCAAACCGCCTTCCCACAGGAGGGTGACACACACCCCCCAGCTTTCCAAGCAGAAATTAACTCTAGGAAAAGCTGGCTTGGCTACTAAACCCAGGAGAATGGGGGTGCACGTGGTTGGTGGCAGCAGGAAAGCGGTGACGAAACCAGCAGAGCAGGTGTTTCTGAGACACGGCCAGCCTTCAGAGGACACTCACTGTCCTTTAAACCCTTCTCAGTTCTGCTCAAAAATTCTAAAAGCAGTGAGTGCATGCTTTCTCACCAAAAATGTTCTCCTGCCATATAGTCAGCCCCCACCCCTGCCCCCTTCTAGTAACAAGAGCCCACTATGAGCCACGCTTACTGCCCGCCTCCCAAGCACCGTTTTCTGGAAGAGCCCCTTGGCGGCAGCTGCCATTGTCTGCACCATCTACACAGCTGGCTGACTCCTCAGGGGGCGCGAGGCAGCCCCACTCGCCCTACACACACCCGCGGGCGCCCCCACCCACAGCTGTCACAGAGCCGGGTGTGGGCTGTCACCGAGAGCATGGACTGTGAGGGGACTTGGAATCTGGAAGGAGAGCCAGTGGCAACCACTGAGTGTGTTGAAGACGACACCAGAAAAGGGTGCAGGGCTGGGGTCCAGGAGTCGAGAGGCTGCGGGGCGCAAAGAGCTCAGGGCGACGGGCTTCACAGTCAGGGACCAGAAGTAACGGAAAGAAAGGATAATTACTACAGAGCTGGTTGCAAGGGCAGACTTTTTTCACCATCTTCCCTGAAGCACAAAGAGAGAGCAGTGTGTTAAAGATTAGGAAACAGAAGTAGAAATAATTAGACTCTCCAAACAGCACACCAGGGCCCAGCAGGAGAGAGGGAGGGGAGAGGGCCTGGGCTGCGCGGGGGCCCCTCCCGGCCCACGGCCCCACCCCACGCTGTCTGGAGGAGCGAGCCCCACACCAGGCTTCTGGGGCTCTGGCCTCACTGCTGGAACCTCGAATACCCAGGCAGTCTCTCCACGCCCTGGCCCCCTCCTGCTTCTCCTGCTGGGCTGTTAGGACGCACTGCATTAAATGCATTCGCAATTCCACCACAGGAGGCTGACAGGTGGCACCATCATTACAGTTCTCATTTAAACTGGCTAACACACTATTTCCAAACCCTAGACATACATACTAACCCCGTCCCCCCTAGAAAAATCTTTTAAAAGTATGTGGAAAACGAGCAACTTTCAAACAAAAATAAAGCATGAAGCCAAGCCGTGCTTCCAAACCATTATCTGTTTTGAGCACAGAGTGAAGCACCCCAGACTAGTTAAGACCCCAACACCCGAGAGCCCAATATCTCTGTCCATATTTGCTCTTTCAACTTTTTTTTCTTTTTGGCCACACCACACTGCTTTTGGGCCTTTAGTTCCCCGACAGGGACTGAACCAGGGCTCGGCAGTCCTAAACCACTGGGTTTATTTGCTTTAAATCTGCATCTTGCGATCTGCTCACAAAGGCTTACATGATGGACACTGACGTGCCTTCAACGGAGGCAGGATCTCTCATTCATCTGAACGACACTGTAACACCACCTACCTTTCCAAGTGCGATGGGAATGTTCTGAGCTAACCGAAGAGGTGCCTGTCACACAATACCTCCCTCACAAAAATGCCCTGGTCTTCCTCCTTCCCTCTGAGACACTACAGGCCACATAACACCGGACTGACACCTCCAAACACTTGTCCCCTGCTGTTACTGTCCCTTCAGTCATCTAACTGGACACAGGACTTCAAGTGCTGACTTAAGTGCCGAGGAGCTAACACTGTTGGTCAGCCTAGCCTAGCCAGGCCCTGACAGCTCAGCTGGTAAAGAATCTGCCTGCAATGCAGGAGACCCCGGTTTGATTCCTGGGTCCAGAAGATCCCCTGCAGAAGGAACAGGCTACCCACTTCAGTATTCTTTGGCTTCCCTTGTGGCTCAGCTGGTAAAGAATCCGTCTGCAATGCAGGAGACCTGGGTTCCATCCCTGGGTTGGGAAGATCCTCTGGAGAAGGGAAAGGCTACCGACTCCAGTATTCTGGCTGGAGAATTCCATGGACTGTGTATAGTCCATGGGGTCACAAACTGTTGGACACGACTGAGTGACTTTCACTCACCCACTAAGGCTTGCCAGGAAAGCCGTTGCCCTACCAAGCGGGGAAGGCCTTCCACCTCCCTCTGGGCTACACAGCCCTGGACTAGTGTTGTATGAGGCCCAAGGACCTCTGAACCACACTCAAGAGACGACGACAGTCCGAGCACATGCACTTAAAAAGTATGTCAACAGCCACATCAGAAGTTTGAGGCCTTAACAGAGAAGATCTTTTAAGCTCTAAACAAAGGTTTTTTACTTAAACCTCAGTTTTGTTTTTAAAATTCTCATTTCAACATATGCTTATCAACTACTGGAATGTGCCAGGCTGATTAGAGAGAAAAGACGTGTGCTTCCCTGGGCTCCTGCCTCGTGCCTGTGATCTCACCGGGTCTGTGCAGGACCACCCACACTCCACATGCAGGGAGGTGGGCTGGAGAGGCAGGAGCCTTGTTTTGGGGAAGAAAGCTGAGAAGTCCCAGCGATTTTGTTAAAAAGCCCATCTTGGCTTGCAGGTGCTGCCCCTCGGTCTTAGTGAGCTTAATTTATAAGACGAACTACACCAAAACCCTCTTTGAAACCCTCAGAGGGCAGTGGTGGTGAAAACATCCAGGGAAGAGATTCCAGCATCTTTACAATTGATAGGTGGTTATGCTTAACTGAGATTACGAAAACAAAAACAAAAACAAAAAAAACAACTTTCAATCTACTCTGAAAAATAATACAAAAACAGGGGTTCAGTTCTCCCTGCAGCGGCGGTCAGGAAGCTTGCTGTGACTCCTAATGCCAGAGCAAGGGGTAGCACTATGCATGGCTGGGCGCGCAGGCATCACTATGCTGAACGACCCAGCAGTCCCTTGCCCTGGACACCGTGCTGCCCTCTGGCACAGGCTGAGGAAGAGGCAGTTCTACCAGAAAATTCATTTTGAAGTTTACAGAAACCTATGATCAGATCTCCATCTTCTATCGTAATTAACAGAGGCCCAAACTTCTGAGGGCGACACTAGCTCAGCCAAGCCACCGCAGAGACGATGCACAGACACAGATGAGGGTGGACTGCGTGAGACAAGACCCGCGGCAGACACAGGGGCGAGGAAGAGTAAAGGTGTTACACACAAAGAGCCAAGCAGGGCGTACTCAGAAATCGCGTCCTCCTGCCGCCAGCTTTGAACGTCACCTGCTCGGACGCACAGTTAAACTTGGCACAGCCTGTGAGAGGGGAAGAACGGGGAGAACAGGGAGAGAAGAGACAGAACACAGCTACGAGACGTTAGAACCCGAGCTGAGAGCCAGATGTACTAGGACGGCACACAGAGGGACGAGCCTGCAGGACAGGCCTGCGCGCCAGAGGCAGGGGTCAGGTCTGTCCCCCACCAGCCCAGACTGCGCCACCCACCAGCACGCTCAGAGACAGGCTAATCTCTAACCTTCGCAAAGCTGCAGCAAAGGCACCTCCGTTTGCCATCTAGATTCCCCTCATTCTTTTCCACCCAGATGCCCAACAGCTTTTAAGTTTTGTCTAATGTTACTAAAAGGTCTTTCCTCTACAGGAATGTTCTGAGTGATCACTTTATTAAACCTCTGTTTATTAAATGACCTATACTTGGGAAGTAGATTAAAGGTAGCAACTTGAATTTTAGGGCTATTCACTTTAGTATGTCTCTCTCACACTTAGAAATTATTAAAGTCTACATTGGCTGAACAAATGCATTAACTTTCAGAAAGGGCTAAAACACCTAAGAATCTGGTTTCAGGAAACCCTAGTCCAGTATTAAATCATAAGTTCCAAATCCCAAAGGAGTCCTGCACCACACTGAGGCGTCACAGGGCTACTTTCTGCTGTAATCCCTTGAAGAAAACCTACTTCCACCAGAACGGAGCAGTGATCCCACCCAAGCGAGTTGCTACCCACCCCCCTCTGCAGCCCAAAGAACCATGTAGGCAGCAGGTTCCAGGTCAGCTGCTCCCCCAAGCCACCCGCCTGCCCCAGGCTTCTGCCCTGCATGTGGCTGTGTCTGCATTTCAAGGCTCCCGGAGGATGGTGGCTGCCTGTGGCTCTCACCTTGACCTGGCGCAGAAAGGCTTGGTACTGAAATGGCACCATCGCTGGTAAAGGCCGAGTACAGGTTGTCACTGGAAGGAGATGGCTTCACAGGCTGTAACAGCTGGTTGGGCCCTGTCTCCGGGACGCTGCCAGGAGCGGGGAGGGTCTGCTGAGGGTGCAAGACTGAAGCTGCACTCTGGCCAGACAGGGTACCTGTCAGAAGACACAGTGGTGTGAGGCAGGGCACAGCTCTCCCCCTGCCCTGGACAGTACTGTCTGCTGTTTGTCCCACCAAGGGAGTGATAACAGGTCAGAAGCTACAGACCAAAGGGCAAAAGCCTCTGGACGGGATGGGGAGTAAGAGATGAAGGAGAGGCAACAGGGCTGCAGGACCCCGTCCCTGAAGCTGCTGAGCTGCAGATAACCCGGGGGACTCAGGAGTCCAAGCTGGGTAAGATGACAGCACGTGCAGGAGACAAGGGAACGCCACTGCGTGACCTCAGCCCTGCCTTTTACCCTCTCATAGCTGAGAGTGGTCCACAGACAGTCTCTCCTTAGTCCTTCTGGTCCATGTGTCAATCAAGTACAAAGAGGTGTCAAAAAATGATACAGGGATTATAGAGTAATGCATATTTAGAGTTATTTTTGATAGGCAGCTTTCACTCATTAGCCAGGTGTCCTGAAGTGGACACCTGGCTATTCCTTAGTATAATTAGTGGAACAGAAGTACACTCCAAAAGAAGGCTGAAATTGGGATCAGAATCTAAATTAGCTGCTGTGACTTATGATCTCACATCTCATAATGAATTGGCTCTAACATCCCAGAGAAAAGGTTTGGGCCCCTGAAAACTTGCAGAGAATGGGAAGCTATTAGGCCTGCAAGTGCTGTCCAATACAGTTAACATGAGAACTGAAGAGCAAGTGCCAAGTGTACTGGAGTATAAGTATGTAAGTGTGTTACAGCTGCTTTTACTTACAACTAGTTATCTAACATTACCATAACTTCACCGAAGGGGAAAAACTCTACATAATAGAGAAAAAACAGGCAAACCACAAAAATAAGAGATTATGATTTAACTATTTTTTTGACTATAAATACTAGCATGTTCTTTATTCCCATACAGCTAAATAAAACAAAACTTTAATCAAGGACATTATCACATGACATACCCAAACACCTATATGAAATTTACATTCATCCCAATTGTGATTATGACCACTCCACTCATTAAAAAGAGAGAACTGACCTGGACTTTACTAAAGAGAAAACAGTGTGTTTTCTTCCAGCTGCCTAGGAGTTTGGGGACATGTGAGTTCTATGAGTCAAGAACAACTACACATGAAGGAAACCACCAGACAGCAATACAGGCAACACAGGAAAAGGCCACAGTACTACCCTGTCTTCCAGGCTCAAAAAGAGGTTCTATAAACATGGGGAGTGAAGGCAAGGAAGTGAGACTATAGGAAAGTCAAACTCCTTCACAATTAATTCAACTCAAGTAGCCAATATTCAACAGCTTCTACACACAGATGGAGACAGAAACACAAGACAGGATGGCCACGGCTGACCTGGCCCAGGGCTTTTATTCCCCAAAGAGCTGCTGCGACTGGACTTGCTCCCTTTGCTTTTGGTGGGTCGCCTCCTTCTCCCTGCAAGGGGGGCTGCTGGGGGAATGATGACAGCAGGAGGAACCTTGCCCAGTTTGGTGTATAAAGACTCAATTTCGTGCTTCTGGCGACTCTGCAGGTCCTGAATCTCTTTAAGATGTCTACAAAAGATAACCAAACAATTAAAAAATAGAATAACCACCTCTGTTCCAAAAAGAATTAACATGATTTCACCTTCACGCACAGGTTTACTTACTAATGAATCTGTCCCTCAAATGCACTTCATCTAACTTCTACCAGCTTGAGATTCTCGTCTGTCAGCTCTTCTTGCTGGCCTCTACCACCCAAGCCAATTCCAAAAAGCTCCTAAGTGAAGTGAAGTCACTCAGTCGTGTCCAACTCTTTGCGACCCCATGGACTGTAGCCCACCAGGCTCCTCCATCCATGGAATTTTCTAGGCAGGAGTACTGAAGTGGGTTGCCATTTCCTTCTCCAGAAAAAGCTACTAGCCAACCACAAATGGCTGATGATGTTCCAGAAGGATTTCCTGACTTTGAGGCTCTATACAGGATACTGAACTGGCAACTCAAATCCAGTTTGTCAACTGTGACCAAGAAAACCTGTTCAAGTATTCTACACCCCAGTGCCATTACCAGATTCATTCAGTAGGCTAAGAAATGGTCAAGATTAGGTTAATAACGCTGAAGTGCTAGTGTTAAAAACCACATGTAGCAGTCATGCACAGGTGCTGAGGCAGTTCTGTAACTAGGGATGCCCTGAGTCCTTCCAAGAACTACATCCAGAGGCCCCGCTCCTGTGTCACCTCTCCAGCACCAGGAACTGGGTCCTCACACAGCTCTGCTGCCACCCTCATGGGAGAAACACACTCACTTTTCCCGTAGTCGGCGAAGCTCTAACTTTAAGTCCTCGTCTTCAATGTCTGACTCATTGTCGCTGCTCATGTAGGAAGAGTTGAAGGAATTGCTGAGGCTCTGACTGAGGCTCTGGGCAGGAAGGCTCTTGGAGCTCAGCTGCGGAGGGGAGTGAGGGCTCCCTGAGCCAGCATCCACGTCCCGGCTGAGGAAGGCAGCCTCCAGGTCGGAAGACGGCCCGTTCAGATGCGAAGGCTCAGACAGTTCGGGTTTCTCTTTCTTTGGCGTCACGGTGGGAGGAATGTCGTGTTCTGAGTCCATGAAAGGAGAGACCACTGGCTCCTCTCCCTTCACCTCAGCCATCTTGTCTTCAGTTCTGGACACAGAGAAGCGACCCACTCTGCTCGCTGTGGTGGTCACCTGAAAACGGCCCACCTTGCTAGGCTGCCCAGCTTCTGAGGCAGGTGGCTGGTGGGCGCTGTCAGGCATGTCTGCAGAGGCGCCCCGGACGGCCAGCCCGTTGGGCTCTGCTTTCACCACGGTGCTCTCGGGGCTGCTGCTTGACAGCACCGAGGACTCTGACGTGCTGGATGCGAAGTGGACAGACTTGGCATCCTCCGACTTACTTTTACCCTCCTTCTGGGGGTCATCCATTGCAACTGAGACCTGACACAATAGACCAAAGTGAGACTAAAGAACTCCCAGACACTCCATTTTCACAACAGATGATAAAACAGTGAAGCACTTCAAGTCCCAGTCTGAGTAGGCTGATCATTTGTTTACACAGGCCCTCCACCTCAGACTGCGAAAACAGAAGGAACCGCACTGCAGAGCATGACACGTCTGCACTGAGATGTGCAGTCAGATGCCCATTCTGAGCAGCTGGCTAAGCCCAGCAAATTCGCTACTTCCATTATCTCCTGTTGTGCACAGGACTCAGATCACATCTTATTAAAATATAAATAACAACAGGTCACAGAATATTGACGATTGCTTGTAAACAAGAGAAACTACAAAGATTACATCCAATAAATGTTAAATGACAGCTAAGCTTCAAGAAATAGGACAACTAGCTAGCGCTAAAGGAAGGATCCAGATTCCTGTGCTAGTTCAACAATGTATTAGAAATACAGTCAGTGAAGCCACAAACTCCGAGAACACTTTACAAATAAGAAGAATGTGATCCAATACCCCCAGCTTCAAGTGCTATCCTGAGAATAGCTAGAAAGTAGCTAAGAAAACAGAAAAAGATTTTTTAATCCCAAAGCATCTTTATCTCATACTCTTTTTTTTTTTTTTAACTTTACAATATTGTATTGGTTTTGCCATATCCCTATCACTAACCCAGAAAATATTCACTTGTTTCCCAACTGGGAAAATATAATTACATGGTGTCATTTGATGCTGACTCAGTATTTTCACTATGGAAATCAAACTTAAGTTATCCTAAACATGAAAACTTTTTTATACAAAGATGTTTACTGTTACTTATTAAAAAATTAGAAACTGCCTAATGACTGACAATAGGAGAATGGCTAGGTAACCCTACCCCTAAATGGGAAAAGCTACAGAGAGCTATCAGAAAAGAAGCAGGGTCAATGTCAGGTCCACACATGCACAGAGCAAAAGGAAAAGAGGAGGATGGGCAGGGAGGACAACTGTCCACTGCTTCTCTAAGTATTCTTCAGAGTACTTCAGAATACCACTCTGAGTATTCTTCATTTTCCTGAATGAGCATGTGTTATTTTAAGAGAGGAAAATGATAAACAGCTCTAAAGTGCTCCTAAAAAAGACGTATCATTGATGGCAATTAGGTCCCCAAAGACAGATGTAAGTTTCTTATATACACACTCCCACCCCGGAATCGGAAATCCCTTATCATACATACACCACCACTCACCATATCGGGGATCGATCCTTCGTTACACACACACTACCCCTTAAAAGCGAGAGTCTCACCTGAAATCGCCCCATCTTCAGAACACCAGCTGTGGAAGTGGGCGCAAGGACAGGAGCTTCTGTGACTTGAGAGACTGAAAGAACTACACCGAGGAGGAAGAGAACGAATGTCAGCATCTTTTTAGCAGCTTCCTTTCCCTAGCCAGAAGCAGAGTCAACAGAAACTGCGCATTCCAAGAAGAAACTCGTTAGAGGAGAGGAACACTTCCTTTTGTCTGTCCCCCTTCGCTGCGCCCAAAAGGGGAAACGGTTACTGCTCACCTTCCTACCAGACACCTTCTGTGTAAAGATTACATCGCTGTGAAACCCTCTGTCTCCCCTGTATACCATACAGAGGACAGCACACCACGTGGAGGAATAAAAGCCACACAGCAGCAACGCGGCTTCCTGGCTTAGCTCACACAAGAAGAGATACTAAGGCTGACGGGCAGGGACACTATAGCTCTGCCCTGTAACTCAAAGATCATGAGATTCTGTTGAGGACACTAAAGACCCATTTTAAATGGGAACTAGCTATAGCAGACTTTTATAGCAGCAAATGCTCTAATATGTATATTCTTATATTAAAAATCTGTACAGTAAATTAAGAATGGGAGTACTGAATCACTGCCATTTAAAACTCTGACAGACATAAACTGATCTCCAAAAAGGCTATATATATACACCAAGTCTCCAGTGGCTATTAACTTATGAATTTACCAAGGACAGGGGAAAAATATGACGACTTGTAGTTTTATTCTACTGTTCTGTTTCATAAAGGAAGTTAAATATTTTCACGTCTATGTTTGTGTTTTTTTCCCCCGTTATCTTTTTTTTAATTTTGGTCTATGCCAAATTTACAGAAATTCTTTATACTGGCAAAACAAAGTCCTTTTTGTGACAGGCATATACAACACACACATTTCCCAGGTTTTCATTTATCTTTATCTTTGGACGTAACAGTACTTTTCCTCCATGCAGAAATTGAAAATCTATTAATGCTTCTGGGCTGGGTATTAAATGTAATAACAACATCTTTCTCTGTATCAGGGAGTAACAAACTATGATCTGTGAACCAAATCTAGCCCACAGATTGTTTTTATAAATAAATTTTATTGGAACATAGCTCATTCATTTATTATCTATTACTTCTGTGGAGCTACAATAGGTTAGATATTTGAGTAGTTGTGACAGAGACTGGATGGCCAGCAACACCTGAAGCATTTCCTCTCTGGCCTCTTACAGAACAAGTTTGTCAACTCTGCTCTAGATAGTGGGGAAAAAAAGATCCCTTTTGTTTTCTTACAGTTCTGCTTTATGGCAGCATTTTCCATCTCTGTTCCACTCTGAATTTATTTTGGCCTAGGCTAGTGATACATCTTTACTTTTTTCCAGATGGCTGTCCAGTTGTCCAAACTACTTAGTGAAATACCCCATCTGTCTCATTGACTTAAAGGCCATCCTTTTCATATTCTACATTCCATTTTAGTTTGTCCATTTCTAGACTTTCTCATCTATTCCACTGATTTTCAAGTCACTTCTTTCAAAATAAGAGCCAATTCATAGTGTGACTGTCTTGAAAATAATTTAATTTAGAAAGGTCTTAAGTGAAACTTAGCACTTTTAAGGAAGACAGGAAGTAGTAAGAGCATTCAGGCAATCTTACTAATAGTTATACAGGGAATTATACTTATGGCAGGTGATGTTGAGGAGGATGGTTATCTGGGAAAAGGCAACAACAAAAAAAGTGTCAAATTTCCCATGTTCGGTGGGACTGATGGTGAAAAGAGATTTACAACAAAACTTTATAACAACAATAGTTGATATGAACCTACAACTAACATCATGATAAAAGCTGTAATAAAACATTTAAGCTGTTGGTATGGATAATTTTTACAGAATTAAATTTTTTTGGAAATGTGTCTTTTAAAAACAGATTATTTTATAGACATGCCAATTCTAAACAATTCAGAAATAGACAAATAATGTTTAAAACTGAGAATCTGAACTCTTACATGTGCATTTTCACCATCCATGCTGTTCAAGCTTCTATATTTCTATACATCTCAAAAACTAAGAGGCTGTGAATAAATTAACTTTTATCAATATGCTTGAATTTCCTTGTTATGTTTTAGCAAGGATCTGGCCTAGCTAAAAACAGAGTTTTATGCTAAGAAACTATCATTACCCCCTAGGAAGCCACCACTCAAAAAGAAGTAAAAACCTCATGACCCTACTGCTCTAGATGTTAGTATCAGTTCTTGTCAATCAGGAAATACGTAAGAATGTCCTCTGACAGTCTCAAGGACACCTGCAAACTCTCAAGAACGTGTACCTCCCCCCATCAACTACAGGAAGGCCTGGCGTGGGAACAGAGAGGAAGAAGGGTGCTCTCACCATCCTTCGGAAGTTGGGCTCCGGTCTCCACAACTGCTGTTGGAGCCACCACAGACACGGGCTGCAAGACACACACAGACGCCACCACGGCTTTAGCGTCAGAGGCTGAGGAAGAGGGTCTCTTCCCTGCTGCCTTTCCACTGGCCAGAAAGACAGGATGTGTGAAGAAACGCTTTTGTCTAAGGTGATTTTTCTTTAATAACCTAAAAACTAGTCTGATATAAAGAAAGACAGATAGTAACCTAAAAACTAGTCTGATATAAAGAAAGATGGATGTTTCAGAGATTTTTAAAAGAAATTTTGAGTCTTAACCTTTCCAAATCCCTTTCTTAATTTTTCTTATGGAATGCTTAAACGTGGATATTCACAGAAAGGTAACTTAAATCAGAACATTATTTTGTCACAAGCCTAAAAGGAAGACGTTAAGACTTCAAACTTAAAAGTGTGGCCTCCTCCCAGGCATAAACACGGAATCCACAGGGCTGGTCTGTGGGAGAGCTCTAACTACAGGGAAGATGAGAAAATCAAAACCAATGTCTTGCTCGGTTATGCTACTAGGTCAGTGTTACTCCTTCATTAACCATCTCATTTCTGTTGACTGGAGCAAAAGCAAAGACTCCACTTCGGTGCTAAAGGTATTCAAAGTGGTCAAGGTCACAGCTTACATCCCAGGAACATAACACATGAGGGTTATGGGGAGATTTTATCAAGGTCATCAGAACTCACTCCAACGGCAGACGTCAGCATGCCACTCTCGGGACTGAGGGTTCTTCTCAGCTGAGCGTCCAGGTCTCCCAGGGGCTGCGGGGGCTGAAGGACACAGCATGGTGAGCACAGCCTTGGGCACGGCCAGTGCCAACGCACACGGGACACACTGCTTCCTGCTCAGACCACATGGCATGTCCTTCTCTGCTCACTCAGTACTAAACCCAATAATCTACACTCATCTTAGCTTTCCTGCTTGAATGATTCACCAAGCTCTCTAAACAGTATCATCAAGTTCTCAAGATACACAAAAACCCAGTTACATTTATGTTTTTACAGTTTTGAGGTCTTCTTTCTTATATCTGTCCTCTCCATAAAAATATATTCTGAAACATGTACAGGGTTGACTGGCAGATTAGCCGTATTGTTCCCTATTTTCTTCTTCAGTTTGGTCTTCTTCCTGAGGACCTGTCCTTGTGAATAACAGTAGGTATTAGCACACCGTCACTGCCTTGGCTTCTATCAACCGTGCGTCTCTCTAGCCTTCCTCTGCTTAGCCTCACTCCCAAAGGTCTAATTTGCAGTTTCTCATTTCACATTTTGGGCCTTCTGAGGAACTGGAATACATGTTTTTAATGAGAAAGTAAGTTCAAGACTTTCACATTCTTTTCCAAAGTTTAGCAGCTGATGGAGTGGGTTCTCTATTGGAGTTATTACTTTATTTAGCAAGTTGCTTAAATTATGGTTTTACTGTGTATCTGGGATCAATTTCCCATGTTTTTTCTTACATCTTATTCTAAAGTTAAGTCCCTAATTTATTTTCACTGTTTACTAGCTTGTCCCGTGTCACAAGCTCTTACATAGCTACAATGGGATCATGCCCAGTACTTTATAGGAATTTGACTCATGTGTGGTATTGGGGGTAGACTGGGAAAGGCCATATTAATTCACAGACTGTAGGTGATTCTGACCCCGAGTGAGCAGAACGGGTGTGAGATGGGATCTCATTATTATGTCACTGGTTTCACTTGTCTCTGAGCAATCTCATGTTAGCTGAGCTCTGCTGGGTTTTGGATTTTAAGATTAATACCTGTTTTTCATAACCATGACCCTCTCATACCCAATTACGTACTTCATTAGGAGGTCACTGAGAGAAATGTCAAACATTCAAGAAAAAAAAGGCCGTTATCAGTTATCAGGGTGGCACCCTTTTCTTAGGAACTTTCACCATTAATTTAGATTACATAAAAATTTTTCACTTGCACAATGGTGTAATCTTTCAGTATTCTACAAAAGTATGAATGACAAAGCAGTTCTATCTTTTGTCAAAATGTCACGTTTGCTATTATTTCCATAAGATATGAAAAAATATTAACAGTAAATGATTTCTAGATGATTTGCTTCTGACTTTAAGTAGGGCCTATATCATCAGCTACGGTGTTTTAAAAGCAAGTTGTTACTAAGTTATAACCAAACAGGAGCCAGAGGCAAGATCCTGCAGTGGAGAACTGCAATAAGCTTTGAGAAAGAAAGGAGGCACAAACAGAAATTTGCCAAGTTGCAGGGCACCTGAGTTAGTGAAGGTCCTGGAAAAGGTGGCAGCTGCTCGCTGGGTGGAGTACCAGCTGGAAGTTCAGTGCCCATGGGCAGCACCTACAGACAATGAAGGGAAATTCAAGTCCGTGAGATGCTGAGCAGAGACAGCATACAGAGAGCAAACCGACTAATTCAAATGCAGAAGCGTAGGAACAGGACGCATCTGGTTAAGGGAACTCTGTTGCCTTGGTTACACTCTGGTATCTATCGTAAATAAAGGACGTTATAACCGTGGCACTCTTAGAAGGGTTACCATGATATACCAATACAATGAACAGAACTTAGTAAAAGGCTGTTCCCGAGAGAAAGCAGAGCAGATGAAGGCTGTTGAACATGAGGCACAGGCCAGGCCCTCGCAAGCCTGTCTGGCACAGTGTCATCAGGCTGTCTGAGGGCACAGCACAGTTCAGAAATAACTATGGGGCAGGTCTGATAGCAAAAGGCATCAGAAATCTAATGCTATCAAGTCATCTGTATGCTGTCTGAGTGAAGCCACTGTACTACCCCTCTGTACAAGGGATCTCACGCCGAAGGCAAGGCAGAAAGAGGGGGAAGCACACAACAGGGGAAACACAGCCTTGTTATCTGGAGAAGAGCAGAGACTGAAGATGGCAGAATGAGAGGAAGGCTCCACAGCAGAACCAGCAAACACATTCTAGTAATCGTATCCTTAACGTTAGATTCACTTCTCCTTCCATCAAATTTACCACCAACTTCCAACTTTTTATAAACTCCAAATTGTGTGTCTATGGAATCTGAGCAAAGCAGAAAGCCTGCTTCATTCTCATGGAAACAAAGACTGTGAACTGCTGTGGCCAGGCACAGCTGCCTCAGGAGCACCCCACACCCTGTGGGGTACGGGCTTCTTCAGTCTCAGTCTGCACCAGTTCAGAAACAACGCCTGTATTTTACCTTCTATACATTCTTAGAAAATCTTATAGTTAACCCCCAATCCTGCCACATTTCAAAAGAGAAAAATCTCCAAGTTCAATGAACATGTATTCTAAAATCACCTTCAATTAATTTAATAAATATCTACTATAAGGAAGCCAAGCATCATTGTAACTATACTACAAGGCTGAACTGAAAAAGTGTACTTGAGGGTGGGGGATAGGGAAGAACAATATTTTCCCAACTATTTCAAAATAAGAATCTTACTGGAGGCTTAGTTAAAGGTGGCTTTGCTGGAGCAGTTTCAAGTTTCACTCCTGGCGCAGAGCTGACTGGGGTGGAAACTTGACCAGGAGTGACCGTTGGTATAACTGACAAGCCAGCTGCTCCTAAGGGCAGACTGGTTGGTGGCAAGCAAGTACTGGCAGTGGAAGTCAGAGGCTTGCTTGGTGCAACAGCAGTGGTTGGGAGGCCTGCTGTGACAGCGGTCTCTACAGTGAGCGAGGTCTCCAGAGAGACGGGGGCGTGTTGGGCTCCAGAAGAACTGTGCTCACTAAAGAGAGATCGCAGCTTTTCCTCCAAAGTCTTGATGTCGTCGATCCCGGGAGCTTTGGGTTGAGTGTCGGCGTCTATCTCGGGACAGTGAGTGTGGGGCTGGTTGGGGAGTGGAGCGGGCTGAGGCTGACTATGAACCAGGGTCTGTTGCACAGCAGGCACACTGACAACAGGTTGTACCAGGGGTGGAATACCGGGTACCTGGGGCAGTAGAGGTGCTGACATGGGTCCTGCCTGGGAGAGTACGGGAGTAGAGGTTACGACTGATGGGAGGACCAAAGGGTGAGCCGCAGCAGTAGGCTGAGAAACAGCACTGGACACTCCTGCTCCAGGGGCGGGAGAGGACGAGGTGGCAGGAAGGGACAGAGCCAGGCCAGTGGTGCTACTATGGGCCGTCTTATCCAGTGCGTGGGCACTGACCAGCACTGTCTCTGCCAGAGCTGGGGCAGAGGTACTGCTGCTGAGAGCAAGGGACGGCAGTGCCGTGAGGCTAGGGCCCAGAGCGGCAGCGGGCACGGCTGTCAGCGTGGCCAACCCGGTCGAGCTGCCTACCGCGGGCTGAGACGGCACAGGCGGAAGCTGAGCAGCAGAGGCAACAGCGCTGCCCACAGCAGAGGCTGGTGTCAGGGATGCGGGTGCAGAGGGGAAAGTGCCTGCACTGGAGGCCCCGCTGCCAGGGGTGGGAGCCTGTGCCGCCTGGGGCGCTGGTAGTGCCGAGAGAACTGCAGGGATGGTGACGCTGGGGGCCACGCTGGAAGGTGCCAGGGACTCAGACACAGGGGGTACAGGGAGACCACTGGGAGGCATGACACCTGTTCCAGGGGCCACTGTCACCTCAGTCTGAATGACCGATGTGGTCACGTCACTAAGAGGGTGGCTCGGGGCAGGGGCTGACACCGAGGCTGCGGCTGCTGCGGCTGGGGCTCCAGGGGCACTGCTCAGGGTGGGAGGCACTGCTGGAAACACGGGGCCTGTCTGACCAAAGTGGGGAGGGGCCGTACTCGGCCCTTCTGCCATCCGAGCATGTCTAAGTTCAGAAAAGGCCTGCTGCAGACTAAGGGATGAGGCAGAGTGAGACAAGTTCATTCCAGGGCCAGCAGATGTGGAAGCAGCAACTGCAAAGGAAAAGGAAAACTCAGACTCAGTTCGTTGTAAAAAGCCAGTTCAGAAGGGTGCCCTCACCTATCCTTGGGAATCTTAACAGTGCCACACACCCAAAAGGTACATGAACCCTCCTGAGCAGGTGTCAGCATGTGACAGGGGAGCTCAAGCAGAGTAGGTCATCTTGTATGAATATGTACTTCTGAAGGGACACGGAGGGACCGCAAGCTGTCCATGGTAGTAGGCATGGAGACACACATGGTGCTGAACCCACTCGGCTTCGGTCATACAGGCTATGTCTAGTGTGGCCTCCTTCCATGCCCATTTGCTTACATCCACTCTGTTCATCATCTATTTCCCTTCTCCATATGTTTATCTGTTGGTTAGTCAATTTTCTACTCCTCTCTACTGTCTACATGTCGTCATTTGACCAAGCTTCCAATCTAGGAGGGAGAGACATAGGATTTATACACGTATGTGGGATAAACAATTTCTTACCCGTATCTGAAATTTCAGTGAAAAGTTTTGATTCTCGTAATCGACTTTCTGGCACAGGACTTACTATAAACCGTCTTCCAGCAGAATGAACAACTTGAGTTAAAGAACTGGCAGGAATGCCTGCTTAAAAAGAAACAAACCACTTAACTGTGCTATTATTACATACACAGTCACCAACACAAAGCTTCAAAATTTCATCATTAGCACACACCTTCTTAGGTAAAAGGTTAGAATAAACAATAAAAAGAAAAGAAATTCACCTATCTGTTGTGGCAAGGAAGATGCAGGAATTGGTTGTTTGAACTCTCCTTCCAATTTCTACAACAAACAAAAGAGATTAAATGTGTTCTCTAACTCAATCTTAATGATCAAGCAAAGCAAATGGCCACATGCAAAGAGAATATAAATGCTGATCGTCGCAGTTACAGGTGTGATGTGGTATCACTGGACGCTCGCAAAGTGTCAGACTAGACGGCTCAGACTCCGCAAGGCAAATTCAGCATACTTTTACCATAAACAGAGCTTCACCATGGGAATGATGAACCTACCTGGGTGCCTGAGAAGCCATAGTCATCCTTGCCATGGAGACTCTCCAAGCTCTGGTCACCCTCTGGCTCCACGCTGACATCCTCACTGAGCATCTCGTCAGCTTTCTCAATGATCTCCCGCACTTGCTCCACAAACGCATCTCTCTCCAGTGCCAGAATAAAGTCATTGTTCACCTGTAAGAGGAACGCGGCGTCAACCTTCCGTACAGTGCTGGGGCTTTAGTCATCCCACCACCACTTCTGCCCGTCTGTGTAACACCCATACTGGATTTGATTACCACATAAGTCGGTTCTTCAATACCTAGTTATACACGACCTAGAAAAAAACACCTCTAAATCACAGGTTTGGTGTGCCAGTTAAATTCACACTGAAATAAATATGTTACTGTCAAAACAATTCACAGAATACTGCACATGCGCCTACGGCAGTGGATATAAAGATCAAGGACATAGGAAAAGTCTGGAACTCCAGAGACGTACCATAATTGTGGCTATCTCCTCAGGGTTGTCACCATCTAAATCAAATTTGAATGTAACCATCTTCCGATTGTGAGTCTCTAACTGACATTCTACCACCCGATCTCCCTTATTTGAAACCTAAGAAGAAAAAAAGAAAGGTACTTCATATCTCAGAACACCACACTCAGCTCTGGGACTGAATGTGACAGGTAACACAGGCCAAGCACTGCCTCTTATACTACTAGCAAGGAATCCTGAAGAAAATATCAGCCTTTCAGCTACTTATATACTTATGGAGAAGGAAATGGCACCCCACCCCAGTATTCTTGCCTGGAGAATCCCATGGACAGATGAGCCTACTGGGCTACAGTCTATAGGGGTGCAAAGAGTTGGATACAACTGTAGCAACTTAGCATGCACTTGCATACATCTTTCACTAAAGGGTCTGGAAGAAACGTAAGGTCTTTGTTCTACAAATAAAACCGTATTTTTTCCCTAAAAGATAAGACAGTGCCTTCTCATAGAAAGATCGAATGTAACAATATCATTTGGGTGATTAAAAAAAAAAAAGATCCCAAACTTTCATCAATATACCCAAGCTTTATAAATATTTAAAAGTTATTAGTCAACTACATGAGGCCAGAAGTCAGCAACACTTACATTGAGAATTCTCAGTTTGGGGCGGGAAGGCTTCTCGTGACGAGAGCGGCTCCTTATAGACTTCCGATGCAGCCGCTTCGTGGTCCTGCCCTCGTGCCTCCCGCTGGATGAGGGGACATTCTCGTTGCCATCACTCAGGCCTGAAGCCACATCTGAATGTGCGCTGCAAAGACAATGTGCAGTTTATGGTGCAACGTCAACCTCCCTTCTATTCATCCTCCCACCAAGAGCGGAGAACTGCCCTTCATATTTCAACCTCCCTTCTACTCCATCCTCTCGCCAAGAGCGGAGAACTGCCCTTCACATTTCTACCTCCCTCCTATTCCATCCTCCCGCCAAGAGCGGAGAACTGCCCTTCACATACCTGTCTATAGAAGAGACCACCGCGGCTGGCTGGGCAGGCTGTGGCTGAGCCCCGGGAGCTGGCTCTGGAGGAGCCACCTGAGAGACGACCTGAGTGCTCTGTGAACAGAAAGGGAAATTCACACCTCGGCCATAAAGCAGTTTATTACTGACCATCCCCAACTACTAGTCTTTTTTTTCCTTATCCCTCCCCTAAGTCCTAAAAGCACTATAACTCTCAATTTCAGCATCTACAGACAGTCGTCTTAAAGTTGCGAAGGAAATTTCTAAAGCTAGTCTCTGGTACAGACTGCATGGTATGTCATCAGCCAGAGGAGCGGCCAGGCAGCAAGAAACTACAACCTGCCATGCGCCAGCATCTCACCACAATGTGCAACCCGGCAGGCAGAGCAAATGCAGAAGACGCTCAGAGCTCTCTCGGAGGGGGCAGAAAGGGCCACTGGGAGCATAGCGGGGGAAGCTATTCTGGTGACTGCCCACGGCAGGAACTTGTGAAAGAAAGGGTTAAGAACGACGGCTAGAGGGCCAGCTAGAGAAGTGAAGTGCTAACAACCGTTATTCTTCTCAAGGCACACTCACTTCCCAACAGAACAGCCAGTGGCAACAAGGCCCCCACACTGGCATTTCATTCTGCTGTAAGAAAAAGTCATTCACAAGTTAGTTTGAAATAGTTTCCAAATGAATCCTAAGCCAGGGAACCTATGTTTCTCCTTTGTCATTTCTATCCCACTGTATGTATGCTTCAGATATAAACATGCAGGAACTCCATTTACCTCCAGAGCTGCTTGCTGGGAGGATGTGGTGGGGGCTTGTGCTAAGCTCACTGCCGGCTGGGACACCTGGACCTGTCCTCCTACACTGCCCACAGGAACCAAGAGACTGGATTCCACATAGGGCTGCACCATTGC
The DNA here is from genome assembly GCF_029378745.1 of Bos indicus. Classification (NCBI taxonomy): domain Eukaryota; kingdom Metazoa; phylum Chordata; class Mammalia; order Artiodactyla; family Bovidae; genus Bos; species Bos indicus. Next base: position 108,216,105 of record NC_091764.1, on the reverse strand, counting down.
AGGAAAGTAACCCGGGGCAGCCAGCGCCTCTGTCGGCATGGGAGGGGACAGGACTGCAGAAGGCAGGCACACAGAAGCTGCGCTGGAGGAGGGAGCAATGTTTGAGTCTCCTGGGTACTGCGATGGCAGTCGAGGTGGGAAGCCCTGTGACAGAAACGAGGAAGGGAAATTAGTGCAGGTTGGGTCATCAAATGAGCAAAACAGCAAGACATGCAAGGGAAAGAGAAAAAGAAAGGCAAGCACACAGCAAAGAAAGTAGCCCAATCTCTAATAATTTAAAGAAGATTTTCAAATGAAATGATTGACTGATTTCGATTTAGAGGACAGGACAGTACCTAAATGAACTTTTAAACTGCTACTTTTTCCGAGATCATTTTAAATAGGAAGAATAAACATAATTCCTCCAAAAAAAACCACCTACTTTCCAGGCAGTCCAACATGAAAATGCAAAAACTCTTGAAGGTATCAGTCATGCCAGTCACATAACGACTTGCTAGTATTCTAAATCTAAACCCTGAAGGTTTCCATTGATACCATGTTGGCTACCCACCATTACTCCTCCCATAAAAAAACGCAGCCTGATACAACCTACTGTTGAGTCATACCGAGCTCTCAGCTCACAGTGAATGTGGAGAGAGCCATTTTTCTCTCAAGGAGGGGTCTTGGAAAAGATGCAAATGATTCAGACATCTCTACTGGGTCCTTTCTCAGATGTGGACTATTTTGGCATGTCTGGTTGAGAATAGCAACCTGTGTTATTGCTGGTTATTATGATATTCAGTTACTCGGTTTTTAAGTCCCTGATGTTCTGTCATTACGACCAAACGCTCTGGGGCCCTTCATCTGCCAGCCAGCACAATACCTGGTAGAGAATATCTCCAGGGGGAAGTGGCACCTCGGCAGTCTGTCCAAGGCTGGCGGGGATCCCCATGGACTGAACTGCTGGCTGCAGGAGCTGCGGGTGAGCCTGACTCGGCAGCTGGGTCACAGGCTGCAGGAGGGCAGGAAGCTGACTAGGGACCACAGTGGGTGCCCCGGGGACGGCCGCCGCCGCAGCAGATGAAGCCAAGGTGAGCAGAGGCTGACTAACGCCAGCTGCCATCGTGACCGGCAGGGGTGGGAAGCCTGGCTGAGCCACAGACACGTGAGGAGGAGCAGAGGGGAGCTGAGAGATGGGGGGGCAGCTGAGAGACGGGGTACTGGGGCAGTAAAGAGGGTGGGAGTGGCTGTCCCACAGGAAGGAAGTGAGCACCAGCATGGACGGGAACGACTGAGGGCTGTGTTGCAACTGGGATCTGAGGTTCGCCTTGGAGAGTTGGTACTGGCTGGGAAACTGGAAGCTGGGAAGGTAAAGAAAAACAAAACAGACAGACTTAAAAAAAAAAAAAAAGCAAGGCTGCCAAAAGCAAGACTTGTTTATTAGCCAAAAAGAAAGAAAATTAAAACAAACACCAATCCCTGCATATATTAGTAGTTATAAGTTAACGTGCCAACAGGATGAGGGAGAGGCAGCTGCAGACGGGCGGCTGATGGACTGCTGCTGTTCTAAATCTGTGCTAGAAAATTCCACTCACACTTCACCATCAACAACAGAGAGCTCTTGCATAGGAAATGTCTTCTGCACATCCTGACTGAGGCATGTTTCACAAGCCATAATCCACTGGCACGTTTGCTGTCGCTAAACTTACAACTGCTATTATAGTAATGGCTGAAATTCAAAGGACTTTCTCCCCAGTGGACTTATAGCTCATCCATATTGCTTCCACAGTTCTCATGTCCCACCCAGGCCTGTAAGAGTAGGTCTATGACCATATTCCACTAATTGCAGGATGTAACCATGCCTTTCCACATGGTCATTTTAACACTTATGAAATTAAGATATAACTTACAATTAATGGTGCGTCAGTTCTCAGTGTTACCTAAGATAACGGTGCATTTTACAACTGACAGAGTCTCAGATGTGACAAAATATGACAGGAACAATACATTGTATCAAAATACAAGCACAAGTCCCATCCTTAAAGTTGAAAAAATGTCACTCAGAAAGGTGTATCTTCAATAGGGCTACTTTTCAAGTGACTAGAAGGATTATTTAGGGGAGAAAAAAAAAATCACTCCGTATAGGGTTTTTTAATGACTGTCAGAAGACAATGAGGGCAGGGAACAACATGTAAGTCTATGTGAAAACACGGCATAACTGCAAACCTAGAACAGATACAACTGACAATTCTAGAAAATGTCATCATTGCAGCCCTTTATCAGTTCTACATCTGTCAAACTTATTTTAGGCTGATAAACCTAAAAGTTGAACATTTTTGGATTACCACTGCTTTATAAACCCATTTATATTAATCAATTCATATGTACAAAAGACACGCCATGGACAGAGGAGCCTGGCGGGCTGTGGTCTGAGCGACTGAACGGGAACAATGCACAGAAGTAATGTTCATTCCACTTTGCAGTTTTACCACCAGGGAAGCAGAAGTCATGCGGTGCTCCTTCCAGAAGTGTGGCACTCACCTGTTTTCCCGCGGACACGTGTGGCAAGGCCTGTGGAGGTGGAGGCTGACTCACAGGCTGTGCAATCGTGGCCTCGCTGGGGGCCGATGTCTGAGGGAGCGGATACTGCACCGCCTGCTGAGAGGGGGCTGTTGGCTGCACTCCTTGCTGCTGAGAAGAAAACCATCACTCAGTTTTATTTCAAGTCATTAACAGCATGTTTCTAAGGCAGTACATCTGCTTATCAGTGTCTGTAAGAGATGGCAATTTTAGTAATCAAGACATGCACAAAGTCAAACTCACCAATTCCCCTTTATACATCTTCATTTTTCCTCTGCTGCTCTGTGTGATGGGTCAACCAAGAACTAACCCATGTTTCCGAGTCTGAGTCACCACTGGTTCTTCACCTGACATGCTTCTTGCCCCAGGAGCAGCTCAGATATTTAGACACCTTCAGATCCAGGTTCAAACAGATGTTCTCTCCTCCAAATGCCCTCCCCTCTTTGCTCCCATTTCTTGATAGCAGCTCTCAATGTGGTTCATATTATCTTAGTCTAGTTTCTCAACTGTGTAATTAATTTGCTTAAAGAACAGCTCTGACAATAGCTACAAAATAGAAGAAAACCACTGAATTTTGAACTCTGCCATAGACTAGCTCTTATACCTTTGTGATTGCTCATTTTACTGCCAAAATGAGGTTTCTTTCTTTGAAAACAAGGGCACAACCACTCAATTTGAAGTGCAGCAAAGTGAACGACATCTGGGAATCCAGCATGTGCTGGACCCTCTGGTATAATATGTCTCTACTCAAAGCTGACATGTAACTGTACCCAAATACTAAATTTTGCAGTAAAATTAATGGCCCCCTCTAGTTGAAACTCTGAACTTCACAGCTGACTTTGAAGATTCTCTAATACCTATCAGTAATTTAAAAATTAATTTTAAATACAAAACAAACACCTGTTTGTAATAAAAATTTTAACCATTATATTACATTAATAGAGTTAAATGAAAACACCCAACCTCATTTCTCCAGATATAACCACAATTAGTGGTCTGGTGCACTTGCTTTATGGATTTTCTGCTACGCATGAGTGGTCACTTACACACATTGATTTAAAAAAAAAAAAAAAAAGCCCATTTTTATAAATACTATTCTCTGACCTACCACTTTCATTTATCTATGGTACCAATATCTTAATGATGAACATTTGCTTGACTCAATATTTTGTTACTTAAAATAATGCTACAAACAATAACAGATTTCCACATATGTCCTGGTCCATACAACGAACTAGTTATTGCTGATACAAAGATAAGCTATCTGTGTGTATGTGTTTGTGTGTATGTACCTAATTGAAATACAACAGGTAACACAGATTTGATATATGTACATACTGCAAAACACTCACCACAGTAAGTCTAGTTAACATTCATCACCACATGTAATTCATATTTTTTTTCTTGTGATGAGAACTTTTACAATCTTCTCTTAGTGGCCTTCAAACATATAATACAGTATTATCAACTTTAATCATGATGCTATACACTGCATTCCCAAGATTTTTGTTTTAATATTTATTATGCATCTGGACACCTCAATAAGCATCCTAGATTTTGTTAGGTAATCACCTGTAAATAATATATCTGTTCTCCATGATATTTATTTCTTATTTCTTATTACACCAATTAAAACCTTCAAAAGAATTCTGAAATGTAATAGTGACAGTAATTGTGTTTTATTTAATTATTTCCGATACTGTATCCTTATTAACTTTAAAAAATTACGAACTAATGGCTGTTGAATTATAAAAAATTTATTTTCAGCAACTAAGATATATCATAAATACCCAACTTTAAGGCAACTCTGAATATAAGACAATTATGCCCATTTTCCCACTAAAAACTAAAATAGTAGAAAATGCTTTTGGTTAACTTGAATATATTGAAACTTTAAGGAATTCACATGGAAATATCTAAGTTAGCTAAGCCATTAATTTACATAGCTAAGTAAGACTGTGTATTATATAAACAGACTAATTCAGAAATACTGCTTCCCTTGCCTCATTCCAGTTCTTCACATGCAATACATCAGCATCTTTATCTTGAGGAGACCTAGACCAGGAACAGTCTCACTTTTCTGGCACACAACACAGTACCTTTCCTTTAAGTTGTGTCTTGAGGTGAAATCTGCAGTGATAGTAGATTTGTCTGACATCTGTTTGGTTAATATTAGGATAGATGTAGTGTTCTGCAATTGCTTCACAGGAGTATATTCATGTAACCTTTAAGTTATTTACAGTGAACCTGGAATAGTGAGGTTGTTCCCCTAAGAATAAGATGTATGATGTCTCAGCTTATATAAAACCAACTCTGTTAGACACTGCCTACAAACATTCCCAACCATACACATACCATTTAAGATCCTTACAGGCACATCTGTTCTCAACAGTCTTACTTTAGTCCATTCATATTTTTTATGTTATTGTTCAAAGCAAAGAGCAGTGAGAGCCCTCTGATATGAACACTGGATCAAGGTCTGATTATCTAGTGGTCCCCTTTGTTATAAGGGGTAAATCTGAGGAAAACCTCCACCTTATATTTATACATATGATTTACCTCTCCCCTGACCTCCATCATTGTGGAACCTTGCTTACATCAAGGTTTGGACTTAATTAGCTCTTTTCAAAAAGAGCTTCACCTTCACTTTTCCCCGCTATGTTTTAGGCCATATGTGGGATCTTAGTTCCCTGACTGGGGGTCGAACCCCTGTCCTGGTCTGCATTGGGAGTGCTGAGTCCTAATCACTGGACTGCCAGGGAAGTCCTGATTTATCTGTATTCTGGTTACACTGAAGCCAAGGTTGGTTGGTTTGTCTCACAGCTGTCTACCTTTCTGCCTTCCACCTTGCTTATACTGCCCCCTAGACTCCTTATCCTTCATTTGAATATAACTCATAATCACAGTCCAGTTCAAAGGCTTTCACAAACCTACTGATATCCCCCTCTGCTCAGAAGAGATATAATTTCCTCCTTTCATGGAGTCAGACTGCTTGGGTTTAAATACCCTCTCTGAGAAGCTGTGTACATCTGGGTAAAGCAATCAGCCTCTCCAGGTCTCGTCTCAGCTTTCCCATCTGTACAATGGAAATGATGGTACTTGGAGGATTCATGTAAGGACCAAATAAAAAACCAGGTAGAGTGCTTCGCACATTGTGTATAATGTTACTATTATCCTCACTCCTTTTGTAGCGGCTGACATACATGTTTACCAGATGACTCAGGCTCCCTGAAACTAGCCTTCCACAGGCCATCTGGCCCCATGGCCAGTGATGGGCTGTCCATCACTGCCCACTCAGCACATGGTCCTTCAGAGCATGAACTCAGTTTGGAAAAAAACTGTTTAATTAGTTGCTGTGTGTGTGTGGACTGTCAAAAATAAGCAGTTTTATAGACATACCCTCACTCCTTGCTTAAAGTAATAGAGAGGCACGTATGCCAGCTAACCCTTAAAGAATTTACAGAAAAGTGGCACCTCTGAACAAGCCAGGAGTATATGGTATGGTTTTTTTTGCACAATCACCCTGGCTAATAATCAACACTTTAGCCAAACAAATGTTGTTTTAGCGTAACAGCTTGATACCATGCTTTGCATAAAACTGCCTCATGAAATCAGTTCACATAACCTATACAGACTGTGTACGATTTATCGGACAAGGGTGCTTGAAAAACAAAAAAATACTCCTAAGCCTGCGTTGAACAGAAAGTAAGAAATACTTAAGTCTCTACATGTGTTCTGCTGGATGAAATTAAGTCAGTAGGGTAGCTCATGACCTTTCTTGGCGGCAAAATACTGTTTTCCAAGAGAAAGGTATTTTTGGTACCACTTTAAGACACAACATACCATTAGAAGAGATTCCTGAGGAAAACCTGAAAAGACACAATGCCTTATTCATTTTATTTCAGAAACACAGAAATAAAGAAAATTTCAGCTAAAGTTCATCTCTTTCCTTTCACTAATAAAATTAGAGATGGTTTCCTAAGGAGGCACTGGGCCCTGACAGTACGTAAAACATAAATCACATCTAAAAAGAGACTCTAATTGAATAGTACAGAAGATTTACCATCTTTCTTTTCTATATATGGAATCCCAGAAGATAAAACTAACTAAATGCAGCTTCTTGGGCACCTTTGCATAATCCTGAGTCCCCAAAGAACTTTAATATAGGGGGGAAAAAAAACTACTGGAAGAAATCTTAGGTTCTGGTAACATTTCATTCTATCTGCCTACTAGCTATGCAACCCTGGAAAAGTCAGTCCATACTGCATACATTCATGCAGACTGTGATTCTACTTAATTCATCCTATATTTAAAATAAAAGTGTCTGAAGAAAAGCATCACTGAAACAGGCACTTTCGTCTGTACCGCAGAGATAGCCATTTAGTCACACCTTTTCCCAGAGAGTCAGCCACCTAATTCCTTTCAACTGAGAGTTTGCAGAGCTGCCCGCCCGACTGCGCACCCTCTTATCATTGCTACTCTCAAGGGCTTCCTGCACTGTCTGCTTCATTACATGCCCGAATATGAGACATCTAACAAATTCCTTTGAAAAGGAAAAAGAGCATACACTGAAACCTGTACATTTTACCGGTATTGGTAGGAAACTGGTACCAACGGCAGTGTCTGTTCTCACCCAGCTTTATGGAACTTTAAATCTGTGTTCTTATCAGAGGTTGTTAATGTAATTAAACCTGTTAAGGGTGGCAAAAATGTGACTACTTGAATTTAACTATAATTACATACAGATTAAGATACTTGTCTGGAAGAAAGGGCAGAAGCAAGACAAAACAAGTTATTTCCAGCCCTTCCATTCTATAAGACAGAGATGTTGGTCACAGAGAAAATGGATTATGTAGGTACCTCAGAGATAATACAGATCACTGTAATATAGTGAATATTACAATAAAGCGAGTCACATGAATTCTTTGGACTGAATTCCTCGTGCATATAAGTTATGTTTATACCTTACTGTAGTCTATTAAGTGTGAAATAGCAGTATGGCTAAAAAGACAATGTATGTACCTTAACTTAAAAATACTTTATTGCTAACAGATGATCACCATCACCTGAGCCTTCAGCAAGTCATAATCTTTTTGCAATAGTAACAAAGATCACTGATCACAGATCACCATAACAGAATAATAATGAAAAAGCTTGGAATACTGTGGGCATTACCAAAATGTGACACAGAGGCACAAAGTGAGCAAATGCTGTTGTAAAGGTGGTGCCGACAGACTTGCCTGAAGCACGATTAACACAAACCTTCAATTTTTTGTTTAAAACAACAACAAAAAAAATTGGTACCTATGAAGCACAATAAAACAAGGTTTGGCTATATAGCCAAGTTAATCTTGTACAAAGAACACCTCATCTTAAGCCAGCATCACGACTACATGATCACATGCTGGATGATAAGCAGGCCATCTGTAATAAGAATTAAAAACTTAAGTTTCAAAAATTAATAAAAACAAGCCAATTCAGAATTTGGTGGTTTGAAAACACACTTTGTAGGGAACTATTAACAATATAGTTCATTGGGAAGTTTTTATGACACATGTAGTGACTATAAATTTTATTTGTAACGGATAATAAATACTCAATTGTGCCCCTAAAGCATTATTTCCTTATAAATAACTACTGCTAACTAATAGCAATGATGATCTACAGATTCATAATTTTAGAATCAGCAGTTTTGCTGTTGAATACTTCAGCACTGTATCAATCTCTTGAGCTCTCTGTACCTTTGGGAACAAACTCCCCCAATCAGAAGTTTAGAACATGTTATAAAAGTTTCTGAAAACGGTTCCTAGGCTTTCATTCGCTTTAGCATAAAATCTGATACCCCATCCCACAGATTAGAAATAATTAAAAAGGTGTGTAGAATCATTAGAGTCAAGCACAAGGAAAGCAATGGTAAAACGTTCATAAAAGAACAAATCATGAAATATACAGAAATAAAATTGATATTCTGTGTAGAGTTGATCCTTGAATAACATGGATTAGAATGGCACGGATTCACTTATACGTGAATTTCTTTCAGTACTATACAATCCAAGATTAATGAATCCATGGATATGTAACCATGAATAGGGAAGACCTACTATAAAGTTACACAGATTTTCAACTGAACAGAAGGCCTGTGCCCCTAACCCCCCGTGTTGCTCAAGGGTCAACCACATTGTTAAAACAGCATAGAATCATCTGTTTAAGAAGGCACATAAATTATTTCAGGAAAAATTCTTTTGAATTTTAATATGTGTCTAATCTAATAGACTATTCAAAAATACATTAAACAAAAGATTCTTTAAAATGTTACCGAAGACAAGAAATGTTATGTTTCTCGATTTTCCTTTCAAAAACTTAGCAAGCCACTTACATCAGGAACCCAATTCATGAAAGATGTAAACAGGGTTCTGGATAAAGCGCAGCAATGAGTTGCTCTCACCTGCTGAGAATGCTGCATGGGTTGGGAGGATGGAACCCCTGTTAAACTACTTGAAGATGGCTGACCCTGGCTCTGCCCCTGTGCCTGAAGGAAAGAAGTGAATACAAAAAATTAGAGCAGCCCAAAGGTACCCATGCACAGAGGTCAGGGTTCTGCAATAAACATATGAGTTCCTGAGAGTCTGCCTGAGCAAGATGAAACATTAGCTTGATCAAGTATGGAGGGAGAGATGGCTGGGGCAGGTTTTTAAAGAGAAGGGTAGAGAAGGATCATATTATAGAACATACCATGCAAAAACCACTGATGGTTAAAACCTAACCTATCCCACTGCTCAGGCTATCATTTTTACCAAAATAGTAAGATTCGTAATAAAATTGTTACTGAAAATCAGGAAAAAAGTAACCAGACTATCAATTTGAAAAACCTATCTGAACAAAGAAAAGGGGGTATTTAGATAATGTGACTTTGGTTCCTTTTGCTATTTCTTATAGTGATATAGTGACTTTTGTCAAAAATGTAAAAAACAAAAACCTGTTACTACTACTGCCAAGTACCTAGAGCAATGGTTCTCAACCAGGGCCACTTTGGGTACCCTACACCCTTCCCAGGGACATTCGGCAATATCTGGACGTGTTTTTGGTTGGCACAGCTGGGAGAGGTAGCTGCTCCTGGTATTTAGTGAGTAGAGGCCACAGATGCTGTTAACATCCAACAAATGCACAGAATAGCCCCCACAACTAAGAATCACCTAATCTAAAATGTCAATCAGGGTGAATCTGAGAAACTCTCACCTAGAAGAAGTTAAACAAGAAGGTGAGAGTTGAAAGAAGAACTTGGCAGAGGTGAGTTATGAAGACGAGAAGCCCCACCTCTGCTGTCCATCTCAGTTCAGAGGCACTTCTTTGGAGCCTACTTGGATAGGACATCCAGTCCAACTGCATCTTAGCCATCTGAGCATACACTCCTGCTGCACCTTTCCTGTAGACTACCTGATGTTTAAAATTTCATTCTGGAAGTTCACAGAGTCAAAGTGGCAGTGCGCACATCTAGAGCAGAGCTGACAACCAGTGTGTTAACGTGAGCTTATCACACTGCATGTGCACGCAGCACAAATTTCCAAGCTCTGAATCTTTCTGCTTCTTAGTACTACTCTAGGTAACTAGTATTTGATGTATATTTTGGGGGATACTTTTGCCTCAGATGAGGGAAGAACACAGGAAGAAAGTATGAAGAACATACAGTAATTTATATAAAAGTGAGATCACTTAAAACATCCAAATAACATCCTGAATACGTAACTTAAAAGTTTCCTAATTAACTGCATAGTCTCCTACATAAGACTTATACATTGGACAAAATGCATCAAGGGAATATATAAAACAGTCAATACTGATTCCACTTCTTGAATCCTACTATGTCCATCACTTTGTCTTTAGTTGCAAGAGGCTGCATACGTTCACATACATAAACAGAATTTAATCTGTTGAGGAAAAATCTAAGAACCGAGATATCTCATGTTCCTTACCTTGCAACATATGTATCACAAATTCTTAAGACAAAAGCCCCATTACCCATACTAGATTCTAATTTAGTTACTAAAAATTAGAATTAGTCAACTTTATGGATTAACATTTTATTTGAACATATAATACATTGTGACTTGTTGGATGCCATTTTTAAAGGGCATCTTCATTTGTTAAGACAAATTCCTAAGGTGTTTCCTGTCTTTTAAGATCCTTTCATATTAGTGGAAATTCTATATATTCCTAATACTACTTCAAAAAAAAAATTCCCTATTTTCCATCCTTCTCATTTTAGGGGGAAAAAAATTATCTCCTCCAAGTTTTAAAAACTAGCCATGTTTGTTTCTAGGGAGAAAGAAACATTTTACAGTACTGTTTGTAAATAATCAATGCTCTGTCAACTTTATAGACACTAACACGTTCACAACTAGCTGAAAACTCCATCCATTCTATTGAGCTGACCAAAAAGTTTGTTTGGGTTTTCACATACCATCATACAGAAAAACTCGAATTAACTTTCTGGCCAACCCAATACGTTACTGGACAGAAATAACTGATTCTGACAAGTAATTAAAATTCTAAGTTTTTGTGTTCTTTTTTCCAAGGGTTTGTACACATTATAGGTCAATCAAGCCGCTTCGGTCTCAAATTTTGGTCTTAAATACAAGTAGTTTAAAATCACCCTTCCCGCTCAATGGAGAAACTCCACAATAAATTAAACAATATCCCTGATGAATGGAAAAGAGGGACAGAAAACTTAAATGTAACTGTCACAGCAGGGTAGTGTAAAAGAACCGTGAAGTTTTCCTATAACCTGTGGATGGAGTGCAGATCCTCCTGAAGAAAATGAGGCGGATAAAACCTGCGGAGAGGTGGCTCCTTGGGGGAAACAGAAGAAGAGTGGGGATTCTTGTAACACTGTCTGAGGCACGCGGATAAAGGGTAATGAGACGTCAGAGCCAAAAGGAGCAGCTGCTCCCCCTGTAGGGGGAGGTGACTGAAATTCACTGGGGTCTGAAGAAGTGACCTGGGAGGAATCACTGGAGTACTCTGGGCTTCCTATGGGCCAGGTCTGTCCGGTGGGCTCCACCACAGAGATGGTCAACTCTGGGGCCTGGGGCATCTGCTGTTCTTCAGTCACAGGCTGCAGGCGGCTGTGTAGTCCTGCAGGTTGAAGAGGTGGTTCTTCCTGGTTCGAGTCCACAGCAACCTGCCGATTTCGGTAAATGAGCTGAGGTAAAACTCCTCCCCCTCCTTCTCCTGAAGAGGAGCTTGGAGTATGAACGTGAAACTCAAACACACAACTGCTTCTGCTCTCGTTGTTATGAGTTAACACAGCAGGTGCAGAATGAGGAACAAAGACAGGGTGAAACTTCAAGCGTGTGGCATCTGTACTGATAGGTGCAGAAACGCTAGACTGGGGAGAGCCTGGGCTCAGTCCCGAATCTAATCTTACATTCTGGAGGTGTCCTACCAGGAAAGCCTGTCCCGATGGAAATTCAAAGACAGAACTGGAGGTGGGGCCCCCGTGCACTGGCTTCTGCTCAGGTGTCTGCTTCATAGGACTTGACAGGACTGGTGAGCTGTATGGAAAACCCTCAAACTGTTCTGCCACCTGGGCCTGGTAATGTACCCCGGCTAGATACACTGCTTCTGGAGGGAGGAAGTAGTGAGCTTCTTCTGGAAGCATCAGTCCAGCTCTGTAGTCACTGTAAACTGGAGCTGGCTCGAACACGGGATGGGCCTGCACCTCACACAGCTCTCCAGCAACTCTACTGGCTGCAGTGCCCCACATGACTACAGTCTCTGGAGTCCAGTTAGGTGGGCTGCCACCAGGTGGAAGAAGACTCTGCCCGACAGTCCTCAGCAGGGGTTGGAACTGGTGAGTTTGGGCTTCCAAGAAGGAGGTGCTCTTACGCCGCTGGGCAATGGCCACCTTCGGTGGACAGGTGGGAGGTGGTGAAAAAGAAACTGGACGTTCATGAATAGTTGGGAAAAATATCTGTGATTCTGGGTATGTTGGGGTCCCCCCACGCGGATGCGCCATGGACTGAGGCTGTATCAACATGAATAAGACAAGTAATTCATACATTCATATGTGAAATTACATCAGACATGCACAACTGGGCAGCTCTGTGTAACCCTACAAAACGGTTACACCAAATTTATAATTAATAAAGAAATACAATGCTTTTGGAAATTATGTGCATAGTAAAAACCCATTAAATACATCCAGGGTCAATAAAACTATTCTGTGGGGATCTTTGCATTAGATAAGAGCTGCTTTTCCACAATGCTCCCCTCCTCAAAGGAAAAGAAGAATTTAACCTTCCTAGTGACTATTCTGCTTTTACCCACAAGTAACATGCTCACCTATGACTGTACCAAATCTTCCTACCCTGAAGCCTTATTGTCTTCTGCTATGTTAAGAGGCTCCAGGGTTCATTTCTGATTAACTAATGTCATGTCTTCTAACTAGAAATCAGAAGAGATTTCTGGTGGGTAGTGAAAGATACACAGCTTGGCTGGTGACCATCATGTCTTTCCCCGTCTGTCCCAAACCATATGCAGTTAGTTTTATTACATGAAACATGTTACAGATGCCAAACCACTGAATGCCCACTTTTCTGATACCAGTTTAAGGGTCGACTAATTTGCTGTTCAAATCAGGTGAAAAGGGTAATGTAAATAGCCAACTTGATTTGACAGCATTTTTTGGTCATAGAAGCAGTTCTAGGTTAAACACTCTCAAAATGAGAATTGTACCCTGTCAAATGCAAATGGTACACACTGTAATAATTCACTTTCACGGGCCCTTTTTTAAAGGATAGATCAGTTTCACTCTTTCAATAGGAAAGATCCTATCAAAATCGGAAAACGGCTCCACTGTTACTTCTTCACAACAGTTAAAATGAGGTTTCTATTTTGAATCGGAATGCTCTGGTTTATTGTTGTTTATTCAAGAGTATTCCGAGGCCACAAGACACTATACAGTTAATCACTGTCCTAGGTACAAATCTGAAGGTTTTGGGATTCCTAGATCAGAATGCTAACCAAACCCTCTATCTGGAAAAGCAGCAGCAAAGTCCCACAGTGTTTGAAATAACCTTAACAGATAAACACATCTACAGACATTAATGGGCCAAAGCAAACTGCATGTATTTTGCGTGCATCTAACGTACTGCCAGAGTCAAGGTCCATTATTCAATCTAAAAAAAAAAAACTTGCCAAGAGGGAACATTATGCGGCCTTTTAGTTTGTTGATCCCTCATTTTAAATAGGTAACAAATTAAAAGCAACTTTCTCTCTTCAATTATTCCTCACTGACTATGGGAAAAAATGCAGCATTATTGGTATCTCTCTGGAACAAAGTGAAAACATATTTCAGTAATTTTTGATAAAGAGAAAGTTTGCTTTCGAAAAAGCCAACGAGTTTAAAATAAAATAACACACATTCTCTTTGGTAAAATGTGAAAATGCAAGGAGTTTAATACACTGGTAGGGGATAGGAGATTATAATATAGGCTAAATTTTGCTGCTCACAAACTGCTATGTGCCAAGGGTGTTATAAGCATTCTCTCTGATTGCCTCCTTGCTTTTCTCCCCATTACAGCCTTATAACAAATTACAGGAAAAACCTATTTCCTAAAAATGTACTAAGTTCAGTCCTGCTTTTTAATCGTTATTACAACTCCTGATGCCTGGATGTATTCATTGGTGATAAATGTTCATCTGTCAGGAAGTTGATGTTACATACAGCACTGACAAAGAGGGAAGGCAGGCTGGAGCGTCGGCACTTGCGCTGAGAGGCAGAGTACATAGGCAGGACCCTCTCCAATGCTTTAGAAAGCTTTTCGGCAAAAGTTTCCTCGGGGGCAGTCCGGAGGAGGGAAGGAGAAAGAGGTGCGGACAGCACTGGTGGTGGGGTGGAAGGAGCACTGGGAGAGATGCGGGACAGAGAGGGGACAGCAGGAAGATGGGGGACACAAACCGACATGCTACGGCCACGACGAGGCTAAACAGAAAACAAACACACACGTGAAAAACACAGCACTCTGAAAACAAAACAAAATGTACAATGGTAACAGGGCATAGCTGACATAAAGAAATGTTCCATCCTCCCCCCATTCCACGAAGTCATTTTCTGAGGAGACAGAATTCCACAAAGCACACTTGGCAGACCGTACTATTCTCTCTACACTGTTGGTCAAATACAGGTTTCTTAAAATTAACCACCAAAATAATGATCAAGTACCTTCCTAAACATTCTGAAATAACATTAATTGTTATGAGTGTATGAATAAGAATGACCAACTGAGGCAGCAAAACAGACTGGGAAAACGATGAGTTCTGGCTTGCAGTCTCTGCAAACTTGTTAATAAATTCTATCAGTTTAATGCACATTATAAGATGCAGAAGATCTTAAGACTGGATTGCTCTGTTGGAGCTCTGGGAACCTCAGACATACAAGATTTCTCAATCCGATTTTAGAAGGCAGTAGACAAAAAGTTGCTGGCCGATAGAATAGTTTATCACATTTGCCTATCTGTCTATAAAGCTAAAAGTCATATTCCAGGAAAAGCATTAGTTTTCTAGACATAATTCGTAATAGGTACGGGAAATATTCTGTATTTTTACTAATGTAGTCAATGGAAAAATATCTAAACTGTGAATCTCTAAAGAATAACGTTAAATTTTTTTCAGCCATATCAGAGGTTCAACTTTGGTTTAAAAGTTTAAAGCATCTTAAGATTTCAATATAGCTACAAAGCAGCAAATCTAAAGCTCTAAGGCTGTCCTGAGCATGTCTGTTATTTCCTTTTAGAAACTGTGAGCTGTTTAATTAATTAATTTTTCCCCCACTCTTGCTTCTCTTGTATTTTTCAATTTTACTCGTAATCGATATGCTATTGCAAGCCATGGTAAATACTTCCTGGAATTAGGACTGATTACAAAAGCTTTGAAAAATCCTCAATATTTAGTAATTCTTCATGACACTTCCATAGAATATTATCATTAAAAGGCAGGAATGTTTGCCTTTTTTCATTTCATTAATGGTGTGCTTTTAGAACATTAATAAATATAGCTATATTTGTGGCTTAAATATTTAGCATCTTCATAAATGGTCAATCCTTTTCCATTTCTAAATAGAGACCCAAAGTTCATATCCTGTGATGCAGGAAGCCAAGAGATTAAAAAGTTTTAAAAAAAATCTATAGTTATGATGATCCAGAAGAAATCAACTAGAGTAGAAACTGATAAGAAATACTGACAAATAATATTTGTTACACCACAGAAATACACTTGTACAGTCTGTATAAAGCTGTTCTTCCCTACCTACTTATTTTAAAGGTCAGAGAAATAGATTGCTATTACAACTGGAAGTTTTCTTTCTGTAATTGTGGCCGTTCATCTTAAGATGTAGCCAATGCAGAACTAACTAACAGACTCTCAAACAAGCAAACATCTTTTATTCCAGCTGTAGGGTAAGAGACCAGAACAAGCAGAAGTATTTTCTTACCAGAGAAACGAGTTTCATTCAATGAAGAACAAGAGTTCCACAAATCCAGATTAAAAGTTTCTGAGACAGAGGGGCAATCTATCTGCCTAAAGATCTCACTAAACAAGAGCACTGTAGTGACCAGTTATTCTCAATTCCGTCCTGAGGCAGAAGATGCATCTTGTTCACTTCTGAAGACTTCATGGAAGGTTGACCAAAGAAATGGGGTATTATCTACTGGTCTATTTGAACATTCTCTGTATGAGAAGCAAGAGTGGCTAACGTAAAACATGGGTAGTAATGTGTGTGTGTGTGTGTGTATATATGCATAGGTACAAATGCACAATATATACATCAGGATATAATTGCTACAAATTAAATCTGAAAATAAATCAGTCATAAAACAGATACCAAAATAAAGGGGAGAAGCAAATGAACATATACTGGGGAAGGAACTTGTGTCCAACACAGACTTTAAGGCAAGAACACGCATAGCAACTGATGATTAAACACAAGCGCTAAATTAAATGGTCATTCCTTTTCTCTTGTGTACTCACATGCAGCATTCTATAATGGTTTGAAGGTCTTACCTGTGTTTTACACAATAAGACATCTTACAGAAAATACTTAGTAATTCTTTCAAGTAACTTGAAAAACTCTCCTTGCCCCCCACCCCCAAACCATTTGTATGTCTAACTTACATTGCTTTGAACAGTTTCAACTTTAAAGTGCTAGAGAGCATGATCTTTAATCAAATGCTGATTAGTTTAAATCCTGTGAACAGTGTCTTCACAGAGTAATGCATGTATCCCACCCTGCCTGAACCACTCCGACGGCACTCTATAATAAATAACCTGCCTCTTCTGGAAAGGCACCACTTGTACTTTTCACTTTGGACTCGTGCTGTCACTCATTCAGCGGCAGAGTGTGCCCTGAGCATGTTACAGGCGTGCGCGCTCTTGCGCAGTTACTCACCAAACTTGAGGGTGGATATACCGCATGGGGCTGAGCCTGCGTTTGGACAACAGATGCTGTGTGCCCTGGGAGGGCGCCAGTGGAAGGTGCCTGCTCATGCTGGGACCCGTACGAAACTGTCTGTTGGCTGCTGACTCGAGATTCCGTGAAGACAGAAGACCCCTGACCACTGTCAACCGTCCCGTCAGCTGAAGGAGAAGTTGCCAAAATACAAGACAGAGAGACAAATCATGAAAAGGAGATGCACATTTTCGCATCACAAACCCCTGATTTTAGAGTTAATTGGTCTTATCTTTGCACAGACCTGAACTAAATAAAGAATGACTAGTTTTAATAAGTAGATTTCTTTGTTTAATGGAGGAATCCATGTAGAAAAGTTTCATCTTAAAAAAAAAAAAGAAAATCCCCTGGCCATCACAGAATTTACCACCTGATGAACAAGGGGGAATAAAACAGAACAGTTGTTAATAGGCCTGAAGTTTGACACAGCTTCCAAAGTCTGAACCATGGAGACCAGCGGGTTCTAATTAGTTAACTAGTAGCCTCATTAATTTCTAGTTTATACGTTATTCAGCTTTGCTAAAAGAGCTGAAATCAGTTTAAGCAGTTCAATATTAAGTAGCTAAGATAAACCTGTCACATTTCACTATTAAGAAATTGTAAAAGGTAGGAATCTACAAATAGAACATCCAAGATGCTGGAACCTGCAGAATTTCTCACATCCTAATCCCATTTCTCCACTGTCCCATTCTTCTATGCTATTAGATGTGAACGTAAGAACCAAAAGGAAACAGAGACAGAAACCATTTCAAACCTCTTTTTTATATGTTAGATTCACAATTCAAAACCAAGAGGCCAGTGCAAAACGATGATCAGGAAGACAGAGCGTCAGCTAAGAGCGTGCCTAGCAACCTCACTGGGCCCCTGATACTCACATATCACAGACACACCAGGCTGCTGGTACTGCAGCTGCTGGTGCTGGTCGGCCTCAGGCTCTTCTGGCTCTACCTGCGTGGAGACGGACGCAGACGCAGCAGAGGCAGCGGGTCCACCAGTGCTGGTGGCAGGGGGCTGCTGGACTCCGGCCTGGGCAGTGCTGGGCTGCTGCTCCACCTGCTGCTTGAAGCTGCTCTCCTCCTGCTTTCTTTTTTCTTGCTCCTCCCGCACTAATTGACGCTGTTCTCGTTTTCTCTTAATTAACGACACTCTATCTTTGATGGCTTTTGCCATGGTCTTGTGATCACCTTCACAGACATACCCAGAATCTACCTACAGGATGAAAGGGTACATCAGGAAGCAGCAGGATAGCAAAAGAAAACAAACCAAACACAAACAACAGCCTTTGGGGAAAGGAAAACAGAGAAGGAGAGGGAGAAAGAATTGTCCGAGGACTGACCTTTACCAAACAGTGAAACCACTGGTCTGCACTATGCACTTGCCCACCGTTTTTGCAGATACTCATGGAGTAGATGCTGTTATCTTTATACAAACTCATGAAGTACATGTACCTTCACTAATTATAACAAATCAACAGGGAACCTAAGCATCCAAGTGGTAAAACCAAAAGGCTCATTTTACTATACTCAATTCCCCACTCACACATAACCATCAGTATGAACCTGTGTTGCTTTTACTTCTTTTCACTAGAAAGGAAAGAAAAGAAAAGAAAGTGAAGTCGCCCAGTCGTGCCTGACTCTTTGCGACCCCACAGACTGCAGCCCACCAGGCTCCTCCATCCATGGAATTTTCTAGGCAAGAGTACTGGAGTGGGTTGCCATTTCCTTCTCCAGGGGATCTTCCCGATGCAGGGATTGAACCCAGGTCTCCGGCACTGTGGGTAGACGCTTTACCATCTTTTCACTAGACAACCACTTAACCAAACAAAATAACTGTGGTAAATATATGAAGGTTAAAAATAAAAACTCAAATAATATAAAAACCTGACAATTAAAAATAAGTACCTCTCTCATGCTGACTGCTTCTCAGATATAAGTACTGAATGGCTCTGACACATTCGGGCAGAGACTGTCTGCATCTCTGCGCAGTAAATGGCTATTAAGGCACCATGGAAAGCCTAAGCTTGGCAAAGCGTTTCCTTGAAAACGACTGGCCAAAGCTGCCTACTAATGATCTATCCTGAAAATTTTCTTTGACATAAAAACAATGTGTGATCTGCTTATTGGGTTTATTACCCAGATGACTGACCAAAGGCTAATGTATCAATATGCAAAACAATTTTTTATTCTAACTAAATAGGTTACACTAATTAGAAGTCAGTCAACCTTACAGACTTTGAAAATGACTTCAAAATGTCCTCCAGTTCATTCCCTCTCTGTGTATCTGCCTGCCTGCCTGTCTGTCCATCCACCTATCACTATACATAACTATGCATATACATGTCTTCTAAAATAAGAATAAATCTTGGGACCATTAATGTAATTTTTTATCAATAGAATATGACATACACACTGCTTCATAAATTGCTTTTCTATCAATAGTATCAACGTATATAAATCAACATAAAATTTAAATGGCTTGATCAGTGTTAATTTACCATTTCTTGAGCAACGTCTTCTGGCACATCTTTCTCCAAGTCAAAGGAAAACTCGATAGCTTCATTGTCTTTGTATTTCCCCTTTAGTTTCTTAATATCTTCAATACGTAGCCATAATTTAATGGCTATCTTTTCTCCATCATCTTCTTCTGCTAATTCTACCCGTACCCCTGTTTCCTCCTGGAAGAAGGCATGGTTCAAAAGGTCTTTGATAGAGTATCTTCAAAAGAGAAGGGAAAGAAACAAAAAACAAAATGCCATTAGATTTAAAAGATAATTCTCAAATATGTTATGTTTAGAATAATGAAAAAGGACTACAAAAAGAACAGGAATTTTCTAATTCATTTCTATACTGCTTCATTTAAGCATTGATTACAGTTTTATTCAAGTTATGGAAGATCAAAACAATCTCATTTATGAATAAGGGCTGAAAGTGATACTTTTTATTACTGGAGTATAATTGTCTTAAAACGTTGTGTTAGTTTCTGCTGTACAACAAAGTGAATCAGCTATATGTACACATACAGCCCCTTCCCTCTTGAGCCTCCTACCCCTCTAGGTCATCACAGAGAACCCAGCTGGATTCCCTGTGCCATACACTTTTCCTAGTAGGTACCTATTTCACACATGGTAGTGTATATATGTAAGTGCTACTCTCCCTGGAAGTTATATTTTTAAATGTGTTATATACTGCTTATTTTAATAGTTAACCAAAGTCTTGTATATGTGATCTCATCTGATTTCTGGTATCCAATGAGATACCATTTCCTGATCAGCAGGAAATAGATGGATTCTGAGAGAGACTGACCATCTTGCTCAGTTATAAAAGTCATAAATCATGGAATCAAAACTCAAAAACCTTTTATTTCTGTAGTACATTACCTTCTAATACAGCAATTTTTCTTTACACAATAAATCCTCTCAATTCTCGGTTCAGCACCTAGTGTACTAGGCAAGCAGAAGTCTGATTATGAACAGTTTTCTCTAGATAAATGGTCTCAGAATACCAGTAATCTAGTAAACTGTTCCATCCAGACAAGAAACAAGAGGACCACATTCTATGACTGGAGACAAATATTCCTTTATGGTTTTTTAAAAAAATGTTCTTCAAGAGATTAAGGCGTCTCCTTTTCAATCAGTGTATATAAAAACAGAAACCCAAACTAAATTTCTACTAAAAAGCCTTAAAGATCAAGATCTTATTAAGCTCTTCCAAATAACAAAGTTATGAAAAGAATATGAGACTGGAGAAGTGAAGATATGGAATTCTTTAATTTGGCTGAAATACCTGATCACTCACATTCTTCAAGAGGTAGATTATGTTCAATTTACACTTTGTACTAGTGCGTCTACTTTTTCTTCTGTGGAGAGTGACGGGGATGGTTGAAGGTAGATTATTTTTCAAAAACAGACACTGGACCTTTGCCATGCCTAACGGGTGATGAATCAGCTATATGGCAGATCAGATACTTGCCACTCCTCTGAGAAAAGCCCTCTGTTAGCATAATGACTAAGCCAGATCTCCTCCCAAGCCCTGGGTGAAGTTGTCTCTTCTTACTCAAAGGAATTTTGACATTTTGCTCTTCTTCAATTCTGGCATAGCAACAGTAAATCGAGACCAACATAGCTGAGTTGATTTTAAAGAGCCAAAATTTTACTTCATCTTTAGAATTTAACTGGTAAACAGCTAAGGAAGAGATCTACTGTATCAGGATAGAACCTAGTGAGTTTTACAAATCAGGTAGATGCTATAAGTAAGTAGCTCTTATCGAATGTAGAAGCTACATTTAAGGTGGTTCTGGTATATTCAGTCTACCAAACCACATTTTTACGATATTTCAGTATACTAAATCTGAATACTACCTCCAGTGGACAGAACTTTACTTTCAAAGATATTACAAGACATAAACAGAGAAACTAACCACAAGTCAAGTATTACATACACCTTAGGTTGACGGTTCTATTCAAAGCATATTATACTTGAAGTTTCTGTTTAAGCAATATCCAGGTCAAAAGAGGCAACTTACCTTTCATCTTTGTTTTGCCGTATGCATCCTTCAATAATTTCCTTCACTTCAGGAATTGCTACTTTGTCAAAACTGGCTGGCTTCACCCCCTGAAAATCATAAAAATGGCAACAGGAACACATCAATGAAGGCAGGGACTTTGAACTTGAATTTGAACTTGCCTCCTAAGGTTCTACCAGACTGCCTTCTCACCATCCTGGCTTTTTCCTGGTTTGCCTGCAGGATCTAGTTCATGCAGGGTCAAAGCTGGGTAGTAGCAATTTAGCCCCTCCAAGGTAACAATAGGGAATAGTTAAGAAAGCGGAGTCACTTCCATGGCCACGACATTGCTGGTGACAAAAGCAGACTATCGTTAGCATCTTTTGCTATGTTTCAGGTAATGGAAATTTTGGCTAAAACAAAGCCCAAATGTTCTAATTGGTTAGAAGATCTTTTGTTCAACCTTGTTCCCTAACACATTAATCAACCTAACATGCAACTCTTTTGAACAGAGAACCCATGTGTGGGCATGAATTCACACGCTTAGTCTGGCAGGTATTCTATCATTACAGTACTCCTTAACAAACTCAGTAAGAAGGGAAGAATTTAGACTGGTTTGGTATAGTAACTGAAGAGCAAATTGTCTTGTACATATGAAAACATAAAATGACAACACATCAGACACATCTGAAAGACAAACTTTCTAATTAATTTCAGAAAAAAATTTAACATCACTATTATATTAAATAGCATCATTGTAATAGTTAAAGAATTTTCACAAAAGGTAAATTCTTTGCCAACAAAAATTTCAGCGGTGTGTGGAAAATGTATATAAGATAGAAGAATAACAACCTACTCCTGTCTGAGAGGTGGTGTGGAGAAGAACATCTCATTATCTATTCCTGCCTCTTCTAAGTCACACAGACTGAGCTGAAGTAGCAACACAATATACTTTCCAAGAGGCACAGTAAGTCTATGACCACCTAACACACAGCAAGGAGGAGACAGGGACTAGAATTAATCATCTAATATCTCGGTGACAATACATATTATTTGAATTTTTCCTCAATCTTCTTATTTTTCAAGTCTAGCTAAGTCTTCCCCACCAGTCCTTGTCTTCACATAATCATTCTAATAAAAACAAAAAACAATGTCATTGAAGGAAAAGCCTGCTTTAATTGAGCAAGCTGGTATGGTATGGCATGGTATTTTAAATTAAAGCTAAAGAAAACAGGAACTGTTTTTTTTTTTTTTTTTTTAAAGGATGATGCTCACTAAAAGTTCTCTGGTAGCAGAAACACTGGAGATTTTTTATATTTGCTTTTAATTTTTACAACAAACATGTGAAAGCATAAAAGCAAACTTTTAAGATGCCAATTATAAATATAATGGGAAGAACAGTCTAAAATACTTTTAAAAAAATAAAATAAGATACTGTATATTATAAGTTCCTAGAACACTCACTGTTGGCAGAAAACTATCTGAAAGATTCTTCTTTGGTAAAATTAGACACTAATACACAGCTGGCCTTTCATGTAAGGACACTTCAAATGTTATAGGAAAGAAGTTAAAGAGGATATAGAACAGGATTAGAAGACATGTTCCCACTTCCATAAACACACGCATTTTAGAGGAATGAGTCTGACCTTCTGGCAACTCTACATATTGAGTTAATAAATCACACATATACTGACTATATTAAGACTCCTCCATTTCAATTTAGCATAGGCATACTGGAAAGACGAAAGGATAGAGCATAAGACTTGAATTAGGCGTGAGCTGGACAAGCAGAAGCAGCTCTGAGCTTTGTTTCCCTGTCTAGCAAAGGGGGATAATACCTGTTTAACTATATTCATGGGAACTAGAATCATATGTGACTATCCAAGTTGAAAGCTCTGGATTATTAAGTTTGCTGACCTAAGGCACCTTTGACTTCAAAAGTAATCACCAAAGGTAATAAGGCTTAGAGTTAAAAAGAAAGCATACAATTCTCTTTGAAAAATCATCACCAAGATCCACAGTGAACATGCTTTCAGCTTTGGTTATCCTTAAAAACAATCCTCTTGTTAACCCGACCCATGCAGACAAACACACTCACAACAGGAATTTCTATTTACAGGTAGAAAAGCGAGTTGAACAACCGAGATACCAGATCACAGTCGCAAAACCAGCAACTATGCATCATATAACACACTGACTCTACTAGGGTAAGCTGCTTTCTCAAAGTATAGCCAAGATTCAGGTACAGAAAACTCTGCATCACTACTGTACAACTGCCACCGCCACTGCCATATTCAGCTGCTACTGCTGCCTTAAAGAACACTGCAGGCACTAAGACAGCCAATACAACAGAGACAGTCCAGCAGCTTGTATTCAGACATCACCCACTAAAACAATGAAAAAGACAAGAAGAAATTTAACCAAGCACCAGAAGTCAGGATTATCCAAATATATATCAAAATATCTAACAGAGGTATTCTGAATCATGTGGAAAGAAGCAAGGATATATAGGAATTATATATTAAAAGTGACCAAAAAAAAAGGAAAAATAAGCATAAAACGTCAATGACCTTGAATGTGACCTACTGAAGTCATCTGGGGCACCTGATGGAAAGCCACTTAAAATCAACAAGCACATGTTTCAATACACAAGATGCACCATACTCAGAAGCTTCTTGTTCTATCTAAGAGAACTGTTTTTTAAATAATTGATAATTTTTTAAATTAAAAAGTTGATTTAAGATTATTCCAAAACATGATTTAAGCACCAGACAGAACAATAAGAAAATGTTTTCATGATAATATTTCATCTTTTTTCCCTGAATTTATTTCAAAAAAGATGATTAACTTAAGAGTCTAAAAATCCTTCAAATGACACCTCTTTTCTATACTCTCTGATTTAGCCCCACACAGTCTTATTTCAGTTCTGTTCTGACCAACACAAGCAAAGTTTTGCTCATCTATTCTGAATGAGGTTCAAGAACACAAAACAGAAAAGAGTACTAAGGAATATAAATTGAGCTAATGTTTTACACATAAGAAAACCTAAGTTAAAGACTGGCACCCTGTCCCTTCACCCTTCCAGAGCTAGCAACCTGCCAACTCCAGAAACACTCTTCCTCACTGCTGTGATTCACAAGACCTCTCTTCAGGCAGAAGTGCCATAAAATGTTTCTTTGACATGAAACGGTGGCTTGTTATTCTGCATTACACACAAGTACTTCTTCAACAGCTAATGTATATCCATTTAAGACACCTTTGAGATTAAAATTATATATTCTCATAAATGAAACAAAAAGGTAACTTTTATGCAATCTTAAATGGAGAACAAAAAGAAAAAAACAATTGTGATTCTCCAAGGGTACATCAGAGTTGATATTTTTAAAAAAAAAACTGACATAAATCTTTATAAAATATGTTGCTTTATTTAAACTAAGAAAAACTCCAAACTTATATGCATCTCACAGACTGAGTTTTTCTGTCAATTCTATATACTTATAGTTTGCAGCTAATCTGCTGAAAAAATAAAAGTGAGTCATAATAAAAATTAAAATGAGTCATAATATAGTATTCTCCAGTTCAATTTTCTCACTCTTAAAAACTGTCAGCACTTGCTTCTTAAAAACTTAAGCTGCAGTGTGTGTCAGGGTAACATTTTTCTCTTCCTAAGAGTAAAAATTCTCCTAACCACTCAGAATTGAGAAAAGTCTCCTTCCTCCTCATAGAAAATGCTGTGTAAGTTAACTGCAGAACTAATTTATTTTGAAAAGCATTCTGAACTAACAATCCCAATACTTTAACTAAAATCTTCCATACATAAATATCACAACACACCTTTGGTATATATTGGAAATTCTTACCCACCTCATTTATACAATCCTTTTGAGAGCAGCAGCAGCAATGAGAATTTACGAAGACAAACACTGAGCAAAAATCTCTCTTTGTAAAATCCATCAGAAAAGGCAAAACAGACTTGTTAGAGGAAAATGGGGGGGAGGGAATTGTATAGGATATAAGTTAACAGGATAACTTAGCCCACAGCATAAGCAAGGCAGACATCAAAATCAGGCTGAAGATGAATTTTCTGTTTAACACTAGCCATGCTTCCGCGACCCTCAAACATGGGTTTGCTCTGCGCAGCCAACAATCTCCTTATTACTTACTGATCAGCCCTTTAAACACAACTACATGCTGAACAGCAGGCAAACTTATTCTGCTTCTCCTCCCCCTGCCTCTCCCTCAACAGCAGCAGGTCCCTACACAAACACAATTCTTCACTTGCTCAAAGCTCCACCCTCGCCATGTCCACAGGTTCCGCCTCCTTGACACTAACACCTACACTAGAAATCTGTTTATCTGAACACCCGCTTCCCCCTACTTCTGTTGACACTAAGCTTCAAAAGAAAATGGGGAATGAATTCAGTGACCAAAATGTAAACTCAGAATATACAGCCTAAAGAACACTGGACAAGAAAGAAAACCCCAATACTGGGGTTGAGCTCCCAGTATACAGAGTTCAGTCTATAGATACCTAGTCTGTGTGACCGGGGCCATATTCTTTAAACTCACTTGAAGTGAGCGTAACAGTTCCTGTTTACCTAATTTAGAAAGTGGTGACATTAAGGTAAACTGTCTTACCACGGTCTCGTGGTACATTAAAAAAATTTTAACAGCTGCGAATTAGTACACAGAAGTGGTAAGAATTTATTCTTCTCCTTTTCCTTCCCTAAAAGCCTTAATATATAGATCTACCTAAAGACATCTCCATTTACCAGGAAGAGCTCATGGACCCAAATGACTCCTGCTTTGATCCTGGTGATTAAAGAAAGGTTTCTCCTCATAGCATTTAACAAAGATGACAGAAAAAGCACTGCTCCTGGCAGTGTTATGATGGGTAACATAACAAAGTGCTGTCCCTTGTAATGTGGTAGGCCTGAATCCCCATTAAGGCAGTGCATACTGAGGCTTCAATCACTCAGGAACAGTAGCATAATGGCTTAGAAGTTATTTGATAGGAATATCTCTATTCTAAAGGCTAGAAATGACTTAACTCCAACAATTTTCCTGCTCAACATAACTCATCACTACCAAGCACACCAAGTAGGTAGTGCACAAGGCCAAGATTGGTCCTAACTACAGCAGGTAGTCCAACACTACCTTTAGCTTCAGAGTGTGAGCAAGCCTGCTCAAGACTATGATTAGATAATGAAAACGAAACAGAGGAAAACAGGTATCATGTTCTCTGCTTCATAGGTTTATCAGATATAAGTATGTGAGAATGTTTTTAAACTTTACTGTGCAACAAACAAAACCAAAACTCAGGCAGCTTTTTTTGGACAAAGGTAAAATATAGGGACAAATATCTAACTCTGTGAAGACCAGTCTTTTTAATATACCAAAATTAAGAGTTTTCACTATGTACAATAAAATACCATTCACATATGTGTAACAGTTTATAGGTTTAAATCGTCCTTCTCTTCAACTCTGCCTTTCTCTGGACTTCACCAATTTCTTTTAAAGGCATCATTATTTCCATGATCCAGAATAGAAACCTTACTCATTCTCAGATGCGTCTTCACAACATTTAAGTACTATTATTCTCTGGGAGCTCCTTAAACAAAGAGAAACGTTTAAAACAGCAGGTAACAGCGAGCTGCTAGTACTCCTACTTCCCCTCCAATGGCTAAAGGTCTCTGGCTGGACAAAAGTGAGATTTTTACTGGCTTGTTACTTCTCAACATCATTGCTTTTTCTGCATAACTGTGACCACCAATCCAGACTGACAACATCAGTTCAGTTCAGTTACTCAGTCATGTCTGACTCGTTGCAACCCCATGGACTGCAGCACGCCAGGCTTCCTTGTCCATCACCAACTCCCAGAGCTTCCTCAAACACATGTTCATAGAGTTGGTGATGCCATCCAACCATCCCATCTTCTGTTGCCCCTTCTCCTCCTGCCTTCAATCTTTCCTAGCATCAGGGTCTTTTCCAGAGAGTCAGTTGTCAGTTCTTGACATCAGGTGGCCAAAGTATTGGAGTTTCAGTCCTTCCAATGAATATTCAGGACTGATTTCCTTCAGGATTGACTGATTTGATCTTGCAGTCAAAGGGACTCTTCTCCAACATCACAGTTCAAAAGCATCAATTCTTCAGTGCTCAGCTTTCTTTATGGTCCAACTCTTATATCCTTACATGTCTACTGGAAAAACCATAGCTTTGACTAGACGGACCTTAGTCAGCAAAGTCATGTCTCTGCTTTTTATTACACTGTCTAGGTTTGTCATAGCTTTTCTTCCAAGGAGTAAGCGTCTTTTAATTTCATGGCTGCAGTCACCATCTGCAGTGACTTTGGAACCCAAGAAAATAAAGTCTGTCACTGTTTCCATTGTTTCCCCATTTATTTGCCATGAAGTGATGGGACTGGATGCCATGATCTTCGTTTTTTGAATGGTGAGTTTTAAGCCAACTTTTTCACTCTCCTCTTTCACTTTCATCAAGAGGCTCTTTAATTCTTCTTTGCTTTCTGCCATAAGGGTGGTGTCATCTGCATATCTGAGGTTATTGATATTTCTCCTGGCAACCTTGATTCTAGCTTGTGCTTCATCCAGCCCAGCATTTCACATGATGTACTCTGCATATAAGTTAAACAGGCACATTTACAGTATACAGCCTTGAAGTACTTCTTTCCCAATTTTGAACCAGTCTGTTGTTCCATGTCCAGTTCTAACTGCTGCTTCCTGACCTGAATGCATACAGGTTTCTCAGGAAGCAGGTCAGGTGGTCTGGTATTCCCATCTCTTGAAGGATTTTCCACAGTTTGTAGTGATACACATAGTAAAGGCTTTAGCATAGTCAATGAAGCAGAAGTAGATGTTTTTCTGGAATTCCCTTGCTTTTTCTATGATCCAACGGATGTTGGCAATTTGATCTCTGGTTCCTCTGCATTTTCTAAATCCAGCTTGAACACCAGGAAGTTCTCGGTTTACATGCTGTTGAAGCCTAGCTTGGAGAATTTTGAGCATTACTTTGCTAGCATGTGAGAATGAGTGCAATTGTGTGGTAGTTTGAACATTCTTTGGGATTGCCTTCCTTTGGTATTGGAATGAAAACTGACCTTTTCCAGTCCTCTGGCCACTGCTGAGTTTTCTCAAATTTGCTGGCATATTGAGTGCAGCACTTTCATGGTAGCATCTTTTAGGATCTGAAATAGCTCTGCTGGAATTTCATCACCTCCACTAGCTTTGTTCACAGTGATGTATCCTAAGGCCCACTTGACTTCACACTCCAGGATTTCTGGCTCCAGATGAGTGATCACACCACCGTGGTTATCTGGGTCATTAAGATCTTTCTTGTATAGCTCTTCTGTGTATTCTTGCCACCTCTTCTTAGCATCTTCTGCTTCTGTTGGTATTCCATCTCATTTCTGTCCTTTATTGAGCCCATCTTTGCATGAAATGTTCCCTTGGTATCTCTAATTTTCTTGAAGAGATCCCTAGTCTTTAGCATTCTGTTGTTTTCCTCTATTTCTTTGCATTGATCGCTGAGGAAGGCTTTCTTATCTCTCCTTACTATTCTTTGAAACTCCGCATTCAGATGGATATATCTTTCCTTTTCTCTTTTGCCTTTGGCTTCTCTTCTTTTCTCAGCTATATGTAAGGCCTCCTCAGACAACCATTTTGCCTTTTTGCATTTCTTTTTCTTGGGGATGGTTTTGATCACTGCCTGCTGTACAATGTTACAAACCTCCATAGTTCTTCAGGCACTCTGTCTATCAGATCTAATACCTTGAATCTATTTGTCACTTTCACTGTATAATCCTAAGGGATTTGATTTAGGCCATACATGAACAGTCTAGTAGTTTTGCCTACTTTCTTCAATTTAAGTCTGGTTTTTGCAATAAGGAGTTCACAATTTGAGCCACTGTCAGCTCTCAGTCTTGTTTCTGCTGACTGTATAGAGCTTCTCCATCTTCGGCTGCAAAGAATATAATCAATGTGATTTCACTATTGACTCTCCAGTGATATCCATGTGTAGTCATCTCTTGTGTTGCTGGAAGAGGGTGTTTGCTATAACCAGTGCTTTCTCTTGGCAAAACTCTGTTAGCCTTTGCCCTGCTTCATTTTCTACTCCAAGGCAAAACTTGCCTGTTAGAAGTATCTCTTGACTTTCTACTTTTGCATTCCAGTCGCCGAGGATGAAAGGGACATCTTTTCTGGTGTTGGTTCTAGAAGGTCTTGTAGGTCTTCATCTATATCTGTCAACATCTCACCTCCTTAAACTAAGACCAAGTTAAGATGGGCCTCACTGCTGCTTTTCTCTCCAGTATTTATTTTACACCATGGCCTGTTCAATCACCTAGCTTCATCCAATCATCTGACACTTAACCATTTCCAATTGTCTGATATCATTTAATTCGTATCACACGACTCAAATATGGTTAATAATTCCCCACACTTACAAGATGGCCATAGGATCAGAGAGCTAGAAAGAATCTGAGCTAGAGTCCCTACCTGCTCACACAAGACAACTGTAAAAGACAACTGTATGCCAGAAAGATTAATGCCATGTCAAGGTCAGAATTCAATACCTCATGGAACCTATGAGGAGTCATGTCCAGTCCAGTCTGGTATGTATCAGACACCTACTAGATATACTGCATCATCAGTAGCACCTGGAATACAACAGAATATATTCTAGGAAGTAAGGGCCTAGTCAATGGTAAAGTAAAAACGAGAATCCAAATTCAATAATGTCTAGTTCAATGTTTCAGTCCATATTACAGTACTAACTTAATCTGGGGCAGAAAGCCCTCACAAGCCAACTTCTACCTATTCCTATCTCCCCAAGTAAGTCTAGTGAAACTGGTTGCTTTTTCACTGAATACTACACATTTTCACAAGCATTTTCTTTCTACTGCTCCCTTTTTTAGTCAACTGAGTCCTACCTCAGTATTCAAGGTACACCTCAAACCACCCAGAGACAAGGAAAAACTACAATGTATCTGTATCAACCTTCTGGCACACAGATTATCTACAAGATCCCAAGAAGCTCAACACTGTATGCTGCACTTAAAACACAGCTGCTAAGTTGTTTCAGTCATGTCTGACTCTGTGCAACCCCATAGACAGCAGCCCACCAGGCTCCTCTGTCCATGAGATTCTTCAGGCAAGAACACTGGAGTGGGCTGCCATTTCCTCCTCCAATGCATGAAAGTGAAAAGTCAAAGTGAAGTCGCTCAGTCGAGTCCGACTCCTAGCAACCCCATGGACTGCAGCCCACCAGGCTCCTCTGTCCATGGGATTTTCCAGGCAAGAGTACTGGAGGGGGGTGCCACTGCCTTCTCCTTAAAACAGCAGCAACCATCTTTCTACATCCTAAGTAGATGTAGAAAGTAAATGTAGTAAAAACTACAGTTTTTACTTGTAGTCTAATGCTGTGAGAATTACAAAACAACATTTAGTTGGGATAAGGAAAATTAGTTTTTCTGAGAAATTCTCTAACAAGGATTTTAGGACTATTGTTTAGCATCTAAAACGTTGGGAATGATTTCCAACTCTGTGGTTTAAGATTAATGGTCTGATTTATTACGTCTGGATATTAGGACCCTTTAATATTAATCAAATCATAGGAGAGTACTACAGTGACTTTGAGAATCATGCAAAATGTTCCCAGGATACACTAGATGATACACAAAGTTTTTGCCTATGTGTGTAAACTAAATTTACTAGATGGAAATAGGAATAAAATTTATAAAGCAATCATTTCAGCTAATTCCAAGTGGATTTAGATCTCTGGGACATCACCAAAAAATTCCAACTGCTAATGAAAAAAATACAACGTTTTTCTCAACTTTTCAATCCCTATCTAATCAGGAATCAGCTCCACGTGTTTCTGTAAAAAAAAAAGTACGCTGAAATGCAATCTGTTATATAAAGACCAAAAGGAATTTCACTCCAACTGCTTTAATTCTGTTTTTCCCAGACAGAATGTTCAAACCTTGCAATCCAAAGGCTAATGGAATCAGTGACAAAGTCAAATTACACAAACAAAGTAATTAAAAATCCCCATTATTTCTACCTTGGTTGTCAGAAGGCTGGATTCAGCCAGATTCTTACTGGTATGAACCATTAGTTTACAGGAATTTGAACAAACCTTATGATCCCACTGGAAAACAAGCCTTTTCAAACTCCCTACCAAATCTGACTGGCTCTATCCAAGGCAATTAGCTGACCTCCTGATTCCCTGAGGCTGATTACTCTCTGGATCCATGGGAGCCTGTGCACTGCTCCAAACACAAATGCACTATCCTCTACACCAAAAACTGATGCCACTGTGATTCCTTTACTTGCAGACAAAAATTGTGCTAAGTACCTCAGCACTCTTATTTGGATTTTTTCAATGCCAGTGGGAAATTTCAAGATAACTTGAAGTTTTTCTCTTTTGAACAGGGGCTCAAACCTATGACACCAATGTTAGACTTATCAATCTTAGACTCAAGGCTGTATATTGTCACCCTGCTTATTTAATGTCTACGCAGAGTACATCACGCGAAATGCTGGGCTGGATGAAGCACAAACTGGAATCAAGATTGCCGGGAGAAATATCAATAACCTCAGATATGCAGATGACACCACCCTTATGGCAGAAAGCAAAGAAGAACTGAAGAGCCTCTTGATGAAAGTCAAAGAGGAGAGTGAAAAAGTTGGCTTAAAATTCAACATTCAAAAAACAAAGATCATGGCATCCAGTCCCATCACTTCATGGCAAATAGATGGGGAAACGATGGAAACAGTGACAGACTTTATTTTCTTGGGCTCCAAAATCACTGCAGATGGTGACTGCAGCCATGAAATTAAAACACGTTTGCTCCTTGGAAGAAAAGCTATGACAAACCTAGACAGTGTAATAAAAAGCAGAGACATGACTTTGCTGACTAAGGTCCGTCTCGTCAAAGTTATGGTTTTTCCAGTAGTCTGCTATGGATATGAGAATTGGACTATAAAGAAAGCTGAGTGCCTAAGAACTGATGCTTCTGAACTGAGGTGTTGGAGAAGACTCTTGAGAGTCCCTTGGACTGCAAGATCAAACCAGTCAATCCTGAAGGAAATCAGTCATGAACAGTCATTGGAAGGACTGATGTTGAAGCTGAAATTCCAATACTCTGGCCACCTGATGCGAAGCACTGACTCACTGGAAAAGACACTGATGCTGGGAAAGAATAAAGGTGGGAAAAGAAGGGCACGACAAGATGAGATGGTTGGATGGCAT
This sequence comes from Bos indicus, assembly GCF_029378745.1. NCBI lineage: Eukaryota > Metazoa > Chordata > Mammalia > Artiodactyla > Bovidae > Bos > Bos indicus. Next base: position 108,183,275 of record NC_091764.1, on the reverse strand, counting down.
CACCGACTCAATGGACATGAGTTTGAGCAAGCTCTGGGAGTTGGTGATGGACAAGGAAGCCTGGCGTGCTACACTCCATGGCGTCACAGAGTTGGACACATCTAAGCGACTGAACTGAACCAAACCCATGTACTCTCAGGTCTTCTCCCTTGAAATCTAGGGGGAAAAAGTTTAAAAACAAAGGCAAGCAAAGGAATAAATTCTAAGGTTTGTATTAGTTAAGAGATGCTTAAAACGGATTTTAAGATTAAATCTTAAATGGATTAAATTCCATTTAACATGGATTTTATGCATGCATTTAACATGCATAACATTAAGGATTTCTGATCCTACAGTTACTATTTCTCCTTCATGTCCTTGGGCAAAATGCTTAACCCCTGAATCTATTTTCTTACCTGTGAAATTTAAGTATTATCTACTTACCAGAATACAAAAGATTAAAATAAGATAGTATATGTAAAGCACTTTGCAAGGTGATTGGCAAGAGGCAAGATAATAAATGCTAGCTCATTTGCACTCATTTAAAACTTAGTGTTAAGTTCATTAAACACATTTTAAACACTGCTGTTTGTTGAATGTCACTAGATAAAAGAATTGAACAAGAGACAGCTTATTTTACTACCTGCCATAATGATGCTAATGCTAATAATAATGGTAATACTTAGTTCAGTTCAGTTCACTCGCTAGGCCTCCTTGTCCATCACCAACTCCTGGAATTTACCCGAACTCATGTCCACTGAGTCGGTGATGCCATCCAATCATCTCATCTCTGTTGTCCCCTTCTCCTCCTGCCTTCAATCTTTCCCAGCATCAGGGTCTTTTTAAATGACTCAGCTCTTCACATCAGGTGGCCAAAGTATTGGAGCATAAGCTTCAGCATCAGTCCTTCCAATGAATATTCAGAACTGATTTCCTTTAGAATGGACTGGTTGGATCTCCTTGCAGTCCAAGGGACTCTCAAGAGTCTTCTCCATCACCACAGTTCAAAGAATCAATTCTTCAGCGCTCAGCTTTCTTTACAGTCCAACTCTCACATCCATACATGACTACTGGAAAAACCACAGCCTTGACTAGATGGACTTTTGTTGGCAAAGTAATGTCTGCTTTTTAATATGCTGTCTAGGCTGGTCACAGCTTTTCCTCCAAGGAGTAAGCATCTTTTAATTTCATGGCTGCAGTCACCATCTGCAGTGATTTTGGAGCCCCCCAAAATAAAGTCTGTCACTGTTTCCCCATCTATTTGCCATGAAGTGATGGGACCAGATGCCATGATCTTTGTTTTCTGAATGTTGAGTTTTAAGCCAACTTTTTCTCTCCTCTTTCACTTTCATCAAGAGGCTCTTCAGTTCTTCTTTGCTTTCTGCCATAAGGGTGGTGTCATCTGCATATCTGAGGTTATTGATATTTCTCCTGGCAATCTTGATTCCAGCATGTGCTTCATCCAGCCCAGCATTTCTCGTGATGTACTCTGCATATAAGTTGAATAAGCAGGGTGACAATTACAGCCTTGACATACTCCTTTTCCTATTTGGAACCAGTCTGTTGTTCCATGTCCAGTTCTAACTGTTGCTTCCTGACCTGCACACAGATTTCTCAAAAGGCAGGTCAGGTAGTCTGGTATTCCTATCTCTTTAAGAATTTTCTACAGTTTGTGGTGATCCACACAGTCAAAGGCTTTGGTATAGTCAATAAAGCAGAAGTAGATGTTTTTCTGGAACTCTCTTGCTTTTCTGATGATCCAACAGATGTTGGCAATTTGATCTCTGGTTCCTCTACCTTTTCTAAATCCAGCTTGAACATCTGGAACTTGATGATTCACGTACTGTTAAAGTCTGGCTTGGAGAATTTTGAGCATTACTTTACTAGCATGTGAGTTAGGTACTGACTGCTAACTGTATTTAGGCACTTTTCTCATTTATCCTCAGTACTAGTTTAGGCTCAGAGAAGTTAATTAACTTGCCCCAGGTATCACAGCCAGGAAATGACAGTGGCAGGATCTGAACACAGGTAGACCCACCTCCAGAGCCCACTTCCTCCATGGCAACACTGTGTTTCACTCCCTATAGTTCTGGATTCATGCATTCATCTCACAAATACTGAGTGCCTTGTACCCACTGGGTCTAAACACTAGGAATATAGCCCAGAATAAGCCAAATAACACCGCCAGCCCGAGAATATGTTCTAATTGGGGCTTTAGGTAAACACAGTAAGGCTGTGACAAAAGTCATGAAAAAAAAGAAAATAATAAGGAGACAGAAGTAAAGTGTGTGCGCTTGTAAGGTCATTTTAGATGGATGGACAGGGAAGGCCTCTCTGAGCAAGCACAGACAGTAGAACCTGAATGAAATGCATGTGTACAACAATGACACACAACAGTTTATCATCAGTGCACCACAGAATGTAATTATTCAGCTGGTAAATTACACATCTCCACCCTTCACGTTGGCAGTTACACACAGGTTTAAAGGCCCTCAGGTCACAGACTGACACTGCACTAGACATTTATGGATTCAGTACAGAATTCTGATATAAGCAGGGGACCTGGAATAACAGAATAACAAATAATCCTGTTATATTCTAGATATGTAATCACAGGCTATCCATTCTGAGCTTCAGACTATTTATTTACAAAATGTAGATACTAATACTAGTAAATCGCTCCTGGCCAGGGTTGTTGGAAGAATTAAATTACATAATATATGCAAAGTGCTTAATGCAATGTCTGAGACTAGCATGTACATGTGTTAATACACTGCTAACATCTGCTATTTACATGGCAGTTGTACCACTGCAAGGTCAGACATGTAATACACTATTTCAAGGTCTATTTCAGTAGAAGCATCACTATTGCTTATATAATCATATAAATCACTGTATAACCTAGGTACTTAAAACTCTCCACACATTTATCTCAGCACCCAAAACATGGGGGAAAAAAAAGCGGCTAGAAAATTTAAAAAGGACTAGTAAAAACTGCCCCTTTTATTTCTTCAATGGAAGTCAGAAGATGGGAATGGAGGTTGGTGAAACCAAGACAACACTTCCCAAATAAGAAATACAATAATTGACAGTACAGAATAATGAACTGTGGATAATATGGAACTCAATTTTCAAAGCTAAGAGGAAAAATAAAGAACACGTAAATGCTTTCAGTATTCTTAGAAATTAAGGATTCCAACAGTTCAACTGACTTAATACCTCAAGCTTTTTATTCCAACTTTTCTGCAGCTTGACTTACTTACTATTTTGCATTTTTAAAAAGCAACTACTGAATACGACAAAAAAAAAAAAAAACAACCGCAATTAAATAGGGTTAGATTTCGAAGTCAATTTGTTTACTTATAATGTTAGTAAAAATGTTCCATGAACAATGGAACAAAAATTTAGTCAAATAATGTTTGCTATTACAATAGTCTTTTTTTTTTTTTTTTTTTAATTTAGCCAAAAATAAGGTATACAGACCTGGAAGGGACCTGTGGTGATCACTGTTCCAGCTTACACTTCTCAAAACTTTAACATACACAAAAAGTATCTTTGGATCTTGTGAAACGCTGGTTTTGACCCAATCTGTCTGGGATAGGGCCAAAATTTTACATTTTGGGGGACTGCACGTTGCACAGCAAATATCTAAATAGTGATGTGAGAACTGACAGAAGAACACATGAATAGATGACTTTATCAAATGCCTTTCTAATCCTGGAATTCTGACTCTGTCAAAGTTACTGTTTTCTGCTTGATTTATACCAAGTAGTTTCCCCCATTTTACAGAATATATTGTGTATGTACATATATAAAGTTTATCAGTTTCTAAGCCACTACTTGATTTCACATCAGTAGGATAAAGTTAATATTTCTAAGGTGATCTTATTTGCAGGGTAAATTCAACTCCTCGAAACTTACTAGTGTCCGACTTGACTATTATCTGGGATTCCTTTAACTGAATCATTTATTCTTTAAAATAGCACTGAGTACCTACAACACGCTGAATGCTATGCTACAAACACAACACTGTAAGCAAAGATTTAATAAATCAGGCTCTAGGACAGTACCTTTTAAAACACTGTATATTTCATCCCTTCTGTTCCCAACTCCTCTCCAGGTGAGGGTGGCTATAGGTTCAAATAGTTTAAACAATGAGAAAAGAAGGAAGAAACTACAGAAATATAAAGGACATTCATACGATGCAATATTATTCAGCCATAAAAAGGACTGAAGAACCAATTCATGCTAAAACATGGATAAACCCTGAAAACACTATGCTATATCAAAGCATAACACAAAAACAAAGTCTAACACAAAAGGCCATATATTTAATGATTCTATTTGTATGAAATGTGCATAACAGGTCAAATCACAGAGACAGAAAGCACATTAGTGGCTGTCAGAGGAACGACTGCTAATGGGTATAGGGCTTCTTTCTTGAGGTGACAGAAAGGTTCTGGCATTAGTGGTGATGACTGCAGAACACTGAAAACACTAAAACCCACTGAATTTTACACCTTAAAATGATTTAAACAGTTAATTTTAAGGTATGTAAATTTTTATCTTAAAAAAACCCCCACACAACCCATTGAGAGACTGAAAAAAGTTAAATACCATACTAAGACTATGGAAACTGTGATGTTGGTCTTCTTAGGGTCTATTAAGCTAACACCAGACTTTTTTTATTTGAGAAGGGGATTCTCCTCTCAACTGAGCTAGAGCTCGCATTTGCAAATAAAGATTCATCTGTTAATTGATTACACTGTTTCATATGCATTATCTTAAAATCAAATTGTTTTCTTTACTTTTACCAAATAACTACTTACATAAACTTTTACCTAATTTTATGGCAGTGCTGTCTGTGCCTGACAGTCTGAAGTCAAAGAACTCAAACCATTGGTTTTAGCCCTGAGCCTCTGGTGAATAGCTTTTTACCGATAGGGCTGACTCCATCCTTCACGTACTCATCTTACTTAGTCATTATTTTAACTAGGTAAGCATATTTGGTGGGTAAGTATGAAACAGGGTAGAATTTAATACAGGTCACCCTTTCATTCTGCATTAAAAAAAATTGGTACTACCATGTAATTTATAACTTAATTTTTTTACATAGGAGAGTTATTTTTTGGACTTCATTTAACAAAAAGAAACTAAAATTCCATGATCCTTTGAGATATTTTAAGTACCAACCTTTATTTGTTTAGAGAAATAATCAGGAGTTGAATTCACAAGATTAATCAGAGACACCTACCCCTAGACCACTAGTAATGCCTGGGCAGTCTCTCTGACAGCAAAGCACTATCTGATAATTCTTAACAAAATCTACCAAGTTTCAAGTTAGAAATACTGCAAGATCCACAAAGAAGGGCAGTAGCTGAAAGAGACAGTAGAGAATGTTTAACTATTTAGCTAGCTTATGTGTACTTAATTCTTCTGGTCTGTTCACTATCAAAACATTCAGCATTGCTAGAAGGTAAACAAAGTATTTCTGTGAATAGGTATTTGTGTTTAAAATCTAGAATTATCACCTCAAGCAATAATGCTAGGTTTAACATGCTATCTACTCTTTGGCAATAGAAAGAATAAATATGGCCAGTGAAAAATGGTTATTACATTAAAATCTCTTATGTTCTCACCACTGAAGTGATAATTCTACTCTTAAGAGAGAGAAAAGACTGCTTACAAATTATCAGAGCTGATTACTGAAGTAACTACTTGTGTACATTGAGATTCTCCTGTCTACTCCAAGTATAGAGGCTAATGGCACTCTAACAGAACATCACCGCTACTTCGACAGATCAGTAATTATTTACAGAACTCTTCAAAGAACTTTTTAAGTTTTGGTGGCATATATTTAGGAGTTGGCAACTTTCTGTTAAGAGCCAAACAGTACATAATTTAGGCTTTTGGAACTAAACAGTCTGTTGCAATTACTCGACTCTACTATTATAATATGTGAAAACAGACATAGAAAATACAGAAACAAATGAGTGGCTATCTTTACTTTCTTCATGGATACTGAAATTTGAATTTCATATAATTTTCACATGCCATCATATACTATTCTTTTGATTCCCCTCAACCATTAGGAATGCAAAAAGCATTCTTAGCTCATAGGCTGTACAAAAATGGGTAGCAGGATGGATTTGGCCCATGAACCTTTGCTAATTCCTGGTTTAGAGTATAATGGAATGAAGAAAAGTTACAGATGGTTTAAGTGAGTAAATAAATTACACTAACCATTCTACATACAAACTGTAAATTTTATAGTCCTAAAATTAAGGTATTTAACCTCATAATCAAGTTCAATATTCAGTTTGATCTCTGTTCAAAGGATATGTATTTACAAAGGGTATTTTCATATTATTGTTTGTTTTCATAAAGATTAAGCGGAAAAGAACACCTTAGCTTAACTGAATTCTAATCTATAAAGAAAACTGATCTCTCAGCCATCTGCTGTGGCCACTTCTAATCCTTTATTTCAGCCTATTAGTTATTCCTTCAGATTACTGCAATACTTCTTAACTGGGTTTTCAACTTTTATTAGTTTCCTAATATATCCATCCTCTATCCTGCAGTCAAAATAATCTTTTAAAAATTTAGGTCTGATATTATAACACCTACCAAGTGTGGGGTTTTCTTTTTTTCGCTGTACCGAGTGGCTTGTGGAATCTTAGTACCCAGTCCAGGGATCAACCTATGCTCTCAGTAGTGAAGACACAGCGCCCTAACCACTGGACCACCAGCGGAGTCCCATGACACCTACCATGTCTTACAGTGGCTGCAATGGTTCCCCCAGCGCTCAAGCAGAGTCTCAACTTTCCTTTCCTCCCTTATCCCTTGTCTCTTCTTTTTCCTATTTCCAAACTGCAGACACACAAATTATAGATTTTTTTCACATGCAGTATTATCTTAGTCACTCCCTGTTTCACGTAATTTCCCTCACCTGTTCAAACTCAATCAGGCACAATTACTACATGCTTTGTTACATACTGACCCTAGGAAAACTGTTTTTATACCCTATGGTAACTGTCTGGTTTACTTGTTTACTGTTTACTACTCCTTCACTGAGTAGTAAGCTCTTGATAGACAGGTTTGTCTTTTACTTAGCAATAATATTCAATACCTAGGATCTAGTAAGAAGTCTGGAACATAACAGAGATTTAAATATTTGTTGGATGAAACCATGAGCTATTATGGGTTGAACAGTGTCACCCCCACAAAAAGATATGTTAAAATTCTAACCCTCAGTATCTCAGAATGTGATCTTATTTGGAAACAGGATCACCGCAGGTGCAATTAGTTAGAAGAGCCCAATCTGGAGTGGGCTGGACACAACGCAATCTGACCAGTGTCCTTATAAAAAGAGGAGACATAGAGAGACGAGGGGTGAACACCGTGTGATGCTTTCTACTGTTGTTCCCTTCTGCATGGTTTGACGTTACCCAGCTTCTTAGATATGGCCTAAGATCACCAGTCAGTTCTGACAGGACTTACGCTGGTCACACGACGGTAGATCTGTGCAGCGTTCTGACACTCTGAGTACGGGTATTCAGACGTGGCCATCTCGAGCATGCACATCCCAAAAGCATAAACATCAACGGATTCATCGTACTTCTCTTCATACATCTCAGGGGCCATGAACTCTGGGGTACCTTAAATTAAAAGAATGATTCAGACTCAATGTGAGGAGAAACTGCAGATGTACTTAAGGAGGCGGGGGGGGGGGGGGGCAGCAGAGGGGCTCATCTGTGAGAGAGAAGTATGTAGAAGGGGTAAAGATGAAAGAAAGACAGGTAGGAAGTGGGGGGAGAGGAGAGAAATCACCTTAGTCTGCTCCATCAAATCTGTTACAGACCTCTCACAGCAATTCCTTTATAAAAAGAAGAGGACCATGCATCTGTTTATTTACTGTTTCAAGTGGATTACTGTTATACAATGTCAAAATAGAGCCTCACATAAAAGATAAACTGATATAACTCATATGAAAACAAATGGAAGAAAAAGGTAAGAGAACAGCAAAGAGTAAAGCAGAGAAAATGGCATCTATCTGTAAGACAGGATGATAGGTTAAAAAGATAAAAATACTTGTCTGCCCCCTACTGTATGAGAGCTGTAAAGTTAACATTTAGAGCTAGTCTCTTGCCAATAACAGTCTATTGATCAACTTCACTTTTAAGGCAGCTTTGCAGTGTAAAAAAAAAAAAAACCTGACATTCAGTGCATTTTTAAAATAATACAGTGTAAACGTCTGTGAGGCCACTCACCCTCCCCGTAGTCTGCGAATCTACTGCAGGTGTAAGAAATGTGAGGGACACCCTACAGACACACACACACCATTCAGTCTGTATTTGTGTTCTCATACTGAATTAAGAGTGTGGTGTGATTCCACACACCAAGTTTCCAATGTTTCCAAAGAAATTAAGCCCAGATACCTCAAATTACAGAACATTTCTAAGAACAGGCTTGCACAATACAATTTAAACAAGAAAGAAGAAAAAACTCTTGGGCCAGAGATTAACATACCAAAGACAATCAAAGAACTGTTTCCTTTATAGGCAACAGGGAAGGCAGAAGGGAAATTCAGCTTTAAATAACTCCCCAGAACACTATTTTTTTATCAGGATGTGCAAATTACTGGTATTCTGTGTTCTTTCTTACTAAAACATAGGATTCTAGCCCACTTAAAAATGAGTAGTTTTCTTGCTGTTGTCATTGTCACCTTTTGAGAGAATAGAGTTCATGAAGATTTCAAGCTTTCAAACTGTCGCACCCTCTTCAGAAGGGAAAGCTTATAAAACAATAGGCATTAAACTATATTTTCAGCTGCAATGTCCTGACACACAGCCTTGTCCTGTAAATCAATGACTGTCGAGGAGGGCAACTGGCCCCACAGGGGACATATTTGGCTGTCACGACTGGAGGGAGGTGGACAAATGGGCATGCTACCAGCATCCAGAAAGCAGAGACCAGGGGTGCTGTTAAGTCATCTTACAACGCACAAGACGGTCCTCACAACAAAGAACCATCCAAACCAAAGTGTAACTAGCACTGAGACAGAAAACTGTTTTAAGCAGATCTTTTGAAGAGCAGAAGAAAAAGTTGATAATGAACCATTATATTTTTACATTTTAAAAGTTTTAATAGGCAGATTTTTTGAATATAAATATATACAACAGACCTTTTCAGAAATTAAATTATATATAAATTCAGTTTCTTTCATGGGGAAAGTTAACATAGTTTATCTATTATATAAGTGTATGATACTAAGCATCAACAAAATGACCCAAGAAGGTGATAGTGCTATTACATAAGGTTTTGTCAACAAAGTTCACCTTACTTCTATTCATGTAACTTCACAAAACAATTGTCTTCAGGATGCTTCTAGAGGCATAAATGCAGAGAACTCCATATCACTTCCTGGGTTCAAGCTATGAATTTCTGAAGGTTTATTTCACATTATAAAAGCTCTGACAGAGTCAGGTTTCTAAATAAAGTGAATGTCAGAAAGCCAGTCAGACTTTCACAAGGTACCTGTGAAACATACCTATCACACTCTTGGCAAAAGAAGCCCGCTTCAGGGTGGCCAGACCTAGGTCTCCAATCTTGACTGAGCCTGTGGGGCCAGTGATAAAGATGTTGTCACACTTAAGATCCCGGTGAATAATAGGTGGAGTTCTAGTATGAAGAAACTGAAGTCCTTTAAGAATCTGACGGCACCAGCTTCTCAAAACTTTGATCTTCATCACCTTAAACCTTTTCAGGTACCTAGAGAAGGCAAGTTACACCAAACAGGTTATCGATGATATGCGTTTACTGCTTTGAAGAGTTCCATTAAATTCTAGCATATCTAAGATGGGAATATCAAATTTAGAATATTAAGATTCAGTAACCTAAGGTTAGCACTACTTTTAGCAAGGTTAAAGGGGATAGGATAACAAGTAGTTGGCAAGCAAATTCTGATAACAAAGCACAAAAAACAAATTCCTTAAAATTAGATCACTGCCAAGATGACTGACAAGAGGTAGAGTTTGACTTCTGGTAAATGGTGGAGCAACCCTTACTGGATGCAGATATAAACTCCAGTGAATATACGTGCGCGAGCGAACACATACACACACCTGAAGATTCTATAGATCAATCAAAATCAGGCACAAATTGGAAGGGAGGACACATGAGAAAAAAGGGTAAGCACTAGTCTGTGCAGGTTGCTCAAACCTGGACACAACCCTGTAGTTTTATTGGTTGAGGAATAAATACAAGGACAGAGTTCAAGATGACTGCAGCACCTAAAACAGTGTGTTCAATACAATTTTCTACAATAAAAGTCCATCCAATACAATACCCACTAGACAATGAAAATATTTATATTTAAATGAATTAGATACATTAAACTTAAAAAGGTCATCGCCCAGCTGCACCAAATTTCAAGTGCTCAACAACTGCACATGGCAAGTGGCTACCATTTTGGATGGTGCAGATTACAGAACATTTCCATCACCACAGAAAGTTCTGTTGGACAACAGAGATCCTGAAAGGTGGCAGGGGTGGGGGAATCCAGAAAGGAGGTACAGAAGGGGCACTCCAAGTTCTGCATATTCACTCTGCCCAAATCTCTGGCTAACCTCTCAAATATATGTGTATGCAGCAGATTACAAGCAACCCAGCTAAAGCTAAAAGAACAGAGTTTTCTGACAAACTGAGGTCAGATGCTATTTCATCTGGACATAGAGAAAAAAATGAAGCACACAAATGGTAAATATAAAAGAATATACTTTCCTAGCATTATCTTTGTTACATGTGACTACCTAAAGGAAAATTTATAACACTGTGTTACAGGATCTATACAACAGACATACATAATATAAAGCTTATAGCATAAATTATAAGTACTAGAGATAAATGGGCCTATATTTGTGCAAGTTTTCTTTATTTTACATAAAATTGTACAGTATCAACCATAAGCATGCTGTGAAAAGTTAAAGATTTAAGTTTAAATAAAGATTTAAAGATTTAAACTGCTAAAAAAAAATACCTAAAATGTACACATACACACAAGGAAGATTAACTAAAAAGAAATTCTGCTTCACTTGGGGGGTGGATAAGAGATAATTAAAGAAAACTTAGGATGAAAGTTGGTTTTATGGTTTAAAAATATATAAAGAGTTAATCCTGGAGAATGAGGAAAAGGTTGTCAAAGAAGAGTAAGGCATTTACTGAAATGAAGGAAGTGTTCTATATGTTAACAGTTGTTTTTTTTTTTAAAAACAGTTTTGATCAAAACTTATCAAATGATAGAACTATGATTAATATTTTCACTGCTTATAAACGTCATTATAAGGAAAAATCAAGCATACAAATATTGGAACTTTGATGAAATGTGTATGTACTCAAGTGTTTACTGATGTCTGCAACTTAACCTGGAATGAAAAAAGAGGGGGATGACTAGATGAACATATTTGGTAAAGCAGACACAACAGAGGTTAACTAAATTAAAGAATCTAGGAAGAGACTATGTATGTGTTCACTATATAATTCTTTCAACTTTTATGTATAATTGAAAAATTTTAGAATAAAATGTTGGGAAATGTCAATTATCTCTCCTTACAACTGGAAGAAAAAATAAAGAATACATATATATATATATATATACATTTAAGCTTATATATGCATGAGAAACAATGAAAAATAAGAATTAAAATTATGACTTTTTAAGAGAAAAAATATTGGGGAAAAGATGAGGCTAGCTTGTATCTCTTTCACATCTACAAAATGATAAAATATAATAGACTGTCTATTAAACTTGTATCTTATAACCTTATTAAATGTTTAGAATCACTGGAATTTTCTATGTAAACAATTACATAATCTGCAAACAGGAGCAGTTTTATTTCTTCCTTTCCTATCTTTTTGTTTTTTCCTGGTTTCCCCATTCTTGTTCTGGGCAGGCCCCTTTAGAACAATACAGAACATAAGCAGTGAAAGCAGGCATCTGTGCTGTGTTCCTCACCTCCCAGGAAGTAGTGATGTATAAAGCTTTTTCACAGATGCTCTTAGCAGTCTGAGGAAGTTTCCTACCACCCCAAGTCTGCTAAGAGTTGTTAGTAAGGAATAGATGCTGATTTGTCAAATACTTTTTCCACATATACTGAAATGATCATACAGTTTTTATTCTGTTGCTGCTAAGTCACTTCAGTCGTGTCTGACTCTATGCGACCCCATAGACGGCAGCCCACCAGGCTCCCCTCTCCCTGGGATTCTCCAGGCAAGAACACTGGAGTGGGTTACCATTTCCTTCTCCAATGCATGAAAGTGAAAAGTGAAAGTGAAGTAGCTCAGTCGTGTCCGACTCTCCGTGACCCCATGGACTGCAGCCTACCAGAATCCTCCATCCATGGGATTTTCCAGGCAAAGGTACTGGAGTGGGGTGTTAATGTGTTTAAAAACATTAATTCATTCTATGTTAAACCAACTTGGCAATCCTGGGATAAACCCTATTTGTCACCGACATACTGAAATTCCCATGGATAGCAAGGAGATCAAACCAGTCAATTCTAAAGTAAATCAATCCTGAATATTCACTGGAAGGACTGATGCTGAAGCTGAAGCTCCAATACTTTGGTACCTGATGTGAAGAGACGTCTCACTGGAAAAGACCCTGATGCTGCGGAAGACTGAGGGCAAGACGAGAAGAGGGCAACAGAGGATGAGATGGTTGGATGGCATCACTGACTCAAAAGACATGAGTTTGAGCAAACTCTGGGAGACAGTGAAGGACAGGGAAGCCTGGCGTGCTGCAGTCCATGGGGTTGCAGAGTCTACTATGACTGAGCGACTGAACAACAACAGTGTGATGGCTAGAATCCAATTTGCTATTATTTTGTAAAGGAATTTGGTACCTATATTCACGGGGGACACTGCTCTATCAAGTTCTTTTGCTGTATCTTAGGATTTTGGTATTGGGGTTATGCTGGCTTCAAAAAAGGAACTGGACACTATTCTTCCACTCTGTTTTTTGAGAAAAGTCAACACACTTGGTCCCCCTCCACTAAAATAAAGTATGATAAATATATAGAACATAAAATGTACCACCTGAAGTTGTTGAAGTATTAGTCACTCAGTTGTATCCAACTCTGAGACCTCATGGATTATAGCCCACAAGGCTCCTCTGTCCATGGGATACTCCAGGCAAGAATACTAGAGTGGGTTGCCGTTCCCTTCTCCAGGGGATCTTCTCAATCCAGTGATTGAACCTGGGTCTCCCACATTTAGGGCATTCTTTACTGTCAGAGCCATGTTCATATTATTATGCACAATCATCACCACCATCCATCTCCAGAACTCATCTTGTGAAACTGAAACGCTATACCCTTTAAACAGTGACGCTCCACTTCCCCTCCCCACTGAGGCCATGCAACTATCACCCAACTTTCTGTCTCTATGAATTAGCCTACTCTCAGTATCTCATGTAAATGGAATCATACAGTATTTGTCTTTCTGTGACTGGCTTCTATCAGGTAGCACAATGCCCTTAAAGTTCATTCCTGTTATAGCATATACCATATATTTCCTTCTCTTTTAAAAAGGCTGAAAAATATTCCATTGTACATATACACCACACTTTGCTTATCCATTCTTCCACTGATGAACACGTGGATTGCTTCGACTTTGGGTCCATTGTGAATACTGCTGCTATGAACACGGGTGTACAAGTATGTCTTTAAGACCCCGTTTTTAATTCTTCTGGGTATATACCAAGAAGTGGAATTGTTGAACCATATGCTAATTCTATTTTTTTATTTTATTGAATAAATTGTATAGTTGATAACGTGCTTTAATTTTTACTACACAGCAAAGTGACTCAGTTATACATATATATATTCCTTTTCATATTCTTTTCCATTTATTTTTTTATTGAGATGTAATTAACATATGTTGGTTTAAGGTATACAATATGATGATTCAAATATGTATATATTGTGAAATGATCGCCACAGTAAGTCTAGTTAAAATCCATCACAAAACTCCAACTTTTTTTTTTTTACTGTGATGAGAACTTTTAAGATCTACTCTCTTAGCAACTTTCAAATATACAGCACAGTATTATTAACCGTAGTTACCATGCTATACATCACATTCTTAAGACTTTTATTTACAACTGGAAGTTTGCACCTTTTGTCCACCCACCCATTTCATACTCGCATGCACTTGCCCCTGCCTCACCAATCTGTTCTCTGTTATCTATGAGTTTGGCTTTTTGGTATTGTTCATATGGTATTTGTCTTTCTCATTTCACTTAGCACAACCCCCTCAAGAGTCCATCGATGTTTTTGGCAAGATTTTCTTCTTCATGGCTGAATAGTATTTTATTATAGATATACATACCATATTTTCTTTATCCATTTATCCATCAATAGACATGTAGGTTGCTTCCATGACTTAGCTAGTATAAATAATGCTGCAATGAACATGGGGGTACATATTATCTTTTTAAGTCTGTGTTTCAGTTTCTTTGGTAAATACTCAGAAACTGAATTGTGGGGTCATATAGTAGTCCTGTTTTTAATTTTTTGAGGAGCCTCTGTACTGTTTTCCATAGTGGTTACACCAATTTAATCCCCACCAACAATGCACAACAGTTTTTTATTTTCTCCATAGCACTTGTTATCTGTCATTTTGATAACAGCCATTCTTTTTTTAAAAAAAGAAATTATTTATTTTTGGTTGCTGGGTCTTTGTTACTGCACGTGGGCTTTCTCTAGCTGTGGCAAGCAGGGGTTACTCTAGTTGCAGTATACATACTGGCTTCTCATTGCTGTAGCTTCTCTTTTGCAAAGCACAGGCTCTAGGGCATGCTGGCTTTACTAACTGCAGCTCGTGGGCTCAGTAGTTGCAGCGCATGGGCTCCAGAGTACTGGCTCATTAGTTGTGGCACACAGGGTCAGTCACCAACGGCAGGTGGGATTTTCCTGAACCAGTATTGAACCAGTATTCCTCACATTGCAAGGGAGATTCTTAACCACAGGATCCTCAGGGAAGCCCTGATAATAACCATCCTAACAGGTTACCTCATGTGGTTTAGATTTGTGTTTCCTTAATGACAGGACACTGAGCATCTTTTCATGTGTGTATTAGCTATGTCTGTATCTTCTTTGGAGAAATATCTATTCAAATTACTTGCCCATTTTTGAATTGAGTGTCAGCAGGAATGTAAAATGAGTCAGCCATTGTGGAAAACAGTTTGGTGGTTCCTCAGAAAGGTAAAGAATTACCATATGACTCAGCAATTCTACTCATAGGAACATAGATCTAAAAGAAATAAAACCAGGTACTCAAACACTTGTACACAAATGTTCAGAGCAGCATTATTCCCAATAGCCAAAAGGTAGAAACAGCCCAAATATTTATCAGCAAGTGAATGGATAAACAGATTGTGGTTTATCCACAAAACATTATTTAGTCATAAAAAGGAATAAAGCATAGATATATGCCACAACATGAACCTTGAAAAGATGGTAAGTGAAAGTAGCCAAGGACAGACACATATTTTATATTCCATTTATATGAAATATCTTGATCAGATAAACCCTTAGAGACAAAATAGTTGGTAGGGAGAATGGAGAGTTGTTTGATGGGTTTTAGTTTCGGAAGATGAAGAAGTCTTGAGATTTGTTTACATAGCAACATGAATGTATCTTAAAGTACTAAACTATATACACTTAAAAATGATGAAGACAGTAAATTTTATGTGTTTTTTACCACAGTAAAAAAAAAAAAAAAATTCCCATCCACAAATCCTAGAGATCAGCTAGTCCAACCATGCATTTTACACATGGAGAACTGAGGCCCAGGGAAGGGGCTCTCATTGCCCTAAATCCCAGCTGGCCAAAGTCAGAGCAGGGAGCAGACACCAACTACGGTCCAGAGCTCTTTCTACTTTACCTCTTGCTGCCTTTGCTATGAGGCTCAGAAACTGAAACAGATGAGGATGGGAAAAGAGAACATTAAACTTAAAAGAAAAATGCCTAAAAACTTAATTGTGTGCAATTAAAGAAAAAATATATTGCGTGTGGGAGAAGGCAATGGCACCCCACTCCAGTGCTCTTGCCTGGAAAATCTCATGGACGGAGGAGCCTGGTAGGCTGCAGTCCATAGGGTCGCTAGAGTCGGACACGACTGAGCGACTTCACTTTGACTTTTCACTTTCATGCATTGGAGAAGGAAATGGCAACCCACTCCAGTGTTCTTGCCTGGAGAATCCCAGGGATGGGGAGCCTGGTGGGCTGCCGTCTATGGGGTCGCACAGAGTTGGACACGACTGAAGCGACTTAGCAGCAGTAGCAGCATATTGCATGTGAAGGGGGATGGGGTGTTCTTTTAAGGTGACAAAAATGTTTAGGAACTTGACAGATGTGGTTATAAAACACTGTAAATGTAATAAATACCAA
This sequence comes from Bos indicus, assembly GCF_029378745.1. Lineage (NCBI taxonomy): Eukaryota > Metazoa > Chordata > Mammalia > Artiodactyla > Bovidae > Bos > Bos indicus. The sequence continues at coordinate 108,166,845 of NC_091764.1, read as the reverse complement.
TGAATTGTACACCTTAAACAGGATAATTTTATGTTGTATGAATTTTATCAAAATTAAAAAAACTACTGTGTACTGACAGAATGACAACCCACTAAGTATTCAAACCAGAAAAAGAATCTCAAGAAGATACACACAACTATTACCAATTTTCCTTAATTTCACAAATTTCCTTAATTCATTCAAATATTTATCGAGTCTCAGGTACAGTACCAGGGAGCACAGTCTAAGAAAAGAAAAAGACATGTGAATAAGAAGAATCCTGGACAACTTAGAATAAAGATGTTGCCATAAATATTAGAAAAGTTGGAAGGGAAATTAGAATTTGCAGGGAGAGATAATCTGTTGGCTTTTCACATGTCACTTTTATGCATCCACGGGCACAGGCACAGGGGTACATCCAGGAGACCCAGGACTATCCATACTTGACCTATCCATATTCCTGGAAGAGGTGATTGATCTAACTGTTTTGGCTTCAATTTCTGATGCTCCTGTGGGAAACTGAATTATCTGTATAAATGTCACAATACAATTGGCATTCAATACAAAATTTGCAAGGACATAGCAAAAACTGCCCAATATGAAGTGATAAAATAAATTGGTAAAACTTGTCAATAAGCTTCAGCTTCATTTCAACCACTAGAGGGCTCCCTTGTCACTTGATTTCTGATCTCTCAGCCACTCAACTTTAGAAAGGGCATTCACCATGACTTAAAAGTAACTAGGCTTATTCTGTGACAACGTCTCAGTTAATACTTACCAACACATAATTACCAGACCACTTTATACACCAGAGGACCTTGTGAGCAGGGAATGTGCTCCCATACTAACGTTTCCTCCTTAGGATGTTGGGCAACAAGAACTGATAAGGCCTGAAATAAGAGATTCAAGTTCTCTTCTATTTCCTCGTCAGCTTTTCTAACAGTGATAAACTTACGTTTTAAGAGTTCCAGATGTCATCAGTTCAGTCACCAACACAATGCACTTCTTTCCCTTTACTGTGGATTCCCAGGAATCATAGAATCGAACAATATTGGGATGCTGAAGACCCTTTAACATTTCAGCCTCTTCTTTAAATCGCTGCCTCTCAGACTTTGTTAACTTTCGATCCTATAATCAAAAAGCAAAAGAGAATATGATTTAAGATTAGGAGTTTGGGACTAAAATAGGTATACACTACCATATTTAAAGCAGATAACCAAAGGACCTACTGTATAACACAGGGAACTCTGCTCAATATTCTGTAATAAACCAAAAAGGAAAAGAACTTGAAAATGGATACATGTATAACTGAATCACTTTGCTGTATATCTGAAACTTAAAAAAAAAAACCAGAATATGGTTTAAAATAAAAAAAACACACCAAGCCACATAGTCACACTTAGATGCTAAACATGTGCTATATTATAATGACCAACAATGTTAAAATAAAACATCCTAACACTGAAGTTGGGAGAAGGCAATGGCACCCCACTCCAGTACTGTTGCCTGGAAGATCCCATGTATGGAGGAGCCTGGTAGGCTGCAGTCCATGGGGTCGCTAAGAGTCGGACACGACTGAGCGACTTCACTTTCACTTTCCACTTTCATGCATTGGAGAAGGAAATGGCAACCCACTCCAGTGTTCTTGCCTGGAGAATGCCATGGACGGAGAAGCTTGGTGGGCCGCAGTCCATGGGGTCGCACAGAGTCGGACACGACTGAAGCGACTTGGCAGCAGCCGCAGCAACACTGAAGTTACTAATAATAACTTCATCAGCCTGTTACGGGGAGTATGAGAACAGGCTAAACTGTATTTAAGAAAACTCTCGATTATAAGGTCACGCTTGAGATTATTTTACTATCTTCACGGTTAATGTGTGCTTCAGATACACAGTTTTTAGGTACCGTTAATTTACCAATTCCAAGGTAAGTCACCTATTGACAGAGACATGCAATTTAATAATGAAACAAGATTGCATTTTGGAAGTAGTGAGATCTTAATTTCTCCCCTCTCCCCCACAAGGAAATTGAGGGATGACTGTGTATGCCTTCATTTCATAGGACTGTTATAAGAAGTAATCTACTAGGCATGTTTCTATCATATATTTAAAGTGCCTGGCACTTTACGGGTTAATTCACTTCTTATCTGAGATAAATGGAGAAAAGCACTTAATCTGATGTTCTTCCTTTAACAAAGCACCATACACACAAACTCTGCATTGCCCTGTAAATTAAAGTTTAAACTGTCAACTACCAAAGCACGTAATACATATTTTAACAAACTATTCCAGGCATACAATAACATAATGTGTTTAAACACTAAAGACGTAATGTAAACTCTCCTGTGTAACTAGATAGCCTTTCCCATTGCTGCCCTTGAATAACTCTTGGTAAAGAATCCGCCTGCAATGCAGGAGATTCCAGTTTGATTCGTGGGTTGGGAAGATTCATTGGAAAAGCAATAGGCTACCCATTCCAGTATTCTTGGGCTTCTTTTGTGGCTCAGTTGGTAAAGAATCTGACTGCAATCTAGGAGACCTGGGTTCGATCCACCAGTACTAGTACCCACTTCCACTACTACTACTACTGTTACTATTACTACTACCCTGATTAGATATACCATTCCTATCTTAAAATACCACACTAGGCATTCTTTGAAATTACACTAGTCATTAGATCTTCTAGGAGAGCTTATAAATATATACATTAATAATGCATACTATATCACAAATTCAAAAGGTTTAATAACTATTTTAATACAATTTGTTTTCAATATACAGCCTTGACGTACTCCTTTTCCTATTTGGAACCAGCCTGTTGTTCCATGTCCAGTTCTACCTATTGCTTCCTAACCTGCACACAGATTTCTCAAGAGTCAGGTTAGGTGGTCTGGTATTCCCATCTCTTTCAGAATTTTCCAGTTTGTTGTGATCCACACAGTCAAAGGCCTTGGCATAGTCAATAAAGCAGAATGATCCAACAGATGTTGGCAATTTGATCTCTGCTTCCTCTGCCTTTTCTAAAACCAGCTTGAACATCTGGAAGTTCATGGTTCACGTACTGTTGAAGCCTGGCTTGGAGAATTTTGAACATCACTTTGCTAGTGTGTGAGATGAGTGCAATTGTGTGGTAATTTGAGCATTCTTTGGCATTACTTTTCTTTGGGATTGGAATGAAAATTGACCTTTTCCAGTCCTGCGGCCACTGCGGAGTTTTCCAAATTTGCCGGCATATTGACTGCAGCACTTTCACAGCATCATCTTTTGGGATTTGAAATAACTCAACTGGAATTCCATCACCTCCACTAGCTTTGTTTGTAGTGATGCTTCCTAAGGCCCACTTGCCTTCACATTCCAGGATGTCTGGCTCTAGGTGAGTGATCACACCATGATTACCTGGGTCATGAAGATCTTTTTTGTATAGTTCTTCTGTATATTCTTGCCACCTCTTAATAGCTTCTGCTTCTGCTAGTTCCATCCCATTTCTGTCCTTTATTGAGCCCATCTTTGCATTTGGTATCTCTAATTTTCTTGCCGATCTCTAGTTTTTCCCGTTCTACTGTTTTCTTCTATTTCTTTGCACTGATCACTGAGGAAGGCTTTCTCATCTCTCGCTATTCTTTGGAACTCTGCATTCAAATGGGTATATCTTTCCCTTTAAACCATGCCTCTTAGTCAACAAGACTGGCAACTGTCCCAGAAAAACCTCAGTGTCAATTCACTTTTCCTACTCTGGTTTCTAGTTTCTTCTTAGTTTTTAAACCTTGGAAATCATCCTGACATCCCCACAAGCTCAACTATGCATTTAAAAGGATAGGATTTTGTAGTTCTTCTCATTAAAATTTTCAAAGTATCTGGTATTATACAGTGGGAAGAATTTTCAGCTTGTTTCATTTTCCATTTACTGACAATAGTGTTTATTAATGTATGTTTTATTAAAAAACTATTGTTTACCATATATTCTTACACGTCCTCATTTCAGGAAACTATTCCAAAAAGAAAACCTAGATCACCTGTTAACTCTCATACATTACTGCTGAATTATGAAAACTTAAAGAAACTGTAACGTTAATCTACTCTCAGAACAATCAGAAGACTAATCACACATGAGCCAAATGAATTATAATATTCTACCTACCATTAAGTAATATTTAATTTTTATATTTTCATATATAGTCTACTACTTGTCTTGGTAAGTACTCTTATTTTCTGAGGCATACAACATTCATTTCAGTTTTAGCGATTATTGTCTCTCTTCATAAATGGTTAATTAGATTTTAAATACTTGAGTACCCTGTGTCAGGCAATAGGATACGACAAACGTAAGAGACAAGTTTCCTGCTAGTCTAGACCTTCCAATGTAAGAGGCAGAGGCATTAACTTAATAGATATTAAAAAGAGAAAACATTTTTATTTGTATTTATAAAGAGAGTACTTCGAGAGCAAGTACTGGATATAAGACCCAATTCTGTGTGCACAAGCTAGTGTTGTCCCCCACCATAGCAGGCTACCCTAAGCACTGAGATCATGGGCATGGAGCTCTAGTGTTAGAATACCCAAAATGCTTAAGACCGCAAGAGTCTGCAGAAAGTGCTAAAGGCAAACTCGGAAATGCAGGATATAGACTGGAGGCAAGGAGGCTCAGAACTTTAATAACGGTGAGCTACGAGATTTAAACTTATTCACTTAAATGTGTTTATTCAACCAGAGTTTAGAGCCTCTGGAAAGTGTATCACTTACAGTAGACCACTGCAGCTGAAACTTGGAATTTACATTGTACCGGATAAGGTAGTTTACAGTACTTAATAGTAAACAAAATGTTTTCTCTCAACTGGTATAGCCAGAAACTGTCACTAGAGGTTAACCAAGACTGTAGCATACTCTACATTGTTACTTAAATTTTAATTTATAATCTACATAAAGATTGTTTCTATGCTATCCACAAGTGTTTTAACATATACAAGACTTGTAAACCTTTTCTCCAGAAAACTCAAACCAAAGTAATTTATTCATGTCTTTCTCTACTGCCTCCATCCTATTTCATTCAAGCTGTCACGATCTCCCTCTGGATTTCTGCAGTAAACCTACTAGCTGTTTCCACACATCTAATCTTATTACCCCTGTACAATGTGTATTCCACTCTGTCCAAATACAGTCAGAATATTTTAACATCAATTTAATCAATTCTATGGTATGCCCACTTCATCGATTCTTAGAAATGTCATTTTCCACATTTTTAACATCTCTGAAATTAGAGTGCATCATACAACTGGAATCTTAGACTCAGTGAAGTACTGTATGTCATAATCCTGTTTAAAACTCTCTACTAGCTTTCTGCAGCCTTTAGGATAAAGGTAGAAAACCCCCATGACCTACGAGGTCCTACACAATACAACCCTTGCCCACTCTCAGAGCCTTCTTTCTTGTCACTCTCATGCTTCCTTTCTCAAGCATGCCATGCCTCTTCCCATTCAGGTCCCTCACACATGCTTCCTTCTATACAGGATGCCCTCCCGTGGGCCTTTTATGCCCGGTTAATGTCCAGTCATTCACACACGGACAGCACTGTTGACTGCCCCCTACTCTAGGTTATATCATCCCCTCCTGCCTATCTGTACAGTGACATGAACTATCTATATGCCTCTTTCAGAGCTCTTAGTCACAAGTAATATTATAGTGAGGCTTATTCTAAAAGCGGTGACAAAATGCCTTTTCAGGGTTCTATCTTTAGCATCTGACAACTTAGCATTGTTCAGCTGCCATGTGTTAAATGAATTCATGAATGTGCTTTCCAAAAACTAAAGTGTGTGTACATTCTTCACAAGTAGTTAGCACTTCCTCAGGAATAAAATAAATTCTTACGACTTAAAAGAAAGGTAAGGATTAAATTTGGGCCTCTGAGACTCAGTAACTTAACACAACTCAAACACTACGACCAATCTGCAAAGGTCAAGGCTGCCACCATTTTGATTTTTAAAAGGATTTGTTAAAAGCCATTGTAAAAAGTCTGCCAACTACTCATTTATAGGAAAATATAAAGGGGGGGGGGGTGCGCTAGTAACGAAACAGGGACTTCTTCCTCAACAAAAATCTACAACCAATTTTCTTCTACAGAATAAATACGCTGAATGCAACTTTTATCTAATTTTGCCTCAAAGTCATCTATACTGTAAATGGAGACTATTTTATGTGTCTATTATAGATTTTTATCCTACCTGAAAGCTATTGATGACTTATTTTAAGGGAACCTTCTTTAACATTAGAAATATGAGAACAGGACTTCCCTGGTGGTCTAGAGGTTAACTTGGAATGCAGGGGACATTGGTTTGCTTCCTGGTTCAGGAAGATTTCTACATCCCGAGAAGCAACTAAGCCCATAAGCTACAATTACTGAGAGCACCTGCAGCAACTACTGAGCCAGCACCTGATAACTACTAAAGCCCTCAGGCCCTAGAGCCTGTGCTCTGCAACAAGAGAAGCCACCACAATGAGAAGCCCACACACCATCAAGTAGCCCCACTTGCTGCAACTAGAGAAAAGCTCATGTGCAGCAATGTAACACTCACCACACCCCCAAAATTAATATAGATTAAATTAAAAAAAAACTATGAATACATATTACCGACTAAGTAGGGAAAAAGTCCAACCAAGTAATTTGGTGTTTCTTTCAATAATCTGTTAACTTGTTCTATCTATAAGACTTCTTAATCTAGGACAATTTCACATCTCAGAGAACTACACTATTTTAGCATCCACAAGAATTTGTAAAACAATGTAAAAGAGATGAAAACTAACAGAAGCACACAGACCATAAGCACACCTGGGGCTTCTTAATTAATATTTGTCAAGTGTTTGCTATTTGCACCAACTGGTTGTTTTACTTCTGTTCCCATTCTCAGAAAACCCATGAGATACAGAAATTTAGAGTCTCCCTCAAATTCACAATGAGAAGCAGAAGCACAAATTAAATGAAGATTTGATTCATAGCTCATGTTCCATTCACTAAACTAGACAAACATATCTTAATTTTTATATAGCTCCTAGAACATTTTTCTTCTCAGAAGAGCCATGTTGATATTTGTTATTAACTAGGGATCACTGAAAAGAACTAGGCACTTTACTAAATTATAAACTACAGTTGAAGGTAAAATAAGAGGAGTATATATTGTTTAAATACTATCATTTGTCAAATGTAACAAAAAAGAAGTAAACTCACAGATACAGAGAACACACTTGTGGTTACCACCGGGGGAGGGGGCCAGTATGGCGTTGGGGGCGGGGGGGGGGGAGTACAAACTGCTGCGTATGTGACAGGCTATACAGATGTGCTGTACAACACAGGAAATACAGCCAATATTTTGTAATAACTGTAAATGGACTGTAACCTTTAAAAGTTATATAAAAAAGAGAGACTTGGACACTTAAAAAAAACATTGCTAAGTGACAAATTATCATGAAGTCAATGGTAAAATTTATTTTTTATTTTATTTTTTGGCCACACCATGCAGCATGTGAGATCTTAGTTTCCTGAGCAGGGACTGAACTCAAGGCCCCTGCATTAGGAGCAGAGTCTTAACCACTAGGGAAGTCCCTATTTCTAACTCTAAGTATCAAAGAAAATTTCGAGCAGATTAACACAGCTGTTGCTTTTTGGCATCTTTTTCTCCAACACTATCAAACTGGGTATTTCTGGGGGCTTGCTACACTATCCCTACTGCAACACTCATTACCTTCGGTGTAAATGAGAGCTGATGCAGCTAACCCACTCTATTCGTTTCATTCATTTCTTTCCACCTACATAAAATTGTTTTGACAGGCTAAATGAACAAAACCAAGGATCACTGTCACATGGCCTCCCATAACATGCACAGTTCCAGGCAGCTGGGGGTGGAGGTGGGGAGCCTAACAACAAGTGAAACAACCGTTCATCTCAGTGCCGTCCAAATAACAGTGCTCAGGAGATTATTTGCTGATGCAATTTCTTCTTGGGTGAGAAATGCAATGTAGAATGACCTACAGCAATTTGACTCTCCAGTTCCTTGCTCTGTATATTTTAAACATCCTCTGGAAGCATTTTCTCATTCCCTAAATTTCAGTATTCTCTAAAACAGCAATCCTATGCCTTCCTATTGATTATTTTATCAGCCCCAGAAACAAACCTTCCAAACAAATTGCTTAACTGAAACAGTGAGCTTGATTTTCATAAAATCAAATCAGAAATATTTCCTCTATTAGTTAATTAACATCTGTACCCCCAGAAAATTTGACACTTGAGACTTATTAACATTTAAACTTCTATGCATTTTATTTTTAGCAATATTCAAAATTTTACTACTAAAATAAGAACACATATGATAAGTCTACCCATCAAAATATGGGTGGAGAGCAGTGTCTGGAGCTCCTTGATTAGAGTATGTGAGGTCAATGCTGGAGTCCTCCCTGTTTATCACTGTCTGCACCACACTGACTTCACACAGCCCTGAGCACCTACTCCATCTTTTACAGTGATACGAATTGCTGGGTGTTGGAATATGGAAATAAAAACTTGTCTTCAGGCATAGAGAACAGCAGTTTGAACCACTGTTTGGGCCCATGCAGCATGGGTTCCAGTAAATATTTACCAAAAATTTAAATTATTATTCTGTATTTTGAAAGAAAGTTATCACATAAAGTTATCACGTAAATGACTAAGTCCAGATTCCTCTTTTACACAGGCCTTCATGGTCTAAAATAACAATTCAAAGATAGTATTTGAATTGAAATACTTAACAAAGAAAAGTATTTTGTACTCTTAAAGTCTTCTATCTACTAAATACTTTGCTTTTTAACTACAGGTAACATCTTCTTCTTCTTGAAAATCCCCAAATAATCAGACTTGAGGCTTGAAGGCTTGAGGAAAGGTGGGGAAAATAACTAATAGAAGCAAAATAATGATGCTCATGCAAAAACTCTTAACTGTTAACAACAACAACAAAGATTAATAGGGCTTTTAAGGTGTTGTGAAATACCCTGTGAAAATTAAACCTGAGTTTTACACGGCCAAATCTACAGAGTAAAGCCATGGTGGCTCAGTGGTAAAGAACCTGCCTGCAGGAGACACGGGTTTGATCCCTGGGTCGGGAAGATCCCCTGGAGGAGGAAATGACAACCTACTTCAGTATTCTTGTCTACTAAATCTCATGGCCAGAGGAGCCTGGCTGACTATAGTCCATGGAGTCGCAAGAGTCGGACATGACTGAGCGACTAAACAACAAATTCCTTCTACAAATTTCATTATGACCTTCCAATATGATACCCTTAGGAACAGGGTCTATCCTGTAGAGAAGAGAGTCTATTTGAATTTTCCTCAATAGGTCAAGTCATCAAAAGAAGAGCAAAAAAGAACCTAGCTGTTCTAACTCCTCCTCCACTGCTCCCTTCTCCCTCTGGCTCATCTTTATTCGCATTTTATTTTCTTACAAAACGTTCTCTGTTTCAAAGCAGGAAGAAAAAATAACCTACTTACACAAGAAAGTCTAGAGTGCTCTCTCAAACCAGACTTGTGCTAATTTATTTAATAGTTCTACCATTAAGCATCCTCCACGTCATCCCAAATCTGGGCCACAAATAAGTAAACGTGGGGCTTGAGATTCTCACCACCCTTCTTTTTTCAGAGGCACAAAACCAAAAGGAAATAAAAAATATCTAAAGCCTGGTACATATAGAAAGCTTTATGTTAAGACTAAAAAATGTAGCAGATACTTGTAATAGCTGAACCACAAAAGAATAAACATATTTAGTCCTATCAGAAAATAGCTATTTTCACTAAATGACTTACAATATCTATTGTTTATAATACAGCAAAATTCAGAACACTACCTAGTCTCATAAATAGGTTTCATTGAGATAAATTAGATTTATCTGAATGTGAATGCAGTTAACTGAGAGGGCTAAATTCCAATGGTTATCGGGTAGGAACTTATTCTAAAACTTTCTAAGCAAAGAAAAGAAGGCCAAGGGGGGACAAGGAGAGTTGAAGGTGGATGCAAAGATCAAAAAACTCTTGATAATTTACAGGAAGAAAATTTTACACTTCAGAGACAAAAGTTACTCTGCAATGGATACCGAAAACAAAGTCCAAATGAAATGGGGTTGATGTATGGTCACCAAGGGAGAGACCAACGAAACAAAACTTAGTGGGTCATCCTGGTAAGAACTGGCCAGCATTGGGAACTTAAATGTGGTGGGTACACATCACAAAACAGCAAGAGTTTTATCACAGAATTCAGAGTCTGATATCCAAACTGTTTTGTTTTGTTCAGGAAAGAAGTCAATAAAGTCCAGTCCAGTATATAAGAACACGGGCTTCCCTGATGGCTCAGTGATAAAGAACCACCTGCCAATGCAGGAAACTCGGATTCCATCCCTGGGTTGGGAAGATCCCCTGGAGAAGGAAATGGCAACCCCCTCCAGTATTACTACCTGGTAGATCCCATGGACAGAGGAGCCTGGTACAGTCCACGGGGTCACAAAGAGCCAGACACGACTAAGCATGTAAAAATACAATGCGTGAGCTTTTCTACGTGCCTGACAAGATATTAATCCAAGAAAATTAGAACAAAGCCAAAAAACTTTTAATTAAAAAAAAGGAGAGAAGACTCTTTAACATAGCCATTCATATGAACTTTAAATACTTATATACCCTCTTTTCTTCTAAAATCCTCTCATTAGCTCAGCCTTAACCTCTCTCTTTACCATACCCACTTCCGAGGCAGTGAATTCATACTTAACTTTACAAGGAAACTCAGAAGTACAGACAGCAGTAAGATTTGAAGAGTAAGGAATGAAAAACAAACCCAGAAAGCCTGATTTGCACAAGTACATCCATCTTTAGAGTTTTATATTGAGAATGAATACTTGATATCCTCATGCTTATCAAGGTCAAGACTATTTTAATGTACTGTTTTACCAATTCTGGAGTACAAATTATTATTTACAAATGTCTACTGGACATTTTACAGTCAAAACTTCGATGTATCTCCTACTCTACAAAGTTTCTTCCACAAATCAGCTTATCCACTTCAATTTCCTTGTTTCTCTCTGTCTTTCCAAGTAGTAAAGGTGGAATCTCCTTTAATCTCTGAAATTTCATCATTTTCCACGTGTCCTTTACATTATTGCAACCCAGTAAAAGGTATAACTACGTCCTATCAAAAAATCTATCGCCTAATTACGCTTTTTTCCACCTCATTCTATCCTTTAGATTCATATGTTCTCCAAAATACTTTTTAATCACACCAAGTCCCCTGCTCTGAAATAGTAAGTGTAAAATTAGCCAGTCAATTTTGCCTCATTACAAGAATCCTCTGGGGTAGCCAAGGATTCTCATGCACTGCCCTCACCCTAGTGAATCAATCAACAGGGGAAAGAATTTCTTACAACCACTAAGTTTGGGAAACCCTCGGGTACATCAAATCCATGTTCCAAAGCCACTCAGATCCAACTTTTCTTCTACACTTTCCAAAACAACCCATACAGGTAGGAATGAATACTGTGATCCACACAGCATACTCATCTCTTCTTCTGCACTCCTGTAACTAAAGAAACTGCCATGAGTTTTCTTGCTGTAAAATGCAAACATCATCCTTCTTGACTAAGTTATTCTGAGGAATCGACATACTGCATGCAAACTTTTAAAACTGTGAAAATCATTACACAAAAGAACAGAATTTTTATGTCAGATACTTCATTCATAGGGATTTATTCGATATATATTCATGAATACAATTCACAGTTGGCCAATTTTACACTGCAGTGGAATAGACTACTGAAGAAGTCATCTGGAGAAGTTAGCATTTTCTTAATTTGGGACTGCAAGACATATCAAGAATGGGTAAAACAATTCTGGAACCTGAAGTCAAGTGGACCTTAAGAAGCATCACTATGAACAAAGCTAGTGGAGGTGACGGAATTGAATTCCAGCTGAGCTATTTCAAATCCTAAAAGATGATGCTGTTCAAGTGCTGCAGTCAATATGCCAGCAAATTTGGAAAACTCAGCAGTGGCCACAGGACTGGAAAAAGTCAGTTTTCATTCCAATCCCAAAGAAAGGCAATGCCAAAGAATGTTCCAACTACCACACAATTGCACTCATCTCACACACTAGCAAAGTAATGTTCAAAATTCTCCAAGCTAGGCTTCAACAGTACATGAACTGTGAACTCCCAGAGGTTCAAGCTGGTTTTAGAAAAGGCAAAGGAACCAGAGATCAAATTGCCAACATCCACTGGAACATCGAAAAAGCAAGAGAGTTCCAGAAAAATATCTACTACTGCTTTACTAACTACACCAAAGCCTTTGACTGTGTGGATCACAACAAAATGTGGATTATTCTTCAAGAGATGGGAATACCAGACCAACTGACCTACCTCCCGAGAAATCTGCATGCAGGTCAAGAAGCAACAGTGAGAACTGGACATGGAACAACAGACTGGTTCCAAACTGGGAAAGGAGTATGTTAAAGCTGTATACTGTCACCCTGCTTATTTAACTTACATGCAGAGTATGTCATGTGAAATGCCGGGCTGGATGAAGCACAAGCTGGAATCAAGATTGCCAGAAGAAATATCAATAACCTCAGATACGCAGATGACACCACCCTTATGGCAGAAAGTAAGAAGAACTAAAGAGCCTCTTGATGAAAGTGAAAGAGGAGAGTGAAAAAGTTGGCTTAAAAGTCAACATTCAAAAAAAAAAAAGTCAACATTCAGAAAACTAAGATCATGGCATCTGGTCCCATCACTTCACAGCAAACAGATGGGGAAACAATGGAAACAGTGATAAAGACTTAATTTTGGGGGGCTCCAAAATCACTGCAGATGGTGACTGCAGCCATGAAATTAAAAGATGCTTGCTCCTTGGAAGAAAAGCTATGACCAACCTAGACAGCATATTAAAAGGTCTGTCTACTCAAAGCTATGGTTTTTCCAATAGTCATGTACGATGTGAAGGTTGGACTATAAAGAAAGCTGAGCGTTGGAGAAGACTCTTGAGAGTCCCTTGGACTGCAAGGAGATCAAACCAGTCCATCCTAAAGGAAATCAGTTCTGAATATTCACTAGAAGGACTGATGCTGAAGCTGAAACTCTATCCAATACTTTGGCCACCTGATGTGAAGAACTGACTCACTTGAAAAGACTCTGATGCTGGGAAAGACTGAAGGCAGGAGGAGAAGGGGATGACAGAGGATGAGACGGTTGGATGACATCACTGACTCAATGGACATGAGTTTGAACAAGCTCCAGGAGTTGGTGAAGGACAGGGAAACCTGGCATACTGCAGTCATGGGGTCATGAAGAGTAAGGCACGACTCAGTGACTGAAGTGAACTGAAAAAAATTCTGTGCTCGACTTAGAGAATGAATTACAAATTTATATACATATGAAAGTGAAAGAAAGTGTTAGTCATTCAGTCGTGTTGGACTCTTGGTGACCCCATGAACTGTAGCCCACCAGACTCCCCTATCCATGGAATTCTCCAGACAAAAATACTGGAATGGGTTGCCATTTCCTTCTCTAGGGGATCTTCCTGATCCAGGGATCAAACCCAGGTCCTCCTGCATTGCAGGCAGATTCTTTACTGTCTGAGCCATGGGTTTCCCAAGTTATATGTGTATATTCTGGTTCAACTAGTTGAACAGAAGATTTAAGGCAGTTTGCTTTTTTAATTAACTACATTAGCAACCAGATGATAACCTAAGTGGCAGTTTATAAATTCAAGTCATTGTTAATTTTGTTAATAAACTAAGTTTGGCTGTAAGCAGGTTGGCATGCCCTAAAATGTCAGCAAATTTCCCAATTAGTTACTCTGAATTCCTTTAGCAGTTAAAGGGAGTATTTCTGCAGTTATCATTTGTAATTAAAGACATTCTCATAGGAATAAAGTATTTATAAAGGAAAACTGCATTACAACTGCAAAATAAACATTAATTTGATTTCAGTTTAATTTGAAAAACTGAAAGTATATTTTGATTTTATAGTTAAGATCTATAAAACACAAGGAATATATATTGTTTTCTACTTACACAAATAATATGTTAACAATTTAAGTTAACTTCAAACCCATTAGGAGGCTACCATAAAAACAAAAAACAAGAACAACTTAGAAATTTAAATGTTAGCAAAAATACAGAGAAACTGGAACCTTTGGGCATTATTGATAGAAATATAAAATGGTATAGCCACTGTGGAAAAGTGTGGCAAATTTACTCAAAAATCTAAACAGAATTAGCATATAATCCAGCAATTCCACCTTTAGGTTTATACCCAAAGAAACTGAAGCTGAGACTCACACAGATAACAACTTTTATACCACTGTTCATTGCAGCAGTATTCACAGTAGACATAGTGTGGAAACACCCCAACTGCCCAACAACAGATGAATGGAAAACAAAACCTGGTAAATATGTAAAATGGAATACTACTGAACCAAATAAAACTGTCGTATTTGTCAGTCATAATGACTGAATACAGTAGTATGAGTCAATCTTATGTACGACTGAATTATTTTCCTTTTCATGTCTTCTCCCAGCAGTGTGGAAGGTACCTTATTTCATTCTATCAGAGTTTCCTTTACTTGTCCAACAACACTCTTTGCCTTACATCTAGAGTCAGGCTCTCTGGAGTGCCTTACAGTAGTTTAAACCATGTTTACCACCTTCCTTACCTCTTCTTGCTACAGTTATCTGGAAATTGATTAATGCTTCCTTTTTGATTCCATAGACCATTCATCACAAATTCCCTTTACAGCCATGCTTACATTTTTAACAACTTCATTTATATTGTCAGTCATTATAAAATAGCTTCAATTCTCGATGCCTTAAGTCCTGTTTCAATACTCTAATTCCTTTAAATAGTACACGCCATGGTCTTCTGGGAGTCTGACTTTGCATCTTTAGTATTAATAAATAACTGTATTTCTCCACATGGACATTTATAAGCTGCCCTTTTTCCTAATCTTTAAAGTTCAATTATTTTGCTAGAGTCTTTGTCTAAGATGTGTATTTGTTGGTTTTTGATGAGAATGAAGTAATGAGTTCTTTCTGTCTGTATGCAAAGAACTTTTTTAACTCAGAAAAATCATCTTCTAGGCTATCAATTATTGGTCCCTTTAGAAACTCAACTATCCATAAATTGTTTCTCTCTTCTTTGAATTCACTTCTCATTGTTATTGACTTTCTGTGGCATCTGCTTTTTTTTTAAATGATATTCAATGTAGATTTAAATTCTGCTATTGTTGTCTTGAATTGTCTTCTCAAGCCCCCCTTAAAGTAGTCTTTCTTTCTCTCATGCCAGAAATCCAAGTTTCCATGCATCTTACTGAATATGTTAGCATTTTAATTTATACTTTTGGATCCTGCATGATTCTTCCGAATTCTCTTATACCCATGCTTTTTTCTTTTGGCTCTTTCTTGAACGAAGATCGATCTTCCAAACTTGTGTTTATAGCCCCACTGTGAGCCACACATATGGAAGGCAGGTGACTGGGAGGGGAAAAAAAATTGACAGCCATGCAGCAGGAAACCTGAATGCTAGAGAAAAGCTCAATGATTTTGTATTTTTTCTCTTTAAAATATTAAAAACTCATTGCCAAATTACAAGGTGATCAAAAAAGATGAAGCCAAAAATGTGGGGCGGGAGGGGAGAGGCGGGAGAGAGAAAAAGATTTAGAACTGTCAGTTCAGTTCAGTCACTCAGTCGTTGTGTCCGACCCCATGGACTGCAGCACGCCAGGCCTCCCTGTCCATCACCAACTCCCGGAGTTTATTCAAACTCATGTCCATTGAGTCAGTGATGCCATCCAACCATCTCATCCTCTGTCGTCCCCTTCTCCTTCCCCCTTCAATCTTTCCCAGCATCAGGGTAACTTTTCAAATGAGTCAGTTCTTCGCATCAGATGGCCAAAGTACTGGAGTTTCAGCTTCAGCATCAGTCCTTTCACCATACAAATAAATATGCCCCAGAAAAAAAAAAGAAAGAGAGAGAATAGGGAAAAAAAAAAACAGGAGTAAAAATCAGCACATTCCCCAAAGCAGCAAAACATTTACAAGGGTCCATTAACAAACTGCCCAACACAAAGGATGGCATAGAAAAGTTAAAAACAAAAAGGATGCTCATGAGAACCAATTATTCCAAGTTAATAGAGGCTGATAACAAATTTTTAAAGGATTTACGTGTGATATTATGGTTTTAGGATTCTTTCCATAATCTTTTCTAAAGGAAATCGACCATTTTTTCTTAGTATATTATATGACAGTAACCTTATTTTTATCCTAAATTTACTATTTAGTTCTCTTGTACATGCCTCATTTTAACAGACAACAGGTAGACCAATATATTAACACACTGTCCTTCATAATTTTATAGATTTTTCAGGTCATCCAATTTTGCTAAGCTCTGCCTTAAATAGTTCTTTCATAGACAGCTGACAATCTGGTAACTCAATGATTCTAAAAACCACAAAGAAAAGGTCTGACTTGTTCTTCATGACATAGCCCTTTAATGACTTGGCAACCGCCATCATTGCTAGACCCCAGAGATTTTATTCTTTAGATGGAGAGGGCTGGCTGTGCTCCACTGCTTCAAGTTTATTCCTTAGCAGTAGGAGGATGACACAAGTGTCTTGGCCTTATTTCTTAATTACAGTAGCTACAATGTATTACTCACCAAGAACTAGTTACCATACTAAAGAGTCCATATGTAGTCCCATTTATTCTGTGTATCAACCCGTTTAGGGAGATGCTATCATTATCTTCATCTTACAAATGAAGAAAATGGAGGCTTTTAATGACCTAGCTGGAATCTGAATCCAAATCATGTCTCTTTTCCTCAGTTCAGTTCAGTCGCTCAGTCGTGTCCTATTCTTTGCGACCCCATGAATCGCAGCACGCCAGGCCTCCCTGTCCATCACCAACTCCCGGAGTTCACTCAAGACTCACATCCATCCAGTCAGTGATGCCATCCAGCCAGTCTTTTCCTCAGACTTCCGTAAAAACTCCACAAGGACAGAATAGTCACAGAAAAATGGTTACCATTTTTAAAAGATGAATATATATTTGTGCAAAGGTCTGGAGAACCGGAAGCACATGAAAATGCAAAAAATACATGGTTGCCTCCGGGAATAGCAGTGAAAGCAGGACGACACAGACAAGGAGAAACTTTCAGGTTCTGTTGTAAACATCTGCATACAGCTTTATTATTAAACAATTCAAATTTATTCCTATGTGCATGGTTTTCTCTTACAAGAGTCACAGATTACAAAAATAATAAGAAAAAAAAAGTCTTATTAACCAGAAGTAAAATTACTATGGTTCTGTGCTAAGCTCTTCCACCTTTGTATCTTTGCTCTTCCTCAGCCTGTAACACATGTATTTCCCTCCCCGCCTTCACATGGCTAATTTCTTCCGCCAGAAAACGCATATATATGGAATTTAGAAAGACTGTAACAATAATCCTGTGTACGAGACAGCAAAAGAGACACTGATGTATAGAACAATCTTATGGACTCTGTGGGAGAGGGAGAGGGTGGGAAGATTTGGGAGAATGGCATTGAAACGTGTAAAATATCACGTATGAAACGAGTTGCCAGTCCAGGTTCGATGCACGATACTGGATGCTTGGGGCTAGTGCACTGGGACGACCCAGAGGGATGGTATGGGGAGGGGGGAGGGAGGAGGGTTCAGGCTGGGAAACACATGTATTCCTGTGGCGGATTCATTTTGATATTTGGCAAAACTAATACAATTATGTAAAGTTTAAAAATAAAATAAAATTTAAAAAAAAAATTTTTTTCAGATATTAAAAAAAAAAAGAAAAAGAAAACATCCTTGACAAACTCTTGCACTTTGAGGGGGAGGTAGGAAGTAGTAGTGCTTCGGATTTACCCAGATGGTTAAGAAAGTTCCTGTCCTTAGGAAGACAGACAGTTCAGTATAATGGGAAATCCTACAGTTCTTCTCTTCCATTGTGCGGACTCTGGCTACAAGGCTGAGTAAAATCAAACTGCTATTCCCAACTGAAGCCCAGTAGTGGGATATTATGACGCATATTTAAACCTGGACTAACAAATGATTTTCGATCCCCAAAAAATAAAGTCTGACACTGTTTCCACTGTTTCCCCATCTATTTCCCATGAAGTGATGGGACCAGATGCCATGATCTTTGTTTTTTCAATGTTGAGCTTTAAGCCAACTTTTTCACTCTCCACTTTCACTTTCATCAAGAGGCTTTTGAGTTCCTCTTCACTTTCTGCCATAAGGGTGGTGTCATCTGCATATCTGAGGTTATTGATATTTCTCCTGGCAATCTTGAATCCAGCTTGTGCTTCATCCAGCCCAGCGTTTCTCATGATGTACTCTGCATAGAAGTTAAATAAACAGGGTGACAACATACAGCCTCGACATACTCCTTTTCCTATTTGGAACCAGTCTGTTGTTCCATGTCCAGTTCTAACTGCTGCTTCCTGACCTGCATACAGGTTTCTCATAAGGCAGGTCAGGTGGTCTGGTATTCCCATCTCTTTCAGAATTTTCCACAGTTTATTGTGATCCACACAGTCAAAGGCTTTGGCATAGTCAATAAAGCAGAAATAGGTGTTTTTCTGGAACTCTCTTGCTTTTTCGATGATCCAGCAGATGTTGGCAATTTGATCTCTGGTTCCTCTGCCTTTTCTAAAACCAGCTTGAACATCTGGAAGTTCACGGTTCACATATTGCTGAAGCCTGGCTTGGAGAATTTTGAGCATTACTTTACTAGCGTGTGAGATGAGTGCAATTGTGTGGTAGTTTGAGCATTCTTTGGCATTGCCTTTCTTTGGGATTGGAATAAAAACCGACCTTTTCCAGTCCTGTGGTTACTGCTGAGTTTTCCAAATTTGCTGGCATATTGACTGCAGCACTTTCACAGCATCATCTTTCAGGATTTGAAACAGCTCAACTGGAATTCCATTACCTCCACTAGCTTTGTTTGTAGCGATGCTTTCTAAGGCCCACTTGACTTCACATTCCAGGATGTCTGGCTCTAGGTGAGTGATCACACCATCATGATTGTCTTGGTCATGAAGATCTTTTTGGTACAATTCTTCTGTGTTTTCCTGCCACCTCTTCTTAATATCTACTGCTTCTGTTAGGTCCATAACATTTGTGTCCTTTATTGAGCCCATCTTTGCATGAAATGTTCCCTTGGTATCTCTAATTACCTTGAAGAGATCTCTAGTCTTTCCCATTCTGTTGTTTTCCTGTATTTCTTTGCACTGATCGCTGAGGAAGGCTTTCTTATCTCTTCTTGCTATTCTTTGGAACTCTGCATTCAGAGTTTTTTTTTGGGGGTGGGGGGAGCCTCCAAAATCACTGCAGATGGTGACTGCAGCCATGAAATTAAAAGACGCCTACTCCTTGGAAGAAAAGTTATGACCAACCTAGATAGCATATTGAAAAGCAGAGACATTACTTTGCCAGCAAAGGTCTGTCTAGTCAAAGCTATGGCTTTTCCAGTAGTCATGTATGGATGTGAGAGTTGGACTGTGAAGAAGGCTGAGCGCCAAAGAGTTGATGCTTTTGAACTGTGGTGTTGGAGAAGACTCTTGAGAGTCCCTTGGACTGCAAGGAGATCCAACCAGTCCATTTTGCAGGAGATCAGCCCTGGGATTTCTTTGGAAGGAATGATGCTGAAGCTGAAACTCCAGTACTTTGGCCACCTCATGCGAAGAGCTGATTCACTGGAAAAGACCCTGATGCTGGGAGGGATTGGGGGCAGGAGGAGAAGGGGACGACAGAGGATGAGATGGCTGGATGGCATCACTGACTCGATGGACTTGAGTCTGAGTGAATTATCTGAGTTGGTGATGGACAGGGAGGCCTGGCGTGCTGCGACTCATGGGGTCGCAAAGAGTAGGACATGACTGAGCAACTGAACTCAACAAATGATTCCTGTATCACCACACATATAAAAATACAAAGACTAAAAACAGCCAACACTCTTGCAATTTAAGATTAGAAATGGAGAGAAAATTAACAGGAAAGGACATATCAGTCATTTTAATGTGTGTTAGCTGCTCAGTCGTGTACAACTCTTTGCAATGCCAAAGACTGTAGCCTGCCAGGCTCCTCTGTCCATGGGATTTCCCAAGCAAGAATACTGGAGTGGATTGCCATTTCCTTCTCCAGGGGGTCTTCCCAACCCAATCCAACCTGGGTCTCCTGCATTGCAGGCAGATTCTTTATCATCTGAGCCATCAGGGAAGCCCACTCATATTAATAGTTAATGTTATATACTTTAGTACAATGTTCTGTGCTAAATAAGCTACAGACAAGTTTATCTGCCCCACTCAATATTTTTCACAAAGTAAATAATAAATACCTGAAAACTAAAATGGCTGACCATTTTATGACAAGTTATGATGACAGTGATCAAGAAATTCAAGAAGACAAAGTGGTTGTCTGAGGAGGTCTTAAAAGAGCTAAGAAGAGAAGCAAACGGCAAAGGAGAAAGGGAAAGATATACTCAACTGAAGGCAGAATTCCAGCAAATAGCAAGGAGAGATAGGAAAGCCTTCTCAAGTGACCAACACAAAGAAAGAAAACAATGGAATGAGAAAGACTAGAGATCTCTTTAAGAAAATCGGAGATACCAAGGCAACAAACATTTCATACAAAGATAGGCGCAACAAAGGACAAAAACAGAAGGATCTAACAGAAGTAGAAGAGATTTTGAAAAGATGGCAGGAATACACTAAAGAACTATACAAAAAAGCTCCTAATGATCCACTTAACCACAATGGTGTGATCACTCACCCAGAGCCAGACATCCTTGACTGTGAAGTCACGTGGGCTTTAGGAAGCATCACTATGAACAAAACTAGTGGAGGTGATGGAATTCCAGCTGAGCTATTTCAAATCTTAAAAGATGATGCTGTTCAAGTGCTGCACTCAATATGCCAGCAAATTTGGAAAACTCAGCAGTGGCCACAGGACTGGAAAAGATCAGTTTTCATTCCAATCCCAAGGAAAGGCAATGCCAAAGAATGTACAATTGCACTCATTTCACATGTCAGCAAGATTATGCTCAAAATCCTTCAGGCCAGGCTTCAACAGTACATGAATCGAGAACTTCCAGATGTACCAGGTGGTTTTAGAAAAGGCAGAGGAATCAGAGATGAAATTGCCAACATATGCTGCATCACAGAAAAAGCAAGGGAATTCCGAAAAAACATCTGCTTCACTGACTATGCTAAAAGCCTTTGAGTGTGTGGATCACAACAAACTGTGGAATATTCTTCAAGAGATGAGAATACCATACCACATTACTTTCCTCCTGAAAACCCTGTATGCAGAACAAAAAGCAACAGTTAAAACTGGACATGGAACAACAGAGTGGTTCCAAACTGGGAAAGAATATGTCAAGGCTTATGTATACTGTCATCCTGCTTATTTATGTACTCTTCTATGCAGAGTACATCATGTGAAATGCCAGGCTGGATGAATCACAAGCTGGAATCAAGATTGCTAGGATAAATATCAATAACCCCAGATATGCAGATGACAATACCCATATGGCAGAAAGCAAAGAACTAAAGAGCCTCTTGATGAAAGTCAAAGAGGAGAGTGAAAAAGTTGGCCTAAAACTCAACATTCAAAAAACTAAGACCATAGTATCCAGTCCTATCACTTCATGGCAAACAGATGGGGAAAATGTGGAAACAGTGTCAGATTTCATTTTTCTTGGGCTCCAAAATCAATACAGAGGGTGACTGCAATCGTGAAATTAAGAGATGCTTAGAAGAATCGCTATGACAAACCTAGACAGTGTATTAAAATGCAGAGACATTACTTTACCAACAAAAGTCTGTATAGTCAAAGCTATGGTTTTTCCAATAGTCATGTATGGATGTGAGAGCTGGACCATAAAGATGACTGAGTGCCAAAGAACTGACGCTTTCGAACTGTGGTGTTGGAGAAGACTCCTGAGAATCCCTTGGACAACAAGATCAAACCAGTCAATCCTAAAGGATATCAACCCTGAATATTCATTGGAAGGACTGATGCTGAAGCTCCAGTACTTTGACTACCTGACGCAAAGAGCTGACTCCTTAGAAAAGACCCTGATGCTGGCAAAGACTGAAGGCAGGAGGAGAAGGGGGTGACAGAGGATGAGATGCCTGGATGGCATCATGACATGAGTTTGAGCAAATTCAGGGAAATAGTGAAGGACAGAAAAGTCTGGCATGCTATAGTTCACAGGGAGGCAAAAAGTTGGACATGACTTAGTGACTGAACACCACCAACACGATGGCTCAGACAATGAAGAATCAGCCTGCAGTGCAGGAGACCCAGAGTTAATCCCTGGACTGGAGGAATCCTGGAAGAAGGGAATGGGTACCCACTCCAGGATTCTTGCCTGGGAAATTGCATGGACAGAGGAACCTGGCAGACTCCAGTCCATGGGGTTGCAAAGAGTCTGACACGATTGAGCGACTAACACTGCATGCATGAAATGTACTCCCCCTCCTCCTTTTGCTTTTTTCTTTAAAAAACAAAACAAACAAAAAAAAAACCACCTCTTTCATGCAAAGTACCTCTTGGCCAAATATAAACTTGAACCAGAATTACAGAAAAGCACACATCTAGATTTTGGGTAAATTAAGGACTGTGTTGTACAAGAAGTTCTTACCATATAAGTCTTACAAACAACCAACGTTTATAACAGCATTCTGATATGGCTAAAATTTTGAGTATACACACGAAAATTTCCATTTAAGCCTATTTGTGTAGTAATTGCCTCTTTTTCTTAGTTACAAGAAACATTTTTAATATGTTTCATAATTAAAAACAATAAAACTCTATTACCAACATTTCTAGATTTCTTTTCCAAGTTTGCAACTTCATTAACAATATACTATGGTATTATGCCATCCACGAAATTTATAATACCCCACCAACCCTAACAGAAACAATTTTATGTCCCTTTTTAAAATACTAGCTCTCTATAATTTAAAAAGATCGAAAGACAATCATGTTTCGCATCTTAACAGCACATTTTCCTTGGTTTTCCACTGCAGCTGCAATTCATCACCCTAAACACCACAGTTTCTAAACCTAGCTCTGCTGCTGCCGCTAAGTCGCATCAGTCATGTCTGACTCTTTGCGACCCCATGGACTGTAGAAACCTAGCTCCACTCACCAAATAGTATCAAGCAAATCATTTAATCTTCTCGGATTTCTACATCTTCACCTCTAAAATTATAAGGACAAGATCAGCCAGTGCCAAAGATATACTAAAGTTCCATTCCAAAAAAAGAGAGAGAGAAAGGAAGAAAATGAAGAGAAGGGAAGAGAAAGAGGGAAGGAAGGGAATGAGGGAGGGAAGGAAGAAAGAAACAGACAAAGTAACATTTAGGCCCTAAACTGGAATCTCCGAAAGTTTAAAAAAAAATGTTAATACTAAGGTATGGGACATTGAAAGATTTTTGTCACTTTAAAACAGTGATTAGCAGTTTCCTATAAGGCCTCTGTCTCACAGAAAACATTTCATTCAACTAACTGCTACATGTTCCTTTTAAAGCTCACCACAAAGACAAACATAGAAAGTGAAGACAGATTCACAGGGAAATATATTATATTAAACATGTTTACTATTCTTAACAAAGAAAAGACAAACAGCAAAGAGGATGGCTTAGAAGGCTAAAGCAAAGTCTCCCTACCAACCTTCTCTGTTCACAAAACTTCAGTTTAGAAACCACTTTATCCACAAGCATTCTGTCTCCTCCTACTTGAAGTTCCTTCCCATCCCTCAAGACTAAGTAGCAGGCATTGTCCACTGCCTACTCACCATTCCCAAACTCCTTCTCCTTGCTAACAGTGTTCACTTACTTGGTTCAAGCATCCACCTTGCGACAGAAGAGAAGCAGGTCCTACCTCCAGTCCAAGGAAAGGAATCACGACTGGCCTAAACCAGTCGCAGAGTCCCATTCCCAAGACTTGAATTAGGCATGGGCACATAACCACAACTCTGGCCAGTGAGACAAGAGACAATCTGAAAGAAATGGTTTCTTCTGCTGCTGAACCCCGTCCAGGTCACATGTGATGCCTGAGACTGGCACCAAGGGGCACTGGCCCGAGAATGGCAAAGATACTGCTGATGACATGACTGAATCAACCTATCTGGAAATGCCCTATCTTTTATGAAAGATTATAAATCTTTATTCACTAAAGCTGGCCTTTTGGCTACTTGCTGCCAGAAACATCCTGAAAACTCTCAGCACTTTCAGAAGACACTTTTATCAAAGTAGATGTATCTAAAAACACTATCACAGGACTTATCACAGACTATTTGTGACTTAGAATGACTCCTTGATTTTCTCAGTGTATGAGCTGAGAATATAACCTCAATACATGTTCTGTGAATAAGTGCGCTGGTGTATGTGTGTAAGGTGTACGTCTGACATATTACAAAACATACCAAGAAAGAGTATCAAATTCACTTGGGAAATGTTGGTAAAAACTAAATTAAACAGGCTTCTTTAATGCAGGACTTCTTATGAATCTACAATACACAATATCCACTCAACTCCCAAATATTAGGAAAAAGCAATTTCAGGCAATGGAAAGTAAAGTGAATATCAACTTGTTTCATAAAAACAACTCATGGCAGCACACAAAAAGCAGATTTTTATGTATGACTGGGTGGGAAATATGGTGGGCACATGCAAGGGTTAATGCAGCAAATGCAGGAGTCAGTCAGACCATCCAGACACCAGGATGAGGTGGCGGCCCACATGAAGGCAATGGGCTGACACATGATCCTCAAACATCAGCTCATCAAGTAGTCTAACAAGGTAAGAATATATGGATTTAAGCAACATGATGAACAAATGCAGAATATTCTCCTCTAATAAATAACAGAGCACATGATCATAGAACTTCAACTTCCTCTAAAGGAGAGATGACAGAAACCAACCATAAGTTATTCTCTGGCCATATGCAATAAACCTAGGATTCTGATTTGCCTAAATGAAAACATCTAAATACCAACATCGGAGTTCCAAAAGATTCCCCAACAGCCCGGTCAGATCACAGTGAGACACAGAATAAACAAGCCCCAGCCATTAAACTGCTTATCCGTTTCTCAATGCCTAATTCCAATGCCAGCAAGCACCTTGAGGTTCATCAACTTGAAGAAAACATTTAAAACTAAGGAGCAACTAAACTCAATAAAAAAAAATACCTGGGAAAAAGCAGAAGCTAGGAAAAGAGTTGAAAACTTCAAGGAAAAAAGAGAGAAAATTCTCAAATGAGAAAAGCTTGTATACACGATACAAGTTGACTTATTTTTTTTTTTAAATAAAACCCCTTGGAAGTTAAAAAATATGACAGCAAAAATGAAATAGCATGGTTAAGCCAAGATTTTCTAAGACGCAAACTAGAGAAAAAAAGACATTAAAATACGAGAGAAAAAAAGACAAGGAAATTATTAGACCATTGTTTTAGAAGAACCAATATACATATGTAATAACAGGAGTTCAGAAGGAGCAACAGGGAAAATCAGTTCAGTTCAGCTGCTCAGTCATGTCTGACTCTTTGCAACCCCATGAACTGCAACATGCCAGGCTTCCCTGTCCTTTACCAACTTCATGGAAAATAAAGGGTAATAAATAAAGCAACAAAGTAAAAATTATCTGCTGATGGCCAAGGAATTTTCAGACACAAAGAGCCACATGGAAAAATTAGGCCCACACCAAGAAATGGCAACCCACTCCAGTGTTCTTGCCTGGAGAATCCCAGGGATGGGGGAGCCTGGTGGGCTGCCTTCTACGGGGTCACACAGTCAGACAAGACTGAAGCGACTTAGCAGCAGCAGCAGCAAGGCACATCACTGAAGACAAGCTGAGAGACCTAGAATCTTTGCTAGAGAAAAAGTATGTTACAAGGGACAGAGAATCCTACCAGCAGCAGACTTCACAGCAACATTAAAGTTAAAACAAATTATAGATTCTTTAGGAAAACTATTTCCAATCTAGAATTTGGTATCTAAATTGCCAATTAAGGAAGGGAGGAAAAGTGAAGATACTCTCAGAAAATGCAAGGTTTCAAAAATATATATATCTCCCAAATACCCTTTCTGAGACAAATATTAAGGTACACTTCAAAAATAAGGGAAGAGACCAAGAGAAAGAAATGGAATTCTGTAACCAGGACCCACCATTAGCTAGAGATAAAAGAATTGAGCGAATGAGCGAAAGGAGACCCCTAACCCGGGCATCAACCTGGAAAGCAAGCAATATGGATTGGCGAACGTTGTTAAGTCTCTAAAAGAGGAATCTCCAAAATGGAAGAATATCTAGAAGATTCAACACACTGACAGAAGATTTAAACAACCAGGAGAAGAACTTTAGGGGGAAAAATGAAACACATAGAAACTAAACAAAAACTCCAGAGAAAGCAAAAGGTTGTACAATAAGTGAAAACTAATCATATATTACTAGGCTCAACTTTGCAGAGCATTTACATAGTCATAAGGATGTAAACAAAGAGTCAGACACAACTGGGCAACTGAACAAGGATGTAAACACTAAATATTTCAACTTCTTTGCAGGAGATGACAGAAAAGGATACATGACAGATGTGGGAGTAACCCACAGAGAGAATCAAAAAGACAGTATCAAAAGTTGAAAAAACAAAACAAAACCCTACAACTGCAGAATGTTAAGTAGATATATGGAGTAAATATCTACAGAAATAACTTAAAAAAAAAAAAACCCTGCAAGTAGGTATCTCTGAGGACTAGGAAATGCGAAGAGGAAGGTGGAAAGAGAATGGTGGCTGCTTTTTCGACAATAAGCCTCACAGAACTATTTATCTCTACCAATTATGTAAGCAAGCAACCTATCATAAAATTAAATGTGCTTCCCCAGTTATATATGTTTGCTACGGTATAATCTGAATACATGGACTAAATGTTCCCTCAAAATGATTAAGTAATTTATGATATGGTTATACTATTATACTTTGAAAGCTGCAAAATTGTCAGTGTGATACAGAAAATTATCAAGTTTTAAATTTAAGCAGGAAGGGGTAGAGGTGGTAACAGTATTTCAACTTTTGCAAAAAGCTGTTAATTTCTACAAACATTCATTGGTGACTGCTATAATGTGTACAGGGTTTCTTTCTGGAGTGATAAAAATGTTGTAAACTGCTTGTGGTGTAAGCCACACAACCCTGTGAATATACTGAAAGCAAAGCTGTACACTGTGGATGGGTGAATTTATGGTATGTGAGTATCTCAGTAAAGCTACCGAAAAAATGAATGAGGAACACAGGTACAAAAACAATTAAGTGAAGGACAGTCTTTTCACCAAATGGTGCTATCACAATTAGATAGCCACGTGCAAAATAATGAACTTCAATCTATACCTCTTACCATATTCAAATAGACCTAAATGCAAAACCTAAAATTATAAAATCTCTAAAACTGGGTTAGGTGAAGCTTTCTTAGATATGACACCAAAAGGATAATCCAAAAAAACCAAACTGACAAGACTTCACCAAAATTAATAACTACTGATTCTTTACAGACATGTTGCTAAGTCACTTAAGTTGTGTCCAACTCTATGCGACCCCATAGATGGCAGCCGACCAGGCTCCCGTCCCTGGGATTCTCCAGGCAAGAACACTGGAGTGGGTTGCCATTTCCTTCTCCAATGCATGAAAGTGAAAAGTGAAAGGGAAGTCGCTCAGTCGTGTCCAACTCAGCGACCCCATGGACTGAAGCCCACCAGGCTCCTCCGTCCGTGAGATTTTCCAGGCAAGAGTACTGGAGTGGGGTGCCATTGCCTTCTCCATACAGACATGTTAAGAAAATAAAAAAAAAAACAACAAGCCACAGACTGTAAGAAAACACTTATAAATTCTTACACCTATTAAAAGACTTGCATTTAGAATACATAAAGGACTCGAAAAACAAACCGATTTTTTAAAAGGTGGGCAAAATATTTTAACAGACATGTCACCAAAGATACACAGAAGGCAAAGCAGCACAAGAAAAAGATGCTCAACTACATTAGTCATTAGGGAAACACAAATAAAAACCATGACATACCACTACACACCTATAAAAATACCTACAATTAAAGACTGACCATACCATGTATTAGGGAGAATGCTATATCAACTGAATTCCTATATCCTGCAGGCAGAAATGTAAAATAACACACTTAAAAAAAATGGCTTGACAATATTTCAAAAAATTAAACATATACCTAACATACAATCCCACCTTTCCATTAACAGTATTTATTCAAGGAAAATGAAGGCACGTAACCGTACAAAAAACTTGAACACAAATACACATATCAGCTTTATGTGAAACAGCAAAGACCGTGGAAACCCAAATATTCATCAAGAAGTAAATGGATAAGCCGACTATGATACAGCCATTCAAAATACTACTCAGTCATAAAAAAATAAACTACAGATCCACACAACATTGATGGTACTCTAAACTGTTACAGTGAGTGGAAAAAAAAAAAAAACAAAGAGGCACAAGGAGACTTTTGGAGATGATACATACGTTCATTATCCTGAATGCTGAGATGATTTCATGGATCTACACATACACCCAAGCTTGTTATTAAATTATACACTTTAAGCATGTGCAGTTTACTGTATGTCACATAAAACTTTTAACATGAAAACATAACAGAAAAAGTGATGAATTATACGACACTCATAATCACATGAAAAGCAAACACAAACAAAACTGTACGAAAAACTGACACACAGACAATATGTTGTTTAGTCGTTAAGTCGAGTCCGACTCTTTCTCGACCCCATGGATTCTAGTCCACCAGGCTCCTCTGGGATTTCCCAGGCAAGAACACTGGAGTGGGTTGCCATTTCCGCATCCAAAGAATCTCACGGATCGAACACGTGTCTCCTGTATTAGCAGGTGGATTCTTTACCACTGAGCCACCTGGAAGTGGCTCACAAAGGTAAACAACATAATGATTTGATATTTGTATAAACTAACAAATGTTCACCACAGTAAATCTACTTAATACCTATCATCAAACACAAGAAAATTTTTCTTGTGACAAGAATTTTTAAGATCTTTCTTAGTAATACTCAAATATGCAATGCAATATTATTCATTATAGTCACCATGGAAGTCAGTACCTTTTGATCCCCTTAATCTGTTTCACTCACTCCCCCGACCCTGACTCTCGTCATCACTACCAATCTGTTCTATATACAAGTTCAATTTCCATTATTCTTTTTAAGACTCTACATGTAAATGAGGTCATATGATATTTCACTTTCTCTCTTTATTTCATTTAGTATAATGCCCGCAAGGTCCACCCATGGTGCCACAAATGGCAAGATTTCATTCTTTTTTATGAACAATATTTCATTCTATATAACACAAGTGTTTTTCTTTTAATATCTAGATCTTCCAAAATGTGTATACAGAGTATTACTATTTCTTCAACTTGAAACTGAGGAGAACTTGGGAGAATCAAATTTCATCTATGCTTGCAATCACAGCCTCACTATCATTTGGGATAATCTAAAACTTTTATCACTAACTTCTTGAGATGGTGGGGAAAGTTTGCTCAAGAACAGTTTAACAAGAGGTCCTTAACATTCAGAAGATAAAAAAAAAAATTTTTTTTGAACTATCAGAACTGAGTTGTCCAGTGATGGTAGCCACTAGCCAAACATGGCTAGTAAAATACTACTTTGAAATGCTGCTGTCAGGGAATTATATTCAGTATCTTATAATAACCTATAATGGAAGAAAATGTAAAAAAAAACAATATATTCCTGTGTGTGTGCTGTGCTTAGTGCTCAGTGGTGTCCAACTCTTTGTCATCCCAGGACTGAAGCCTGCCAGGCTCCTCTGCCCATGGGGATTCTCCAGGCAAGAATACTGGAGTGGGTTGCCATGCCCGCCTCCATGGACTTCTCAACTCAGGGATCAAACCCAGGTCTGCCACATTGCAGGTGGATTCTTTACTGTCTGAGACACCAGGGAAGCCCAAGAATATTGGACTGAATAGCCAATCCCTTCTCCAGGAGATCTTCCCAACCCAGGAAATCGAACCTGGATCTCCTGCATTGCAGGTGGATTCTTTACCAGCAGAGCTACCAGGGAAGCTGATTAGTGTGTGTATGCATAACTGAATCACTTCTGCTATACACAAGATACTAAAAAATATACACTGAATTCTGAAGATTTAATAGAAAAAAGGAATATAAAATATAATTTATAGACTAATGCTATAATGAAATTTTGACATAGAGGGTTATATAAAATATATTGTTAAAATTAATTCTACCTCTTATTTTCTTTTAATGTGGCTACCAGAAAATGTGGGACTTCCCAGGTGGCTCAGTGGTAAAGATTCCACCTGCCAATACAGGAGGGCAGGTTTGATCCCTGGGTCAGGAAGATCCCCTAGAGTAGGAAATGGCAACCCACTTCAGTATTTTTGCCTGGGAAACCCTGAGCCTGGAGGGCTACAGTCCGCAAGTTCACAAAGAGTCAGACACAACTGAGCGACTGAGCATACATGCGCTAGAATATTTAAATCACATTATGTGGTAAGTCACTGTATTTCTACTGGACAGTGCTGATTTAGGACGTTAATTTTTTACATCTAAATTTGTCATCAGTTCAGTTCACTCAATCAGTCGTGTCCAACTCTTTGTGACGCCAGGGACTGCAGCACGCCAGGTCTCCCTGTCCATCACCAACACCTGGAGTTTACTGAAACTCATGTCTTGAGTCAGTGATGCCATCCAACCATCTCATCCTCTGTCATCCCCTTCTCCTCCTGCCTTCAATCTTTCCCACCATCAGGGTCTTTTCCAATGAGTCAGTTTTTGCATCAGGTGGCTAAAGTATTGGAGATTCAGCTTCAGCTGAATGAATATTTCAGCTTCCAATGAATATTTAGGACTGATTTCCTTTAGGATGGACTGGTTGAATCTCCTTGCAATCCAAGGGACTCTCAAGAGTCTTCTCCAAACAGTGTGGCGAGTCCTTAAAAAAATTGGAAATAGAACTGCCATACGATCCAGCAATCCCACTGCTGGGCATACACACCAAGGAAACCAGAACTGAAAAAGACATGTGTACCTCAATGTTCACTGCAGCACTGTTTACAAGAGCCAGGACATGGAAGCAACCTAGATGTCCAATGGCAGACAAATGGATAAGAAAGCTGTGGTATATATACACAATGGAATATTACTCAGGTATTAAAAAGAATGCATTTGAATCAGTTCTAATTAGGTGGATGAAACTGGAGCCTATTATACAAAGCAAAGTAAGTCAAAAAGAAAAACACCAATACAGTATATTAATGCATATATATGGAATTTAGAAAGATGGTAACGATGACCCTATATGCAAGACATCAAAAGAGACACAGATGTAAAGAACAGACTTCTGGACCCTGTGGGAGAAGGTGAGGATGGGATGATTTGAGAGAGTAGCACTGAAACATGTATATTATCATATGTGAAATAGATGGCCAGTCCAGGTTTGATGCATGAGACAGGATGCTCAGGGCTGGTGCACTGGGATGACTCTGAAGGATGGGATGGGGAGGGAGGTGAGAGGGAGGGTCAGGATGGGAAACACATGTACACCCATGGCGGATTCATGTGAATGTATGGCAAAAACCACCACAATATTGTTAAGTAATTAGCCTTCAATTAAAATAAAAAATAAAATAAAAATAAAATAAATAGGATTATTCCATTTCTTAAACAAACATAAAAGAAGAGCCTTCTCCAACACCTCAATTCAAAAGCATCAATTCTTCGGCACTCAGCTTTCTTTATGGTCCAACTCTCACATCCATATATGACTACTGGAAAAACCATAGCTTTGACTAGACGGACCTTTGTCGGCAAAGTCATGTCTCTGCTTTTTAATATGCTGTCTAGGTTGGTCATGACTTCCCTTCCAAGGAGTAAGCATCTTTTAATTTCATGGCTGCAATCACCATCTGCAGTGATTTTGGAGCTCCCCAAAATAAAGTCAGCCACTGTTTCCAATGTTTCCTCATCTATTTGCCATGAAGTGATGGGACCAGATGCCATGATCTTAGTTTTCTGAATGCTGAGCTTTAAAGCCAACTTTTCACTCTCCTCTTTCACTTTCATCAAGAGGCTGTTTGGTTATTCACTTTCTGCCATAAGGGTGGTATCATCTGAATATCTGAGGATATTGATATTTCTCCTGGCAATCTTGATTCCAGCTTGTTTCTTCCAGCCCAGTGTTTCTCATGATGTACTCTGCATAGAAGTTAAATAAGCAGGGAGATAATATACAGCCTTGATGTACTCCTTTTCCTATTTGGAACCAGTCTGTTGTTCCATGTCCAGTTCTAACTGTTGCTTCCTGACCTGCATACAGATTTCTCATAAGGCAGGTCAGGTGGTCTGGTATTCCCATCTCTTTCAGAATTTTCCACAGTTTGTTGTGATCCACACAGTCAAAGGCTTTGGCATAGTCAATAAAGCAGAAATAGATGGTTTTCTGGAACTCTACTGCTTTTTCGATGATCCAATGGATGTTGGCAATTTGATCTCTGGTTCCTCTGCCTTTTCTAAAACCAGCTTGAACATCTGGAAGTTCATGGTTCACATACTACTGAAGCCTGGCTTGGAGAAATTTGAGCATTACTTTACTAGAGTATGAGATGAGTGCAATTTGTCATACATAAATATAATTAAGATGAAGTCTCTCACTACAATTTTACTTCCACCTTGTTTTCCTTGAATTTCACTTCCATGATGTTTTCCTTGAATTTCAC
This sequence comes from Bos indicus, assembly GCF_029378745.1. NCBI lineage: Eukaryota > Metazoa > Chordata > Mammalia > Artiodactyla > Bovidae > Bos > Bos indicus. The sequence goes on along the minus strand of NC_091764.1, from coordinate 108,134,011 downwards.
TTCTACATCTAAATTCTAGTCAATTTCACTGACTTAGGAACCCCACAGTGATAATCTCAATGATACACACCAAAGCCCCATAGGAGGATCCTCAATTTTAGAAACGTTATTCCACCAAATATTTTCCTTGGTTTTCTCATCTATAAAATAGAAATGACAAGATACTACATACAGGGTTACTTAGAGAACTGAATGAAATGATGCACTACAGAACATGTAAAGTGGTACTGTTACAGAGCCACTAGATTAGTTAGCTACGTTAGTTAACTGCTACTATACGATTTTCTCTCAGGATTCAAATCTAAGACTCAGTGAAGTGAAAATTAGGTGATGAACTTTTAGGATCACTTCCAATCAAAAACCTCAAGTTAATTTCCAAAGTCTAACCTCAGAAGTTAATTTCCATATTGTGTGTGTGTTAGTCTCTCAGTTGCGTCCAACTCTTTGTGATCCCACGGACTATACTTGCCAGGCTCCTCTGTCCATGGAATTCTCCAGGCAAGAATACTGGAGTGGGTTGCCATTCCTTTCTCCAGGGGATCTTCCCAACCCGGGAGCTCCCACATTGCAGGCAGATTGTTTACTGTCTGAGCCACCAGAGAAGCATATGATAATGACTTTTAATTACATAAAATATCACACTGTACTATGAGTATACTGCCATTATTTCCTCGGTATTTAAAATAACCCAGTCCAAAAAAAAAAAAAAAAAACCTAGTCAAGTATACAAATTATCATTTTGAGATGAGGAAAAAGACTTAGAATTTAAGGAAATGAGAGGTCCAGAGTTACCAATATTAAGTATATTCCAAGAGAACTTCATTTTAATCCTTACATTAAAAAAGTAAGCCACAAATTCCATAAAAACTCAAACCTGGGAGCAGAAGGATGGGGAGAGAAGGAATCTGACAGGATTAAAAGACTGGTAAGTTTGAGTTAAATCTCTCTACCTTTCTTGAGGGTTAGAACCCAAAAGGAAAGAACCTATTTAAAATACATGTATGCGTTAAAATTATATATGTGTCTTCTACAAAATACCTTTAAAAACTCAAACGCAAAAAGGTGCTTAAGGGTTTTCGTGCCACCAGTTTGTGTCATAGCTAATGCCAGTCTATTAATAAGGGACTAAAGAAAACTAACAGATCATTAAATTATCTGCACTGAAGACTAAGCAACTATAGATTTTATATACGCCTAACTTCAACTGTTATGAAAAATCATTATCTGTTCCTCCCGAAGAATGAACACTATATTCAGAGCTTGTGTTACCGGCAGGAGCTGAAATTTATACAGCCACTATATTTTTCATTTTGGGGAAAATATTTATCAACAACTTTCTGCTTTATTTAACTAATTCAGTTTAAGAAAAAAAAAAGAACCCAGTTTCAAGTTTATACTTTAAATAAAGTGTTTTCAAAGAGTACACTGTAAATCACACACACACACAGATGAAACTAAAGAGATACATAACTCTTCACTGGTAAGGTAATTTGTCAAACTTCTGTCATTTAAAATGTGTATACGCCTGGTCTAAATGTACAATGTATTTCTTAGAATAGAGCTCAGTTAAAAGGTTTGAAATCTTTAAAAGTTAAAAAGGAATCTTCCCTAGTAGCTCAGACGGTAAAGAGTCTGTCTCCAATGAGGGAGACCGGGGTTCAATCCCTGGGTTGGGAAGATCCTCTGGAGAAGGAAATGGCAACCCAATCCTGTATTCTTGTCTGGAAAATCTCATGGACAGAGGAGCCTGGAGGGCTACAGTCCATGGGGGTCACAAAGAGTAAGACATGACTGAACGACTCACACAAAGGTTTGAAAACACTGCAATGCAGTCTGTGTATAGCCAATCTACTAGGCATCAAGTGACTAGAGGAGCTGTCGGGGAAATCAGGCTCAAAGTAAAAATCTTCCTTCTTGATTGTTCACGAGGAAATGAAGCATATTTAAGGCAACAAACGAAAGCTGAAAGGACCCTTAAACAATTTCACCACTCATTTTATCAGTAAGACAACATACTCACCCAAGGTCATTCTTCTATAGTTAGCATTAGAACCAAGTTTCCCATTTTCATTCTCTTTGCACTGTATTAGGCAGCAGAAAAAATGTTATCAGTATGTAAGTGCTAATTCTGAATTTCCTATTTTGGTTTCTAATAACCAAAAGAAACTGCAGTTTAACACATGCAGCCATTTCCTCAAGCACTCTTCTAGTGGATTAATGACCACACCAGCTCTCCCATTAAGAGTTTTTCCCAGCTAGTTACCTGGTACTTAGCTTTTTATGGCACTTTCCTTTTCCCATTATGCTCAGCAGTGCATGCAACACACTAAGTTTAGGAATGCAACTCCACTGCTTTGGAAAATGCATGGCCAGGGCCACAATACAAATGAAAATTTCCTGAACTTCTACATTCTGTCCCCATTTTAGAAGCAAAGTACTACAAAATTCAAATGGGGGTTTTTGGTAATCTGTGTATCTCACTCAGTATGAAACATTATAAACATTTTAAGTGGTCTCTATTCAGAACAATAAACCTGGATGTAAACACAAAAGACTTCCTATCTACTAACAAATCTTCATCAACTGAGTCAGTAAGAAAAGAAACATTCAAGGTCTGCAGTCTAAACAAGGGTGATCTCTCTACAAAGAGCAAGAAACACTAAACTCTGCCCATGGTGGGCAGATCATCACCACTCCATACCAGAGTGGTCATACAAGCAATGACTAGTCTCCACATCCTTCTTCCTAATACCCATAAAGTCATAATATCATCTGCAAGGAATCCCCAAAAAAGATACCTCAAAATTATTTCTTTAAAGAATATTAACTGCTCACCCTTAAACAATTCTATTAATGATTAACATCAAAATTCCAGATTTAAAAAACTGCTCAACACTGGGAATGGTTGAGACTGGAAGTTATTTCTTCTGATTTCTGAGCATTACACTGAGTAGTCAAATTAGTGTCGTACATAGACTATTTCAAACAAACGCAGGGAAGAGGAAATGGGAGTTGACTGAGGTAGTGTCCTTCACACTCAAACAAAAGGAAATGTCTTAGTTATTCTCTACTTCTCAAACTTCCAGGGTAGTGGTAGATATATTTTTAAAAACAGTATTTCTATTCCAGTCCATTCAATTCACAAGACTGTATATGGATTTTTTCTTAGAATATCAAGTGAAAGAGAATTTATAAACATACATATGTATGTGTATATTTTAAAATTATATTCACAGCAACATATCTTATTTTCCCAGCAGGGAATTCCTCATATGCAAATAAAAGAGTTGCTAAAGTTCACATACTAATTTTTCTAAAATATAACAAAAATAAATATAGTGTTCATCTCTTTTGAGAGAGTTGACAATATGATCATCACTGTCAGGAGAAATATATAATCAGTGGCAGTTTTAACAGAAAAGAATGCTATCCTCCTGAATGTGGGGGTGGGGCAGGAGGAGGAGGAATCAATCCATTTTCCATTTTATAGTAGTAAAATCGGCAGAACTGCCAATTTCCAGTCCTCCAACAGTATTCCCCGCTGCTGCTTACTCCTCTCTCATGTTTATTCCTCCCTCAGTTCCAAGATTTTCCTAAATTTTAATTTCCTGGCAATATGTGACTTTGACAGTAATATTTTTTGAACCCCACCCTGGCCCTGTGGTGGGGTTCGCCATGTTACCAGGGAGAAGTTATACCTGTTACTAGACTGCTGGTGCTGCTAAGTCGCTTCAGTCGTGTCCGACTCTGTGCGACACCATAGACAGCAGCCCACCAGGCTCCGCCGTCCCTGGGATTCTCCAGGAAAGAACACTGGAGTGGCTTGCCATTTCCTTCTCCAATGCATGAAAGTGAAAAGGGAAAGTGAAGCCGCTCAGTTGTGTCCGACTCTTAGCAACCCTAAGGACTGCAGCCTACCAGGCTCCTCCATCCACGGGATTTTCCAGCCAAGAGTACTGGAGTGGGATGCCATTGTCTTCTCCTGTTACTAGACTACTACCAGTATTACTAAGAATTTAAAATTTTTGTTCTGCAGTTTAGAATATATATTCCTAGTGGTTTTTTTCTTAAAATCTTTTATTTTTCCATAGTTTGGTTATGTTAATCTCTTTACAAAGTGGGTATGTCCTATCCTATATTATTAAATCATTCATAATCCTAAACCGTAATCACATAGAGTGTTTCCTTCCAATTTCAACAAATCACTTTTTAACAAATTACTCACCTGGTATGATAATCTAGTCACAATATGTCAACTTTTCTAGGTTTATGTTATATTTGTGTGCACGCATGCTCAGTTGTTCAGCCACGTCTGACTCTTGTGACCCAACGGACTGTAGCCCGTCAGGTTCCTCTGTGCATGGGATTTCCTAGGCAAGAATACTGGAGTGGGTTGCCACTTCCTCCTCCAGGGGATCTTCCTGACCCAGGGATCGAACCCTTGTGTCCCGCATTGGCAAGCCAATTCTTTACCGCTGAGCCATCTATGGTCATGTAATCCAAGCCTTTACCTTCCACATTTCTTCTGAATGAGCACCTACTTTGTATGACTAGGTCTTTGCATTCTAGTCAACAATTACGACTCTCAAATACAGGATTACCAATTAATTTTCTATAGTCCATATTCTTTTCTAAATCCCATTTTCTTTTACTGCCTTTTGGAAGTCCTTGGAAAGTAAGTAATTTCTCTCCCAAAGCACCTGCCCTGTTACAAATTCCATACAAAGCAAGAATACATTGAGATTCAACTTTGACCACATGTACTTAAGACACAACATCAAATGCCAGGTTAAAAACTGAAAAATTATCAATTTGGCTTTTGGGTCACACATAGACAACCTACAGTATCCATTTTAATGTGCACTACTAGGTAATTATAAAGTTTGAAGAGAAGCATACTGGCTTTTAAAACAAGAACAAAAAGAAAAACACATAAACAAGAATGACTTGGACTTAACTCCCACTTCCATCACTTGCCAGTTGTGATCTGGGCCAATTATTTAATTTCCAGTCTTTTCACCTGCAAATGGTAATTGATCTCTGTGTGTCACAAGAACTAAATGAGAGTGTATATAAAACATAGTGCCTGGTCGATAAAAAGTAGACCCTAGAAGGAACTGTTAATGAAAACACAACTTGTCATAAAAACACAGAAATCTAAAGCAAACTGAATTAAAAATCATTGTGTCACAAAAGTATTACCTGACGTGCCATTTAACTCATCACATTAAGTAATGCCTTAATTTACTCTCTAAATACTATATGAAAGAAAATAGAAATGAGGAAATAACCATTAATGTGATTGCAAAAGTAAAATTTTTAACACTGAGGAGAAGCTATACATTTGTCAAAAATCTGTATAAATTAAAATTTGAATCTTAATACAACAGTATAAATATGTCCACAACAACATAACAAATTTTAATACTAAGAAAAGAAAAATAAGAAATTAGAAATAGTTACCTAACTTTGGAGGAAAGACTTGCTACAATTAAAAAGTAATGAAGAACAAAAGAATAAAGTCAAGTTCTGAAGACATAAAATATAAAGCAATGAGAGTTTCATGATAATAAGGGCAGTGAAGTCTCAGTGAGGTCACCAAATCTCTTTTGGAAAATAATCTCGCCATGTGTAGAAAGTACATAAATATTCATACTCTCAGAACCAGTAATTCCATTTCTGAATTTAATACTAAGAAAATAGCTCTGAACAGTGAAATCTGAGGTATCAATTCGTGTTTTGCTTACAAACCAATAGGTAAATTCTTTGCCTCAATTCCCAGCCTTTGAAGTCCCTAGCCTCCAGGTCTTTTGTGTTATTTTAGAACCAGCAAACAGAAGACAATCCCTTCAACTGGGTTCTGTTTGAGAAAGCACAGCCCAAAGAGAGACACCAGAAGCAGGGGTGGTAAAAGCACTGAGAAGGAGTTTGAGGAGGTAGAGATGGGAGGGAAAGAAGGGGATAGCAGGATTCACCAGACCATTATCAGTACCCTTTTCAGTACACTGACTGGGAGGTGAGCTGGTAAAGGGAGAGAAAATGATGGTAACGTTGCTTCAGAAAATTCTAGAGAAGATCCTATTACCCAACAGTCCCTGTAACTTGGCCTTCAAAAGAACCTTCCAGGCTTAACATAAAGGAGCACGTCATTCAAGTGTTGTACATACTAACTTAAGATCAAAATGTCAGTTCTGAAACTGACATCACAAAAGCATATGCAGCAGTACTAAGAAGCAAAAGCAATTATACCAGTGAACAGGATGCTCACACACACACACACCTATGACCCCAGCAGAACATGAGGGCAGGATTTTTCTCTATTTGCCAACTAAGTACCTGGCACGTAAGAGTTTATCAGTTGATATTTGTTGAATAAATATAAAACCCACCTTGGGCAGGGAGAAACAAAAGGAAAGTATTCCAAAATGATACATAAGCATTACTTTTTTAGTGATGGAATTTCAGCAGGGTTATTTTAGTTTCAATTTTTCCCTGTTCTCTAAGATGTCTTTGAGCATACACAACTTGTATAATGGAAAAAGCAATTAGGAAGCAGTGCACTTTAAATGCATTAAGAACTTCCTGTACTTTAAAAACTTCTCTGTAGAGCTCTACAGTAGCTTGGGAGTAGACTTTGCTAAAAATTTAAATAAAGGAAGCAGATTTAAGTTATCTGAAGTGGGAAGGAAGTAAAAAAAAGAAAAAAAGCACACTAAGGCTTTTTCCCCTGTAATCTAGTCAATGTACAAAACTAAACTTCCTCAAAGAACTTCCAATGTACTGTTATTAAAGCCCCTAATACTCAACTTTTACAAACTTCTCAACCACAGTAACTGTTCTAGAAGCAAATGCCTGATTTAAAATAATACTCTGACCATGCCCAAAATCATGAGGTGAATGAACTCTCTGCTAATCTCTTAACAAAGGCTGAAGGTGAAAAACTAATCAGCTTTGCAATATATCAACCGTGACTTTAAAACTTCTGTTCAGAGTGATCAAATCCATCAGTGATTGGTTTCCAAGATTTAGCCATCACTAAACGTAGGTATTTGTGAGCCAGACATCCTGATTTTCTCTTAATGAGAATTAAGAAGAATTAATACATACTCAAGTAGGAATTCAAGTGTTTTACATACAAACTTATGATTAAAATATGAGTTCTAAAACTCATGTCATAACTGCAGGTACAGTCGTTAAAAAGCATCAAAAACAATTCTAACAGTGCACAAATAATATTTTTATCTAAATATTTAGTACTTTTTAATCTAAAATTTCAAATTTTTAACATACGAAATGCTCTTTTCTATATAAATCAGGAAAATTATGTGACCTTAACAGTATATTAACAGCGACATTAACACACACACCAATTATGACTATGAACAGAATTTGCCGGTTGATCTAAAAACCTCAAATGTTTAAGGAAAATGTTTCTGCTATACAATGAAACTAGCAAACTGTAGGACCATACAATATGATCACCGCTATAAAAACAAAAATCCAACACACTGAAATTAGACTGTTAGAAATCCTAACAATGCTTATCTGTAGATGAAGTGGCACATTCCAGGTAATTTATATTTCCTCTTTGCCCTCTAATTTACTAATTTTTATGAGAATGTATTACTTTTATAAAACTTTCTTGTAAGCCTTTGTCTGTGACTTAAGGTTGTAAAATCTATGATGGAAATAAATGAAGCTTATAATTCAGATAACTAAGTCAAAATCAAATTAACAGGTAGCTCTAAAAAGTGACTACCAAAACGTCCTTAAACAAAAAGGAAAACTGGTTTCCATGGTCATTAAACTATCATACAGAGTTTGAAAAGCTTTGTCTTGCTATCTCAAATATTTTACAACTTTATTAAAGCAGGTAGCTATATCTTCACTAATCTTTTCAACCTTCTTTACTGTACAGGAACAGTTAGTCAAAACATTAAGTATTTTGGAGAAACTTAATGCAAATAAGTTGTTGAACTATAAATAATGTCTCTTTTTATAAGCAAAAGATACCAATAAATCAATGTAACCTATTTATCAATATCATTAAACTTAGGAATATGGACACTAAATGAGCCAACAACTTTAAGAAAACACAGTGGCTATTAATGATCAAAGAATATAAATAAAGCAGCAAGTTTACACATTCAATATACATCCAAACATGCATTTTATTTGAAATAAAATATTTACAGAAAACATTTCAAGATATTTGCTGAAAAACTGACTTCTAACATTCTCCTTGCAACAACTAAAGTACTCAAAGAGTAAGATCACAAGAAATATTTCTGATATAGACATGTTGGTAAATAGCAAAAGACAAGATAAAATTTTAATGAACTGGATGCCAATTTTCATAATAATCATATTAAAAGCACCACAAGCCCAAAAGAAAAGACATTAAAAACCCAAATTTCTGTGTTCAGCAACAGCAAAAGAATTGTGCCTTGCAAAGGGTGCTAATGAAAGAAACCACAAAAAGGAAGGTGCTAAGATATTTTTTTTTAAAAGGAAGTAGTAAACTTAATTTACTGCAGCATCAGCTCTCTTACAACATTTTAACAGAACAGTCCAGGTCAGTGGTAGCCAAGAGAAATATAATGTGAACTATGCTGCAATTTTTCAATTTTAAATTTTCATGTAGCCGTACTTTAAAAAGAAAAAAGAAATTAATATTTATTTCCTCAATATACCCAAACATTATCATTTTAATATGTAATCAATTTTTTTTAATTGGGATATTTTAACTTTTAAAAAAAATACAAAGTCTTCAAAATCCAATGAGTCTTTTTTTATACACAGCCACCAGGGAAGCTCTTTTTTATACTCAGAATATATTAATTTGGATGCTGAATTTTCATCAGAAAAAGACTGAAAAAAACACTAATTATTAAGTCAGTGCAAATGTCATCGCCATTTTTTGCATTGTTGAAATTTACCATTTGATATTGGAATACATTCTTAAATAAATGTGGTTATGTTATACATTATTTCAATGCATATTTCTCTTTTTTTTTTTTGCGACAGACTTTTTACTTGCCATTTATTTTAGACTATGGAAATGATGTTAAACAAAAAGCGATTTCGAGCAATTTTCTTACTCAAGTTCAAAATAGGTCATAAAGCAGCAGAGACAACTCACAACATTAAGAACACATTTGGCCCAGGAACTGCTAACAAAGGTGCAATACAGTGGTGGTTCAAGAAGTTTTGCAAAGGAAACGAGAGCCTTGAAGATGAGAAGCACAGTGGCTGGCCATGGGAAGTTGACAACGACCAATTAAGAGCTGTCATTGAAGCTGATCCTCTTACAACTACAAGAGAAGTTGCCCAAGAACTCAACCATTCTATGGTCATTCGGCATTTGAAGCAAATTGGAAAGATGCATTCTGAAGTGTCATCTCTTATTCTACACAACAATGAACCATTTCTCAATTGGATTATGACATGCGACAAAAAGTGGATTGTATACGACAATCCATGATGACCAGCTCAGTGGCTGGACAAAGAGGCAGCTCCAAAGCACTTCCCAAAGCCAAACGTGCACCAAAAAAAGGTCGTGGTCACTGTTTGGTGGTCTGCTGCCTGACTGATCCACTATATATAGCTTTCTGATTCCTGGTGAAACCATAACATCTGAGACGTATGCTCAGGAAATTAATGAGATGCACCGAAAACTGCAACACCTACAGCCAACACTGGTCAACAGAAAAGGCCCAATTCTTCTCCACAACACCACCAACCGGACATGGCACAACCAACAACACTTCAAAAGTTGAATCACCTGGGCTACCATCCGCCATATTAACCTGACCTCTTGCTAACCAACTACCACTTCTTCAACCATCTCAACAACTTTCTTCAGGGAAAACGCTTCCACAACCAGCAGGAGGCAAAAAATGCTTTCCAAGAATTAGCTGAATCCTGAAGCATGGATTTTTATGCTACAGTTCAGTTCAGTCGCTGTGTTCAGTTCACTCAGCCATGTCCGACTCTCTGTGACCCCATGAACCGCAGCACGACAGGCCTCCCTGTCCGTCACCAACTCCTCCAAACTTATGTCCATTGAGTCAGTGATGTCATCCAACCATCTCATCCTGTGTCGTCCCCTTCTCCTCCTGCCCTCAATCTTTCCCAGCATCAGGGTCTTTTCCAATGAGTCAGCTCTTTGCATCAGGTGATCAAAGTATTGGAGTTTCAGCTTCAACATCAGTCCTTCCAATGAACACCCAGGACTGATCTCCTTCAGAATGGACTGGTTGGATCTCCTTGCTGACCAAGGGACTCTCAAGAGTCGTCTCCAACACCACAGTTCAAAAGCATCAATTTTTGGCGCTCAGCTTTCTTTATAGTCCAACTCTCACATGCATACATGACTACTGGAAAAACCATAGCCTTGACTAGATGGACCCTTGTTGGTAAAGTAATGTCTCTGCTTTTTAACATGCTAAGTTGGTCATAACTTTCCTTCCAAGGAGTAAGCATCTTTTAATTTCATGGCTGCAATCACCATCTGCAGTGATTCTGGAGCCCCAAAAAATAAAGTCTGCCACTGTTTCCCCATCTATTTGCCATGAAGTGATGGGACCAGATGCCATGATCTTAGTTGTCTAAATGTTGAGCTTTAAGCCAACCTTTTCACTCTCCTCTTTCACTTTCATCAAAAGGCTCTTTAGTTCTTCTTCGATTTCTGCCATAAGGCTGATGTCATCTGCATATCTGAGGTTATTGATATTCCTCCTGGCAATCTTGATTCCAGCTTGTGCTTCATCCAGCCCAGCATTTCTCATGATGTACTCTGCATAGAAGTTAAATAAGCAGGGTGACAATATACAGCCTTGACGTACTCCTTTTCCTATTTGGAACCAGTCTATTGTTCCATGTCCAGTTTTAACTGTTGCTTCCTGACCTGCATACAGGTTTCTCAAGAGGCAGGTCAGGTGGTCTGGTATTCCCACCTCTTTCAGAATTTTCCACAGTTTATTGTGATCCACACAGTCAAAGGCTTTGGCATAGTCAATAAAGCAGAAATAGGTGTTTTTCTGGAACTCTCTTGCTTTTTTGATGATCCAGCGGATGTTGGCAATTTGATCTCTGGTTCCTCTGCCTTTTCTAAAACCAGCTTGAACATCTGGAAGTTCACAGTTCATGTATTGTTGAAGCCTGGCTTGGAGAATTTTGAACATTACTTTACTAGCGTGTGAGATGAGTGCAATTGTGTGGTAGTTTGAGCATTCTTTGGCATTGCCTTTCTTTGGGATTGGAATGAAAACCGACCTTTTCCAGTCCTGCGGCCACTGCTGAGTTTTCCAAATTTGCTGGCATATTGACTGCAGCACTTTCACAGCATCAGCTTTTAGGCTTTGAAATAGCTCAACTGGAATTCCATCACCTCCACTAGCTTTGTTCGTAGTGATGCTTTCTAAGGCCCACTTGACTTCACATTCCAGGATGTCTGGCTCTAGGTGAGTGATCACACCATCATGATTATCTGGGTCGTGAAGATCTTTTTTGTACAGTTCTTCTGTGTATTCTTGCCACCTCTTCTTACTATCTTCTGCTTCTGTTAGGTCCATAACCATTTCTGTCCTTTATTGAGCCCATCTTTGCATGAAATGTTCCCTTGGTATCTGATTTTCTTGAAGAGATCTCTAGTCTTTCCCATTCTATTATTTTCCTCTGTTTCTTTGCCTTGATCGCTGAGGAAGGCTTTCTTATCTCTCCTTGCTATTCTCTGGAACTCTGCATTCAAATGGGTATATCTTTCCTTTTCTCCTTTGCTTTTCACTTCTTTTCACAGCTATTTGTAAGGCCTCCTCAGACAGCCATTTTGCTTTTTTGCATTTCTTTTTCCTGGGGATGGTCATCTTGATCCCTGTTTCCTGTACAATGTCATGAACCTCCGTCCACAGTTCATCAGGCACTCTATCAAATCTAGTCCCTTAGATCTATTTCTCACTTCCATTGTATAATCATAAGGGATTTGATTTAGGTCATACCTGAATGGTCTAGTGGTTTTCCCCACTTTATTCAATTTAAGTCTGAATTTGGCAATAAGGAGTTCATGATATGAGCCACAGTCAGCTCCTGGTCTTGTTTTGTTTTTATGCTACAGGAATAAACTTACTTCTCACTGGCAAAAACGTGCTGATTGTAATGGTTGCTATTTAGATTAATAAAGATGTGTTTGAGCCCAGTTATAATGATTTAAAATTCATGTCTGAAACTGCACCAACCTAATAGGAATTAATGTAATTAATTCCTAGTAGAAATTAAATACAGACATTATCTGTATTTATAGGAAATGATTATGAATGTGCTGAGGGAAAAACTCACCTGGATTACTGCAATATTCTTAAAGCAAATTCATAGCAATTTATGTCACCTGTTTTACTGTAGGCTTAAAAAAAAAAAAAAAAGCTGTACCATATCCCCAAAAGCAGCAGTAGAGAGAATATAAAAGGACAGAAAGTGAATTAATTTTCAAATAGCCTTGCTGGAGTGAGAAGGGTGCCTAAGGGACCTCCATCCAGAGGAGCCAAGAGACTACTGGCTATTCTGAACTCTGTTATTCTCAACTCCCTGACTCCAACTGTACAGTGTTCTTCACACCACCAACAAATGTTTCAGCTCTTTGGTCACCAACTGGGTGTCCTACTGATTCAACTCATTTCTGACACTAACCACCTGGAGTCAGCAGGGACCCCTGCAGATGCTAAGTTCCACAACACTGCCTTCACTTCAGACACTAGCTTAGCTGCAAGTCCCAGGTTGCCACCTACACTTCTGACCAACCAATGAATCCAGGGTTTCCATGACCCCTTCTTCAGGTTTGAGAACTTGCCAGAGTGGCTCAGAGAACTCAGGAACCGCCAAACACAAGAGATACACAGGGCAAGGTATAGCCTCTGAGGAGGGTCACACAGCTCCCATGCCCTCCCTCTACAGTGTACCACCCTCCTGGCACCTGGAAGTGGTCATGAACCCAGAAGCTCTCTAAACTCTGTGAATCAGGGGGTTTTATGGAGGTTTTACTACTTAGGCATGGTTGAGTGAATCACTGGCCATTGGTGAGTAGCTCAACCTCCAGCTCCTCTTCTCCTCCACTCCCAGAAGCTGGGGGTGGGAGAAGGGCTGAAAGCTCCAGCCCTCTAATCATGGCATGGTCTTCCTGGTGACCAGCACCTACCCTGAAGCTGTCTCTGAGCCAGTCAGTCAAGAGTCACCTCATTAGAACAAAAGATACTGCCATCTTCCTGGAACTTTCAAGGCTTTTAGGAGCTCTGTCAGGAATCAGGAACAAAGACCACATACGTATTTCTAGATTATGCCAGTTCATACATACATTTAGGATAATAAGAAGCAAGTTTGTCACTCTCACAAGTAGGGTGTGTATATAAATGGAAAAGGGGAAAGCTAGAAAGAACTCTAGAACTGGAGATATGAATGTGAACTCATGGCTTTCAACAGACAGACAGAGCTTACCAATACTATAGGGGTTTCCCAGGTGGCTCAGTGGTAAAGAACCCACCTACCAAGCAAGAGATTTGCGTTCAATCCCTGGGTCGAGAAGATCCCCTAGAGAAGGAAATGGCAATCCACTCCAGTATTCTCGACTAAGAGTTGGACGTAACCGCACGACTGCAGACACACCAGCACTGTAACCATCAATCTGTCTCTATTAGGTGGAAGTTTGATACACAGCGGCCACTAAAAATAACATCCCGTCTCAAAAATTTAAGTCTAAAACAGACGTTCAAGGGACTTCTCTGGTGATGCAGTGCTTAAGACTCCACACTTTCACTGCAAAGGCTGTGGGTTTGATACGAGGTTAGAAAACTAGAATCCAGCATATCACAGGGAGCTGCCAAAAAATTAAAAATAAACAAAAGTAATAAAAAATAAACAGACGCTCTATATCATAACCAATATAAGTAACTTAGGATACACCAGGAAGTTAATAAACACACCATCTCCCTCCTTATAGCATCTACTAATGTAAACTGGTTAAAAGGCTACTGAAATGGAGATTTACTTCATGAACTGAAAGTATAAAAGGTATAAGTTGCTCAATAACAAATTGTAATTGCTAAACAGAACAAAAAAATTCAATTCCACTGTAACTCAAACTTCTTCCTAGTTTAACTGAAGTATTTTGCAGTGGAAAAAAACAAGGACTCAGATGCCATGTGATCTTAAACATGCTATTAAACCTATGTTTGTTTCCTCAAATATAAAATGTTTAAAAATCTGCCTTGTACTATACCTCTGAGAATTACAAATAATATGCTATGGGCATAAGACTATGCTTATCACCAAAAAAATCCTATTAGGTAAGTATTAGTAATTATTAATACTTTTCCAGATTAATTTAATTAGCAAGGAACACTCTTCAAAAAGACAAGGGCTTAAAGAAGTTATTTAGGCTTTTTGTTGTAGATACGTCCATTTCAACCACATTCTAGAAATAGTGTAATAATTAAGAATCTTTCTTGTAATAGTTTCACGTGAAATCTGCTTCCTCAAGTGACACACAAAGACAGTCATTTCAGAGATGCCCCACTAAAAAAGTCTGTATCGCCAGATTAACACCCAAATGCAGCATTAATGCCAGAGACTAACTACAGAGAGAAACAAGCTGTTTTAAGAATCAGTTTATCATGCCCAACAATTGAGTATTATAGAAACTAGTTGACAAACAGCATATGAAGTATGAAAACCTATTTTGGATTGACTTAACTATCCATAAAGAATAACCAAAACTAAAACAGTAACTGCCTTAGAACAGACTCTTATCTGTGGCAGAGAAAGCAGACACATTATTATATATCAATGTTTTAACTTTTAAAGACCTTTCCCTGCTCATCTATCCATGTTCTCCAAGATCATGCCTTCTACTTACCCAATCTTTCTTGCCCCATATTTGTTCAAACCTGTCTAAAGAAATGGCCTACTCTTACCGTCTCTACTTCTTAACCTCCCTTGTGCATGTGTGCTCAGTCACTTCATTCATGTCCAGCTCTCTGCAACCCCATGGACCATGCCCCACCAGGTTCCTCTGTTCATGGGATTTTCCCAGGCAAGAATACTGGAGTGGGTTGCCATGCCCTTCTTCCTCAGCCACTCTTTAAACTCACTGCAAGTCTTCCACTCTTCTGAAACTGTAAGATCACCAAATATCTAGAGTGAATGTGACATAACATTAGTTATTGTTAATTCTGCATGTGTATGTGAATTTGTGGTAATATCCTTTGTATATCTTTGAATATATTGAACTTCTCTGCTATATTCCTTCCTGGAAATTTTATTCTTTCTGTTCTGTTCTCCTGCTGTTTTGTTTAGTCTCCCTGGGCTCCTTTTTCCTTTGCCCACCCTTTAATTATTGCTGTTTTGCCCTAGGCCCATTATTCTTCCCTGTCTTTTCCTCTGTTTCTCTTCATATATATCCTTTCCTTAGATAACTGCATTTACTTCCATCATTTCAGCTATGACTAATACAGACAGCCTCTATTTCTACCTCAGACCCATTCTTTTACGCTTCAGGAATGTATCCAGTGGCCTGGTTGAACTTCCTCCTGGAGGTATCACAAGCACCTCACACTCATCACGTCAACTGAATACACCTCCACACCCCTTCCCCTCAAAGGCTTCCCCTCCATTCTTTCCTATTTCCTCCCTCAGCTGACAGTACCATTTTTTATTCCCACCCTCTCGCCTGTGCTTCATTTTTCCTCCAAATTCCACTTCATCAATAAACCCTGCCCATTTTCTCTACTAAATATTTAAAAATTCCGCTCTTCTATTGTCTTAGTTCAGGCCCTAGAAAGCTCACACTCATACATAAAACTAAACTCTACATATTCGTACTCCTTAAATAATTCTCCACAATTAATTTTATACTCCTCTGCTTCAAATTCTCTCCACTGCCTACAGCCGAGTATTTGTGTGGGAAGGGTGTGTGGACAGTTCAAAGAGCATGTAAATACGATAATGTCTACGAACTCTTTAGCATGTTAAAGAGATGTTATATTGCATTTCCCAAGTCTACCATAACCCAGGATGAGTGACCAGTCCAAGCAGAGAGAAAATCCACAGAGATGAATATAGTCACCCCTCAAGGTCCTCAGGGAGCTGGTTCCAGGGACGCTCCCCAGCCTCCACCCAGGATGCACAAGTCCCGTCTATAAAATGGTGCATTACTTGCATTTAATCTATACATATATTCCGTATACTTTAAATAATCTCTAGCTCACTTATAATACCTAACACAATGTAAACGCTACATAAATAGTTGTAAACACAATGTAATACACACAGTTGCTACAAGTGCAAAAAATTCAACTTTTGCTTTCTGCTATTTCTCTCTTCCAGTATACTTTCCATCTACAATTAGTTGAATCTGTGAATGCAGAACCTGCAGATATGGACAGTGACTGTACATCATGTTGTCTGGCTCAAAACCATTGGCCAGGAAGAGAATCCTATCATTACCTCAAACAACATGTTTACTTCTGTCAACTAACAGAGACAATGACAACATTAATGATGTGCTTCACTACTTCATTTCACTTCTCACTGTTTGGTTTATATATTAGTGCTCGATTAACTCAACACCATTCACCAGGTACCTAATGACGAAAACACAGATCACCTGTGTCTGAGAAACTGCAACCTAGCAGCTCAAAAGGCATCTACAAAAACAGTGGATTTTCTTAACTAACCTGAATATGATTATACCAAGCAGATTTCCAAACATTTTCTTAAATTATTCTTAAAATGTTAATTTCTTAATATTTCTTAAATTTCAGGGAAAACTGTATTTGCTTGTGATGACAAAGCTTATCTGACGATTCTTTTCTAAAAATCATTAAGCACATTAACTTAGCACAGCACATTTAATATGTCAATCTTACAATGCCAAGACTCAAGTCAGAACATCAAAAACTAAATGATTTATGAAAGCCCACTCGAAAAGCTAAATTAATACAAATTCAGGTAGAGATAGTCTACAATGAAGTCAACCACAAAACCAAGCAAATACTAAAGTTTCTTCTCTCCTGAAGAACATATCAATAACCAATCTTTTTAGAGCCACACACAAAATTAAGCCTGCCAGTTGTCAAAGGCATAATCCTCTTCCAAACAAAAAAACTCTTAAGAAAAGCTTCTGGCAATTTCTTTTCAGTCCAAAAGCTGCTCTTCAGTCTAAAAGCTGTCTTAAGATTTAATAAAACCCTTAAACTCAACTTAAGATTTAATAAAACCCTTAAACTGAACAATATGCTCCTAAAACCCAACTACGAAGTTTAAAATAATTAATCTGTAACAAGTGATAATTAATAGCCTTCGAAATGGATTTTTCTTTGAAGTATCATACTTTACATTTTTCAAAGTACCTTCACATAGTATTTCAGTTGCTCCTCAGCAATCCTGTGAAGTCAATAAGACATGTTACTAATAAATCAGTCTTACAGAGTTAAGTTCCTTACTCAGGGTCAGATAATTGGGTAACACAGAATCCAAGTTATCTGCCTCAGAGCTGGTTTCTGCTATATGTGTTGTATTATACCAGAGTGAAATCTCAAAATACAAGATTAGAGAATCTGCTGTGGACCAATGAAAGGCAAGGAATATGGATGAAAAAACCCTGAGATCTACAACTATTTCTAACTTAGTAACAGAAAAAATTTAATACTTACCAAAGTATATGGAGCATCTACTTATGTCTTCAAAGAGCTCAAAGACTAATGGAATAGACAAAGAATGTAAATGATTTTTAATCAATGTGAAGAAAGAATGATCCCAAGAGCAAAGATCTCAGCAAATTCTGGAAACTAGTCATTCAGAAAGACTGCCATTTGGGAGCAACAAGTTATGAAATTAACAAGAGGAAGTTAGGCAGAGGACAGGTAAAGTTAAAGGATGTGAAAACACTGATGACACCATGTTCAATTCCAACATTTCTCCTGTAAGAATGGTAGCAACAGTATGGAGGTTTGCTATATTTTTCAAGAATAAATGTAAACAAATCAAAATTTTCATCAGTACCCTCAAAAAGGTAGCCTAAAAAAAAGATGCTGCATCATCACAGTTAATATATATGTGCCACATTCGGTGCTAGAAGTTTTTTATATATCCTAATTCATTTAATCATCACAACAACTCTGTAAAATAGGCACTCATTACATTTCACTTTACAGGTAAGGAACTAACAAAGAAGTTTACCCAAGGTTACACAATCATTAGCTGAGCCAGGATTTGAATGGAAAGTCAGGCATTTTAGTTCTTAATCACGGTGTTATACTGCAGAAAAAGAGTGCCTTTTCCAAATCCAAGTGCAGGTCATGCTAAGTCTCACCTAATCCCGCACACTTGATTTTTAATACAGGACCAAAAAAAATATAAAATGCGAACAATAAGTAAATATAAAGAACTGGCATAGCAAAACCTAGAAACCAATTATTGTGAATTTTTCACAGTATATGAACATTTTCAGAAATTATAATTTGAACATAACCATTCTTGCAGTTTTTACAGCTTTATCTAAAATATTAACTTATCAGGAAACACAAATAACACACTTGATTTCTGAAATCAAGCTGATTTCTGAAAATGAGAGCCCAGTTTTAGCTGAATGTTTCCACAGGGATTAACCAAGATGACTCTAAATGACCAGGATCTTGCACTAGAATCTGAATGTCAAGAAATGAACTCAGTCACCCACAATAGATTCCCAGTTTGTTTTACACAAAAACAATCTCTTTCCAAGTTCTTACACTACAAACAATTGTGATACTAAAGATCTGAAAAAAGGTAAGAAAAATGGAAAACATTTAAGCCCCTAAAACAAAGAACTATATTAAAAAAAAAAACAACCTAAATATAATCTTTGTCCTGTACAAAGGTTATTTCTTCAAACAATAAGTCTACATATATTTTAAATTAACTCTTACCTAGCCAAAATTATTCTGTCTTTAATTATTATTCTGTCCTGTTGAGAAGGGACAAAGGATTACTTCAAACAAGTCACCAATCATTCTTTAATTTGCACAGCAGCTACCCTTGAGCTACCTGAATTTTGCCCATACTCCAACAAATCAGTGGCTCTGAAAATTTAAAAGCAAAAAGACTCCAAAGACTATTCTCTGAAATTTAGTTTCTGAGACTAAAAGTTAGTACAGATTCCTAAAAACCAAGGAATGTGGCACAAATTTAAAACATTAAGGTAAGAAAAATCCTCACTATTCAAAATGGGAATAACAGTTCAATGAATTAAGAACAAAGAATAAGTTATGGTTTCTTAATCACAGAACCACAACAAATTTCTACACACCATCAAAAAACTTTTCATAAAACATTGATATCATATACTCATGATGAGACATGAGCCTTAACTTGCTAAAAGCCAGAAAAAAGCATACACTAAGTATTTTGGAGTTTAATCAAAATTTATGATTTGACTTCTCCTTTCAGGCAGATCTGGAAATAATCTTATCAATATATTCAGTGAACTCTGTATTTAGAAGCAGCATGGGCAGAAGTGCTTAAAGTAAATGAATCGCAGTGTATAATTATGTTTTATCAAAGCAATTATGCTATGTTTCTTTAAAACAAAAACAAACCCTCCCTAAAAAAGGCAATGTAAATTCTGTAAAGTCCAGCAGTAACAACATTTTCTGATCAAGCCAAAAGAGAAGTAAAATTAAGGCACATCACCTGCCTAGTAAAACCAGGTAAGTAAATATGCACCTTAATGGATCTCAGTTATCACTTAAGATCCTGTAGTATCAAAGTACTACCCACATATTAAGAGTCAGTATTTGTTTTAATAGATAACTATGCATATTGTGACTCTAAAAATAGGCTTGATGGAAACAAATTTGACTCACATACCACACCCATCCATCCTTCATCCCCAAAAGCCTATTTATTTCTCCATTTGAAGTGATAAAATCGCTACCCATATCATAAGTCTGGAATCTGCCAGGGTTACAGGATCAGATCTCTCCAAAAATCTGACAGTAACTTCCACATCAAAAACAGAACTGCTTCATTTGAGATTTACTAATTAACCATCTACTAGACTACAAATGCTTTAACATTTCTCAAATTATTAGATCCTAACCAGTTAATTTTATTCCTTATCAACCCAAGAAAGTCATTTACAAATAAGTTACTCTACTTCAGGTTCTTCATTTATCAAATAAGAAGCTGGGCAGAATAGCCTAAGATTTCTTCCAGTTTTAATACATGACATTTTTAACTCAACAACACAATATTTCTCCAGTCTTCCTACAGAAAAATTTGTAGTAAGTATACATTTAGTGAGAAAAGTTTATTTTTTCCCCAATGATTTAGTAATCCTTTGGCTTGTCCTTTAACTTAGATCCAAAGACAATAACTCAACCACTAACCTACTGAGTAGGTTGTTATCAAGTGTTTTGGCCAAAACATCATAAATACTGTCCAACTACTGCTATAAAAGATCTTGGGACTAAGATAATCACATTTTAAAAACAAAAATGGAAAACTGTCAAAGTAGGATCATAAAAGGAAGGTTCCAAAGCAGGGTACCACTCAAATGCATTTTCATTTGGTTCTCCAGCCAAATTCCAAACTAGCATAAAAATAATATGGCACTGTTATACATAGAGAGAAGATATTCTTTTGTTTAACCATGACCATGCCTAGAGAACAAAAATCAAAAATTCATGAGTTCTAGAAAAAAAAAATGAGAAGCTTAGACAAAATCGTGACATTAGACAAACTGAGGTTTTTTTCACCCACTGTATCAGTAGTTTCAAGATAATAAACTATCTGAAGATTCCAGGTGCAAAAAAAACATACATTCTGAGAAGTCTTAAAAGTTAAAAACTGAATCTAACAAAGTTAATCCATAAAGTGCTCAACACTTACTTGGGTCTAGTCTTGAGAGTAAGGTAACAAATAGAGGGGAAAAAATTATTAAAAAACACCTATTCAAATATGAAACAATAAAAGAATACAATACAGGATCAGTAGCAATAAGCACCTTAGGTATTAAAAACGTAACAGGTGTTTGTTTGCTTGTAACTAATACTCTGCCTGTAAGCCAAAACAAATCAGATCAAAGTTTCTGAGTAAGAATGACCAAGGAATAAAGTTATAATTTGACAATTAAAAAAAAAAACACAGGTCTACCACCTTTCGAACTCTTAAAACACTACAAAATTGAGTTTTTATTTCACAATGCCTTTAGAAGTTCTGTATCACTAACTATAAAATTTAAGAAATTATATTCCTAAAAAACTTGTCAGTTTTTTAAGTTTACTTCCTTCCACATGTTAATTTTCCTTCACACTTGATATGACCTTGGTCATTTGGAAGGTGACATTCAAAAGGTTAAATGTTAACATATTGGGTCACGGATAATAGATAAATTCCTAGATCACTCAGGTACTTTCATATCCTATTTCAGCTTGGTTCATTTCCTTTGCCAGAAAAATATGGATACTGGCATTTTTCACGTATAATGTCAGTGGTTTTTTTATTCAGTTCAACTCCACTTCTTCCAATAACCTATGTGAACACACATAGGTGAGGACAACTTCAGTCAAGCTGCTACAGATCAAGCCAACAAGTAGCCCAAACCCCGTTATAACCTTGTCAACCAGGATGACACACCATTATTTACACCATGAAAACCTCCTAGAGGTTAAAAATGAAGCCTTTGTCACTCATTTGTACCCTTGAGAAAGTTTAGCTTAAAAATCTTTTACAAGATTAAAACAATGATAATGACATTACAACTCTCAAAACACAATTTACATAAGCTCCTGTATTACCCACAGAACAGCGAGTGGGCTAAAGACACACTAGTTTTAATAACAACGTCTGCTCACGGTTATCAAAACTTGCTTAAACATCATCAGGTGGAACGATATCAAACACCCAACTGTAACTTTCTAATCTCAAACTATCCAGTGAAGGAAGCCTTTTTTAGTTTATTAGATGCCGGTGCGACCACCAACTAAGATTCGTCGAAAAGAAGGTCATTCGTGAGCAAGGTCGTTCTTAAGACCGCCTGTTCTCAGGAATGGAAACACGCATCTAACACACCAGCAGTTCATCACTGCAGACCTCTGATGAACACAAGGCAAGAGGACTGTACTTTCCGAACTCAAAAACTTCCCCGCTCATTCCGTTTCCTGCCAGACACTAAAACAATGACGAGGAGGCAACGCGCTGGTATCCGGATGACTTTCACCACTCCTTCCCTAGGAGCGAATCTCTGGCTACAAATACTAACGCCTCACCTGTGCCAACACCCCAAATCCTGGTGACTCTTTCGAAAGTTGGCCTCCCCCCACTCGCAGCGAACAGTCAAGAGGAAGACACGTAAAGGGAAAATTCGGCCAAGTGGCCGAGCCAAATGTGGGACCCACAGCACTGTAAGAGAAAGAAGGTGGGGTATACCTGCAGCTCACACCAGGCGACCTCCACGGTGGTCTCGGTGTCCAGACCCTTGTAGACCGTCTTAAAGGAGCCCCTGCCAATCTCGATGTCAAACTTGAGAAAGCGGCCGTCGTTGGACATGCCCACGGCCTTGGTCTCCAACTCCTCGATGTCATCCTGCTGCTGGCTCCGTTCCTCCTGGGGCTCCTTGGCGCTGCCGCCGCCGCTGCCACTTCTCGACGTCGGAGGCTCCTCTCGGCTCCCCGCGGGGCCCGGCTGGACAGCCTGGCGGTCTCTGCCCGCGCTGCTCGGGGCCGAAGAGGTGGCCGGGCTCGCGGCGACCGGCTCCTCAGGGGCGGCGGCGGCGGCGGCGGCGGCGGGCGGCTGCTGGGCCACCTGGGCGGCAGCGGCGGGGATCAGGGTCTCCTCGCGCGGGGGTTCCGGGGGGCTCCGCTGCGGGACCACGGCAGCCGCGCCGGGCTGAGGCAGCGGCAGAGGGAGGCCGGGCAGCTCCAGGGCCGTAGCGTTGGAGTCGCAGATGACGCTGCGGCGGAAGAAGCGGTGCTCTGTGGTGGTGGTCGCGGCCGCCCCCCGGCTGTCCTTGTCCATGGTATGGCGGCGACGCCGGTACTCCTCCGTCCGGCCGGCTGCGGCGTCGGCCGCTGCGGCGCCCAGTTTCTCCCCCACCGAGGAGTCCGAGCTGGAGCCATTCTTGGGGGCAGGCGCCGGGGGCGAGAGGAACAGCGAGCCCTGCGCGCTGCTCTGCTGGTCGGCGGCGCCGCCAGACATGGTGGGAGCGGGAGCGAGGCGGGCTGCTCGAGTTCGCGGAAGAAGGGGGCCGGCCCGGGGCGGCGGGGTGACGGCCCCTCACTCAGCACTGACTCGGCGGCCCGAGCGGGAGGCGGGCCCGCGGGCCCGGCTGCGGCGGCCGCTGCGGCTCTCGAGGCGCGCTTGTCGGGGGCGGCGGCGGGGCGGAGGCACGGGGGCTGGCGCCTCACGGCCCGCACCCATCGTGCGGCGAGCGGCGGACGGGCGGGCTGGAGGGCCGGGGGCGCGCGGTCATGGGGGCGGCGCGGCGGCCCGCACCGAGTCAAGGAGGCGGCGGCCGGCTCTCCACCGCTGCGGCCCGGGGCGGGCTGGACCCCCGAGCGGCTGCCGCTCGGCGCGGAGGCGGACGAGGCCGCGATGGGGCTCGCGGCCAGGCAGGCGGCCGCTCCTCCTCCCCGCCCTGCTGGACGGCCTCAGAGGCCGCCCATTGCCCGACGCGAGGGGCCGAAGCGCGACACGAAGGAGCGGCCCCCGGCCCCGGGCCTCACCGCCCGCCCCGGGCCGGGCGGACCCCTTCCTCTCCGGGCCGGGGCCGGGGGCTGACGGAGGGAGAGCCGGTGGGGGAGGGCCCGAGCCCGGTGCTCCTCCGGGCCGAGGAGGGCCGGGAGAAGTAAGGGCAGTCACCCGGTCGGGCGCCTTCTGTCACGGAGATGAGTGCAGAGAGGCCGCGGAAGAAGAGCCGCGTCCGCCGGCGAAACTCCGCGCTAAATGGCGCCGGGAATCTGAAGCCTCCACACAGCCCGCTCGGGCCCCGCCCCCCGCCGCCCGGGGCGCCCCACCCCCACTCCGCTCGCGGGGCTCTCGCGCAGGCTGTCTTGCCCTGAGACGCTCTGGGACTTGTAGTTGACACCTTGAGGAATGAACGGGACAGAGCAGGAAGACGCCTACGACTCCCGTGATGCCCTGCGGTGGCTTAGCCTGAGGCCCCACGGGAGCTGTAGTTCCCTTTGAAACCGCCTCTTCTGGAAGGCGGATGGGAGCGTCACCGCGGGTCGCTAAGCCTCATCCTTTAGTGGGCGCTAGCTAGGAAAAGCATGACTTGGGCATTAATTGTGGAAGAAGGGAAGAGAAAACAAGAGAAGGACTCAGGAAGAGGGGAGAGGCTCCCACCATGCTGTGCTGAGGAGAGAGCAGGCTCTTGGGATTGCCATGGATGGAAAACGAGCTGCTGTTCCTATTTAAATACGGTGGCGCGACCGGAGCGTGGGCGGAGAGCCGGGAGGAGCCGGACCCCCTCTGCTCGGGCCACAGACTTTGTGCATAACACTGATTGGCTGGGGGAGGGGGGAAGCTCCCTTCCATGGCACTTAAGGCCGCATCCTGGGCTTCAAGCCCAGGACAGATCCTCTGACTCGCAGAGACGGGCCGCCCCACTGCAGTCAAGGGTCACAGCGAACTCCGCCCGGAAAAAGCGCACAGCGCGCGGGAGGGGATGGATTCGAGAAGAAACGAGGTCTACGTATCTTTGCGGCTTTTACCACAAACTTGAAGGAGCTGAGTTGACTTGGATGAAACTTAATGTGCTCCTGTCTCTCTTGGTGCTTAGTAAAAACAGCCTGCCTCTTCCTTTAGAGGTGCCTGAGTGTGCCCGTGTGATCCACACCCCGGCTTTGGACGTGCGGCTTTCTCGAAAGCATCCTCGGGCTCCCTGGACCCCTTGCTCCGCGCAGCCGCCACTCAAGATGGTGCAGGTGATGAGCACCAGGGGGCACCCGACGGAGCAGGAAGCCGGACCCAGACGGCGGTTGAAAGTCTTAAGCCCAACGGTAGGAGCGGGAAGCGCTGAAACGTGCGCAACTGCTCCGAGCGCGCGTGCGCTCCGCCCGGGCTCCGGCCCCGGCCCCGCGCCCGCGGCGGACCGGCTCCGGAGCGCACGGGCCGTGCGGCCGCACTGGAAGACCAGCGGTTGGAAGCAGCCGGACGGAAGATTGGTTAGCGCTTCGTTTCCTAGCAAATGCCCAAAGCTAGCTGCATGAGCTCCACTTAAGAGAGAGGTCTGGCTCTACAATCCAGAGCGATTTATCTGATACGTAGAACAATTACTCTTTTTTTTTTTAATGTTTTTAATCAAAAGCTACCCTTTAGGTGTACAAAAAAGTTTGTTGTAAAGCCAGCGGTTATTAGGTTTCATGAAGCTAGCAGATTATGAACATTTTAAAACAGTTCAGTAGGGGCCACTGAAGTCTTAGTGTTCGCATTCCATTGTTTTAGAGACTATCCCCTTCCCTCATTTGCTTTGGTAATGGTAAATATCATTACGGTGTATTAAGTGGTTTGTCTTCATTTGTAAACTTGGTGCAAAGGGGAGAAATGCCTCTTACATGGGACTTCTTGAGGCAGCTCCTTAGAACTTGACGCAATTGTTGCTTTTTACTAGGGAAAATAGCCTACTTTAAAACAGACAATTGATTATAAATTGGTGAGTTGAAAGGAGATCAGTAACTCACAAAGTTCGTGTTTGGGGAACATAAAAAATGAGGATGTTTATGTGAACGGCCATTGAAAGCCTTTGTTACTACCTGGTCGTACTTACTGGACCATGAAGCTCTGGCCACACTGCACTGAACACAAGCCGCATGACAACCACCAGGCCCTATCGACAGTCAGGAACAGCTAAATTCATTGTAAATAATTTCATTGTTAACTCAAAACCCATGTGACGGCTTTTCCAACTTGTGTAATGGTAGCTTCACCAGGAAAACAGGTGCAGTGCTAGATTTAAAGATTAAACTGTGTATGTGAATATTTTACTACCGCACTTGCTTGTTGGGCTCCCTTTTTAACACCTACGCACTTTCAGTGGTATTTGCTATGAGTCATTATTATTATATCCCAAATCGTGCTTTTCCTTTCTCTGTAAAGTCAGGTGTCCAGTAAAGAACCGACCTCTGTAATCCAAATATAAAAAGCATCAAGAGGTAGCAGAAAGAACCCAGTGGATACTCTAAGCAGAGACTGGACTGCCTGGCAGGTGGGTCCATAAGAATACAAGTTTTTATTTTCTCTCACCATGTTCTTTACTCATTTAGGTCCCTGTTCATTTTCTCACCCTGATTCATGTTTCTTTCTAGCTCCCATCTGTTCCCATTTGATGTTTACGTGGTCCCTGCCATTGGTAACTGAACAGCAATGAAAGGCACCAATAATTCAGACAGTGGCTGAACACACAAACTTATTTCATGTTTATTTGGCATATTCATAGGGTAGCATCTTGAAGTGTAGAGGGGGGAAAAAAAAAAAACCATCTTAAGAGAATTTCTCTTTCTCCATTCTTCATGCTCCTTGTCTTGCCTATGGTAATTCTTTTTTTTTTTTTTTTTTTGGTAATTCTTATTTCACCTCTTTGTCACTTGCAACCAGAGGAAGAAAAGAGAATCAGGCAGTTAAACAAGGAACAGATTTTGAAACCTTTTTTTATTATAAAAGAAATAAAGGCGGGGTGGGACTTGCCCCATATCAGAGCATATTGGAAAATCATAAGATTAAGTCTGCTTATTGTGATAAGCACAGATAATGGAGAGAATACAGAAACGTGTGCATAGGAGGTCCATAAATGAGGAAGATGGCAATCTTCTTCAGGTCAGTGGGAAAAGGTTAATAAACAGTGCTTGAACAATTAGTTATTCCTTTGAAAAAGAAATTAGATGTCTACCTCACACCATTTACAAATTGATATCCACACAGTTTAAGGAGCTAATTTTTTTTTTTAAAGAACTCTAAGAATTTTTGAAACATAGGGAAACATGGGATAGGAAAGGACTTCAAAGAACAAGCCAAGAGCCATAAAGAAAAACATTTGACTATGTTAGAATTGACAATGCTGATCGATAAAGCACAAGGATGAGCTGGCAGAAAAACTTGGAACCTGTATACCGGAACCCTAATAGCCAAAATACATAAATAACACCTTAAATATAAAGAAAAAGAAAGATAGCTGTATAGAAAAGGCGGAGAAATTAGGAAAAGAAAACTGAGGTAGGAAGAAATGCATATGGAAAAAAAAAAAACACGAATCCAGTAACTAGGGAACTGCAAGTTAAAATAAGATATGTATTTTTCCCTCAAAAAAATTGGCAAAATTTTTATGGATTTATAATATCAAGGGTTGACAGAGGTGTGGAGAAACTCATGCGCTGCTAATGATAACATAAATTAGTACAACTTTTTTTGAGGGCCGTCTGTTAGTACTTATTAAAATGTGCAGTGTGCATAGCCATTGACCCAGTAGTTTCCCTTCTTGGTACCCAGCTTAGAGAAATGCTTGCGCATATGCACTAAAAATAACTCTAAGAAGGTCCACTACAGCTTTGTCTATAACCAAGAAATGAAACAATCTGCATGTATGTTGACAAGAAAATAAAGTATGGTATAAATTTTGATACCATATAGCCATAGAAGAGCACAAAGTAAATAGATATGTAGTCACATAACAATAGTAAATAAAAAACTCAAGTTGCAGAATAATAGGTATTAGATCATATATTATACTTTAAAATTGTTTCTGTATGTATTAATATTAAAGTCTGGGCAATACCCAAATAGAAAAGATTAAGCTGACTAATATCAGGACCACAAGAAAGGCCATCATATTAAATCCTACAGAAATTAAAAGGATAATTGGAGAACATGCTGAACTACTTTATGCTGATATATTGACAAATAAGATGAACAAGTATGTTGAAGCACAAACTATCAAAGTTCACTTAATGAAAAAAAAGAAAACTTAGTGTCCCTATATCAAAGAAACTGAATTTACAGTTGATCTTCTCACAAAGAAAACTCCAGACCTGATGAGTTAATTGGTGAATTATACCAAGCACATAAGGAAATATAGCCATATAATACAAATTCTATACAAACTTTTCTAAAAACAGAAGTGTAGAAGCAATTCCCAACTCATACTATAAGGCTAGCATTACCTAGTTAGCAAAACCAGACAAAGATATTACACAAAAAGAAAACTACAGTTCAATACCTACCATGAACATGATGTAAAAATCCTAAACAAAATTTTAGTAAATCTAGAGATTTTTTTCTAAAAGGGTAATACATCATGTCCATGTTGGGTTTATCTCAAGATTTAATAGTAAACATAAAAGTAATCAGTGTGATTTGCCATTTTTTTTTTTTTATTGTGGTTAGTTTATTTAACTTAGCATAATGTACTTAAGTTTCACCCATCTTGTAGCATATAACAGGATCTCCCTCTTTTTTAAGGATGAAAATACTTAATTTTTTTGTTTAGTCACTAAGTCATGTCCGACTCATTGGCAACCACATGGATTGTAGCCTTTCAGGCTCCTCTGTTCATGGGATTCTCCAGGCAAGAATACTGGAATGGACTGCCATTTCCTTCAGGGGATCTTCCCAACCCAGGAGTCAAACCGGTGTCTCCTGCATTGCAGGCGTATTCTTTATCACTGAGCCACCAGGAAAGCCCTATCAACAAAAAAGAGAAAAATCATACAATCACCTCAAGAGATGCATAAAAATCACTTGACAAAACTCAACTACTAGGAGTTCCTGGTGGTGCAGTGGTTAGGACTCAGGTTTTCACTGCCATGGCTTGAGGGTTTAAACCCTAACTGGGGAACTAAGAGCCCTGCAAGCCACATGGCATAGCCAAAACAAAGAAACAAAAAACTCAACAACTGTTCATTATATATATATATATAAAAAAAACCCTTCAGCTGACTATAAATAAAAGGGAACTTTTTCAACATGATAAAGTACATCTACAAAAAACCTAGAGCTAACATCATGCTTAATGGTAGAACAAATGCTTTCTAGGATGGCAAATAAGAATATTCATTCCCACCACTTTATATAACATGGTACTAGCAGTCCTAACCAACGCACTAAGAGAGGAAAAAAGATGAGACACATGTAGACAGTAAAGAAACAACCCAAGGAATGCAAAAAAAAAAGGCCCTACTAGAACTAAATGATTTAACATGGATAGTGGATACAAGGTCAATATACAAAAACCAATTAATTGCATTTCTATATACAAGCAATGGACAATTGAAAATTAAAAATTTTAAAACATATCATTTGGCTTTCAGACTTCAGCAAGTTTCCAATGACTGCTCCCTCACAGAAATATCAACTTGAACGAATATCCACATGCCAAAATACCTTCACAAGAGCTAAGGATTTTAAGTGGCAATTAGAGCACTCAGGTAAAGCAGAGAAATAAGATGCATTGAAGAGGGAAGGAAAGACAGTTTTACCTTATCCTTAGCACCCCTTCCCCAATCCCAGGCAGCCCAATGTGAAGAGAGATACCCTCCCCGTTGGAGAAAGGGAATGAAATGACACTTAACTTTACTGAAGTCCCAGGACAAGGCCTACCCCAATGCCAGAGAATGAGCCTTAATCCTTTCCTCATACAATACTGAAAATTAACTTGAGATGGATCATACACTTAAATATAAGTTAAAACTATAAAACTTCCAAAAGAAAACATAGGAGAAAATCAATGTGACCTTGGGTTAGGCAAAGAATTCTTAAGACACAAAATGCACATAAAGGAAAAATTGTTAAACTGGACTTCATAAAAATTTAAACAATTTGTCATTCAAAAGAAGTGTTACCAAAATGAAAAGGCCACAGACTTAGAGTAAATACTTCAAAACAAATATCAGGAAAAATATTTGTAAACAGAATATGTAGGGAACTCTTACGACTCAACATTAAGATAAACAGTGAGTGCAATAAAAGTGTGCAAAAGATTTGAGCAGATACTTTATCAAAAAAGATAAATGGATGATAGATAACCACATGAAAAGATGTATAGCATCATAGTCACTGACAAAGTGAAAATTAAAATCACAATGTAATATCATCACATACTTACTAGAATGGCTAAAATTAAAAAGAGAATACCAAGTGGTGGCGAGAATGCAAAGTATCTGTTTCTATCACACATATAATGGTACAGCCAGTATGGAAAATAGTGTGACTTTGTAATCAAGTTGAACATACACTTAACTATATAATCCAACAAATCCACTGCTAGATACCCACCCAAGAGAAATGGAAATATGTGTCTACACAAAGACATTTCAGAGCAATTTTATTCACCATAGCCCAAAACTGGAAATACAACAAATATCTATTGACAGGCAATTGAATGGATAAGTAAATTGGTATTTCCATGTACTGGAATGCTATACAAACAAACTACTGATATGTACGGTAATATGGATGAATCTCAAGAGCATGATGCTAGCTGAAAGAAGTCAGACGTGAAAGGTGACTGATTTCACTTACATGTGAATCTAGAAAAGGTAAAATTATAGAAACTGATCTATTCCTGGGGCAGGGGTAAGAAGGGGCAAAGGGGACTGACTGCAAAGGAACACGGGACTTTTAAAGTAGAGGAAATATTTTCTATCTTGATTTTGGTGGTAGGTATGGGCTGTATTCATTCAAAACTCATTAAACAGTACACTTTAAATAGGTGAATTTTAACTGTACATAAATTATACCTCAAAAACCAGAAAATAAATAACAAAGTGGAAAATTCTTAAAGAGATAGGAATACCAGACCACCTTACCTGTCTCCGAATAAACCTGTATGCAGGTCAAGAAGCAACAGTGAGAACTGGATGTGGAATAACTTATGGGTTCAAAATTGAAAAAGGAGTACGTCAAGGCTGTATACTGAAACCCTGCTGATTTAACTTACGTGCAGAGTACATCGTGCAAAATGCCAGGCTGGATGAACAAATCACAAGCTGGAATCAAGACTGCTGGGAGAAATATCAACAACCTCAGGTATGCAGATGATACCACTCTAATGGCAGAAAGTAAAGAGGAACTAAAGAGCCTCTTGATAAAGGTGAAAGAGAGTAAAAAACCTGGCTTAAAACTCGACATTCAAAAAACGAAGTCATGGCATCTGGTCCCAAAACTTCATGGCAAAAAGATGGGGAAAAACTGGAAGCAGTGACAGATTTTGTTTTACTGGGCTCCAAAATCACTTTGGACAGGGACTGTAGCCATGAAATTAAAAGACACTTGCTCTTTGGAAGGAAAGTTATTGACAAACCTAGAAAGTGTATTAAAAAGCAGAGACACCATTTTGCCACCAAAGGTGTGCATAGTCAAAGCTATGGTTTTTCCTGTAGTTACGTACAGATGTAAGAGTTGAACCATAAAGAAAGCTGAGCACCAAAGAATTGATGCCTTAGAATTAAGAATTGTGGAGCTGGAGAAGACTCTTGAGTGTCCTTTGGACTGTGAAGAGATCAAACCAGTCAATCCTAAAGGAAATCAATCCTGAATATTCATTGGAAGGACTGATGCTGAAGCTGAAGCTCCAATCCTTTGGCCACCTGATACAAAGATCTGACTCACTGGAAAAGACCCTGATGCTGGGAAAGACTGAAGGCAGGAGGAGAAAGGGACAACAGAGGATGAGATGGTTAGATAGCATCACCAACTCAATGGATATGAACCTGAATAAACTCAGGGAGATAGTGAAGGACAGGAAAGCCTGGAGTGCTGCAGTCCATGGGGTCACAAAGAATGAGACATGACTTAGTGACTGAACAACAATAAAAACTATGCAAAGAAGATTTTTTCAGTGGCATATAATTCTGCCAAACCAGTCATTAATGATCAAGGAAAAGTATATGTGCTACTTTAACATTCATAATTTAATAACATTTCTCTTAAAATGGTTTTACTGAACATAATTTGCTTATTAATCTTCACAGATTACAGTCAGATTAACTCTGTAACTAGAAAGAATATTTAGCAAGTTCAGTAACAACAGCAATAATAGTTCATCTTCCAAATGTCTGTATGCATTTAGACCAATTGAAGACATTGTAAAATTTGTTCTCTTAGGATGGCTGAGAATTAGGAAAAGAGCTCCAAGTTCTACACTGAGTAATGATCTACAGTAGACAGAAGTATACATTATTTTAAGACAATACTAGTAGTCCTTAAGTAGTAGGCTCATCTTTCTCCAGTTGAATCACAAAGCTCCTAAAATTATACACAGTACAAGGATCCCCAGGTGGTGCTAGCGGTAGAGACCATACCTGCCAATACAAGAAATGCAGGTTCGATCCCTCGGTCAGGAAGATCCCCTGGAGGAGAGCATGGCAATCCACTCCAGTATTTTTGCGTAGAGAATTCCATGGACAGAAAAGCCTGGCGGGCTATATATAGTCCATAGGGTCGCACAGAATCAGACACAACTGAAGTGACTTAGCACACACGCACACACAAGGCAACAACAGGGAAAGATGAAGGAAGAGGAGCCTGGACCACCCAGGGGTATAGTGGATGAGACTCTGGCAGAGCTGGACTCTTCCTCTAACTGAATTCATAACAAGTTGGTTTTCCTTTGTCAGAGTGGCGAGTTGCTTCAGCCTACTCCCCTTGGGACTTCCAGTGAAGTTTCTTTATAATTTCTCTAAGAAAATCCTAAAATGATTCTTTCTTTCCCTCTCCAAGACTCCCCCTCCATCACACTCCCCTAAAGCACTTCTCGGGTTCTTTTATGTGCATCTCCTGATTAGGTTCCCACTGCAGAGAGAGTATGTCTGATTTCATACTTTATATGCAATATGATTTTAATTCTTGAATAAGGGTGCTAAACAGTAACAAAAGTCATGATTCTACTGGGTTAGGGATGTGCATGTGGTATCTAAATTTGGATGTAGGGGTTTCCTAGAAAAAGACAAGACAATATTGCTATTGCTTCATAGCTTAGCACATGTTGGGAGCAGCTTGTCAAAGCAGACCTTTTCAACTGCTAGGCTGATTTTAGCTGTCTATCTGCGCATCTCTGCAGCCCTGATCACCGAGCTTCAACAGAGGTATTAAGTTATGACACAAGAGGATTGGGCAATCTTATCACTTGTCTCTGCCTATAACAAACCAGGACAGATTGAAGTGTTGGATTAGCTACCCAAGAATCAGGACATAAGTGCTAGGCACTGGTTAGAAAAAATTGTCACAGGTAGTAATTAGAAGGAGGCCCAAAGGCTGAACCTGGCCTGAAGAGAAATTTAAAACCCTTTTAAAGACTTAGCCCCTATCTTATTGCCAAATCAATTTTATTTCAACTTTTTATAAATGGGGGAAAATGTCTTAAGTCAGCAGATTCCTGTGACACATGGTTATTACCTAAAGACAGATAACATCCCAAAAAACACTGACTAAGATGTTTTCAAGTGGACAGGTCCTCTCAAGAAGCAGCTTCTAAAAAAAAAAAAGAAGAAGAAGAAGCGTCTTCTGATCATCAAATTACATGAACAGAACATCATGTAACAACTGGCAGAAAAACCCATCGGCTTGTTATGGTGATTGTTACTGACTTTTCCACATATTTAAGCCTTTTTTTCCACATCGGATGTAGGCCTTCTGTAAACAAGGTGTGTGCTTCATAAAAACCGTATCCTGTACAATACCTGGGATGGGGCCCTGGTCATAGCAGATGTCAACCATGTGATTAATTTGAAAGGTTAAATTTAACTCTGTGTATCCAAGATCTCCCCCACAACACACACACATTTATACACACTCACACACATTTATACACACACACACATATTTATACACACTCACTTACATTTATAAACACTCACACACAACAAACCAGGTTTATAATAAATTCTATTCATCGGAACAACAAAGGACATATTTTTTTAAATTACATTATTTTATCTGTTTAAAGAATGGAAAACCATTTTATTTATCTGTTAACACTCTTTAAAAACCAACCTTCACTGTTTTATTATTCCAGGAGTATACATATTATTTTTAGAAAATTTACAAAATAGGATATAAGGGGGGGAAAGTAAAAATCAGTCATAATTCTGCCATAGAGAAATAACCACACTAATATTTTGGTATATTCCCTTCCAATATTTTATCTGTGTTTTTATTTGTGGGTATATTTCTTACTTTCTTTTTTTTTTAACGTATGTGTTGTTTTACTTTTAACCTAACACTAATCATATTTCCATCAAAATTATCACTAATTTTTAAATATACAATATTATTTTACGTGTCAGAATAATCTTTCATCACATGGTTGAACTTCAGTTTTGGACTTTGAAGTTGTTACCAACATTTCACCCCCATATACAAGCATATACAAGATGCCTTTGGAGGGTCTGTCACTATTCCCAGGCCCATAGGGGAAGCTACCTGTCGTGGGGAATAGAAAGAGGGTAAAATGTGAGCTGACCCCGCTGTGACAGAGACCTCCTTCCTCTCTTTCAGGACTAGCACATCAACAGACTTCCCTTAAGACGGCCTTTAAAATTATTATTATTCAAGTACTACCTATAGGATATAAAGCTTCAATTATTTACCTCTCTAACCTCACTTGTCCACTTTGCCCTACATCTTTATATTCATTCCTCCTTCCCCAAAACTGGTTTCTCTCTCCAATAATACAAATGCCAATTTCCTTCATGAAAAGAACACTTCAAACTTAATGCAATCTGATAGTCCTGTTGCATTGTAATTACACATAGAAAATATGTAATATTTTCACTGGATATTCACTGGGTATTATTTCACTGGGTATTATCACTAGCACATTCTCTAGAGGAGTTGGGGAGAGAACCAAAGGGAACTTCTTCCTGAGATTGTGTTTGTCAGTGTAAGCTCGTGTCAGAGCCTTCGATTCTTACTGTTAGAAGCTCTGTAATGAGTCTGATTAGAAATAGCTCTCTTAAAAGATGTTAGCTAGACTTACTGCCCTTATCATTTTGAAATATATACAGATTCCACATCATTATGTTGACACTTGAAGCTGATATATTGTTGTATGTCAATTATATTTTAAAAGAAAGAAAATAGTTCAGTAAAGGAAGAGAAAGAACCTGCCAGCCTGTGTTGTTTTCATCACTCAAACTAATATATTTCTTTTTCCATGACCACTGAGAATAACAAGAGTTGACAATGGGGAAAAAGTGGGGAAGGAAATAAGTAGGAAATTGTGACAGACAGACATGTGGGCCAAGCTTCATTTAAAGGTCAATAAATTCATTTAGATATTATGATATCTTGTCAGCGTCTAACACACTGTAATCTTTCAGTATTTATTTAGTATTAACTGGAGTTTTTGTTTTTTTTTAAAAAGACCTTTATTATTTTTTCAGGTAAAAATACAGGCACCAGGAACAGTCAATGTTGTGTCCAGT
This sequence comes from Bos indicus, assembly GCF_029378745.1. Taxonomy (NCBI): domain Eukaryota; kingdom Metazoa; phylum Chordata; class Mammalia; order Artiodactyla; family Bovidae; genus Bos; species Bos indicus. The sequence continues at coordinate 108,098,570 of NC_091764.1, read as the reverse complement.
GAAGTCTGATGTGCCTGATCCTGACAAGAGCCCACTGCACAGCTAAGATTGACAGTAGTCGCGGAACTTGAAGGGGCGATCCGTGTGACTCAACCTGAAGACAGTCCTAACCCTCACATTTAATTTAGGATGAGATGGTTTTCCAGCTGGGTTTGCATGTCTGTGTGTTTGAAAGGTGATGCAATGGCATACAGTTATTTTACCATAGTTTTAATTCTTTAAGTGTGTTCATTGGCCTTTAGTTGTTATTTCTCAGGACAGGTCCAGTCTAATAGCATCCTGTATTTCCCTAGAATCTTTCAAACTCAAAGCTTTTCACATAGCCATACTATTATTGTCATTTTCCTGAACTCCCTTTGAGGAGGGGTGAGGGGTGCAGATAAAACAGGTGAGAAAATGAATACACAGAAAGGGAAGCGTGATGCCCTGGTCACCCAGCCAGTGACCAGTGGGCTCTCTTAGTCCAAATTATCACATCTAGCTAGGCCAAGGCATTGGATCTTAGTGTAGCTTATGGATATTTTTTTTCCCCTTGTACATGCTAGTGAGAAAGAACTGAAAACAAACTTTTCTGGGCAAATAGCAAGTGCCAAGGTTGCTCTTTCATTCTCTTTGACTGATATGCAATCTGGAACCAGAGCTGAAATCCTGAGAGAGGAAACTACATCTGCAGATGATGATCCAAGACTTCCTTAACACTGAATTTGGGATTTTTAAGACACGAGGCTGGGGGACTTCCCAAGCCATCCAGTGGTTGAGACTCTGTGCTTCCACTGCAGGGGGCATGGGTTCAATCCCTGGTCAGAGACAAATCTCTTGCATGCCGCATGGTGCAGCCAAATACATAAACAACAACAAAAGCCCACAAGGTTGTTTAAGCACATGCATTCTCCAGGCAAACGAACTGGGTGTCTCCAAAGGCCAGACTGGTAGGCGATACCAGGAGACACATTTCAGCTTAATATAAGCAAGAATTTGCTAATAATTAAAACTGCCCTAAATTGGGATCAACTGTCCTGTGAGCCAGTGAACTCCCTACTATAGGAAACATTCAGACAGAAGCTAGATGACTGATCTGTACATGATATTGAAGGGAATTCCCACAATGGATGGTAGATTGATTTGGATGACCATTAAGGACTCTCAACTCTTAATAATTTTTTCATTCCCTGATCCTTGACAATGTCAGGCAGATTTCCTTAGCACCCCTTTACACCACCCCCAAATAAGAATGAGAAGTGTTTTTATCTACCTGGTGCTTTTTGGTTACAATCAATGGAGCATGTAAAGTAGTAGCTTCCAAGAAAGAAAGATGACTTAAATAGAATCATAAAATAGGGTCTTAGAAGAAAATTGAAAAACCCTTAGAGATAACCTGGTCCTATTCCCCACCCTGTGTGTGTGTGGCAAGTCACTTCAGTCCTGTTCGACTCTTTGTGACCCTATGGACTGTAACCCACCAGGCTCCTCTGTCCATGGGATTCTCCAGGCAAATATATCAGAGTGGGTTGCCATGTCCTCCTTCAGGGGATCTTCCCCACCCCGGAATCAAACCCACATCTCTTGTGGCTCCTGCATTGGCAGGCGGGTTCTTTACCACTAGTGCCACTTGGGAAGCCCATCCCTCACCATACCACACCCTACCCTACCCCACCCCACTTTAAAAAATAGATTTAGAAACTATGGCCTAAAGAAACTATCATCCCAAGAATCTTATATTCATCTACTAGCCAGGTTTGTTAAACCTAGAATATTCCTTTTTAAACTGCCAAATATTTGTTGAGTGCCAATAGGGAATTACTTTTCCTGATGATAAGGATTTGTTTTAAGATCACAGAATTGTGTACAAACCCCATTGGATAACTCAGATTCGAATTGGAGTGTCTGTGGATTAACCAGAACTTTCTCCTCTCTTCTCTGAGTGTCTATAGTCTAGGCTACTTATACACTCGATAAAGAGCACAAAGGGATATAGAAGCTTAGAGGGGAAATTGGAGAGCGATGTTGGGATAAAAATTAGTGGCTAAAATTTGAATGTTGGATTATCTTTGGGTTTTATTTTTCCATGTTACCCCTTCTCCTATGATCAATTCAGATCAGATCAGATCAGTCGCTCAGTCGTGTCCAACTCTTTGTGACCCCATGAATCGCAGCACGCCAGGCCTCCCTGTCTATCACCAACTCCCGGAGTTCACTCAGACTCACATCCATCGAGTCAGTGATGCCATCCAGCCATCTCATCCTCTGTCGTCCCCTTCTCCTCCTGCCCCCAATCCCTCCCAGCATCAGAGTCTTTTCCAATGAGTCAACTCTTCACATGAGGTGGCCAAAGTACTGGAGTTTCAGCTTTAGCATCATTCCTTCCAAAGAATATCAATATTTATTGAGAACCTATTGTGCACAGAGCATTGTGATCATCCACAGAGCCATTAGAGGGATTATAAAAATTAACTATTAACTCCATCAAATTAGCATCAGGCTTAAGACAGCCTCGGGGAATGTTAATGTAAGGTCAAATATCTTTTTTCTTTGGTTACCGCCAGCACCAAATAGAAACAAATTTGCAGCAGGGCTTACGTGTTTGTAAGTCACATTCAGAAGATAAAACTAGCTCTGTTCACTCTCAATAGGTAATTGAGAGATTAGTAAATTTCAAAACTATGTGTAAAATATTGGATGAATTTACAAAAATGCTTAATTAAAAGTAAACATAATTTGAATCCACAGCAAACACTGTACTCAATGGTGAGAGACAGTGCTTTCCTCTAAGATCTGGAACAAGACAAAAATGTCCGCTCTTGTCAGTTCTGTTCAACATTGTATGAAAGGTTCAAGCCAGGGCAGTTAAATAAGAACAGATTAGAAAAAAGGAAAACTATGCTTATTTGCAAGTGACATGATATAGATAATCCTAAGGAATTACTAAAAAATGATAAGAACTAATATTGAATTCAGCAAGTTTACAGGATACACAAACAACATACAAAAATCAATTATATTTCTATATACTAGCAATGAACAAACTGAATTCAGAAAACAACTCCATTTACAATAGCATCAAAAAGAATAAAATAATTAGAATTTAGCAAAAGATGTGTAAAACTTGTACCCATATTGCAAAAAGAAATTAAGGAAGACCTCAATAAACAGAAAGATGTCCTGTGTTCATTGATTGGAAGAATTAATATTGTTAAGTTGGCAATACTCTCTAATTAAGCTACAGATTATCACAGTCCTTATTAAATCCCAGCTTGCTTTTTTGCAAACACTGACAAGCTGATCCTAAAAGGTGTACAGAATTTCAAGGGAATAGCAAACACTATCTTGAAAAACAAGAGTAAAATTAAAACACATTTTCTGATTTCAAAAACATACTACAAAACTACAGTAACCAAGGTAGGGTGAAACTGACATACAGATAAACATACAGCTCAATGGAATTAAGAGACTAGAAATAATCCCACCCGTTTGTGATCAGTTTATTTTCAACAAGAATGCCAAGACCACTCAATGGGGAAGAATGGTTTTTCAGCAAACGGTGCTGGGACAACAAACTAGCCACAGGGAAACAAACAAAAAAGAAAGTGATTCCTACTTCATACCACACACAAAGATTAACTTGGAAGGGATCATGTATCCAAATGCGAAAGAAAACCTAGGCATGAATCTTCATGAGCTGTAGCTGGGCACTGGTGTCTTAGATATGACACTAAAAGCACAAGCAGCAACAGCAAAAAATAGATTCCCTGGACTTCACCGCTGTTAGGAATGTAAAGTGGTGCAGCTGCTCCCTCAAAAGGTTAAACACAGGGTTACCCTGTAATTCCAGCAATTCCAGCTGGAATTGGACTATTTATGTACTTGATAAATGGGGATAAGAGGATAAAGAAGCTTAGGAAAATTCCACTCCAAGGTATATCCCCAAGAGCAATAACACATGCCTACACAAAAACGTGTACATGAGTTTTCACAGCAGTGCTGTTCATAACAGCCAAGAGGTAGAAACAAATGTCCATCAACTAATGAATCGATAAATAAATGGTGGTATATCCATACAATGGAATATTATTCAGGTATAAAAATTAATGAAGTACTAATACATGCTACAACATGGACAAACTTTGAAAACATTACAAATAATCTGCCATTAATCCCACCCAATATACCCATTACCTCAGACACTATTGTTTGTACTTCTGTAAGTTGAATTTGGGTCTTTTAAAAATATCATCCATGTTTCTACTTAACATATTCAACCTTTTCTCTAGCCTTTTGAACCTATGGAACAGAGTTATAATAACTATTTTAATATCCTTGCCTGCTAATTCTAACATCTGCATCAGTTCTGGGTCAGTTTGATTATTTACTTTTCTCATTATGGGTCATATTCTCCACTTACCTGTGTGTATGCCCAATAATTTTTCATTAATGCCATTCATCATGAACTTACCTTGTTGAGTGCTGGATATTTCTGTAGTTTCAATTTTTGAGTATATTCTGGAGCACAGTTCAGTTCAGTCACTCAGTCGTGTCCGACTCTTCGTGACCCCATGAATCACAGCACACCAGGCCTCCCTGTCCATCACCAACTCCCAGAGTTTACCCAAACTCATGTCCATCGAGTTGGTGATGCCATTCAGCCATCTCATCCTCTGCCATCCCCTTCTCCTCCTGCCCCTAATCCCTCCCAGCATCAGGGTCTTTTCCAATGAGTCAACTCTTTGCATGAGGTGGCCAAAGTACTGGAGTTTCAGTTTCAGCATCAGTCCATCCAATGAACACCCAGGACTGATCTCCTTTAGGAGGGACTGGTTGGATCTCCTTGCAGTCCAAGGGACTCTCAAGAGTCTTCTCCAACACCACAGTTCAAAAGCATTAATTCTTCGACACTCACCTGTCTTCACTGAAGCAACAGCAGCAGTAGCAGCTTTCTTCACAGTCCAACTCTCACATCCATACATGACCACTGGAGAAACCATAGCCTTGACTAGACGGACCTTTGTTGGCAAAGTAACATCTCTGCTTTTTAATATGCTATCTAGGTTGGTCGTAACTTTCCTTCCAAGGAGTAAGCGTCTTTTAATTTCATGGCTGCAGTCACCATCTGCAGTGATTTTGGAGCCCAGTTACTTGGAAACAATTTGATCCTTTCGTCTTATTTTTAAAAATCTGAAAAAAAAAAAAAATCTGTTAGGCAGGACCAGACCTGCATTTAATCGAGAGCCAGCTTTTCTCCTACAACTGAGGCAAAATCCTTCTGAGTACTTTGCTTAATGATCTGTGAGTTATAAGATTTCCAGTCTGGCTGGCGGGAACAGGCACTCTGCAGGCCCTGGATGAGTTCTTGTTTCTGCAACACCTTCAGGTGGTTCTTTCCCTGGTCTTGAACAGTTCCCTCGAATTCACGTGCTGGTGACAATTTTGCTGAACAGCTGAGGGGGACCCTCTGCAGATCTCTAGACTTTGGTTGTTGTCATTTTTTCTGTGTGTGTGTGTGTGTAGTGCTCTCCTCTCTGATATTCTGCCCTGCAAACTCTGGCTGTCTTGGTCTCCCTGGACTCTAGCTCAACTTCTCAACTCAGGGAATCTGCCAGGCTCTACCCAGATTCCACCTTTCCGTGTCACCATCTGGAAAATCTCTCAAGGCAGTAGGCTGGGCGTGCATAGGGCTTACCTCATTCTTTTCCCCTTTCATCAGGTCTGATGTCCAATATCTTGGGTTTTTTTTTTTCAGACTTTAGACTTTCTATTTCATATTGGGGTATAGCCGATTAATGATGTTATGCTGGTTTCAGGTGAACAGTGAAGGGACTCGGCCATACGTGTACATGGATTCATTCTCCCTTAAATCTGCCTCCCATCCAGTCTGCCACCTAACATTGAGCAGAACTCCATGTGTTAAACAATAGGTCCTTGTTGTTTTTCTATTTTGAATATAGCAGTGTGTTGATATCCAATATCTTGAAAATGGCTACTTAAAATACTTTCTCTAGATTTTTTTGTTGCTTCTGGTAGGAGGGTAATTTTGGTCCCTTTGACCGCCATCTTGATAGGAAGTGGAAGTCCAAGCTCATACTAAATTTAGCACAAAAAAAAAAAAAAAAGTAGAATTAACTGGTTCACAAAACCACAGAAAGGAAGAAAGTACACTAGCCTTAAAGCTGACTGGATATATCGACTCAAGTTTCACCAGAGCACTTTCTCTTTCTCTCTCCCTCGGTCTTTCCGTCTCATTTCTACTTCTGTGTTTTGGCCGCATTCAAGTGGGAGTTACAGCCACTGTTGGCTCTAGAGCCCACCCTGACAGCCAGCATGCCGAAGACAAAGACAGACCTCCCTTTCCTTCTCCAACTAGGACAACTCGGTGTGAGAAAGAGCTTGATGTGGATGCGTCCCATGTCTATGTATGGCTTCCCAAGTGGTGCCAGGGGGAAAGAACCCACTCGCCAAGGCAGGAGACGCAGGAGATGTGGGTTCCATCCCTGGGTCTCGAAGATACCCTAGAGGAGGAAACGGCAACCCACTCCAGTGTTTCTTGCCTGGGGAATCCCATGGACAGAGGAGCCTGGCGGACTACAGTCTATGGTGTCACAGAGTCAGACACAACTGTGTCACTGAGCATGCACACACGTCTAGGTACCAACCACTAAGTCCTGGAGGGTACATTAAAAGGCTGACCCAACAAGCAACGACCAATGATATTTCACTGTTATTTTAATTTGCAGTTTTTTATTTTTCCTGAAATCAAGTGTTTTTCATAGACATTCATTCATCCAGTGGGTATTTACTGAGTGTCCGCTGTGTGACAGTCACTATCCTAGACACTAAAGGTCTATTAGACTTTTGTATTTATTTTGTGACTTTCCAATCATTTGGTCATTTTTCTACTGAGGAACTTGTCTTCTGCTTATTGATCCATGAGAATTTCTCATATATAGACAGCATCAACTCTGTCACACACATAGCAATATTTTGAAAGTTAAGTCATTTGTCTTTAATTTTGTTTTTTATAATATTTTGGTGTACAACTGTTGACTATGTAAAGCCCTTTAGATTCCTGACCTTTATGTTGATATAGTCTTCTCACTTTTAAGTTGGTCTAACATTTGGCATGTTAGCCAGTTTCTACTTGAGATCCACCGAGTCATATGTAAAAAAATCAACTTTTGGCAAGTGTCTCTTCTGAAGTTTAATTGACTCCTGGTCCTTGTAAGACTCCCAGCACTGCAGGCAGCGATGCAAAACAGGTTTTCTCCCAAAAGGCTAATTAAGGGAGGGAAGACTTCTGCTGTGTTTTCCAAGCTCATCTCAGACTTGGGTTATAAACAGATAATCTAGGTGGTAATGTCATCAGATTATCAATTTAAGAAAAATCTGTGAGTGAGGAGACTGATAAGTCAAATAACAACACATTCATTTTTCATTTAGGACACTTTAAATTTTGATCTGCTCTGATCTGAGAGCTGACTTAGTTTCTGGTAGCCCCAGGAGAAAAGCAGGATGCCTGCCTCCATAAAAGTCAGTGTGCAGGAACTGCTTCCGTCATAGAGACCCACTTGTTGGGAATAAATAAATACCCTGCATGTTCAGGAAAAGTAACAGATGGAGACTGAGGCTTCTTGGCTATGTTACAAGGGGTCCTCTAGGCTCCAAATACAACTTTTTTTAAGTGTGTAAAAGAAACCTTTCCTGTGATCTTTTGCTTGGCAGATTAGGGTCCAATAAAACCTTCTGCAATGACAGAAATGTCTAATATCTGTGCTATTCAAGATGGCTATTGAGCTCTTGAAATATAGTGAGCAAGGCTGAGAAAATAAATTTTAAAATGTTTATGCACTTCAATTAATTAAAGTTTAGCTAGCCACATGTGTAGGGTTACCAGACTTCAGTTCAGTTGCTCAGTCATGTCCAACTCTTTGCGATCCCATGGACTGCAGCATGCCAGGCTTCCCTGTTCATCACCATCTCCCGGAGTTTACTCAAACTCATGTCCATTGAGTTGGTGATGCCATCCAACCATCTTGTCCTCTGCATCCCCTTCTCCTCCTGCCTTCAATCTTTCCCATCACCAGGGTCTTTTCCAATGAGTCAGTTCTTCACATCAGGTGGCCAAAGTACTGGAGCTTCAGCTTCAGCATCGGTCCTTCCAATGAACGCTCAGGACTGATCTCCTTTAGGATGGACTGGTTGGATCTCCTTGCTCTCCAAGGCACTCTCAAGAGTCTTCTCCAACACCACAGTTCAACACCAAAGCATCAATTCTTCAGTGCTCAGCTTTCTTTATAGTCCAACTCTCACATCCATACATGACTACTGGAAAAACCATAGCTTTGACTAGATGGACCTTTGTCACCAAAATAATATCTCTGCTTTTTAATATGCTGTCTAGGTTGGTTATAACTTTTCTTCCAAGGAGCGAGCATTTATTAATTTCATGGCTGCAGTCACCATCTGCAGTGATTTTGGAGCCCCCAAAATAAAGTCTCTCACTGTTTCCATTGTTTCTTTTTTTTTGTTTCCATTGTTTCTTATCCATCTGCCATGAAGTGATGGGACCAGATGCCATGATCTTAGTTTTCTGCATGTTGAGTTTTAAGCCAACATTTTCCACTCTCCTATTTCACTTTCATCAGGAGGCTCTTCAGTTCTTCTTTGTTTTCTGCCATAAGGGTGGTGTCATCTGCATATCTGAGGTTATTGAGATTTCTCCCAGCAATCTTGATTCCAGCTTGTGCTTCATCCAGTCCAGCATTTCTCATGACGTATTCTGCATATAAGTTAAATAAGCAGGGTGGACAATAGACAGCCTTGATGTACTCCTTTCCCGATTTGGAACCAGTCTGTTGTTCCATATCCAGTTCTTACTGTTGTTTCCTGACCTGCATACAGATTTCTCAGGAGGTGGTCTGGTATTCCCATCTCTTTCAGAATTTTCCACAGTTTGTTGTGATCCACACAGTCAAAGGCTTTGGCATAGTCAATAAAGCAGAAGCAGATGTTTTTCTGGAACTCTCTCACTTTTTCGATGATCCAACAGATGTTGGCAATGATCTCTGGTTCCTCTGTCTTTTCTAAAACCAGCTTGACCATCTGGAAGTTCACGGTTCACATACTATTGAAGCCTGGCTTGGAGAATTTTGAGCATTACTTTCCTAGCATGTGAGATGAGTGCAACTGTGCAGTAGTTTGAGCATTCTTTGGCATTACCTTTCTTTGGGATTGGAATGAAAAAGCAAATAAAAATATAGGATGCAGAGTTAATTATTAATTTCAGGTAGGCAACCAATAATTTTGTAGTGTAAGGATAACCCAAATATTGCATGGGGCACAATTACACTACGAATTTAGTCTTTAATTATCAGAAATTCAAATTAACTGGTGTCCTGTTTTTTATCCAGCAACCTTAAATGTGTGGCTAGTGACATTGGACAATGCAGGTAAGAATGGACTGCCCTGAATTTCTTCAAAATTACTCAACGACTCCCACTGGATGATTTTAAGGAGGAAAAATGGTCATGGTCATATTTTGGCAAGAAAAAGTAACCTGACTTCTGAAAGAAAGCCATCAGATGCCAAGGCCAGGACTACCAAAGCAATGAAATTCAATCCAACAATCATTTACTGGAAGCCTTCCACGTGCAGAAGAGATACTCAGCCATATGCACCAGTATAGCTGTACAACTGCCGAGACGCGTGTCCGCTGGATTTGGTTGGTGCCTGTTTTGGGGAATGTAAAGGGTCAACCTCAGAGGGAGCCATTGGATGGATAAGGTTGTTTGTTCAGTTGTGGTTTTTTGTTTTCCTTTGTCAAGATCTAACAGACTCTAATCTTCTTACCTTTTCTTCCTAGGGCTTGACATGTGTTATGAATAGGACTTTTAGACCCCTATACAGTATAGTTAAATCAAGGTGAGCATACTGGTGCATGCACACTCTGGGGAAAACCCCCACACTTTCCAAAAAGAGCACCAATGGATCCCTCAGACAGAAACTCCAAACCAGTGAATCACTATTCAATTCAAAAAGACATCTGTTGAGTGACTACTCTGATTCCGGGCTACGGGGTAAGTTCCCAGGTATTGCAGTCCATTGATTCTACTTCCTTAATTGACAAGGAACATGCAAATTTCCCCATCACACCCCAGACCTCGCTGGCCTGTACTCAGGCCACCTGGGCCAGGCTCTAGCCCATCAGCACTCTGGAAAGCTGCCAATTACACGATGGCCCTTCCCAAATCTCCGCTCCTAAGTGGGCTTCTCTTCATTTTTCCTTCATGACTACTCTCTAAAATCATGACAGTCTGACACTTTCCCTAGATTTTGAACTTTGAACGTGGCTCACCACCTCGTGGTGGGTTAGCGAAGCTTCCAGCCGCCGAGGTGTTAGCTGCTGGTGGTTCACAGCTGAGCCCCCTCCGAAGGGTCAGGGAGGGTGAGGGAGCTGCCTCGCACAAGGTTCTACCCCTCTCTGGGGCGGCCAGCATGCAATGGCTGGTCACTGGGGATGCAAGGCCACACCGTGTTTTACTGGAGACAACTCTGCACTGTTGTCCAGCCACCGTGGGCTCAGCAGAGGCCCTGGTGCTGCAGCATGCAAACTCACCTCCTCCCCTTACGGCCGTTCACATGTCGTTCCTGAGAGGACACTCCACCTCCCAAACAACAACAAGAACAACAAAAATAACTGGGACTTCCCTGGTGATCCAGTGGCTGGGACTTCACCTGCCAACTCAGGGTGTACGGGTTCAATCCCTGGTTGGGGAACTAAGATCCCACATGCCCCATGGCTAAAAAATAAAATAAAACAGAAGCAATATTGTAAGATATTCAATGAAGACTTTAAAAATAGTCCACATCAAAATAAAACTTCAAAAATAAAGACAATCCCAACACCCTGCATGCATGTCTCCTCCTAGGAGTCTGTTTCAGGGGAGACTTACCAAAGACATAGGTTGTTGAAATATCTCTTAAGTAAACTTCCAGTTTCTTAGGACAAACTTCTTGCTTTGTTCAGCCTGGCTTTTTCTACTGCTTGGGGAAAAACACGGCCTGGACTGCCTTCTTCCAGACAGATGGGCACACTTCAGAGAGGCTGAAGACCAAGCAGTTTCTGGAATCAGAGCAACCATCCAGGGTTGGTTGGTTTATGTGGGATGAGCAGACTGGCAGGTGCCTGCAATTAATCTTCCTGTTATTCCTCACTAAGGTGCCGAGGACCTAATCCAGTCCTGGCTAACAAACCAGTCACTTGTTACAGGGAAGACATCCCAGGAACTGATTTCACCCTCTGCTGGGAGAAAACTACCTCCACTTTCCTCCGGCAGATCTCTCCCTCACCCTCTCCTGACAGACCTTTCTCACAAGAATAAAAGCTGCTCTCTGGGGTCTTGGCAGTGGACCTCACCACCTCTGATTCACATCCACCGAGTCCTGCGGAGCTGGACCAGCATCTCTCTCATCACCAGCGGTCCTTGTCTGTTTTATCACCGGCACTCATCTCCCCCCGGGCTCTGTGCCTTCCTGCGGCTTAGCTGGGAAATGAGGGTGGAGCGGAGGGCAGGGCTCATAGGTGTGCAGTTCCTCTGTGTACCACACTCTGTGCTGGGCCCTTCACATGCTCTCATTAAACCTCACTATATATGTGTGTGTGTGTGTGTGTGTGTGCGTGCATGTGTATAGTGTGTGCTCAGTCGTGTCTGACTCTTTTCAACCCCTTCCAGGCTCCTTTGTCCATGGGACTCTCCAGGCAGGAATATTTTCTACTCCAGTATGTGTGTATAACATGTACAATATATACGCCCTTTCCCCACCCCCAACACACAGTCAACACCAAGGTTCAAAGAGTGACATAATTTTGTTCTCTGAGATGTGTAACCTCTCCTCTAGGAAGTTGCTGGCTTAGCTAGGTTTCCATATGATTGTGAAGCAGTGTCCTAGGTTAATGCAACTCATGTCCACATTGGTCAGACTTGGTCTGATGGTGGTCTGGAGGCAGATCTAGCCCTTTAGTACCCCCTGACTTTACTCTGAGATCCTTTACTGTCTAAACTGTCCTAATGCTGGCCATCAGAGGAGGCATGGGAAATTGGGAGGGTCTCCCACCAGCTGCCCAGCCTTCTTGTTGTATCACAGATTAATGAACTTATTTGATGAGTATCTACTGCACTGTTGCTGCCTTCAGTGTGCAGGGAGCATGGCTGGGGGATGCTGAGGCCCAGGAAGGAAGGGTGCAGACTTGGGTCAGACAACCTGAATGTGAATCCAGCCTCCATCACTCAGCAGCGTGACCTACTGAAGATCTATGTGTGTGCTGTGCGTGCTCAGTCCAACTCTTGTAACCCCATGGACCGCAGCCCACCAGGCTCCTCTGTCATGGGATTCTCCAGGCAAGAATGTTGGAGTGGGTTGCCATGCCCTTCTCCAGGGGCTCTTCCTGACCCAGGGATCAAACTCGTGTCTCTTGTATTTCCTGCATCAGCAGATGGATTCTTTACCAGTGTGCCACCTGGGAAGCCCAAAGATCTACTATACTAGATACTAATCTACTGTACTAGATGTTGTTAACCTTCTGGGTCCTCATGTTTCTCGCTTGTAAAGTGGAGATAACACACCTACCTCATAGGGTGGTGTCCTTCTAAAGAGAAGGATGGATCCTGATTCAGGAAACACATCATTTGGGAGAGGAGATAAGATGTGTGTGTGTACACAACTTGACACAAATTTAGAAGGTGATGGATGCTATGGTGGTAGGAATCACATGTGATGAAACTTAAGAGGAAGGAATGATTACTTCTCGGTGAGGAAATCAGAGAAGACGTCTTGCATAAATTAACATTCAAGATGATGGATGATATTCACACCAACCAATGTTAAACCCGTGAGTGGCAACCTTCTAATGGACCAGGAAGTACCACCCAAAGTTTAAAACAGCACCAGACTTCCCTGGTGGCTCAGTGGTAACGAATCCACCTGTCAATGCAGGGGACACAGGTTTGATCCTTGGTCCAGGAAGATTCCACATGCTGCAGGGAAACTGAACCTGTGCACCACAACTGCTGAGCCCACATGCTGCTACTAGGCCCATGCTCTAATGCCCTCCAGCCACAACTACTGAGCCCATAGTGCTGCAACCACTGAAGCCCACACTCAGCAACAAGAGAAGCCACTGCAATGAGAAGCCCGTGCATCCCAACAAAGAGTAGCCCCCGCTCCTGCTTGTCACAACTAGAGAAAGCCTGCACATAGCGACAAAGACTCAGCACAGACAAAAATAATAAAACAAAAAACACCACCAAGTAACGGAGCCCTGGAACACTGTACCGTGAGGCCAGGTGCACACTGGGGGCGATGACATGCCTCTGAGATTAGATGCAGGTAACACACACCCAGTCCCCTGATCCTGCTGCCCAGATGGCTCCGTGGGTCATTCTGACCCCAGGCAAAGCATCTTCTGCCCAAGTGACTTCAGTCTGGGCAACACTCAAGACTTTACAGAGTTTATATGGTCTAGTTAGGAAAGTAAGATTCACATACAAAATGATTTTTATAACACTTATTGTTCTTTCTCATGTTTAGAAAAGCAATCCAATTTTACCCTAGAAAATACAGAAAATTAAAAAGAAAATAAAAATCATTCCAAGTTTCCCTGTCCGAGATTAACCACAGTTAACCGTGTGAAGCGTGCATTTTTTACCCACTCATCCTCCCTGCCCCCCACAGACAGCGCACTGCCCCTCCCCTCACCTCATGTTTGCTCAGGGGAGGGAGTTCCTGGGGATCATAAAATTCTCCTGTTTCCTCTTTCCCTTCTGGAGACTTCTGCAGAAATTTTAAATTGTTAAGTAGTCAAATTTATCAAGCATTTCTTCTACAGCTTCTGAATGTCATACGCTGCTTAAAATACTTTAGTCACCTGTATGAGCTTGCAAGCCTGCAGTAACAAAGTACCGTGGACAAGGTGGCTTAAACAATAGAAATTTATCTCCTCGCAGTTCTGGAGGCTGGAGGTCCAAGAACAAGGCATTATCAGGGTCGGTTTCTTCTAAGGCCTCTCTCCTTGGCTGTAAACAGCTAGCTGCCTTCTTCCCGTGTCTTGTCTCTATGAGTGTCTATGTCCTAATCTCTTACATGGACACCAGTTATATCAGATTGGGCTTCCCTGGTGGCTCAGTGGTAAAGAGTCTACATGCAATGCAGGAGACCAGGGTTCGATCCCTGGGTTGGGAAGATCCCCTGGAGGAGGGAATGGCAACCTACTCCAGTACTCTTGCCTGGAGACTCCCCATGGACAGAGGAGCCTGGTGGGCTACAGTCCACAGGGTCACACAGAGTCAGACATTACTGAGCAACTGAGTAGGAGCAGCAGCAACATATTGGATTAGAGCCCACTGCCTCAACCTTATTTTAAATTTAATTACCTTCCCTATCTCCCCAAACAGTCACGTTCTGAGATCCTGGGGGTTAGGACTTCAAAATATGAATACTGAGGAAATACAGTTCGGCCCATGATATCACCCAAGATTATTTTCTTAAATTCTCCCAATGTTTTACTTTTACAGTTTTATTTTTAGCATCTAAGTATTTGATACTTTAGCATCTAAGTATCTAAAGGAGGAAATGGCAACCCACTCCAGTATTCTTGCCTGGAGAATCCCATGGACAGAGGACCCTGGCAAGCTATAGTCCACAAGGTTGCAAAGAGTCGGACACGACTGAAGCAATTTAACACTAACACATTTGACACATCTGGAATTTGTTTTGGTATATGAGGAATGAGGTAGGGATCCAGTTTTGTTTTTCTAGGGCTTCCCTGGGGCTCAGAGGTTAAAGCGTCTGCCTGCAATGCGGGAGGCATTGTTTTTCTAGATAGTATGTTAAATGTTTCAATTCCATTTATTAGTAATCTCCCCACACCCCAATCCTGAAATTCTATCTTTAGATGTAAATATCTACCTTTATCTTAAACACATACAGCCCACATGTATGTTTGTATCTATTTATGAATAGCTAGTTTATACCACTAATCGGTCTATACCTGTGTCACTGGCAAACTTTTAATAATGGTAATTTTATAATATATTTCAATCTTCTAGGGCTAATTTTACCCTATTTTTCTTTTCAGAATTTTATTACAATTTTTGCGCCTTTACGTTTCAGCATTTACTTTGGCATCACCTTCTCTGTACACCTTCGCTGTAAAAAAAGTTCTGAAAGCATTTTCGTTGGAATAGCGTTCAGTGGCTCAGCAGTAAAGAATCCACCTACAACACAGGAGACATGGGTTTGATCCCTGGGTCAGGAAGATCCCCGGGAGAAGGAGATGGCAACCCACTCCAGTATTCTTGCCTGAGAAATCCCATGGACAGAGGAGCCTGGTGGGCTATTAAGTTAAATAGCCAGACATGACTTAGCTATTAAACTAAACACCAAATGTATAGATGAATGAGCAAGACCGTACATGTTTGTATAATGGAGGCTCTCCATGTCCATATCATCGCTTAGCATTGCTTATCCTTCTGTACTGCTTGAATTGTGAACCTTGTGCATCTTATTCTTTTAATGACCAGGAAAATGTGTATTTCCACTCAAATAAAAACAGTAAAAAACACAGTGGAGTAAACAATGACTAGCAAAGATAAATTTATCTGGAGGAGCCATTCTGGAACTCCTTGAGTTCTCAACCCCAAAATTACGTCTTCTGTTCATGGCTGGGCTGAGCCTTGCTTTCTCAAGGTTAGCGCAACATAGATGCAGCAACACGTTTTGACACAGTGTGCACATTGCAACCATGAGAAATGTTGGTTCTCCCCTCTGCTGCAGCTCATTTCTGCAAATTTAAGAGACACGCCTCTCTCAAAGGTTGTCCAGGCTGAGGGAGGCCGACTGTGAACTTGGCCGGTTTATGTGCATCCCCAGCCAAGGCCATCCTCGTGTGACAGCTCCCAAGAGGCTCGGGTTCCCAGCGACAAAGGATTTGCTCCGGGCCTTCCTCCAGCCTCACCAGCAACCAGCTGTCCTTCTCCCTGGAGCTCCAGTGTCCTGCCCGCCCCTGCCAAAGCGGGCCTGGCACACGGAGCCTCCTGTCTCTAACGCAGTGAGAAGGTCAACAAGGAGCCACGTTTCTCTTGAGACGGTGGTTTCCAAGATGTTGGCTTGGTTGCCAAGTAAAGGCCGCTGGTTCTCATCATTTCTTCCCTGCCCCCTCTTTCTTTCCTCCATTCACGCCCGTTTCCCTCTCAGGTGGGTGGTGGGACGAGGAGTGTGAGTTCCATGGGCTCTTCTGACCAGCCGAGCTCCTGGTCGCTGCCTCGCTTCCCAGGATTTATGTCAAAGACACAGTGAGCGGCAGAGGGAGCTTCCGGGGGACGACGTGCTGCCAGGGAAAGAATCTTTCTGAGAATAAAGTCAAGACAGAAGAAAACAGAGCCCACAGACTCAGGGGGACAGTGGACACGAGCAATCCGTCTGACAGCGATGGACCCAGCTTCGCTGAAGATGATAACTCTGAGACCTACAGCTTTTGTCTTTTCTCACGAGGAAGCTGAAGTTGGTTTTTTTTGTCATGTGCCAATGAAAGAGTCCTGCCTGATTAACGCCTGAGCTGAGGCTCTGAGATGTGCATGAATGGAGAGCTGAGATGAGCTGATGGTACAGGGAAGATACTGACAAACGTGAGCACAGTAGAAACTGGACGCATCACTTCGGTTTTTGTCGTTTGTTTTGTTGTTGGGTTTTTGTTTTTACTGTTCCATGTCCTTTTATTACAATCCTGTCCTTGTGTTTCAAAATGAATGGCTATTTAACACACAACCCGAAGCACTCCTAGAATGGATCTGACCTTCCCATTTCTTTCTCAATATATTGAATCAAAAGGAAAAAAAAAAATCTTCAGAAAAAAAAAAATCACCAGGTTTGGTACATCCCAGAAAAAGCACCTTTACTAAACAACAGGAAACAAAAATATGCCAGGAATCTGACCAAACAGACAAAGCAGCAGGTGAGATTCCTGACAGGAAAGGATGACTCCCGGTGGAACATAAATAGATCCCCTCAAAGTACACATATTTCACGTGAGTGGACACATCGCTTTCAGTGAGAACTGATCAACATTTTCCGGGGTCTGAACAAGCACGTGAACTAAAGAAGCCACTCCTTCTAATCCCACTCCCTCTTAAGTAAGTGTTAGTCGCTCAGTCATACCCAACTCTTTGCGACCCCCTGGACTGCAGCCTACCAGGCTTCTCTGTCCATGGGATTTTCCAGGCAAGGATACTGGAGTGGGCTGACATTTACTTCTCCAGGGGATCTTCCCAACCCAGGGATCAAACCCAGGTCTCCTGTACTGCAGGCAGATTCTTTACTGACTGAGCTACAAGGGAAGCCCACTCCCTCTTAGCCACCACCCAAATACCATCACCACACTCTGACTGTTTCTACAACATACACACACCAACCGTTGCCTGCAACCTCCAGCAAGGAGAGCAAGGAAGCAAAGAAAGCCGTGTGTACATCCACCAACCCACTGATAGTAAGACTGGTGTTGCTCCTGAATCTCAGCAAGCTCCGGGAGATGGTGAAGGACAGGCGAGCCTGGTGTGCTGCAGTCCAGGGGGTCGCAAAGACTCAGACACAACTGAGCGAGTCCACAACAACAGTAACCAAGGTGAAGGGCACACTGTCCTAGTAAGTGATCACACACAAATACTGATGTGTAAGGCCCTAGGAGAAAAACTGTGGTGCTTTCAGGAGAGTGGAAAACACTGATCCTTCTTTCAGAGAGTTTATAAGGTTCATGGGGAGATAAAGCCTAAATAGTGTGTGTTCAGTCACTTCAGACTCTTTTGGGGCCCGTAGCCCGCTGGCTCCTCTGTCCATGGGATTTCCCAGGAAAGAATACTGCAGTGGGTTGCTATTTCCTTCTCCAGAAGATCTTCCCAACTGGGGATCGAACCCTCATCTCCTTCATGTCCTGCATTGCAGACAGATTCTTTACTGCTAAGCCACTGGGAAAGCCCAAAATAATGTATATAGAGAGTTATTTAAAAAAAAAAAATACAAGTGTTTGGGAAACCGCTTGGCAATTCCTAAAAAAGTTAAACATGGGAGTTACCATTCTATTCCTAGGTATTTACCCAAGAGAAAAGAAAACATAAAACTTACATATAAATGTTCTGTTCTGCTGCTGCTGCTGCTAAGTTGCTTCAGTCATGTCCGACTCTGTGCAACCCCATAGACAGCAGCCCACCAGGCTCTGCCATCCCTATTTGCAATAGCCAAAAGGTAGAAACAAACCAAATGTCCCTCAACTGAGGAATGGATAAACAAATGGAATACTATTCAGCCATAACAAGGAATAAAGTATTATGGAACAATAGTAAATATATGTCTGGTCCCTGTCCCTGATTCCTGGCATGGAGCTCCTAAAGTCCTGGGATTTCCTAAGTGATAGGAGAGTCTTCTGTTATTGATAACCATCGCCTTTCAATCACATCTGGGTCTATGCTAATGAGCTGACTCTTGGCGGCTCTTAGGTGGCTTCAGGATGGGAGCTGGCAGCAGGAAAGACCAAGCTATGGTGAGAGGGTTGCAGCTTTCAGGTCCATGCCCAACATCAAGAAGGGAAGAAGGGCAGGAGACTGAGTTCAATGACCGACGGCTAATGATTGAATCAATCGCATCATCAACTCCCCCAAACCCCCTAAATAATGGGGTTCAGAGAGCTTCTGGGTTGATGGAGACATCAAAGTGCTGGCAGAGGGTGTGCCCTGAGAGGCCTCACCACACTTCACCGCCTGCACCTCTTCCATGTCTGTGCCGACAACAAACTAGTATGTCAAGCGGTCTCCCGATTTTCGAGCTGGAGTCATCCCAGTGAGGTATCAAACTTAAGTGGGGGAAGGGGTCATAGGACCCTCTGAATTTGCAGCTGCCTGGGCAGAAATGTGCAGCTTGTTTCTCATGTGGGGGCAGTCTTGTGGGACTGAGTACTTCATCTGTGGTGTCTGAGCTAACTCCAGGAGTTAGTGCAATAACTGAATAAAATTGTTGGGCAACCAACTGGTGGCAAAGAATTGGCTTGTGTCAGGAAGTAAGAACTCAGAAGTACTGACCCAGGTTATGAAGTAGATGAACCCTGAAACCATTACGCTAAGTGAGAGAATCCAGACACAAAAGGTCACGTACGGTTCCATTAATAGTAGGCGTCCAGAATGGGCCAATTTATGAGACAGAGAGTGGACTAGTGGTTGGTGGGGATCTGAGAGTGATGGGTTATGGACACGGGTTTCTGTTTGGAGAGATGAGAAGATTTGGGAGTTAGATGGTGGAGACGATTGTACAACTTTGTGAATATACTGAAAAACCACTAAATTGTACATTTTAAAAACAAATAAGGAATGGGACTGCCCTGGAAGTCCAGTGGTTAGGACTCCAAACTTCCATCGCAGGGGCATGGGTTCGATCCTTGGTCAAGGAACTAAGATCCTGCATGCCACATGGCGCGGCCACCAAGTAAGAAATAAATAAGGAAATAAACCTTTGATTAGAAAACCAAAAGGCTGGCATGTAACCCAGTTACACAGGCGGAGTTATCACACCGGCGGCCTCTGCACAGAACGATGCCCTGGGCGGAGGCGCTATAAGGACAGACCAGGGAAATTACAGCTTCCGGTCAACTGACCGTGACTTCAGAACAGCTGATTCCATAAGAGCGGCTATTTTCAGGCTATCGCCTTTGCTGAGCCTGATACAGAAACCAAGTATTTCTATCTTGATCACAGAGCCATACCCTTCCTTGCTGACTCTTAACATTTACTTTCCTTTTGTCTTGTATCACTGCTTACAAGAAATCATTTGTTTCTGATTTAAAAAAAAAAAAGAAGAAGACCTATCAGAAGACTAGGGCTACTGTGTTAGCCTGTGTTCTTCCTGGAAAGCAAGGATTGAGACCAAAGTCTGAGTAGAAGCGTTGGTGGTAGGGGGTGGGGGTAGGTGGGCAGGAACTGGGGACGGTGAGACAGGAAAGGAGGAAAACCAATACAAAGGTGTATTTTTGGGAAGACTGTTGTAGGGAACTGAGGCTGCGTGTCCTTAGCACTTTCCAAGGAGCCGTGCTGAAGGGCCTCAGAATCATCCACCCCCTTCGCTCAGGAAGGACTGCTTCCTGATCCCATGGGTCAAGGTTCGCCCCATGGGGCACCGACTCACCTGCACTCCCAGGCAGTGTGTGCCTGAGCACCGAGGGGATTCTTTGGGTATCCCCAATCTCAGTCCCCGAGAACTGTGCCCAAGAAGAGCCAGTGGCTTCTCCACAGGACTCACACCATTGGCCCCCCTGGTTCTTGGGACCTCAGATTTGGATGGAGCTGTTGCACCAGCTCTCCAGGGCCTCCATCTTGCAGACGTCAGACGGCGAGACTTCTCAGCCTGACCTTGCATTAGAGGACACTGGATGCATGTACGGAGAAGGCGATGGCATCCCATTCCAGTACTCTTGCCTGGAGAATCCATGGACGGAGGAGCCTGGTGGGCTGCAGTGTAAAGTCATGCCTAACATAGATCCTTGGAGAAGGCAATGGCACCCCACTCCAGTACTCTTGCCTGGAGAATCCATGGACGGAGGAGCCTGGTGGGCTGCAGTGTAAAGTCATGCCTAACGTGGATCCTTGGAGAAGGCAATGGCACCCCACTCCAGTAGTCTTGCCTGGAAAAATCCCATGGATGGAGGAGCCTGGTAGGCTGTAGTGTAAAGTCATGCCTCACGTGGATCCTTAGCCTGACATTCAGTGAATCATAATGAGCTGTCCAAGAGATCATGGGAGCCTCTTCCTTGGTCTCCTAGATCGCTCCTCTGGGGACAGTTGGGTACCACATCGTGAGGACACTTGAGAATCCTTACAGAGAAAACCAAAGAGGAGCTAAGGTTTCCTGCCAGCATCAGTCTGCCAGCTACAGAGAAGATGTAGTCTAGGAAGTGAGTCCTCATCAAACACTGTGAAAAATAAACTTCTATAGTTTGTGAGAAAAATAACTGGGGCCCTGGAGTAAAAAGTGCCAATTGATAATTTTTTAAAAATTAAAACACCTTAACTTTACACACTGCTAATGTCAAATACATTTCAATTTAAAAATCCACGCAAGGGACTTGCCCAGGGGTCCAGTGGCTAAGACTCCACACTCCCAATGCAGGGGGCCCAGGTTCAACCCCTGGTCGGGGAACTAGATCCACATGCTGCAACTAAAAAGAGATCTCACAAACTGCAGCAAAGACCTGGTGCAGCCAAATAAGTAAGTAACTAGATAAAACATTAAAATAATAATCATAATGACTAATTTTTTAAAAATAAAAATTCATGCAAAAAAATATAGGCCATGAAAGCTAAGAGTCTGATACAGGACGAAATTGTTTCAGGATGAAGAAGTAGGGCATCATGGAAGAGGTGAGACTTAGATCTGTAATATTAACACAGATCCACAGAAGAGTTATCTGGTTTCAATATTGTATTTACCTAAATGTAATATATTTTGCTCATCAACTGCTTACAGTTTAAGTAATCCCCACTTTCCTTACCTTAGCAGGGAACTTAAAAATATGTAAACATAAAAGAAAATAAGAAATGGGAAGGATAGTCTTTCCAACAAATGGTGCTGGGAAGTCTAAATAGTCACATGCCTGAAATTGGCTCCTTTCCTTACTCCATACACAAAACTAACTCAAAATAGATGGAAGACCTAAACATAAGTGCTGAAACTGTAAACCTCTTAGAGGAAAATATAGGGGACGTTCTCATGACATTGGATCTGACAGTGACTTGGCACCTGACAACAAAAGCAGAAGCAACAAAAGAAGTTAATAAATTGGATTTGATCAAAATTAAGGACATTTGTGCGTGCTCGCTTCAGCAGCACACATACTAAAATTGGAACGATATAGAGAAGATTAGCATGGCCCCTGCGCAAGGATGACAGGCAAATTCGTGAAGCGTTTCGTATTTTTGGTAGAAAAAACGGTTCAGTGTTTCAAAGGACAGATGTGAATATAACTGTGACTTGAAATAGTGGCAGATGAATACGTAGCTTATCACTGATTCAGAATAAAAGTTATTTTTCAGAAACAAACAAACAAAGGAACATTTGTGCATCCAAGAATACTATCAAGAGAATGAAAAGACAGACTACAGAATGGGGGGAAGGGCTTCCCTGGGGGTCCAGCAGCTAAGAGTCTGAGCTCCCAGTGCAGGGGCCCCGGCTTTGAACCCTGGTCACAGAACTATATTCCATATGCTGCAACTAGGAGTCTCATGGCCCTACTAAAGATTCCACTTACCGCAACTAAGATCCAGTGCAGCCACACAAACAAACATTTAAAAAAACATGGGGTGGGGGAGATATTTTCACATCATATATCAGATAAGGAATCAGTATCCAGAAGATATAAAGAGTGACTACAATTCAATAACAAACAAACAAAAAAATACCACTCAATATAAAAATGAGCAGAAGGCTTGAATAGATATTTCTCCAAAGTATATACTCAGATGACTAGTAAGCACATAAAAAGATGATCAAATCACTAGTCATTAGGGAAAAACAAATCAAGACCACAATCAGATATCACTTCACAGCCACTGGAATGGTTATTATACGTAATGTATTCTTTTAAAAAACGAAAGTAACAAATGTTGGTAAGGACGTGGAGAAATTCAAACACTTGTGCATTGCTGATGGGAATGTAAAATAGTGCAGCCCTCATGGAAAACAGTCTGACAGTTCCTCAAAAGCTAAACATAGTACGACCATATGATCCAGTCATTCCACTTCTGGGTATACACCCAAAGGAATTGAAAGCAGGAACTCAGACAGATATGTTGCACCCATGTTCATGGCAGCATCACTCACCGTAGTCAAAAGGAGCTCCACAGATGGATGGAGAAACAAAACGTGGTCCATCCATACACAGGAATATTGCTGCTGCTGCCAAGTCTCGTCAGTCGTGTCCGACTCTGTGCGACCCCATAGACGGCAGCCCACCAGGCTCCCCCGTCCCTGGGATTCTCCAGGCAAGAACACTGGAGTGGGTTGCCATTTCCTTCTCCAGTGCATGAAAGTGAAAAGTGAAAGAGAAGTCGCTCAGTCGTGTCCGACTCTTAGCGACTCCATGGACTGCAGCCTACCAGGCTTCTCCGTCCATGGCATTTTCCAGGCAAGAATACTGGAGTGGGGTGCCATTTCCTTCTCCAACACAGGAATATTATTCAGTCCTAAATAGGAAGGAGATCCTGGTGCTGGCAACAACAAGGATGAACCTTGAAGAAGTTGACTATGTAAACTAAGCCAGAAGCAAAAGAATGAATGTGCTTGTATAAGTTACTTGAAGTAGACACATTCCTAGAGACGGAAAGTAGACCAGAGGTTATACCAAGGTCTGGGGAGGGAGGGAGGTGGTTACTGCTTAGTGGGTACAGAGTGTCCATGCTGGGTCACAAAAAAGTTTTGGAAATAGATATTGGTGATGGTTGTAGAACATGCTGAAGGTAATTAATGTCACTGAATTACGTACTTAAAAATGGTTAAAACGGGGACTTCCCTGGTGGTCCAATGGCTAAGACTCTGTGCTCCCAATGCAGGGTCCCCAGGTTCAATTCGTGGTCTGGGAATTAGATTCTACATGCTGCAGGTAAGATTCTGCATGCTTCAATTAAGACACAGTGCAGCCAAATAAATAAATATATATTTTTTAATGACTAAAATGGCAAATTTTATGTTTTATGTATTTTGTCACAATTGAAAAAACAGAAAACAGTGCCAAAAGAAAGGAAAGAAGGAAGGACGGAAGGAAGAGAATAATGTTAAAAGCCCTTCAAAGGAACCCCTTCAGTAACATCCAGGGCACCCAGATAACATCTTTAATAAAGCAATTTTTTACAGGCCTCTGGAATACGTGATAAGGTGACGTGATGAGCAGGACAGGTGTGTGATGAGCACACACCTGTGTGTCGAGTGGGGGCATCTGCAGCTGCTGTTGGTGCCTGGTGGTGACGACACTTTGAAAAAAGCAGCTTCAGGCTGGATGGTTGGCTCCGGTTACTCTGAAATCCAACTCCTTCAAGGTTGAGCTCCCCTCTTGACCTCCTTGTTTGGCTGCTCTTTGGTTGTAATGAGCCAAGGCCCAGGCCAGCTCACCGCCTGATTCAGGAGACACTCAGACGTACCATCCAGGTGTCTTTTCAGCTTCTACCGCAGGCAGCTAGAATCCTCAGTCTGATACTCGACTACCCATCCTGCTCTGTCATCTCTGCTTTTATTTGTTTATTTTTGTATCATTTTATTTGTATCATTTTGTTTGCTTTTACTAATTTTATTGGCGTATGGTTGCTTTACAATGTTATTGTTTTTTGCTGTGCAGCAAAATGAATCAGCTATATGTATACATATTTCCCTTCTCTTTTGGATTTTCGTCCCATTTAGGTCAGGCTTCCCTGGCTCAGATGGCAAAGAATCTGCCTGCAATGAAGGAGCCCCAGGAGACCTGGTTCAATCCCTGGGTTGGGAAGATCCCTTGGAGAAGGAACTGGCAACCCACTCCAGTATTCTTGCCTGGAGAACTCCATGGACAGAGGAGCCTGGTGGGCTACAGTCCATGGAGTCGCAAAGAGTTAGACACGACTGAGCAAATAACACTAAGTCCATTTAGGTCACCACAGAGCACTGAGTAGAGCTCCCTGTGCTGTACAGCAGGTTCTCATTTAGTTCAGTTCAGTCGCTCAGTCGTGTCTGACTCTTTGCAACCCCATGAACTGTAGCACACCAGGCCTCCATGACCATTACCAACTCCTGGAGCCTACCCAAACTCATGTCCATTGAGTCGGTGATGCCATCCAACCATCTCATCCTCTGTCGTCCCCTTCTCCTCCTGCCCTCAATTTTCCCCAACATCAGGGTCTTTTCAAATGAATCAGCTCTTTGCATCAGGTGGCCAAAGTATTGGAGTTTCAGCTTCAACACCAGTCCTTCCAATGAACACCCAGGACTGATCTCCTTTAGGATGGACTGGTTGGATCTCCTTGCAGTCCAAGGGACTCTCAATGTGTCTTCTCCAACACCACAGTTCAAAAGCATCCATTCTTCGGCGCTCAGCTTTCTTTACAGTCCAACTCTCACATCCATACACGACTACTGGAAAAACCATAGCCTTGACTAGATGGACCTTTGTTGGCAAAGTAATGTCTCTGCTTTTTAATATGCTGTCTAGGTTGGTCATAACTTTCCTTCCAAGGAGTAAGCGTCTTTTAATTTCATGGCTGCAGTCACAATCTGCAGTGATTTTGGAGCCCAAAAAACTGACACTGTTTCCACTGTTTCCCCATCTATTTGCCTGAAGTGATGGGACTGAATGCCATGATCTTTGTTTTCTGAATGTTGAGCTTTAAGCCAACTTTTCACTCTCCTCTTTCACTTTCATCAAAAGGCTCTTTAGTTCTTCTTCACTTTCTGCCATAAGGGTGGTGTCATCTGCATATCTGAGGTTAGTGATATTTCTCCTGGCAATCTTGAGTCCAGCCTGTGCTTCTTCCAGCCCAGCATTTCTCATGATGTACTCTGCATAGAAGTTAAATAAGCAGGGTGACAATATACAGCCTTGATGTACTCCTTTTCCTATTTGGAACTAGTCTGTTGTTCCATGTCCAGTTCTAACTGTTGCTTCCTGACCTGCATACAGGTTTCTCAAGAGGCAGAGCAGGTGGTCTGGTATTCCCATCTCTTTCAGAATTTTCCACAGTTTATTGTGAGCCACACAGTCAAAGGCTTTGGCATAGTCAATAAAGCAGAAATAGATGTTTTTCTGCAACTCTCTTGCTTTTTCGATGATCCAGTGGATGTTGACAATTTGATCTCTGGTTCCTCTGCCTTTTCTCAAACAAGCTTGAACATCTGCAAGTTCATGGTTCACATATTGCTGAAGCCTGGCTTGGAGAATTTTGAGTCACTCAGTCAGGTCCAACTCTGCGACCCCATGGACTGCAGCATGCCAGGCTTCCTTGTCCATCACCAACTCCTGTTAACCAATAAGGTTCTCGTTAGTTATCTATTTTACACATAGTAGAGTATCTATGTCAATCCCAACCTCTCCATTCATCCCACCTCCACCCTCCTGTCACCTCTGCCTTTGGAACCTCAGTCTTTGAGCCCTTCTAGGTGCTGAATGGACTTCAAAACCATTGCTTTGCTTCTTCCTGTTTAGCACCTGCTGTTGTGACTGCCCTCCTCCAAGGGGCACGGAAAATGACTCTTCCTGACCATTTCCTTTGACCGTGGTGCATCCCCTGCTCCAGGGGGAGTGCAGCCAGGAACCCAGGTGCTCTTCCCACTCTATTCCTGCCTTCAGATCGTCTTCGCTGGACACCAGAAGCGCCTGTCCTGCAGCCACGGCACGGCCAACCCTGTGGCAGGCCCTCCTGCACTTGGCACCGTTTCCCCTGAGAACTTCCTGCTTGTTCTTTTCCATGATTCTTCAGGGCTTTGTCTTTCTCCAGCCGTATCCTGTGGGGGGATTCACCTCTCTCCTTCAAAGGCTTACGCCAGGCAGGATCTCAGATCGTGACCATTTTCAGAGAACTGTGTACACAGGAAAAAGTCTGAGACATGCTCTCTAAAATGCTCCTTTGCTGAAATTTAATTTTGACATCTTGCCACATGAAAGTTTGGTTTTTTTTTTTTCAATTGCGGTAAAATAGACCAAACGTAAAATCTGCCATCTTAAGCATCTTTAAGTGTGCAGTTGAGTAGTATCAAGTATATTCACACTATTGTGCAACCAAACCCCAGAACCCTCTGCGTCTTGTAAAACTGAAGCTCTGCCCCTATTAAATAGCAACTATCCTCCCCCCACCCAGCCCCTGGCACCACCATTCTTCTTTCGGTCTCAGTGAATCTGACTGGTCTTCCTCATTTGAGGGCAATCATACAATAGTTGTCTTTCTGTGTCTGGCCTATTTCATTTGACATAATACTCTCACAGTCCATCCATGTTGCAGCATGTGTCAGAGTCTCCTTCCTTTTGAATGCTGAATAATACTCCAGCATGTGCATACACCACATTTTGCTTACCTATTCATCTGCTGATGGATTTGGGGTTGCTTCCACCTTTCGGCTACAGTGAATCATGCTGCGGTGAACACGGGTGTATTAAATATTTTTCACTTCCTTCGGGTACATACCCAGAAGCAGGATTGCTGGATCATAAGGTAATTCTATTTTTAATTTTTTTGAGGAACTGCCATACTGTTACATAAAAGTTTCAGAGGATAACAAAATCACCCAGAAATGATCAGTGGAGAAGACTGGATTAAAGTGATACAAGGTGATAAGTCTGGCATCTTTAAAACTCATCATCAATATTTTCTTTGGCCTTGGCTTTTCCTTAGATCTGTCCCTTTCCTTTAATTTAGGCTACAGAGTGAAGATGGTACTCTTCTCCAAGTGCCCGAGGCCCACGGTAACAGTCTCAGTTTATTGGAGAATGCCTCTGGGGTCCATAGTGGAGGAGGAAGCAGGATTGAGCAGAAGGAGGAGTTGAGCTGCCATGCAGGCGTTGATGGCAGTCTTGCCCAGCCCAGCAGGACACTCGGGAACCAAAAGGTCTTGTCACATAATTCTGTGCTGGGCCAGAACAGCAGTCTACACACCCTCCTTGGTCACTGGATGTGGGCTGTCTTGGAACGAACATGACCTTGAGCTTGGGGACCCTCTGCAGCTGAGATGGGTTCTGAAGCCAGAAGCTGGGGCCACATCTCCATCCTTGAAGGGGAGTCTGTGCGGCAGATCACCATGTCCACTGTAGTAGTTTCTGAGAAAGACTGCTGACCACAAACACCAACGAGAAGGTGGCCAGGCTACCATATGATATCACTTATATGTGGAATCTAAAACATGACGCAAATGAACTTGTCTATGGCACAGACTCCCAGACACAGCGTGGGTGTGTGAGTGCCAAGCCGGGGGAAAGGACTGATGCTGAAGCTGAAGCTCCAATATTGCGGCCACCTCATGCAAAGAGCCGACTCATTGGAAAAGACGCTGATGCTGGGAAAGACTGAAGGCAAAAGGAGAAGGGGGTGAAAGAGGATGAGATGGTTAGACAGCATCCCTGACTCAATGGACATGAGTTTGAGCAAACTCCAGGAGATAGTGGAAGACAGGGGAGCCTGACATGCTGCAGTCCATGGGGGTCACAAAGAGTCAGACACTACAACAATGAAAGAGATTCACAGATACAGACAGCAAACTTGTGATTGCCAAGCAGGGGGTGGGGGTAGGGGTTGGGGGAAGGATGGATTGGGAATTTGGGATTACCAGGTGCAAACTATTACATACAAAATGGAAAAACAACAAGATCCTACTGTATAGCACAGGGAATCATATTCAACATCCGGTGATAAACCATAATGGGAAAGAATATGAAAGAGAAAGAATATATATGTATAACTGAATCATTTTGCTGTACAGAAAAAATTGATACATTGTAAATCAACTATACTTCAGTACAATAAATTTTTTAAAAATGTGGCCATGTTAGTACAAAGCAGGTCATTTGCTGGAAGAGGGTCTGTGTGGGTTGGTGACGAGCACAGAGCAGCTAGGTAGGAACCCTCGGCTTTGTCTTCCTCAGCTCGGTGACCTTGGTGAGGTTACTGACCCCCCTGTGCTCCAGCTTCCTCCTATGACAGGGGTCATGCTAGAATCAGCCTCATATAGGCATTCACCATCGCATCACACCCATAACCAGCTCCGTATGTGTAACTGTCACCACAGATGCTTTGAGTGAAGATGGGGTTCTAGAACCTGTGGAAGCAGCGGGGAAACTAGGAGGGTGAGGATTCAGAGAGTGAGGATAAAATGAACAATGAAAGATGAGCAAGGGAGCCCAGAGGTAAGAAATGAGACACTCAGAGAAAATAACACAAATGGCTGGGAATACAGTGTCCGATTGAACTTTAAAATCAAAGGGCAACAAACAAAACAATTTGGAAACATGAGCTGGGAGCTGGTTCTCTGAATATTTCTGGGATCTTGTAGCAAAATCTCTTCTTACTCCGGCTCCCTCTCCTCTTTCCAGTGACACCACTACTTTTCTCTTTCTTCCTCCTGGCTTTGCAAGTCCCAACCCCTACGGATCCATAGTGGGGGACCACCTTTGTAGGCACATCTATTACAAGTTGTAGTAGGACTTGGATGATGCCGTGCAGCAGGTCAGGGAGAGGTGGGACGAGAAGATCAAGGCACAAAAGAAGAGACTAAGACATCATTCTGTCAAGTAGGGGCTCCAGGCAAAATGAGCACATGGGAGTGAAACCCGGGAGCGTGACGTGCAGCCCCTTCCACACTGGCCATCAGATGCCCCTAAAGGTGGGAGTAAGGGAACAGCCAGGAGCGCAGTCAGCCTTGCTGCTGGGATGGATCAGAAATGGACAATGTGTATAAAAGTTACAAGCCCTTCAAGATAGAACACAAACAAAATAAAAGGAAGAAGTGAGAGCGCTCACATACACTGAACTGACAGATGACCTTTCATTGTCCTGACTCGATGGAGTCCTGCTCCATCCCATCCACATGAGTAGGGCCTCTCCTTGCAGACGCCTCACCCCTGCACAGCGAGCCCACCCAGGCCTGCAAGAGGGGCTCCTCTGGGCTAAGTGTGCTCCGAGTTCTAGACTGTGTCCCTAGCGCCTGTGTGGTTCAGCATTGCACTGACAGCAGATTTCTCCCCTGACTTCCCAGCATGACAGCACATCTCTGAAAGCGGCTGAGCTCCTGAGAGAACTCGGGATGGGAGGAGAGGAGCACGCAGAGATCCCCACGCCCAGAGCCCCGCTTTCCACCGCACCAACAATGGAGCGCTCCTCTCCTCCCTCCACCAGCAGGTCCATTGTCCTCCGGCTGCAAACGAGAGTGGGATAAACAGCAGCTGCGAGGCCCCTGCCCTTCCTCCTCGGAGGCCCGGGTATGGAATGTGAGAAGCCTGGCCTTAGTACAGCCGGTTCTGACCGCTCTCCAAAGAGAGCTGAGGAGGTGGGGACATCAGACCACTCGTTCAACACAAAACATCGTCTGCAGGGAAAGGCTGCGCAGTTACATCAGCCGTCATCATTAATATTTTCCTATATTCTGCACATGCAGTAACTAGAGGAACGACATAGTTTTGCATACTTTATATATGTGTATTTGCATCTGCCTGGCTCAGATGGTAAAGAATCTGCTTGCAATGCAGGAGATCTGGGTTCAATCCCTGGGTCAGGACGATCCCCTGGAGGACAGCAACCCACTCCAGTGTTCTTGCCTGTAAAATCCCAAGG
Source organism: Bos indicus (assembly GCF_029378745.1). Lineage (NCBI taxonomy): Eukaryota > Metazoa > Chordata > Mammalia > Artiodactyla > Bovidae > Bos > Bos indicus. Next base: position 108,068,220 of record NC_091764.1, on the reverse strand, counting down.
ACAGAGGAGCCTGGTGAGCTCCACAGGATCTGGAGGGTTGCAAAGAGTCAGACATGGCTGAGCAACTAACACACACACACACACACACACACACACACACACACACAAAGCCTTATGTAGTCTCTGAGTCAAAAGTTAAGTTTTTCTCCTTTTCTAATTAACTTTCGTGGCCCCCTACCCCTCGGATTTCTCAGATACATAGTAAATCCGCAGTTCCTGGAGTCAGCGTGCTCTGTGAAGTTGCTCCAGGTGAGGGGCCTGCAAGTCTCTTGCCACGGCATTTCTGTCAACTGACCATCTGTGTGTATTTCTGTTTAAAGACATCTTCTTCGACATGTGTTGTTGGGTCATTAACACTGAACCTAGGGCCCACAGCACACAACTGGTGTTTACCAGGTACACAGATTTTCTCTGAGAGGCCTGGCCCAGCCCTTCTGCACTTGAGAACACCAGGCAGCACTTTACCATGACACCCAATCTCAACAGCAGAAACATGAACGACAAGTATATAACTACGAAAACATGGCACCAAGTAGACATGGAGTAGGACACTTGTCTCCAGAAGAGGCTGAACCGAGAAGGTCAGCATCGCCCCCACCCACCCCCCACTGCAACTGGGAACACGCACGTGTTCAGGCAGCACTTGTGTGCATCTGCAAACATCCTCAGAAGCCCTGCCAGCGTGCTGCGACTCTGGGGTCACAAGTACATTTTAGCAAGGAGACAAATTCACAGGTACAGAATCCTGGAACTGCATGGAGTAGAGAATGTCCTGTGGGCGAACCCATGAGTGAAGTCGCTCAGTCCTGTCCGACTCTTTGCTACCCCATGGACTGTAGCCCACCAGGCTCCTCCGTCCATGGGATTTTCCAGGTAAGAACACTGGAGTGGGTTGCCATTTCCTTCTCCAGGGGATCTTCCCAACCCAGGGATCGAACCCAGGTCTCCCACATTGCAGGCAGATGCTTTAACCTCTGCGCCACCAGGGAAGCCTGTGGGCGAACCCGTATGGAACCTGAAATCAAGAAATCCCGGTTCTATCAGCTTTCAGAATGTGGAGAATTCTATTCCGGGGCCACTTGGGACGCACTGGCCACTGTGCACAGAAGTGACGCTGCCGTGTTCCGACCCCTGTCACTAGATCACCTACGGGGAGATGCTTCAAAGTCAACGATTCTCAACGTATGGCCCTGGACGCAACTTTTAGAAATTCAGATGCAAACTCTTATAACATAAACACAAGGTCCTACTATGGGTTTCCCTGGTGGCTCAGACAGTAAAGAATCTGCCTGCAATGCAGGAGAGCCAGGTTTGATCCCTGGGTCAGCAAGATCCCCTGGAGAAGGGAATGGCAACCCACTCCAGTATTCTTGCCTAGAGAATCCCATGGACAGAGGAGCCTGGCGGGCTACAGTCCATATTGTACAGCAAAGGGAACTATATTCAATATGCCATGATATACCACAATGGAAAAGACTATGAAAAAAATAAAAATATGGCTTCCCTGGTGGTCCCGTGTAAAGAATCCACCTGCCAATGCAGGAGACATGGGTTCAATTCCTGGTCCAGGAAGATTCCACCTGCATCAGAGCAACAAAGCCCATGCCCCACCACAACTAAGCCTGTGCTCCAGAGCTGGAGAGCTGCAACTACGGAAGCCTACGTGCCCTGGAGCCTGTGCTCCCAACTAGAGAAAAGCCTGGGAAGCAACGAAGACCCAGCACAGCCAAAAATAACAAGTAAGTAAATTTAAATATATATATATATATATATATATACACACACACATATCTATAACTAAATCACTTTGCTGTACAGGAGAAATAAATACAACACTGAAAATCAACTCCACTCCAACTAAAACATTTTTTAAATAAGAACATGTAAATTCCCGGGCCCCACTCAGATCTACAGGATCAGAATCTCTGGAGATGGGCCCAGCAATCTGGGTTTTAAGAAGCCCTCCAGGAGACCCTGCTGTGTGCGCAAGTTTGAGAACACTTTTCTAAGTCACACAGCTTCCTCTGGTCCCCAGTGGCTCCTGGCCTGCAGTGGGCCTGACTCATTCTCCTTCCGTGTGGGAAGAGTCATGGCTTAAAAGTCAGAACAGAGTTCACATCCCACTTCTGCGTTTTACAATGGGGAGACCTGAAAGGACTGAAATACTCTGACCCTGCAGCTTCTTCATTTATGAAAACATGGAGATGAAAAGAAATATAGTAGATGAGAAAAAGTGCTCAGCACACACGAGGCCCTCAGAAAATGTTAGCTTTCTTTTCTTTCCCTCCCTTTCAGTATTCATCCCTGAACAAAACATGAAGGGTGAAGGGAAAAAAGAAAGAAAGAAAAAAAAAAAAAACAAAAAAACAGAGAGACAGTGTTCTTTCTTTAGAATAGAACAGAGCTTGGGGCTTATCTCAGAGAAAACAATTACTATGTTCATCTCTCTCTCTCCCTCCACTCCGCTTCTCCCCTACTTCCCCCAATACCCCGTGTGTGTGTGTGTGTGTGTGTGTGTGTGTGTGTGTGTGTGCTTGGAAAGCTGAGACTCCGGTGTCAGTATGGCTAGAGGGGGGAAAACACACTGAGGTCCTTTAAAGAGAACTCAGACTATTTTACTGAGCTCCTTGACCTTCATAAACAGTGAAAAAGCCAGTCCCTAGACTCCTTATATCCTTCCTGTTTCCATCCTGTCTTCTGCCTCCACCAGGCAATTCCTCATTCTGCTCTCCTTCAGCCTAAGGAACTAGAAACTCCTTTCAGCTGGCTTGCTAGGATCCTCAAGGACTTTATTTGAACAATGGGTGACTGCAGATTACTGCCAACCACCCCTGTGACCCCCCCAGATGGAACTGAGGGAGAATCCAGGTTTCATCTCACCAGCCCTTCCTTCATCCTGAGTTTGAAGTCACTAAAAACAAAGGAGGGGCTTCCCAGGTGGCGCTAGTGGCAAAGAACCCGCCTGCCAGTGCAGGAGACACAGGAGATGCAGGTTCGATCTCTGGGTCAGGAAGATTCCCTGGAGAAGGAAATGATAACCCACTCCAGTGTTCTTGCCTGGAGAATCCCATGGACAGAGGAGTCTGGGGTCTACAGTCCATGGGGTCGCAAACAGTCGGACACAACTGAAGCGACTTAGCACGCAAAATCAGAGAAGCCTAGCAAGGTGTTGTATTCAGAGATTCTAATTCTGCATGTTGGAAAAAAAATTTTTTTAATGATTTATTTATTTGGCTGCACTGGGTCTTAGTTTCGACAGACAGGCTCAGGCAGGCTCAGCTGCCCCATGACATGCAGGATCTTAGTTTCCTGACCAGGGGTCAGACCAGCATCACCTGCTGCTGCTGCTAAGTCACTTCAGTCGTGTCCGACTCTGTGAGACCCCATAGATGGCAGCCCACCATGCTCTGCTGTCCCTGGGATCTTCCAGGCAAGAATACTGGAGTGGGTTGCCATTTCCTTCTCCAATGCATGAAAGTGAAAAGTGAAAAGTGAAGTCACTTAGTTGTGTCTGACTCCTAGTGACCGCATGGACTGCAGCCCACCAGGCTCCTCTGTCCATGGGATTTGCCAGGCAAAAGTACTGGAGTGGGGTGCCATCACCTTCTCCGGCATCACCTGCATTGGAAGGCATATTTTTAACCACTAGACCACAAGGGAAGTCCCAGAAGTTGCCTTTTTTTTTTTTTTTTGGTTCCTCCTAGGACTGCAGTCTTTCTTTGACTGCCTTCCCATACACTATCTTTCTAGAGACTTGCTGCTGCTGCTGCCAGTGTCTAAAATAATTTGTCACAGTCTTGATTCCTGGCCCCCGAGCAGTGGTAACACTCAGCAAACTAACCAACGTTTACAGTGAGGAAGAGACGGTTATGGTTTGGAATTTAGTGGAATTTAGTGGTTAAAAACCAGCTGCCCTGTTCTGAGTCAGGGAGATTCCTGAATGCAGGTTTCGAGATGTCTCATCAGCCTTCCTCACCTTAACTGTTTTATACGTCAACTCAGGCTCTGCTTCAGCTAGACAAGCCTACTACTATTTCCTTCCTGATGCAGTTTCCTTCTCTGAAAACAGAGCTGGAGGCAGCTCAGACCCAGCAAAGAGAGACGACTGATCCAGATCATGTTTGGGTCCAGGGCTCCTTCTCCAGCATTACACCTCTCTTCCCAACCCCTAAGCCATTGTCTTAGGCCTTCCCAGTAAACTTTCCTGTGTGTGCTCAGCTGCTCAGTCATGTCTGACTCTGTGACCCCATGGATTGTAGCCCGCCAGGCGCCATGAGATTTTCCCAGCAAGAATACTGGAGTGGGTTGCCATTTCCTTTTCCACCCTGAAACCCCAAACCTTGCTTTTTCCTTTCTACCAAAACCTGTCCTCAAACCTTTCAAATCTCTTGAAAATCTGGCTTCTCTGAACAATCAGACCTTTCTGATCCTCATCAGACTCTGATCTTCCCATTTACTCCAAGATCCTCTCTCTTTCAAGCAAAGAATGATACACAGTAGGACCATCGAAATTTCTGACTTAGAGGATTATCCCAGTTTTTAACAGATAAGGACCCCAACTAGCTACATCATTAGTCAGAGGTCCCTAAGCTGGTTAAGGAACAAAGTCAAAGTCTAAAACTCATGTCTCTGAGTCCACAGTTCAGGATTTTGTTTTCATTACATGAAAGTGTCTATTTGTGTTTCTTTTCTCCATCAATATTCTAATGTCTTTTTAAATTTTTTCTTTATCTACTTATTTATTTGCCCGTGTCAAGTTTTAGTTGCCACACTTGGGATCTCTGTTGCCCCGTGGGATCTTTTTTGTTTGTGTTTAGTCGTGGCAGATGGGATCTTCTAGTTCCTTGACCAGGGATTGAACCCAGGCCCTCTGCATTGGGAGCACCGAGTCCTAGCCACCAGCCACTGCTGCTGCTGCTGCTGCTGCTGCTAAGTCGCTTCAGTCGTGTCCGACTCTGTGCGACCCCATAGACGGCAGCCTACCAGGCTCCGCCATCCCTGGGATTCTCCAGGCAAGAACACTGGAGTAGGTTGCCATTGCCTTCTCCGGGAAGTCCAAATATTCTTCTTTTTATATCTTTACATGAGGTTGTTTCTTCAAATTTCCTTTGTCATCATTACTGGCAACATGATAAATCTCAGTCGACATCACGACTCAGCATTTCCCCAGAGTACCCCATGTGGAGCACACAGTGGCACCCGGAACCCCTGCGGATGGCCCACTCCCTAAACTCTTTCTCCTTATGTCCCAAATGACTCTAGCTTTATCCTCCAAAGAGAGTCCAGCCCCCTCAAGCCTCAAGGAGGCCAGAGTTGGTACAACAAAAGAAACATTGCTACTGATGCAGGAAATCCACTCCTTTATCTGAAACATGAAATATCAAAATACAGCTAGCTGAACTGGAAGAGCCTGACAGATGGGGCTCACAGGGGACATCATATTGTGGATACTGACTCAAGGCTCCTCTAATAGGACTCACAGGACCCGATACCCACTAGTGTGAAAGTGCCAGACCTCAGAAGAGCCATTATGACCCAGCTATAACGCACTGGGAGCAAAGGACTCCGGCTGAAAGCTGGGCCAATCAAACTCTCTTATGGCAATTTAGAATTGAGGCCTCACACACTGGTATGTGTCCTTTGGAGGCTAGAATTGTGCAGTGATGCAAAGTTAGGGCCCAAGTGGCCTTGCCTGATGATACTGTGAACAAGGGAGTGAAGCAGAACCTCAGAGAAGCAGAGGTGAGACACTCAAAGAAATAGACAGGCACCTCGGGATTCCCATTCCTGGTTCCACCTCTTTGTGACTTGTATGTATGCATGCTCAGATGTGTCCAACTCTTTGCAACCCCATGGACTGCAGCCCACCAGGCTCCTATGTCCATGGGATTCTGGAGTGGGTTGCCACTTCCTTCTCCAGGGATCTTCCTGACCCAGAGATCAAACCTGCATCTCCTGTGTCTCCTGCATTGGTAGGTAGATTCTTTACCACTGAGCCACCTGGGAAGCCTGTTTGTGGTTTGCAGGAAACCCAGTAAGTCCACCAAACCTGTTTATTCCCCTTTCTTTCTTTTTTTGCTGCTTGGCCTGAACTAGTCGAGTGGGTTTCCTCTGCAACAAAGAAGTCTGGACTGAGACTCTTCCCTTCCAGAGCTGAAAGGTGAACCGGGCAGCTGACCCTGGCTGGGAGGTCAGGGCAATCTGGCCAAGGACTGGAAGGTGGTGACTGTTTCCTTCTCTGTAGGCAGTAGTGTTGGTCAAGCTTGGATTTTCCATGCATCGGGGCTCTCAACCTGAGATATTTTCCTCTGTCCACCCTGACTCCCATCTAGGTAAACAGAGCAGCGGTTGCCAGCCCTCAGCATTCACAGAACTTAATTTCCCCTCATGCACTTCCTTCTGAAGCACCTAGAAGACACTTTTGCTTGTTTAGAAGCAAGCCCAAAACCTTATAAAAGTGAATCCAGGGACTTCCCTGGAGGTCTGGTGGCTGGGACTCCACACTCCCAATATGGAGGGCCCCGGGTTCAATCCCTGGTTGGGGAACTAGAGCCCACATAGCGCAACTAAAGTTAGCATGCTTTAAGTCAGCATGCTGCAACTTAAAGAGTCCACATGTTGCAACTAAAACAAGAAAGAAAGAAAAAAAAAGATCCTTCATGCTGCAACTAAGACCTGACACAGCCAAATAAATAAACATTAAAAAAGAAAAAAGGGAATCCAACTGGTTTTGGCTTTTTGCCTCTAACTTCTGTTGGGAGCAGAGATTCTCCACCTCCAGTCACCAGCACTGCTTTTATAATCTTTGATAATTCTACATACCACTGGTACTATAATTTCCTTACTATTTAAAAATATATATATATATATTTTTTTGTTTATCCTAACCTGTAATATTCATTAATAAAACCATGGGCTTATAATGCATATTATATTTTTTCTAATAAATACCTAAATGCAAAACTATTACAAAAAAAAAAAAAAAGGTATTTTTTTTAACCACCTAAGATCATCTCGTGTGTACCTTAGGAAACACTAGTTATCATGTGGGTTTGGGATCAGCCAGGCTTGGTTCAGGTGTTAGCTCTGCCATTTAATACCTGCATGACCTTGGACCAGTCACTCAATCTCTGTAAACTTCAATTTTGTCACAATAAGTCTGTCTAGGGACTTCCTCTCTGGTCCATGGCTAAGAGTCGGCACTCCCAATACAGGGGGACAGGGAACCCCCAGGTGGGGAACCCGATCCCACAGGCCGCAACTACAGATCTCACCTGCTGCAACCAAGACCCAACGCAGCCAAATAAAAAATAAGTGAATAAACAAAACAAATAAACATTAAAACAACAACAACAGTAAAAGCGTGTGTCCTCGTGGGGGTTTTGGTGAGGATGCAGTGGGGCAGTGGTACGCACAGTGTATTCAGCCGTGCGGGATGGCACCCAGCACGCAGGAAACGCTGGGGGATGTCGCCTGGCAGGGCTTTTGGCCCTGCCCCTCCCACTTCTTCACTACGTTAGCTCCTCTTTCCTCCCTTTCTTCTCTTCTCAATCAAGGCACCAGCATGAAGTGGGTTTGTTTACTGAGGTATAGGGAATTTATACAGATCCCTCCCAGAGGCCAGGATAGAAAGCTACGTGTGCAGCCTCCGAGAGGTCCAGATTGGTGGCAGCTAATGACATGACTTATTACTCTGCCTGCTGCAGTGGCCAAGATAATGACATTGCCTCCACAGAACCTTGTTCTGAAGGTTTTCAAAGCCATGCAGACATTATTGAATGCATCCCCAGTAAGTGTGGACAAGCATTAACTCCTCCTTTATCGGGCGTGGGAATCAAGACCATAATGGGCCTGGTCTGGTTATTCAGCAACAGTGGCAGAGCCTCACAGAAGAGTCCAGGACCCCCTTCAGAGGCCCCCATACTGCCTCCCCACATGACATGGAAGGTCCTGTGAGCCTTCTGGAAGTGAGCAGGGAGGGGGTTCTGTGCACAAATAAAATATGAACACTGGGGACTTCCCTGGTGGTTCAGTTGTTAAGACTCCACATGCCCAGTGCAAGGCAGCCTGGGTTCAATCCCTGGTCAGGGAACTAGATCCCAAATGCCTCACTAAGACTTGATGTAGCCAAATTTTTAAAAATATATAGGAACACTGAATCAAACACAGTTAAGACAGGTTTCTTTTCTGCAAGACTTCAACTGTTCATATGTTAATATGCATTACGATTCTCCAACAGGGAGACAGAGAGAACTTACTTTTGTGCATGTGACCACAACCCTGTTGTTGTTGGTCAGTCGCTAAGTCATGTCCGACTATTTGTGACCCATGGACTGCAGCACACCAGCCTCCTCTGACCTCCACTATCTCCCAGAACTTGCTCAAATTCATGTCCATTGAGTCGGTAGCATGATTGATGCTATCTAATCATCTCATCTTCTGTCAGCCTCTTCTCCTTCTGCCTTCAATCTTTTCCAGCATCAGGGTCTTTTCCAATGAGTAGACTCTTCACATCAGGTGGCCAGAGTATTGGCGCTTCAGCTTTAGTATCAGTCCTTCCAATGACCACGACCCTGCTGCTGCTGCTGCTGCTGCTGCTAAGTCGCTTCAGTCGTATCCGACTCTGTGCGACCCCATAGACGGAAGCCCACCAGATTCCCCTGTCCCTGGGATTCTCCAGGCAAGAACACTGGAGTGGGTTGCCATTTCCTTCTCCAGTGCATGAAAGTGAAAAGTGAAAGAGAAGTCGCTCAGTCGTGTCCGACTCTTAGTGACCCCATGGACTGCAGCCCACCAGGCTCCACCATCCATGGGATTTTCCAGGCAAGAGTTCTGGAGTGGGGTGCCATTGTCCTCTCTGGACCACAACCCTACCTATTTAGCAATTCTTATGATACATATCCTCAGAGCTCTTGTTTGGAAGCAGGGCTTGAGCTGATGATACTGGCATGAATGCTACTCATCTGATTCCCTTATATGATTAAGCTACTCTTAGAACACTGAAAAATAGCCATGTCTGAAGTTATTCTACCCCCACATCCCCATGGTCCCACCCCAGAGACTATGGTCTCATTTCTGTATCGTAAGCCATTATACACCCCAGGAGCTGAGTCCCTCCACAGCTCACCTCGGTCACACGCTTGCTAGTGTGCAATATGTCAACTCTTTATTTGGTCCTTTTTAAAATCAAAAACAACCAACTTTAGGTACCTCCCTGGCAGTCCAGTGGTTAGGACTCCAAGCTTCCACTGCAAGGGGCATGGGTCGTATCTCTGGTGGGAGATCTAAGAGTCCACGTGATGTGCAGCACGGCCAAAAAAATTAAAAAAGAAAAAGGAAAAAAAACCAACATAAAAAATTTTTTTTTCCCATTTTTTAAAAAAAGTTATTTTTTTAAATAAATTAGACCAGATCTTATTTAATAAATAAGACCTGGCTGCACCAGGTCTTGGTTGCACCACGTGGAATCTTTGTTGAGGCATGCCAGTTCTTTAATTACAGCACACAGGATCTTTAGTTGTGGTTTGTGGGATCCAGTTCCCTGGCCAGGGATTAAGCCCGGGCCCCCCTGCATTGGGAGCACAGAGTTTTAGCCACTAGACAACCAAAGAAGTCCCCCAACTTTAAAATTTTGTTAATATTTTTTATTTTAAGAACTTAAAATAATATAATAAATTATTATTTAATAATAACATATAATTACATAGTATATTAATGTTTATAAGCATGATTTTATTATTTTAATAAAAATTATTTCTAATTTTAAAAAATAAAATATTGATAGAGATAGGAGATATGCCATTTTACAAAGACATGAAGCCAAATCCTAGGGAGACCAAGTCTCACAGCAAGACCACAGCATTCCTAGAAACAGAAGTGAAATATCCTATCTCTGGGCATAAGGCTGCTTTACACAACTGAAGTGATTCCTCAGCTTAAATGTGCAGGTCAGGGGTATGACAGAGCCCTCTGAATTACGTGGACTCTGTGTCTCTCATCTGATGTTTCGTGTGAAGTACTGCATGGGGAGGGAAAAAGAGACAGTCATGGAAATATCTGCTTTAGAAATACGAATGGACCCCAAAATACATCTCCACAGGGGACCCCCTCGTTATACTGCTGTGAAAGGTGAGCACCAGTCCCAACAGAGAGTTGCTGGGGCTGCGTCAGCCTCTTCCTTAGCTTAGTGGCTGTGCTAAGGGTCAGTGAGCAGTCCCCCGCCTGCCGCAGCTGAGGCTCCCTCCCTGTAGGGGAAAAGGAGCATAGTCAACAGACAGAGCCTGAAGTGGAGGTGGTGTGACAGAGGATCCATGCTCCATGCACTTTTGTTTTCTCAAGAGGTGTGAGACAGCTTTCAAAAAGGACAATGCACACCATAAGTTAGTATCAGGATTTCTGAAAGTAAGAGGAAGCAAAGCAGGAAGGCCACCATACCTACTGAGGATACATTTGTCTTTGAGCTTCCTGGCAACCACAGCAAAAAGGGAAACATGTCATAAACAAAGGTGGATAGTTGGATAGTGGGGCTTCCTGGCAGTCCAGAGATCAAGACTCTGCACTCCCAATGAAGCGGGTATGGGTTCAATCCCTGGTCAGAGAATTAGATCCCACATGCCATGCCATGGGGTGTGGGCTAAAATAAGTGGGTTTTTTTAAAGATAAAATAAATAACAACAATAATATAAATAAATAAAAAATAAAGAAAAGTGGATGCCTACTAATTACCCACTAATTAGAAAAAGATTTTCTTGGAATTAAATTCTTTTTTTTTTTTTTTTTAAAGGAATAGACTTTATTAATCTAGCTCTCAAACATTAGAGGCTAAAATTCAGCTGAACTCTAACAATCTATTTACAGAGTGCTGTCAACAGACCAGGCGGGGCTGGGCCGCTCTTCACCGCACAAAGGACGTTTACATACACCTGACCAAACCCTCAGCGACAGGATACCAGGTGGGAGGGCACCAGGTCAACAGAGAGACGGACAGACAGACACAGACAAAGGCCAAGATGGCCGAGCGGGCCCGCGGGCCTGGCTCAGTGCTTTTTACCTAAGACCTTATTTTAGGGGCTACTATGCAATGGAGAAGGCAATGCCACCCCACTCCAGTACTCTTGCCTGGAGAATCCCATGGATGGAGGAGCCTGGTGGGCTGCAGTCCATGGGGTCGAGGGGGGTCGGACACGACTGAGCGACTTCACTTTCACTTTTCACTTTCATGCATTGGAGAAGGAAATGGCAACCCACTCCAGTGTTCTTGCCTGGAGAATCCCAGGGATGGTGGAGCCTGGTGGGCTGCCATCTGTGGGATCGAACAGAGTCAGACACGACTGAAGCGACTTAGCAGTAGCAGCAGCATGCAATATAATGAACAATGTCCAGGACAGTAGGTTTACAATAAATGCAGAATGTTTTCATAGGACTGTTTCCTATAACAAGTTTGGATTGGAGTTAAGATTGTTATATCAAAGTGAAGTGGTTATGGCATCAGACTGGTCTTTGATGAAGTTGTTGTTTAGTCGCTAAGTCATGTCCACGTGCTTCTCAAATCTTCCAACCAGAGGACTTCCCTGGTGGTCCAGTGGCTAAGTCTCTGCGCTACCAATGCAGGGTGCCCAGGTTTGAACCCTGGTCAGGGAACTAGATCACATGTGCCACAGCTAAGACCCAATGCAGCCAAAAAGACAAAAAAAAAAAAGCTTCCACCCAGAAGTAGCACCTCTATTCACATTTTTCTAGCTAAGGTAAGTCATAGGATAATGCCTACCTGCTGAGAATGTGAGCAAGTATGGTCCCCCCTGCGCCTTGGAGGAAAGCCAGAATATTCATGGACAGACTGATGACGAATATCCCCAGATCAAGCTTCCCCTCCATTCAGAGGCAGTCGCTGCCATGAACTAGGGGCATATCTAGATCCTATTTATGTTTTTATTACAAATAAGCATTTATAAATAGTATAGCATCACTTTATGTACTTTACAAAACACTGGTTGAAGATATCACACCTTTATGTAGCCCTACAATTTTAAAAATCAACATTTTGCTTTCAGGATTTATTTCTGCTGAATCATATAGATCTGGCTTATTTATTTAATCTGCTGCATTGAATTCCATGTTATCACAGACTGGGATTTATTTATTCACTCCCTACACAGGAACACACTGTTTATAACTTTCTATAATTACTGGTAGGGTGTATTGCAAACATACTTGGGAGCATCCCCTGGCAGTCTTTCTCAGTTGGGTTTAACATGACAAATGTCAAAATGCAATCGCTATGTGTAATGAGTTAAGTTCTCTCTTAAGCATCCTGAATATTCACTGGAGGAACTGACGCTCAGGCTGAAGCTCCAATACTTTGGCTAACTGATGCGAAGAGCCGACTCACCGGAAAAGATCCTGTTGCTGGGAAAGACTGAAGGCAGGAGAAGGGAACAACAGAGGATGAAATGGTTGGATGGCATCACTGATTCAATGGACACGAGTTTGAGCAAGTTCCAGGAGTTGGTGAAGGACAGGGAAACCTGGCGTGCTACAGTCCATGGTTTCAAAAAGAGTCCATACGATTCTCACAACTGAACAACAGCAGCTAAGTATCTAGAATGATATCAGATCAGTATAATACTTGGGAGAGTTGAGAAAAGTCACTTAAATAACTGTCTGTGCTCACCATGGCTCACAGGAAGAACCCAGTTTGGATTTCAACAGTTGCTAATAAAGGGAGGAGCAGCCAGGAAACACCTGAGGCAAAATTTAAGCATCCAGAGAAGCTCATCAGGATTAGGACACTGAATAAAAAAACAAATGAACAAACAAGGAGACCAACCACCTGAGATTAAGGGACTGCAAGCCTTGCTCACACCCTGATCTTGTCAGACTCCACATTTGAAGTGTTATATCACCCTTCATTAAATCCTCTGGGGTTGAGACACAAAGCATGATACTGTCTATGTTCCATACATGCTGCTGCAAATGGCATTATTTCATTCTTTGTAGGGCTGAGTAATATTCCATTGTATGTAAGCACCACATCTTCTTTATCCACTCACCTGTAGATGACAGGTTGCTTCCATATCTTGGCTACTGTAACTAGTGCTACTATGAACACTCGGGTCCAAATTATAGTTGCTGTCTGGATTGATGCCCAGGAGTGGGATGGCTGGATCCTATGCCAACACTTGCTATTGTCAGACATCCTACTTTGGGCCAATCTCATGAGTGGGAAACAGCATCTCATTGTTTTTAGTGAGCATTTTTTAATAATTAGCAGTCGCATTTCTTTCTTTGTGCATCACTGTTCAAGGTCTTTGCCCATTTCTCTTTTGAGTGGTTTATGTTTTTCCTGTGGATTTGTAGTATTTGTTGTACATTTTGAATCTAATGATTCATCTGTTACTAAGTGGCATCTTGAGGCAATTCTAGTACATTCTCTGCCTACACATAACCCACCACCACTAAAGTAATTTATTTCATTTTTTTAAGTCATCTTCATCTCTAACATTTTATGTATCCATGTCATGACTTGATACAGATACATATATACACCCAAAGCTAAGTTATTTTAAACCAAGTTGCAGTTTTACTAAATACACAAATGCATTTTATATATATTCCTTCTATCCCTAAGCAACCTCTTTCCTCAACAGAGGACATATTCTAGATTTGCCTAAATTACAAAGAACTTTGGAATGGCCAGATCTGGACATGGCTGTGTTTGTTACAGTTATTGTTACCTGAAGATCAGCCAGTTCAAATTCCCTCTTCACAGAGGCTTTCTCTGCCCTACTGGACAACAGAACTGCTTAAAATGAGCTGCTGCTGCTGCTAAGTCGCCTCAGTCGTGTCCGACTCTGTGTGACCCCATAGACGGCAGCCCACCTGGCTCCCCCTTCCCTGGGATTCTCTAGGCAAGAACACTGGAGTGGGTTGCCATTTCCTTCTCCAATGCATGAAAGTGAAAAGTGAAAGTGAAGTCGCTCAGTCGTGTCCGACCCTCAGTGACCCCATGGACTGCAGCTTACCAGGCTCCTCCATCCATGGGACTTTCCAGGCAAGAGTACTGGAGTGACAGTCCTTTAAATGAAACTTGATTTGTGGTTACTCTCTAACAGACCAACAGAGCAGTCAACAGTGCCCTGTGCTCATGCATTGGCAATAGTATCTTGCAAAGGGAACATTAGCTTAAAAGACATTTTAGAGCAAATAATAGTGTGGCAAAACTATAGAGAGTGAAAAAGCTGGCTTGAAACTCAACATTGAAAAAAGATCATGGTCCCATAACTTCATGGCAAATAGATGGGAAACCATGGAAATAGGGACATATTTTATTTTATTGGGCTCCAAAGTACTGCAGACAGTGACTGCAGCCATGAAATTAAAAGATGATTGCTCCTTGAAAGAAAAGTTATGACAAACCTAGACAGTGTATTATAAAGCAGAGACATCTCTTTGCCAACAATGGTCTATACAGTCAAAGCTATGAGTTTTCCAGTAGTCGGGTATGGATATCAGAGTTGGACCATAAGGAAGGCTGAGTGCCAAAGAATTTATGCTTTTTAATCGTGGGGCTGGAAAAGACTCTTGAGAGTCCTTTGGACTGCAAGGAGATTAAACCAGTCAATCCTAAAGGATATAAACCCTGAATATTCATTAGAAGTACTGATGCTGAAGCTGAAGCTCCAATACTTTGTCCACCTGATGTGAACAGCCAACTCACTGGAAAAGACCTTGATGCTGGGAAGATTGAAAGCAAAAGAAGGGGGCGGCAAAAGATGAGATAGTTAAGATAGCATCACTGACTTAATGGTCACAGCTTTGAGCAAACTGCAGGAGATAGTGGAAGACAGAGGAAGCGAGCATGCCGCAGTCCATGGGGTTGCAAAGACTCGGACACGACTTAGTGACTGAACAACAACAACAAAATTATAGGATTAAGGAGAGTTTCAATTTTTCCTAAAACATCGTCATTATTAAAGTTGACTCTGTGCAGTCATATGTTAGGATTATGACGTTTTTACGGCATTTTTTGTCCTTTTCTCTAGTCTCCAAATATCCTGTAATAGACCTGTGTGTGTCAGTCACTCAGTCCTGTCTGACTCTGCGACCCCATGGACTGTAGCTCACCAGGCTCCTCTGTCCATGGGATTCTCCAGACAAGAATACTGGAGTGGGTTGCCATTCCATTCTCCAGGGTTCCTTCCCAACCCAGGGATCAAACCCAGATCTCCTGCATCGAAAGCAGATTCTTTAGTGTCTGAGCCTACAGCGTGGATACAGTAGACCTACATACTATAATATTAATTATTAAAAAATCATAATGAGAAACAAAACCAAAATGTGACCCACTGTGATTACAAGGATTCTTGGTTTCTCAAGTAGGTATTCACCTCAAGAGGAGGGAGAAATCAAAGGCAGAAAAGTCTAAGGGCCTTTCCCATTTGTACGTTTTTCAAAGTCAATTTGAAAGTGCTAGAAACCTGCAGGCTCACCCAGGATGGGGGCGGAAGTGGGCACATGCTATAACAGAAAGCGCGGAGAAAAAGCGCTGTGATGGAGGAGGGGGATCAGAACGGAGCGAGGGGGCCAGGCTCAGGGGGTCCGGGAGGAGTCTTTACCCCTGCCCGAGCAGGGCAGCAGGTACAGGGAAAGAGGGCCAGGAACCAACCCCCGCCTGTCCCACCTTCTTCGCTGTGACTGACCCAGGGCCATCCTCCTGGGGGACACCCTTAGGACATGGCATTTTGGGGTAAGAATACTTTGTTCTTATGTTGTATCTAAAGTCTAATGATGCTATTCCTCCCTAAGTCTTTTTTTAAGATTTTTCTTTAGCGGACCATTACAGTCCTTATTGAATTTGTTACGATACTGTTTTATGTCTGGTTCTTTGCCCTGAGCATGTGGGAACTTAGCTCCCCAACCAGGGACAGAACCTGCACCCCCCTGCATTGAAAGGCAAAGTCTTAACCACTGGACTGCCAGGGAAGTCCCCTCATTAAATTTCTTTGTGCCACACTGGGTTAAAAGGGCACCATGTCATCTAGAAAGATGCATTTTGACAGGTGGAAACTTAAAGCCAAACGAGGAAGGCTTTTTTCCTACCCCAATGCCCTCGGCTTCGGGAGGGGAGGGGTGACACCACCAGATATTGTTAACAAAGAAACTGGCCTCAGGCTGGTGTCCCTCACTCAGCTGCTCAGCCTCCCAAGATTCCACTGACCCCAGCGACAGACGTGATGACCTGTGTTCTCTCTCTCACACACCCCTAAGGCTGCACTGGGTGATCTTTCTTTCCCCTGAAATACACTGTCTTCCTTTAAACCACAGCTCACCAGCACACACACCCCACGTTGTAACATGTGAGAGGAAGTGTGTACAGTAACAGGCCTTACTTGCCACCCCACCTCCAGTTCCTAATCCCAGGGACCACAAATATGGTGGCAGTTTTCAATGAAGAGTTAAGGCCTCCAAAGCAATTCTAATTTGCAGTGACCTCTGCTTCGCTCTTAGAAATCCCCTGCTTTGGGAAAAGGCTGATTACACTGGTGGGGTAGCTCATATGAGCTCCATGTTACCTCTGTGGCTACTGAGACTCAGACTGAATTCCCCAGAGTCTGGAATGGTATATGGTGAGATTTTTAATATGAGCTTCAGAACTGGTTCTTTTTACATGTATCTCCGTGATTGCCAGCGGTGGGAGGGTGAGTGCGCACCCCCTAGAGGGATATGTGTGTGTGTGTGTGTGTGTGTGTGTGTGTGTGTGTGTGTGTGTAAGGGGAATGCTGAAATCATATTCAATACAATAATTTAATGAGTGCTTGGAAAACAAACCCTACTGACTTCCTTTGCAAACTGTAGAAAATAAAGTCTGATAGAACTCTTCTTGGCTCTCGGGGACGTGCAAAGACATCTTCCTTACTATGGAGGGCATCCAGAGCAGAGACAGTGAGGTGTTCGTGGTTTGTTTATCAGATGAGGGGGTAGGTGCCATCTCCACTGGCCACGTGGTCCTGCTCTGGCTCACTCACACTTTGTATTTCACAGCATCTTGCAATGGAATTGTTCTCAGTATTGTGTCATCTGGAACTATTGCCTACCAATAGCCATTATTTTTCTCCTACATCTAAGGCCACCATCTATGGTCTGAATGTCTGTGTCCCCTACCAGACTCACAGGCTGAAATCACTGTAACCCCCAAAGCGGGTACCAGTAGGTGGAGTCTTGGCAGGTGATTAGTGCATGAAGATGGAGGCCTGCTGGGTGGGATCAGTGCTCTTACAAAAGAACACTGAGCCTTCCCTGGTGATCCAGTGGTTAAGAATCTGCCTTGTGAGGCAGGGGACAGAGGTTCGATTCCTGGTCTGGGAACTAGATCCCAAATACCTCGGAGCAACTAGAGAGCCTGCACACCAGTGAAAGGTCCTGCACGATGCAACAAAGATCCCGAATGTGGCAACTAAGACCCAACACAGCCAGAAATAAACAAAAAAAGCACACAGGCCCCTGGCCCTTCCACCACGTGAGGTTACGAAGCAAGGTCTCTGCACCCTGGAAGCCCACCCTCACCCGACCACTCTGGTGCCCTGATCTCAGACCTGCAGCTGCCAGAACACAGAGCAACAAATTTCCGTTGTTCATAAGCTACCCGGTCTGTGGTATTTTCTTACAGCAGCCGGAACGGACTCAGACAAAACAGACTCAGGAAAAAGGTACTGGTGGTATAAAAACAGAAAGAATACAAGGTTTTACACATAGTATAGTCTCAATTTTATGAAAAAAATTTTTTTACTAATTTATAAGTTAGTATGAGAAGCAGTGTGCTGTAGTTGGAGAAAGCACGGGCCTGCAGTCAGAAGGTCTCTGCTGCTTACCAGCTGCATAAACGCTCTGCTCCCCTGTTGTCTTATCTGCAACATGGGCAGTGTGGGGAAAGAGCTACATTTATTTCAGGAAAGTTGAATTAAATCAGAACTGATTTAAGTAAAACACTTTGACGATAGAAAGCACTCAGTAACTGATCTTGCTGTTATTCTGAGGAGGGACTAGACAGAGCCAGATTCATGAGCATACAACTGGGGCCACACAACGCCTGGTACCTGGCAAGCGCTCTGAACTTGGTTTAAAGCTGGGCTGCGGCCATCTTAAAATGCATAATAATGTTTTAACAAGGGGCTCCACATTTTCACATTGGGACTTGCAAATTACATCACTGGTTCTGAGAAAATACATACACACACACACACACACGCACACACACACACACGGAAAAGACTGAAAAGGAATACATCAAAATCTTAACAGTTTATCTTTGGGTTATTTTAAAGGTGATTTCTATTTCATTACTTATTCTTCTGTAGAGTCTACATTTTCCATTTTGAATATATATTACTTTGTTTCCGAGGGGAAAAAAGTGAACACATGTTCTTTTATAAAACAGTTCTCCCCATTTTGCAGATGAGTGAAACCAAGGTAGCAGATAGATAGGAAATGACTCACACCAGAGCACATTAAGACAAGGATGGGGGAAGCGCACCCCTTCTGGTCCTGCTCCCCTCACAATGGTCTGAGTTACCCAGCGTTTCCAGCATGAATGTCTCTGGGCGTCTGACCTGGTCTGGGGAACCAGCTCCACACTCTGCAGAGGGAGCCCCAGATCCCTGGCCTGTGAGCATGCGCACAGGCTGACTGCTTTCAGAGATTTGAAAGCAGATGCCACAGTTCTGCTCCCAGACGGCTCCCAGCCGAGTTGTGCATGAGGTGGCTGTGCACACTCTAGATGCTGTGAGAAGAGCAGGTAGGACCTGGTTGAGCAACTGAGGGGCTTCCCTGGGGGTCCAGTGGCTAAAACTCTGTGCTCCCAATGCAGGGGCCCCAGGTTCCAGCCCTGGGTAGGGAACTAGATCCCACATGTCACATGCCACAGTGAATATGGAGATCCTGCATGCCACAACCAAAACCAGTGCAGCCAAATAAATAATTTTAAAAAAATGAAAAAGAGCAACTGAGAGCACTGAGCAGTCTTTTCAGTCAGGTTCTTCACACAGAAAATATAAAGGCTCCTCTGAACCTCCCTCCCCACCCCGAAGGTGTCCAGAGGTGAGCAGTATGAAGGAGCAGGGGGTGTGAACACAAGGGATAATCCCACTGTGTTCCCCACAGTTCACAGTATTAAACATCTCTAACAAAATCCCACCAAGATGGTTTCTTTATTTCACGCTCACAAAAGCCCAGCCTCCCCTGTGCTCTGATTTTCCCTCCTGCACTTTCTCTTCCCCTCCTGTGTCTCTTGGCAAGCATCCAAATCAGAATTTTTGGTGCTCTTCCCCACCCCGGCCCCAAGAATGCCTCTTGAAGGTCCTCACAGTTCATTCCTACTTCACCCAACCCTTCCTCCTCCAAGAACCAAGCCTGCTCTCAACAGCCCCCTGAATCTCCACAGACTAGCAATCTTTACAAACCATTAGAACTCATCTCCAAAAAAAAAAAAAAAAAAAGAACTCATCTCTGGTAGAATTTTCTAGGCTCAGACTCGAGGCTCTGGGCTGAGATCAAGAGAATAAAGGAAAGACTCGGGGGAGCTCAACAGCCAGGCTCACGCTGGTGAGAGTCACATGAAAATTAACATTAGCTCCATTATGGAGTCCTTCTCACACCATCCAGGCAGGTAGTTGGCTTTACACCCATGATCTGACTTAGTTTAATCCTCACCATGATCTTGATAAATTAGGTATTAAGGCCCCCCTTCTTACCAGATGAAAGAGGCAAAGTAACATGTTCAAAACACAGGTAGTCAAAACCCACAGAACATGCAACACCAACGCGGAACCCAATTTCACACCTCAGACGTTGGTGATCATGACATGTGACATAGGTTCATTGTTTGTAAAAAATGCACCCGAACAGCAGGGATGTGACAATGGGGTAGACTGTGCTCTGTGTGTGTGTGTGGGCGAGGGGCGGGGAGGTCTATGGGGACTCTCCAAACTGTGCACTCAATTATGCTGTGAACCTAAAGATGCTCTAAAAAACAAAGTCTATTAAACACAGACAGACACAACTAGTAAGGACCAGGAGTTAAAAGTAGGTCTGTCTCCTGCTGTATAGCACACGGAACTCTGCTCAACGGTATGTGGCAGCCTGGATGGGAGGGCAGTTGGGGGAGAATGGATACCTGTATATGTATGGCTGAGTCCCTTCACTATTCATCTGAAACCATCATGGCATTGTTTGCTAATCAGTTATACCTCATTACAAAATAAAAAGTTAAAAAAAAAAAAAAGCAACAAAAGAAAACTAGGTCTGTCTCCTTAGGTGATGGTGAGATACTGTCTTCAAAAACTCGTTGAGCTACATTGCACAGGCAGAAATAATGACAGTGTGTGTGCGTGTGACATCCTATTATAGATCACATTGGTATGTCTGTGTGCATGTTAAGTAGTCACCACGGAGAAAAGAGAAAGAACTGGAAAAGAGAAATCTTAAACTGAGTCCTGCCTCCATCAGGAAAGTAGAGTGATCCTGGGTTGGTCACTCTGATTTTGATTTCTCCATCTGTAAATTGCAACTGGGTCGTTGGGAGGCTCAAGTGAAATAAAGTGTGTACAGAGTACTCTGAAATCATAAGCGACTCTCCCCATATTGGTGCCCCCACATACACACCCATATATACCCACGCACACTCACATGTTCACATCCATGTGACTGAGGGGTAACCAGGAACCTCTGCTTCCACCTTCCCCACTGAGCTGCTGGCCACCTGTAACACGGAGTGGCTGGACTGGCACTTCCACCTCAGTCTGTGAGCTCTGACCTCCAATCTACTCACAACCCGAAGTAGTACCGTTTGAGCCCCCGCCCCTGCCCTTCCCGCTGGTCTCGGGGCCCTGTGCGCAGCCCTTGCACCCTCACCCCTGCTCCCTTGTGGCACCTGCTGGCCTCACCCTCCCCACACCCTACCCAAGTCCTGGTATGACAGTAACATGCAGATGTCACTGTCTGGGGACACTGTCAGCAACGAGGCCCTGTGGACCAGTATCCCACCTGCTGCTGGGGTAAGCAGTCATAATTTTGACTGTGCTTTTACAATCGCCTTCTTCCCCTTATCTCTCTCTCTCTTTTTTTGTCCTATTGTGTCATTTCAAGACTTGAAAAACCCCACGTGATCCTGTGTGACTTGTGATTACACAGCCCCAACATACCCAGAGGTGCTTAGAGGCATATAAACCACGCTACCTGCCTGGAATTCGAGTGGTTCCCAGGAGGCACCTTAGGGATAACTTGAGAAACAGACGGTGGGTCAGCAGGGACAGGAGTGATGTGATCCTAGGGTCCCACCAGCTTCCCTTTAAGCTGCTTGACAGTAATGTCTCTATAAGGTTTCATTTAAGAAAAGATCCCCTTGCTCTGAAGAGTCTGAAGTCTCTCTCTCCTATGACTAAGAAGAGATGAGCTATTCTCACCCCTGAGCCACCAAAAGAGTGCCAGGAGCCTTTTCATCACAGAGGTGAGAGGTGTTTTGTGCCAGTGCAAGGAGAACCAGGTATTAATCATTCACGGAGCTCTGAGTCACTGTTAAAATCCCCGTACTCTGAATGCAAAAGAACAAAGGGGAATTTTACTGACCACAACCAAGAGCATCCCCAGGCCTCCTGGGGCATTCCTGCGAGACCTGCGTGCCCTGGGTTCCTACTCATGTCAAATCAGCCTTCACCTAATGAACATCCATTGTGAGATGCGTGTCCAGGATGGGAATGTTTAATAGTAGTGGCCACTGCTCAGTAATGCTTTGAATATGTGAATTTTGCTTCAGAAGCTCCTGGCTGTTGTGCAATATGGTAGTTACCAGCTACTTAAATGTAAGTGCATTAAAATTAAACAAAATTTAAAATTCAGACTCTCAGTCACACTAGTCACATTTCATGTATATTTCATATTTCGAGTCATATTTCAGTCCCTACATGTGGCTAATGGCTGCTTTCACCAAACTCTGAAGGTGGAAATGCTCTGTTGGATGGTGCCAGAGCAACCCGACCTCATTCTTAATGACCCCTTTGGCCAGCTGGGCTCCTCATCAGTCCCTGCACTGGTGTGTGCCTGCTCAACTGTTCAGTTGTGTCCAGCTCCTTGTGACCCCATGGACTGTAGCCCACCAGGTTTGTCTGTCCATGGGATTCTCCAGGCAAGAATACTGGAGTGGGTTGCAATTTCCTTCTCCAGGGGGATCTTCCCAACCCAGAGATTGAAACTAGGTCTCTTATATCTCCAGCATTTGGCAGGCAGATTCTTTACCACTGAGCCACTGGGGAAGCCCTTAGAGATTCTTAACTTCTACTAAAATTCAGACTTGGATCTGAGATCATATACTGTTACACAGGAAGTGTTCGATATAAACACACTTTAGAAACAGAATTTAAGAGCTTTAGGGATGTTGCTGCTGCTGCTAAGTCACTTCAGTCATGTCCGACTCTGTGCGACCCCATAGACAGCAGCCCACTAGGCTCCTCTGTCCCTGGGATTCTCCAGGCAAGAATACTGGAGTGGGTTGCCATTTCCTTCTCCAATGCATGAAAGTGAAAAGTGAAAGTGAAATCGCTCAGTCATGCCTGACTCTCAGTGACCCCATGGACTGCAGCCCACCAGGCTCCTCCGTCCATGGGATTTTCCAGGCAAGAGTACTGGAGTGGGTCGCCGTTGCCTTAGAGATGTTAGGAATCCTCTTTTGTGACAGCATTACTTTTCACGAAGGAGAATGTAAGATCCAGAGAGGTTCAGTGATGTGCCTGAGAACACACAGTGACTCAGCACACACGATCCCAGGTCACCCAGTTTTCACCCAGGGTTTGTCTCACCAACTCAGCATTAAGGGGTCTCCTCACTGCAGGACCCAATAGCTCTCTGTGCTTCCTACATGGCAAGATAGCCCTAGGGTCTCATTGTGGGCCTCCTACTCCATGACCACTTTCTGAGTTGCTCTGAGTGTTTACTTACATATAAGTTCAAGCACATTAAAAAAAAAAAAAAAATACACACTTTCCAAGAGACAGTTTCCCTAAAAATATCCCATGGGCTTCCCACTGCAGAAGTCACCCTGGCAGTAAAGAGAAACAGACTGAACAGCCTCCGTGTAGGTACAGTTTCAGTATTACAAGCAAAGGTCAGAAGCACTCTTCACTATAACTTAACTTGCCATGCGTGTCTCACAAGGGCATGTATTTTTATTTGATATCATATTATCTTTCCAGGGCTTCCCCAGTGACTCAAATGGTAAAAAAAAAAAAAAATTTGCCTGCAATGCGGGAGATCCAGGTTCAATCCCTGGGTGGGGAGGATCTCCTGGAGAAGGGAACAGTTATCCACTCGGGTATTCTTGCCTGGAGAATTTCATGGACAGAGGAGCCTGGTGGGCTACAGTCCATGGGGTTGGGAAGAGTCAGACATGACTGAGGGACTAGCACTTTCACATCTTTGCAGTAGGGGCTCAGCTGTCACTTCTCCAGTGGGACTAAGACTTGAAAGACCTGGTCTGGCATAAAAAACAAACTTAGAGTAACCAAGGGGGATGGCCGGTGGGGGGGAAGGAGAGATAAATGAGGAGTTTAGATTTAATATATACAGGCTACTATATAAAAATAGATAAACAATAAGGACCTACTGTTTAGCACAGGGAACTATATTCAACATCTTGTAATGACCTATAATGGGAAAGAATCTGAAATAGAATACATGCGTTCAATATCTTGTGATAACCCATAATGGAAAAGAATCTGAAAAGGAACGGATATACGTATAGTATAACTGAATCACTTTCCTGTACCCCTGAAGCTAACACAACATGTAAATTAGTTATGTTTCAATATTCTTAAGGTTATAGAAAATAAATAAATTTTTCTTAAAAAAAAAAAAAGACATGGTCTGGGAACTTGGACCTAGCTGTGATAGTGAAGACTCTAGATTCTCTTCCTGTTTAGAAACAGAAGTCAGCAGATTATACAACCCGAGGGACCCAATCAGGTCCACTCTCTGTTTTTGTAAATAAAGTTTTATTGGAACATGGCAGTAGTTCTTCATTTACATATTGTCTGTGGCTGCTTTCAGGCTGCAATAGTAGAGCTGAGACAGATGTACTAGATGTAACAGAAACTGGAGGGCCTATAAGGGTAAAAAATATTTGTTCTCTGTCCCTTCTATCACTTTACAGAAAAAGTTTGCTGAGCCCTGGTCCAGTCAGAAGAGATAAACCATCTCCCAAATCCTGCTTGCTATTTACTTCCAAACGATGCTTATGAGGTGGGGAAAGTCCAAATCCAGGAAGATCTTGCCAAACCGAAACCATTATTGTAGCCAATTACAGCTGTTTCCTTTTAAAACCAATGTGCTTTTAATAGGGGTTTGGAGGGAAAATATCTTCAGGTGCTTTTCTCTTTTGCATTTTTTTGTTCTGATTTCCCCTCTATTTAGCCAGTTGTGTCATATTGTCTAAAGGATGACTGAGGTTGTTACAAACAGAACTGCAAGGAAAAAAGTAATAATTGATATTTTGCTTCTTACATTCAAAATAAGGTTTTCCATTGAGACTATATTTTTGATAGCCAGGTTTTGTTGAGAATAAGGATTTTTTAAAAATATTAATTTATTTGGCTGCATTGGGTCTTTCTAGGTCGGGGTAGTAGTAAAGAATCTGCCTGCCAATATAGGAGCCCCAGGAGATATGGTTTCAGTCCCTGGGTGGGGAAGATCCCTGGGAGGAGGGAGTGGCAACCCACTCCAGAATTCTTGCCTGGAAAATTCCATGGACAGAGGAGCCTGGCGGGCTACAGTCCATGGGGTCGAAAAGAGTCGGACATGACTGACTGAACACACGTACAACATTAGGGCTTAGTTGTGGCATGCGGGCTCAGTGGTTGCCCCATGGCATATGGAATTTAGTTCCCTGACCAGGGATGGAACCCATGTCCCCCAAGAATGAGAATCGTCTAAATGTCTTTATTTCCTTTTTGAATTATTATCAAGGTGTTCCACATAAGGCAAGTCCCAATCAAACAGAAAGAGAAAGAAGAGAAAGCCCACCTTCTCTGACCCAAAGTTATGTGGGTTATGGGAAGAAGGGAAGCAGAGAAAGAGAAGGCAGGTGTTCAGATGTGAGTCCCAATTTCCCCTCTCTGAGCTGAAATCATGGGTGGGAGCACGACTCTGAATCCAGATCTCCTGGGTTCAAATCTTGGTTCGACCCTGGGCAGCATAACCTCTTTGTGCTTCTGTTTCCTTGTATGTGAAACGGCTTGTGGTATCACCTGCCCTGCTGCTGCTGCTGCTGCTGCTAAGTCGCTTCAGTCATGTCTGACTCTGTGCGACCCATAGACGGCAGCCCACCAGGCTCCTCTGTCCATGGGATTCTCCAGGCAAGAACACTGGAGTGGGCTGCCATTTCCTCCTCCAATGCATGAAAGTGAAAAGTCAAAGTGAAGTCGTTCAGTCGTGTCCGACTCCTAGTGACCCCATGGACTGCAGCCTACCAGGCGCCTCTGTCCATGGGATTTTCCAGGCAAGAGTACTGGAGTAGGGTGCCATTGCCTTCTCCGATCACCTGCCCTGAAGAACTGTAATGAGAACCGAGTGACTGCGTGAGTGCTAAAGTGCTTAGAATAGTGTTGGTCACTTAGTGGCATTGTAGTGGAGATGTGGGGGGTGGATGTTGCTGTAGATTTTGGAAGGAAGGCTCAGCAGATGGTGGACTCTGTCTCTCACTCTCACTTTGGGGTCTGGAAGGAAGTCACCCTAAACTGCCCCCGCACCAACCTGGAGCAGTTCTGTCAAAGCAAATTCTTCACCAGAAGTGGGGATGGGCCTGGCCTT
Organism: Bos indicus; assembly: GCF_029378745.1. Lineage (NCBI taxonomy): Eukaryota > Metazoa > Chordata > Mammalia > Artiodactyla > Bovidae > Bos > Bos indicus. Next base: position 108,042,372 of record NC_091764.1, on the reverse strand, counting down.
CATCAGAAACTCAGGACCAAGAGCCAGGTGTCTGGTAGGAGGGTTTCCAGAGGGAACCATCTTGGCGGGTGGGGAGAGGGGTGAGGAGACCACTGATCTGAGACTACCCGGAGAGGAGCTCGTGGGAGTCATAGCAAGTCTCAGGTGGTCCAGTCACCACCAGAGTCCAGATGGGGAGAGTGAGCAAGGGAGCCCCTGGGGTCCTTAAGAGCAAAGAGAGAAGGACCAGGAGGTACTCTGGCCACAGACACCAGCCACCAAGGCTGTTCAGCAGGAGCCAGGAGCAGAGTCGGGCTCTGCCTAGCAGCTCCAGCGTAGAAACTAGCAGAGATGGACAGGCCATCACCCCTCTGCCAACAAGCATACAGAAACCACACCCCTCTCCTGTGGGGGACGGGAGTGGAAACTGGAAAGACTGTGCATTCTCTTTTTTAAAACAGTTATTTATGTGGTTGTGCCAGGTCTCAGTTGTGGCAGGCAGACTCAATTGCAGCAGGTGGGATCTAGGTCCCTGACCAGGGATCGAACCTGAGCCCTTTGCATTGGGAACGCGGAGTCTTAGCTAGTGGACCACGAAGGAAGTCCCAAGACTGTGTATTCTATCTCGGCTGGACTGTTTGCTATTTAAATTAAATGCAAATGTGTCTCTTAGATTAGGTGGAAATACAGCCCTCATCCCACAGTCCACCCTCCCTCACAGCACCTGTCCAGCAGGAAGGGGACTTATAAACACATTATATCACTTCATACAAGCAGAGAAATTGCCCTTTTACTGCTGTGTTTGAGGGCAGTGGGAGTACACTTGTGACTCTCCCCTTCTCCCCCAACCATTAAACTGGGTTATACATTTCACAGGGCCTCTCACGCCCACACACGCACAAGCTGGTGTCTAAAACCAGCTTTGGGAACAAACCAGAGGCGTTTCTGGCTCTAAGGTAAACAAGAGGAAGAAAATCTTTCCAAAAAAAGACTCATTCCTGGTAGCTTTATTTTAAAAACAGGGGAAATGCAACTCCTTGCATAAACAGAATTTAAAAGTACAACTTCTTCCTCCTCTCTTTCTAACTAATCAAGGGAGAAAATGACAACCGAACTGTCCATACAAATGTATTGTTCACACACTTAGTAGAGTAAGGCTTATGCTTCGGGCCTATTAGGTAAATGACAATTTTTTTAACTTTTCAGGGCAGAGGAAACTAAGGAAAGCGGAAATCCCTGAGCCTTAATCTTGGAAATAAGCTGGAGGCCCCCCGGCCTGGGTGACTGGGGACCATATTTGGCTCCACCAGCAGGAAGCCAGATGGTGTCTTCAGGCTGTTTCTCAATTTCCGGGATAAACCCACAGGATTTCTCTGCCAGGAGTAACACTTGCTAAAAGCAGGATGAGTGACCTCAGATAGCTCCTCTGGGGCATTGGAGCCACTGGGGTCAACGGTGCTGTCGCCACCGACTCAAAAGGCCACCTGCCAACGTGCCACATGCCACTGCCAGGAGCATAAACACACACACACACGTGTATGCACATGTATACTCCCCAGGGGCCGAGGCCAGCACAGCATCCCACATCAGACGGGTGGACAGCATGTCTGTCCCGCCACTGGGAGGTCTCTCCCACCCAGAGGAAACGGCAGAGACCAGACGGCAGGGCCTGGAGCCCACACAGTCTGACCAGCGCCCGGCGGGTGAGAGCAGCAGGATGGAACCAGAAAGAGGGATCGTCAACCCTCAGGTAAGGCCTCCTGGGACAGAGGGGAGAGGCGCCGGGGGCAGAGGAGGATGCTGAGGAGCAAGGATGAACATTCTGGTACTGGATACTCTCCCCTCGCTCCAGTTTATCCCTTTTCTCCCCATCTCCCTGCCGGACTCTCAGCTTGTTCTGAAATGTGTGAGAAAGGGACTGTTTGAATCCCTCTTGGGCTCCGCTTCCTCGTGTCAGTCAAAGTTAATTATGCTGCTTTTACCAGAAGACAATTGCACATCCCTCCCAGCACTTTTCCCCAAACCCCATAGCTTCTGTGAGGGCTGCGGGCAGTTCCGCTCCAGAGAAGAGGAAAGAGAGGAGTTTGGGTTTAGGGAGGGGGCAGCTGGCCAGCTCTGCATAGCACAGGTTGGAAGAAACTGGAGCCGTTCCCCCATCTCCGGATAAAGCTCTCCAGTGAGGGACAGAGTGTCTTCTTCCAACAGTGCAAGATCAGGAGGAGGTGGATACCTGAGGCCCTTCCTAGGGGGATGGGCGTGGGGGGGGTCAGTAAGTCCAGTCCAGTGCCGCAGGAGGAGGCAGAAGGGATCCCGACGAGGAGGGTCAGGTTGCTAGGACTTGTACTTTCTGACTGTTACTGAGCAGAGTCGGACAATAGAGGTTGGATGAGGACTTTTCAGCGTCCAACAACTGAAGGATGGAGGAGTCTGGAGATCAGGAATTTGTGATCATGGGATCTGTTCTTAGAGCAAAATCTTAAGCAGCACCCCAGTACGTGCTTCACATTGAAGCAGAGCTGTAGTGTATGTTGGGCCAGGTTGGGGGGCTCTGCCTTGGTTCCTCCACTCCTGGGACAAAACCACGGAGGTCCTAGAATTGCCTGGAAAGCTGTGTCCAAACCGCTGATGTGGTAGCATCTCGTCTCTGTGTCTTCTTCCTTGTCATCCATCCAGATGTGGTCCCGTCTCAGGGGTGCTGGTCCCTCCGCCAGTAAGGCTCTTGCCCTCGACTGGTTCCCTGACACATGCAGGTCTCAGCTCAAATGCCACTGTGTTGGGGGGACCTTCCCTCCTCCCTCTCAGGAGGAACCTCCCCTGATTTGTCCTCGCGTGTGCGTGTTTAGACGCTCAGTCCTATCTGACTCTTTGCGATCCCGTGGACTGCGGCCTGGAAGGCTCCTCTGTCCATGGGATTCTCCAGGCAGAATACTGGAGTGGTTGCCATTCCCTTCTCCAGGGGATCTTCTAGACACAGGGATTGAACCCAGGTCTCCTTGCATTGCAGGCAGATTCTTTACCATCTAAGCCACCAGGGAAGCAGTTACACTGCCTGTTTATTGCTTACTCAACCTAATCACTCTCATTAGGATGTGAAGTCCAGGCCAGCAGGACCTCCTGTTTATTCACTGCTGGATCCCTAGTGCCCAGGGCTGTACTGGGTACGCAGCCTGTGCTCAGAAAATACCTGTTAAATAGTCTACGGCCATACAACTCTGAACACGCCCCATCCCATCTGATCTCAGAAGCTAAGCAGGGTTGGGTTTGGTTAGTACTTGGATAGGAGAAAATACCTGTTAAATGAACCATGAGTTAGAGGGGATCAACTTTAAGGTCATAAAAGACTCAGGGCTCCAACCCAGATCTCTGACCCAGGGGTGTGCCCTCTTGTACTTCATCTGGTTCTTGCCTCCACTGGATCCTAAGTAGCTGAGGAAGCAGTACTGCTCATTTTCAGTCTCTGAAGAACGAATTTCTTATGTGCAACTGGGCTAAGCTATCCTAAATTACAGGCTAAGGACTCCGCACTTGGGAGAGAGGGGGATAGGGCTACGGGGGAGGCAGGGTCAGCCAGACCCTGACAAATGTCTCCGCCTCTTGCAGGTGACTGACACAGGGGTGCCCTTCTTTCCCTCTCTTAATACACTCTTTTATTCTGGAATCTTAGTCACACTTCCCTCTGGTCATCTTTGTTTATTTGGTTGGTCAGAAGGCTATCCATTAGTTTCCACAAATTCCTGACTGGCTTCTGGGTCACATTAAGTCTTGGATCTTTTAGGAAGCTGCAGTCATCTGAGGTGGCAGGCAGTGGTTAAGGACAGGTGGGGCCTCTGTCAACTGGTAGCAGGATTCCACCCTCTCCTCCCGTGCGGCTACCGCATGGGATCTAGAGGAGCGATGTGTATAAAGACCACAGCATGTCATGTACTGAGTAAACATTTCTTTCTCTGTCTGAGGATGGTTTTCCGGGGGTAGTTAAGCTCTGTTGACTGTAGATCAGCGTCTTATCCATCCATCCAACTGGTGTCTTCTGATCAATGGCCATATACTGAGCTCCCTGCTTTCAAGGTATGGAAAATTCCTCTTATTTCATGAGGTCAGTATAGTGGATTCAATTTCTCCATGAGCTAAATGTTGCTCCAAGACTAATTCTTAAATGTGTAGATGTGTTATTTATTCCAAGAAGGACAGATAGAATGTGAATGACTTACTGTTTTCCAGCCTGATCCCTCCAGTCCAAATTATGATGACATAGTATTTAAACCAGGGCGACTTTTTTTTTTTTATACCATTTTACTTTTTATTTTTTAAATATTTATTCATGTATTTATTTGGCTGCATTGGGTCTTAGTTGTGGCACGTGGGATCTTTCACTGCAGCACGTGGACTTTAGGAGCTGTGGTGTGTGGTGTTAGTTGCCCCGTGGCATATGGGATCTGAGTTCCCCAGCCAGGTATTGAACCTGAGTGCCCTGCATTCAAGGTGGATTCTTAACCATTGGACCATCAGGGAAGTCCCAGGGAAGCTTTTTCTTCATATTTATTTATTATTTTTTTCTTAATATTTATTTTGGGCTGTGCTGGATGTGGGCTGCACGTTGCTGCGCGTGGGCTTTCCTGAGTTTCGGGGAGCAGGGGCTACTCTCTCGTTGCAGTGCTTGGGCTTCTCGTTGTGGGGGCTTCTCTTGTTGCGGAGCACGGGCTAGAGTGTGCAGGCTCAGTAGTTGTGGCGCATGGGCTGAGCATGTGGAACCTTCCTGGACCAGGGATCAAATCGGTATCCCTTGCGTTAGAAGGCAGATTCTTAACCACTGCACCACAAGGGAAGCCCCAGGGCAACTTCCTTGACCATATAAATATTGCTCTCCCCTTTATAATCCTGACCTTAGAGGCTTCACTTATGTTAAGCACCTAGATTAACCCTTATTGACCAATATCCCATCACCAAAACAAACCAAACCAAAGGAAGGAAAATATTTATTAAGCCTCAACACTCAAATAAAGCACCAAAGAAACCATGATACCTGACTTTGGAAAGCTTATGATTAAGGGAAGGGAATACATACAGTCAACTATAATATAAAGAAACTGTTTAGTTAAAACAGTTGTTTCCCAAAGATGTGGTCCAATTACCACCAGCTGGTAGTAAAAGTATTAGCAACGGAGGACAATTTTCTTTTGTCATGGTTTTCATTATAGTTTTAGTGTGTGTTACAGAATATCTAACTAATCCATCAAACCTGTGATTTCAACATTTTTACTGCTTAAGATGAGGCTAAAGCAAGTGGCATGATACGCTTTAAGGCAGACCTTGCGACTGACGTAGGCACATCCTGAATGTTTCAGTCATCGTCTTAATTGTTGAGAAGTGTGATGGCTCGGGTGATATGAATCAGGGGGTGTGTGACTGTGCGTATTGATGGTTTCTTTTCACTAAAACCTGAAATCTTGAATAAAGTACAGCTGAAGTTTGGGAAATGCTGATCTAAAAATCATGAATTTAAGTGTCTGCAATCAGCAATGCAGGTGCTTTCCAAGGCCAGGACCGTGAGCCTGAGATGGGTGCAGTGGGCCAGCTGTGAGGGAAAGGGTGACCGGGTCCTCAAGGCAGACTGCCACTACCCAGGCATCACAGGAACTGCTCCCTCCCAGGCTCTGGACTTGATTGGTTTTCCATCTGCCCCAGCTCCCAGAGTCTGGATGCGTGAACGGCTGAAGACCAGCCCTTTCTTCCCTTTGAACCAGTGATGCGTCCCCACCCAGAGTGTGGAGACCAAGATGCTCTCCCTTCTCCTTCCCAAACTGAGCTCTTCTCCAGCTTGCACATTCCCCTAAATGGATTCAGTCCTCAGCCCCCTTTTTTCCACGTGTGCTGGAGGTGGAAGGAGACAGGAGGATGATAGGAGACAGTCTCCTAACATGAAAGTTGCTCAGTCGTGTCCGACTCCTTGTGATCCCCATGGACTACACAGTCCATGGAATTCTCCAGGCCACAATACTGGAGTGTGTAGCCTATCCCTTCTCCAGTGGATCTTACCTACCCAGGAATCGAACTGGGGTCTCCTGCATTGCAGGCGGATTCTTTACCAACTTAGCTATCAGGGAAGCCCTCAAGACTGGTACATATCAAATGCAAACTCAGTATAGAAGGAGTGTAGTACAGCAAGAGACAGAATGTAATGGGAGTGGAGGTAAAAGTGACTCATGAACAGGAGGGCTAGAAAGTGCTTGGCAAGTATCTTGCAATCGACATCCAGAAAACAATTTGGTCATACGTATCAAGAGGCTTAAAAATGAGCCAGTAATCCCACTTCTAGAATCAACCTAAGAAAATAACCAGACACATGTTCAGATGTGCAAGGATGTTCACTGAAATATTATTCATATAAAAAAAATGGAGTAACCAACAATGAAGGAATGGTTAAATAAATTTTGAAAGTGAAAAGTCAAAGTGAAAGTTGCTCAGTGTCCAACTCTTTGCAACCCCATGGACTATACAGTCCGTGGACTTCTCCAGGGCAGAATACTGGAGTGGGTAGCCTTTCCCTTCTCCAGGGGATCTTTCCAACCCAGGGATCGAATCCAGGTCACCTGCATTGTGGGCAGATTCTTTACCAGCTGAGCCACAAGGGAAGCCCAAAATAAATTTTGACACTTCTGTTAATAGATATGGATGTTGAGGTTTGACAGAAAACAACAAAATTCTGTAAAACAATTATCCTTCAATTAAAAAATAAATAAATATAAAAAATTATATATCATGGAATTTTTTTTCAGTGTTTGGGAAGAATATTTCAACAAATACCAGCCTGAATGTGACAGGGGTTTGGAGGGGAATGGATACGTGTATATCTATGGCTAAGTCCCTTTTCTGTCCACCTGAAACTATCCCAACATTGTTAATCAGCTATTCTCCAGTATGGGGCTTCTCAGGTGGCACTCAAGTGATAAAGAACGCAGGAGATGCAGGAGACATGGGTTCAGTCCCTGGGTTGGGAAGATCCCCTGGAGGAGGGAATGGCCACCCACTCCAGCATTCTTGCCTGGAGAATCCCATGGACAGAGGAGTCTGGTGGGCTACAGTCCAAAGAGTCGCAAAGAGTCGGAAACAAATAAAGTGACTTAATACGCATGCACTCCAATATAAAATAAAAAGTGTAAAGGAAGAATAGAAAAATGCTAACTATATTTTAAGTCAAAAAATTAATTTATAGAGAATGTTTATACAGAACTACATAAACATTTATCCCAAATGCCTAAAAAAAGAATCATATAGGATAAATACATACAGGAAAACTATTCACAAGAAATATACCAAAATGTTAATACTGGCTACTTCTGGCTTATAAATACTTATTTTCTTCTCTTGCTTTTATTTTTACTTTTTATTTCCTTTACACATTTTCTTCTAACCCATATATTATATTTAGAGTAGGAAAAAAAACCCTGCAAGTTAAAAAAGAAAAATAAGAGAAGTAGCTGTGCCTACATGCAAATGAGATTTGTGAACATGAGCCACAGCAGATACATACATACATGCATATTTATTTCCCATCTCTGACTACCATGGAAATAAACAGCTGACTAATCCATGTTAGTTGGTTTCTCCTTTGAAGTGGTTGTCCCACTTTTTAAAATTTTTACGTAGTATTAATATCTCAACTCTAGCTTTTCACATCTGAGAATGTGCTGAGAACAGACTTCAGAAATGTGAGGTCCAGGGACAGGCCTGCAGGCCACTGAGCTCCTTCAGAGGGACACTGTCAGACATAAACGGGGGGGTGGGGGTGGCTGCACCCTGATGGAGTTACATCTCACGCCTGATGACCCCAGCAACACATCCTGCTATCATCCACAGAAGAAAGCAAAAATCACTGTATTACATAGAGAGATACAGAGGTGATAGCTAGACAGACAGACAGATGACAGAAAGATCTGGGATGCATCCTTGGAGGGGCAGTCACTAGGTGGACTCGGAAGCATGAACAGGACTGAGCAGCAGAGAACATTCTAGCTGTGAGGACAGTGTGAACAAAGGCAGGACATCATGGGGCATCTTTGAGGAAGGACAAGTAGCTCAGTTTGTCTAGACTACATGGTGAATGGAGAAAAGACAGTGAGAAATAAGATTATAAAGGTAGGCTGGAACCAGACCATGATGGACCTTGAAGGCCATGTCACCCTCCTCTGGGGTACACTAACCAATGGCTCTGGTGACGGATGATGTTCTGAGCTCTGCAGAAGCACCTGGGCTTTCAGATGGAGGCCCTGGAGAGGGGCCGGCCAGGATGAAAAACGTGGCCATGCCTCCAAAGATCTAACTTCCTCCCAGAGCCGAGTTTAAAATGGCTACCTGCATTGAAATAGGGCAGACCTAGCAGATCCAACAGAATGAAGGCCTTGTTTATAGAGGAAAAAACTGAGGTCCAGAGACACATGATATTCAGCTGGACCTTAGAATCCTCATGCACACAATCTGTCCACGTCAGCCACCACATTGAGCCAAGTGTCCGATGGACAGCAGACAACACTTCAGTAAATACGGTGTCTGCTGACTAACTACATGCTCAATCTGCAGGCACAGTGAAAGGGTCCTTCAAATACACCAACCAAATAATCCTCCTACCCACCCATCGACCATGACTCCGCCTTTAATGGGGAACAAGCTAAAGCTCAGGGAGGCCAAACACAGCATCAGGGCAGGAGGGTGGCAGGGCCAGGGCTCAAACCCAGGTCTTCTTTCTGCGCTGCTCTGGCTTGGTGGTTTTCAGATGTGGTCCTGGGGCAGCCGCCTCCAGTCACTTGGAAGCTTGTTAGAAATGCAAATTCTCAGTCCCCACTCCAGACCGTCTGGTCAAAGCTATGGTTTTTCCAGTGGTCATGTATGGATGTGAGAGCCGGACCATAGAGAAGGGTGAGCTCCTTCGAACTCTGGTGCTGGAGAAGACTCTTGAGAGTCCCTTGGACTGCAAGGAGATCAAACCAGTCAATCCTAAAGGAAATCAACCCTGAATATACATTGGAAGGACTGATGGTGAAGCTGAAGCTCCAAAACTTTGGCCACCTGATGCGAAGAATTGACTGGAAAAGATCCTGATGTTGTGAAAGAGTGAAGGCAGGAGAAGAGGGCAACAGAGGACAAGATGGTTCGATGGCATCACCAACTTAACAGACATGAGTTTGAGCAAACTCCGGGAGATAGTGGAGGACAGAGGAGCCTGGCGTGCTGCAGTCCAGAGGGTCACAAAGAGTAGGGACAAGACTTAGTGACTGAACATCTCCATATTTACAAGATCAGAAGCCCTGGACATGAGGCCCAGCAATCTGTATCCTAGTACATTCCCTGCTGATTCTGATGGACGTGAAGTTTCAGAGCCACTGCTTACAGACATGGCTGATTGATGTTGGGGCACAGGGGGGTGGGGGGCGTGTGGGGAGATGGCATAGAGGCTCCAAGGCTGGCCTCCTTTCTCCGAGGTACTCCTAGATCCATGAGCCCAGGGGAAGCACTCACACCTGACCTGCAGGGAGCAGCCCGCCCAGGGTCCGGAAAAGATGGGGGCAAGCCCAGGGCCCAGGCTGGAGCGGATGCCAGGGAGGGGGGCTGTCAGTCTCCTTCTGAACCTTCTGAGAGCACAAAGGCCTCAGCCCCCGAGTCTAAACTTCTTGTTTCGAGGCAGACACCACTGCACTGTCACTGCTGCTGCCTGCCTGCCACTCACCTGGGGGATTTACACCCACTCTGATGAGAGACGCATTGGGGTACTGCAGCCCGGGAGAGAGGTGTCAGGCAGGCCCACCCTACCCTGGGAAGACTAAGCATGATGAGGAAACTGTGAAGACGGATGTCTCTCTTCTGTCACCCAGCCCTGCCTCTCACACCAGGAGGGCAACTCCAGGCAAGAGTGGGGACTTCCCCCTGGGCACTCCACACTGCCCTGAGTGGGGGGCTCATGCTTTCTCTTGGGGTGGGGAAAAAAAAGCCCAGGGTCTTGGGGACAGGAGGAGGAAGGGCAGCCAGATGAGGTCATGCAACGTGGAGTGTCTCTGCAGAAGGGCTGCAGTGTCCCGGACAGCCAGCCTCAGAGCTGGGCGCTCGCCAGGCCCCACGCCAGGAAAATGGAAAACCCGTGGGCCTGGCCGAGGTGAACTCCCTGTTTCCACAGCCCCCATCCAGGAACCGGGGGAGTTCCCCGCCCCAGGTGCAGGGTCAGGCTTCGGTCTTTGTTCTGCGTGCTTGCCTGGGCACCAAGTCCAGGGACCCGAAGACTGCCCGGACGCAGGTTCTCAGTCCTCCTCTGCACACAACTAGCTAGTCTCATTCACACAACTGGGAACTTTCTCCTTCAGCTGCAGTTTCCTAGAAATGTGGCCGCCCCGTGTTATGATTCAGACAGGGCTCAGTCCCTAGGGGTGCCAGGGCAGGGCGGGGCTGGCAGCGCTGGACCTTCGGGTCACGCCCTGTCTCTGCCTCTCTGGTTTTCACAGAAATCCACACAATTGAATGCTCATCCACACCCCTTGCTGTGAACGGTTTTCAACAGGGTGAGGGCTGGGAGTGGGGAACAGAGATCTTGCTAAACCCATGATCGCTCTGTTGCCACAACAGTCTCTGTGAACCGGATTCTGGCAGCAGCTCCAGGCAATCACTGGCCAGACAGCCAGTGCCCTCCCAGTCCCATGGGCCTCCAGGGGCTATGGGGCTCAAGGAACAGAAGCTTTGGACTCTGTGAAAGCTGAGCTTTCTCCTCCCCAGAATCTGACAGTTAGGGGACGCAGCTTGAAGAGGAGGCGGGGGTGGGGTGGGGAAGGAGAGCAGAGGGTGGACAAGCTTCAGTTTAATACAGTGTCCACTGGTGTCCCCAGACCCCAGGAGTCCAGGATTGCCTGTGCTGTCCCCACAGGCATTTCACAGTAATAGCAGCCTACAGGAGACCATCCTTGTGAGGGACAGAGGAAAAGAGAGGCCGAGGGATGGAGAGACAGGGCAGAGGGGAGCCCTGTTGCCGCCTTTTCCATCCTCCACAGGAGGGACCTGCAGTATTTTTCCTCCTCCTGTAAGGAGTCAGCACCCTCCCCCGCCACCCCAATGTGACCTACTTATCTACTCCCTTTATAGGGAGGGACCCTGGACAGCATCCCAGTCCAGGGCAGGGCTGTCTGAGTCTCAAAAAGACGAGTTCTCTAATAAGAGAAATCCAGACGCTGTAAGTGGGCTTCCCTGGTGGCTCAGATGGTAACGAATCTGCCTGCAATGTGGGAGACGTGGGTTCGATCCCTGGGTCGGGAAGATCCCCTGGAGAAGGGAATGGCAGTCCACTCCAGTATTCTTACCTGGGAAACACCGTGGATAGAGGAGCCTGGAGGGCTACAGTGCATGGGGTCACAAAAGAGTTGGACACGACTGAACAATGAATACTAGACCTGTAAGGTGGTAGGGAGGTTGGACAAGGCTGGTAAGAAGGAGGATGGAGGCTGGTGGCTCCCAAGGACAGTGCTCATCTGTGGCTGCTGGCCATCAGGCCCAAGTCACAGCCTGACTAAGGGGAAGAGATATGGGGCCCGAAGGAGTGGCCGGGGCAATCGAGGGAGTGCACAGACTCAAGGGAAATCGCACAGAACAGCCAGCTCCTGCAGGTTCTCCAACACACTGCCCCGAGAGCATTGACCTGAGGTATCTCACCTCTGAGCCCGTTTCCTTATCTGCAAAACAGGGATAATAATTTCTACTTCAGACGACGATGAAAAGAGAAATTATGTAGCCCACCCTCAGTTCCTTCCTAAAGAAAACTCGACTAGGTCTCAGAATAACTGCACCCTCAGGATAACAGCGACCCAGCAAGGAATCTGAGGCTCAAAGAAGTTAAATCATTTATGCAAAGTCACACAGCCAGGAGCAGAGCTGAGGTTCACGTTCCTGACTGTCTGCTCCAGACATGTGCTCTCAAATCCCACCCCAACCCCCACCAGAATATCACTGGCCTTAATGAGAAAGGGTTTGGCAAAACCCATGTCCCCACATCTTAAGTAAATTTAGAATGCTGAGTCAGATTGGGGCTGGAGGAATCAAAGACTAATTGGCTTGTATAATGCTGTGGCTTTATCCTCTTGCCTTCTGGAGGCTGTAAGCGGCTATCTGCTCTCAAGCCGCCGGGCCTCCAGCCTGGCCTCCCTCCAGCCCTTTCTTCTCACTGCAGCCACAGAGAACACTGTCCTGCTTCTAGCCGTGGTTCCCGGCTGCCCTCAGGATCTCATCCAGACCCAGTGCGGCCAGGGCCCAATCTATCCTCAGTAGGTCCTAGGCCAGGGGGAGGCAGCCCTATCCTGTTTTTTATCAAATGTACCAAAATATACCCATGCTGCTACAGTTGTGTCCCCGACTCTTTGAGACCCCATAGATGGCAGCCCATGAGGCTCCCCCGTCCCTGGGATTCTCCAGGCAAGAACACTGGAGTGGGGTGCCATTGCCTTCTCCAATGCATGAAACTGAAAAGTGAAAGTGAAGTCGCTCAGTCGTGTCCGATTCTTAGTGACCTCATGGACTGCAGCCTACCAGGCTCCTCTGTCCATGGGATTGTCCAGGCCAGTGTCCTAGAGTGGGGTGCCATCGCCTTCTCCCAAAATATATCTTTGCTGCTGCTGCTGCTGCTGCTGCTAAGTCGCTTCAGTCGTGTCTGACTCTGTGTGACCCCATAGATGGCAGCCCACCAGGCTCCATTCACTAAATACAAATGCTTTCATGTAAAAAAATTTTTTGAAAGGCTTTTTAATCATTTGAACCTTGAAAAATCAATTTAAATACTCAGTTTTCATACACAGGTGCTAATACATTTTTTCAGGCCTCAGATATTTGGGGTATTTGGAAAGTGCATAAGTACTACATGTACATGCCGGTCACCTCTGACTCTGTGACTCCAAGGACTGTAACCCGCCAGGCTCCTCTGTCCATGGGCTTCTCCAGGCAAGAATGCTGGAGTGGGTTGCCATTCCCTTCTCGAGGGGATCTTCCTGACCCAGAGATCGAACCCTCATCTCCTTTGGCTCCTACATTGGCAGGCTAGTATTGTGCACATGGTGCCTAAGGGCTGAAGGAGCCGTCTGTGCAGCGCTGGGGCCACCCCCCACCAGGCCTTTGTAAAGACTGTTTCCTCTGCTTTTGTTTTTCCTTCTATAAATGTAAATGCTCACACCATTGTCCCCTCCCACACTGCTCTGTAGTTTATTTATTTTGATCCAAGTTCACAGATACTTAACCTCTCAGTTTCCTTGTGTGTAAAACAGGAATTATAGTGACAACCACTTCGTGGGGCTTTTAAGAGGACAAGTTCATACATAAAATGAGATTCATGAACCATCACCTGGAAGCATGTTAGAAATCTCAACAAGATCCCCCTGAGATTCAAATGCCATTTCAGTTTGTGGAGCCCTGCGATAAAGCACTGACCACAACGCCTGTTACATGATAAAAACTCAGTGACAACTGTGTTGATCACTATCATCATGACTACTAAAGGTCAAGCTTTTACGGTTGTCTCCAGTTTCCCTGTTTGACTTATTTTTAACTCCCAAACTCTAGTTCAGTGGTTCTCAAATGGAGTTCCTGGGGAACACTGGCCTCCCTGGCTCATCCCAGGTGAACGCAGAGGCTGCCATCAAGAGGTGCTTCCTGCTCTCAGGCAGCTTCCCTCCATCTGCAGGAGACCCAAGGATAGAGGCAGCTGCAGCAGGGCAGCAGCCGGGGTGAAAAGGGCTGCCAAGGTGCTCAAGGAGGCAGCTGATCCAGGCGGGGGCCAGTGGGGGTTGGGGGGAAAGGCAAGGAAAGTTCTATTTAATCTAAGAGCTGAAAGATGAGCTAGTAACCCAGGATTCTCCCCCAAAGTGGCAATGTGGTCAGCACTTAAACAGTGGACTGACTGCTCCCACAGTGTGAGAGGGGCTTTAAAGACTAACTTTGCTCCAAGGAGCAAAGCCCCATCGTGTGTGTGTGTGTGTGTGTGTGTGTGTGTGTGTGTGTACGTGCACACGCGCTCAGTCATGTCCAGCTCTTTTCCAACCCCATGGACTGTAGCCCGTCAGATTCCTCTGTCCATTGGACTTCCCAAGCAAGAATACTGGAGTGCGTTGTCATTTCCTTCTCCAGGGGATCTTCCCAACCCAGAAATCAAAGACGCATCTCCCGCTTGGCAGGTGGATTCTTTACCACTGCTCCACCTCAGAAGCGGGTAAGACATATTGTGGATCTAGATCCACTGGCTTTGCAGTTTCCTCCCCCACGCAAACAAGGGAGCCCTGAGGGCTTGAGTCTGAACCCTGTACGTAGTGTGCCGGTATGAAGCCCAGTTACTTATAATTAATTCTGGCTTCTTTGCAAACCAACCCTCAGTAGAAGCAGAACTGTTGTTCTGGGCACCTGGGGTTCCTCAACTGCAGGATGAAAACAATGATCCGCCCCTACAGGATACCTGTAGGGATAAAGTGGGAGGTCCCCTCCCAGGCCACACAGCAAGACAGAGGCAAGTTCTGTCTTAAGTAGCAGAGTTCGGCTCTTGAGTAGCAGCATCTGGGCCCGCGCGGGCTGGATGTAAATTTCTTTGCAAGTACATTTCTTCCGACGTGTACTTGCAAAGACCATCCCACCCCTGCCCCAGTCCAGACTGCGGGGCTGAGAGGCTGCAACAGCCAGTCAGCAAGCAAGATGCGGGGTGGTCAGCGGGGGCCAGCGAGGGTCTCGGGTAACTGGCTGGTTCTGGAGAGAGGAGAATGGGCGCTGTTTCCCGTGCCTGACAGTCCCTGACGGATGCTCTGAGGGCTCCAGAGCAGACACGGCCCAGTGCGGACGCTCGCAGAGGCCCCGTGAAAAGAGGAATATTCGTTACACCACTTGCTTTACACGCAGTGCACTACAGAGGGCCTTTCCCGCCCCACGCGCCACGAGAGGCCAGCGCGCAGGGCCAGATTGGCTGAGAGGAGTAGAGCCGCCGCCGATTGGCTGAGAGGAGGCAGGGCCGCCGCCGATTAGCTGAGAGGAGGCCGGGACGTCGCCGATTGGCTGCAAGGGGCCGGGCCGCCGCCGATTGGCTGAGAGGATCCCGCAGGACCACTCTGCGGGCCCAGCAGCACAACCGCGAGGTCAGCTGACTTGGTGCGGCTTCGGGAGGAAGCCGCGATGCGGCGCTGGGCGGGCGGTGGGTTTGGCCTTGAGCTTTTGTTACGTGGCTTTATCGCTTCCTTCCCCTGCTGAAGGCCGAGGCCAATCCTCACCCTTTTCTGGAGCAAAACACCCCCTCCCCACTTGGCGGCTCCAGCCTGATGGTAGAGGACCCCTTCACTTGGGGCGGGCGGACGCGCTGACCGTGGAACCGCCGGGGCTATTTCGGTTCCTTCTCCGCCCCGCGGCCTGGGCTTCCTGCTGAGTTTCCCTGCGCTTCCCTTAGCTCACCAGTGACCACAGACGCCGCTTTCAGAGAACTTGCTTTATGTCAAACAGACCATTTGCGTCTTGTTTGCGTCTTTTTTTTGTCTTTTTTTTTGGCCTGATTTTTTAGGGCAACGGTGCGGATATCCTTACCCATTCCCCCTCCCCCTATTACAGGTGAGAAAACATGCAGTTCAGAGAACTTAATTTGCTGAATGTCACAGCTCGGAAGTGGTTCAGCTGGGGTTCACCTCCTTGGCTGGCTGGCTGCAGCACTGTGCATTTTTCCCCTGCACTGCTCTCCCTCTGGGTAAGGCCAAGCCAGGACCCTGCTGAAGAATGGTGGTGGTCTGCCAGATTCTACCCTTGAGTCACACTGTCTTCAGAGACATTTGCAGGGGTGGGGTGGGGTGGGCAGGCTAGGAAATAAGCTAGCTCTAAGGAATTGTTGGAAAAGATTTCCCCTGGAGCCTGTTTTCTTCAGCGCAGGGATCTAATCAAAACGAGTGATCTGGAATTCTTTCTTGGCTTCTGTGAGGAGCGTCCTGGTTTAAGGCACGTTCCTCCCCGCATCCTCATGCCCCTTCCTGCCCCCTGACCCAGCAGAGAAAGGTAAGGCCCCGCATGTGTCTAAGGCCTCTGCCACTGAAGCTCATCTGCAAATCAGGCATAAAGGTCGGGAACCCAGAGAAGGAGAACGCGAGGCTTGGGCACAATCTGCTTCCAGTGCTCAAGAGTGCCTGAGAAAGACAGCCGGGTCCTAGGTCCTCTCCTACTTGTCCCCTTGTAGTAGACACATCTCACATTCCCCTGGAGAAACCTCTTCCCAGGGGTAGGGCAGAATAGTGTGAGAAAGTGGCAGCTTTAAAAGTCAGATACATTGTACACCTGGAAGACAGGGTTTTTGTGTTTTGATGGGACATCTGTAAGGCCATGGCTGGTCTTTACTATTTAAAAATAGTACAAGCAAATCGCCAAGTAATTCCACCTTGTAAACATAAATACATAAGAGAGAAGCTAGACAAAGGGGATGCAAACAACTTATGCATATCCCTTCTTATCTCTTGTCCAAGCTCCAGCCCTCCATCCAGCAGGGATGGGTGGGGGCATCAGCAACTTCAGAGCTACAGAGAGGGTGGGGCGGGGGGTGATTCTCCTTCTACATGGAAGTAAAATGATATGAACAGGGTATTCAACAGGTAAAAATACCGTTAAAAGACAAGGAGGAACAAAAAAGTTATCAGGCACCTGAGGTGAATTGATGGCTGTAGTTGAAGGCCCTGGAGCCAGAGAGGGGGAGGTCTGAGCCCATAGTGCTGGGGCTCCAGTATTGTATTTAAAAAAAAAAAAAAAAACTTTTAACTTTTCTCAGGTGGGAAGCTAATCCCTACCCTTTTGTAAAGCTTCAGTTTCCACGTTTGTAAAAGGACTTTAGATAAGATGGTTCCTAAGCTGCCACACATCTGGAGACTCCTGATTCTGCAGCACCCAGATATTTTCATTAAATGATGCTCGCCTCCTCCATCTCAATAATGTGTGAATCATCTGACTGACTGCTCAGCTTCCCTGCCTTATGAGATCACCCCTGCCTGTTCCAATGCATTTGGCTGCCAGAGAGCAAACATTCCATGTGTGAGCTGGGGCTACATGTTGTTGTGATGATAGATCTGGCAAATTTGAGGCATGTGAGTTTAATGTGAAACAGCACAAAATGCAGTCTCCCGGGGGCCTGGGCCTGGTGCAAAGCCCCCTGATTCACTTGCAGGGGGTGTTGGTTGTCATGTGTTGGGGCTTGGAGGAGCCCAGAACCATCCACCTACCTATCTACCCTCCTCAAAAAGTTGTCCAGTCTACCCTCCCCTTCCATCGGGTAGGGTTCATTATGCCCATAATCATCAGCCTTGCCTGCTAAGCCAAAATTCTACTTCATAGAACCCTGGGTCTCTTCATTGCAGGCAGATTCTTTACTGTTTGAGCCACCAGGGAAGCCCCTTGAGAATCCACTGTTGGGGCTAAAGTTGTCCTCAGGAGGCACTTGCTAGAAAATCTGTGTACACCACACACGAAAACACAATCATGCTTCCCAGATAGCACTAGTGATGAATCCGCCTGCCAACGTTGGAGACGTAAGAGACACGGGTTTGTTTCCTGGGTCGGGAATATCCCCTGGAGAAGGAAACAGCAACCCACTCCAGTATTCTTGCCTGGGAAATCCCATGGATAGAGGAGCCTGGTGGGATCCATGGGGTCACAAAGAGTCGGACGCGACTTAGCAACTAAACAACAAACACAGTTGTGGTAGATGGTCATGCTCTCTCAGTAACCACCCACAAACAATTTCCAGAAGGTACCAGGAACCCCTTATAGGAACCTCACACCTTCAAATCCACAGATGAAGCCACAGGTTAGGGTGGGAAACAGGATTCTTCTTTGCAGTTAATTGTCACACAGTGTTCTGAGTGCCATCACTGAGCGTACGAAGGAGAAGGAAGGGAAAGGGTGCGGAAGGGGCACACGTTTTAACACGTTCAGCACAGTGGTCAAGAAAGCAGGCTCTGGCTCTGGATGGCTTGGACTTGAATCCTGGGTCTTCCATTTCCTTGCTGTGCTGTCTAACCTAAGGCAAACTATTTAACCTCTCTGTGCCTCAGTTTCTTATAGGATTGTTATGGGGGTGAAATGAATGAATTCTGGTGAAGCACTAAGAAATGCCTGCCCCATGTAAGTGCTCTATGAGTGTGACCATTATTGTGACAAGTCCTCCACTAACGACCTTACACATATCATTTCTTTAACAACCATTTCTTTTGAAAAGGAAAATCCAGGAAATAACTGCGTTCTACACTACTTACAACAATGTCTGTGACTGGGGGTGTATGTGAGAAAGGAAATAAACAGATATTTGGACCAGCCCTTGTTTCTTCTGTTAGTCCTTTCTATAATATATAAAGTGTTTCTTTTTTCTTTTTAATTTATTTTTATTTTTGGCTGCACTGGGTCTTCGTGGTTGTGCAAAGGCTTCTCTCTAGTTGTGGCAAGCGGGGGGCTACTCTAGTTGTGGGGCAGGGGCTTCTCCTTACCTACGGTGGCTTCTCCTGTTGCAGAGCACAGGCTCTAGAACACACAGGCTTCAGCAGTTGCAAGTGCTTAGGCTTGGTCATGGTGATGAAGAGGTTTAGTTGCCCCTCAGCATGTGGGATCCTCCCGGATCAGGGATTGAACCCATGTCCCCTGTACTGCAAGGCAGATTCTCAACCACTGGACCAACCACCAGGGGAGCCCCCATAAAGGGTTTCATACAATGCCTGATTGCTTTTCTTTTTACTTCTGACATAATAATATGAATTGGAAATCTTTCCATATCAGAATGTGTAGGACTATCTCATTTTTTTTTTTATCTCATTCTTTTTAAATGCTGCACAGTATTACACAGTATGGATATACAATAGATTATTTATCCATTCTCATATATTTATTGGGCACCTAATATTTACTGTGTCCATACAGGATGTGAGAGGAAGCATAGGTGGCAAAGTCACACAGAGCATGTTCCCCAAGAAGCTTGTGATTTTTGGGGGAACCCAGGACTTGGGTGAAATAATCAGAGACCAATACAAGAAGGCATGTGATAAAATATTCAACTGAATTTAAAATTTAAGTGTCCATGCTAGTGATTTAATAGGAATTACAATAGATTGTAATGATGCAGCTGAGGGCCTGCCTCCTGGAAGCCTTGGCTGGGAGGGACAGAGAGGAAATTTACCCATTAGTTCTTCCAGCCTCACTGAAAGATTACTCAGGGCAGGAAGGACACGCCTGCACTCCCTTACAAGCTGCAACACAGCAGCACTGGTGTCCCAGCTGGAGGTGGAATGCAGCAGGCCTGGTGGCTCCTGCAGCTCGCAGGCGTGGGCAGCCCTTTGCTGCCGATGTGCTTCCGGGGGCTGTCCTCCCCTCCACCTTCTGCTGGGGGCCCGTGCTGCTCTGCTTGAATCCCAGGGGGTGCAGACCCCTCCAGGCACAGCAAGTCTGTTCCAGGAGCCAGAACGAGAGGCCCTCTGTCCTCTGTCTGGCCTTGCTTCCAGGGTCGTGAGAATAGCTGCCCCATAGGCCGGACTGGGGATATTCTGTGTGTAGGTACTCGGAAGCTTTTGCCAAGGTTGTATTTCTTTTACCCCACCCCTGAGCTCAAGTCACTACCTAAATCAGTCACACTTGGCTGCCTCAGAGAATTAGGGGGTGTTAAAGCCTACACTTGACATTCCTTCTGCAAGGCCCTACCCAGCGGCCTTTTAATACCTTAGTGGTGGTAAATCTTTTAACCTCAGCCTTGACCACTTACGCTTCCACACATGCCTCTGTGTTGACAAAGTCAATAGTCTATGAACAGAGAAATATTTATTAGGCACTTACTATGGATTTAGGTCTGTACAGAGCCTGGGGTTTGGGGTGTTGGGGGAGGGAGGGTTATAGGAAAAGAGAGAGGTGGTCATGCTATAAGGGCTTAAAACTTCAATGTGCAGAGAAGCACAACACAGTAGATCCACAAGCGATCAAAGTGGGTGGTGTGGACAGACTGCTGAGGGGGAGCAGAGAAGCCACCCTGGTGGAGTGGAGGGCCTCTAGCCAGTCGCTTTTGACGGGAGCTCTATTCTCACTTCCTAAAGAATCCACGTCCTGGGACTTCCCTGGTGGTCCTGTGGCTAAGACTCCGAGCTCCTAATGCAGGAGGCTGGGGTTTGATCCCTGGGCAGGGAACCAGATCTGCATGCTACAACGAAGATGTGGCACAGCCAAATAAATAGATGAATATTAAAAAGAAAGAAAGAGTCCACGGCAGTTCCTCCAGGGAGTGAGGTCAGTAAGACAGGATGGCCCGATGTGGCAAATAGATCCACATTCTGTTCTCGGGGTCACAGAGAGTCAGCGTTTCCCCCTCATCTGAATGACTGTCCCACTTTTTCCTCTAACTTTTAATTTTCCAGTACAGGAAAGTGGAAAGACTTGTACAATAATATCATTAAACTCTTCACCTACATTCATCAACGCTGTCATAAGTACTTTATCTCCTTCCGTAGATATACATTTCCTCCCTCAGTTGGAAGTAAGCTGCAGATACCATCCCTAAACACTTGATGTAGATCAGCTTTCATAAATATTCTCCTACACAGCCCCGGTGTCACGTTCCTTCTAAAGAAATTCAACATTGATATAAAGCTCATATTCATCTTTCCTAATTGTCCACACAACGACCTCTATTTGTAAATTAAAATGTAATCAAGGAAGGACTTCCCTGGTAGTCCAGTGGCTCCAACTCTGGGCTCCCAATGTAGCTGGCCTAGGTTGGATCCCTGGTCAGGTAACTTATTAATAGATCCCACATGCTGCAACAAAAATCAGGCGCAGCCACATATAAAAAAAAAAAAAAAAAAAAATATATATATATATATATATATATATATATAATGAAGGATTAGTCATTGCATTTGGGTGTCCTGTCTCTTACAACTCCTCCCATTTGTAACAGGACCCAATTCCCTTTTGTTTCCCTTTCATCATCTTGACATTTTTGAAGAGTATAGGTCAGTCACTCTGGTGAATGACCCACGGTTTGGATTTGTCTGATGGTTTCCTCATGATAGAATTTATATTCTTTTTCTTAAAATAGTGGTGGTTTAAACATCTATACCACAAAATTTACCATTTTAACCATGCTGATGTGTCAATTCAGTGGCATTAAATACATTCATAACAGGGCACAGCCATCACCACTGTGTTTCCAGAAGGCTTTCATCATGTCAAACAGAAATTCCATACCCATTCAACACTAACTCCCAGCTCCTGGCAACTGTCATTCTACTTTCTGTCTCTGTGACTTTACCTTTCCTAGGGTCCCTCACATAAGTAGAATCATACAATATTTGTCCTTTTGTGACTGACAGTTCACTTAGCATAATGTTTTCAATGTTGCAGCATGAGTCAGAATTCCCTTCCTTTTTAAGGCTGAGTAATATTCCATTGTATGTCTGGACCACGTTTTGTTTGTCCATTCATCTGTTGACAGACACCTTGGGTAGCCTCCAACTTCTGGCTGTTATGAACACTGTGGCTATGATCACTGGGACACAAGTATCTGTTGAGTCCCTGCTTTGAATCCTTTGGGGTTAGGATTGAAATTCCACCTGGGAGAGGAATTGCTGGATTGTATGTGGCTCTGTTTCTCTTCTGGAGGGACTGCCTGACTGTTACCCACAGCAACTGCATCATTTTATATTCTCACCAGCTTGTGATTCTCCTGAGGCTTGAGATTTCATGATTTCTCCACATCCTTGCCGGAGAAGGCAATGGCAACCCACTCCAGTACTCTTGCCTGGAGAATCCCAGGGACAGGGGAGCCTGGCGGGCTTCCGTCTATGGGGTCACACAGAGTCAGACATGACTGAAGCGACTTAGCAGCAGCAGCAGCAGCCACATCCTTGCTCTTTTTTTGTATTTATTTTTTATAATAGTCATCCTACTGGGTAAGAGGTGGTATCTTTTTGCCATTTTGATCTCAGTTCCCTAATGCCTAATAATTTTGAATGTCTTTTTATGTGCTTATTGACCATTTGTGTATCTTTTTTGGAGAAATGCCTATTCAAGCCATTTGTCCAGTTTTGAATCAGGTTGTTTGTTTTTGTTTGTCCTTTAGTGCATAAAAGTTCTTAATTTTGATGGAGTTGAAATTATCTATTTTCTTTATTACCTATTTGTTTGTGTTTTTGGTATCATATCTTGGAAAGTATTGCCACATCCAATGTCACAAAGATTTCCTTCTGTGTTTTCTTCTAAGAGTTCTATAGTTTTAGCTCTTAAGTTTAGGTCTTTGATCCATTCAGAGTTAATTTTTGTGTGTGGTATAAGGAAAGTGTCCAGTTTCATTCTTTTACATATAAGCATATCCACTTTTTCCAGTTTGCTGAAAATACTGCCCTCTCCCCATTGAATGGTCTCAGCACCTTTGTCAAAAATAAATTATTTCTGACTCTCTACTCCATTGGTCTATATGCTTGCTCTGTTCCATTTTAAGACATATATAGTTTCTTCCAATCTCCTTCTAATACTTGTATCCACTCCCTCAAAGAGGAGAATGAGGAGGAACAGTCTTAACCTCAAAGGAATTTAATGTTAGGGGGCCCTGGATTTGAATGCCAGCATGAGTACAACATTCTCAAGGTGCCCAATTTTCCGATAAGCATCCAAATTGTCAGTGTTGAGCAAGCTGTTTATTCTATCTGAATCCATCCACTTACTATCTTGGGCACAAACATTCTCTACATTTTTTTTCCCTGTTACCAAACTTAGAGGACCCAAATATGCTTCGAGTTATGTTGTTTTGAAATTCCACACAACGGGGACGAGACTGGTGTTGTATGTGTGTTTAGCCTTTAACTCACAGAAGTAGGAGGATGACAACGAACCAGCAGTTATTTACTTTGTGTGGAGCGCTGTAACATTAAACCCATACTCGCGGTAGCATACAGTGCAGTTGGAGACGCACTGTGTGTGTGTGTGTGTGTGTGTGTCTTGAAGAGTACTTGGAGATGGGAGAGATTAAAATGGAAATAGTTGGGAAAATCTCCAAAGGTGGGGTCTTCAGGGGATTGGTAGAGGGGAAAAGTAAATTAAGATTCAGGGTAAAGGGCTTCCCTGGTGGCTCAGTGGTAAAGAATGTGCCTGCCAATGCAGGAGACATGGGTTCAGTCCCTGGGTTGGGAGGATGCCACGAAGCAACAAAGCCTGTGTGTCACAACTATTGAGCCTGTGCTCTAGAGCCCAGGAGCTGCAAGTCCTGAAGCCCATGTGCCCTGGAGCCCGAGCTTCTCAACAAGAGAAGCCACGGCAGTGGGAAGCCCATGCACTGCAGCTAGAGACCAGCCCCAACTCCCTGCAACTGGAGAAGAGCGCTCACAGCAACAAAGACCTAGCACAGCCAGAAATAAATGAATAAGTAAAATTAAAAAAAATTGGGAGTTGAAAAGTGGTCAGTATAACCAAAGAAGCAGACTCACAGATACAGAGAAAAACCTAATGGTTACCAGCGTGGAGGAGGGACAACATAGGCTGGGGGAGTGGTCGGCACAAGCGACTGGGTGTGCAGGAGGTTCGAGGGTGTATTGTACAACGTGGGGAATATAGCCAACACTTTGTAATCAGTGTAAATGGAAAGTAGCCTTTAAAGCCGTATACAAATAAAAAGTTATTTGAAAAAAAAAGATTCGAAGTTGAAAGTGAAGGATACTGGGTATTGCAAAGGCAGGAAGGAGTGAGCCCTCTGGAGACGTGAGAAGGGCAGCTGGACTAGATGGGCAGGTGTGTAGGAGAGAACTCGAGTGGGTGGCTAGGGGGTGCGGTACGCTAAGTTATGTAGGACTTTAAATAACCAGACAAAGGAATGTGCACTTGATTTATGTAGACAGCAGGTCACCCTTAAAAGTTCTTAAAAGGTGTGACTAATTTTTTGAATAGGAGTGTGGGGCCCCTTATAGGTAGGTTGGTCCAGAAGGGGATGTGGAGGAGATTACTGGAGAAGAGGAACTGATTTATTTCTCATAGGGCTTCTTTGGAAAGAAACGCAGTCCATCTCTGCCCCAAGTCCGACTCCAGGCTGAGGTGTATACACAGTCCCACTTATTGAAATCTGCTGTTAGGAAACGCGCTGGACCTAAGATCCTATGACGCCTTGCCCACATTCAACCCAGCCCACTAGTCTTTTGTGTTAATGGCATAAAATTTCCACCGTCAGTTCTGCTGGCACGCTCCCAGATCGCCTCATCGCGGTGCCGTGCTCCCAGCACTTCCAAGCTACGGGCAGGGCTGTAATTTTACAGACTGAAGCAAGGAAGAAACAACAAAGTTTCTTCGTTTCTATAAAAGGTCAAGTTTTCTAAAGCTATTAGTGGGTCAGCTGAAACTTGTCTGTGTCGAGAAGGTGAAAACTGGGGGACCCTACAGCTGACCTTGAGAACCTTCTCCCCACTTGTCCCTCCCCCCACCTCCTCCCAGCTCCCTTCCCGAGACCCTGAGCCTCAACGGGACCTGGAGCTTCCTCTTCATCCAATGCTTTCCCACAACAGCTGAGAACTACCTGGGACACACTCTAGGGGTTCAAGCCGCTCAGTCCCAGACAGGGAGGCTGAGTCTTGCCAGATGACATTCTGGGGGATCACAGGAAGATAGGCTAAGCAGGAAGTGTCCTGTGGGCTAGAATCAGGGAGATACAGGGACACTGGTGACCATTCCAGAGCGCAGAGCCGGATGATGGCATGGGGAGGGCCATTAGGCTGGCATCCCCCGTGGTCAGAGGCTGGCTGCGTTTTTACCCTCCCCTCCCTGCCTGGACACTCCCGGCTCTGGCATCTCTTTACATGGCTACCGTGTTTGGTTTTCAACCAGGACAAACAAAGAAAAGAGATTTGTTTTCCTGTCTGCTTCTGCTGAATGGAATCTCTGACTCTACTTACTGGTCATGCTTCAGACACCCTGGGGCTGGTTAGGACTTTAAACCCTGAGCACACTCAACTCCTAGCTTTACTGAATCCTTTTCCATGTCCTGAGCCTGGTACAAACTTCATCCACCCCCAATCTTCCTTCAATCAGTGGGTGATTCTGCAGCCAATTTCCTGGCTAATATTTCACCCACAAATTGCTATTTCAGCTGAACTCCCCTAACTTGAGCATCCTTACCAAATATTTTGGGCTTCTTCACAATGCAGTTATGTTATCTTCAAATCTGCAAGCCTTTCTGCTATAATTCTGAAGTGGTGAAAAATCTCCTCTAATTTTAAAGGGCATAGAGTAAGCTCAGTCCCCTAAGGAGTACTGCAGAAATCTGGGGTTCTACCCTATTCATACTGAATTCCAGCCTTCCAGGAGTTTCAGTCAAAATGTCCTAGAAACCTTTGTGCTTTGGTGTTATTTTTTTCACCACCTTTCCCCCTTAACTGAAGATGGAATCAGAATGATTAAAAAGCATCACACACAACATGAGGAGTCTATATTTCCCACTTCTGCTCCCGGGGTCAGGAGGCAGAGGCGACTGTCAGGTGAGTAAATTTGCAGATGCCCACGCATGTCCAGAACATTCCCCGGGGGTCATTAGAGACTGCCCAGCGGGGGCGTGGGGGCCGGCCTTCCGTTTGGGGTTTCTTCCAGAACTTCTGTCCTGAGAGCATCCTGTTCTGTTATATAGATACCTGTGACCGTCGCCAAATTGCTAGGCTGAGTACAGCAAGCGGTGCTCAAGGGCCTGGCGCTGGGTTAGAAATAGAAACAGAGCTGAAAAAAAAAAAAGAAACAGAGCTGAAAGCCCCGGGCCCCAAGCCTGGGACAGGAGCTATGGTTCCTCCCCACCAGACCCACATTTGCCTCCCCTCCTCCTCCAGATCCCAGGCTTAACTCCTTCCTCGCTCAACGGTTGAAGGCATCTCTGTTTTCAGATGCACCCTGGATCTGGGCACCTACTTAAGCAGCAGCTCTTACCCGTCCAGAGCCTAAGGCATGAGGTCGACCCCCTCCTCCCACCCTCATGGG
Source organism: Bos indicus (assembly GCF_029378745.1). Classification (NCBI taxonomy): domain Eukaryota; kingdom Metazoa; phylum Chordata; class Mammalia; order Artiodactyla; family Bovidae; genus Bos; species Bos indicus. The sequence goes on along the minus strand of NC_091764.1, from coordinate 108,016,410 downwards.
GGTGGGTGGCTCGGCAGCCGCCTGCCCAGGAGGGGAGAGGCTGAGCTGGGGTCTCAGGCGAGAGGGCCCGAGGCCCAGGCACACAGCCGCCCCCCACCCCAAGTGAGGGCACCTACAAAGGGGAGGGTCAGCGCCCCACTATGTTTAGAACCAGCTTTCCTGCTTATGGAGGGCAGCGGGCCAGTCTGGTTATAATTATGACTGGAGAGTCACTTTCCTTCCAAAACTCTCCTTTCAGGTGTTAAAGCCTCACAGGCAGGTGCTCCATCTCCAGGAAGGGGCCTGGGAGGATTTGGTCTGGTTCAGTTTCCCTGAGCGGTGATCGAGGGGCCCGCAGGGCGCCAGGGACTGGGGTCTCGTTTCCATCACCTGGACGGTCAGTGGGTCTCAGCTTGTTTGTGGATGGACCAGGGAGACGGGCTGCTGCTCCCTGTGCAGACCTGTGCTGCCTTCATCCGGGTGGCACAGTGGCCAGCAGAGCCGGACGGCCTGGGTTCAAACCCTATCTTGCTACTTGTGTGACCTGCTTACTAGCTGTGTGACCTGTTTACCAGTTGTGTACCTGCTCACTAGTTGTGTGACTTCCTTACCAGCTGTGTGACCTGCTTCCTAGCTGTGTGAACTCCTCCCCAGCAGCACTGGCCTCATAGGGACATTGCGATGACGACAGTGTATAGGACAGGCCTGGTCTGCAGCACATGAGCGTCACCGTGATGATGTGTTCTCTTTCCTCGTCAGTAAACTGACCCCTCAGTAAACAGTAAACCTCAGTAAACCTCTGAGGGGTCAGTAAACAGACCCCTCAGAGAGATGCTCAGAGCACATGCAGAAAGGGAAAACCCGCTCCCCACCTGCCCCCTGGGGAAAGGGCTGTGACACAGAGGCCAGTCAGAGGCTCGGGCCCGAGGTCACTTCTCCACCCTGAACAGGACACCAGCTTAGCCCGGGGTCAGAGCGAATTGTGGACAGGTCAAGCCTGGCTATGATGTGGGGTCTGCACCCCTGCCCTGGTGACAGCTGCTTCTCACGCCAAGCAGCCAGCTGTCTGGTGTGAAAGAGGAGCCAGACAGACAGAACTTGGCCTTGCCGACTGACCAGGGCTCTGGCCAGGGTCTCTTGGGCAGCTGATGGGCTCCTGTTGCTGGGCCAGAAATCTGCCCCACAGATTCTGGCTCCACCTCTGGGCCTGGACCCACAGTCAGACCCCAGGCTCTGGACTCACCACTGCCACCCCGTGTGTGTGTGTGTGGAGGGCCACAGCCGTGTCCCCCAAGTCTGCCCCACCTCTCCAGAATCCCCTTTCTCCTCTGGGCTTTTATAAGTGGAGTCTTCCTTGCTTTGTGTTGTCCATCCAAATCCTACCCACATCTGTCAAGTCCATGTCAATCTCACCTCCTCCAGGAAGCCCTCCCTGCCTGCCCAGCTCACACCACCAGTCTCATAACCCTAAATTCCCTATTACCTGTGCCATTCGTTTGAAAATTAGAAATAGGCTTCATTACATTTCCCCCAATTTTCGAGCCCCTATTTGACAGCCAGGCCCTGGGTATGTGTTGGGGCAATCTCTAAAAGGAAAGGACAGGGCCATCTTCTATCAGGAAAATTAGACACTGAGGAATTCCCTGGTGGTCCAGTGGTTAGGACTCTGCCCTCTCACTGCCGAGGGCCCAGGTTCAATCCCTGGTTGGGGAGCTGAGATCCACAGGCCATGCAGTGTAGCCAAAACAAAAACAAATCAAACAAACAAAAAAACTTATACTCTAAAGGGATGGCCTGGAAAACTTCCTCATGCCCTGTGTTTTCAGGTCTGATGTTATTATTTAACTTGGTAATAATAATAACAAACAATTGAGGGATTCTCATGTGTGCTGGCCCTGTACTAAGGACTTCACATGGCCTAGTTGATCTGCAGTAGCCCTCGTATATGGTTAAGTGTGATTGTCTTACAGATGAGGAAACTAAGATGCTGAGTACCTTAGTCTCCTGATCTGTAAGACTGTTAGGTGATTGCCCAGTGTCAGCTCATGAGACAGCCATATGTGAACCAGGCAGCCGGACTCTGTTACGCTCGTAACTGCTGTGCCATGATTTTCTTGGGTTTCACCTTCTCTGTTCAATAAGAGTGAAACCGGCGGAGGCAGGCGCCTTGCCTCATCCCTCCATGCAGCCCTGTAGCCCTCAGTGTACCTTGGCTGCTGTGAGCAGGAAGCCTGTACATGTCATGAGCACTCAGTGTCTGGGAAGCTGTGGCCAACAGGCCGAGCCTGCAGCGGAGAAGGGCTTGTCCACAGGTTCCTAGTCCAGGGGTGACGGAACTAGGAAAGGAGTCCAGGAGGCCAGGGCCCAGACACGCTCTGTACTGACCCTTAGCTCATACTGCCTTCTTGCACACCTGGTTCTCTCCCCCGGACCAGACCACGGAAGCATCCAGCTCGGCCTTAGGACTTTGTGTGATGAAGGCCCGCTGGGAACAGGCCCGGAAGCCGTAGTGACATCAGGTTAATGCTCACCAGGCCCAAAGAAACCCTAACACTGGGAACAACGTCCTGTCTTGAGAACAGACTCAGCCACCCCAGGTCTCCAGCCTCCAGTATCCTCAGGGTGTCTCACCAGAGCTGCCAAGTTATAGAGGGATTGTACGTCTGAGAACAGAGAGCACTTCAGGCAAGAAAATACCCATCCTTATTCAAGGGGACAGGTTCTCTGATGTTAAATGAAAATCTGGCTCATACTCTAGCTATTCACTATCAGGTTATCTATTTCTTTCATATTCATTGATTGACTACTTGGTATAAGAAGCTATGTAAGCGCCAAGATTCTTGTGGCAAGAATACCGGAGTGGTTTGTCATTTCCTCCTCCAGTCAATCCTAAAGGAAATCAACCCTGAATATTCATTGGAAGGACTGATACTGAAGCTGAAGCACCAATACTTTGGCCACCTGATGTGAAGAGCCGACTTACTGGAAAAGAACCCGATGTTGGAAAATATTGAAGGCAAAAGGAGAAGTGGGTGGCAGAGGATGAGATGGTTAGACAGCATCACCAACTTAATGGGCATGAATCTGAGCAAACTCTAGGAGAAAGTGAAGGACAGAGGAGCCTGGTGTGCTGTAGTCCATGGGGGTCACAAAGAGTTGGACATGACTTAGTGACTGAACAACAACAACCTGTATTTATTTAAGCATCTTATTTCCTCCAGCAGACAGCTGGTTCTCTGAAAGCAGAACCCAAATCTCGTTCGTTCTTATATTTGCCCACATCCTAGTATAGCTCTGTGTTCCTCGTATCCTAGCATCCTGACCTGATTAGCACTCCATAAGTATTTATTGGATAAATTAAGTTGTCTAAATCAAAGAATAAAATAATCCAGGGGGTGCAATTTGTATGTGGATCCCCCTGCCAATCTGCCCTCGAGGTGCTCCTTGCTTTACACAACCTGTAAAGATGTTTAGGCAATGATGCCATTAGGGTCCTAGAAGGCCCAGCAGGGTGAGACTGTGGAGAACAATGCGTCATTTGCACAGCTCACTGCAGAGGAAAAGGATGGGACCAGAGTTCAGGGTGGGGGGAGAGGAAGGGCCGCAATAGAAATGAAGTTCATTCTTTGCAATGTTGTCCGACATCCTGGCATTTGGGGAATGTCCCTCCCCCGTGCAGTGTGAATCGTGCACCCTCACCAAGCCCAGCAGCCCAGATCCTCCCTGGTGGACCGGCTGGTTTCCTCCAAGCCCCTCCAGGCCTCCTGCCCCTCCCTCAACCCAGAGAGCATGATGGATGGAAACTAAGTCTGACAATGGGTGCTCCTGGGCCAACTGAGCATGGGCCCAGGTTCATAAGCGACCACTGGACCTTCAGATTCAGAGCAATGTCTTGTGTGGATGGAAGAAGCCCCTCCCTGATTTTGGCTCATTTATTCAGGGTCTTGAAGCACTGAGCGGGCTGTCTCAGCAGAACAAGTGTCTTCACCTGGATCTGAAGGCAAAAGGGGAGCTGTCCTGCGGAGTGGAGGTGGGAAGGGGCATGGGAGCTGGGGTCCTTCCTGGAGAAAAGACGTTCTTACTATTCCAGGGATCACAGCGCTGCAGGTCCATAGTTTCAAGCATAGAAATGTATAAAAACAGCACTGTCGGGGGGTTCCTGGCTCTGGGGTGGATTCTGTTCCCAAGCCTCTGTCTTGGCTCCATTCACCTCCCACCAGCTGCCCAGAGAGCCCGGCTCCAGGGGAGGCCGGCACATGCGATACTCCATTTTGGAGCACGGGTCTGATGAGTCTCCCAAACCTAAGGAGCCTATAATAACCAGTTTGGGAAAGGGGACATTTCAAGGTCCTATTAATATCCTCTGAGGGACGTCTCTGGTGGTCCAGTGGCTAAGACTGTGTGCTTCCAAAGCAGGGGGACCCAGGTTTGATCCCTGGTCAGAGAACTAGATCCTGTATGCCACAACCAAGAGCATTCATGCCCCAACTAAGAGAGGTCATGTACCACAAGGAAGATGCCACAGGCTGCAAGTAGAGATCCCTCACGCCTCAACTAATCCAGGCCCAGCCAAATAAACAAGTACATTTTTAAAATAAATAAATAAAATAAAAGTCCTCTGGGACTTTAGGGCTTGGATCTGTGGAAAACGAGAAGGTAAATGCAAGCGTATTGAAAGCAACCCGTGTGAGAGCAGGACCTCCTCACCCCGGGGTGGGGTGGCGGGGGATGGGGTGCCCACGGGGGCTCCCCCTGAGATGCTGAGAATCAACCCTGCACGGCTAGGTGCGGCTGCATACTCTCTGGAACAAGGGTCTGTAACCTTTATCAGATTCTTAATGGGCCTGTGACCTCCTGAAAAGTTAAACAAAACAACACAAGGCATTTTTCTAGAGGATAAAGGTGGGAAACCGGGCGTCGGGGGAATTCATAGGACATTCCAACCCCTCCCACTTCCCACGTGCTGCGGACATGTGCAGTGGGAAACAATGACAAATGTGGGGAAGTGACAGGTCGCCTTTTTAAAAAGACCGTCGCATGCGCAGCATCCTGAGGCTTCCCGGGTTTTCTTGCAGAAACTGTCCTCCTCCCCTCGCCTGTCCCCCTCCTTCCGTCCTGTCCTCACTGCCACACACCACCTGGTCCAGTCTCTGTTCCCTGTACAGGGAGACCGAGGCCAGGAGGGGAGGGGCTCGGTTGTCAGGCTGGACTAGGAACCAGTCCAGGAGAGGCTGCGCACACCCTTCATCTCATCCTGCAGGAGCCAAACTCTTCCAGCCTGTACCTCTTGAACACTTCAGAAACTCTTCTGGGGACTTTCCTGGGGGTCTAGCTCCCAACGCAGGGGTGCCGGGTTCAATCCCTGGTCAAGAGAACTAGATCCCGCCTGCCACAACTAAAGAGCCTACATGCCAAACTAAGACCTGGTGCAGCCAAAGAAATAAATATTTTTTAAAAAACACTCTTTTGGATTCCTCCAGGTAGTTGTAATTGTACTTTTAATGTCTTTGAGTGTCAGCTGCGTGCTGAGAGAAAGCTACAGGCCATTCAATAATCCTTTTAATACATCTTAAAATTACAGCAGCATCTCTGTGTGCTTGGAAAACAGCACAGCAGCTCTGTGTGAGGTGATCTATTTGTTCTGGAGACAATGCTTAGTGGGCATCGGGTTTTAAGGACACTGTATGGTAACCGAGGACCCTCCCCTCTCACAAAGCAGGACTCATTGGTCTAATTTCAGCTCTTCATGTAACAGATGAGGAAACTGTGGTTGAGAACCCAGGCTTCTCTCTGTCCTAAGAGGCCCCCTCCCTCACTCACTCACTACCTGAAATGGACGGGCTCGGGTAAGACCCGTCCTGGACTTTCCTGGGGGTCCAGCGGCTAAGGCTCAGCACTCCAGCGCAGGGGGCCGGGGTCCATCGCTGGTTGGGGAACTAGATCCCACAGGCCACAACTAAAGATACCCACGCCAGTGCAGCTAAATGAATATTTTAAATAAATAAAAAAGTCCCTCCCCTGCCTCTTTCTTTTTTCTTTTTGAAAAAAGCCTCTTTCCATGGCGACTTTCAGAACCACGTGGTACCACACTGGTTTTTCATTCCTTCCAAAGCATTTTCTCTTTGCCTGCCTTGTGTCTCTCCTGACTCCCACGTGAGAGTCTTAAACCCCAGTGAGCTCCTCGGAAGCAGGCGCCAAGTCTTAGACATATTCTGTCTCCCTCGCCCGCGGCGCCCGGCTCGAAGTTGGACACATCGTGGCCCGTAAACAAGGAGTTGCTGAATTAAATCCAACGGTCCTGGGAACAAATGTCCCCACTCCAGAGAGAAATGCCGTTCCGGCTTCCCTTCCCTCCAAAGACACTACAGGATCCTGTTCCCTGTCCCGTCCCCACAGGGCTCAAGAGCCTGCTGGCGTTTGTTTTTGTCAGAAAGAAACCTGACCTTTTTGAGGACCTCTTGTCTGTGGGCCCCTGGCTCTGCCTGGAGGGCATGAGACCTGCTTTTCTGCACCGGGTTGGGTGGCTCAGGAGTCCAGGCAGCGACGGCGGGTCAGGCAGAGCCCAGGGAGGTGTGGTCAGCTAGGTTCTCATCACTTCTCAGGGGCTCTTGTGAACCAAGTGTGTTTGCCTTCTGCTCCCCTGGGAGGCCAAGAGCCGCTTTTCCTCTGCAGACCAAGACGGGACGTCTGGGGTAAGAGGCAGTTCAGCTGCTGAGCCAACAGCCCTGTCTCCCCTGAGCCCATGCTCTGGCACTGCAGCTGGGCTGAGACGGCCCTCGGCTGTGGGGTGGTGCCCCATGGACCTCACTGGGTCCACCCAGTCTGCTAACAGAGGCCTGGCGGAGTCTTGAGCCAGCCATAGGCCTCTCTGAACCTCAGTTTCTCCATCTGTAAAGTGGAGGGGTTGGGCACCACTGCACACGGGATTCCTCCTGCAGTGACGTTCTGGAGCCTAAAACTGTGAGGCCTTCTCAACACCAACCCCACTGCTACCCCCACCCCGACAATGACCTCCCCAGGATCTCTTACCACAGTGCAGTCAGGGCAAAACCTTGGCATTCTCTGGCTAGGGGTTCCCATGCACTGGGACAGGCTTGTTGACAGAATAAGGCTGCTGCGATCCAGCACCCTAAAGAACTCAGCAGTGGTGGGGCACGTGGGGCCTTCCCTCAGGTGGACGTTGAATTAGTAGTTAGATCCTCAGGTTCCTCTGGAAAGCGCTTTATTCCTTTCAGACGACTGCAGCACTGTTACTCACTGAATAATTTTAATGATGATAACAGCTGGAATTTTGACCTCATGTCGACAGTTTATGAAATGATTTTACCTGTACTAACTCAACTTAAAATCCTCCTGACAACCTCGTGTAGAAGACAGGGCTTACAGGGGTTCCCATTTTGTAGGCCAGATGAATGGTCAGATTAACCCAAGTTACCCAACCAGAGTAACAGAGCTGACAGTGAGTATCCCAGTGGAAACCACAAGTTCCTGGAAGCCAAGTACAAACACACGTCCCTTTATGGGAGCTACCTGTGTCAGGGAGAAGTCAGGGGAGCATCTGATGAACCAAGCTCACTAATACATAAACTGTATGCAAACAACACGAGGGGTGGCCCTGGAGGCATTGCAGAAGGACATGGCGGCTCTCATTCTATCCCTTCCCCAGGTGGGAGTCAGAGAAGCAGAAACAGGATATTGGGCTATTTCCTGGTTGCCCTGTTCTTCCTCCTGACAGTTTTTGTTGGGGAGAGAGGCCGTGGGGAGGGAAGGAGGGATCTGGGCTGGTGAAGGCTGGGAAAAGAGAAAGGAGCTCTTGTGACAGCTTTCTCAAAGCCACCCCCACCACAGGAAGTCAGGGAGGGAGGGAGGCTGGGCTGCGGCCCCTCCACGCTCCACCTACGTGCTCTGACTCTCCAGGGCTGGGTGCTGTGACCAAGCCTCCTACCTGCACACGGCAAAGTCTGATCTTTCTCTCCAGAAAAGACTTTGAAGATGGTGACCAAGTTAAACTATGTCATCACCTAAACTGGGAAAAGGAAAACAAGGTGACCCTTAAGAAGGTGACACAAGGACTTCACTAGAGGCCCAGTGGCTAAGAATCCACCTGCCACTACAGGGGACATGGTTCGACTCCTGGTCCGGGAGGATCCCACATGACTGAGGCAGCAGAACCCGTGCACCACAACGACTGAAGCCCCCTGCGCTGCAGCTACCGAAGCCTGTGCACCCAGAGGCCATGCTCCGCAGCAAGAGAAGCCACAGCGCTGAGAATCCCGTGCATCACAACTAGAGAGTAGCCCCTGCTCGCAACCAGAGTCAGCCCACACAGCACCAAGGGCCCGGCACAGCCACAAAACGAAGACAGAAATTGTAAAAGGTGACGCAAGACCCCCACACCCACAGCATGTCCCGTCTGGAGCAGGAGGTCAGTGACCCCGGGGCGGCCCTTCCGCATCTGTCTACACTGTCCCCAGGCCCAGGAGGAAGTCAGCTGCTCTGCGGCAGGAAGGGCCCTGGGTCAGGCAGGGAAGGCCACTCGCCTGGGCCATTCAAGCAAGACCTACTGACCAGAATCCATAGGGTGACCGCAGGGCTAACATAGACAACATTTCTCAGAAAAGAAAACCACTGTGCTTGCCCTTCCTGAAGGCCGACACTTTAACATTATCTCACTTAATCCTCTAAATATCTCCGTAAGAAGGAACTCTTCTGCACCTCATTTTACAGTGGGTAAAGGTCAAGGTCACTAGCCCAGGGCAGAGCCAGGGTTCATACTTATAGAGGATGACCCCAGAGCCTGAACTACTGCCCAGAGCACAGTGCTGCCTCCATGTGGTGGGGGGACTTTGACTTGCAACGCCAGAGGAGCGCCCAGAGTCGGGGACAGCAGGGCTTGGTGGTGACCGAGGCCGCCCGCTGGACAGCAGTGGCTTCAGGTGGACTTAGGAGGCAGAAGCCAGTTCCTAGGAAGAAGGGCCTGGCTCTGCCACCCCACGGTGGTCGCCCACCTTCTGCGGCTCAACAGAGAGAGCTGGTGAGGAAATCAGAACATCCTGCTTGGGGAGCACGTGAGGAGCCGAGAACCCGTCGACACCATGGGGGTGGGGGACACCCTGCGAGCCTCCGCCTGCAGCCACCTACTGGGAGACTCAGGGACCTGGGAGAAAACCCCCAGGGCCAGGTTAGTCCTTTCATCTCGAGGAGCCTGAGAGCTTTACTGAAAGCCCTTAATGACATGGGAAGGCAGGGCACAAGGACTGTACTTGGGCAGGACTGGGGGCTCTGCAGCTGGTGTGAGGACAGGTCTGGAGGCCAAGGAATGCTGGGCGGTGGGAACGGGGGTCAGGTGCTAGACTGGGCTTCTCAGCTCAGCAGGGCTTTGACTCCAAGGGGGATGAGCCGGGGAGCCTGTGCCAGTATACGCTGGTCCCCCGCTTCTTTCTTCTGATGCCATCGAGGCAGGTACCAGCCTTCCCGATAACCCCTCCCTAGGTCAGGGGACCCAGGACAACAGCAGCAGGGACCACACTCTTACGGAAAAACAGGCAGCTTGAAAGCTGCGAGTGCCAGAGACTTGGCACGTTCACTGGGAAGGTGAATGTCCAGGTATTTTCAATCCTTTATCCGCATAACCAGGGATTCTTATCTTCAGAAGAGGTCACCGAAGAGGCTGCTGCACAAAAGGGTGCTCCATGGGGACACATCTTAAAGGTATGAGGAAGGAAGGCGCCATGCAGTTTCCCCACAGTGTTCAAAAGTCGTGTTTCTAATTTAGACACTGGGGGACAGGCTCACCTCATAATCAAGAGGCCCCAATCTATTTGGGGATGGGGGGAGTGGGTTTCTTGGTGCAACTGTAACACTATTGTTGTTGTTTGCTCTGGGACAGAATGTACACGTTCACTGTCCTAAAGAGACACACGGATGCCTTTTCAATATTCCATCCCTGGAAACTTTGTGTTGCTATCAACTGAGGATCCGGGCTTCCCAGGCAGTGCTCGTGGTAAAGAATCCGCCTGCCAATGCAGGAGACGTAAGAGATGTGGGTTAGATCCCTGGGTCAAAAGGATCCTCTGGAGGAGGGAATGGCAACTCACTCCGGTATTCTTGCCTGGAGAATCCCATGCAAGGAGGAGCCTGGTGGGCTACAGTCCACAAGGTCGCAAAGAGTCAGACACGACCGAAGCTACTGAGCAGGCACACACCCAAGGGTCTAGGGTCAGGCCCTTGAACCCACGCACACTCCTCTCCTGTGCAGCCCATAATCAATCAGTAGAATGAGTGGCACTGTGAGGCACAAACCAGAGGAGGTTAGTAATCTGTAGGAGCACTACCCAGCTGCTCAATGCAGCGTGACACAGTTGGCCCCAATGACCAGGTCATCATCATGGCCTCTGTTTCTTGCGGCCCTCCTCAGGCCCCCACTCCTGGAGAAGCCCAAGTTTGCTCCTAGAGCTGTTCTGCCTATAGGACTCTGCCTCCATCCCGGCCAGGTAGCCACTCAGGATGGCGGTGTGGTTCTGGGTTTCCACATCCAGAAATCTGCCTGAACCAGTCCCTCACCTTCCTGAGATCTTCCTCTGTTCCTGGAAATTCTCATTACCTTTTGTAACCAGTTTGCCTCTAGCACATCGTGTTAAAAGAGCTCTCTGTAGCCTTTTACCCCAGACAGAGTCCGCTGGGATGGACAATCCGTGTCTCAGACAGTGGTCCTCACTTTTCAACCCTGTCCTTCCCGTGCTTCCTACACCCACACCACCTCTCTGTCAATCAGCAGGGCCTGCTCTTGCATGTCTGTGGATCTGGAATCAGGTACAGGAAGTCCTGTGGGGCACGCTTCCTGTGTTCTAGGAGCATGCAGCCCACAGGTGGCCCTCTGCCCTACCAATGGGACATGCTTTCCGGGGGCGGGGGTTGCGGTGAACCCGATGCTCTGGGAGGATTGAGAAAGAGGGAGAAATTTAGCCCACGAGGCTGAGGAAGGCTTCCCAGCTGAACTGGGCTCCGAGGGGTAAATGGAGTTTCTTCAAGTAGAGCAAAGAACAGGAACAGCTTCTGAAAGGGTAGGGTCAGTCCTTTAAAAAAATCATGCTCCTTTCGATAAATATAGGTTTCCATTGGGTTTCGCTGGAGGTGCAGTGGCTGGGAATCTGCCTGCCAATGCAGGGGACACAAGTTCAATCCCTGGTCCAGGAAGATCCCACATGCTGCGGGGCAACTAAGCCTGTGCTCCACAACTTCTGAACCTGTGCTCTAGATCCTGCGCTCCACAGCAAGAGAAGCCACAGCAGTGAGAAGCCCACTCACCGCAACTAGAGAGCAGCCAGCACAGCAATGAAGACCAAAGGAAGAAAAAAAAATATATATATATATATATATGTTCTCATTTATCACTCTGACTCCTGAGATTCCGATGTCCCTTCCTCATGAGACCTGCATCTCTCCTTTGAGAATCACTCGTTGAAGTCCGTCTAGTCAAAGCTATGGTCTTTCCAGTAGTCACGTATGGATGTGAGAGTTGGACCATGAAGAAGGCTGAATGCTGAAAAATTGACGCTTTTGAACTGTGGTGCTGGAGAAGACTCTTCAGAGTCCCTTGGACAGCAAGGAGATCAAACCAGTCAATCCTAAAGGAAATCAACCCTGAATATTCATTGGAAGGACTGATGCTGAAGCTGAAGCCCCAATACTTTGGTCACCTGATGTGAAGAGTTGACTTATTGGAAAAGACCCTGATGCTGGGAAAGATTGAGGGCAGGAGGAGAAGGGGGCAACAGAGGATGAGATGGTTGGATGGCATCATCGACTCAATAGACATGAGTTTGAGCAAACTCCCAGGAGATAGTGAAGGACAGGGAAGCCTGGTGTGCCGCAGTCCATGGGGTTGCAAAGAGTTGGACACAACTGAGTGACTGAACAACATTGAAATGGGAGACAACTAGAGACTGTCATTTCTATCATCACAGTGAAACCAGAGGGTTCTTCCACACATTTACACGTGCATGCGCGTGCACAAACACATACACACACACACACACACACCAGCACTGTCTAAACCTCCTGCTCTCTTAAGCTGTAGGGAGGAAGTGCCTCTTCCCCTCACTCGGGTGCAGAACAGGAAGTTCTTGAGCGGATTGCAGAAGTTGCTGTGATAACACGATAACACAGAGTTCTGTACAGAGGTGGTTCCAGGGCTGCGGTTCTGGCAGCGCCATGAGGGCTGCTCACCTGGGGGGCTAAAGTGACTTCCTGCAGGCGCGGGGCCCATCCTGCCACCGTGATGGGAGCAGCGAATCCAGCAGTGAGGCTGTGCGGGGCGCCTACTGCATGCAGGGCACATGCCATATGGGGGGAGGCTGTGCCCGCTGGCCCTCCTCTCAGCCGCCAGCCTGACCTTCTCTTCACCCATGCACTTCCGGCTCACTGGTCGGTCCTTACATGACGGGTGTGAGGCTTGGCTGGCATCGGTGGATGGATGTGTCAGGAGTGACGGTGCACAAGGGGGCTTTGTGGCCGAGCAGATGCCACTTTGGGCAAGAAAGGAGCCAGGGGTGACGCCAGTTCCCAGGCAGCACTGATTCAGTGCCTGTCCGGCTGGGACAGGGCAGGGGGTGGATAAAAATGCCTGCAGGAGCAGGACCTGGGGGTGGACCCCGTAGCTCTCAGTCACAATGATGCCCAGGGGAGATCTGCTGACACGGAGCTGGGCCGGAGGTCCACTTGGGGCCTCACCTACATGGCTCCGACTGAACTGAGCATCCGTCCACATTCAAACATCATTTTCCCCGTTTTAAAAAATGGGACACTAACTGCCTTGCTGAATGTGGCCAGCAAAGGTGAGGTCTGTGCTCCCTGGTCCCTGTGTCCTTCCACACCTACAAGTGGACACACCTCCCTGTGTGTAGTGACCCTGCCGTGCACACTGTGTGGCCTGAATCCACAGGATCGCCTACTCCACATACAGTGCAAGGAAACTGGAAGTCAGCAAGGGATGGAGACGAGCCGGGTGTTACACGGGCCAGCGGGGACGACAGGCATGGAGAGTACCGATGCCTCTGCTCCCGGCCTCACCCCACTGCCTCCGGCTCGGCTGGCTAACACCATTCAGGCCAGAAGCATTAGTGGACAGGAGCTGTCTTGGCCCCCTGTCCACCAGGGGCTCTGGAGCCAGACTGCCTGGGTTTGAGTCCCAGTTCAGCCACTCACAAGCTGTGTGACCTTGTCACAGCACTTTATACCTCAGTTTTCTCATCTGAATAACAGGAACCAAGACTGTATTTCGGCTCACAAGGAAGTACTGGCACTCGGGGAGCACGCAGCCCGTGTCCATGGCTCCTTGAGGCTGACATCAGGCCTCTACGGCTGCCGTGTCTACGCAGGTGGTGACCACAACAAGCACGTACAGGGCAGCCATCTGCTGAGGACAGAGTTTGTTGTTTCCGAGGGTGAGATTCCTACAGGTGTTCTAAGGGCCTGGGGCTCTACTATGCAAACACTGGGAGGGTTTGGGTGTTTCTTGGGTAGAGCCGGACAAGGACTGATACAGCACCGTCTGGCTGGTGGACAGTGGGAAGCCTGCCCGGTAGCTCCAGACGAGGCAGGCACGTGGGATGACCACCTCTATCCACTCGCACTGAGGGTTCACATGGGACTCCAGCTTCCCCTGAGCACATCGCCTTCTCCTTTAAAAATCTTTAAAATCCCAGCTGTATGTCAGATTTGCCCAGTACTGGAAAATCAACAGAACCCCTAGCACAAAAAAGGTGGCTGAAAGCTAAAAGGATTGGAGCCAGGAAAACCGTGTGCAAGGCTGCCCTGCTCCCACCAAGATGGGAAGGGATCCCCTGCCCCCGTAGGGGGACCCAGCCCCCCCTCATTCCTAAACCCCTCCCCCGCCCTGCCATCCCACGGGGCTGAAGAGGCACTTAAGAGTTGCTCATTCAGGACACGTCCTCCTGACCCGCTTCCTGAGTGCTGGGCCAGGATGCCCGCCCACTCTGCTGAGAAGGTGGCCTAGCCAACATCTCCCCTGACCCCACCCCATCAGACATCACCCCAGGTGCTGAGCCAGCCTGTCACTCACTCATAGCCAGCTGCCACACCTGAGAGGTGGTTTTCTCCATGGTTTCCCATGCTGACACCTGGTCTGACTAACCCGACAGGTTCCTGGAGTGGAGTTGAAACCCGTTTTCTGGTACAGACGTGCTTTCTGCCTTGTCTCTGTAATTAGATGCTGAGCCGCCACGCGCCATGGTCCTAGGAATGCTTCCCTAGATTGTCATCCCAAGTGTTCTCAGCCCCGCCAACATCCTCACCATCACCACCTACAGAACACCTCACAGAGGACCCATTATGGGGTTAGGTATTTTACATACTATCTTTAATCCGCCCAACCTTGCAAGGTCAATCTACTAGGACCGTGCTGTCATCTGGGAATCTTGTTAAAATGCAGATCCTGTTGAGTGGGTCTCGGGGAGGGTTGTAAGCCTGCATCTCTAGCAGGCTCCTGGGTGATGCTGATGGTGCTGGTTCCAACTCTGAGGAGCAGAGGTATCAAGAGGAACATTTTGGTTGCAAGAGACTAAAATCTTGCGTGAACTGGTTAAGCAGGAAGAGGAACTCGATACAAAGAGGTCAAGTGTCTCATAAGGCCAGCTATGGATGAACACTGAGCCTTGGGAAGACAAGAAGCTGGGGAGGACTCTCCCAGCCTCCTTTTTTTTTTTTTTTTGGTGTTGGGGTGGGGGTACACACTGCATTGCATGCAGGATCTTAGTTTCCTGACCAGGGATCGAACCCGTGCCCACTGCAGTGGAAGTGTGGAATCTTACCACTGGACCACCGTGGAAGCCCCTCTCCCGGCCTCCAGACTCTGCTTTCTCCGTGCACCCACTTCCTGGCTTCATTCTTCCTCTATCCCTTCCCTCTTTCCCCTCTGCTCTGGTTAGTGCCAAGTAGCTCTCCCCACTGTGGATTCCACATCTTCGTCCTTGATCTACTATTTGTTTTGATCATGCATACCTTCCAGGGACATCCTAAGAGGGTGAGCAAAGGAAGTAAAACTTTTGCTACTAACATAACTGAAAATGTCTATGCACTTGATTGACAGTCTGCCTGAGTATAGAAATTTAGCTTCCAGAGTGGCTGCTGAGATGACCCAGACCACTTCACTTCTCTGTCCTTTATTCGTCTGGTCTCAAAGTGTTCAGATTCTTCTCTGGCCTCTTGTGCTCTCAAGGTTCACAGGGATGTATCCTGGGATGGGTCTCTCTTGTTTCATTATCCCGGGCACTTAAGGAGTCCTTCTGACCTGGAGATTTACATTCTTCTGCTCTTAAAAAAAAAGAAAGTCGTTAATTGTGTATTTGGTTATTTCTTTCCTTCTCTTCTCTTTGTTCAGTCTTTCAGAAGCTCCTGTTACTAGGATGCTGCATCTTTTAACCAGATCCTTTAAACTTATTTTCTGTATCTAATTTTCCCTCTCACTTTGTTTTACTTTCTGTGAGATTTCATAAACCTCGTTTTCTAACTTTTCAAGTTGAGTTTTAAATACTTATATTTCATATTTTTAATTCCTAAGAGTTCACTCTCTCTTTTTTTTTTTTTGTTTCTGGACTATTACTTCTTTTAATAGGATACTGTTCTTATTTCATTGATGTAATGCTTCTCTTCTGTCTCCAGAGATATTGCTTTCCTTTTTTGAACTTTTAAAATTTTTATATTCTTAATTCTTTTCTCTGAGTTTCTGATTTCTCTATCATGGTCTCTTTCATGTAACTTTATGTTAAAGGATGAATGCAGCACTAAACAGTTTACTGGAAGGGGAACTATGTGGTGATGCAGAGAAGCCCTCTTCATTGTACCTTTCTTAACCTTTGAATTCTGAGTTGTATTAGCAGAAAGACTATTCAAAAAACAAAAGTTTTTAGAGTTTTAGCTTCATGTGCTGAGTATGGCTCGTCCATTGAAGAACTTCACTGTAGGTAAACAGAAAAGAAAGTGAAAGTGAAGTCGCTCAGTCATGTCCGACTCTTTGCGACCCCATGGACTGTAGCCTACTAGGTTGCTCCATCCATGGGATTCTCCAGGCAAGAATACTGGAGTGGGTTGCCATTTCCTTCTCTAGGAGACCTTCCCAACCCAGGGATTGAACCCTGGTCTCTCACACTGTAGGCAGATGCTTTAACGTCTGAGCCACCAATAGAGGGAACTTCTAAATGTCAGTGCTTAAGAATCTTCTCTCTGGGTCATCAAGTATTTTCTGATGAGAATTTTCTGGATTCCTGCCTGGGGACAGATGCTGGGGGAGGGTATACACCTAGCTGACAGTTTTCTCAAACGAGGGTGGAAGGAAGGCTGAATAGCCCACTGTTAAGAACACAGACATTCAACCAGGTACTCCAACCCTCTCCCAACTACACACCACTGACCTGTCAGCCTCTAGAACATGCTTCTCAACCAATCTGTGCTGGGCACTGATGGATAATCTTCCAATCCGGCAGCACCGACAGTGGTCCTACAGTACATGATGGTACACGTGATCCACCACTACACGTGACTCATGGTAGGAGGTCAATCATCCAGACCAGCCTGTATCCTGTTCAGCAAGAGGAGGCCACTGCGCAGGCACCTGAATGTGGAGGCAACTTCAAATTTCGCTAAAAATTCTAAACACTCTTTATTTTTTTGTACATCTGTACCTTACTGGGGCTAGTAACAAAGTCTGTGGACCTAAACCAGTTCACAACCACACTCTAAGAGCGCTGCCCTGGAAAAGAACAAATATCTTACCTGGGGAAGGAGCTGCCCCCCGGCTGAGAAGGGAAGGGGGAGGAAATCTGGAGGGTTCAGTCAGTTTAGTTCAGTTCAGTCGCTCAGTCATGTCCAACTCTTTGCGACCCCATGAATTGCAGCACACCAGGCCTCCCTGTCCATCACCAACTCCCAGAGTTTACCCAAACTCATGTCCATTGAGTCAGTGATGCCATCCAACCATCTCATCCTCTGTTGTCCCCTTCTCCTCCTGCCTTCAATCTTTCCCAGCATCAGGGGCTTTTCCAATGAGTCAGTTCTTTGCATCAGGTGGCCAAAGTATTGGAGTTTCAGCTTCAACATCAGTCCTTCCAATGAACACCCAGGACTGATCTCCTTTAGGATGGACTGGTTGGATCTCCTTGCAGTCCAAGGGACTCTCAAGAGTCTTCTCCAACACCACAGTTCAAAAGCATCAATTCTTCGGTGCTCAGCTTTCTTTATAGTCCAACTCTCACATCCATACACGACTACTGGAAAAACCATAGCCTTGACTAGACAGACCTTTGTTGGCAAAGTAATGTCTCTGCTTTTTAATATGCTGTCTAGGTTGGTCATAACTTTCCTTCCAAGGAGTAAGCGTCTTTTAATTTCATGGCTGCAGTCACCATCTGCAGTGATTTTGGAGCCCAAAAAAATAAAGTCAGCCACTGTTTCCACAGTTTCCCCATCTATTTGCCATGAAGTGATGGGACCAGATACCATGATCTTAGTTTTTTGAATGTTGAACTTTAAGCCAACTTTTTCACTCTCTTCTTTCATTTTCATCAAGAGGCTCTTTAGTTCTTCCTCACTTTCTGCCATAAGGGTGGTGTCATCTGCATATCTGAGGTTATTGATATTTCTCCCGGCAATCTTGATTCCAGCTTGTGCTTCCTCCAGCCCAGTGTTTCGCATGATGTACTCTGCATATAAGTTAAATAAGCAGGGTGACAATATACAGCCTTGACACACTCCTTTTCCTATTTGGAACCAGTCTGTTGTTCCATGTCCAGTTCTAACTGTTGCTCCCTGACCTGCATACAGATTTCTCAAGAGGCAGGTCAGGTGGTCTGGTATTCCCATCTCGGCTGAACTGCTCTGTAAACAGACCTGCGGCCCATCCCCCACCTCAGCACTGCATGTCGCTACCACTTGCCTTGGTACCCTGTGTTTCCAAATTTAGTGCCTTCCTGGATGGCTCTGTCCCTTTATTGGGTCCTTTCTGAAGGCACCAGGACACAGCTTCTACTGCTCGACTGAATTGTGTACGCCTCCTTTTTCTTGTTTCTGCTCCCAGTCTCTTTCTCCTTGTAGTTTAAGCATTTAAAAATACCTTTACTGCTGCTAAGAGTGCAATGCTCCCCACATTGGTTTACAGATTTAAGGGACCCCTATCAATGTCTCACCCAATTTCTTGGCAGAGTTGATTCTAAAATTCATATGGAATTTCAAAGGACCCAGCCTAGCCAAAATGATCTTGAAAAAATGGAACAAGTTTGGAGAACTCATATCTGCCAATTGAGTAATCATGTGTGATAGTGGCCTACAGATAGACATATGGGTCAGTGGAATAGAATTGAGAGTTCAGAAATAAGCCCTCAGCTCTTTGATCAATGGGTCTTCAACAGTGGTGCCAGGACCACTGTTCAGTGGCAGGGGGTGGGGGGCGACGGTGTGGGGAATACTCTTTTCAGTAAGTGTTGCTGGAATGACTAGATACCCACATGCAAAAGAATGAAGTTGAACCCCTACCTCACACCATACACAAAAACTAACTCAAAACACATCATAGACCTAAGTGTAAGAGCTAAAATTTGAAAACTCTTAGAAAAACTATAAGAGCAAATCTTGGACTGAGAGGATTCCATATATGCAGGGCAACCAGTCTGTGTGCCACAACTGCTGAGCCTGCACTCTAGAGGCCAGGGTCTGCAACTACGGAAGCCCACGTACCTAGAACCCATGCACCACAACGAGAGAAGCCGCCACGATGAGAAGCCCGCGCACTGCAACGAGAGAGTAACCCCTGCTTGCCACAACCACAGAAAAGCTCAAGCGCAGCAACGAAGACCCAGCACAGCCACAAATATAAACAAATAATTAAAAATAAATTAATTAATTAAATCAGAATTTTAAAAAGAAAGTGAAAAAAGAACTGACACAGTGCAAGAAAATATTTGCAGATCATATACTTGATGAGAAACTGGTATGCAGAATATTTTTTTAAAAACTTTTATAACCTATAATAAAAAGACAAATAACTCAATATTTAAATGGGCAAAAGATCTAAATAGACCTTTTTTTCCCCTCAAACAAGATACACAACAAGCACACCAAAAAATGCTCAACAGCATTAGCCATTAGGGAAAAACAAACTGAAACCATAATGAAATACTACTTCATATTCACTGTGAAGTGTCAGTCGCTCAGTCAGGTCTGACTCTTTGCAACCCCAGGGACTGTAGCCCGCCATGCTCCTCTGTCCATTGGGATTCTCCAGGCAAGAATACTGGAGTGGGTTGCCATTTCCTTCTCCAGGACTCACAGGGAGGCTATTATCAGAAAGACATAATAACAGTCGTTAAGGATGTGGAGAAACTGGAACCACACATACTACTGGTGAGAATGTGAAACACTTTCCAAACCAGCCACTTTGGAAAACAGTCTGGCAGCTCCTCAGAATGTTAAACACAGACCATACAACCCAGAAATTCTACTCCTAGGTCTACACATCCACACAGTGAATGAGTGTAAAGCAATGTCATTCACAACAGCTAAAACGTGTAGACAACTCAAATGTTCATTATCTGAAGAACAGACAAATAAAATGTGGCCATATTGCGTACTATTGCTCAACAGTGAAAAAGAAATGAAGCATTGATACATGCCTCAACATGAATTTTGAAAACATATTAAGAGAAAGTCACAATGGATCACTTTTGTATGATTCCATTTATATAAAATGTCCAGAATAGGGAAATCTATACAGACACAAAAGTAGATTACTGGTTGCTTAGGCTGGAGCCTTGTGGGTGGGAGGAAATGGGCATGGGCTGTCTTTTGGGGGTGATAAAAATGTTCTAGAATTGACTGTGGCGATGGGGGCACAACTCTGTGGATATACTAAGAGCTACTGTAACTGCACACTCTAAGCAGGTGAATTATATGGCTTGTCAATAAAGCAGTTATAATGGAGTCAGGCTACCACGTCTAACTGCGGGTCTCCAGCACCATCGGCCTTGACTGTAGGCATCTCCAGCATGTCTTACGCAAGGGTTTCTCAGTTACCACCCTGTTAGGGATCATATCTGCAGTCACGTTTGTTCTTAGCCTAATGGTAATTTACAGGATTGCTATTAGGTTCATTAGGGGATGTATCTAAAAATGGTGTTTACAGAGTCAGACAAATCAATAAACTGTGCCTGACTTTTCTATCTTATTATGCAGAAAATGGTTTCTTTTATTTTTAAGGAAGATATCTCTTTTTGTGAATAGCAACTAATACAAAAAGCACCTGCCTACTTGCCAGCATGGGAATGCATTCTGAATGAGGATACACACTCAGTTCATTCATTTATTCAACAAATATTTATCAAGCGATCACTGTGCACTGGCTGCTCTGCCAGATACCACAAAGGCAATGATGAGCAAATTGCAGAGAAGAAAAGGCTAAATAAACAAGCCTTCAGGTCAGTGTGGACACAGCTTTCAAAGGACAGCGGTCTCTCTGCCAGAGGGCCTGGTGGTGTTTCTTAACTATCGAGAGGTTCAGAGAAATATCTACACGCTTTTTTTCCCTTTGAGAACTCAAGGTTGAGGTTTTCAAATTATATAAGTATTAGAAGGAGACTAACAGAAATGGGGCAATGTTTACAATAATTCTGCCAGCTGCCCCTCCCCACCCTGCCCATCCATCTAATTTCAAACCTTTTCTCCGCTCCACCTTATTTTCTTACAGCTTCAACTCCATTTCCAGCAGAGCTTTGGTCACCTTGTCTGTATGTCTCCCAGAGGACCCCCTTCAAAGTACCTCCTGAGATTCACTGAGAATTTCAGACCTGGGGCTTTGAGGCCTGGTGGCAGCCAAGACTCCGGAGGCTGTAAAGTTGAAGCCCAGTGCCAAATTGCTACTGGGCGCCTCCCTACCCACTCAGAAACCAGGACATGGGGGACGAGAGGAGGGGAACAGAGAGCTAACATGCTTCCCCACCCTGGCAGTACCCAGGGCTCCCAGCACCCAGCTCTGTGGAGGCAGGTCCTGCCTGGCAGCAGGTTCAAGGGTCAGAGACATGATGTAAATAAAGCCTGGTGCAGCCTCGGTTCTCAGGAATGACAGATTGTGCTGTGCTATGACCCCTACCCTGTTCTCAGGGGCTGTGATCCCCTACATTTCTGGGAGTCTGTTAGTCTCAGCACTTTGAGACTGGAGTGTTTTGGGGTTTTGTTTTTAATCTTAAAATGCTTATTTTACAATATGACTACAAAGTAATACATCCTTTTATAGAATCTTTGAAACTTTCAGAAAGACAACACAAAATCAAAATAATCTATAATCTGACCACTCAGAAACACTCAGTTAACACTTTCATGTAGACTGTCCCATTATTTGCTCTGTGTGCACAACATGATAAATTATGCATCTTTAACATCTTACTTTGTATTCTAATGAAATTATTTGAACACTAACCATGTCATCATAAACTTCAGGGATCTCCCTGGAGGTACAGTGGATAGGAATCCGCCTGCCAAGGCAGGGGACACAGGTTCGATCCCTGGTCCAGGAAGATTTCACGTGCCTCAGAGCAACTAAAGCCGTGAGCCACCAGGACTAAGCCCCTGTACCACAACTACTGAAGCCCACACCCTAGAGCCCGTGTGCTGCAACTACAGAAGCGTGTGCCCCTTTGAGCCTGTGCTCTGCAACAAGAGAAGCCAGCGAGAAGCCTGGGCACCACAACGAAGAGTAGCCCCCGCTCGCCGCAGCCAGGGAGAGCCCACGCGCAGCAAGGAAGACCCAGCAGAGCCAAAAATAAATAAGCAAATAATTTTTAAACCTATATTAAAAATAAATCTTACATAAAAGCATTTTAAATAATTAGCATTTAAAATGCTATTATCCCACAGTACGATTAGAGTGTAATGACTTAACCAATCCAATACTATTAGCTACGTCCAGTTTTCACTATTATAGATAGTACCGTCATGAACACTCTTAAAGCTAAATCCTTGCACACATTTCTGATTATTTTCCCAGGATGAATTCCTAAAATGGAACAACGACCCTCAAGTTTTTGAGACCCACTCACGAATGAACTGGGGAGGAAATATTTTTTATGTTTGTGTTTTATCTGTTTAATATTATCTCTTTTTCTACTTATAAGAGAAATATGTTCTCATCCAAAATTTTTCTTAAATGCAGAAATATGTGTTAAAAAGGATTTACGCTTTCCCTGAATTCTACCATCCAGAGATAGTGCTGTTAATCGTGTGGTGTATATTAGGAGTACCTCATATGGTGGGCTTCCCAGGCGGTGCAGTGGTAAAGAATCCGTCTGCAATGCAGGAGACGCAGGAGATGTGGGTTCAATTCCTAAGATGGGAAGATCCTTTGGAGAAGGAAATGGCAACTCACTTCAGTATTCTTGCCTGGAGAATCCTATGGACAGAGGAGCCTGGTGGGTTACAGTCCATGAAGTCACAGAGAATCAGACACGACTGAGCACACACACATACACACATGCGCGCGTGCACACACACACATGACATCAAGTGGGTGGACTCAATGGATAGCCAGGTTTTAAACATCTCCCCGCCTTTTTCCTCATTTCTCAGAAGCCCAGGCTGAGTCATGAGTGAGCTCCTTCTTTGAAGGTGGCCTGTGGCCAGGGCTGCACCGTTCACATGCCCCGCACAGCCCAGGCCAGGAAGGGGCAGCAGGACAGAGCAGAGGAGACATCCCCCGGTAAACACAGGCTCTGGCACCCGCCCCCTGCTGCCCCGGGGTGGTGGGGAGTGAGCGAAAGCCCTTGAGATGCAGTCAAGTCTGCAGTCCTCCTTGGGCACACCAGAATCAGGTCACTGGAAAGTAGTCTGCATGTAACCACACGCACACGGGGTTCACAGCTCCAGGCTCACACACAGCATCAGTGCCAAGATTCTGTGCACCAAGCTCCCTACCTCCACCCGCCCGCCCCCCATCCATCAACACGCTTGTTTCTATGCAGAAAACTTATCTGCAGATGCTTGTGAAATATGTTTATATATGAGAGATTAATTTGTCTCCAGAGGGGACCTCACACCTACACAGAAGAGCCCAGAGTCACAAAGAAAACCCGATTGGTGATCAGAAGAGGTCCCTTATGCTGGAAGGGTCATTACACTAGAGGGGCAGCCAGGCAAAGGCCTTGGCGCCCTCTGGCCTGTAACAGCCCGGTGGCCTGGCAGATCAGCCACACCCCAGCCCATCCTCGCCTTCCAGGGTTCCCTCCACATCCTAAGCTACAGGCTCCTATGCGGCTTCCCAGTGCTAACTACTCCTGGTGGCACAGTGGTAATGAATCTGTCTGCCAATGCAGGAGACGCAAGAGACGTAGGGTTGATCCCTGGGTCGGGAAGGTCCCCTGGAGGAGGAAACGGCAACCCACTCCAGTATTCTTGCCTGGAGAATCCCACGGACAGAGGAATCTGTCAGTCCACACAGTCTATGAGGTCTCAAAGAGTCAGACATGGTTGAGTTACTGAGCGCACACACAGGCACAATTCCAACTAAGAAACCCCCTTCTTTGTCTTCTAAGATCCTACCTCCCCCATGACATCTTCTTGGCCAATGGCAGGAAGTGGGAATTCCACTTGGCCATATTTTGCAGACAATTTCAACTTATCACAAGTATAAAACATCTCCTTGGCTTTCTGTAATATAATATGCACTGCCGTTCCTTGATGTGCCTGACCTATTTTCCCTTGTTCATTCCTTGTTAACTTCTGAGTCTGTCAGTGTCAATATTCTCATGTGTTACCAAGTTCTCAGGACACCCTTTAGTATCCTGGTCAACCGAAAAGCAGCCCATGTGTAAGAGAACATAATTCTAGAGTCACTGAGCACTTACCACTTGCCAGGTGCCGCTTTTATGTCTTGACGTGCATTAACCCGTTTAGTCCTCTCAATAACCCTACCAGGAAGGTGCTATTGTTACTTTTGTTTCACCTGCGAGAAAATCGGGCACAGAGGTTAACTGCCCTGCCCGAGGTCACACAGGTGGTAGAAGTACCAGCAAGCTCACAGCCAGTACCAGCAAGTACCAGTACCAGCAAGCTCACAGCCTCCAACCGCTAACATTTTAGAGTTCAGCTGTCCACTTTTTACCTGTGTATGTAAACCATTTTATTTTAGAAAACTGGGATCATAAATATACTTAAAAGGCTGTTAAGTATGTTTCTTTGCTCAGAATATAAATCTGTAACATTTGCCTTTTAAGAAGTGTTTCATGTGGCGGAAGTTTTAACATCTTGATATCTATTAGTCTTCTTCGTGGTGATTTCTGCCACTTGGTTTAATGTTTGGAAAATCTTTCCCCCTTACAGAGTCACTATCTTGTCTTCTGGGTTGGCTTGTTTGTCTAATAATTGTAATTATTTTTGGCTGTGTTGAGTCTTCATAGCTACATGGGCTTTTCTCTAGTTGTGGCAAGCAGGAGCTACTCTTCTGTTGGGGCGCATGGCCTTCTCACTGCAGCCGCTTCTCTTGTTGAAGGGTACAGGTTCAATAGTTGCAGTTCCCGGACTCTAGAGCACAGGCTCGATGGTTGTGGTGCACGGGCTTGGTTGCTCTGAGGCATGTGGGATCTTCCCGGATCAGGGATCGAACCCATGACTCCTGCATTGGCAGGCGGATTCTTTACCACTGAGCCATCAGGGAAGCCCTTGTCTTTTGGTTTTATTCTTTTTTTATCTTTAGCAATTTGAGCTATTTGAAATTTATTTGATTAATAGTGTATCTCTTTTCCTGTGGTAAGTTTGTGATACTTCCTTAACATTAATTTGGTTCTTGTTTATGCTAAGACCTGTTTCAAAGTTGACTAATCTGTTTATTTAATAGATGTTATTTTGTAGGGCAAGTCTTCCCTCTTAAGTCTTTTTTTTTTCTAAGTGTTCTTAGCAATCATGCCTTACTATTTTGCCCAATGAACAACAGGATTTTATATCAAGTTGCTTTGGCTGGTGGACAGGTGCGTGGTTTCTCCATGTACAAGCTTTCAAATGGATAAATGTTTTCACTTCTCTTGGGTGTTTATCTAGGAGTGGAATTGCTGGGTTATATGGTAACTCACTTCCCTCATAGCTCAGCTGGTAAAGAATCTGCCTGAAATGCAGGAGACCTGGGTTCGATTCCTGGGTCAGGAAGATCTACTGGAGAAGGAAATGGCAACTCACTCCAGTATTGTTGCCTGGAGAATCCCATGGACAGAGGAGCCTGGCAGGCTACAGTCCATGGGGTTGCAAGAGTCGGATGCAATTTAGCAACTAAAGAGAGAGAGAGAGAGAATGGTAACTCTCCAGGGGATCTTCCTGCCCCAGGGATCAAACCCATGTCTCTTGTATCTCCTGTATTGTTCTTGCCTGGAAAATTCCAAGGACAGAGGAGCCTGGTGGGCTACATGTAGTCCATGGGGCCGCAAAGACCCAGACACGACTGAGCAGCTGAGCACATATGGTAACTGTGTTTAGCTTTTTGAAGAACTGCCAAGCAGCCCAAGTGGTCCCACCATTTCACATCCCTGCCAGCAATGTGAGTTCCAGTTTCTGCACTTCCTCATCAACAGCTGGTATCTCAATCTCTTTTATTGCAGTCATTCTGGTGGGTGTGACATGGTGTCTCATTGATTTGCAATGATAACTAATGATGACTATGTCAGCATCAAGTGCTTATCAACTGTTTGTGCAGCTTTTCAAGAAAATGGCCATGTTCAATTGGGTTTTTTGTCTTATCTATTGGGTTAGAAGAGTTTTTTTATGGATATTAGCCCTTTGTCAGATATACGGTTTATAAATATTTTCTCCCATTCTATTCTCTTTTCATTTCCTTGATGGTGTCATTTGAAACACAAGTTTGTTTTTTTTTTTTTTTTAACTTTTTAATGGTTTGTCTATTTATTTACTTAGGCCATGCAGCAAGGCAAATGGAATCTAAGTTCCCTGACCAGGGATCAAACCCATTCCCCCCTGCAGTGGAATCGCAGAGTCCTAACTCCTGGACTACCAGGGAATTCTCGAAAGTTTTTAATTTCAACAAAGTCCAATTAATTTTTCTGTTATGATTTATGTTATTGGTGTCATATCTAAATAAACACTGTCTAACCCAAGGTCACAAAGATTTACTTCTATATTTTCTTCTAAGTGTTTTATAGCTTCAGCTCTTTAATGTAAGTCTAGATCCTATTTTGAGTTAATTTTTTGAGACCAAGGCCCAACTTCAGCCATTTGCATAAAAATATCCCATTGAGATGTGCTCTAAGAGTAAAGCACACACTGAATTCTAGAGACTTAGAAATACTAACATGCTTGAAGGAATCAAGTAGAAGATTCAAAGGAGAGAGGAAGAACAAAGATTACCAAAATAAACTGAAAAGATTAACAAATTGACAAAGCAGAGCTTCTGGAAATGGTGGGACAAGCGCAGAAAGCTCAACCCTGACTCCCTCCAACAATGATAGCGCTCATCATTGGTATTATTGTCTCCAGTGTTATTCCAAGGGCACTGCAATCGTTTTACATGTATCTTCCCTTTTCATCAGCACATAGCCCAGTGAGGTGAGGACCATCATTTGTCTCCATCAGGGAACTCAGCTTGTCCACGGTCACCAAGCCGGCGAGCAGGAAAGCCAGGCTTGGACACCACTCAGTTCAAAGTCCACATTTTTATCCTCTACAGATTTTTGCAGGGCTTCCTTGGTGGCTCAGTGGTAAAGAATCCGCCTGCCAATGCAGGAGACACAGGTTTGGTCCCTGGGTCGGGAAGACCCCCTGGAGTAGGAAAGGGCAACCCACTCCAGTATTCTTGCCTGGGAAATCCCATGAACAGAGGAGCATGGTAGGCTACAGTCCATGGGGTTGCAATAGAGTCAGACACGACTAAGCAACTTTCACTTCACTTCATAGATTCTTGCAAGAATGCAACAAGAATGCAAACAAGATAAGCATTTTCCTACAGCCTGACCTAAATTTTAGACAGTTGGAGGGATGAGCAGAGCTGAGAATGGAGGAGGGCTCTCTCTGCCTAAAATTGACAGCTTATGTCACAGACCACACCTGCGGTTAGCTGGTTTGCTCTGAAAGCTCTCTTGTTACATTGAGGCCCAGACCCCGCCCCCTGCGCCTGGCCTTCAGAGGCAGCTCCCACGAAGCCTGGCAGTGCCCCCAGTCCAGCTGCACGATAAGACAAGACAGGAGGAGGGACCCAGGGAGAGAAGTCAGCCTGGTGACGCCTGACAGCTCCCTCAGTGATGTCCGCCCGCCACAGACACCACTCCCCTAGGGGCTCAGGGCTCAGCCAGGAGGCCTCTGTTTAGGACCAGCTCCTTGGAGCTCCAATAGCGCTGCCCTTCCAGAGACTTCTGCAATCAGAAATGCCCAAGACTCTGGCAAAGGCAGTAGACCAGCCAGCCTTTGGTCCTGGGCTGGAAGAGAGCAGGAGCCTCGCATCAGGAGGCTCAGCACCCTGGCTGGCCGACGTGTGCGACATGTATGGGGCAAGCGCTGTGAATGTGCTGGGGCTATTTCTGCCCCGGCAGATTGCTGTCAGCAGGCAGGAGGTGAGGGGTGAAGCTGCAGGGAGTTGTGAAATCTAGACGCAGTCCACTGGGACCTCGTTGAGGGCTGGGGGCCCTTCAGCCTGCAGGACCTAAAGCTGGCCCCACTGTGGGTTCACAGAAGCCGTGGGAAGGAGAGGCACTCCCATGACCCTGACATCCAGACAGGAGCCAGAGCGCCAGGACCACCACACAACCCCCACAACCCGGATCGTGGTGCACTATTCACCACCTGCTTGGAAGTGGTACTGCCTGTGGATACCCTGCTAAACTGTAAGGATGTCACTCTGCCGAGGAAAACCTTCTCACCGCTCCCCAGGGCTCTCAGGATAAAGTCTAAGTTCCTTACGGGCCCTGCCCCATCTGCCCCACCCCCAACCCACCAGCCTCACCTCCCACCTTCAGACCACCTCCGAGGACCCTTCAGTCCTGGGCTGAGCCCACCGCTGCCTCTCTGAAGGCAGACTGCTTGGTAATCCTGGTTTGTCTAATATACCAGCTCAGTGACCACGGGTTCAGTTACTGAACCTCAGATTCACGGGTTTTTATGAGAATGAAATGAGTTAACATAGAGAAAGGGTCCGGCACAGGGCTTGGCATGAAAATCTGCTGTGAGGGTATATGCTGATGTTACTATGATCACGTGCGCGCTTAGTCGCTCAGCCGTGTCTGACTCTTTTGAGATCCTGTGGACTGTAGCCCACCAGGGCTCTCCATGGGATTCTGTCCAAGGGATTCTCCAGGCAAGAATCCTGGAGTGGGTAGCCGTTCTCTCCTCTAGGAGATCTTCCCAACCCAGGGGTCGGATCCCTGTCTCCCTGCAGGCGGGTTCTTTACCAGTTGAGCCACCAGGGAAACCCTGTTATTTCGATTATTTGTATTCAAATAGGCTTACTTTTTACATGATCACATTCACTGATCTGTTATGACTTCTGGATTTCACATTATGTATACAAAGGTTTTCCTCAGTCTGAGATTAGAAAAATATCCAGTGGGCTTGTCATTTAAAAGAGTCTGTGGGACAGTAAAAAAGTTGGCTCAAAGCTCAACATTCAGAAAACTAAGATCATGGCATCCAATCCCATCACTTCAAGGCAAATAGATGGGGAAACAAAGGAAACGGTGACAGACTTTATTTTCTTGGGCTCCAAAATCACTGCAGATGGTGACTGCAGCCATGAAATTAAAAGACGCTTGCTCCTTCGAAGAAAAGCTATGACCAACCTGAAAGTGAAAAGTGTTAGTCACTCAGTTGTGTACGACTCTTTGTGACCCCATGGACTGTAGGCCACCAGGCTCCTCTGTCCATGGAATTCTCCAGGCAAGAATACTGGAGTGGGTTGCCATTTCCTTCTCCAGGGGATCTTCCCAAGCCAGGGATTGAAGACGGCTTTCCCACACTGTAGGCAGACTCTACCCACTGAGCCACCAGGGAAGCCCTAGATAGCATATTAAAAAGCAGAGATATTACTTTGCCGACAAAGGTCCGTCTAGTCAAAGCTGTGGTTTTTCCGGTAGTCATGTATGGATGTGAGAGTTGGACTATAAAGAAATCTGAGCACCAAAGAATTGATGTTTCTGAACTGTGGTGTTGGAGAAGACTCTTGAGAGTCCTTTGGACTGCAAGGAGATCCAACCAGTCCATTCTGAAGGAGATCAGTCCTGGGAAGGACTGATGTTGAAGCTGAAACTCCAATACTTTGGCCACCTGATGAGAAGAGCTGACTCATTTGAAAAGACCCTGATGCTGGGAAAGATTGAAGGCAAGAAAGGAAGGGGACGACAGAGGATGAGATGGCTGGATGGCATCACTGACTCGATGGACGTGAGTTTGACTAAGCTCTGGGAGTTGGTGATGGACAGGGAAGCCTGGCATGCTGCCATCCATGGGGTCGTAAAGAGTTGGACACGACTGAGCAAACTGAACTGAACTGAACTGTGGGGAGTCCATTGCCGTACGGCCCCTCTCCAGCCCTCCCTCACAGTGCTTCTTCTAAGTTAATTCAAGATGTTTTTAAAGGGGAGGCCTGCCTGTGTCTACCGTGTGCAAGGCCCAGGGAAGGAAGAACGCGTGGCCCTTTGGGAAATGGATGACAAGTAGCTGTTGTTTCCTGTCTGAAGCCATGGGGCCTAGGCAGGTCACCTCACTTCATAAACTACAGTGAGTCCCCTACACACGAACCTTCAAGCTGTGAACTTTCAAACATGCGAACGTGCATTCACACGTCCAGTCACACAAGTTAGTTCACGTGTCTGGCGTACTTTTCAACGTACTGTCCTGTAAGATCAAAAGTGTTTATTTTTGTGTTTGTTTTTTATGCAGTCTTTGTGTGAGAAGTATTATAAACCTGTTACAGGACAGCCGACTGTGTTAGATGGATATCTAGGCTCACTTTTTTGAACTTAACAAATACGCTCTTGGAGGAGATTGGGCGTGTTCAGGGTGGTATGGCCGTGGACTCGAACCCGCTCTTGGAATGGGACTAGTTCCTATGTCAGGAACTTACTGTAAACAGCTTTGTTTGTCCGTAAGTTGTTGACCCTGAAGGAGTTCACGTTCCAATGAGAAAACAGACCAGTCAGCAGACCGAAGGTATCATCAAAGGCCTACCAGGGAGTGGGGGCCAACATCCTTGCTGGGAGGAGGTTCAGTGGGTGGTGGCGAGTCGGGGTACAGAGGACATTCTCAACGTAGGGACAGAAAGTGCCATCCTGATTCCACAAACACTTGCCAGCACCTCCTGCCACCTCTGCCCACAGGCCCCAGGGCGCAGCGCTGGATAGAGGTAGAGAGGTGGAGACCAGCCAGAGGCCAGGGCAGGGAGCTGGACCAAGGCAGCAAACCCAGCTTCTCTCCCAGTGCCAGGACTAAACTAGTCAGATGGTCTCTAGGAAGTGACTTGATTCCTCTGCGTTCATTGCTCATCCTTACAACACAGCCTCAGCTTGTGTCCTGAGGCAGCTGTGCAAATTCTATTCGATCACACATGTGCAAACATTCTACCCTGTACAAGGTAAATATTTGATGCCCTTGGGCACTTTCTGCTGCTAATTGGTGACTGGAGTTGTTTCTGCCTGGGGGCCGTGTATCGGTTCAGCCTGGCTGCTTTCCCTAGGGCTCAGGCCTGCTTCCTGAAGTGAGGGCAGGGACCCCCACCCCCACGTGTACACCCCCTCCTGTGTCCTGAGTCTCCACTCCTGGTTCTCCCGGTCTTGCTGTTGACCCACATTAGGACTCTCCTCTGGCACCTTTAACAGGACAGAGCTCCTTCCCCCACAGGAAGGGCCCAGGCTCCGCCCCCAACAGGTTTTAGCAGCAGGACTACCTTTGGCACAGGGCTCTCTCCTTCCCTGTCTATTCTACTGTCTGCCCAAATTAAGGGTGAAAAGGCATGAGCCTAAAGGTGAAAGGTCATGAGCCTCTTCCACCCAGATCTCAACTCCTCTCCATACCACTAGAGCCCCGTGAGCAGCGTCCTCCGGTGGGCAGCAGTGGTTTCTTCAGCCCTGGAGGGTCTGGAGGCCTGAAGACCACTGCCGAGGGCAGCCCCCACCCCCGGCCCCCACAATCCAATGAAGAGGGCTCCTTTAGGGGAAGGGCGCTTAGGGGGCATTTGTAAAACCTGAGTTCTGGTTTCAGTGTTGGCGAGTCGTGTGACCCAAACGGTTCTCCTGGCCTCTTTGGTCCCCAGTTTCCTCATTAGAAAGACGAGAGGGTGGGGCATAGGGCTGAAACAGATGCCCTGTTGGCAGAAAGAAGAGTGCATCTTTTGAGGCCTTAACGTGAGGCCAGCACTTCCCTCAGAAACATCTCTTGCCACGTCCACCCCCGAAGGCGTGTGTGTTTGTGTTCTTGGCTGCTCCCTGGTCTGGGTGCTTGGGAAGGGAGCCTGGGGCCTCCAGCCTTGCAGGCACCATTAGAGAAGAGAGCACATCCCTAGCCACCAACAGGAAGGGTTAAGCACAGAACCAGATCTGGTTGGGTTAGCTCGCCTCTGGAGCCCAACCTTAACCCGAGATGCTGTGAAGAGTCGTCTAGCTTCCCAAGGCTGGTGGTCCTCCCAGCGACAGAAATCCCTCAGCCTTTTCCTTGCACTTGCGAGCAGGCTGGGCATGGCAGCCCACTCCAGTGTTCTTGCCTGGAAAATCCCATGGACGGAGGAGCCTGGTGGGCTACAGTCCATAGGGTCGCAAAGAGCTGGACACGACTGAAGCTACTTAGCATGCACGCAGGCGAGCAGGCCGGGCTGGCTTCAAGGTACTGCTCAGAAGGGCCAGCACTGAGAAAGGCCCTGTGCTTGGCTGAAGGCCATCACCATCTTGAAATTCTTAATACATTTTGTACCAGGGATCCCTCGGGGTTCCATGAACACCACTTAGACAGTCCACTAGCCTCTCCCCCAGGAAGCCGTTTCCCAAGGCAGGGCTCTGTGACCCCCAGACGAAGGACATTCTGGAGGACTCTTCTCGTCCTTCACGATCCAGCCGAGATGGCCTTCAAGTCCACAAGAGCTCCTCCAGGCTCCCCAGAGGGGTGGTCCTCTGCTTTTCTGCTTCGTTCCTCTCTCCCACAGCGCCCACCCCTCTCTGTAACCCGGCCCAGGCTCCCCACCTCCAGGCCACGCCCCCTGTACTCTGACTTCCTCAAAACAGAGAGATGCTCGATACACTTGTTGACTGAGGAAAGCAAACAGAGCTATCTTCTCAGGACAGGGCACAGGGCACGGCACACAGTCGGCGCTCAATCAATGTTGCTGACTCATGCACTGAGCAGGCTGGGGCACCGCACTACATGGCCATGCCCACCCTCAACCAGGGCATCACACAGATCGGACCGTCATTCTCTCCCCTTCTGACCTGGTGAGGAACGGTAACCCTAGGGCAGCAGAGCTGATTTATGGGGTTTCCTTGTGCGGAGTTGGAAAACTTACTCCCTCCCCATACCTGGGTCCCAGTTCCTAAAGGCCCTGCCAGAAGGAGTGTTAAGAACCCCCGACACTGGAGCTTCCCCAGTGTCCAGCCAGTGGCTAAAACTCCACGCTCCTAGTGCCAGGGGCCCAGGTTCAATCCCTGGTCAGGGAACTAGATCCCGCATGCCACAATGAAGGTCAAAGATCCCGAGTGCTGCAACTAAGACCCAACACAGCCAAATAAATAAATAAAAATAAATATTAAAATAAGAACCCCCAACACTTGGAAAGCCCTTTAAAGCTTGCAACCTGCTTTCATTAACTTGCTCCTCAAACTGTCCTTTGGTGGTTTAGTCCCTAAGTTGTGTCCAGCTCTTGTGACCCCATGGACTGTAGCCTGCCAGGCTCCTCTGTCCATGGGATTCTCCAGGCAATACTGGAGCGGGTTGCCATTTCTTTCTCCAGGGGATCTTCCCGACCCAGGGATCAAACCCACATTTCCTGCACTGCAGGTGTTTCTTTACCAACTGAGCCACCAGGGAAGCCCCAACTGTCCTGTAAGTCAAGACAAACACTTAAATATCAACTGTGGGGTGGTTGTTCTAGCATTTTTTTCTTTTGCTGCTTGTGTTCCTTGAGGAAGAACTTGGAAATACAGATAGAGCCCAAAGAATAAGGATACCTCCATCTGAGCATCCAGCGATGACGCTGTTAACATTTCAGTCCAAATCTCATGAGATTCATTTCCACACATGAAATACACCTTTCAGAACACGATGACACTGCCACTGCTTTGTCGTCTTAGTACTCCCAGTTGCGTAGGAGGCTAACAGAGGTCGCTGGTCCCGCAGATGCTGGGGGCAATGCAGGAGCCTGACTCCGGTGTCCTGACTCTGAGGCCAGTGTCCTTATCTTTGAACCTAGCTGCTGTTCAGACTCCAAAGGAGCAGGAGGGACTGATGGCCCTGGACTCGGAGCCCCAGCGAAGAAGGGTTTGCTCTGACCAGGCTTTGGGGAAAAGACCCCGAAGCCACCCGGGTGTCCCACAGCTCAGCACAGGCTGCTCAGAGCTGCTACCTCCGCACAACTGGACTTTGTCCGGCAGTAAATAGCTCCAGGGATATGGGGTCAGCTGTCAGGTAGGATCCAGAAGGAGCAGGTGCCCGGTGGCACGAACTGACCCCACAGGGCAGCTGGAGATCTGTTTGGTGGCCTTGGAGGGCTCGTCTCTTTGTATTTTTAGAAAAAGCGAGGGCACAGCAGTGACCCAGCAACCGCCTCACTGCCTGTGCATCACCCTGGGCCGTGGAAAGGGGTTGGCAGCCTGGGTCCGGGCTAGTGGTTCAGGGCAGGACCAGTCGCCTGCCCACCTTTCCTCCCTCCTTCCTCCCACTCTCCCTCCCTTCCTCAGCACCTGTTGGCCAGATACTCAGCTGGGCACTAGAGGCAAGATTTACTCAGGGCACTGGCCTTCCACTGCGGTCCACGGGGCCACAGAGTTGGACAGGACTGAAGCAGCTGAGCACACACACGCACTGGCCTTCCGCGAAGGTGGTAAAAGAATAAGAGCTGACCAGAGGCTTACAGAACTTCCCAACGCAGGTTCAATCCCTGGGCAGGGAAACAAGATCCCACATACTGTGGAGCGACTCAGCCTGAGCGTCACAACTAAAGAGCCTGCAAGCCGCAGCTGAGACCCAAGGCAGCCAATAAATATTTAAAAAAAAAAAAAAAAAAAAAGGCATGGTTTCCTCATCGGCAGCCAGAGTCTACGTAAAAATAAATAAACAACGTTAACAGCAGGAACTCTGGCATCAGACAGTTGTTATTGTTGATCAGTCGCTAAGTCGTGTCCGAATCTTTGCGACCCCATGGTCTGCAGCCCGCCAGGCTTCTCTATGCTCCGTGGTCTCCCAGAATTTGCTCAAACTCATGTCCATTGAGTCAGCAATGCTATCCAACCATCTCATCCCCTGTAACCCTCTTCTCCTCCTGCCCTCAATCTTTCCCAGCATCAGGGTCTTTTCCAATGAGTCAGCTCTTTGCATCAGGTGGCCAAAGTACTGGAGCTTCAGCTTCAGCATCAGTCCTTCCAATGAATATTCAGGGTTGATTTCCTCTAGGATTGACTGGTTTGATCTCCTTGCTGTCCAAAGGACTCTCAAGAGTCTTCTTCAGCACCAGAGTTCTTCAGCGCTCAGGCTTCCTTAGGGTCCAACTCTCACACTCCTACATGACTACTGGAAAAACCATAGCTTTGACTATACAGACCTTTGTCAGCAAAACGATGTCTCGGCTTTTTAATATGCTGTGTAGGTTTGTCATAGCTTTCCTTCCAAGAAGCAAGCATCTTTTAATTTAATGGCTGCAGTCACCAACTGCAGTGATTTGGGAGCCCAAGAAAATAAAATCTGTCACTGCTTCCACTTTTTCCAGACAGACCAGGGTTCAAATCTCGACTCCCCTGTCTCTAGCTGTGTGACCTCAGGCAAGTTGCTTAATTTCTCTAAATCTGCATGTCCCCTCTTAAGGTCTATGAGAAGGAATTGAGATAACAGATAAACATGCTTAGAAGAGGGCCTGGAATGTGATAAGAGCTGGAGAAATGGAGTTATGGAAAGAGAG
Source organism: Bos indicus (assembly GCF_029378745.1). Lineage (NCBI taxonomy): Eukaryota > Metazoa > Chordata > Mammalia > Artiodactyla > Bovidae > Bos > Bos indicus. The sequence goes on along the minus strand of NC_091764.1, from coordinate 107,981,297 downwards.
GCTGTACATGTGGAGCATTCTGGAGCTCGGGCTGTCCCGTGTGGGCAGCAACCCCGATGGGTCATTCCCAAGGAGCCCCGGGGGTTTGGGTGAGGATGGGCCTGGGCTTCCACAGCCCTTTAGCTGATGATTTGGCCGAGTTCAGCAGCGGCTCACCCTTTTAACCACACACTAGCTCCTCACAACAAAGGAGCTGGAGGGCTGGCATCCTCTCCTTTTGCCAAAGAGGAGCCTGGGAAGCAGAGGTCTTGTGAGCTGCCTGAGGTCACCAGGGGAAGAGATGGCACCCCAGGCTCCAAGTGCAGAACCGCCTGTCCCCTGACCTTCATCTTTTTCAGACCCTGGCCCATGACACCAGAGCCTCTGCTCAGGCTGCAGGAGCTGGGGCCGGGAGCTGTGATCCTAAGGAGGGAAGACAGCTCTGCTGGGCCTGGAGGGAGAGCGGGTGACTCCTGGGGCTGGGGCAGCAACAGGCCTGGCAGTTAGGCTCTGCGCGCAAGGGGGCATATGACTCAGAGCTGGCTAATGTTTTTTTTTTTAACTTTTGGTCACACTGTGCAGCCTCTAAGGGATCTTAGTTTCCCTGACCACTGATGGAACCCTTGCTCCCTGCAGTGGAAGCAAAGAGTCTTAACGGCTGGACCACCAGAGAAGTCCCAGGGCTGGCTAACCTTGAGGGTCGTGTGCAGCTGGCTTTGATCCATGGGCACCCACTGCCCACCCTCTGGGTCTCACCTGCTTGGAGTGGCAGCTGGGCAACAGCAGTGAGAACAATAGCGTCTCCTGCCCGGCACCAGGCACGGCCCACCCCAGAGACAGTGGACACACACACACTTACAGAGGTTGTGAAGTCACACCAGGGCCGCATCAGGAGTGGGCACACCCATGGGACACCACCTCCTGTCCCCACAGACAGCTCCATGTGGGAGGTCCAGGGAGCGCTGCTCGGCGGTCCTGCCGCCTCAGCCCCTTCTGAATGAACACAGGGGTGACAGAGCCATCATTCTCTCATCCAGTGTGCCGGGCTAGGCGCCGATTTCTGGGACACAGCAGAGAGCAAGACAGATAAGTCCTTGTTCCCGTGAAGCTTATCTACTGGAGTGGGACTAAAAGGCCCTGCTATCTCCCTTTCTGCTTCCCTCTTTAGGCGCTTGATTCTCTGCTAAACCTTGTCATGTTAGGGGACACGGGGAGCAGGGGTATACGGGAGAGGCAGGGACCTCTGGACATGCCAGGGAGCTGAGGACATGTTGGATCTTGGCAGGCTCTGCTTATGGCTGGGTGGGGTGGGAAATTCACCACCTTCCCTTTTCCCATCTCCGTGTCAGATATGATCTCCCAATGAGGTCTGCTCCCCTGGATGGCAGCCAGGGACTGTCGGCACAGTCCTCGCGGCTTCTGACTGCCTAAGGTTCCAAGGAAATAATTCTCACCTTCTGCAAACGTATCATCCAGTGGGAAGGTACAAAATTAATGTGCACCGTCATGTGGAATGTTGATATTTTGCTTTATGACTTTTTAAAATTGGAGGATAGCAGATTTACAATATTGTGTTGGTTTCTGCTGTACAACGTGAATTAGCCATAATTATATATATATTTATATGGCTTCCCAGGTGGTCGTAGTGGTAAAGAATCCACCTGCCAATGCAGGAGACACAAAAGACGTGGGTTTGATCCCTGGGTTGGGAAGATCCCCTGGAGAAGGAAATGGCAACCCACTCCAGGGTTCTCGCCTGGAGAATCCCATGGACAGAGGAGCCTGGTGCGCTACAGTCCATGGGGTCGCAGAGAGTCGGACACAACTGAGGACTGAGCACACACATATATATACGTATGTAATTATATCTCCCCTCCCTCCTGAGCCTTCATCCCCCTCCTATCACTCTAGGTGAAGTAAGTCCGAAAGAGAAAAACAAGTACTGTGTATTAACGCACATATATGGAGTCTACAAAATGGTACTGATGAACCCATTTGCTTAATGATTAGTTGTTCTGAGAGTCGTTTCCATTTACCTGTGTGTTGCCTCCCATCTGGACTCAGGTCCACCGCAAAATCTAAGGTTCTGCAAAACCAAGAAGGGCTCTGTAAATGTTTGAGTGAAGACATGAAGACAGTCTGAGGGTGAACAGGTCAAGCCTTATAAACAGGGTGGGCAGCACCTGGCCCTGGGGACTGGGGTTGGTGGTCTGTGCTGCCAGCTGGAGTCAAACGCAGGGTTGGATTTACACCCTGTTCAGTGAGAAGAGCTGGAAAGATTCCCTCTGCATCCTTCAGACTAGGGTACACCTCTGAGGGGTTTCCAGGGACTAAAGACTATAATGGGCTTCCCAGGTGGCTCAGTGGTAAAGAACCTGTCTGCCAATGCAGGAGACGCAAGCGATGTGGGTTCAAACCCTAAATCCAGAAGATCCCCTGGAGGAGGGCATGACAACCCACTCCAGTATCCTTGCCTGGAAAATTCCATGGACAGAGGGCCTGGCAGACTACAGTCCACACGGTCGCAAACAGTCAGGACTGAGTGACTGAGCATGCGTGCAAAGACTGTAGGGGTTGAGGACACAGGCTCCAGAGCCTGTCTGGGTTCAAATCCCAGCTCTTAAGATCAACAGCTGGGTGATCCCAGGGCAAAAGTACTGAACTGTTCTGAGCCTCACCCATCTCGTCTGAAAAATGGGTCTTGTTAAAAGAATTCAGGGACAGCCGATGGAAGGGTCTAGCACAGAGCTTAGACGGTGGCAGGCATGTGAAGCGCCAGCTTCAGTGTGGTAGCGCGGAGTCGATGGATGGCACTCACACTTTAGCCGCGTCGGAATCCCCTGGAGGCTTGTGAAAACACAGATGGCTGGGTTCCAGCCTGCGTCTCTGACTCAGAAGGTCTAGGGTGGTGTCTGAGAATCTGCGTTTCCAACAAGTGCCCAGGTGCTGCTGCTTCAGGGACCACAATTTGAGAACCACCGGTGTGTAACAGAAAAGAGAATTCAGGTGTAGGGTTCTGGCGCTAGGACTGTCCCTTATTATCTGGTGACTTTGGGCAGCTAATCACTGAGTCTCAATATCTTCACGTGTAAAACGGGACTGTTAATACCCACTTCACAAGAATTCCCTGGCAGCCCAGTGTAATCTGGGCTGTAATCATTGCCAAGGGCCCAAATCCAATCCCTGGTCAGGGAACTAAGAGCCTGCAAGTCGCTTGGTGTGGCCAAAAAAAAGAGAAAAACCCACTTCATGGGGGTCAGCCTGGTATATGGTATTCTCAGTATTCGGTTATCATTGTTTAAATTCTGGCCAGCGTGTTGGTCCTGGAAGGATGGGGTGGGGTTACCATGAGCAGAGGTGGGTCAGGAGGGCTTGGGGAATGCTGCCAAGAACCCCAAAGCCGGGAGCAAAGTGCCGGGTGGGTCTCAAAGCCCCAGAGCAATGTGTTTATTCGGAAAGAACTCCTGCTCCATTTCTTTGGCAGTTTCTGTGTGGCAAATCCACACAGAACCCTGGTGGGGGTTGGGGTTTGGAGAGTGGGGGAGTAATTTGGCTGCACTGGGTCTGAGTTGCAGCACGTGAGATCTAGCCCCACGGCCAAGGATCGAACCCGGGTCCCCTGCATTGGGAACTCCGAGCCGTACCCACTGAAGTGTTAGGAAGTCCCTCTAACCCCCTTTTGTCAGAGAGAAAGTCACCTCACCTCAGCGGGATCAGCGGCGCTCCGGCCCAGCCGCGCGGTGCGCTGCCGCCCCCTGGCGGACGAGGAGGCGCTGCACACCCTCCCGGGACGGTCTCCGAGCCGAGTCCGGAGTGCCGGCGGCAAGGCCCGCGGGCATCTGGGGGGGTGGCTGGCGCCTCGCAAGGCTGCGCCCCCGGCCTGAGAGGAGACTCCTGGACCAGTTGGGTGTTATTACGGGAACAGCCCGCGGACACCCCACCCGCGGTGGATTAGAGACTGTTGACTTTTAAGGGCGAGACCCATTGCGCTTGGCACAGCAAGACGGCAGGCTGAGTGCCGGCCCCAGACACAGGCCTCGGGGCTCTGGGCCTTTGCGGGCTTTGGCCTGAAGACCAGTGGCAGCGGCCAGCCTGAGTCACTGGTTCCCTGAGACCGGGAGAAAGGGCTACCCCTGGGCCAGGGGTTTCAGTTTGATATTCACTGTCCAAGTACCACGCCCCTCACCCAGCAGTTCTTGGGTCTGCAACCCCACCCTCAGAGATCCCTTCTTTTTTAGCCTTTTCTGGAAAAACTCCTTGAAGTAAACCCTTCATATAAAAAAATTCAATGCTGTCATCATTTACTGTGCCTTTAATGTGGGCAAGCCACCAAGGGGACCCAGGAACACGGAAGATGCATTCCCCCTAGGAAAGCAGGCACTGGAGGGGCCTCCTGGAGAGGAGGGTCTAAGAAGGGAGGGCTGACCTGGGGGTGGGGGGCCACGGGGAAGAAAGGCCTTCAGCCCTGGAGGGAGTAGAGCTGGCGGAAGGGTGGGGTGTGTTCAGGAACGGTGAGTCATGTGGTGTGGCCCAGGAGGGAGGGTGAGTCTCGGCACAGGCTGGAGAGGGAGGTGGGAGCCAGCCAGGCAGGGGGTGGGCGTGGGGGAATCGGGTCTGCACAGCAGGGAACCCACGGTAGGTGGGCTTGTCTGAGAATCTCCCTCCCTGAAAGAGGCTCCCCGGCAGGTGAAGAGAAAGGTTTCCAATGGGATGGGCTGGGATGGGTGTGTATGAGTGTTTAGTGTTCTGACTCTTGGCGACCCTAGTGGCCTCATGGGCTGTAGCCCGCCAGGCTCCTCTGTCCATGGGCTTTAGCAAAGATACTGGAGTGGGTTGCCATGCCCTCCACCAAGGGATCTTCCCCACCCAGGGATCGAACCCACGTCTCTTACATCTCCTGCATTGGCAGGTGGGTTCTTTACCCCTGGGGCCACCTGGGAAGCCCACCTTGGGTGTGGAACCATTTCAAAGATGGGTGTGAGGGGCTGCTGAGATGACAAAGGGGAATTTTGAAGTGTGGGCGGGGCCAGGCCATGTCAGAATCCTCCACTCAGATGCCTCTCCGCCCACAGGTGGGAGTGTGGGCCTGTGTGGGAGGGACTTCCCTCTCATCTCCTCCTTGCTCTAAGGCTTCAGTCTTCAAAGCACATTCACCCACATTATCTCATTGATCTTTTCAACAGCCCTCTGAGCTAACCAGGGCCTGCTGCTGCTGCTACTGCTAAGTCGCTTCAGTCGTGTCCGACTCTGTGCGACCCCGTACACAGCAGCCCACCAGGCTCTCCAGTCCCTGGGATTCTCCAGGCAAGAACACTGGAGTGGGTTGCCATTGCCTTCTCCAATGCATGAAAGTGAAAAGTGAAAGTGAATTCACTCAGTCGTGTCTGACTCTTCGCGACCCCATGGACTGCAGCCTACCAGGCTCCTCCGTCCATGGGATTTTCCAGGCAAGAGTACCGGAGTGGGGTGCCATCGCCTTCTCCGAATCAGGGTCTATTATTCTCATTTTACACACGGAGAAGCTGGGTCCCAGGTGAGACAGAATTATAAATTCTGCTTTATATTAATCATTGGCCTCCTGGGGTCCATACTTCTTTTTCTAAAAATACTGTATTTACTTTTGGTTGTGCTAGGTCTCCAGTTGCATTGAGCAGGGGGCTACTCTGTTGCGGTGGCTTCTCTCGTTGTGGAGCACAGGCTCTAGGCACTCAGGCTTCAAGAGTTGTGGCCCACGGGCTTCAGTTGCTCCAAAGCAGGTGGAATCTTCCAGATCTGGGATGGAACCCTTGTCCCTTGCGTTGGCACGCAGATTCTTATCCACTGTACCACCAGAGAAGTCTTGCATACTGTGTTTTAATTTTTGTTGTTGTTGTTTTATGATAGTTCAAACACTCAGAGGGGTCAAAACCCAAAACATCCAGATGAAACTTTCTCTGTCAACCCTATTCTCTCCAACCCCTCCTGGGTCACCTCTTAGCAGTGTGAACTCTAGCCTTTTGATTATGGGTGTTGGGCCCTTTCTGCAGGGGCTCAAGGCACAGCCTGCTGTGACCAGAGGAGCCCAAGGCAAGTGTCGCCCCAGGAGGGGTGTTATTCCTCCCCTGAGCAAGTGTACATTCGGTCTTCTTTCATCTGCAGCCACATGAGTCTATCTTTAGATCCTAAACTCCTTGGAGGCTGGGAGTCTATCTTCTGGGAGGCTGAAGTGTAGGAGTCACAATTACAGGCTCTGGCAAATAGAGAACTGGCATAAAATCTGTGTTGCCAAACCTTGAACAGGTTACCCAGGCTCTCGGAGAGCCTCCATTCTTGTCAACTACAGTAATCACAGGTTTGATCCCTGGGTCGGGAAGATACCCTGAAGAAGGAAATGGCAATCTACTCCAGTATTCTAGTCTGGAGAATCCCAGGGACAAAGGAGCCTGGCAGGCTACAGTCCACAGGGTCGCAAAGAGTCAGACACGACTGAGCGACTGACCGACCAACCAACCTAAGGGTGCCCTGACCCCTAAGGGTGCCCTGACCAACTTCATGGGACTGTGTGAGGACTGGATAAGATGACTCATGTCCTGTGTTTAGCCGAGTCAGGCACAAGGTCTGTAATCTGTAAGAGGAAACTGTTGTCATCCCCACTGCCGGGACCTACTGTGCAAGCCCATAGTAGGACAGACCCAGGCACCTTTTCACACTTAACCCTGACAGAGGCTGAGAGCTCACAGGTGATAGGGTCTGCATGGGGGCTCATTGTTAAGATGGCTCATTATGTCGACCTTGCAAACAAAGAGGAAATCACAGTGATCCTTGAGACTGACCAAATTGCCCAAATGGCACCCTGTTATCTCACTGTGCCTATCTTCTCAAAGCTGCGAGACCACCAGATTCCAGACCTCCAGCTACGTGACCGTCCCTTTGGAGAACTTCTCATTGGTGGGGTATAAGAAGGACTCTGTCAGAAAGGGAGGACGCTGGTTCTCCTTAAGAGTCAGTCACCCTGTCTTTTCCCTCTAATAATTTTCTCTTTTCTTGCCTGACTGCCGGGTTTGCTCTCTTCTTCTCTGCACTTGCCTTACAGCACCTCCTTAAAGGTGAGTTGGCATAGTAGGTCGCCCCAATCCACACACCTGAACGAATCGCTCTTCCTGGGCTAGGATCCGCCTTTCCCCTTTTTGAAACCAGCCTGGCTCTTTGCCATCTCCTGCCAGGTGGCTTTTCTGGGTAGTCGGGCATCTTGAGGCCAACACGGGGCCAACAGCCCATGGCTCCTCTGGGCCTGTTGTGTCTGACGCCCTGTGTTATAGCTGATCCACAGGGAAACTGCCATGTGGCTTTTCTCAGGGCTGACTGACTCAATGGAGGGTCACCCCTGCCCTGGAGCTGCCTAGGGTGAGTGACTCAGGGCCTCTGACGCTGGCCTGGTGCCCAGCCACCTGGACTCTGCTTCTTAGAGGGTATATCCCCGGCCCCTGAGACTCCACTCAGAGGAGGGACTCCCCCGCACCTAGACCACCCTGGCTTGGAAGGGACATAAGAAATCATCTATCCTGCCTCCCTCATCTCGCAGATGAGAAAGGGAGCTGGGTGATGGGAATACCGAGCTTGTCACAGAAGCGGGATTTGGACCTGGCCTGCCTCCTGTGGTTCCCACCAGCTGTCACAAATCCTCCTCTCCTGGCCTTCCCACCAGGCCTTCTCCTCCTCTCAGGGCCCCCACTCCTGCATCCAGTGGGCGGGCTCCAGGTCCTAAACTCTCTGAGAAGGGCATCCCATGGCTTTTTGGTAGGACAGTTACTTACCCCCTTGGGAGAACACCCCTGTAACCTCGTTTCCAAGAAAGGGCAGAACGATCTCTTGAAGCGGGTGGCCCCCACCGACCTTACTGTCTATAAGTTCAGTTCAGTTCACTCCCTCAGTCGTGTCTGAGTCTTTGCGACCCCATGGACTGCAGCACGCCAGGCCTCCCTGTCCATCACCACCTCCTGGAGTTTACTCAAACTCATGTCCATCGAGTTGGTGACGCCATCCATCCATCTCATCCTCTGTCCTCCACTTCTTCAACCTTCAATCTTTCCCAGCATCAGTGATGGTGGTGGTTTAGTTGCTAAGTCGTGTCGGACTCTTACGACCCATGGACTGTAGCCTGCCAGGCTCCTCTGTCCATGGGATTCTCTAGGCAAGAATACTGGAGTAGGTTGCCATTTCCTTCTCCAGGAGATCTTCCCAACCCAGGAATCGACCCCAGGTCTCCTGAATTGCAGGCAGATTGTTTACCAACTGAGCTATGAGGGAAGCCCACCCAGCATCAGGGTCTTTTCAAATGGGACAATAAACAACTGCAAAACTGTGTTTACTTTTCTGCTCAAAAAGGCATTCCTTCCCTATCCAACCCAAGTTTCCTCAAGAAACAAAAGTACAGGCCAGCAAGGATGAAGGGATAAATAACCGTCTGGCGGAACAATGGAGCGCAGTCCACGGTTTCAAGGGTTGGAACCCACACCAGCCTGGGGAGCTGGACTTGGCAAGCGGGCTGGGGACAGTGCAGTCTGAAACGGACCGAGGGCAGGGCGAGGAAGAGCGCGTGCCCGGCTGTGCCCGGCGGCGTGGGGCGCCCGCGGCCCGGGGCGGGGTCTGCGGGGTCAGCCACCCCCGCTCTCCCCACCCACGTGGCCTTGCCGCCCAGAACGCCGGGCCCCAACTTCGTGTCAGCAGAGCCGGCCTGGGTGCTCAGCCGGCGCGGTGGGCAGGCTGGGGGCCGCGCATCTCTAAGGAGGACCCTGGGGTCTGGGCCCCCCCGCGCCCCCCGCTGTCCTGGAGGAACAGTGAGGGCGGAGGGGGGCTGAGACAGACGCTGAGGGCCAGGGGTCCCTGTGAGACCGACCTCAGATGGGAAAAACGAGGCTCGGAGATCTCTTTCCGTCTCACTCGGACGCCTCTCGAATGGCATTAACCCCCCGTTTGTGGGTGTGGAAACTGAGGCCCAAAGTGGGAGGCCCAGAGCCGGGGGTGGGGGGGGGGGTGCGGGGCGCGGGCGGTGGGGCGTCTAGGCCCCGGCCCCCGCCCAGAGGAGCCGGACAACTACAAGGGCCATCTGCGGCCCGCGCCCACCGCGCCGGCTCCTCAGACCCCTGGGCGCAGGAGGGGCAAGGAGGGGCCGGGCCGGGTGGGGAGGGCGCGGGCACGGGCAGAGGAACTGAAGTGACTCAGGCCGGTGCGCGCAGGCCGGGCCTTTGTTCCCGGACGCCCGGCCTTATTAAAGGCCCAGCGCCCGAGGCAGGCGCGCGCCCTGCGGCCGTCCCCGCCCACCGGCCGCACTTCTGGCGGGGCCGGGCGGGCGGCTAGGGTGGGAGGGGGTCGCTCCTGGGCTCCTGGCTGTGAACAAAAGAGGGGCATCCATCAGGATTCGGGGGTTCATCCAATCGGATCCTCAGGCCATAGGGAGGGCCCCCTCTAGTCATTTCAGTCATCCCTCTGCCTCAGGGCAAGGCTGCACCTAAATCGTCCAGAAGAATTTAAGAAAACCCTTCCCCTGCTTTTGGGGATTCCCCAGGGGCTCAGAGGGTAAAGCATCTGCCGGCAATGCGGGAGACCTGGGTTCAATCCCTGGGTCGGGACGATCCCCTGGAGAAGAAAATGGCAACCCACTCCAGTACTCTTGCCTGGAAAATCCCACGGGTGGAGAAGCCTGGTACATGGGGTCGCAGAGAGTCAGACACGACTGTTATGGGGACTCCTTGCTAGGCACCGCCTCCCCGAGTCTCTCAGCCGTCTGTCCTCTAACCACAGTCCCCACCTTGCAGGGTGACTGGCCCACCCAAGTCAGCACTGGGTCATTTCAACCCCTGTTTCACACCTTTGGTGGGTTTTAGGTCAGCCGAAGCAGACCTGGGAACAGGCTCCCATCCTAGCCTTTGTGAGGCCAGGTTTCACACCAACCCTGCCTTGTCAGTGGATTCCTCAGGGAGAAACACCAAACTGTACCCCACCCCCCAGCGCCCACACCCCAGCTGCCCAAGCTGCTCCTTCGGACTCGAGCGCCACCACGTGGACACGGGGCAACGGTGCCTTGCGGGACCAGAACCTTTCAACATGTCTCCCCGGCTCTGGGCCCTCTTTAGGCTGTGCATCCATATCCAGCGCCATCCTAAATGAATCGCCTCAAAACGCGCCCAGTTCTTTCGAGAGACTGCAGGTTGCCTGCAGCATTCCGTTTGCCCCCTGCCCCCACAGCCCTGCTTGTGACCCTCTCTTTTAGAGTAAGTGGCTTCTTGAGAGTAAAACTTCATCTTAATGTTTCAAAAGCAAATCAAATGTAAATTATGCATCAATAAATTCTAGCTAAAAAGTAATAACAAACAAATGAATTCTTTTGACCGGCCTGTACTCCTGTGTACATACATGCATGTTCACAGACGTGTGTATAATGGGCTGGGTGTGACAGCTGGGGTGTGTGTGCCCGAGCAAGGCTGTGGCTGCAGGGGTCCCCACGAGGTCAAGTTGGAGCAGAACCCAAGAGTGCGCAGTTCCTGTTCCATCTGTGGCGCTCTGCACCCCGCCTTGGGGCCCACATCGTTCTGGGAGGAGAGAGGCCTTTTCCTTGTCCACTCAGCCTCAGAACTCCTCATCCTGTCTTCTGCAATGCTCTCCTCTCAGGGGAAAACAGAGGTGGTAAAGAACCCACCTGCCAATGCAGAAGACTCAGGTTCGATCCCTGGGTTGAGAAGATCCCCTAGAGAAGGGATTAGCAACCCATTCCAGTATTCTTGCCTGGACAATCCCATGGACAGAGGATCCTGGGGGGCTTAGGTCCATGGGGTCACAAAGAGTCAGACACAACTGAAGCGACTTAGCACACCCCTTCCCAGCCTCTCAACCGCTTCCCTTCTGGAGCCTCCCGGGTAAGCCTGTATTTTGTCCCCAACAGCCTGGGAGCCCCAGCCCAGGGAGCAGCCCGCTCGTCAACCTGAACCGTTATGCCACCAAGAAGAGCCTGGCGGAGAGCTTGCTGGACATGGCGCTCTTCATGTCCAACGCTGTGCAGCTGAAAGCGGTGCTAGATCGGGGTCCGTCCTCCTATAACTACTTCGCCCTCGTCACCCTCCTTAGCATCTCTCTGATCCTGCAGGTGGTCATCGGAATCCTCCTCGTGGTCATGGGTGAGGAGCCCGGGCCTGGAGCTGGCCTCGGGGGGTCGGTGGGAAGAAAAGTCCCGAATGCCTCCCTGTCACACCGTGCGTTTGCACAGTCTTACACTAACCTGCTGTTAGCCCTGTGCACCTTCAAGTGCCCAAGTAACAACCACACAGTGCAGGCAGGCACCCTGACCTACCTCCTAGCATCCCATCTAGTAGCCAGTACAATACCTGCTAAGTGACCATGCTCACTAACTCGTAGCAGCATTCCTTAGAGCGTGCATTCCCCACTCTGAGAAGACCCAGTGTAAGTTTCCAAAATTGGCTCTATTGAGTACCACGTGAACACCCCTCATGGTCAGTGAGGGAGAAGGCATTGCAGCACAATGGCCACCAACTCCTGATCTCTGAGGGGCTGTGGTGGGGGAAGCTCCAGGCTGTCATCTCCCCACCCCCAGGCCATCATTTGCTTCTCCCTCTTCTCCACAGCTCTACTGAACCTTAATGAGGTGGAAAAGCAGTGGCGACTCAACCAGCTCAACAACGCAGCCACCGCCTTGATCTTTATCACTGTCATGATCAACATCTTCATCACAGCCTTCGGGGCACATAGGATTGGGCTCCTGGCTGCTGGGACCCCTCTCTGAACAAGACCTGGAGCCCAGGTGAGGGAAGATGGGAGGTGCACAGGTGGCCCTTCTCACCTCTGTGGGTTTGGGCTGAGAGAGATGCTCGCCAGGCAGAAGGGGAAGAATGTAGACCTGGGGCAGGGATGAGGTCATGGAGCAGAGCATGGGCTGAGACTCACCAAAGTCCTCTGCTCTCTCCTCCTAGGCTGAGCTTCTCTGCAGCCTGGGAGGGTGGAGGCTGCGGTTAGTGGGGGAAGAGGGAGATGCGGGTGTTCTCCTTGACAGAGTCCAGGACCATGGGGAGCCAGCTGGCAGCACAGAGCCTCAGGCCCTGCTTCAGGTTTGGATCTGAACCCGCAGTTGCACCCTGGGAAGGCACCAGGTCGATTGTGTGACACTTGGGCCCGAGGCGCTGGTCTGGCCTGGCCTGCCCTTCTCTTCATCTCTTTGCTTCCCCTACAGGTGCTGGGCCTGGAACTGCTTCTCTCCCCCTTGATCTGCGAGGCTGAAGGGCACAGCATACAGCTTCGGGGAGAGCTCCTAGACTCAGAGGGCAGTATAGACACCCCTGCTTCCTACCCTCGGTGCTGGAACAAAGATGGGCTCTTCTCCCAGCTTAAGCGGGGTCATCTGGGCCTGGAGTCCTGAGCTCGGACTCGAGTACCACCCACCTGTTTCCTGGGCCTCAGGCATGCCTATGGAAAGCTGGGTCTGCCCAGCTTAAGGACTCTGCTTCTGACCCCACCCTGTTCCTTCCCTCTGCCCCAGCTTGTTTTCTCTTTTCTATAGGATGGAATGATTTCTCTCCATAAAGCTTTCTGCAGATCCACCATGAGTCAATCTTTGTGTCTTCAATTGTGAAGGCTCAAGCACCCGGGCGGGCAGCTGTCTCCATCTGTGTCCTGGAAATGGCTCAAAGGAGCAACCCCAAGCCTGGAGGGGAAAAGGCTTTTAAGTCACTCCCTCTCCTGTGGGTTCTGCTCTGAGTCAGGTTTCCCTGCTCAGTGCCTAGGGTAATTACCATCTGCTGCATTAGCAGCAGACCAGTCTCCTCTGGATGCTTTTTGAGAAGCTCCAATTGGCTGCCTCTGGGCTTCCCTGGTGGCTCAGACAGTAAAGAATCTGCCTGCAATGCAGGGGACCAGGTTCTATCCCTGGGTCAGGAAGATCCCCTGGAGAAGGGCATGGCAACCCACTCCAGTACTCTTACCTGGAGAATCCCATGGACAGAGGAGCCTGGCAGGCTACAGTCCATGGGGTTGCAAAGAGTTGGACATGACTGAACGACTAACAAATTGGCCGCCGCAGCTTTCACAGAAGCACCCTCTCTTGGGCATGTGCTTAAGGAATACAAACTAATTTCAATCTCTGCCTAGATCAGATATGACCAGGATGGTACCTTTGTACTGTAACGCATCAACAGGGCATGCCCAGCTTAAACACAGATGCTTTTCGATTGTCCGCTCTCTTAGAATAAGCCACACCTCAGCTCCTCACCCGACCTTCCTGTGTCCATCAGCCTTTCTCAACTGAAAGCTCCAACCTGCATGAATCTACTGCACAGGAAATATTCCTCAGACAGGAACCTCGTGGTCCCCCTCCTGAGTAAACCACACCGCAGGGAAGGCTGCCTGCCCCCCCACCACACACACACACATACAGGTGATGAAGGGCGATACGGAGAGTCCCTGGCATGTCCACTGGAGGCCTCAGAGCTTAGAGATGGCCACGTGAGCCTGGGCCCTCTGCCCAGCCCTCTCCCACCCTGATGGGCAATAGGAAAACACGAGGGCACTTTGTTTTCTGAGACTTTGCTGTATTTAACGCTTTCCCTCCCCGCACCCTACACATTTCCCTACCGAGTAGGGGCCGTGCCAGGCCCCCTCCATTAAGGCAGACGGTGTGGAGGTAACAAACGCAGAATGCAAGGCACTGGCTGGGGCAGGGGGGTGGCAGGCCGGGGAGGGGAGGCTGGGCAGACATCTGTCCTCAGGAGGAGTGAAGCAGGAGGACCATCTGGGTGGACTCAGGCCTTGCTGGGCAACGCCCAGGGATAAAAGTAGCCCCAGAAAGAAACCTGGCCACCCAGGCAGCTGCGGCTCTCATCTACTCCCTACAGTCCTTCCCTGAAGGCACAGCATGTGAGCCAGGACCATAAAAGGCCATAGCCTGAGGGCAGATCGAGCATCCACAAGCCACAATCTATTAACCGAAAAGTCTGTGTCCTTCACGATTTCTTAGGCGGGAGGCAGGGGTTCTCGTCAACCTCCAGAAGGTTCTCGCCGGGCTCCATTCTCCCGCAGGCCAAATTTGTGCTCTGGCTGACCGCGGGGCCCACCGGGCAGACCCTGCAGTTCCACACACCGAGACCTGGACTCCATCACGACACCGAGCCTGGCCCAGCGGACTGGCCTCCCGGGCCCCGCTGCACCTGCTCTGGGCCCTTCCTCGCAAATGCTGGGGTTTGCGAGGCCGCACGTCCAGGGCAGCGGTGGTGAGTTAGAGCAGTGCAGAAGGCAGCAGCAGTAGAAACATCCCCAGTCTAGAGGCGCCTGGGACCATTAGTGCAAGAGAAGTGTGCGATGCGATCTAGGTGACAGAAAGGGTGCCCCAGGCCCCAGAGGCCGAGGGCTGTGCTCCCTGAAACGGCTTCACTTTTCAGTCCTGCTCCCGCTCTGTGGACAGAACGACATCCTCGCCTCACCTCCCCAGACCTTCCCCCCTGGGGCCCCGTTCCCCAGTTCAGAGGGTCTTTCTCCTCTTCCTCCCTGCGGGGCGGCAGGAGGGGGCTGGGCTGTGAGGACTCAGGCTTCCCGCTTCCCTTTCATCCCTCCCCTTGGACCTCACCCCTCCCCTCCCCCTCTCCCCGCGCTGCTTCATGTGGTCCCCAAGGCCCAGCTCACAGGTGGCTGGGACAGAAGGGGTCTTCTCTCCCTGCCATCCCCCCACCCTCCCTCGCCTGTGATGCACGTCCGCCCTGCACCGGGGAGCCAGGAGCCCACCACCCCAGTAGGTTCCCTGGCCCCCAACCCCCTGAGGCACTGGGAGGAGTTGGTCCACTCTGTGCTTCCAGTCAGTCTGGAGACAGTGCGGCTGGAGGGTGAGGTTAATGCCCTGATCGGCGGCCAGCTGTCGGTCGGCTACCTGGAAGGTGTATGTGTCCCAGAGGCAAGGACCCACGGGGCAACTACTAATGGCTCCACGTGGGGCCAGCTCCCCAGTTGCCCGGTCCAGGGCCCAGGGACGTACCCGTGGGTCTGAGGTATGCAGGGAGGGAGTGCCCTTCCTATAAATGTACAACTCCACCCCCTCACAGTCTATGCTGGGTCTGGACATGTGTGGTTTTGGTTTTCTGTTAAAAAAAAAAAAGTAAAACCCCAGTAAAATTCATCCAATAGAAAAGCTTCCAGTCCATGGTCACTGCCCCGCTAGGAGCCCCGGGTGGGCACTGGAAGGCACCTCCCATCAGTGTGGTGTGGCCAGGCTGGGCTTGCCTCCCTTGACCTGGTCCCGCTGCCCTTCCTGAGAACTCTGCCATCTCTGTCTCGTCTCCTGGCCCCAGAGGCCCAGAGGTGGAGGACGGCTGCTGGGGCAGGGGGTACCGACTCGGAGGCTGCTTGGGCCCACCATGGCCCCTGCTCCCCTCCCTTTCCGCTCCGGCAGTGAGCGGGCACTGGCCGGGCCACTGTGGTCCAGGTGCCAGAAGCCATCGGTCCAGCAGGTGCCCCCTAATGCCGGGGTTAAGGCATCTTCATCTGGCGGCGGTTCCACATGCCCCGCTTGGAATGGAAGTAATGGAAGAAGTTTCGGAGGGAGAGACGCTCCACTTCCAGGCCAGCTTGGAGGATCCTGGGGGGAGGAGGGTGGGATGAGCCACAGAAGCACCGAGGGAAGTGGGGAGAGGGCCAGCCCGCCTGCCACGACCCCACCAGGCCCTGGCCGCGTCCCATGGGGCAGGGGTTGGGCAGAGAGCCAAATGGCCTGGGCCGTGTCTCAGAGCCTCTCTCCCTAGAAAGGATAAATGGATACAGTGGTGGATGTGGTGAGGACCAGTGAAGAAGGGTACAAGTGCTCACCACACCTGGAGGTCGGCCAGCAGGGGTCCCTCCACCCTGTCTGATGGAGGGAGGGGGAGTCAGGAAGCAGACCTTGTCCCAGCTCCCACCCTCTTCCCGCTGGGAGGCCTGTGCTCCCAGCAGGTGGAAATAACTGGAATTTGGAGCAGTTTCTTACTCCCTGGGCCTCACAGGAGGCAGAACTGTGGAGGTCTGCCTTCCCCCAGGGGTGGAGGTAACACCAGGCTTCTCTCCGCTTTGGGGTCTGACCATGGAGCTTTACGGGAGCTGTGTTATCTAACACAAGCTCCCTCATGGGCCCTCGTTTGCACCTTAAATTCTCTTAATATTGTCACCTTCTTTCCTGCCTGCCTGACTGCCCTCTAGGGAAAAATCAAACAGATCCGATTTTCAAGTTTTCAGATCGGGTTTTCAAGACAGTCATAGCTGAGAGATTTAGGGCAAGTTGTTAACTTCTCCTCAAGGCTTAGTTTTCTCACCTGGAAAAGAGAGATGACCACACGTCCCTCCCAGAGTCTGGGGAGTGGAGGATGTCCACTAAGAAGGGGGTGGAGGATGTCCATCGCCTACCCAGTCAGGTGCCCAGTGACTAGGTGGTGAGGAGGTGTCCGGTCTCTCAGGGAGAAGAGTGTCTTCCTCGTCAGGGTCCCCTCCCCCTGGGCCCCTGACCTTGCCCCGTCTACCTCCTCTGGACGCTGCTTCAGCAATTACATCCTTTCTCTCTTGGATTCTCCTCCTCTCTCTCCTTCACCCTCACTCCTAAAGCTCAAATCTCAAGGTGTCATCCATTTTCCCCCTCCTCCCCTTGGTGGCAAATTTCCTGAGGAATTTTGAGGTGGAATCTCAGACTAAGCCTCCTGGTTCCTCACCACCCACACACACGCCCTGAAACGCCCTCTCCCTGCATCCCGCCAGCCTGTCCTCCTCTGCAAAACTGCCTTCTCCCGGGGCTCCAGGGACCCAGAGCCTCCTGGATACTCAATGCTTTCAACGGTCCACGCTGGCTCTTATGCTGACCCTGTGTTGACTCTCTCATAAACCCCCCAAAACTCCAGCCTTCTCCCCAGCCATGTTCTCCCAGGTGAGCAAGGGGGTGCCCAGCGGACAACATTACCATTCACACCCTTGCAGCTCAGAGTCTGTGCCCTTCCCTAACTGTCTGCCAAGCACCCTCCACGCCTGCCCTGCCACACAGGCAGAGGCAGGATCCCCTCCAATAGTTCAGTCTCAGCGAGGAAAGGAATCCAGGCCAGTGGGGCCAAGGGGGCTGGACCTGGGGGGCTCTAGCCCCGCCCCTGCCCCAGGCTCCTCCCATAGGCCCCTCCCCAGTCACCTGTCCAGCAGCTCCCAGTCCTCTCCGCCCCAGCGGTCTCGGAACTCCTTGGTGTTCATGCCGCCGATCCTGTCCAGGTCTGACTTGTAGATGCCTAGCAGCCCGAATCCGTTCACCTCCCAGTAGCCTGCAGACAGACAAGCCCCGGGGGAACTGAACCTGGGCCAGGAGGTGGACCGAGGGGGCTCCAGGGTTGCACCCCTAGACCCTTTACTGGGAGGCGCAAGACTCTCATCTGAATGAGCCCTTTTCCTGTTTGTGGGGAAAGCCCTCTGAGCTAAGTTTCCCGGTCCAGAGAAGGCAGCAGTCCTCCAGGGAGGGACCAAGGGCTGGTGACAGGCTCCCAGGAGGCTATGACAACAGCAGCCCCCGAGGGTGCAGCCATGCCCGGCTCCCTTTCCAGGCAGGAAACCTCTCTTCTCTGCATCCTGAGTGGGCACACAGTCTGGCACATAGTAAGTGCTTGGTAAATGTCTGACGAACAAATGAAGGGGAAAACCCAGGAAGTGTTCAGCCTTGCTGCTGCTGCTGTCGCTGCCGTCAGCTCAGCCCTGGGCCACTTCATGGTCTGCCCAGGTGAGCAGGGCTGCCAGGTGAGTGGAGATGGGGAGGGGGAAGAGATGGAGAGGGGGTGCTGCCGCCGGAGACAGGACTGTCTCCAGCTCCGGGTTAAGCACCAAGGCACAGAGGTCTTTCCCACCCTCCCGAGCCCAGGGCAGGCTCACCCTCAGGCCACTGGGGGGTGGCCCCGCAGTGCAGCCTCATGACCATGGGGGCAAAAGCCATCTTGCCCTCCACGCAGTGCTTCCGGATGGTGTCGATGATGCCAGCTGGGAAGTGGATGTGGAGGTCGCAGAGGAAGATGATGCTGTGCGGGTCCTGGGGACAGATGGGGGCGTCAGCAGTCCCCCTAGACCAGGGTGAGGAGCCCAGGACACTCTAGGACCATCCTCTGGCTCTCTCCCATTTCAGTGACCGACAAGCTTGCGTGAAACAAAGTGCTGGATGGATTTCCACGGCCCTGGGCATTGGGGCACAATTCTCGTGATCAGAGAGGCAACCCTGACTGTCTTCATGGATGCTGGGGACTCCGGACAAACGCTCCCACCCTGGCCCTGGCCCTGCAGAGTAGCAGAGAGGACCGTGTGTCTTGCGGCTTCCTCTCTGAGGAGCTGGCCATCTGAGGGTCTCTTCACCAGCCTTTGTCATCTCCCAGGCCCCTCTCAGGCCACTTACCTTCACCAGATCCACACCAGCCTGGAGTCCAGCCGAGCGTTCAAAATTCCCACTTAGCTTCATGTACTGGTAGCTGCGGGGAGAGCAAAAGAGAGGTTGAGCCTCAGGACCCAGCTGTGATGGTCCCAGGAGGAAGCCAGCAGGCAGCACAGAGGTGATGCAGGCTCCTGGGATGGGACTCTGGGTGGGTGAATCCTCTGGAAAGAGCTAGACTGAGAATCAGGGCACCGATGGGACTTCAGGAAGAGGCTGCTCAGGCTGCGCCCCGCCGGGAACACCCTCACCTCCGCAGCTTGGACTGTTTCAGGGCCGTCTCGATGTCCATGTCCTCGCTGCTATAGTCAGTGATGATGATGTTGAAGTGCGGGTCACTGGTGACCTGGGACAGGGTCTCCATGTCTCTGATGAATTGCTGCACCCAGCGTGCCTGGTTCTTCACTGCCCAGCAGGGTGGGGAGAAAGAAGCAGAGTAATGCAAAGGAGCGCCTCTTTACTCCCAGGTCCTGCGTGGTCAGGAGTCCCATTGGACCTTTGCTTAGGGCAATGCGGCTACGAGAAAGGTTAGCAGGGCAGTAGGGGTCGGAGGGCAGCGGAGAGCTCCTGGTACGGGGGCCTCTCCACCCCGTCCCTGCACAGCCTCCCAGGCAGGGCCCCGCGGAAGGCCTGGAGCTGGAGCTTGTCATCCACTCTCATAGTAACCCTCCTGGGCCCTGACAGTCCAACTCACCAGCTGTCCATCCCATGATCACCCTGCACTTCCTGTCTGACCCCCTCCCTCCAACCCGTTCTACTCCTGTGACCGGCTCCCCTTTCCCTCTCTTGTTATGAAAACCAGCCAGCCTGCTCCCCAAGCCCCTCCCTGTCTTACTGCCCCAGGCCAGCAGCCCCAGCCCATTGTTCACTCCCAACCCTGCCTGCAGGTTCCAAAGGAAGAGCTGCCGGTCAGCCGTCCTTCTCAGCTCCCGCCCTGACGGCCCAGGTCACCTGAGACCAGTTACTTCGCTCCCGTGAGCCCGTTTCCCACGGTGGCCTTTCCCCCAGGTTCTGTGAGATCACATCAGGGAGCAGAGACCAGGTGCTCGCTATCTCACGAGGCCTCTGCTCGGCCGAGGGTGCCTAGGCAGTGGGAGGCTCACCCGGCACGATGAAGTGGACCACGGCGCGGTGGTTCCAGGAGAAGCCCTGGGGCCAGCACAGCTTGGGCTCCGGGGCCCGGGCACCCGGGCCGTGCCTCTGGAAGTCATGCGGGCTCCACACCAGGCCCTGCAGGTTCAGGGCCTCGGCCTCCTTCCCGCCCACGGCATCAGCGCCCTGCCAGCCGCGCGTGGACACGAACTCCGAGAGCCGCACCAGGCGCTGGCCTTGCTCCAGCAGCTCGAGCTCCAGGAGGTAGCGGCCCCCACGGAGGTGGTCCTGCCGCTTCTCTATATTCACGATGCGCTGAAGCTGGTACCTCCTGGAGGAAAGGGCGGGAGGCTTCTGTCACTCCACCCCATGTGTCAGGAGACCCCGGGCTTTGCCCAGCTTTGCAGCTGGTTAACATGCTCACACGATGCCTACCCGCTCCAGTGGGCACTGCCATCATCTTTAAAAAAAGGATCCGTAGAGATGGATGAGCTAGTCTCTTAGAGCTCTAAGACCCTAAGTATTCAGCACGTAAGGTGGAGGCGTGAGTCACAGTGAAAAGATTCCTTTAGAAACTAACCCTCATTACTACACAGCTCTGTTCAGTCCACAGTGCGAAAGACAACGGGGACTTCCCGGCGGTCCAGTGGTTAAGAATCCGCCTGCCCATGCTGGGGACATGGGTTCGATCCCTAGTCCTGAAAGATCTCACACACCGCAGAGCAACTAAGCCCGTATACCACAACTCCTGAGCCTGTGTGCCACAGTGACTGAGCCTGCGTGCCACACCTAGAGAGCAACAAAGACCCAGCACAGCCAAAAAAATTTTTTTAAATATGTATGGCTAATAAAAGAATAATTTTAAAAGAAAAGACACGACAGACGATTGGAAATGCTGACTGGTTGGCCCGACATCACTAGTCACAAGGGAAATGAAATCAAAACCACAGTGCAATACCACTCCACATCCACTTGCGTGGCTATTTTTTGTGTGTGTGTGTGGCTATTTTTTAAAAAAGGAAAATTAGAATTGATGAGACTATGGAGAAACTGGAGCCTTTATACACCGCTGATGGGAACGTAGAATGGTACAGATGATTTGCAAAAGAGTTGGCAGCTCCTCAAAATGTTAAACCTAGAGTTACTCTATGACCCAGCCATTCAATCCCAAGGAATTTAGCCAGGAGAACTGAAAACAGGGTCACGCAAATACCCTGTACATGAATGTTCATAGCAGCATCATTCATAAGAGCAATAGGTGGAGACAACCGAAATGCCCATCAGCTGATGAATAAACAGACATGTAGTCTGCCCAGACAGTGGACTATGAGACAGCTGTACAAAGACATGAAGCACTGATACACTCTACAATGTGCATGAGCCTCGGAAGCATCTGCTAAGTGGAAGACGCCAGACCCGTGTGAAATGTCTGGCATAGGTAAATCTACAGAGACCAAGCAGAGCAGTGGTTGCCGGAGCCCGGGAGGACGGAGGAAACTGCTAACCAGATTTCTTTTAAAAGCGATGAAAACATTCTAGAATCAGATAGGGGTGGTGGCTGCACAACATTCTAAATATACTTAAAACCCACTCAACTGTACACTCCTAAATGGTGAATTAAACGATATATTCCTTTTATCTCAGTTAGAAAAACATCAGTGGGTTGAAAACAAATGAATGGATGAAAAAAACCAAGTGCTCAGTCGTGCCTTCTGCCGCCGCCCTTCCAGCCCACATCTGGGGTCTCAGGGTGTCTTTTTAGCGCCAGCTTTGCTGGTTCCACCTCTTTACCGGCTTCTTGCACGAGCGCCTTCCCAGAGCTCAGCCCGGGCCCAGGGCCAGACCCAAGGATTTCAGACCATGCCCAATGCTGGGAGCAAGGCCTGAAGGCCCGCATTCGCAGGCGCCCCTCCCCGCCCGGCCCGAGAGCCCTTTACCTTACCCCCGGATCCTCTGGTTGAGCTTCTTCAGGAAGACCCGCGTGACCTCGAGCGCCTCCTGCTCTGGAAGCAGCAGGTTGCCTGACGTGTTACAGCTCAGGTCGATCCAGTCCGTCCGCAGCGCTTGGAAGTCCAGATCGTGGGCGCTGAAGGTCTGCTCCCAGTTCACCACGGGGTCGAACATAGACAGATACTCCAGCACCTCGCTCACATCCTCCTCGTCCTCCCCCTCATCCTCTCCCTCGGCCTCACCCTCTGTTTGTCCTTCTTGGCCAGCTCCTGCCACCACCACATCCTGGTCCTCGGGCCAGCCCCTCCTGGGGTCTGGAGGCTCCATCCTATCGCCCCTTCTCTGCTCTGCGATGTACGACTCGACCTGGTTCAGCCACTGGGACCGCCCGAGCATCTTCCCGGGACTGGCACCAGCGGGCCTGGGCCTCTTTGCTGGTGGTGAGTGCCCAGCCAGGGGCCCCGGGGGCCACTTGTCAGGATGCTGCGGAGCTTGGTGGGGCTCGAGGCTGGGCTTCCTTGCCTTCTTGTCTGCTGGCTGGGCAGGGGTGGTGCTGGGCCTCACGGGGAGGGAGGCTGTGGAGTTCTGCCAGGGAGGGGGCGCTGCCAGGCCCTCCTGGGCCCGAGCCAGGAGTCTCCGCAGGTTTCGGAGGCGGCGGTCAGGGGCGTCCTTCCTGAGGGCTGTGGGGGGGCCTGACTTCCCCACTTGCATCCTGGCATTCTGGCCATCAGGGGCAGGGGTGTCCTCTGCCGCTTCTCCATACTGGGATTCTTCTAGAAGGCCGTCCTCGAAACCTGCTGTTAAAACCATCCCTCACATGGGCTTTTCAACGTCTCCCCAGCAAGATCCAGAAGACAGCTGAGGACCAGGGAGGTGAGATGCGCAGAAGTCCCCGGCAAGACCCAGGGTGAGTTACTCAGCCTCAACTAACCCAGCGTCTCCATCGGCATAAAGCGTTGTTGTCAAGGATGGTGACATGAGGGACAGAAAGTGCTAGCAGGGGCCCAGCGGATGGCCGGGGTCAGGCCCCAGCCCCGCAAAGTGAGAGGCCGTGGGAGGACAGTGCTTCTGTAGGGCAGTTTCCTAAGTGTAGGGCAGGCAAGGCCCTCGGGCCCTCAGGATGTGTCGCCAGGGCCCTGAATCTTCTCCTCTGGACCACCCCACTTTCGAAACGTCCCAACTTGTGTCTTGGAAATTAAGGGGGCGAAGGGCTGCTCCCCATCTCTTAGGCCTGGGGGAAGGGGCTGCAGGGTTTGCATTCTAAGCTCCTGGGGACGGTTCTGGCCCAGTCTGGACTGTCACCCTCCAGCCTGGCCCGGAGGCTCGGCCATCACTCTACCTGGCTGCTCTGGGCCCTGCTTCTGAGGCTGGTCAATCTTGATGTAGTCTTGAAAGCTGAGCCTGCAGGGGGGAGGAGGGGAGCTCTGAGGTCACAGCTGGTCGGGGGTACAGGGGAGAGGGGTGTGAGTGTGTGTGCATGTGTGTACATATATGTGTGTGTGTGCATGTGCATGTGTGAAGCACCCAGGAAAAGCCAAGGGCCCCGGTGGAGTGCCCTCACAGCCCCTTGGTCCAGGGAGCTCTCCTGGCTCCCCCCACTTGGCGCCTCACCTGTCTTGGTAGTAGGCATTTTCCTGGTAGAAGCACTTATTCTGGGTCTCCATGTGGCTCAGGCGCGTGTAGTCATTAGGGTAAACAAAGGACAGGTGAATCTGGCGGGGCGGAGGAAGGCACGGGGCTGCTGTGGACCAAGCATCTGGATTCCGGCCACTCTTTACACCCCCTCCTGGGACCTGGGTGGTACGTGCCCCCCAAGCCAGGCTCCCCAGTGCCCACTTCTCGTCTCCTGCCCCAGCTCATCCAGCTGCAGCCGGGACCACCCACCTCTCGTCCTGTGGCCTTTCCCGCCGACTGCACCCCAGGACCAACCCCCGCTACTCCCTACACTGCTTTTTGCCCCCCTTCAAACACAGCTCTAGGCCATGGCCACCAAAACCCTCTCAACCCTGCCCCACAGCTGGCCCCGGCCCTCTGTCCTGCCTCCAATCTCCCCCACCGTCATCTCTGGGCCCAGGAGCCCAGCATCACCCCGCCTCTAAGCCTCCACACGGGCTCTGGGTTCTCTAAAGTCGAGCCCCTCCACAGTTCACCTCCCCAGCGTCTCGTCTATAGTTTGATAAATACCACTGCCCTCGGGCGGAGGGTAGGAGGCCTCAGCCAGGCCACACACTGCACAGCGCTGGGCTCCACAGGGCTGCCCATCCAGGCTGGGCACCCGCGGAATACCAGCACTGTGGTGTGGGAAGGCCGGGCACAGTGGAGTGCCAGTTCTCCAGGCCCAGGGCCTCCAGGGTGTGGCGTGGGGAGGAAGGGGTCAGCCTCAGTCAGCCCCTCCCATTCCAGCCCCTGTCACCCAGGCGAAACTTACAAACCGGAGTCCCTGGTAGCGCTGCAGAGGGAGCCCGTCCACCAGGTAGCTGGGCTTGTAGGGGCAGTCAGGCAGGACATGGCGGAGCTGAGCCTTGGGGATCAGAGGCACTGGGGGTGGAAGGAGGTGGCTGAGGGCTGCGGGCTGCAGCCTGGAGCCTGCACATGTCTGTCTTTGCTCGTGAGAGAGTCCACATCCCGTGGTTGAGGCTGCTAAACCAAGCTGGCCCCCCCTCGAGGGTGGGGGTGGCATTCACAGGGAACCTTGGAGATAAGGAGCTTGGACACAGTCCCTGGCTCAAGGCACAGTAGAGCGCTGGGATCGCTGTATACAGCCAGTCTCAAAACAGGTTTCAAAACTTCCAAGAGGCCACAGAGCCTCACCCGAGTGCAGCTTCAGTAACTGAATTTCCTTCCACTTGTCATGGAGGGGGCGTGTGGGGGTGGGGGGAAGGGGACACGTCATCTTTTAATTTTTATTTTAAAGTATTTATTTATTTATTTGGCTGCTCTGGGTCTTAGCTGCCGCATGTGAACTATTTAGCTGTGGCATGTAGGATCTAGTTCCCCGCCTGGGGATGAAACCTGGGCCCCCTGCTTTGGGAGCGAGGAGTCTTAGCCACTGGCCCCTCAGGGAAGTCCACGTCAACGTTTAAGATGTAAATGCCCCTGGCAGTTTAAGGCCCCAACGCCTTAGTGGGGACACACTTCTCTCACTGGACAGGAGCTAGAACCCAGTGAGAAGCTGATGCCTGCGGTTGCAGAGGCATGTCTGGATTCTGGCTCTACTTCTTGTCCCGTCTCGTTTGCTCTGTAATGATCGCTACAGCTGTGAAGCGGTCCGTCTGTATTTCTGCACTGTTCTGCACGTGTGTTCTATTTCACACACGTGAAAGCAAAAAGCCTCTGGTTTGGGGACGCTGTGCAGGACAGAAGCCTCCCGAGTCTCCTCCCTGACACCATGGGCCTGGCAGTACATCCCCAGGCCAGAGGTCAAGAACGCGGCGAGGTCTTACCTCTGTAGAGAGCGTCCCGAGGGTCGGGCCGCAGCATGTCGACGGGTGGTTGTTCGTCAGTGGGAAGGGGGTCTGGGGAGCGCACGTGGCTGGCTGCTGTCTGCGGGATGTGGTCCACCTCGTCCATCCTCAGGAGGGTCTCATCTGGGCCCAGGGAGGAAAGAGCAGGACAGCCGTGACTCCCAGAGAAGCCAGCCCAGAAGCCAGGCCCCTGCCTTCTCGAGAGGCTAGGAAGGGGCCAGGTCAAGGTTCCGGTACCAGCTGCCCCACAACCTGGTACAGTGTGTGTGTGTGTGTGTGTGTGTAGTTGTTCAGTTGTGTCTGATGCTACAATCCTTTGGACTGTAGCCCTCCAGGCTCCTCAGTCCATGGGATTCTCCAGGCAAGACTACTGGAGTAGGTTGCCATCTCCTCTGTCAGGGAATCTTCCCGACTCAGGGATCGAACCTGCATCTCCTGTGTTTCCTGCACTGCAGGTGTATTCTTTACCTGCTGGAGCCATCAGGGAAGCCTGGTACTGTATAGGATGTGCCCAATCCCTGCTCCCCCCACAAGCCGTGCCCCCAAAACTTGTGGTTTCAGCTGTTTCTCTCCCCTGGACCCCCTCCACCAGCCCCATGGCTGGCACACACCACAGTTTTGTGTGAACTGGAAAAAGCCACCTCTTACTCAAAAGGTTTTACGGCCACCTGCTAGAAATCTGTCCTTAGAAGTATGTTCAGTTTAACAAATACGTGAAAAGCACTTCCTACATAAGCCAGACACTGTTCCGAGCGTCTTACAAATATCAACCCTTTTAATCCTCGTCACCACTGTGGCTTAAATACAGCGTGCTTCCTATTTTACAGACAAGGAACTCGGGCAAACAGAATCGGAGTCTTGTGCCTGAGATCACACAGCTGACAGGCTGGCAAAGCTGAGTGTGAATGCAGGGTGTCTGCCTCGGGCTCCCCAGCAGGCCTAAGCCCATGCCCAGGTGAGCAGGGCACCCTGAGGCTCAGCACCTCCCTCTGGCCACTGGGGGTGTTTGCTCTCTGCCTGAGGCTTCAAATTGCCTTGGCCCACAGAGAGTTTTCCTTCTATGCTAGAGGCTGGCAACCTCTGGCCCATCTTATAGGTTTCCTACCTGAATTTGCTGCGGGCTTCTTTATTCTTGGTTCACACTGATTCCAACTCTCCCTTCTTCTGGCGCTTCTGCTCTGACCCTGTGGCCTCTTGCTTGGTCGCTGGCAGCCTCCCCTCACCCACCTTATCTCTTCCCCACGACCACCCTCTTCTGTGAGCCAAACGTGCCATTTCTTACTCCTTCCTGCCCTCCACACACACTGCCCGCCATCTCCTGGGCTCCTCCAGACCTGCCTTGCCTTCTTGCTAGGGCCTCTGCTGCGCCCCCTCCTCCTACACCTGGGCCCACGCGGGCTACACCCGCCGGTAGAGACTGCTCTGTGGGGCCCCCAGACAGGAAATCAGAAGCCATGATGAGTGTGATCGGAGAGTCCACGGGCTGCAGCCGGAAAGCAGGTCAGCACGCTTTCTCCCCCTGGCCGTGGCTGTGCAAGAACCACGGCGGCTCATCTGCAAAGCAGGGTCCTGGCCTCCCTCTGAAGTTTTTTTCACCTGGACTGAGCCTCACAGTTTCTGGAGCGCCTTGGAATCATGCAGACAATGCTGTGTGGAGGTGGATGGGCATTGTTCTGGGGTAAGGACTCCAAGAGCATGCAGAGGGTTCTCCCAGGTCACTGACCCCCGGGGGCTCAGGACCTCTGACCAAGGCACTCCTTTGGCCTCTGCTCCTCATCCCACACCCTTCACATTTGTGTTCTGGCCTCCACATGCCAGGCCCCCCAGCGGACAGAGCCCGGCAGGCTGGCCCACCTGGCCTCGTCCCCAGGCTGGGCAGGACACTCACTTGTGAAGAGGGACAGGGAAGCAGAGTCGATAATGCTGAACTTGGCCCCGGGGTCATTCCGCCGCCACTGGAAAGAGGCGAGGGTGGACATGAAGGGTCGGAGGTGGCCGATTGGGAACAAGGTTCAAGGGAGCAGGCAGAGGGGTGGCCAGGTGGGTGCCGAGGGGACAGCGAACACTCACCGCGACTTCCACGTGGTCGGTGCCCTGGTCGTTCTGCTTGTGCAGCACCTCGAAGTAGTACCGGCGGGCAGCTGCCAGGCTGGCGGGAGAGACGGTACGGGGCTGCCTCCCAGCACCACGCGCCCGGCCCCTCCCTCCTTGCTCCTGATCCCTCAGACCTGCCGCTGAGCATCTGGGTCAGAGTCCCCATCACCACTTACTGACGGGGCAGCCTCAGTTTTCCCTCCCGTGAGATGGGATAATGACAGCACAAACCTCCCAGAACACTCAGGGAGTCACGTGAAATAACAGTGCTATCCTCAGAGAGCTGTTCCTATGTGTAAGCATCAAGTGCATGTGTGTGTGTGTGTCTACACACTTAATTGTGTCTGACTCTGCAACCCTATAGACTATAGCCCGCCAGGCTCCTCTGTGCACGGGATTTTCCAGGCAAGAATACTGGAGCGGGTTGCCATTTCCTACTTCAAGGGATCTTCCCAACCCAGGGATTGAACCTGCGTCTTCTGTGCTTTGGTAGGTGGACTCTTCATCACTGAGCCACCTGGGGAGCCCATGCTACCCCTGTTTGTAGATGAGAATGCTGAAGTGCAGAAATCTTGGGTAATTTGCCCAAAGTCACCAGGTAATAAGTGGCCCCGTTGGGGTTTGGACCCAGGAAGTTGGGTCTCAGCCCCGGTTCTCAGTTGCTCCTCTGAGCCGCATGGGCAGTGGTGACCACAGGGGCTGGCACGGCCAGTGCTCTGTGCAAGCTGGCCTGTTTCACCACCATCAACGCCAGCACCGGCACCATCAAGCCCACACATGTTCTCGTGGGTGGGTGGGTGTGGGTGTGGGTGCACGTGGGTGTGGGTGTGGGTGCACGCGTGCGTGTGTACCACCAGGTGGCGCTCTGAGGCTGGGCTAGTTCCCGCCCCAGCCACTCCAGGAACCATCAACCCACAAGTGTTCTCACCGTGTGTGCATGCATGCATGTGTGTGTGCAGACCACCAGGTGGCGCCCTGAGGCTGGGTTAGTTCACTCCCTAGCCACTACGGGCCTTCCCTCCAGCCTGCTCAGGGGTCCCCGCCATTCAGAATTTTGTGCAGCACAGAAAGCGCAGGGGGGACTCTGGGCTGCACAGCTGTAGATCTTTCCAGAGATGGAGAAAACGGGCAGAGAGAAAGGAGACCAGTTCTGTTTCCCAGCCCTGAGTGCCACCCAATATCCATGTGACTCTCATTAAGTCACAGCCCTCTCTGGGCCTCAGGTCTTCATCTGTAAAGTGAAGAAAGATGGTCCAGAAGGTCTCTGTCATTCTCCCGAAATGCAGGGGGCCCTGGCTTGCTGGACCTCTGTGATGGGGGGTGGGTGGCAGAGGGGTCCTCCTGGGGCCCAGCTCCTAGCCTGCCTCTGTTCCGTAAGGAGGTTGAAGGATCTGCTGCTCATCACGACCCATACTCACCTGACTGGCTTTGAAATCTGACTCCGGAATTTTGCGAACTCTCCAGGGGCAGTCCACTCTTTTCCAGTCTGGAGGTGTGGGGAGAGGGGGAGGGTGGGAGTGATGAGTGAGGAGACAAGGAGAAAGGAGGGAGGTGGGAGGACGGAGGAGGGGAAATGCTGAGGGATGGAAGGGGGCTCGGGACCACTCGAGAAGCAACTGTCTTTCCTCGAAGTGCTCCCCCCAGTGCAACCCGAGAAACCACATGAATCCCCGGCACCAGGACCAGGATGGGTGTGGCCTAGACCTGAGTCTTCTCCAGGTCTGTTCCCTCCCACATCCTGTCCATGCCTCTGTAAGAGTGACCTGATGGAGGCGTGTGACCTGGCTCCTGGGGGGACGGGAGGGCCTGTGGGGCTGAGCGGACCCTACCTTGCCCACGCTGGCCAGCAGCCGCAGGCCGGAGACCTGGTCATCCCGGCTCAGCCAGAATTCTGCGTTGTCGTCGGCAGCGATGGCAAACTGGATCTCCCCTGGGCATGGGGGGTGGTTTTCCCAGGTGAGGGCAGGACGAGACTTCCCCTAGGGGGCACTCATGTCTCAGAGACTAAATTCTCTGTGGGGCCTTGTGCCAGCATGCCCGCTTTGTAAAGCAGGGGTTTCTATACCTGGGAGACTCCGTGGAGTCTCTGGGGACACTTACAGAGAGGGGTAAGCTAGTCTCGGATCAGGGTGTGCAAATCAGGGTGTGAAGTGGCCACCTGGGGGCGTGCATGAGGCCTCACCACGTCCAAACCCTGCTCCCCTGAAAGTGGGCTAACAGTCCAGCCAGCCCAGGGCAGGCCACATGCCCAGGCACCCCGAGAACTCGGACAGGAAGGGGAAGGGCAGGATGCGGGACTGGCCTCACCGTCCGTGAAGGGGTGCAGGTAGCCGAAGATGCGGAGGCCGTAGTTGGTCCACTTGGGAGACACAGCCAGCTTCCTTAGGGTTGTGCGGATCTGTGCCAGGAAAGTGGGGGATCACTACCCAGGGAGGGAAGAGGAAAGTGAAGCAACGGGTCTGCTCAGGGCTGGTGGGACAATGGGAGGGAGGCAGGTGGAACCCGGGTACAGGCTCCCACGTGCTTCTTTATTCAGACCTTGAACAGTGCAGAACCGCACAACTGGATGTGATGGCCCCTGGGGAAACCATATTGTGAGCCATGAGGAAGGTAGGGAAATGGACAGGATCTCTCAGGAGGGAACAAGGGAGATAGTGTGGGCAGATGAAGGGCATCCATGGGATAAAAGGAAAGGAAGTGAACCAAAAAAAACAAGAGGAGGAAGGCAGAAGTCACGGGGGGAGAGGAGTGGTGAGAGCCAGGAGCGGGGCAGGAGGGGGCAGGAGGCACTCACGTGGGGGTACAGGGGGAAGTGGAGGTTCCTCCGCAGCTGCTGGACGGAGCTGCCACACCAGTCCTCAAACACGTGCAGGTTGACACGGCCGCGGAACTGCGGGGGTGGGGAGGAGTGAGTGTGAGACAGAGGCCTGGCCTGCCCAGCCCAGCGCGCCTCACTGTTCAAGGTCACAGTCCACGTTGGCCCCTTTCCCATCCTCGCGTCCGTGGCTGCGTGGCCTGGCCCCGAGGCCTGGTCTGTTTTTCTGGGCTTGCACGTGCTCACATACAGATGCACACACGCAGGTACATGCACACACACACACATACACTCCCGGCTCTTCCCACACAGGAAGGGGGCTGGTCTGCACCCCCCAGGCAAGGGGGGTTACGGGGCAGGACAGAGTGGCGGGAGGGAGGCGCCAGGCCGGGCTTCAGCCGGTCTGGCCCCTTTCCCTTTGGTCTCATGGAGGAGGGCATGGCAACCCACTCCAGTATTCTTGCCTGGAAAATCCCACGGACAGAGGAGCCTGGTGGGCTACAGTCCATGGAGTTGCAAAGAGTCAGACGTGACTGAAGCGACTTAGCACACACGCACGCCTTCAGTCTCAAAAGAGGAAAGCCGCATGGCTGTCTGGCTTGGGTGAAACCTCACCCCCCTGGTCTTTGAGCTGCCCCCTCAGCTGGCAGAAGGTCCTGAGGCTGGCTCACCCGAGAGTCAGAGCCTCTCATGGACCACCGCTCAGGTGCCTGGGGCTCAGGGCCAGCCAAGGGAAAGTAGGAGCAAGCAGGTCCCCTCCCCTCCTAGGCTAGGGGCTGGTGGGCACAGGACTGAGCTGGGAAGCACAGGGACCCCCTGGGGGAGAGGGAATGGGCAGGAAGCCAGGACTCCAGTGGGTGGAAGGGTGGAGAGTTGGGGAGGGAAGGGAGGGGAACCTGTCCCGAATCACCTGAACACAGCGCTTCAGGTGATCCCATCTTATTCTCCCCTCTCCCCATGCCCCCCATCTCTAGATTATGGGAGGTGGACCCCATCAGGCCACACGAACAGGCCCTTCCTTCCCCCCATCAGATACCAAATCCCAGTGGCCTTAGGGAGACAGAGGAGGGGCTACCTGAACTGGAAGCCCTTCCCACATAGAAGGCCTTCAGCAAGAGCTCTGGAGGGAGGGATGGTGGTGGTGGGAGAGAGAAGGGACTGGTCAGAGCCCACCCCCCAATGGGACTGCCAAGACCTGAGGTGCAGCTGGAGGGGTCCCCCGTCCCCACTTGGAGAGCCTGTCACCCCATCCCCTCAGAACTTGGCTCCTCCCGCGCTCAGCAGCCTGGGGACCTTGGGGAGCAGCCATCGCTCCCTGGAATGTGAGTGTGGGGCTGGGGTGGGTGAGAGAGAGAATGCAGGCTGCTAGGTTGGGGGCGGCCTGGGGCTGCTTGGAAGAAAAGAATGGGGACATTGTGCCACTTCTGGGGAAATTCCTGAGTCCTATTTACAAGACTCAGTTGTCTCCTCCAAGCTGCGCCCCTCCCTGCCCCTCTCCGGGAGACTCTTGAGTCCACAGAAAACAAAGGGTGGAGGGGGACACCCCCAGAAATCTGCTTGTTCAGCCAGGAGGCCAGAGGCCACAGGGGCTGGGACAGGGGAAGGGCGAGGGAGGAGGGAGCTGGCCGCCCTCATCTGCCCCATGGCCTGAGCCACAGGGGAAACCCAGGCAGGTGGATGGAAGTGTCCACATCCCGGGGGGTAAAGCCCTGATTCAGTCCAAAGCCCACCCTCCAGCCACCCCTCACCCCTCTTAGGCTCTAGGTGGGGGTCCCCTGAGGGACTAGTCAGAACCTTCTTACTCCCCAGGCCTTGATGGTGACCCCACCTTGGTTTGTGTCTCTCCAAGCCTTGGTGATGGACAGGGAAGCCTGGCGTGCTGCGATTCATGGGGTCGCAAAGAGTTGGACACGACTGAGTGACTGAACTGAACTGAACTGAAGCTTTGGAGACATTGTGTCGGGCAGGGATGTAGGACTCGGGCTGGTCAGCACTGCCCTTTGCCCCCTTCTCACCATCCAGCAGGATTAAGGCCCAGGGAGGAGCACTGGTTACTGCCAGGGCCAGAGCACATCCATGGCCAAAGACAGACATGAAACGTCCAGCCACAAGCAGCGGAGAAAATACCTGTTGAACCTTTTCCTTTCAGAGTTGACACTATTAAAGCCCAGAGAGGTAAACTGACTCCCCAAGGACACACAGCAATGAACCTGTGGAAATGGGAGGGCATCTAGGGGTGTGAATACTGCCTGTGGGTGCTCACCTGGGAACGTCCACGGCCTTGCACCACGACAGGGCCTCTGCCAGGCCTCGCTGGCCTCACAGAGCCTCCCAACAGGATGGAGGCGTCTCCCACCACGGATTTCCTCACACTGCCTGCAGAAGTGTCTTTCTAAAGACAGATCCGGGGACTGGCCTCACAATCCAGTGGCTAAGACTCCACTGCAAATAAGAGTTCACACGCTGTAACTAAAGATCCCGCAGGCTGCAAAGAAGACCTAAGACCCCACATGCTGCAACTGAGACTTGGTGCAGCCAAATAAATAAATAGAAACTGGGAGAAAAAAAAAAAGTTTCTAAAGACAGATCTGACCATGCCACTCTGCCGCTTTACACCTCTGAGGGTTCCCAGAGGCTTCTGGACAAAACCTGGCTTCCCGGCCTCGCCTCACCCCTCTCCCAGTCACACCTGCCCTCCACCCACACACACTCCTCTCTGCCTTTGCAAACAGATTCCTGGTTGGAAGGCCTTTTCCTTTCTTCCCCACCCAGCAAATTCTAGTTCATCCTTTAAGGCTCTTCTCAAATCCCTCTCTAGGCGTCTACAATTTCTCCAGGCAGAGTTACAGCTCCCTCCTCGGGACTCCTTGCACATCTTAATTATCCAAGGGAACAAGTGCTCAGAGCAGCTAAGCTTGGCGCCATATGTTCCTTCATTTATCCTATAAGCACTGGAGATGTTTGTACCAGTGTTGATGCAAAGATGGAAAGGGGTCCCTGGAGGAGAGAGACATGCAGAAGTATGAGCCACCTGTGCCAGGTTACTGCAGAGGCTGAGACGCAGAGGGTGTGAAGGTGGTCCACCCCCCGGGGCAGTGGGGCAGCCCAGCACTGGTGGGAGCGTGGACCAGGCTGCTGCTTGGCCAGATTCACACTTTCAAGACCAGCACACCTGACAGGACCATGTGACCTCCACCCAGCAGGACAATTGAGGCCTGTACTCCGAACTCCTGTTTAGAGTCTCTACTGCCTCTTGATTCTTACTCACACCTGCCCCTCAAGTGAGCTCCCCTTGGGAATCAAGGGGCTCCCAACTCTGGATAAGAGATTTCTCTGGACGGAGGAAGCGACCAGAGCCCCATCTAGTGAAATCCTAGTGGGGGACATTACCCCCATTTGAGGGGGGTAACCCTAACCCTAACCCTCTGCATCTCAGCCTCTGCAGTAACCCTGGCACAGGTGGCTCGTACTTCCACATGTGTGACGGTGGGGGTTCAGGGCCCTGACAAAAGGCAGGTCTAATCTGCACACAAATGTCCACAGCAGCGTTATTCCCAGGAGCTGAAAGCAGAAACAGCCTAAACACCCATTTCCGAGGATGAGATAGCGAGGTCCGTCCACACAGGGGAAGATTACTCAGCCAGAAAAAGGAATGAAGTTCTGATACAAACGCTGCCACACGGATGGGCCTTGAAAACATAATGCTAAGTAACACAAGCCAGACAAGACGGCCACGTACAGTACAAGTCTCTCTATAGGAAGAGAGTCCTCATATAGAGTCTATCTGAATGGGAAGATCCAGAGAGACAGATTAGACTAGCATTTCCTGGGGTCTGGGGACTGGGGGTAGTGAGGCTATTAGGTGAGGGGCTTCCCTTAGTGGTGACGAAAACCTATTAATATTAAATTGATAGTTATGGATGACAACTCTATGAATATACTAAGCGCTATTGACTTGTACACATTAATTGGGTGAATTATAGGGACTTCCCTGGTGGTCCAGAGGGTAAGAATCCACCTTCCAATGCAGGGGACCCAGGTTCAATCGCTGGTCAGAAAACCAACATCCCACATGCAACTGGAGCAACTAAGCTGGAGTGCTGCAACTAAGACCCATCACTGACAACAAATTCATATTTTTAAAATTATGAATTACATGGTATATGAACTATATCTCAATAAAACTGTTAGAGGAAAAAAAGGGGTGGGGTAGAGCCTGAGAAGGGAAGTCAGAATCCCAGCCCTTGGGAGAGAGATACCAAGTCACAGAGCCCACGCGACATGACCCGTGGACTCCAACTTGCTTTGATCTGACTCTATATCCACCACATTTCTTTCCTGTAACGATGTTGGCTTTGTAGGGGGAGCAGAGTAGCAGACAGTGTTCGGTCAGTAGACCGAATACCGACGGTAAGTGAATGCACTGCCATTGAGGTTTGTTAATTAGTGGGGTTTGCTAGTCAGAGTCTCATGATTTTAGCTGACAGGACAGTTTCTGAGGGCAGTTATGTCATGAAGCCCAGCCCGCCAGCTGTCCACTCCCTATCTGAACAGCAGAGCGATGACTAAGCCTGCTGCGCTGGAGAGCCACTTCTGGCCTCTGAGACTCTGAGCTGCCAGCTGAAGGCTGGGGAGGGGAGCTGGGCAAAGAAGAGACCACAGGCAGCCTTCCCGTGTTCTGTCCATGCTCACCCACAGGGGAGGGTGCAGGAGCTATGCCACCTTGCGGAGTGACTGGTCAACCCCTTTGGAAGCCATTGCCCAGAAAGGGGAGATAATAGTGCAGCCTGACAGCCCCGGACAGCCAGCAGATGTGCAGTAAAGCCCTTCCTGCTAAAACTGTACGTCCAAAGGCAGGAGATAGGCAAGGAGAGGGAATAGAGGTCCCCACGGAGGGCTGGAGGGGAGGGCCCCACTGCAGCTGGACGGCTGCATGTGTGAGGACCTACGTGCCCTCACTGGTGAAATGAAAAGACTGGATTGGTGATTCCCTGAAGATTCACGAGAGATGTGAGGAGGATTTTATAAGCCACTTTCTTTTCTTCTTCCTTTTTTTTTTTGGCTGTTTTGCGTGGCTTGTAGGATCTTAGTTCCCCCAGCCAGGGACTGAATCCCGGTCCTCGGCAGTGAGAGCATGGAGTCCTAACCACTGGACTGCCAGGGAATTCGCTGTAAGAAGCCACTTTTAATAATAAAATACCAAAGTCAGTGGAAATCAGGCATTTACCACCAAAAGGCTAAACACACCTACTAAAAGATCAACTATTCCTTTTAAAAGTTAACCACATTTTAATCACTATTTACTACTTGTTACTGTTTTCATCGAGATATATATAGATATATCTCCAGAGCTTCCCTGACGGCTCAGTGGTAAAGAATCTGCCCACAATGCGAGAGACAGGGATTCGATCACTAGATTGGGAAGATCCCCCGGAGGAGGAAATGGCAACCCACTTCAGTATTCTTGCCTAGAAAATCCCATGGACAGATGAGCCTGGCAGGCTATAGACCATGGGGTCACAAAGAGTTGGACACAACAGAGCATGCAAGCAGATCATATACATCTCCATCTTTGACTGGCCAAGAAAAGCGGGAAAATTAATGATTAATAAATGCAGACTATGATGTAGTTACAATCTTTCAAAATAATTGGTTCATTCAGAAAAATGATCCAAACTGGCCTCAAAGGAGAGAAGGCTGAATCGCTGGACCAGTGGTTTTCACAGTACTATCTCCAGGTGGGGTGGGGCCTAATTACCCGATGATGTCACCTGGTACAGGTGTGCCAGTGATGTAATCCACTCTCTCAGGATTTAACCAGAGGCAATTTCACGGTAGATAACCTACCATCATATTTCGCATAACACCACCGCCTTCACTCTCGCCCCGCAGCAAATGGGTGGACTGGAAAGGAAATCACCCAGGCGGTAGAGACCAACCTGTGATAGGTGTGGATGAAGACAACTGGCTGGCCGCCACCACCCGGCCAAGAGAGGCCTGGACAAGTTGCATGGTCCGACGCCCAAATTTAAAATGTTCACCCCCAAATCACTATGCTGCTCTGGAATGTCTGCACAAGCGTTTACTCCAGGTAATCTTGTGTCTGTAATAAACCTGCAAGCCTCCGTTTCTATACCAAGAGAAAAAGAATCTGTCCAGTCCAACATAAACAAGAGGTGTGATGATGGTTATGACAATTTTTATTCACACGTTTGACCGCTTCCTATAAAAATTTTCTAAAGCAAGAGTTTCCTAGCATATAGTCCCTCAGTGCACTGGTTTCATAGAGCACCAAAGTTGAATGGAAAAAGGCAGTTTGGGAGGTGACTAAGTTTGGTGCGTGCTGGGAGAAATGAAGTCAAATAGAGGATGACAGAACTCAGCATCTTTCATGTACTAACATGTATTTTCAGGAAGTGGATGTCTATAGATTTTAAATCATATTTCACAGTGGATTCCTTTCTGACTGGAGTATCTTATGGGACTTAATGGTCCAAGAAAGACAGTTTGGGAAGCCGAATTTTACGACTGGGGACTGGCATAGACATGAAAGTCCCATAGCTTTCTTGAGCTTTACTTTTCTCACCCATAAAATGAGGACACTACACTGTCCCACTGGATCATAAAGCTGACAGGTTACACACAAAGCCCGGCACACGGTAGTACTTTTGTGCTTAGCTGCTCACTCGTGTCTCACTCTGTGTGACCCCATGGACTGTAGCCTGCCAGGTTCCTCTGTCCACAGGATTTTCCAGCAAGCATACTGGAGTGGATTCCAGGGGAATCTTCCCAGCCCAGGATTGAACCTCCTGCATTGGCAGGTGGATTCTTTACCACCGAGCCACCTGGGAAGCCCCTAGGTGGAAAACTTTAATAAAAACCACTTCTCTCTGTTAGTTAAGGAAGAAAATTCAGTGAGCCTGGACTCTAACTTTTTTCTTCAAATTAGACGACAAAAAACTTTTTTTTTGGCTCACTGAGCTGCATGTGGGATCTTAGTTCCCCAACCAGGGATCAATCCCAAACCCCCTACAGTGGAAGTGCAGAGTCTTAACCACTGGACCGCCAGGGAAGCCCCTAGATGAAAAACTTTAATAATAACCACTAGAATAAAATGCTCTGTGGCCTCTGGAGTGACCTACTAATATCAACACTGTTTTTTTAACCCTGCCTTTCAAGGAGCAGCCTCACCTCTGAGAGCCAGGGCACCGGCTTATTCCACTTCAGGTAGCTGCTGTTTCCACTCCCACCACGTGCTGAGCCTGGGTCCTGGCAGAACAGAGAAGAATGAACTTGGTGGGAATATGAAGGGGGCGATAGGACCGGGGCCCCTTGAATGTGCCTGAGGGGGATGCAGAGGGTCAAGAGACATAGTCCTGCTGTCGGAAGCTTGTCAACTTAAGGACATTCCTGTTTCTGGCCCACACACTGTCCCTCACCAACACACCTCCAACATAGACTTCTGGGATGTTTCCGCTTTCCTGACTTTTCTCAGTCTTCCCATACCAAAAGCATTCTTTTCTAATTAGACCAGGCTCTCCTGAGGACAGGGACCCTGCCTCCCTCTTCCTCTACACCCCCTTAGGGTGCAACTCATTTATCCTAACATTTGTCCCCCTGGGGACACCCCAACTCTTCCCTACCCTGTAGGTCCATGGGGTCAGTTAGGCTCTGGTCCAGCCTTGGGGGCAGTATCTGTTCTAGGCTCAGAAGCTCAACCTTACGGCTCCAAGCTGAACTGACCTTGAGTTCCCAAACCCCCACCCAGAGCTGCTTCTGGGGACCAGCAGCCCAAGAAACACTATCAGGAAAATGCTCCATTATTTGCAGCTATTTTCAGGGAGGGGTGTCTGTCTACCACATCATCTGTGACTCTTGGCTGCCAGCATCCGGGATTGTGACTGGAGGACCAGCCCAGTCATCCTAGCAGGAGGCGAGACGTGCTGGTCCTTCCTCCAGCCCCTGTTCTTGCAGAGATGGAGGCCACATCCCTGGACAGCTCAGACTTGGGCATCTTGAAGACATAATAAAGGCTTTGAGGAGGGAGGGCAGGATGGATATCTCTACCCACAAGGTAGGAGAGCCCAGGACGCCAGTCTGCCATCCAGGGCGTCCCTCTGCTCTGCTTCTCCTAACACGGGAAAGTGGAGGATGCCCTCAGGGCTATGTGGGTGGGCGGGTGGGGGACCCGAGTTAAGGCAGCAGCAAGGGGACAGCTGACCCTGCCACGTACCTTGGGGCCCAGCCTCTGGGGACGGTAGAACTGCAGATTCGGGTCCACAGCCGGAATGTTTCTGCTGGCCAGAGCCTTGGCCAGCTCCCTCCAGCTGCTGTACCCTGAGGAGGGGAAAGAGGAAGAGAGGAACAAGGTCAGTATGACCCGAAGACCGCATATATCCGTGAGACTCAGGGCAGGAAAACTGAGGGAATGGTATTCCTTCTGCTGCTCCTCACGGCTGGCTGTGGGGGTGGGGGTGTTGGGAGACAGTTACACCTTGGCCAAGGTCAACATGGCAGAAAGCGAGGACATGAGCTCATCTCCTGTTGGGATTTGCTGTCTTTCCTAAGTCAGAGAGGGAGCCAGGCCGGGTGAAAGCGGAGCTTTGTCCTGCCGCGGTGACCACCACAGGCTGCCTCTCCAGGCCTAATTTGCCCAAAAACCAAGGAAGAGTCTCACAGGATGGTGGAGCTAAGCTTTTTCCCTCCGCAACTTTCCCTCCTCCAAGCCAGGGAGCCAGCGGGGTTGTCTGACTGGGAGGCCCTCCCCCTGCCCACCGCTAGTTGCTGGGCAGCTGGATGGGCCAGAGCTAGGGGTGGGGGCAGGAAAGGGTGAGCCAGGACCTGGCGCCCACCAATCGGATCTAGCAACAGCCGGAGTCGTGAGATTCGAGGACCGGCTCCTCCTGGACTGACCTGGAGGCTGTGAGCCGGCTGACGCCTGTGCCCTCACACACAACCCGAGAAGGTCCCAGCCACACCACAGTGAGAGCGAGGGGACACGCGCGCATTCACCATCACGCAGAGGGGCTGCCAAGGGTGGGGTGGGAGAGTCAGAATTCAGCCGTCAGCACTGATGTCCACGGGGGGCTGGGGCCGCTCCCAGGTGAGCAGGATGGAGACTTTGATATGTGGAAACATGAGCCAGAATCACAGGCTTCCAGGAGCTGGGAGGGGCTTTCAAGACCACCTACTCGGGACTTCCCTGGGGGTCCAGTGGCTGGGACCCTGGGCTTCCAGTGCAGGGGGCCTGGGCTTGATCCCTGGTCAGGGAACTAGATCCCACATGCCACAATTAAAACTCGGCGCAGCCAAGAAAAAAAAACAAGACCACCTAGTCCTCATTTCAGGTGAGGAAATGGAACCCCAGTTATCTGGGCAGCAAACACAGTCAACCCCCTGTCCATGAGGGGTATGTTTAAGACCCCCCCACAGCAGATATCCTAAAACCACACAGAGTATCAAACTACATATATATGCTGTTTATTCATACACACCTATGATTAAGTTTAATTAGACACGGTGAGAGATTAACAATATGAAAAGTAAAATAGAACAATAATACAGTGTATCGTAATAAAAGTTATATGAGTCACTCTGTACAAATATTTTACTGTACAAGTGAATGCCTTTGCCGTCTTAACTGAGCACTTATCATGCACTGAAGCTATAACTTGAGCAGTTTCAGGTTTGACAGCAAAACCAGTACAAATTTCTTTTCCCTTCTTCACAATTTCAGGAGTAGAAGATTTGCTCTTGCTGTAGATCTTAGCAAACTTGGTATATGATTTTTTTTTTCTTTATTAGGTTTCATCTCTTCACTTAAAAGAAGCACTTTAAGGGACTTCCCTGGTGGTCCAGTGGTTAAGACCTTGCACTTCCACTACTGGGAGCACAGGTTCGATCCCTGCTCTGGGGAACTAAATCCCACAGGCCACATAGCATGGTCAAAAGGAGGCAACGCGTTAAGGCTTCGCTTTGGCAAATTCACATCCCCAGCATTACTACTCTTGCACTTCAGGGACAGTATTAAGTTGAATAAGAGTCACCTGAACACAAGCAGTGCAATGCCAGGACAGTCTGATAGCCGAGATGGCCACTAGGAGACCAACGGGACGGGATGTGGGGGAGAAAGAGGGTGGCCCACCTCCTGGGCAGGACTGGACAGTGAGAGATTTCATCACACTGATCAGAACAGCACACAACTGAAAGCTTATGAATCGCTCACTTCTGGAATGTTCAATTTAATATTTTCAGACTGTGGTTGACCCTGGGTAACGGGAACATTAAAAGTGAAATCATGTCATGGATCGGGGCAAGCACTATAGTTCGGACGGAAACCACTTTGCTGCAAAGGTGCAGGAACCTCTGCAACAGCTTCCTCAAGATGCCCCTAGGACAGCGACTTCCCTGGGGGTCCAGGGCTAAGACTCCACGCTCCCAATGCAGGGGGCCCGGGTTCTATCCCTGGTCAGGGAACTCGATCCCACCTATAGCAACTAAGAGTTCCCTGCTGTAACTACAGATCCCGTGGACCACAACGAAGACCTAGCACAGCCAAAAAAGCAAATACATAAATGTTTTTAAATGAACCCCCAGGACACCACAGCGGGTGCTGCGTGAGAGTGAGACTGGCACCACTGGCCCCTAGGAGCCAAGAGCTCCCCGGAGGCCGAAGCATCCTAGGACCTCCACACCAGCACTGGTAGAGACACCTCCAGCCAAGCAGACACAGAGGAAAGAGCACAGCCCACAAACACAGGCCACAGCAGGTAGACACCAGCATTTTGCCCAGGTGTGTGTGTGAGTGACTCTGGGAGAGGGAGCTGGACAGTGGGGTGCAGTGGGGGCTTTTCTTTCCCACTCTGGGGGTGGCCCCTCAGGGTTTCCTTCGCACCTCCCAGGCATGATCTCATCTGAGCCTTGCAGAACCTGGGGAGATGAGCCAGGTCTGATTACCCCCCTGCACAGATGGGGAAAGAGACGCCGAGACCTGAAGGTCACAGAGTCCACTGCTGTTGCAAAGCCAGGGTCAGCCCAGACAGCCTGTCTATCTCACCGGCCAGTCTTTCCTCGTCCAGCCTATATTTTCTCCTGGGGATGCTGTCTGGGGAAGACTGTGGGGAATCTGGCAGGCAGAGGTCTTAGCTGGAGATTGGTGCCCCTGGGTTTCTACGCAGACATTAGCCGTCTGCTGCTGTTGTGTTTATTGAGACTTTTGCAGGTTTATCCCACTGCATCAAGGTCTCTGCTGTTTCCATGGCGGGCCAGCTGGCAGGCAGAAACAGGTCATACTAGTTCAACGCAGAGAGATGTTTTAGGGAAGCAGGATTCTGGGGCTGGTGATGTGAGATGAGGACAGGGGAGGGGGGCAAAAGGAGGAAGAATGTTCCGGAGCTGGTCCTGACTTTCTGCACGAGCTCACAGGAGAGATGCTTGTCCCCCACTAACCCTGCTCAGACACCACTAATGATGGAGCCCCGTCTCTGCCTAGGCCCCGGGGGCTCTGGGTTAGTGGCTGGGGCGGGCGGACATATGATTCACACCGTGGGAGGGGAGGGTGGACAGGCACTGCCTTGTCTCTGCCTGGGGACGATTGGGTCACCTGTTCCTTGACTCTGTGTGGTGACTGAAGACCATCTCCTTGTAGACACAGGCATGAGAACACAACTCTGAAAACATAATGCACCACATTCTCACACACAGGGGTTCCTGTGTGTCTCACACCCACATTCTTTCCCACAGACTTGTCTTCACTTCCGGCCAAATTCTCTGGCTCCTGGAAGTCACGCAGAAGGCAAGATGACTTGCCCTATGGTCAATGGACTCTCACCGTGGTCTCACCATGCCTTGTCCTTATGTTTGCTGGGAAGGGACAAGGAACACCTGCTCCTGGGCCAAACTCTGGATGGGCTCCTCTGAGCTCTCTTTTTGACTAGGCCTTGTCCTTAAGCCCTGTCCTTGGCCTGCCCAGCCCAGGTTTTAGGAAGAATCCTGTTAAGTCTGCTTACAGAATTCCCCCTATCCTTGATAGTTGAACCTGATAGGTAGCCAGGGTCCTGTTGGGCTTTGCTGGCAGGAGTCCCCCAGCCTGATGGCTCCTCCTGGTCACTTCCCATCCGCTGACCCCTCACTCTGCCTACGCACTGCGAATCCCCAGCTGCCTTTGCTGTCTTTGGAACTGAGCTTAGCTCTATGCCATGGTCTTTCTCCCATACTGTGACAGTTTCGAGTTCAATCTGTCACCTTTAACTTGTGCCTGGCTCTACTTATGTCTCTCTTTTTAAAAAAATTATTTATTTATTTTAATTGGAGGATAATTACTTTACAATATTGTGATGGGTTTTGCCATACATCAGTATGAATCATGTATGAACAGACATACATGTGTCTCCTCCATCCTGAACACCCCTCCCACCTCCCCCCACCTTATCCCTCTAGGTTGTCCCAGAGCACCAGCTTTGGGTGCCCAGCATCATACACCAAACTCGCATGGGTCATCTATTTTACATATGGTAATGTGCCAGGAGAAATATCAATAACCTCGGATATGCAGATGACACCACCCTTATGGCAGAAAGCAAAGAACAAAAGAGCCTTTTGATGAAAGTGAAAGAGGAGACCGAAAAAGTTGGCTTAAAGCTCAACATTCAGGAAACTAAGATCATGGCATCCGGTCCCATCACTTCATGGCAAATAGATGGGGAAACAGTGGAAACAGTGGCTGACTTTATTTTTCGGGCTCCAAAATTACTGCAGATGGTGATTGCAGCCATGAAATTAAAAGAAGCTTGCTCCTTGGAAGGAAAGTTATAACCAACCTAGACAGCATATTAAAAAGCAGAGACATTACTTTGCCAACAAAGGTCCGTCTAGTCAAGGCTATGGTTTTTCCAGTGGTCATGTATGGATGTCAGAGTTGGACTATAAAGAAAGCTGAGTGCCTAAGAATTGATGCTTTTGAACTGTGGTGTTGGAGAAGACTCTTGAGAGTCCCTTGGACTGCAAGGAGATCCAACCAGTCCATCCTAAAGGAGACCAGTCCTGGGTATTCACTGGAAGGACTGATGTTGAAGCTGAAATTCCAATACTTTGGCCATCTGATGGGAAGAGCTGACTCATTGGAAAAGACCCTGATGCTGGGAAAGATT
Organism: Bos indicus; assembly: GCF_029378745.1. Lineage (NCBI taxonomy): Eukaryota > Metazoa > Chordata > Mammalia > Artiodactyla > Bovidae > Bos > Bos indicus. The sequence continues at coordinate 107,938,322 of NC_091764.1, read as the reverse complement.
GAGGGCAGGAGGAGAAGGATGACAGAGGATGAGATGGCTGGATGGCATCACCAACTTGATGGACATGGGTTTGGGTGGACTCTGGGAGTTGGTGATGGACAGGGAGGCCTGGCATGCTGCGGTTCATGGGGTCACAAAGAGTCGGGCACGACTGAGCGACTGAACTGAACTGATGCTGGGAAAGATTGAGGGCAGGAGGAGAAGAGGACAACAGAGGATGAGATAGTTGGATGGCATCACCGACTCAATGGACATGAGTTTGGGTAGGCTCCGGGAGTTGGTGATGGACAGGGAGGCCTGGTGTGCTGCAGTTCATGAGGTCGCAAAGAGTTGGACATGACTGAGCGACTGAACTGAACTGAATGTGTATATCTCAATGCTATTCTCTCCTCCCACCCTCTCCTCCCACTGAGTCCAAAAGTCTGTTCTTTATGTTGGTGTCTCCTTTGCTTCTTTTTTTTTCTTTGGCTGCACTGCATGGCATGCAGGATCTTAGTTCCCCGACCAGGGATCAAACCTGCATCCTTTGCAGTGGAAGTGTGGAGTCTTAACCATTGGACTGCCAGGGAAGTCCCTTTATTTCTCTTTAAAAGAGGGTAAGAGGTGGGTTTCCCAGTGAACAAGGACAAATCCACTGAAGGGAGGGGAGGCCAGTGGTTAAACCTAACTGGGCCCTGCCTGGGTCACAGACACAGGGCCCAGTTAGGTACATGGCTTTGAAATACCTGGAGCGAGACAGTCAACAGCCCAGGTTAGCAATTCAAGGAGCAGGAAATGCTCTTTGCAGATGTCACAGTATGGAAAAGACAAGAAGGCTCTGGAGTCAGAAAGGTCTCTCTGGCTTTCCTCCATGAGAAACGGTGGCCGGACCGCATGAGCAACTAGTTGAAGCTCTTTGACCTGGTTTCCTCCTCCGGCTGGTGGGGGTGATGACACCTGCCCCACGGGAATGCCACGAGGAGCCAGTGATGTCCGTCAGGCCTGGTGTGCGGTCGGACAGAGTTAACACTCCTTCCTCCAACAACATCTGCTGAAGACATGAACTCCAGCCACTTCAGAATGTTGCAAACTACAGACAGCCAGTGGCTGCTGTCTCCTCTCCGTACAGAGCAGGCAGACCACAGGCCAGCAGTGACTCCGTGGTAAGGGTACAGACAGTCTCCTCTCTGCTGCGCGGCTGCTCCCTGCACCCCTCCACCTATTCCCCGCTACCCTCCACCCATGTTAATATTCACTGAATCCATAGTAGGCATCAGGCACTGTGCGGGGCTTTTCCTGTGTTCACTCTGCCAGTAGAGACCTCAGCCCTGATCAGCCTCTCTGCAGGGACCAGGAGCTAAAGAATGTGCCAATTCAACTACTGACACTTGTCACCTGCCCTCAGCTAAGTGAACTCCAACTCCCGGCCAGAGTGCCAGCTGCCAGGGCCTGTCTCTCCTGCACCAGGTGTCACATTTGTGCCAGGAGACAGACACCCTGATCTCAGGTGACAGACAAACACCAGCAATGGGCCTCACATTCGGGCCTCACATTCTGCCCTCACAGAGCTGGGCTATCAAGTTCAGCATCAGCCCCTACGCCACCAACGCCCCTCCCCTGCATAGCATGGACTCTTCAAAGGCCTAGAGATCATCTCTTCAGCTCTTAGGTGAAAATATGGCATACTCACAGCCCATGGTCCTTTATTATCTTTTTTTTCCCCCCAAAAAAACTCTCATGTGCATTATTTCACTGCATCCTCACCACCTCCGGCCTGGGCAGGGCTGCACTGTTAAGGGCTGGCGTCTGCCCTGAGCTAAGACACACTTTGCAAGACGGGAAGGCCTGAGCCCTCGAGGGCCGCAGGAAGGCGGGGCTGAAGGACGAGCCAGCAGGGCGGGTAAAGGACCCAAAGACCCGAGGTGAATGCAGACGATTTGCTAAGAAGCTCAGCATCTGTACAGAGACAAGGTGATGAACCCTGGAGGAGCCAAGCGGAGAAAGAGCCCTCGTCCCACCAGAGAACAGCAGGCTGTCCAGGGGACGGGAGGTCGTGACGCCCGGGCACAGCTCCACCAAGGCTGGGAACCAGCACTGCTTCCCGGGACCAGAAAGCAAGACTAACTCTGACCTTGGCATGCACCTGAGGGCCAGTCACACGGGCCCTGCAGAGCAAAGCTGCTGTGGCTGGACGCCAGCAGGCCCCGGGCGCCACCAGAAACCCAAGGTGGCACAGACAGCTAGGGGTGGAGCCAGGCACTGTCACCTGAGAGAGAGTCTCAGACAGCAAAGACACAGCCTTTCCTTTCCAGTCGTGACACCCCAGGGACCTGATGCAAGAGGAATGATTATTACTGCAACCTTAGCATGTACGGGTCATACACGTACTTATGTTTATGGTAAAAGAAATATAGATGATTCTATTCAGGACAACAAGCCTAGAGGAAAACAGGGCTTAGAGGATAAAAACCTCATTGAAGTCACAAGGATAGCAGGTAGGGTTTGAACCCTGAATCCTAAATTCCACGCTCTCTACGGGACACACTTGAGAACCTGATCCAATTCTGCCACCACCATCACCGTCGCTTCCTACTCACCCCCACACCTCCCACACGAGCTCCCCGCCCCTCCAATTTAGCCAATAACACCTCCCCAAACAAGCCCCGGAACAGCCATGCCTGCTTGCTCAGTCGTGTCTGATTATTTGCGACCCCAGGCTCCTCTGTCTATGGGGATTCTCCAGGCATGAATATGGTAGTGGGTAGCCATTCCCTTCTCCAGGGGATCATCCCAACTCAGGGATCAAACCCAGGTCTCCCACATTGCAGGCAGAGCCACCTGGTGGCACTGAGCCACCAGGGAAGCCTAAGAATAATAGAGTGGGTGGCCTATCCCTTCTCCAGGGGATCTCCCCAGCCCAAGGACTGAACTGGGGTCTCCTGCATTGTAGGCGGATTCTTTACCATCTGAGCTACCAGGGAAGCCCAGAAAGACCCAAACACCCCCGAAGAGCTGGAAAACTGGACAGAAAGCATCTGCACACAGGCCTACTACCCTTGCCCTGGTCTCTGAGCCTCGTGCTTCTCAACACAAGGGCGAGCCACGCAGCAGCCGTGGGTCACGCTCTCTCGGAGCTCAGGTGTATGGGTGGGAAGGGGGTATGGGATGGGAGATGGGTGGGGCCCCAAAGTCTCCCCAGACCCTCCGATTTGATAAGCAGAGATACAGGAAGGGCCCCAAAGAGCCTCTTCCCCTCCTCACCTGCCGCCCCCTCCAGATGCTGTGCTCAGAGTCAAACAGCCAGCTGCCCGCTCCTCCCTGCCGAGCTAGCTTCTCACCACCCCCAGCACCCTGCCGAACCAGCCGAACCAGCCGGGAGCTGCTGCGGGGCCTGGATGAGCAGGGTAGGCAGGGGCTTGCCAACCAGACACCAGGGACTGTCCCTACCGCCCTACCTGGGCCGCCTGAGGGGACCCAAAGGGGGCGATGGAGCTGTGCAGGGACGTGCTGGGCACTTTAGCCCTGCTGCCATGTCCTGCTCACCTGGACTCCCAGATCTGAGTGAAAGACTCTAAGGGGATGGATGAAGCAAGGAGACAGAGGGAGGGAGCAAATGCCCTTTGTCTTCTGTGCTCTGCTTGGGGAGCACAGGATGTACCTGCACACGGACCCGCCCTGTAACTTTCTGCCACCCTCCAGCCGTGGACTGACCCACACTGACCTCCCTGAAGGTCTGGCCAGGCCCCAGGGCGCTTCCAGGATATTGTCATCATCATCATCACCGTGACAAAGAAAAAACAGAACTGACAACACTTCAGGCCCTTGGGTACACGTCCAGGTCTATACAGCACAGTCACAGCTACACACACAGTTCTGTCTGGGGGAGTCTTGACAAAGACGCTTGATGAAATATGATGGTTTCTGGAAAATCTAAAGGTAACAGGGTCCAGGGGGGCCTCCCAGGTGGTAATAGTGGCAAAGAAACTGCCTGCCAATTCAGAAGACGTAAAAGACTCGGATTTGATCCCTGGGTCAGGAAGATCCCCTGGAGGAGGGAATGGCTACCCACTCCAGTACTCTCGCCTGGGAAATCCCATGAACAGAGGAGCCTGGCGGGCTACAGTCCATGGGGCTGCAAAGAGTCAGAGACAACTGAAGCAGCTCAGCACCCGGACACACAGCAGGGTCCAGGGTTTCTAAAACAGGCCCAGACCCACTTAACTCGGGTGGGTGGACGAGGACGAGGACTCCTCAGGTCAGACTGTCTTGTCCAGTCATCCCTCCTGACTGGGACACAGAGCAGCTTCTAAATGTGGAGAAGCAGAGGGACAACCCTTTCCTGTCTTGGAGAAAAGCGGGAGTTCAGAGGTGGTCAAGGGTAAGCAGTCAGCAGACTGCGAAGAGCATGAATCAATGAACCAACCAATCCCCAGGCATTTACTGAGCACCTGGTATATCCTTGGAGCTCAGCTAAGTGTTGCGATGGAGAGAAAGGTAGAAGTGGAGTCTTTCTCATCCCTCACTCAAGGTGCACTCGGGATGGACGTCATGTGAGCGAAGGGACCGATGTGTCTGTGGCCCCCTGTGCCTGCTCTGGGCTCGGGCCCCACCCCACGCAGGGTGAGCACAAGCAGACGACACACACGTGCACGCCGGGCAGCTGGGTTCACAGGGGCTAATGGCGTGGTCCTGTGACTATCTCCAAGACTTGAGGGAACCTCAGACAAAGTGCTCTACTAACATTTCTTGGGATCAGAGAACCAGTCTCTAGGATCCCAGAGTTCAAGAGAGGCAACACAGACGGAAGAAAACCCTGGAGTCAGCCCAGCAGACAGGACCTCCCTGAAGACCTGACATGGCCCACGGAAGCCCTGGCATGTGGAGCCACCGTGGGCTCTAGGCGCTTGGGCTTCTGTAGTTGTGGTGCATGGGCTTAACTGTGCCATGGCACGTGGATCTTCCCGGATCAGGGACTGTACCTACATCTCCTGCATTGGCAGGCAGATTCTTTACCACTGAACCACCAGGGAAGTCCCGGCTCATTTTTAAAAAATATTTCCTAACAAGTATCCTTTGTTTATTGAGTGGGAAAACAACAGAATCCAAAGGAAGGAGGAAGAGAGAGGAACCCTGAGGCTAAGACAGTTTTCAAGGTCCACAGAGGGACTCGGTTTGGTACCTGGAGCCACGGATATGCAGGCCCCTTCCCCCAGGTGTCTCCGCTGCAAACAATTACTCTTTCAAGCATCTTGCTTCTCCCTTCTCCATCAGCCTGAGGGCAAGGAAGATGCAGGGTCTGATCTGAAGGGCTGCCAGCTGCCGGGGGGAAGGTCTGATGGAGCTGACTTGCCAAAGTCAAGCTGAGGTTGTTGTAACCTGTCCTGGGAAGGAAGGCAAAGAGTGGGGAAGAAGGGCATGCCCACAGCTGCTCTGGTCTCCAACGGAGAACCTAGGGCCTGCATTCCTTGTGCCCGGAATATCACCCAAGGGTGATACCACACTTAGGATGGAGGCCATCGCCATGTGCTACCCCCAGCCCCAAGCTGGCATCCCACACCATCCAGATCCATCCATGGGATCCATCAGATCAGAGCTCTCTTATCTGTTCATCCCGATCCTATTGAAGAGGAAAAGTTAAAATTTTACATAACATCCTGATCGTTCTGCCTCTGGAACTCAGCTTGCTCCTTATAAAGTCTGGATCATGTAGGTCACCTAGTCTCAGAAAGTGGGGACTTAACAATACTAGGAACTGGAGCTTATCTCAGCCACCCTTGTCCTGCTCTTTGAAATTGTCCAGCCCTGAAAGCCTGCTTAATCACGCCTGTCTGATTAAAGGTTAGGCATCCCCTTCCCCATCTTGACTGCTGTTCCCAAGCGTGAAACCCCTTAGCTTAAACAAGTGTATTAGCAGCTAGTGTTGCCCACCATTGTAGGTCTATAAAAACTCTGTAACCCCTTTGTTCAGGGCCCAGAGCTTGGGGTGTTAACTCCTCTGAGCCCACTGGTGTAATAAACCTGAGTTTTCCAATTCTCCGAATGTGGTGCTTGGTTTCTCGATTACTGGTTTCTGCAACACTATGAGTCGTGTCCACCTTGTTGACGGGTCACAGAGACCCACAGCCTAGTTAACGGACTTGCCTAACAATGTCAAAGAGGAGCCTGGGTAAGCCCAGGCTAGAGCCAAGGGCTCAATGTTCACCACATCACAGCACCATACTCACCTGTGGCTGTGGGATTCAGTGAGCTACAGGGAGCCTGGGTGGGGGAGGACCTGGCTGCACCCACTCTGGAAGAGGGCCGACCATTAGCACCATGCTGGCAGGAACCAGGTCTCATTATTATATTCCCGCCATGTAAATCGGCTGGAATTAGAATCACCATGCTACTTCCTGTCTCTATGAATCTGACCATTGGACATCTCATCTAAGTAGAATCATACAATATTTGACCTTTGTGTCCAGCTTCTTTCACTTAATATTTTCAAGGTTCATCCACATGGTATCATGTGTCAGAATTTCCTTCCTTGTGCAGGCTGGACCACATCCCATCGTATGGATGGACCACATTTTGTTTCTCTGTTCATCCGCTGATGAACATCTGGGTCATATCTACCTTCGGCCACTGTGCTCTGAACACAGGTGGGCGAGTGTCGGTTCCAATCCCTGCCTTCTTTCCGGAAGGCACTGTCTTTTAAACTGCTGAAAATGGATTCTCCCGGCAGCACAGAGGATAAGAATCCACCTGCCAAGTCAGGGGATGCAGGTTCAAACCCTGGCCCGGGAAGATTCCACATGTTGAGGAGCAAAGAAGTCCCTATGTCACAACTTCTGAGCCAAAGCTATAGAGCCTGTAAGCTGCAACGACTTAAGCCTGCACACTCTAGGGCCCACGAGCCACAACTATGAAAGCCCACGCTCCTAGACCCCTGTGCTCTGCAACAAGAGAAGACACGGTAACGAGAAGCTTGCGCACCGCACCTAGAGATTAGCCCTCCGCTCATCGTAACTAGAGAAAGACCTCGTGCAGCAACAAAACCAGTGCAGCCAGAAAGAAATACTAAAAGAAAACCCACTCTCTTAAACTGCCTAAATGTTTGTCCATTCTTCCAGAGACAGGCCAGAGGGCGGGGATCAGGCTGCCACCCTCATGGTAGAGACACGGTGGGAACCTCATGTTCACCTGAGAGCAGCCTCCCCGGTGACAGGTTAGGAGGGGGAACAGAACTTCCAAGTGGACCCAGGATGGGCCCTCCTCAGGGACAGTGATGTCCTAGTCCACCAGCCTGTGTGGAAACAAGCAACTTCAATACAACCCAGCCTCAGAGAGAGGCAACGTTGCCTGGGCCCCTGGAACTGCAGCCCGGTGCCAACAGGAGTCCACAAACTGGTCCTCAGGGAGACAGGTACGGAGGCTCAGAGCAAGCATTATGAACCCGTGAGTGCAAGCTGAGGTTTCTGTAATATCAACATAGTACAGGGGGTGGAGGCCATCTGGGATGTCTTGAACTCCCCCGGAGAGTCATATGGGCTGCAAGCCGCACACTGTAACATGTAACGTAGCCACAACGGTGATGGGTTGGGAGCCAAAATCCAGAACTGGAAAAACCGGCTCTTCCTCAGGACAGTATGTTCAGTTAGCATCAGAGGCAGGCCTGCCTGTCTTCCCTCCTTCTCTCTCTCCCTTCCTAACTTAGACGCGAGGTGACCTCAGGAAAGACTACAAGTGTGGCCCACAGAATCAGGAGAAGCACACAAGCAGGCCAAACCAGGGCAGCGATGGAGTCCCTACCAGCTAACAATGCTCCAAACCCTGTGTGTCTCCGCTTGGAACACAAATTCCCAAGAAAGAGCCTCAGCTTGGGCCGGGTGTCCCTATGGTGTCAAAGGGGGTAAGACCCCTGTGGTTTCACTAGAACAACAGGTAGGGGGAGTGAGGAGTCTCATCATGGGGGATTTTCTGAATCGTCCATGCGAAAATGGCTTAACTCAATAATTGACCATGATTCCTAAAACAAAAGTATCTGAGACTTGTCTGAGAGGCATATTTTTTAAGCAGGGGCACATATGTGCAGACACTGCTGAAAGTGTAGACATAGACACACCATGGAGTTAGCTCCATAATGCCTAAGAGACTTCACAGAATATGGGGAGGGTGGGAGAGTGGATTAATTAGAATATCCTTGGGAGGGACTTCCCTGGTGGTTCAGTGGCTAAGACTCCACACTCCCAATGCAAGAGGCTCAAGTCCAGTCCCTGGTCAGGGAACTAGATCCCGCATGCCACAGCTAAGACCCAGTGCAGCCAAATAAATAAATGCTGCTGCTGCTAATCAGTTGCTCAGCCGTGTCCAACTCTTTGCAGCCTCATGGATTTGAGCCCACCAGGCTCCTTCGTCCATGGGATTTTCCCAGGCAAGGATACTGGAGTGGGTTGCTATTTCCTACTCCAGGGGATCTTCCCAACCCAGGGATTGAACCCCTGTCTCCTATATTGGCAGGAAGATTCTTCACCACCGCACCACCTGGGAAGCCCTCAAATACATCAGTTCAGCTCAGTCGATTAATCGTGTCCGACTGTTTGCAACCTCATGGACTGCAGCACGCCAGGCTTCCCTGTCCATCACCAGCTCTTGAAGCTTGCTCAAACTCATGTCCATTGAATCGGCAATGCCATCCAACCATCTCATCCTCTGTCATCCCCTTCTCCTCCTGCCTTCAATCTTTCCCAACATCAGGGTCTTTTCAAATGAGTCAGTTCTTCGCATCAGGTGGCAAAGTATTGGTGTTTCAGCTTCAGCATCAGTCCTTCCAATGAATATTCAGGACTGATTTTCTTTAGGATGGACTGGTTTGATCTCCTTGCAGTCCAAGGGACTCTCAAGAGTCTTCTCCAACACCACAGTTCAAAAGCATCAATTCTTCAGTGCTCAGCTATCTTTGTAGTCCATCTCTCACATCCCTACATGACTACTGGAAAAACCACAGCTTTGACTAGACGGACCTTTGTTGGCAAAGTAATGTCTCTGCTTTTTAACATGCTGTCTAGGTTGGTCATAGCTTTTCTTCCAAGGAGCAAACATTTTTTAATTAATTATTAATCAAATAAATAAATATAAATATTTTAAGTAAAAAATAAACTTGGTCTATTATAATGCATAACACTCAAATGTTTATTCAAACTTACTTTTGTATGATGTTTTCCAGTAGGTGATCTAAAAAGTGGTTGAAGTGCAAAAGAAAGCAACTTTAAGGAACAAATCCAACTGCACTAGATATGCTTGTAAATAATGGCATTAAAAAAAATGAAGACGTTCAATGAATGACTGATGATTTTACTGAAATAACTTTCAACATTTTCACCATAGCTTGTCCTCTAAACATCTTTATTAAGAAAACATATATCTACATATACAGGGCTTCCCTTGTGGCTTAGCTGGTAAAGAATCTACCTGCAATGCGGGAGACTTGGGTTCAATCTTTAGGTTGGAAAGATCCCCTGGAGAAGGAAAAGGCTACCCACTCCAGTATTCTGGCCTGGAGAATTCCATGGGCTGTATAGTCCACGGGATCCTAAAGAGTTGGACATGACTGAGCGACTTTCACTTTCACAGAAATATCCACAAGCACATTAAATATTCCTTTGCCAGGCTATCTATCTACATTCTATTGACAGATGGAAGGAAAAAATATCCTTTTCTCTGGGTTAACATCAACTTCTTAAAATAAATGAACAAACAGAGACTTCCCTGGTGGTCCAGTGGCTAAGACTCTGTACTTTTTACTGCAGAGGGTGCCAGTTCAATCCCTGGTCAGGGAACTAAGGTTCCACACACTACATGGCATGGTCAAATTTTTTTTTAATTTTAAAACTTACAATAAATGAACAAATGTAAGTATATTTGATAATAAGGAGGAATTTAGAATTGGTGGGAAAGGACCCAAGCAGCAATGGTTGACCTTGTCTGTTTTCTACCTTCACAAATAAGACTCTGCTCACTGGACTGCAGTGTAGTTATTAAAATATCTCCATAAGCACCGACACTACCGAACTAAATACCCCAAGAGAGTCTCTCCCAGGCTACTCTCAGCTTCACAAATGCAATGAAAGCCTCTACGATGGCTGATTAAATGGCTGACTCATGTTGATGTTTGACAGAAAACAACAAAATTCTGTAAAGCAATTATCCTTCAATTAAAAAATAAATAAATTTATATAAAAGTAAACCATTAATATAGGGTTTTTATATCTCAAACAGTGAAAACACCAGCTCCAGGTCTACAGGGGAAAGGGCGATGAGTAGAAGACTGAAAATCTGATGAAGTCCACTGATCATCTGATGTGTCAGCGACCAAACTTTCGGAACCCAAAGTCAGGCTCTGTGGTCTGACCAAGGCAACAGCATGTCTGCCGCAGTTCATCTTTCCTGGAAACCCAGGCCAAATAGCCACATTGTTTATCTGACACTATGTTATTGGTTTCACAGATTGCCATTGTCTTAGCCTCACCAAAGTGGCTAAATTTGCTGTTGAAATGACCGGCAGGACCAATCTATACTACTCTGTCTAGCCTATGTATAGCCAGGATAACAGGAATGCTGGCCAGAGATGCGCAAATAGCTCCAGAGGATAGAGTTCATTCCAAGACCCTGTAGCCAGGCTGTGCCCTCACCCTGCACCCCCCAACTGTTCCCCACATTCTCCTCCTCTGAGCCACAGACCACACGGGACAGAGGGACAGCCAGCCCCAGCAGTACACAGAAGTGGGGGCAGCACGGAATTACTGAGAGGCTGGCTGAGTTCTGAAATCCCCGCATGTCAAGGACATGCGGAGCGGGTGGAAAGCGAAGGGTGTCCAAGCGGCTCCCCTGGCAGCAAAGAATTCCAGGATAAACGTCCCCAGAAAGGCACTATGTAAGAGAGTGGGGGCTTCACTCTGCCCACTTTTTGCTGAGGATACTGAGCTCCATGGGGTCTCAAAGAATCAGACACAACTTAGCAAATGAACAACAAAAACAGAGCTGAGAAGCACGGTCACCCAACCTGAATCCGTGTGCCCAGTGTGTCTTAAAGAATCTCAGTGAGAGAGTTCCCTGGGGATCCAGTGGTCAAGATTCTGCCTTCCAGTGCAGGGGGTGCAAGTTTGATCCCTGGTCAGGAAGCTATTAAAAGATGTGGGTTCCATCCCTGGCTTGGGGAGATCCCCTGGAGGAGGGCATGGCAACCCATTGAAGTATTCTTGCCCGGAGAATCCCATGGACAGAGGAGACTGGAGGGCTACAGTCTACAGGGTCACAAGGAGTGGGACACAACTGAGCGACTTAGCTCATTCCCTCACTCCGGGAGCTAAGATCCCATGTTCCTCGAGGCCAAAAAACCAAAACATAAAACAGAAGTGATACTATAACAAACTCAATAAAGACTTTAAAAATGATTCACATTAAAAAAAAAAAAAAATCTTCAAAAGAAAAGAACCTCAGCAAGCCAACACATCAAGGTCCAGCAGGGACCAAAGAGGAACTCAAGGGTTCATGCTCCAAACGGGACAGAATGAGGATCCTTCTGGAAAAAGGAGAAAGTGAGAGAGCGAGCTTTGGAGATGAGCCAGGACCCAAGAGGCTCCAAAGACTAGGAGAGGGGGGCTTGCGACCACCGAGCCAAGACCTGCTGTGATCTTAGACTCGGTCCGAGCAACTCTCGTTTCACCTGCATGAAATGGTTTCTGGAACATTCTCCCACTTGGGGTACTTGTGAAGACAAGTGAGGCACAGAGAACTGAGATTATTTTTTTGGCCTCCTGAGCTTAAACTTTGATATTTAATGACCCATGATAGCGGTCAGTATCCTAGTAACACAGAAGACCCTTGGGGATCTATTAACTGTTTAGCATTCCCAGGTCTTAGGGGAATATGTGTTCCGTCTTTCAAAGAGCCTGTTGTAGGCAATTTGGAGAGTAAGATACAAATATGCCCATGAGCAGGCTGAGCACAGCGCTAGGTTTCCTCGGAGCTCACCAGCGCACAAAAACACACGCAGGCTTCGCACAAAGAAGGCAGTCTCATACTGATTTTGAAGTGGCTTCTTGGATCAGCTTGTTAGAGTTGCAAGGGCTACACTAAATGGCTTACAGTGGGAAGGAAGGTTAAAAAGAGACCTGTGGAAGGAAAGTGGACGCTGCACCGTGGTCACTTAATGGATTTATTGAGCACCTAGTATGTACACGGTAGCCGCTCTTCCCAGCTCTGTGCGAAGTACCAGTGCCGGAGCCGGGAAGGTCTGGAATCAAATCGAGCCCCAGCCCCATCACTTCTAGCTGTGTGACCTTGGGCAAGTTCCTTAACCTATCAGGGCCTCAGGCAACTCGCCTCGCCACCACCACCCCATTGTTCACTTAGGAAGATTATTAATAATTAGGTCTGTGAATGAATTAAAGCAACATCTCCTCCCTGTAGGCAGGATAAGAGATGGCTCCCTCAGCACCAGGGTCCCCAGCTGCTGTTTACTGATTGTTTACTCCACCCTTGCATATTTCATTCATTAATATCCAACACACACTAAGCCCGTAAGGTAAATGTTCCTCTCCCCATTCTCCCAATAATAAAACTGAGGTTAAAGAGTTTACAAGATTTGCTCAAGATCCTGTAAATGGCCCAACTGGGATTCCAACTAGACTAGTCCTGTTTGGCTTCAAAGTTCACAGTCGTCCTGGTAGCCCCGTGAGCCCTGCTTCCTCAGCCCCGGTCTGCCTCACACATTGAGGGTACAGTGAGGCCCCTGGAGTTCACAGAGAAGGATCCTGGCAGTCCAGGAAGACCTCGTGGTGGAGGAGCATCCAGAGCAGGTGTTCTGGGAAGCAGGTGGAGCTGCTGGGCCTGGGAAGGAAAGGGAGTCACTGCTCCCAAGGAGTCATAGCTTTTATGGGGCAAGCTGGGTTGTTACTAGCTCTAAGCCCTACCCAGGCACCTGCCTTGGTTCCTGGAACACAGAAGCGTTTCACTAAAATGAATGTAACCTGTGAGCACCACCCTCTCCCAGTGCCAGAGTGCAGACGTGTACCAGGTAGAAGTCGATGACCCCAGCAAGCCCCACTGCCCCGCTTCTGGCCACTGCTTGGTCCTCTGGCTAATAGCACCCTTCATTGCTCCTACCTTCACATCAGCCCAGCCCACCTTGGGCTTCAGTCTGGAACCCCTTCCATTACTTGTCTACACACCCCTACTCTCCAATCTCATCTGGTCCTTGGAATCCCGTCTGAATGAGGACGGCTTCCCTAGCTGCCCCTGCACACCCCTTGAAGGCCACCTTTGTGTCTCTGAGTGATGAATCCACTCCCTCTCCTGGAGACCAGAGAGACATCTCCAACTCAACAGGCCTGAAACCAAACTCTTGATTTTTCCTGTCAAGCCTGCTCCTCCCATCCTCCCCATTTCAGGAACTGTAATTCCAGCCTTCCAACTGCCCAGATCACAAATCTTGGAATCATTCTGGATTCCTCTCCCTACATTAAATGCATTAGCAGGTCCCTTCATCTAAACCTTCAAAAACTACCCAAACCCAGCTTCTGCTGACACTTCTATGGCCTCCATCTTATCCTGGCCACCACACCTCTGTCTGGTCTGTGTGCCTCCACCCTCAAACCCTACAGTCCAGCAGCTGAGTGACCCCACTAAAAGGCATGCCACGTCAACCTCCTGCTCAGAACACGCCAAGTCCTTCCCAGCTCACTCAGAGTACAATCCAAGGTCCTTTAGGTCCTGTAGGTGAGGCTTGCCCGGGGCAGACCCAGGCTACATTGTTTGTTCTGGCAGTGATTATCAGCATCCAGTTTCACTGTCAAAAGTGTCTCAAAGAATATAAGTTGGTGTAGCCACTATGGAAAACAGTACAGAGGCTCCTCAAAAGACTAAAAATAGGGACTTCCCTGGTGGTTCAGTGGTTAAGAATCTGCCTTGCAATTTATGGGATGTGGGTTGAATCCCCGGTCAGGGAACAAAGATCCCACATTCCAAGGAGCAACTAAGCCCATGAACTGCTTCTAGAAAGTCCATATGCCTCGATGAAAAATATTGCATGACCCAGTGAAGATCCCTTGAGTCGCAGCTAAGACTCAATGAAACTAAATAAATACATAAATATTTTTTAGAAGACTAAATATAGAGTTACCGTATGATCCTGCAATCCTACTTTTGGGCATATATCCAGACAAAATTATTATTATTTGAAAAGAAATAAACACCCCCATGTTCAAAACAGCAATAGCCAAGACAAGGAAGCAACCTAAATGTCCATCAACAAATGAATGGATAAAGAAGATGTGGTACATATTTACAATGGAATACTTATTTAACTTACATGCAGAGTACATCATGAGAAATGCTGGGCTGGATGAAGCACAAGCTGGAATCAAGATTCCTGGGAGAAACAGCAATAACCTCAGATATGCAGCTGACACCATCCTATGGCAGAAAGCAAAGAACTAAAGAGCCTCTTGATGAAAGTGAAAGAGGAGAGTGAAAAAGTTGGCTTAAAACTCAGCTTCAAAAAACTAAGATCATGGCGTCCGGTCCCATCACTTCAAGGCAAATAGATGGAGAAACAATGGAAACAGTGACAGACTTTATTTTGGGGGGCTCCAAAATCACTGCAGATGGTGACTGCAGCCATGAAATTAAAAGATGTTTGCTCCTTGGAAGAAAAGCTATGACCAACCTAGACAGGGCATTAAAAAGCAGACATTACTTTGCTGACAAAGGTCCATCTAGTCAAAGCTGTGTTTTTTCCAGGAGTCATGTATGGATGTGAGAGTTGGACTGTAAAGAAAGCTGAGCACTGAAGAATTGATGCTTTTGAACTGTGGTGTTGGAGAAGACTCTTGAGAGTCCCTTGGACTGCAAGATCAAAGCAGTCAATCCTAAAGGAAATCAACTCTGAATATTCATTGGAAGGACTGATGCTAAAGCTGAAACTCCAATACTTTGGCCACCAGATACAAAGAACTGACTCCTTGGAAAAGATCCTGATGCTGGGAAAGATTGAAGGCAGGAAGAGAAGGGGATGACAGAGGATGAGATGGTTGGATGGCATCACCGACTCGATGGAAATGAATTTGAGCAAGCTCCGGGATTCGGTGATGGACAGGGAAGCCTGGCATGCTGCTGTCCATGGGGTCGCAAAGAGTCGGACACGAAAGCGACTGAACTGAACTATTTGAACCCAAAAAAAGAATGAAATAATGCCATTTGCAGCAACGCAGATTGACCTAGAGATTATCATACAAAATGAAGGAAGTCAGCCAGAGAAAGACAAATATCGTATATCACTTACATGTGGAATCTAAAATAGGACCCAAACGAACTTATCTATGAAACAGAGAACAGACTTGTGGTTGCCAAGAGGAAAAGGGAAGGAGTGGGAGTCTGGGGCTAGCAGATGCAAACTATTACACATAGAATGGGAAACAAGGACCTACTGTATACAACAGGGAGGGTGTTCAGTATCCTGTGATAAACCACAGTGGACAAGAATCTGAAAAAAATTTATATATACAAATACACACACATATGTGTAACTGAGTCACTTTGTTGTGCAGTAGAAATTGACACAACATTGTAAATTATACTCTAGTAAAATAAAATTTTGTTAAAAGTGTCCTACAGGGGACTTCCCTGGTGGTCCAGTGGTTAAGACTCTGAGCTCCCAATGCAGGAGGTGTGGGTTTGATCTCCGGTCAGAGAGCTAGATCCCACATGCCGTGAACAGATTGAAGATCCCACATGCCACAACTAAGACCGGTGAAACCAAATAAATTCTTTAAAGAAAAGGTCCAGAGTCAGATGCCGTGGTATCTGGCTATGGGACCTCAATGTTTAAGCCTTGGTTTCCTTCTCTACAGAAATAACACTAGTAGGATTTACCTTATGGGGTTACTGGTTATGAGGATCAAATGAAAGGAGCATATGAGTGCACCGTAATACTGGAAATAATAATAGAGAAAATAAGAGTCATACATTTAGCATTTACTGTTACCAGGCGGTGTACGAAACATTTTATAAACATCATCTCATTTAATGCTCATAGAAACCCTTTGAGGCAGGCACTATTGTTAGCTTCATTTTACAGATAAGGAAACTGAAACGCAGGGAGGTTAAGTCACTTGGCCAGAGCCACACAAGTGATAAGTGGCAGAGCCAGGATTCGAACCCAAGGTGGGTTCAATTATCCTCCAATTAAAAATAAATAATTAAAAATATACAATCCATTTTAAAAAATAGTTGTAACAATATTTCATGCGTACAGCTATAGCACAGGTTAGCGGACTGTTTTCCTACTAACAGACGTTAACTGGTTTCTAAATGATGCTTTAGCTTGTGTGGCTGTTATACTTTTTACAGATCAAGTTTCAAAGTTAGATGTCAAAAAAAAAAAAGATGTCGAGGTACAGCATATTTTAAAAATTTTAGTAATTGTCATATTACTTTCCAAAATGGTTTGAAAACAATCCATGCTGTCAGCTGTGTTATTTATGGGTTTCTGTTTCCAGGCAACTTCATTAGCACCACGTATTCATCTTTAAAATTTCTGCCAATCTGATGGAAGTATGTGTTTTTGAAAACACAGATGGGTTTATGTATACACATTATCCTGCAACTTGCCTTATTCCCTTCAACGATAATAGCAAGGCCATCTTTCCCATTCTTTCTAAACGCTGTTGTTCATGTCACAGATTCACCTCTGTGACTTGGAACACATTTCCTTCCCACCTGGGACAACTGATCTATGCGTGAAATGGGGATGATGATGCCGACCTGCTTTAATTGGCAAGAGAAGGTAGAAACTATTTCAAAACGAGTACAGAATCACTTCACACTCACTGGGATGGCAGTCAGCAAAAAGATGGACAACGACAGGTGCTGGGGAAGAGGTGGAAGAAATCGAAACCCTCATACACCGCTGGGGAGAATGCAAAATGGTGCAGACATTAGGGAAGACAGCCTGGCAGTTCCTCAAAAAGTTAAACATAAATACCATAACTTTACTCCTTGATGTATACCCAGGAGAAACAGAAACATCACAGCAGCATCACTCAGATGGCCAAAAGTGGAAACCAGCCAAATGTCCATCAGGGATGAACAACAAACAGAAAGCAGTAGTGTATCCGCTATGGAATATCATTCAGCCATAAAAAGCAATGAGATGCAGGTCCAGCCTACAATACGGACGGGCCTCCAGTGATGCTACGTAAAACCCAGCACAAAAGGCCACGTAACACATGATCGCATTTATGTGAAATGTCCACAAGAGACAGAGAGTAGATGAGAGGTCTCCAGTGCTGGGGTGGGGAGGAGGGGAGTAAGGAGTGACCACTGACTGGTACTGCATTTTTTCTGAAAATGATGAAAATGTTCTGGGATTAGATAGTGGTGATGGTTGCACAACCTCGAGAATATACTAAAACCATGGAATTGTACACCTTAATGAACAAATACACCCACAAGGCCGCCACTTCTCTTTCCACCCAACATCTGGGGCTCCCCGCTGCCCTCCCTCCTTCCCTTCCACAGCATCTCCGCCACCGCCCCTACCCCCCAACCCAGCATCTCCACCCCCACCCCTCCCCTCCACCCAGCATCTCCACCCCCAGCTCCGGATACTCATCCCTAGAGAGCTGGCAACAGGTTTCTTTTCAAAGCTGCGCGGTAGGGTTTGTAGATAACGCTGCCCCCCTCTCAGATGCACCCCCTCCTCTCTGTGCCCAGATCATTTACTTATTAAACCAATTAGATTAAATGACTCACACCGCACCCTTGGGCAGGAGGCAAGTAAACAGCTCACAAAGAGTCTGACTTGCACTGCTTGAAAGGGCCTGTTTCTGTCTCAGCCTAGACTCTCCTTACCAGCGCCCCCTCCCACTCCCAGCAGCCCCGACAAAGAGCTTCTCAGATGGCGGGAGGAAACCTGAGATGCTGCCCCCACCTACAGTGCTTTCTCACCCACTAGGAGCCCACACCAACCCCTCAAAGAGCTGACACAATAGTCTTATCTCCATTGCTCACAAAGCCAGCAGGCCACCAGCTCAGCTTCTGGGCAAATGCAGTAGGATTCCCGGTTCTCCAAAACATTTGTCCTGGTGCAATGTGGCCAGGAGGGTACCTTGTCTTGCCAGCCCTCTGCTGCCACAGCTCAGCCCCCACAGAGGGCACCAGCTGCCCTATCCATGGCTGCTCCATGCCTGTCAAAATGTGCTTGGGCTGGATGGCACGCAGAGGTCCTGCAGCTGGCTGGCTAAGAAGGGGGAGGGGGACCCTCACTCATCTTACCTGAAAAACAAGGGTCGGGGGCTGGATTATTTCTCTGGGTTCTAAGACTCAGTCCTGTGAGCATGGGCTACATTCTCCAGGTCCTGGACAGGACCATTGTCATAAGGTCTCCCGCCTCGGGGAAGACAAGAGGGCTGACCCCTAAGGAGACTCTCTCAGGACAAGGCACAGGCTCTCCGGGAGTGAGGACAAAAGGGTCCCTTCTGCTCCCTGCTTCTACCATCTCAGCCCACAGCACCCTTCTCTGCCCTGTAGTTGGCTCTAGCTGGGGACACGCACGATGGAGACCACCGTTAGAACCACCCAGTCCTGCTCTCAGCATCTCCTTCCAAACACCACCTCCGTCCAAACACCATCTCGGAGGCAGCCCCTCCCCCCTACCCCCAGGCTGGAATCCAGGAGGGAGGTGTGATTTGAGTCAGATCCTGTCCTAGAGTGAACCACATCCTCCTGCCCCCCCACCCCACCCCCATGCCCTGATCCAGACATTTCCGCCTTTGTATATTTATAAGACTCTCTTAAAATAGGTCCCAGCAAACAGGAGCAGAGACCTGATTCGGGTCGCAGAAATGAGCATTGGGGAAAGTAAAGACTCCTGGAGCAAAGCTGCTCTTTGTCCTCCCAATCCACATCCAGGTTTCAGGATCAGCCCAGTCCTCCAGGACAGCTCCCCTCCCTATCCAGGACAGCTTCTCCTGTTGGCCCCCATCCTCTCAATGCTGAGTTTCCTAAAACACAGTGGCCCCAGAAAGTGAAAGTCACTCAGTTGTGGCCAACTCTTTGCGACCCCATGGACGGTAGCCTGCCAGCCTCCTCTGCCCATGGAATTCTCCAGGCCAGAATGCTGGAGTGGGTAGCTGTTCCCCTCTCCAGAGGATCTTCCCAACCCAGGGATCAAACTCAGGTCTCCCACATCTCGGGTGGATTCTTTACCACCTGAGCCACCAGGGAAGCCCTCTAATGCTCATTTATTATTAAGCAAATGCACTCTGCAAAGTACTTCTAGGCTGTCAGCCCTTGGCTAAAGAAGCCCATCCCCCCCACCTAAATGGGGTCCTGGTTCCAGAAGGAGGGGACATAGAGGACCAAGGGGATCAGTAAGTACAGACATCCTCAGGACAAAGTATCCTTCACCTGTGAAGGGCTGCAGAGCAGCATCCCGGGAGTGTGTCTGCCTCAGATATCTGCTTGGACCTGGCAGAGACTCCCGGTCGGGTGAGAAAACCAGTGGGGTCTCCACCTTTCCCAGTGGAGCCTGGTGCTTCTGCCCAGCATGGGTCACACAATGTCTGGTCAGCCTTCCTGGGCTGTGTGGGAGAAAGGACTTCGGCTCCCTCATTCCCTTCTGAGAAAGGGCTTGTTCTATTTTGCAGCGTAGGAAGCCTCCTGGGGGGATATTTGTGGAAGGAGACAGAGGGCTATATCTTTCTTCCCTTATGCTGGCTTGCCTAAGTCCCCAGCCAGAGAAGGTCATGCCTAAATGGAGTCTGTGTGTAATCCCTGGCCAGGGGAGCAAGGACTGTGGAGCTCTGTTTTAGGAGACTGTGTAGAGGAGAGGTCAGAGGGAAAAGGCCAGGGCTGAGAAGGTGGGGAAGACTCAAGGCAGGAGAAGGGGACGATGGAGGATGAGATGGTTGGATGGCATCACTGTCTCGATGGACATGAGTTTGAGCAAGCTCTGGGAGTTGGTGATGGACAGGGAAGCTGGCATGTTGCAGTCCCTAGGGTCACAAAGGGTTGGACATGACTGAGCAACTGAACTGACAACTGAGGAGGTGGGTGTGGGGCTTGGGATGGTGGAGAGGGTTTGAGGCAGATCAGAGTGACTCAGTGGTAGAGAACCCACCTGCTAATGCGGAAGACTCAGGTTCAATCCCTGGGTAGGGAAGACCCCCTGGAGGAGGGCACGGCAACCCACTCCAGTATTCTTGACTGAAGAATCCCATGGACAGAGGAGCCTGGGGCGGCCACAGTCCAAGAAGTCACAAGAGTCATACATGACTGAGCACACACACAGAGGCTCTGATGCTCCAGGGGATGTCTGCAGAGAACCCAGCCTGGGTTCAACAGGTGAAATAGAAAATGTTGTCTGAAGGTAAGTTTGGGTCCTTCTGAGGAGCCAGAGACAATGTGAAAGATCTGGAAGCTTTCCATTTATTAACTAAGATTACTTGGACGCCCACCCTTGGACCAGCCTGGGGCTGCAGAGAAAGTGAGAAGTGACTGCAAGAGGAGACATTCTGGCCCCGCTGCCTGGGACTAGGGCTACGTAACTTTTCAGCTCTTTTCCACTTCATTTGAGAATCATCAGGGACTTCCCTGGAAATCCGGTGGTTAGAACTTTGTGGGTCCACTGCAGGGGCTCAGGTTTGATTCCCTGGTTGGGAGATAGAATCCTGCATGCCATGCGGCACAACCGAAAAAAAAACAAACAAAAACCACACCAAGTATTAAAAAATTTGGGCAGATTCTTTACTGTCTGAGCCACCAGGGAGGCCCACACCTCCCCCCCCGCCCCCCAAAAAACTGATAACCATCAGGAATTCCTTTCACATCAATACCAAGCCTTTACCCAAGTGCTCCTGACAGGTGGCCGCCAAGCCCCTGCTGGAGACGCCCAGGGCCAGTCAGGGGTGTTCTGCGTGTGAGGTCGGGTGGTGGTGGCCTCACTGATGGGTGGTTCCCATTGTCAGCATCCCTTCCTTTTGAAGGACTTCCCAGAACAAGCCCAGCCCTCTTATACGGAAGCACTTCAACCAGCAGTGTAGACCCTCAAACTGGTAGAGCCAGTATGGGCAGGGGGTGAAGGTGGCTGCCCGGCAGCACTGGAGGCCTCTAGCCCCTCTCCTCCAAGCTCCATCAGTCCATCTACACCCTGGGTCTCTGCCTCCTGTCACGTCAAAACTCCGAGGCAGCAGGGAGCGTCTAGTTCACTCCCCAGGAGGAGGCCCCAGGACACTGCCAGACGGGCTGTCTGCCAAGGGCAAATAAAGGGATGGGGAGGAGACTTTCAGTAGAACACTGGTGACTTAGAAAGGCGTGGAAGGCCTCACTCACTCACCTGGAAAGATGCTCACATCTGAGTCATGGGGGAAAAAGTCATCAAATATATTACAGAAGTGAAGCTAGCTCAGCAACATTTACAACTGTCACAGCCTAAGGAGACATGGTGGATAGATGGCGTGTGGTGACGTGGATGGGACCTTGGAACAGAAAAGGGCCCTCTGAAAGGAAACAGGAATGAAGTGTGCACTTCATTTAGAAACGATGTACCCAGGACTTCCCTGGTGGGCCAGAGGCTAAGACTCTGCATTCCCAGTGCAGGGGGTCTGGGTTCAATCCCTGGTCAGGTAATTAGATCTCAGGCTGCAGCTCAGACCCAGTGTAGCCAAATAAAGTATTAAAAAGAAATGATGTACCCAAATTTGTTTATTGTAAAAAAAAAAATGTACCGTAATAACTAACTTAAGATGTGAATAATAAAGGAAATTAGATGTGAGGTAGGTTTGCCTGGTGGCTCAGTGGTAAAGAACTTTTCTGCCGATGCAGGAGACACAGGTTGGGTCCTTGGATTGGAAAGGTCCCCTAGAGGAGGAAATGGCAACCTGCTCCAGTATTCTTGCCTGGGAAATCCCATGCACAGAGAAGGCTGGTGGGCTACAGTCCGTGGGGTCGCAAAGGACATAACTGAAGCGCCTTAGCCCGGAGATGTGAGGCAAATTACAACTCCCTGTACTATCTATACTTTTTTGTGAATATAAAACTATTTTGAAATAAAAGCTTTATTTAAAAATGCACGTTTGTCTTTAGATATAGGGGTTTGTATAGGCATAAACAAAACTGAGCAGAAAGCATGCCAGGCCTCTGTCCTGGTTACTTCTTAGAAGACATTGTTTGCATATTATGCCTTCGAGTTTTTAAAAAACACAGTTTTTAAATAGATGGAAGGAGATAGAAATACAATAGAGGCGAATCAAAATTAGAAACCTGTGCTGTTTCCACTGTCCTGTGATAGGATGGGCCCTGGGGCAGGAGTCCTTGTTCTCTCTTGAGCTTTGTGACCTCTCTGAGCCTCGGTTTTCTCCTCTATCAAATGATGACTTTTAAGGATATTCCAGAGACTTCCTTGGGGATCCAGTGGTTAAGAATCCGCCTTTCAATGCAGGGGACCAGGATTTGATCTCTGCTTGGGGAACTAAGATCCCACATGCCGTGGGGCAACTGAACCCGAACGCTGCAACGCTGAGTGCTTATGCTGCGATGAAACATCCTGCATGATGACCTGATGCAGCCAAATAAATGATAAATAAGCATTTTTTAAAATAATAATAATCATCTTTATCTACTACATACAAAATAGGTAGCCAAAAAAAGACAGTTAACAAGAACCTACTGTACATACAGCACAGGGAACTCTACTCAATATTCTATAATGACCTATATGGGAACAGAATCTGAAAGGTGGATATATGTATATGTATAACTGATTCACATTGCTATACAGCGGACACTAACACAACATTGTAAATCCACTACACTCCAATCAAAATTAATTTTTTAGATGGGGAGGGAGATGGGAGGGAAGTTCAAAAGGGAGGGATATATGTATACCTACGGCTGATTCATGTTGAGCTTTGACAGAAAACAACAAAATTCTGTGAAGCAATTATCCTTCAATAAAAAAATAAATTAATTTTTTAAAAAGGGATATTCCGAATGTTACCTTCTGAGATTCGGTGATAAACACACATAAATGAAAACTGCATTTTGTTGGCAGATCTATTATGGGTTCCATTAAATATTACAGATTACAGTCCCCCAGTACATTTAATGGGTTTCTCTGGTGGCTCACACAGTAAAGAATTCGCGTGCAACGCAGGAGACATGGGTTCAATCCCTGGCTGGGGGGGAACATCCCCTGGAGAAGGGAGTGACTACCCATCCCAGTATTCTTGCCTGGAGAATCCCATGGATAGAGGAGCCTGGCAGGTTACAGCCCATGGGGTCGTAAAAGAAGTGGACATGACTTAGAGACTAAACATCATTAACAACACGATACGTTTAAAATAGTTTGGTCCCTAGAAAACATTCTGAACTACACAGAATTTTTCAGGGACAAGTCTATAGGCACACTGTACCAGTGCAGTTTTTGAGGTTAAAAAAATGTGAGAGAAATTGGGTTACAGTCTGATTTATAAGAAGAGTATTGGCCAAGGCTTAACTGGCTCAAATCTATGCAAATAGAAGAAGACAAAAAACCATGGATGGAGTTGCAGGTGGCACTCCTCCCGCTTGTCACCGATCTAGGGCTCTTCATGTGAGAGGGCTGAAAACGCTTGGCGGGCTCCACACAGCTTTGTTTCCAGCTCCCCACCCACCGCCCCCAACTCCTATCAGCTCCGGATGCCGGCGATTTGAGAGGCAGACCCATTCAGAGAGCTATCTCCTGGCAGACAGCAAACCTGGGCCAGGTGAACCGAGGGTCTCCGGGATCCTCCCCCAAAGACAAAGGAGGGTGGCGGGGAGACAGTATCTCACCCAGCGGGACATTCTGAAAATGGGGTGACAAAGCGTGAGAAAGGCCAGAAATCGCAGATCACCCCACGGATGGAGACAAATGTCTCCCCTCGGCAAATCTCAGCAAGAGCCAATTCTTAATCGATCTGGGGTTTATCCAAAGAAACTCTGTGATCCAAGAAGGATGGGGCTGGGGAGACAGTGTAGATAGGCCTTCCTTTCCCTCACTGGGTTCTCAGGGTCCCAGGTGGGAAAGGACACTGGGGCCAACGCTGGTTCCTGGGGACGGTCAGCATGGTGCTCATTCGTCCCCCACTTTACCCTTTCACTTGGTTTTTATTTATCCCAGACAGAGAGTCAAAGCAGAGCTACCAGATAACCAGCTAAGTCACTGCTTAGGAGTGAGTTAGCGCTTAACTAGTGTAGAAGTCTGCTTAACCTTGTGAACACAAAGAGGAAAGGTGAGTCTTTTACAAAAGCATCAGTAGAGAGAAATTAACTTAGTACAAAACTGTGTATATACCCGGGAACTACTGTCCCTGGTTGTCCAGTGGCTAAGACTCCATGTTCCCAATGCAGGGGGCCCAAGTTCCATCCTCAGTCAGGGAACCAGATCTTGCATGCTTCAACTATAGACTCCGAATGCTGAAACTAAGACCCTCATAGCCAAATAAATAAATAAGTAGAAGACTTGGTGCAGCCAGATAAATAAATAAAAATATGTTTTAAATATGTTATCCTTCCTTGGTCTGGGAAGATCCCACGTGCCTCAGGGCAACTAAGCCTGTGTGCCACAGCTACAGCCCATGCCTGCAACAAGAGGAGCCATCACAATGAGAAGCCCCTGCTCTCTGCAACTAGAGAAAGCCCAACTGCAGCAACAAAGACCCAGCACAGCCAAAAATGAATTAATTTCATTTTTAAAAAGTATATATATATACACACAAAGGCAAACTGAATATAACAGTGGTCTCTGTTACGAAGTCTATACTTCCTTCCAGCCCGTGCCGGTCAGCATGCATGATAATCTGATCAATGACCCATGCTGTCTGGCACAAAGAAGAGGAGAGACCAGTGTGGTAGGACACCTGTCCTGCTCACAGTCTCACTCGCTTTGCCCTTATCTCAGCAGGGCACTCAGACCCCTCTCCCTCCACCCGCCCATGATTTTACAACTGTGACAGGACATGACTTTACTCCCCTCCTTCTTCCTATAAAACTCACTGCCTCCACAGGTTTAGGATTTCAGATACTAGACGCCCGTGGCCCATCTGTACTCCTGGTTTCCTCAGCTCTTTTCCTCCCAACTCATCTGTTCTTCTCTCCCTGCCTTTCCCCAGCTTTCCTTCTTTCCTTGGGGTAGCACAGGAGACCACCCCCTAATTTCTGAGTTAGGGGTTCCAAAGGAGGGGGAGAGAGTTATGAGGCCAGTGCTGTGGGCAGAGAGTGTTAGTCACTCAGTCGTGGCCGACTCTTTGTGACGCCATGGACTGTAGCCCACTAGGCTCCTCTGTTCTTGGGGTTCTGAGGCAGGAATGCTGGAGTGGGTTGCCATTCCCTTCTCCAGGGGATCTTCCTAACCCAGGGATCAAACCCGGGTCTCCTGCATTGCAGGCAGATTCTTTACAGGCTGAGCCACCAGGGAAGCCCCAGTGGGCAATGAAGACATGGTTTGATCCTATTATATTTGGCTGTTGGGCAGTAGGTTCATCTTATGGCACCTTTTCTCAATAACCAACTCTTGCATGTTGGCAGGGGTGGGGCAGGTATTAAGACTTTGTTTTCTGAGGCCTGCTTGTTCAGTTTTAGGCTGAGTGGCACTTGATAATATAAGGCAGGCTTAGCTGTCACCTTGGCCAAGCTTTCCGGGGCACAAAGAAATGGGCCATAGATGTTCCTAGATCTGCGGTCCAGTGCACGGCTGGCAGAACCCCCATGCACAGTGTCAGAGAAAGGGACATGACCCGGTGGTGGGCTTTGGAGTCATATATCCCTGCGTGTGACCCCTGGTTCTGCCACTTAGCTGGTGTACATCCTAGATAAATTCTGACCCTCTGTGAGCTGTGGGCTTCTCAGCTAAACATCAGAGCTCACGAGCTCTGGCAGAAAGGGACTGGAAGACAACCTCACATGGAACAGTTGAGCCGGGTATGTTCCGAGTTGAGGACCACCACCCATAAGTGGTCCATGGAATCAGTTTAGTGGGACACAAACAGTATCTGTATAGAAAGAAAAACATCACCGTCACCCCCCACCTTGTAGTTGGAGGAAGTATTGTGCTGTCAGCTTGCTCCTGTTATATATAGAATGCAGAGGTGTGTGTTTATACTGGCAATGCAAAGTGCACTTTTTGGTGGATCATGGCAAAGAAGTTTGAGACCCTGACACAGAAGGATCAGCTAAGATCTGGGGAAAACGTGGCAGGTGATGTCACACCCGGCTCCTACACGGAATATCCTGTCTGAATCTATAGATGATGGCCTGACACTCATGTGTCCATTCTTCTCAAACTCCCTGGCCCATCACCCCAAGGCTCCCCTGTGCTCCCTTCTCCTCCCCCACCCTTGGGCTCAGGTTCAGCATCTGTATAACCACTGTCCTGGCTGGGGCTTGCTTACCTCTCCCGAGTCCAACCAGGAGTTCCCTGAGGGCAGCTGGCAGCTTCTTATCCCTTTTTCTCAATAGCTGGCCGCACAGGCCCTGCACTGGAAGGGGAGTGGCTGACAGGATAGGCAACACTCGGTAAAAGCGGGAGCAGCCCAGGTCTGGGGAGGGAGGGCAACTGGGTCCCTTTAGAATCTAACTCAACAGCACTTACTGAAGGCTCACGCTTTGCCAGGAAATGTGTTGGCACCAACACTGGCATTGTATTTAACTTCAAAAGAACACGAATTATTATCCCAATTTTAAGGGTGAAGAAACTGAGGTTCACTCAACAAGGAAGCAGCAGGGATTTGAACACTAGATCTTATTATACACTCATTCCTTCATTCACTTATTTTTTCAAAGGATACTTAACAAACGCCCACAATACACTAGGCACTGTGCCCAGCATCGAAGACACAGAGAGAGACGACCAGTCCCCAACCTCAAAGGAGAGCTAAAGACACTTGAATACGAGAATCTGGTAAATGCTTAGAGAAGGGGGTGGACAGAGGGGGCTGGATTTGAGGCACATTTCATGATTCTACAGGAGAGGTGGGAGAAGTAGTGATTCTTACATTTTACTTAAACGCAAGTCAACAATGTTGGATTTTTCTCTTTCTTTTTCTTTCTTTTTTTCTTTAAACAGCATGCATTATTTGCATAATTTTAACAAGAAGGACACAGGTGGTAAGCGGCATTCGGATGCTCTGGAGGTGAGCAGAGTGAGGCCTGGAGAAGGGGAGACTGCTGAGGCTTGAGGCCCCCGGGGGCCCTGCCCTAGAGTCTGTGCTTGTGTGCATGGTAGACGGTCAGGAAGGGAGGCAGGGCTGCTGGGGGACAGAAGCCGACTTTGGCCAATCTCTAGTCTGACAAGCTCCAAGCTCCTTAAAGACAGGAATTCACGGCTCCACACAGCAAGGAGGAGTGAGCAGCGAGCCCGAGGCTCATCTTACAGGTCAGAAATCTGAGACAGAGACAGGAAAAGATGCTTTGTGCCAGAGCTGGGAGGATTTGACCCCGATGGCAGCGATGTCGGGGCTCCCAGGAAAGGCAGGCTTGTAGGGGGGTGGGGGTGAGCCAAAGTCACAGCCCTGGGCGGGGAGGCAGAGCTGGGAGGTGTGGCCCCAGGTAGGTGGAGGACCGGTGTGTAGCTGAGAGAAAGAGGTGGGCCAGGTGTGGTCGTCCAACAGGGAGGCCCCGGGGCATGAGTCACATGTACTCCCCAGATCTCGTGGGAAATGCCAGGGAGCAGTGGGTGAACCCCACAGGCGGACTGCTGGTCTTTGTTGAGTCACCCCATCCATTTAGGAGTTGTTACTTGGGAACTTATTTAAACAAAAGGAAAGATGTTACCCATCCTGAAATCAGGTGAAGGGGTGGTCACACCCGCCATTCACATCAGCGCTGAGAACGCCCCATCCCAGACTCCCCCAGCTCCTTCCCAGGCCTGGCATGGCCTCTCTTCCTGAGACTCTTCTGTCCCTCTTGTCCTTTCTCCCACTGGCCCCTCCTCCCTCCTCTGCCGCCTCTGCAGCAGGGTCTCCACCCCCTGACTCCTGTGCCACCTTCTGTGTCCTGATCGTCAGGAACTAACAAGCCGTCCCCGCAGGCCATGACAATATCCTCCATCCGGGAGGCCGGCCATGGGCAGGCAAGGGGCCCGGCAACAGCTGCTTCTCAGAACTCCGAGGGGGCAGGGGCACCAGGGTGCAGGAAGCCCTGTCGACAGGTGGCTTGCATAGGCTGGCCAACTGGGTCCATGCCCCAAGGGAGGAAACGATGAAACTGCCCACAAACAAGTTCCTCTGCCTGGACCGGATCTCCCCTCCAGGAAGAACACCCAATCCTCACCCTGAGTGTCTGGTTTATCCTGAAGCCCGAGACGCCTGGACTCCTCTCCCTGGGCCTTTGCTCTTAGCATTTAGGGGGCCCTAGATCCCTTCCGGGGCTGGGACAAAGGTGTGTGACAGGGGCGGCAGCAGAGTGCAAAAAGGCCCTACCCTAGCTGGCTGAGACACCACCCACACCCCACCCAGCGTGTGCCTGCACCCACACAGGGTTAGCATCCTTACTTAAGTGACTTGCTTGGACCTTAACTTTTTGACCACCCCAACCCCAGACCTAAACAAAGGTCAGAAGGACCACAGCCAGACAGGAGACTCCCATGATGCTAGTCAGCCCACCCTGCTGCTAGTTCAAGCTTTCAGAGGGGGAAGACCAGCCCCTAGAAACCTCCCCAGGCCCCTCAGAGTGTTGTCCTCAGATTTTATTAACACACTGTTAGAGTCTCTGGGCTCTGACCCAGAACACCCCACCCCCCAAGATTTTGTACCTTCTCATCAAAGCTCCGCTGCTGGGTTCCTAGACTCACTGACTCATCATTTAACTGGTTTTCCCAATTTTACTGTCCAGGCCAGGGCGGTGCCCCCATGGCCATCCAGATGCTGGAGGAGCCTCTTTAAGGATGGACTTGGGAACATCCAGGAAGACAAAGTTATAAATGCGGCTTTATCAATATCCATTCCTCAGCTCTGGTGTCCTAGGTCTTCTAACTTAGCCCCACACATCTGCTTTCCCTCAGTTTGTTGCTCCAATCAGGAAACTTTCTTTTCTCGTAGGTTCCATTCCAGCCATACCTGCCCACCCATGATCCCACACATGCAGGAATCCTTCCTTCCTGAGTATGTGTGCACGCTCAGTTGTGTCCGACTCTCTGTAACTCCATGGACTGTAGCCTGCCAGGCTCTTCTGTCCATGGAATTCTCCAGGAAAGAATACTGGAGTGAGTAGCCATTTCCTCCTCCAGGGGATCTTCCCAACCCAGGGATCAAACCTGCGTCTCTTATGTCTCCTGTGTTGGCAGGCAGATGTTTTTACCAACTGTGCCACATGGGAAGTGCTCTGCTTCCTGAGAGCTCATTGAAAACTGATATGAGGGGGGACCAAAATAAACAAAACCCCCCAAATGAAAAACGGATCAAGAACAAACAGAAATCAGGAAATCAGCATCACATGGGTCCACAGATGTAACTATTAAACTTTATCCCAGGTCCGACAGCATCCCTCGAGTGTGTGGTCCAGGACACTGGTTTGAAGCATTCAGAGCCAGCAGAGTGTGACCGTGGAGTGCCCTGTAGTCTGGAGTGTGTAGTTTTAGGGAGGCAAGTGGACTTGGGTGGAAAGCAGGGTGTGGGAGCTGAGGCTGGGGACCCAGGATCTCATTCAAAGCCACCTCTCAGGGACTTCCCGGGCAGTCCCGTGGTTATGACTTCGCCTTACAGTGCAGAGGGTGTGGGTTCAATACCTGGTTGGGGAGCTAAGATCCCAGGTGCCTCGTGGCCAAAGAACCAAAACATAAGAAAGACGATATTGTAACAAATTGTAACATTATTGTAACAAATTCAATAAAGACTGTAAAAATGGTCCATATCAAAACATAACAAAACACCTTTCAGCGTTAAGAGGCGTAAAGGTATAAAGGCAGGCCTCATGATACCCATCAGAGGCAGCATCAAGCGGGAAGAGGGAAAACAATCTCTCTTCAGGTCAACTGTGGGGCACTGCTAAGGTATTAATAAGCCCAGGAGAAAGCACAGAGGACTTGGCAAGTGGCCAGGGCAAGGGAGGGGCATCAAACTAGAGGAGTAGAGGGAGGTCTGTTTAGTGTTTAGCCACTGCTCTGAAAATCTGGGGTGGGCATCCCAGTTGGGGGAGAGGGGAGGGCAGGGACTAAGAAATCCAGCAGTCAATGGTCAAGACTCCATGCTTCCAGTGCAGGGGGCACGCGTTTGATCCCTGGTAGTGGAACTAAGATTCCACATGCTGCACTGTGGAATCTTTTGCACGGCCAAAAAAAGAAAAGGAAAAAGAAAGCCAGAGGACACTGTACCCAGAAGGTGACTCAAGGATCACAATGGCAAGGAAGTGCTTAGGGCAGGAAACCCGGACTCCCTGGAGAATGGCCGTCCAACTGCACAAGAGAGGAGCAATGAGGAGATGACAGGCGGACCTCACCAAGAACAGGATGTCTACCTCCCAGCATGGAGACAGGTGGAGGTGAAAGGATGGTGACGGGAAAGCTAAGCGTGGCAAGAAGGAGCCCCCACCCGGTTCAGGGCTCAGAGAGAATGAACAAAGGCGGCTCCTCCCGAAGAAAATGCAGTCACCACATGACCCAGCAATTCCACTTCTGGAGTGTACACCCAAGAGACCTGAAAACTGGTGTCAAAACAAATATTTATGTACCACTGTTCAGCACTATTCACAACAGACAAAGGTGGAAGCCACTCAAATGTCCCGTCAGGGGATGGTCCCGCACAATGGAGTATGAGTCAGCCACAGAAAGGAACCAGGTACTAATTACATGTCGCAGTATGGATGAACCTTGAAACCATGATGCTAAGTGAAAGACGTATGAATCCGTTTATACAAAATATACAGAATAGGTAAATCCACAGACAGGAAGCAGATTAGAAGGTGGGAGGGTTGGGGGAAAGAGGAGAGTGTCTGCCTGAGGCATACAGAGTCTCCTTGCAGGGTGATGAAAATGTTTCAGAACCAGGCACAGGTGATGGTTACACAATATGGATGGTGTACTGAATGCCATTGAACTGTACATTTTAAAAGGTCAGTGTTATATGAGTTTTACTTCAGTTAAAGAAAGAAAAATGAATGAATGAATAGAGGCAGTAAGGGAGCCCAGGGAACAAGGCTGAGAGAAGACAGAAGAGAAAACAGGAACTAGAGGTGGGCCAGAGACTGAGTTAACACGACTTGCTCTCTGAGTCCACAGCACTCAGCCTTCTCTCGGCGCCAGTCCTTGACAGGGTACCTGGCAAGGCACATCTGTGGGCATAGCTGGGGCTCTTCTTGGTTCTCAAGGACCTAACAAATGCCAACCTTTTCTCCAGGCCTCAAGAAAAGGTATTGGAATACAAGTGAGGGAAAAGGATACAAAAAAGCTTTTATCAATACTTTATAGATACATATGTAAACACTCACTGGAAAAGACCCTGATGCTGGGAAAGATTGAAGGCAGGAGGAGAAGGGGACGACGGAGGATGAGATGGTTGGATGGCATCACCAACTCGATGGACGTGAGTTTGGGCAAGCTCTGGGAGTTGGTGATGGACAGGGAAGCTTGGCGTGCTGCAGTCCATGGGGTCACAAAGAGTCAGACACGACTGAGAGACTGAACTGAACTGAACTGAACTGATGCAAACACAAAATATACACTACCAGCAAAGTATGTAAGAATGTATACATATTTTTATGATATAAACCATTCATGGGGACTTCCCTGGTGGTCCAGTGGTTAAGATTCTATCCTGCAATGCAGGGGATGCTGGTTCGATCCCTGATGAGGGAATAAGATCCCACAAGCTGCGGAGCAACTAACCCTGCATGCCACAGCTCGAGAGTCTGTGAGCTGCCACAAAGATCCTGAGTGCACCAACTAAGACCTGATGCAATCTAATCAACTAATTAATTAAAATAAATTATTCAAGAGCATTGATATTCTTGTCATTCTTAGTAACCATGAGTCCCCTGCTTCCATCATTTCCTTGGGGCACAACTTTAAGAAAAAATTGCTACCCGAAGGCAAGACTTAACCCTGAATGCTCCAACACAGTTAGGACCACCATTAGCCTGAGATCAAAGGGTGGGTCTCAGCCTCTGCTGCTACTCATGGGATCTCGGAGGCAAGGAAAGCCACTATTCCTCGGGAAACTGTCCCAAGTTAAACTAATTTTACCTGAATGTGGGCCTCCCTGCCTTAAGCCACCATCCTTCCAATCCTTCAGGGCTGCTGCAGAATGAGGAGGAGGGAGAAGAGACTTCGGAGGACTCACCTTCTGACCCCTAAATTCAGGATCAGGGTTGGGTAAGCACCTAGCCAGCATATTAAAAAGCAGAGACATCACTTTGCCAACAGAAGTCCATATAGTCAAAGCTATGATTTTTCTAATAGGCATATATGGATGTGAGAGTTGGACCATAAAGATGGCTGAAAGCCAAATAATTGATGCTTTTAAACTATGGTGCTGGAGAAGACCCTTAAGAGTCCTTTGGACTGCAAAGAGATCAAATCAGTCAATCCTAAAGGAAATCAAACCTGAATATTCGTTGGAAGGACTGATGCTGAAGCTGAAGCTCCAATACTTTGGCCACCTGATGCAAAGAGCTGACTTATTAGAAAACACCCTGATGCTGGGAAAGACTGAAGGCAAAAGGAGAAGTGGGTGGCAGAGGATGAGATGCTTGGATGGCATCACCAACACAACGGACATGAGTTTGAGCAAACTCTGGGAGATAGTGAAGGACAGGGAAGCCTGGCATGCTGCAGTCCATGGGGTCACAGAGTCAGACATGGCTGTGACTGAACAACAGCACCAACAACACGCAGAGTTCAGTTTAATGTAAAGTCCTGGCTGTTTGAGATGCCAGAGCCTGCCTGCAATGTGGACTCTCTGCGGGTGCATTTTGGAGAATGGGCATTAAGACCCTTTTCTAAAGTTGACCTATACCCATGAAGATAAGAATTGCATTAAGAAGACTTTAGGCTAAGTGACTGATGAGAAGCACTGTCAACCTTTCCAGCAAGAACTCCATGGCCACTGGGCCATCAGTCCTTGGAGATGTAGAAAACCCATCACCTACCTCGATGGCTGCTGTTACTTTTATTAATTTTTTAAAACCACCTCTAAATCTTGATGATTTATGTTTAAATGAGATAGAAAACGTACCTGAAGTGATGTTAAAGTTCATAGATAAAGGCAGGAACTACTGAGGAAATTGGTTGAGATATTGACAGTTTTTAAACTCTTGATAAATACAGTGGTGAATTTTGAAAGTGTTCCCTCTAGGATCAAGACAACATTCATTGTATTTCAACACTGAAGGTCTTAGTCACCACAGCAAGGCAAGAAAAATAAATAAAAGGCATAATGACAGGAAAGGAATGAATAAAACTGCATTTATTCTTAACTGAAAGATTATATACTTAGAAAACCTAAAGTAATTGACAAACTATTAGAATTGATGAATTAATGTAGCAGAATCTCAAGATACAGGGTCAATATACAAAAGCCAACTGTATTTTCTATATACTACCAATAAACAGTTGAAAATGAAATTTAAAATACAAAGTTTATGAGAGTATCATAAAGCATTAAATACATTGGAATACATTTAGTGAAAGATGGGCATGAGCTTGACATTGAAAACCACAAACCACGGTTGAGAGAAATTAAAGAAAACCGACAGGGAAATCCCTGGCAGCCAAATGGTTAGGACTTGGCCCTTTCACCGCCAGAACCCAAGTTCAATCCCTGGTCAGGGAACTAAGACTGCAAGTCACGAGGTGCAGCCAAAACAAGAAAAAAAAGAAAGAAAAAAGGGAAAGGAAGAAAAGTGTCATGAGGAAAAGTATCATTAAGGAAAGAGAAAGCCTACATAAGTAGAGAAATACTCCATTTTTGTGAGTTGGAAGGCTCAATATTACTAAGATGTCCATTCTCTCCCAATTTTATTCCATTCACCATCCCAGCAGACATTTTCCAGAACTTAATGAGCTGATTCTAAAAATTTTTGGAAAGCTAAAGGACCACAGATAGCTAGGACTATCATAAAGGAAAAGAAAAAAGTTGGAAGACTTATACTATAAGATTTCAAAACTTACAATAAAGAGGCAGCAATTAAGACAGCGTTATATGGGTATCAAATTTGGATAGTCCGTGGACTTCCCTGGTCATCCAGTGGTCAAGACTTGGACTTCCACTGAAGGGGGTGTGGGCTCAATCTCTGGTTAGGAACTAAGATCCCACAGGCCACATGACACGAAAGGCCAGAAAAAAAATTTTTTTTGGATAGTCCAATAGGAAGTCTAGAATAAATATACACACACACACAATTGGTTTTCAATAAGGATTCTAATGCAATTCAATGGGGAAAGGAAAATATGAAAATATTTTAAAACAGAGTTAGAACATATAGATATTTGTATGGAAAAAATTAACCTTAATAAGGCTGAAAGTGAGCAGGAAATGTGTAAAACATGACTGACAAAGGACTCATACCCAGAATATAAAAAGAACTCCTACAAGTCAATGAGAAGACAATTCAATTTAAAAATGACCTAAGATTTAAATACTTCATGAAAGATACAGGAATAACCAACAGGTAATGGCAAAGTCCTCAGCCTCGCTGGTCATCTTAGAAATGCAAAGTAAAACCACAATGAGATACCACTTCATACCCACTTGAATTACTAAAATTAAAAGACTGATATTGCCAAACGTTGCAAGGATGTGGACCAACTGTATTGTTTATAACTTGGTGGTGAGAGTATAAAATGATACAGA
The DNA here is from genome assembly GCF_029378745.1 of Bos indicus. NCBI lineage: Eukaryota > Metazoa > Chordata > Mammalia > Artiodactyla > Bovidae > Bos > Bos indicus. The sequence continues at coordinate 107,903,502 of NC_091764.1, read as the reverse complement.
TACTATAGAGTTTAGCAATTTCTTACAAAAACTAAACATATGCCTACCCTATGATCCAGCAATTCTATTCCTATATACCCAAGAGAAATAAAATTATGTGTCTACACAAAGTCTTATACAAGGAAGTTTATAGTAGTTTTATTTATAATAGCCCAAAATGGAAAGAACTAAAATTCCCATCAAGAGAAGAGTTGATAAACAAATTGTGGTTTAGCCAAAATTAGAAATGCTACTCATCAACTGAAGAAAAAAAAAAAAACTGATGCAAGCAACAACATGGACAAATCTCAAAACCATTTCTAGTGAGAGTACCAGACACGAGAGTCCTTTACCGTATGACTCCATTCATATCCCAAAAAACCCATCATAAGTTGAAAACATCATAAATCAGAAATGCATTTAATAAAAAAAAAAAGAAATGCATTTAATATACCTAACTTAACAAATATCACAGCTTAGCCAAGTACAGAACACGTATATCAGCCAACAGTTGGGCAAAACCATCTGACACAAAGCCTATTTCATAACAAGTGCTGAATATCTCATGTAATTTATTGGTTACTGTACTGAAAGTGAAAAACACATGGCTGTCTGGGTCCGGAATCGTTTGAGTGTATCAGTGGTTCACCCTGTGATAGCGGGACTGCTGCTGCCAGCATCCCAAGAGTGTAGTGGACCACATATCGCTACCGCTGGAAAAGATCAAAATTCAAAATGCAGAGTACAATCTACTGAATGCCTATTGCGTTTGCACCCATCACGAAGTCAAAAAATTGTCAAACCATCGTAAGCTGGGCAATGTCCAAACGAAGTTCAAGAACAGACAAAATGGATCTACTGGAGAAATTAGAACAGTGGTAGCCTGGACTGAGTGACTTCACTTTCACTTCCATGCATTGGAGAAGGCAATGGCAACCCACTCCAATGTTCTTGCCTGGAGAATCCCAGGGACAGGCGAGCCTGGTGGGCTGCCGTCTATGGGGTTGCACAGAGTCAGACACGACTGAAGAAACTTAGCAGCAGCAGCAGCCTGGGAAGAATTGATTGAAAAGAGGTTTTATTCACTGCTCTAAAACTCCTCTGGGGACTTCCCTGGTGGTCTAGTGGTTAAGAATTCCCCACCAATACAGGGAACACAGGTTCGATCCCTGGTCCACGAAGATTCCACATGCCAGAGAGCAACTGAGACTGTCCTACAACTACTGAGCTTGTGTGCCTAGAGTCCATGCTTCACAAAAAGAGAAACCAGAGCACCCCAGCTAGAGAGTAGCTCCCACTCTCTGCAACTAGAGAAAAGCCTGTGCAGGAGCAAAGACCCAGCACAGCCAAAAATAAATAAGTAAACTTTTTTTTAAAACAGGCAACCAAAGGATAGGTTAAAAAAAAGAAAAAAAGGCTCCTCTCACTCTACTTACTCATACCTCCCTTTGACTAATTCCAGACAATCAGTGATATTTTCAGTGTCCACAATTTCACCTTTTCCAGAATATCAAATATTTGGAATCATTCAGCACATGGCCTTTTCAGACTGGCTGCTTTCACTTAATAATTCACATTTAAGGTTCCTCCATGTCATTCCATAGTTTGACAGCTCATTTCTTCCTAGTTCACTGCCTGGATGTACCAGTTTAAACCATTCACCTACTGAAGGACATCTTGCTTGCTTCCACGTTTTGGTAATTATGACTAAAGCTGCTATAAACATCTGTGACGAGGTTTTGGTGTGGACACAGTCCTTTGGGTAAAAATCAAGGAGTATGATTGTTGGAGCAGATGGTAAAAATATATTTTGTTTTGTAAGAAACAAACAAACAGTCTTCCAAAGTGCTGTACCATGGTGCCTTCCCCCCAGCGATGACTGAGAGTTTCTGCTCCACAGAATCACCAGCATTTGTCTTCTCAGTGTTCTTTGGCTACTCTTACAGGTGTGTAGTGATACTTCACTGTCATTTTAAAATCCAATTCCCGAATAAAAGATGTTGAACATATTTTTCATTTGCTTACTTGTCATCTGGATATCTTCTTTGATGAGTAACTGTCTGGGTCTTTTGCCCATTTTTTTAAAAATTGAGCTATTCTTCTTATTGTTGATTTTAAGAGGTTTTTTTTTTTGTATATTTTGGATAACTGTACACTATCAGATATGTCTTTTGCAAAGGTTTCTCCTAGTCTGCGGCTTGTGTTCCCATTCTGTTGACATTGATTTTTGCAGAATAGACGGTTTTGATTGCAATGAACTCTGAAAAGTGAAAGTGAAAGTCACTCAGTCGTGTCCAACTCTCTGTAACCCTATGGACTATACAGTCCACAGAATTCTCCAGGCCAGAATACTGGAGTGGGTAGCCATTCCCTTCTCCAGGGGATCTTCCCAACCCAGGGATGGAACCCAGCTCTCCCACATTTCGGGTGGATTCTTTACCAGCTGAGCCACCAGGGAAGCCCTAGAATACTGGAGTGGGCAGCCATTCCGTTCTCCAGCAGATCTTCCCAACCCAGGAATCGAACCGGGGACTCCTGCATTGCAGGCAGATGCTTTACCAGCTGAGGAAGTCTAGTTTATTAATTATTTCTTCCAGGGATTGTGCCTTTGGGGTCACACTGAAAATCACTGTTATATCCAAGGTGAGATTCATCGAGCTTCTTGTTATTAAGTACAATATCAGCTGCATGTATTTTGTCGATGTTCTTTATCAGGCTCACAAAGTTCATCTCTACTGCTGAGACTTTTTATCATGAATAGATGTTGGATTTTGTCAAATGCTTTTTCTGTGTGTATTCATACGATCATGTGATTTTTCTTCTTTAGCCTGTTGATGTGGTGGATAACATTGATTTTTTAAAATTTTATTTGGCTATGTTGATTCTTAATTGCAGCACACAGGATCTTTGCTGGGTCATGTGGGATCTTTCGTTGTGGCTCACGGCCTCAGCTGTTGCGGCTATTTGCAGCTTGCGGGTTCAGCAGCCCCATAGTATGTGGGATCTTAGTTCCCCGATCAGGGATTGAACTTGTGTCTCCTGCATTGCAAGTTGGATTCTTAACCCCTGGACCACCAGGGGAATCTCCCATTAATGGGTTTTTGAATACGCAACCAGCTTTGCATATCTAGGATAAATTCCACTTGACTGAAGTGAAGTTGCTCAGTTGTGTCCGACTCTTTGCGACCCCATGGACTGTAACCTACCGGGCTCCTCCATCCATGGGATTTTCCAGGCACGAATACTGGAGTGGGTTGCCATTTCCTTCTCCAGAGGATGTTCCTGACCCAGGGATCAAACCCAGGTCTCCCACAGGGTAAGCAGACACTTTATTGTCTGAGCTACACTTGAACAGGTGTATAATTATTTTCATACATTGTAGATTTGTTTGCTAATATTTTATTAAAGATTTTTGCACTTGATCATGAGAGATAATGGTCTGCAGTTTCCTTTTCTTATAATCCGCCCCTCTGCCCTGTTTTAGTAGTAGGGAAATGCTGGCCTCATAGAATGAATTTTAAGTAAAGTTGACCCTTGAACAATACTAGCTTGAGCTGTGTAGGTCCACTTATACATGGATATTTTTCAGTAGTAAATACTACAGTACCACATGATCTCTGATTGGTTGCATCCATGGATACACAGGAACCACAGACACAAGGGCCAACTGTAAATTATACACCAATTAACCCCTGCATTGTTCAAGGGTCAATTGTGTTCCCTCCACTTCTATCTTCTGAAAGAGACTGTTGACAGAACTGGTATACTTTCTTCATTTAATGTCTAGTTAGAATTCACCAGTAAGCCCATCTGAGTATTGTGCTTTCTGTTTTGGAAGGTTATTAATTATTGACTGAATTCCTTTAATAGATATATACCTATTCAGATTGTTTCTTCCTAGTTTTAGCAGACTGGATCTCTCAAGGGATTGGTCTAGTTCCCCCATGGTATCAAATTTGTAGGCAGAGAGTTGTTCAAAATATTCCTTTATTATCCTCTTAATGTCCCATGGAATCTATAGTAATGCCCCCTCTTTCATTTCTGATACTAGTAATTTCTGCCTTCTCTCTGTTTTTCTTAGTGATTTGGCTAGAGGCTTGTCAACTTTATTGATCTTTCAAAAAAAACCACCAGCTTTTGTTTCTGTTGATTTTCTCTACTGATTTCCTATTTTCAATTTTACTTACAATTCTGATGTAATTTTAAAAATTTCTTTTCTTGCTTAGTTTGGATTTAGTTTGCTCTTCTTTTCTAGTAGCATCTGGTCCCATCACTTCATGGGAAATAGATGGGGAAATAGTAGAAACATTGTCAGACTTTATTTTTTGGGGCTCCAAAATCACTGCAGATGGTGATTGTAGCCATGAAATTAAAAGATGCTTACTCCTTGGAAGGAAAGTTATGACCAACCTAGATAGCATATTGAAAAGCAGAGACATTACTTTGCCAACAAAGGTCTATCTAGTCAAGGCTATGGTTTTTCCAGTGGTCATGTATGGATGTGAGAGTCGGACGGTGAAGAAAGCTGAGCGCCGAAGAATTGATGCTTTTGAACTGTGGTGTTGGAGAAGACTCTTGAGAGTCCCTTGGACTGCAAGAAGATCCAACCAGTCCATCCTAAAGGAGATTGGTCTTCTTTGGAGAATGTTCATTGGAGAGACTGATGCTGAAGCTGAACCTCCAATACTTTGGCCACCTGATGTGAAGAGTTGACTCATTGGAAAAGACCCTGATGCAGGGAGGGATTGGGGGCAGGAGGAGAAGGGGATGACAGAGGATGAGATGGCTGGATGGCATCACCGACTCAATGGACATGAGTTTGGGTGGACTCCGGTAGTTGGTGATGGACAGGGAGGCCTGGCGTGCTGCGATTCATGGGGTCACAAAGAGTTGGATACAACTGAGCAACTGAACTGACTGACTGACTAAAGGTAGAAGCTTAGATTATTGATTTTAGATCTTTTTTCTTTTCTAATATGTATGTGTGTGTGTGCTCAGTTGTGTCTGACTTTTTAAGACCCCATGGACTACAGCCCTCCAGGTTCCTCTTTCCCTTGGATTTCCTAGGCAAGAATACTGGAGTGGGTTGCCAGTTCCTTCTCCAGGGGATCTTCCCAATCCAGGATCAAACCCAAGTCTTATGCACTGGCAGGCAGATTCTTTACCACTGAGCCACCTGGGAAGCCCTTTTTAATACATATATTTCAACAATGCTATAAATTCTCTAAGCACTGCTTTCAATGTATCCCACAAATTATAATAAGCTCTATTTTCACTTTCATTAGTGCAAAATACTTTTGAAATTTCTTCTTTGACTCTTTAAAATATTTAATACTTTAAACAACATACTTCTAAAGTATTATTTTAAAGTATTATTTAAAATATTATTTTAAAATATTTTAAAGTATTTGAGGCTTTCCAGCAATCTTTTTGTTATTAATTTCTAGTTTAATTCTGCTGCTGCTGCTGCTGCTGCTAAGTCACTTCAATCATATCCGACTCTGTGCGACCCCACAGACGGCAGCCCACCAGGCTCCCCCATCCCTGGGATTCTCCAGGCAGGAACACTGGAGTGGGTTGCCATTTCCTTCTCCAATGCATGAAACTGAAAAGTGAAAGTGAAGTCGCTCAGTCATGGACTCCTAGTGACCCCATGGACTGCAGCCCACCAGGCTCCTCCGTCCGTGGGATTTTCCAGGCAAGAGTACTGGACTGGGGTGCCATCGCCTTTTGTGGTCCAAAAGCAGACACTGTATGGTTTCTATTTTTTTTTTTTTTGACAGGAAATAGCATTTATTGGCAGAGAAGGCAATGGCACCCCGCTCCAGTACTCTCACCTGGAAAATCCCATGGATGGAGGAGCCTGGTGGGCTACAGTCCATGGGGTCGCTAAGAGTCAGACACGACTGAGCGACTTCACTTTCACTTTTCACTTTCATGCATTGGAGAAGGAAATGGCAACCCACTCCAGTGTTCTTGCCTGGAGAATCCCAGGGACGGGGGAGCCTGGTGGGCTGCCATCTATGGGGTCGCACAGAGTCAAACATGACTGAAGCGACTTAGCAGCAGCAGCAGCATTTATTGGTGAGCATGATTAAGGAGGGGACAGCATGGATGCTCATGAGTGCAGGGCCCACCATTTGTCCAGGGGACCACGATTAGGGATGTATTTGACCCCACAGCCATCTGGGATGAGTCGCTTTTCTGCCACCATGTTCTCAAATTCATCCACATTGAACTTGGTAAATCCCCACTTAGAGATGTGGATCTTCTGGCGGCCAGGGAACTTGAACTTGGCCCAGCGGAGGGCTTCAATCACATGTTCCTTGTTCTGCAGCTTGGTGCGGATGGACATTATGACCTGGCCACTGTGCCCTGGGGCTTTCCAAAGGCACCGAGCATACCTGTCTGGAGTCTAGATTGGGAAACAGCAGGCCAGTCATGAATGCCCACTAGGAAGAGTTGTCTCCAATGTCCCTTAGGGCAACCTGTACAGGCAACAGGTTGTGTACACTACCAAGGAGGCTGCTATTTGCAGCCACTGCACACTGGGCCCCTGTGGGGAAAAGAACACAGTCAGGGTTTCTATTCTTTTAAATTTGTTAAAGTGTGCTTTATGACCCAGAAAGTGATTTTGCTAAATGTTCGCTGTAAGGTTAAGGAGAATGTGTAATATGCTCTTGTTAACATTGAGGATTGTTATGTCTTCCTGTTGTATTAATATATAATCCCCCTCTTTATCCCTGATAACTTTGTTTGCTCTGAAATTTCTTCTCTGAAGTTAATACAGCTACTCCTGCTTCCTTTTGAGTATGTTAGCATAGTACATCTTTCTCCATTCTTTTACTTTTAATCTATATATCTTTATATTCAAAGTTGGTTTCCTGTAGTTCGGTCTTGTTTTTGAATCCATGTGACAATCTCCATTTTTTAACTGGTGTATTTAGACCACTGATGTTTAAAACATACATAAGCATTCACAGTCAAATACATTGTTGCTATTATTATTTGGAACAACTTATCTGTGAAGCATAAAAGGTTTTATTTTACTTTACTTTTATGTATTCATTCTCCAATGCTCTTCCTTTATATAGATTTGAGTTTCTCACCTATATAGTTTTCCTTCTGTCCGAAGAACTTTTTAACATTTCTTGCAAGGTAGGTATACTGGCAATAAATTCCTTCAATTTCTGTTTGAGAAAGTATTTCTCTTTCACTCGTGAAGGATAATTTCACAGGGTACAGAATTCTAAGTTGGTGCTTTGTTTTTGTTTTTTCCCTTTAACACTTCAGACACTTCACTGAACTCTCTTCTTGCTTGCTTGCATGGTTTCTGAGATGTCAGATGCAATTCTTAACCTCTGCTCCTTTATAAGTGAGGCGTCCCCCGCTCCCATCTTCTTTCAGAATGTTTCTCTCTATCTTTGACTTTCTGAAGTTTGAATATGATGTGGGGAGGGGATTTATTCTGCTCGGTGTTCTCTGAGCTTCCTGGATCTGTACTTTGATGTCTGACATTAATTGGGGAAAATTCTCAGTCATTATGGCTTCAAACATTTCTTCTGTCCCTTTCTATCTTCTCCTCTGGTATTCCATTATACCCATCATACTTTTGTACTTGTCCCATAATTCTTGGATAGCCCGTCCTGTTCTGTTTTGGGAATTTTTTCCTCAGTCTTTTTTCTCTTTATTTTTCAGTTTTGGAAGTTTCTAGCATCATATCCTCAAGCTCAAAGCTCTTTCCTTGGCATGTCCAGTCTACTAATGAGCCCATCAAAGGTATCCTTCATCTCTGTTACAGTGGCTTTGATCTCCAGCATTTCTTTTTCATTCTCTCTTAGAATTTCCGTCTTTCTCTTTACATCATCTGGTTTTGCACGTTGTCTACTTTTCCCATTAAAGCTCTTAACATATTAATTGTAGGTTTCTAAGTTCATAATCTGATAATTCCAACATTTCCACCATATCTGATTCTGGTTCTGATGCTTAGTCTCCTCAAACTGTGTTTTTGCCTTTCAGAATGCCTTGTAAACATTTACTGAAAGGTAGACAAGATATACTAGGTAGACAGGATACGCTGCAGTCAACAGACCTTTAGTGATGTGAGAGTAAGGTTTGGGGTAGAGAAGGGGTGCATAATCCTGCTATCAGGTCTCAACTTTTTGGTGAGCTGGTGGACCATGCCCTTCACTGGTGCTTCTCGGTTCTCACTCCCCACCCGTAGGTGGGATAGCATAGCTAGAGTGGCCTGGAGTTGGCACTTCCCTTCCCCCAGGTAGGCCAGGCCCTGGGAAGACAGCTTCTCCTCAGAGCAGACCTTGTTGAGAAGAACAGAAGTCTCTGGCACATTTCAAAGTGGTCCTTTCCCTTCCTCCTACCGGAAGCATTTTCCTCCAGGATTCACTGTAGGGGCTTCCCTGATAGCTCAGTTGGTAAAGAATCCGCCTGCAATGCAGGAGACCCCAGTTCGATTCCTGGGTGGGAAAGATCTGCTGGAGAAGGGATAGGCTACCCATTCCAGTATTCTTGGGCTTCCCCTGTGGTTCAACTGGTAAAGAATCCACCTGCAATGTGGGACACCTGGGCTGGGAAGATTCCCTAGAGAAGGGAAAGGCTACCCACTCCAGTATTCTAGCCTGGAGAATTTCAAGGACTGTATAAGACATGGGGTCGCAAAGAATCGGACAAGACTGAGCGACTTTCACTTTCACTATTCACTGCAGATGAGTGAGGACCTGGTGGAGCTCCAGGAAGTAAAAAACTCCCAGAAGCGTAAGTTCCACCTCCAGCGACTGGGCACCCCTGAAGTTTAGGATGTGTTTTTGCTTTCTCTTACCAAGTTTCAATTGTCATAATTAAGTGTACTATATGTTGATTTGCGGAGAAGGCAATGGCAACCCACTCCAGTATTCTTGCCTGGAAAATCCCATGGATGGAGGAGCCTGGTAGGCTGCAGTCCAGGGGGTCTCGAAGAGTCGGACACGACTGGGAGACTTCACTTTCACTTTTCACTTTCATGCATTGGAGGAGGAAATGGCAACCCACTCCAGTGTTCTTGCCTGGAGAATCCCAGGGACAGTGGGGCCTGGTGGGCTCCTGTCTGTGGGGTCGCACAGAGTTGGACACGACTGAAGTGACTTAGCAGCAGTGTATGTTGATTTGATACATTTATATGTTGCAACGTGATTATCACCGTGGCGTTCACTAACAGCTGTATCATGTCACATAATTATCATTCCGTTTTTTTTTTTTGTGGCGGGAACAATTATGATCTAGTCTCTTAGCAACTCTGAAGTTTATGACTCGGTATTATTGACTGTAATCACTATGTGATGCATTACCTCTCCCACCTGAAGTTTTCAGCTCTCAGACTTGTCCACACTGAGCCTCCAGCAATTTGTCGATTACAGGTTAGGTTTCCCTACACTGGCGCTGGCTCCCGTGGAGGTTTCTGCTCCGCTATGTTTTGTTTTTAAATTAACTATATTTATGTATAATTTATATATAATAAAATGTACCCATTGTAAGTAAACAGTTGCATAAGTGCTGACAAACGTACATACGCCTGTGTAACTTTCACCCCTTTGCCTGGATTATTCAGCTTCCTGCATCGTTTAGTATGCAGCTAGGCCTGAGAACCACACTCTGTTACTCTCTGTCATCCGTTGCCAACTGAGGGCTCGGGACTACCACTTCTGAGGTTATTCACTTATTTCTGGAGCTTAGTTTCTTCATATCCTCTGTTCTTGGATGGAATATCTGTGAGCACAACCCCACCACAAGAGTACCAATTTGCTGATCCCTAATGTTAAAGAATCAGGCTAAAAGTGAACACAGAAAATTTACTTACATGGTCAATTCATCAACCCTGGCACTTCCCCGGTGGTCCAGTGGCTAAGACTCTGCATTCTCAATGCAGGCGGGGCCCGGGTTCGATCTTTGGTCAGGAAACTAGATCCCACACGCTTGAACTAAAAAATCCTGCCTGGCTCAATGATGATCAAAGATTCCGCATGCTACATCTAAGACCCAGTGAAGCCAAATAAATAAATATTGAAAAAGAGACAGACAAAAAAAAAAAAAAAAAACTCAACAGGGACTTCCCTGGTAGTCCAGTGGTTAAGACTCCACACTTCAAATGCAGGGAGCACAGGTTTAATCCCTGGTTAGGGAACTAAGATCCCACATACCATGTGGTGTAGTCAAAAAAAAAAAAAAACCAAACAGTTCATCAGTCCTTCACATGTGTATTAAGCTTGTACCAATTTCCTACAGCTGACTCCTGCCTCCCCACCACTCGACTTTAGCTGCCTTTGGATTGTAAGAACTTCTTTCCTTTTCCTGCTCACCTTCCCTGGGGAATGCAGTCACCTCCTCTCCCATCAGGGCGCAATGAACAGCCTGGGCTGACCCTCTGTCTTCATCTTCCCTCATCTCCCTTAATCTAAGTTCTCTGTCTCAGGTAAGTCCCATTTCAAATCCCACCTCCACCATGAAGCCTTCCTCCCCCAGCTAGAATTACTGGTACCAGACACTTGAGCGCATAATCACGCTCCAGATGCCCTTGGCCCTCACCTTGCTCTAGTTGTTTTAAACAATCAAATTCAATTAAACAAACATGGAATCAGTTGAGGGCTTGCTTCGGACAAGGCGTAATGCTGGGTTGTGGGCAATAACGGAATGGTGACTAAGACACAAAATACACAGGGTCCCTGCCCTCAGCTGACAGACTGTAAACACGAGTAATAAGCTTTGCCCGAGGTGAGGGCTTTCTGGGTGCTGGGGAGAACAAGTCAAGGGCATGCGCTATTTCCGATGTATACGTCTGTCTGTGCAAAAACATAGGTCCTGGGACACCAACAGGGCGGGGTTCACGTTTCTCTGTGCCTCCTGAAGCTCTCACACACTGCATCATCAAAAGTTCACTGGCTGGACCTGAACTCACAGAACAGGTAGTGCTGCACAAGTACAAGGTCATTACAGGAGGCAACCTAGCATCCTCAGTCACCAAGTCTTTATTTTTTTTCATTTTCTCTTTTCTTTCCTGCTCATGGACTCCTTCCTTCCCTGTCCTTGTCCCATTTCCAGTCCTCCCTGGCCTAATCCTGGACCAGTCTGGGACCCAGGGGTAGCCTGGTCATTGCTCAGCTGTGTTCTCCCTTCCTTCATCACCGCCCCTTATTTCTTAGCTCTTTGCATCGGGAGAGGAGGTGCAGACCTTAAGTGGTCTACCTTGGCTGCTCTTTAGACTCACCTGGAAAGCTGATGCTCAGGCCCCACCCCTTCCCAAGCTGATTGACTTGAGGGGAGGTCAAGACCTCACTTCAGTGTTCAGGCTCCCAGGTGATTCAAATGTGCAGCCAGATTGAGAATCACTGGGATAGACTAAGGACTTCGAAAGCTCCACCTTCTCAGCTGAGGGTGACGGTCCCTCCCCACAGATAACCATGGAAATTGGCGTAGGCCAAAAAGACAGCAGCACTAGCTTAGTGGGTGGGCTAATGACCGAGCTTCAAATCCCCAGCAACTCAGCTCCAGAATGGATGTCACAGCAAAATTGAAGCCACTCCCTCTAGAGAAGGCAGGGAGAAGAGAGATTTAACAGAGGAATGATGAGGAGGAGGCAGAAAAAAAGTGAAAGTGTAATCGCTTAGTCCCATCTGACTCTTTGGAACCCTATAAACTGTATCCTGCCAGGCTCCTCTGTCCATAGGATTCTCCAGGCAAGAATACTGGAGTGGACTGCCATGCCCTTTTCCAGGGGATCTTCCTGACCCAGGGATCAAACCCACGTCTCCCTCACTGCAGGCAGATTCTTTACCGTCTGAGCTGCCAAGCAGACTGCTTGGTAAAATAGGAATCATGTGTTGCTCTGGGTGGGGGAAGGGGCAGGGAGAGGGGAGCCGGAAGATCAGAGGAGGTACCGCTAGAGAAGCAGCTGGCACAGCTTTAGTTTTCAATAAATGTCAGCTTTACCCTGATACAGTGCTTTTATAGTCAAATTATTTGCACAAGAAGGAGCACCCAGTAAAATGAGTTCCATATCCTACACTGGGAGCACGAGCTTAGAGAGAATGAGATTATCCATCTTTCCAACCTCCACCCAACCCCACAGGCCAACTGACTAAAGAAATCAACCCAAGGAATGGCTAGGATATTTGCACTCAAACTTGACTGCGAAGAGGATTGGCCATGAAGCCCTGAACAAGGTAAGTAACCTCTGTGAACTTCAGTTTTCTCACCCATAAAGTGGAATCTGTATAAAGGCTCCCATCCCCTACACAGCAATTGTGAACACTGAATGAGCTTGGTGCAACATACACGCAGTGGGCTCTTATTACAACAGCTCCGCACAAGCACTCCTCACCTGCTAGGTGATAACATTTACCTGTCTCTCTCCTCCTTACCTAACTCTCTAAACATTTATCTAAACTCCCTGTATTGTTTCAATTTTTTGTAAGAATCATATCATACATATAAAGGGATAGAGATCAGGGGCTTCCCTGATAGCTCAGTTGGTAAAGAATCCACCTGTAATGCAGGAGACCTCTTTCTGTTGGATTCCTGGCTCGGGAAGATCTGCTGGAGAAGGAAAATGCTACCCACTCCAGTATTCAGGTCTGGAGTATTCAATGGAGTGTGTAGTTCATAGGGTCACAAAGAGTTGGACAGGACTGAGCAACTTTCACTTTCACTTTCAGAAATGGTTTAGAGTTAACACCTGTGTGTCCATCATTCTACCAAAAAAATAGACATAATCAATTCCTGTGAAGCCCTTTGTGCCTCTGTTCATCTCCCCCCACAAAATAACCACCTTCCTGCAGGTTTCCTTGATTTTTACTTTGAAGGTCAAAATCTTTAAGTTTTGCCAACATGATGGTGGAAAAAACAGTATCTTTTTGTTGCTGTTGTTTTTCCCTTGATTTTCTTTAAAGCAAAATAGATTGTGTCCCAGCAACTATTTTTCATCTTTGTATTTCCAGAATGTTGAACCTTACAGTATTCTATAAATATTGGATAAATGAAGGAATGTCCTAGTAGAACTAGAACCAAAACTGGCTTTTTAAATTCTCACCTGGGTACTTTCCTGCTGGTCCAGTGGTTAAGACAATGGGCTCCCACTACAAGGGGCCTGGGTTTGATCCCTAGTTGGGGAACTAAGATCCTGCATGCCACGCAGCATGGCCAAAAGAAGTAAACAAATTTTCGTCTGTTTAACCTTGGGCAAGCTTCTCTAGTCCACAGTTTCCTTGCTCCTTGGCCTCCCTTCCAGCCTAAGTCATCGGTGAACCCAACAGCTGTCTCCCAGGGCTGGACTAAACAAGCTGGAGATGACCCCACAGCTTCCAACCCCTGTGTCCTGGCCGCTAGTGGACTTTGCGTGGGTTACACAGGTGCCTGCCTAGTGTCAACCCCTTGGGTTCCTGGGGCAGTGGGAGCTCAGCCACAAATATGCTTCTCTCTTTATCCCACATGTGATGCAAATACATTTTCCCATCATTTTTGATGTGAGCCCATAGGAAAAGAAAAACGGAGAATGAAATGGCAACGCAATCCAATATTCTTGCCGGGAGAATTCCATGGACAGAGAAGCCTGGTGGGCTACAGCCCATGGGGTCACAAAGAGTCAGACACAATTGAGTGACTAACACTTTCATAGGAAAAAGATTGAGACACACAATAGTAGACTATTAGATTGGTGGAGAGAGGGAGGCTAGATTTAGCCCAAGATCAGGACAGTTTGGGGGTTCTTTCTCTTCTCCACGTTGCCCCATATGCCCCACTCAGAGGCCCACTGGCCCACAATACAGGTGCCCGTCAGTAGGTTCCGGGGTACAGAGCGACCTAGAAAGAGATGGAGGACTGAATGATCCTCCATTTCTTCGCAAAAAAAAAAGTATTCAGCTGCGCTGAATCTTATTTGAAGCACGAGGGATCTTTGATCTTCCTCCAGGCCTATGAGATCTTTAGTTGCAGCGTTTGGGATCTAGCTCCCTGACCAAGAATCGAACCCCAGCCCCCAGCAGTGGAAGCACCGAGTCTCAGCCACTGGACCACCAGGGACGACCGACCCAAGGACTGAGCTATCTAAAGGCAAGGAGGAGAAAGGAAGACTTGGAGAAGGCCATGGTTTCAGATCCTACCCCTGTGCAGAGGAACTCTTGTCCCTGCCCCAGTGGTCCCTGCTGCTGAGAGAGCAGACCTGGAGGGCCATGTCCAGGGCTCCCCGCGGGCCGGCAGCCGCAGCTGTTGGCAGGGAGTCTCCATGTCTAAAATTAGCCTCCTGCTCTCCACCCAGGCAGCTCTGAGCTCGCTCTGGCAGGCGGATCCTGCGGTGAGGTAATCATGGGGACAGCGAGGGGGGCGGAGCAACAGCCCAGGGCAGGGTCCTCATCCCCAGTGGGCACCCCCCACCCCCCACTGGGCTGAGCATCTGTGTGCAACCTCGCCTCTCCTCGTGGGCACCTCTGCGTCCACCCTGACCTACACTGGAGGCCCACGAGGAGAGGAACACACGCTTTCCTGATAAACGTGCCAGGGCCTCAACTGACCAGTACAGTCCTGTGGGGTCGGGGACACTGTTCCCATCACACAGAACCCTCAGGGATGGGATGTTCACTGTGTCTGCTGATCTGAGCCTGGACCCTGGGAGGGGGAGTCCAAGTACCCGCCCCCTTCTTGGGAAAGGGTACCTCTCAAGGCAGAGCCCAAGCCAGAGACCCCGAGACCCCCACCGCCAGGTCCCCGGCTTCTGATGGTCTGGTCAGGGAGCCTGTGGCTGGATTGGCCAAAACAAGCGGCAGATCCTGGGCAGCAGGCCTGCCTCCCCGGGCGGAGCACACAGAGGCACTTAGTGAGGGCTGGGCCAAGGCGGAGAATGGCAGGGTGAGGCTCTGAGGTGGGGCCCGGCCAGCAGTGCAGAGCAGGAAGCGGGCCACAAGAGAGATGCCCGCGGTCACCAGGGCCTGTGAAAGGCCCTCAGGGGCACGGAACCTCTCCAGCCAGGGGCTTCCAAGACCACCTCCTAAAGCATCATTGCCCAGGGCTCACTCAGCCTCACCCCTTCCCCATCACCCCTACCTGGGGAAGTGGAAGAGAATGCAGGAGGGGAGGCAGGGGACGGCCACTGTCTCCAGATTGGGAGCAGGACCCAGCACCCTCCCAGCCTTGCCTGCCTGGGAAGGCAGGATCACAGGGCTGGGAAGGGAGTAGAGATGGATCTGAGTCCAGGCCCCTTCCAGCTCCCCAGTCTTTCTCCAGCCACTTCCAGTGCGGAATCCCCAGTGCTGGTGCAAACACCGCATCCTTTGGGAACAATGTCAGAGCTAGAGGGCGTCTCGTGGACCAAAAAGCCGAGTCTGCCCTACTTGCAAAACAGGAAACTGAGGCCCAGGGTGGAACCGACTTGCTCAACATCACAGAGCCAGTTCACCTCAGAATTGAGGCTGGAACCCAGGTCCCCTGACTCCAGCCCAGAGTCCCACCCCCCAGGTCCTTGTCCAGCCCAGACACTCTGGTTCTATAACACGGCTTCTCCTTTCCTTCTTCCGCTAGGACACACCCAATCGATCATCCCACTCAGCAGTGACCTCCCGCTCCTTGGCCAAGCACGTGAGGCCTCCCTTCTGCACCTGACACCCCTGCTCACCTTTTCCTTAGCAGTATGATGCCCCCCCGCCTCAGTGGCAGCCCCTTTTCCTGAAGACCAGATTCCATGTCCTGCTCCCCTCCCCCTCAGCTCTGGCAGTTCAGGAAGCATCCATCAGCTGGTGGAGGGAACAGGTCTGGGCAGGAAAGGATGGTGACACCCTTAAGGCACAGCCAAAGGTCCCGAGCAGAAGCTGAGCTGCCCCTGGAGAAAGTCTGAACCATAGACTCCTGACCCATCCACACCTCTCACCTGTTCTGAGAGTCAGAACCCTTCACAGGCCTCGTGGGTCTCTGTGCCAGGCACCTCTTCCTCCCTTCTTCTCTAATAAAGGAGACGCCGTCTTCCCCGTTAACTACAGGGCCCAGCAAGCAAATGTCCTGCCACCTGGCCCCCACCCACAGGCTGCAGCCGAGGACACCTTCCCCGACAGGTGGGAAGGACCGATCTTCATTCAGGAGAAGGGGCAGCCTCTAGTCCTAAAGTTAGCCTGCGGCCGGAGCAGCTCCAAGCTCCCGGAGGAAGGTACCCGGTGAAACAAGGGCCATTGTTCTGCGGGGCGGGCACTGCATCCCCCATGTGACCCGTTCATGAGTGCCCTGCCAGTTCGGGAAAGTGTTCACCACTCTAGAACTTTCCAGACCTTCTCAGAGACATAAAGGAGAAGAAATGTATAAAAAAAAAAAACAACTCTTTCTGGGAGTTTTTTTTTTTTCTTGGTTTTAGAAGAAACAACTTCAGGGTTTTTTTTTTCTGCCTTTCAAGCTTTCCAATGTCTAAATATACCAAGCATAATCACTGAAGCAAACCAAGTTATGTACAATATATGTTTATCTTGTTAAACTAACAGAAAATGACTTTGGGTCTGTAAGGGGTGCCAGAAGAATTTTATGGTTGTTTCCCTAAAAATATGACACTATATTTTCATTTCCCAGAAATCAAACCCCCCACTAACTTTTATATCAACAAGCACTGTGGGCAGTGTGCCCATTTCTTTTCCTCAAATTGGTAAATATCAACTTCCAATTGAATAGCGCTCTCTTCCATCAAAGTTGCCCCCAAACAGGTAGTATTTCCTAAGTATATAATGAAAGCTTCACTATTGTAAAATGTTCCCTTTGCAAATATCTCCCCAATTTTCACACATCAGAATAAATCAAGCTTGAGTATTATTTTTTCTATCTCCTCTCTGAACTCTTTCAAAGGTGTTTGACCCCACTTATTGCTACCTATCTGCAATGTTTTCTTCAATTTGTCATCCATTTCATCTTTTAACACCACAAAGAATTGCCAGTTCCATAATCCTAAAATTAGCATTATGAAAATATCAGCCCCCTCAGGTAGGATCTTTCTACAGAAAAGAAATAAGTAACATCTTTTTTAAAACTTGTTACATACTTTCCTACCAAAGACTTTCATGATTCAAGGGCTCCAGTTTCTTCTGATTTGGGCTTCCCTGATACCTCAGTAGTAAGGAATCCACCTGCAAATGCAGGAGACATAGGTTCAATCCCTGATCCGGGAAGATCCCACATGCTGCAGAGCAGCTAAGGCCTTGTGCCACGATACTGAGTCTGTGCTCCAGAACCCAGGAGCTGCAACTACCGAAGCCCAATTGCCTTAGGCCTGTGCTTTGCAACAAGAGAAGCCACTGCAACAACAAACCCGGGCACTATAGCTAGAGAGTAGAGAGAAGGCGGCACAGCAATGAAGACCCAGCACAGCCAAACATAAACAACTAAATAAAATTTTAAAAATCAGCTTCATCTATGTATTCCTATTCCCGTCCCTCCTCAACTCAAGCAGGGGAGATAGGAAATCATAATTCCACTTGCTTCTTTTTGTTTTTAAAACTCTATGCTTCTTTAGCCGAATGGGCTCTGTTCTGAGAATGGGAGGGTGCAGGGGACAAAGGGACCTGCTGGATGAGGAATGTCACATCATGTCTTGACCATACTTTGCAATATGAGAATGCAACATCAACAGGAACTTCCTGGCAGCTGACTTTCAGGTAATAGTAGAGTATCGACATAGAGCGTCACTGGATAAAGTTCAGAAAAGCCACAGATCACCCACAACAGCCTCTGAGTTGGGCACATGACACCCCCAGCAATAACTTTAAAGCAAGTTGACTAGCAAGAAAAGATAAACAGATCTGAGAACCAATTATATATATACATACACACTTAGTGCACATCGGGGGGAAAAAGGACCGCATGAACCCCAGATATTAAAAGGAAGTTTCTTGACTTCCCTGGTGGCCCAGTGGTTAAGAATCTGTCTGCCAATACAGTGGACACGGGTTCGACCCCGGGGCTGGGAAGATCCCACGTATGGTGGAGCAACGAAGCCCATGCACCACAACTAATGAGCCCACGACCGCCACAGCTAGAGAAAGCACATGTGAAGCAACGAAGACCCAACCCAGCCAAAAATAATAAGTAAATAAATAAATTAAAGTATTTTTAAAATAAAAGGAAGCTTTTTAGCAAACAAAAAGGATGGTGAGAGCACTGGGTGAGCACCTCGAGCTCTGGGCCCAGCACTGCTCCTTGGGCTGTAAACACTCTCAGTCTTAAATCCTTCACTGTAAAATCAGCTGTTCAGTTGCTCAGTCGCGTCCTACTCTTTGTGACTCCATGGACTGTAGCCATCTGGGCTCTTCTGTCTGTGGGATTTCCCAGCAAGAATACTGGTGTGGGTTATTATTTCCTTCTCCAAGGGATCTTCCCGACCCAGGGATCGAGCCCACGTCTCCTGCATTGGCAGGCAGGTTCCTTACCACTGAGCCACCTGGGAAGCCCTGGTAAAATCAGTAAGGCTGGGCAAACATTACACTAAGAAGCAACTCCAATCAGCTTGCAGTGACAGCCTGGCAAGCTGTGTTGAGAAAGATTCTGAGTCTGCATCTGGGCTCAGGAAAAGAATTTCATGTTCTACTGGAGATGTGTGCCACTGACCCCAAACATTTTCCATCTCAGAACTGAAAAATTTCTGAGGTCCATTCCTATCCTAGGACTCTTTATAATATGTGAGAGAATGCACCCAAAACCAATCAAAAGAGAGGCAAAGGGGCTTTACAAGCTGATCAAGTAACAAAAGCAATAGCAGCTAACATTTAATAAGTGTTATATATCAGGGACTGTTCTTAGTACTTTATATGTGTTATTTCTCTTAATTGTCACAACAAAACCCAATGACGTGGGTACTACTCTTAATATTCCCATTTTATAGATTAGCAATTGGGCACATTGAGGCTCAGTCATCTGCTCATGGATTTAAACTTGGGTAGTCTGACATCAGAGACTTGCTCTCAATCAGAAGGAAGGAAGGACGGGAAGGAGGGAGGGAGGAAGGGAGGGAGGAGAAGTAAAGACAGTGGCGGGGGCATGCAGGACACCACAGCAACTTCAGAAGGCAGAGGGATAGCAGTGTCCACAGGGAGGAGAGCTGGGCCTGATGAAGGCTGTGTGGGCTGAATTCTAACCTGACCACCTGCCTTGTCCCAGGATCCATCCATGCTCATGGGGAGCATGAAGTCAACTGCGGTACCCAGACACTTCAGAGCCACCTCTGGCTTCTCTGACAACCTAAGCCAGCATTCACAAGACCAAGCCAGATGAAGGAAAGGAATCAAAGAAAAGCATCAGCTGTGAGTTTCACATAGTTCAACGGACATTCCAGAAAGGGTGAGGTCAGTTGGTACCGAAACGACAAGGAAGGCTCAGGGAAAGGATTCGGCTGAAAGACCGGCAGGCAGAAGGGTAGCATGAGCCTAGAGAGCAGCAGTCAAGAGTCTAAGGGAAGGGACTTCCCTGCGATCCAGTGGTTAAGCATCTGCCTTCCAATGCAGGGGATGCGGGTTTGATCCCTGGTCAGGGAACTAATATCCCTTACACTTTGGGGCAACTAAGCTTGGGCGCCATAACTAGAGAGCCCAGATGCTCTAGAGTCTGTGCTCCACAACAAGAGAAGCTCACACACCGCAATGAAGACCCAGCACATCCCCCAAAAAAAGAGTCCAAGGGGGAGAGGAGGCCCAGCTGTGTTCTTCACTTAGTAAAGCTACTGCTCTCGGGTGCTCAGTCCCAGAGTTTATACATGCTCCCTCGCATCTCCCAGCAGCAGGGCTGCTTCCTGGCTCTCTTTCTACCGCTGACATGTGTCTCTGCAACTAGGGTTATTGTTGTTCAGTGACTAACTCATGTCCATCTCTTTGAGGCCCATGGACTGCAGCATGCCAGGCCTCCCCGCCCTTATCTCCAGAAGTTTGCTCAAACTGATGGCCATTGAGTCAGTGATGCCATCCAGCCATCTCATACTCTGCTACCCTCTTCTCCTCTTGCCCTCAATCTTTCCTAGCATTAGGGTCTTTTCCAATGAGTCAGCTCTTCTCATCAGGTGGCCAAAGTATTGGAGCTTCAGCTTCAGCATCAGTTCTTTCAATGAATATTCAGGGTTGATTTCCTCCATGTGGTTCAAGGGACTCTCAAGAGTCCACACCACAGTCTGAAAGCATTAATTCTTCAGCGCTCAGCCTTCTTTATGGTCCAACTCTCTCATAGGCGGATTTAATTGGGAGGATATCTCCAAGCCAACCAGAGTCTGAGAACTTGTCACATACAGGTATCAGGCAAGGCACTCAGGCAGAGTTCTCAACTAGGGATCTATGGAGAGGGGCCAGGGGCCTGTGCACCTCCCATAAATAGCACTCAAAATATGAGGGGCAGACACATTTCTGGGGAGAGGGTCTCCAGGTCCTTTCCCAGATTCTTGCAAGTGTACACAAGCCACAAAAGATTTAAAGTCTCTGCACAAAGTGCCCAGGTCCGGCACTCAAGAAATTCAATCTCGTGGAGGAAGACAGATGGACAGAAATAACTCAGAGGCAAGGCAGCCTCTGATAAGTATGCTAACGGAGCACAAAACGTGCAGTGGGGGAGGGGCAGAGGTTCATTCCCATGGGGCTGTCTGTAGGATGTCCTCCCCTCATCCTGGTTTCAGGATCCAAGTTTTCCATGAGGGAAAAACAGCCATTACAGTAAGTCCCTATGTATGAGCCGTCAAGTTGTGAACTTTCAAAGACATGAATGCACATTCCATCAATGTCAGGCAGCTTGCCCTCCATCTCCTGGTCCTTCAGCTCCACCATCTCCCACCTCCTCTCCCTTCTCCAGTCAGTAACTCTTTGCTCCTGGTTACTTGATGCCAGCCCCTGTATGCCAGCTGTGGTACTGAACTACTGTACTTTGCAAGGTACCATACTGTAAGATTAAAGATGAAAAAAAAATTTTTTTTGTGCTTGCCTTTTATGTATTATTTGTGTGAAAAATATTGTAGACCTATTACAGAGCGGTACTATATAGCTCCCCAGCTGGCTCAGTGGGTAAAGAATTCGCCTGCGATGTAGGAGATGCGGGTTTGATCCCTGGGTCAGGAAGATTCCCTGGAGGAGGAAATGGCAACCCACTCCAGTATTTTGAAGTCTTTATTGAATTTGTTTCAATATTGTTTCTGTGTGTTTTTTTTTTTTGATCACACATGAGGTATGTGGGATCTTAGCTTCCCTACCAGGGATCGAACCTGTACCGCCTGCATTGGAAGGCAAAGTCTCAACCACTGGACCACCAGAGAAGTCCCTAGAGGAACAATTTTACAAAAGAAACCAAATCAGAACTAGAACCAAATAAAACTCACAGATATGAAAAACAGTCACTGAATCAAATTTAAAAAATGGGGTGGATGCCTCTGCCTCCACTTCCCACTCTAATTTTCTAGCCCTGCTTTGAGTCTGTCCAACTTCCCCTCCTTCTGCTGCTGGAAGTCCTTCACCTGAGATGTACTCCCAGTGCTCTGCTCAGCTGATATAACAAAAGAGGACCCAGGGCTGAGAGCTCACCCTGACTCCCTGGGACTGCCTCCATGTCCTCGCTCCCTCTGCCAATCTTTGGCTCAGAGGTGGTGATGAGGGATCTGGACACCAGCTGGCAGGTGGGGGGGCGGGGGGCATGCATGTGTACAGGCCTGCACACATGCATTTGGACCCTGGTTGGCAGGAAGGGTGGAAAGGAGAGGATCAGAGGATTTGTAAGGAGATCTCAGCAGAGAGGCCTTTAATCTCTGAAGCAACTGCTTGTGTGGAGGCCACGGGTGACCTTGGAGGCCAAATGGCCAGAAGCAATGGGACAGCGACCACCCCTCCACCAGGCAACTGAGTCTTGAAGACCTGAAGGCCAAGGATGGACTGGCCCCCTGGCCAGTGACCCAAGAGAGGTTCCAAGCCTGCCCCTGAAACAAGAACCTCACTAAACGCAAGATTACCCAACTGAAGCCCTCAAGAGACATAGGACCTGTGAAAGCACCCGTGGTAAGTCAGCTTCAAAGCTTGGATTAAAACAGAGATAAAGTCCAGTGTTGCTTCCTCCGAGTCCTGGACATCCTCTGAGCGTGCTCGGGGGCAGGCAGTTGGGCCATGTTGCCCAACTGCTGAGCTTTGGTGCCCTGGTCCAACCCCCAGATGGCTCTCCTTCTCAACAAAATCCTTGACTCCTAACCCACCCCGCCCCATTGGTGCACATGGAAAGAGGGAGGCGGCACCGACCATCAAAAAAAGAAGACTGGTGGAAGGAGGTGGTGGCAGGTGCAGACATGCATGGTCTGGTGATGGGGAAGTGTTCTCAGCATGGCTGTGTCGTGGGCTGAGAAGCTGGAGGGGCGGCAGCAAGGAGGCTGGCTGAGGACCATGTCCACACACTCCCACCCAGCCTTTCCCTAACTCCCATCAGACTGTGAACTCCAAAGGGGAAGAGATGGGAACCCACGCTCTCTGAGCTCCTGACATGTGCTGGGCTTATGTTGAGTCTCACTGGGCACTTAACATGTGTGAGGGTCACTGAGTCTTAATCATAACAGCTCTGCAGGGAGGTCACAGAAGCCCATTATCCAGACAAAGCATCTGAGGCTTGAGAAGGAATAAACACTTTATACAAAGTACTGCAACAGGTGAAGGATAAAGCTTGGATACGAACTCTGCCCTGTCTTCAAATTCCATGCGTTTTCCCAAGAATTATCCACGCTTTTTATCCCAGTCAGCAGCCCCCCAGAAAAGTAAATATTCCAGAAATATTTTTACTTAAGTTTTAAAATAAATCACCTTTGTAGCCATTCAAGATTTGCAAAAGAAAAGAATTGAAAACTACACCTCACTCAATTTCCTGAGCATTTATACAGGCATAACTTGCTTAGTGCAGTTTGCAGATATTGCATTTTTTTACAAATTGAAGGTTTATGGCAACCTTTGTTGGGTGTTGAGCCAGTCTGTCGGCACCATTTTTCCAACAGCATTTGCTCCCTCTGTGTCTCTATGTCACATTTTGGTAATTCCTGAAGTATTTCAAGCTTTATCATTATTATTTTACTTGTTATGGTGATCTGTGATCAGTGATCTTTGATGTTACTTTTTTAAAATGATGCTACTATTGCAAAAAAATTATGACTCACTAGAGACTCAGATGATGGTTAGCATTTTCTTTTTTTTTTTTTTTTGGTTATGTCACATGGCATGTAGGATTTTAGTTTTCAGATCAGGGATCTGGCCCCCTGCAGTAAAAGCATGGAGTCTCAACTACTGGACTGCCAGAGAAGTCCCAGCACTTTTTACTCAGTAAAATTTCTTTTTTTTTTCCTCCTGAATTCAACCAATAAAGTATTTTTCACTAAGCTATATAGGTAGGGGTTTTTAGACATAATACTACTGTGCACTTCAGTTCAGGTCAGTTGTCAGTCATGTCCAACTCTTTGCGACCCCATCGACTGCAGCATGCTATTACCATGTCCCCATCCATCACCAACTCCCAGAGCTCGCTCAAACTCATGTCCATCAAGTTGGTGATGCCATCCAACCATCTCATCCTCTGTCGACCCCTTCTCCTCCTGCCCTCAATCTTTCCCAGCATCAGGGTCTTTTCCAAGGAGTCAGTTCTTCACATTCAGATGGACAAAGTATTGGAGTTTCAGCTTCAGCATCAGTCCTTCCAATAAATATTCAGGGTTGATTTCCTTTAGGATGGACTGGGTGGATCTCCTTGCAGTTCACGAGACTCTCAAGAATCTTCTCCAACACCATAGTTCAAAAGCATCAATTCTTCAGCACTCAGCTTCCTTTATGGTCCAACCCTCACATCCATACATGACTACTGGGAAAACCATACCTTTGACTAGATGGACCTTTGTCAGTAAAGTAATGTCTCTGCTTTTTAATACACTGTCTAGGTTGGTCATAGCTTTTCTTCCAAGGAGCAAGTGTCTTTTAATTTCATGGCTTCAGTCAACATATGCAGTGATTTTGGAGCCCAAGAAAATAAAGTCTGTCACTGTTTCCATTGTTTCCCTATCTATATGCCGTGAAGTGATGGGACCAGATGCCATGATCTTCATTTTTTGAATGTTGAGTTTTAAGCCAGCTTCTTCACTCTCCTCTTTCACTTTTATCAAGAGGCTCTTTAGTTCCTCTTCACTTTCTGCCATAAGGGTGGTGTCATCTACATATCTGAGGTTATTGATATTTCTCTTGGCAATCTTGATTCCAGCTTGTGCTTCATCCAGCCCAGCATTTCACATGATGTACTCCACATATACGTTAAATAAGCAGGGTGACAATATATAGCCTTGAGGTACTCCTTTGACAATTTGGAACCAGTCCGTTGTTCCATGTCTGGTTCTAACTGTTGCTTCTTGACCTGCATACAGATTTCTCAGGATAGACTACAGTATAGTGTAAACATAACTGTTACATTGGAGTAGAAAATGGCAACCCACTCCAGTATTCTTGCCTGGAGAATTCCATGGACAGAGGAACCTGGCGGGCTACAGTCCAAGGGGTCACAAAGAGTCAGGTGCAGTTAACTGAGCATACATTCAACTGTTACATGCACTAGGAAACCAAAACCTTTATGTGGGTCACTTTCTCGCAATATTTGCTTTATTTCAGGGGTCTGGATCTAAACTCACAGTATCGCTGAGGTCTGCCTGTGTAAAACCCTTGGTCTGTCTGGAATGCCATTTCTCTATGCCCTCATCCTCCCTTCTCCTTTTCCCACCCTGGGCCCTGTTCCCCGGTCTTGGTGCCATAAAGCACACTTCCACCTTTGATCACTTGAAGGATCTCAGTTCCCTCACCAGGGATCAAACCTGGATCCTGGCAATAAAAGCAATGAGTCCTAACTCACCACTGGACCACCAGGGAACTCCCAAGAACAGTTTAAAAGAAGAGAAGAAAAGGGTAGGCGGCAGATACCACCTCCTCCCCAGGCCTGTTTTCTCATGTGAGTAAAGGCACTGGACCGCTGATGTCTGTGACATCCAGAAGAAGCCACAGCTCTTCCCTGGACTGGCCTCAGCGGGTGGGGCTGAACCCACAGGACTGACTTGAGATTCTTGGCCTTCCTGTCCAGTCCCCTGCGTTGTTTTATTAGTATTGTCAGTGGTGCCCCAAGCTTTATTAAATTCCTTACATTTATGTCAAAGACAGTCACTCAGGTCCCAGCATTTGCTAGTAAATTTCAAGCTTTTGATATTTTCTTCATATATAAGGAGGTGAGAATTTATTTTTTTTAATTATTGATTTTTTTTGTTCATCGGGAGTTTCCTTTTTTGCACCAATTTTTATTTTTATTTTTTGACCACTCCACACAGCATGTAGTATCTTAGTTCCCCAACCAGAAGTTAAACCCATGTCCCCTGCATTGGTAACACAGAATCTTAACCACTGGACTGCCAAGGAAGTCCTAAGAATTTATTTTTAAATGTCATTCAATTTTTCAATACCTAAATACATTAAAAAAGAAAAGAAAACAATTTTTCAGGTTCTGGGGGGTTTTAATCTAGAATTCTTTCCAGAATCAGGCATCTGGTTATCATAGCTATTATACTTTATTTTTTCTTTTCAACAATCTATATGTCAAAGCAGTGAGGTTACAGGTGATGGTTAGTTTCCTCTTCATATTTTTATATATCCCATTCATTTACTGATTTCTTTATGCCCTGATTTAATCTAGAAAAAAACTGAATTTTTTTGTGATTTTCAAGTACCACAGAAGATAAGATGACATAAATTAGAGTAGTTGCAGGGGAAAAAATGAAAGGATACAGGCACAAAATTGATGCCAAAATGCAGTTCATAAAATCTTTTACATGTTTTTCCAAATGATCCAAAAACTGAAGCTTTCTAGTAACCAACACAAAGGGAGAAACCTGAGTAGTAGTACAACTTGCATGGCCAATAAAAAGGAAAATGAATGGGTTGCTCAAGCATGGCTATTTCAATGATCAAGACCAGAAGAAAAGATCTCATCACAAGGAAAAAAAATTATAATTATGTGATGATGGATGTTAACTGAACTTAGTGTAGTACTCATTTTGCAACACATACATATATCAAATCATTATGTTGTGTTGTTGTTGTTTAGCCGCTAAGTCATGTCCCACTCTTCTGCAATCCCATGGACTACAGCCTGCCAGGCTCCTCTGTCCATGGAATTTCCAGGCAAGAATACTGGAGGGGGTTGCCATTTCCTACTCCAAGGGATCTTCCCGACCCAGGTCACCTGCACTGCAGGAGGATTCTTTACTACTGAGCCACCAGGGAAGCCCATTAGATGTACACTTTAACATTTCAATTATATCTCTAAAACGGGAAGAAAAAAAATAAAGACCAGAAGAAACATTTCTGGATGGCTCTCAATCCCATTCTTGGAGAATCTCTCGGGGCTATACGCATAGCACTGAGGTTCTGGTCTTCCTTGGCCCCTCCTTAAGTTACTGGATCCGTTATGTGGAGAGCTCGATGCACAAAAAGATAATTTTATAGTAGTTAATATGGTCCAGCAAAGGTCCGTCTAGTCAAGGCTATGGTTTTTCCAGTAGTCATGTATGGATGTGAGAATTGGACGGTGAAGAAAGCTGAGCGCCGAAGAATTGATGCTTTTGAAGCATCAATTTGGTGAAGACTCTTGAGAGTCCCTTGGACTGCAAGAAGATCCAACCAGTCCATCTTAAAGGAGATCAGTCCTGGGTATTAATTGGAAAGACTGATATTGAAGCTGAAACTCCAATACTTTGGCCATCTCATGCGAAGAGTTGACTCATTGGAAAAGACCCTAATGCTGGGAGGGATTAGGGGCAGGAGGAGAAGGGGATGACAGAGGATGAGACGGCTGGATGGCATCACCGACTCAATGGACATGGGTTTGGGTAGACTCCGGGAGTTGGTGATGGACAGGGAGGCCTGGTGTGCTGTGTTTCATGGGGTCGCAAAGAGTCGGACACAACTGAGCGACTGAACTGAACTGAACTGAATTGAATATGGTCCAGGCACACAGCCATTATCTGGTATAATGAACATGTATTATTTTTATAATCATAAGGAAATTCTATTTAAAAAATAAATAACACACTGTGTGATTCATTTCCATAAAGTATAAAAATTAATCTATGCTTATGGTAGTGACAACAAGTGCTGGTCAAGTTGTTTCTTCCTTGGAGTGTTCCTTACACAGGTATGCTCAGTCTGTGGAGATTCATCACGCTGCTTCCTTACATGTGCACTTTTCTGTACATGTAATATACTTCCATGAAAGGTAAAACAAATCAGGGACCACATGGACAATTCGCATGCTTATTTTCTAAAAAAGTTGGTCAATAGTTAAGAAATTTAAAAGTTTAGCATAAAAAATTAATCACATACTAAACTATTACAGAGATTAAAAAAAAATTCATGACTTCCCTGCTGGTCCAGTGGCTAAGACTCCAGGCCAATGCAGAGGACCCAGGTTCAATCCCTGGTCCGGAACTAGATCTGCAAGTCGCAACTAAGATCAAATATCCCACATGCCTAACTAAGACCCTGTGCAGCCAAATAAATAAATATATTTTTAAAAAATTCATTTCTGCTCATCTCATGGGTACTTCTAACACAACGCAGCACTTGTAGGAACCTAAGAGTCTGTAGAAATGTAAAGATGTATCCATCATGCTTTGCTCAGATGCACTGACAGGTTCAGCCCAAAGGCCTTTATATACCCTGTCCAAACTGCTCTTGGCTCTTCCAGTGGTCCTTTTCATATCAGATAACATTTAAACCCATTAACTGTGGGTCACAAGGTCCGAGGAGAGTTGTCTGAAAGCTCAGAACGTGTGCTTGGCCTAGCTGATGCCTCGTCATCCTCGGATAGAACGAAATGTGCTCGTGGAAGTTTAAAGGGAAGGCCCTGAGATTGGTGGAACTCAGTGGAGAAGCAGGCGGTGAGAGGCCAAATCCAAGAGCAGCCTCCAGGCCCCGTTCCAAAGCAAGCCCTGTCCTGGCGGCTGCTCTGCTCCGCTCCATAAAGCCCAGGCTGGAGGGCAAGGCCAGCCTCTGGGGCCTGGAAAACTACTGCAGGCAGCCCAGCCCCTCTGCAAGCCAGCACAGGAGCGGCCACTGCAAAGATCTCATGCTGCTTGGACACATGACTCCCAGGACACAGTCGGCATCCGCAGCACCATCGACCGGGGCCTCAGCTCACCCGAGGGTCTCAGGTTGGCAGGAAGAGAGCAGGGCCTGCCAGGCTGCCAAGACTCTGTGCCCACGTCAATGAGGACTACAGAACCTAGGGAAAGGAGTGGTCACAGCTGAGTCCTTGTCCTTGCTTCCCCCAGGCCTGCTGCAGACCGCGCTGGTCCAAAGGAAACACACTTCTAATAAGAAAGCACTAAAGGCGTCATTCTTATCCTTTCATTTGCATTTAAAGGCTATTGTTGTTTGTATGTATTATGGAACGAGGAACAAGAATTCCTAGGTTCTATTCTTGGATCCATCACTGATAAACAAAGTATCTGCCAGTGGAAAATATCAGGTGCTTGGAAATTCAGAGCTTACCATCCAAACCCAGGAGGTATCTGAGTGCCCAGTATTTTCCCTGAACTGGATACTGATCTGAAGTTGCACGCGGCAGCTGGATGGCAGCATAAAGAGACAGACGACTTGTGTCCTACAACGTAAGGAGGACAGAGGGACAGGAGCCAGAGGGACAGCCCAGCCCGGGGTGGTGTGGACAGGTTCCAGGGGCCACAAGGAGCCACGGAGCAGCTGGGCTTCCCTCCCCACTTGCCTCTGCTGCTCCGAGTCTCAGCATCCTGGCTCAGCCCACACATCTGTCTCTCCTGCTTCTCCCTCTCTCCCAGTCTGTGTCTCAGATTACTCTTCTACCCTGAGTTACCTCCATGACTGGGGGGTTTGCATCCCTTCTAAGTCGGAATGGCTGTGGTGACCCCAGAAGCTGCGGGGCCAGCCTGACCTCTGTGACTGTAGCTCCCCAGTCTGCTCAGAGTCCATTAGGAGTTGCAAGGCCAGCCAGAGAGAGGTGTTTTAGGTTTCAGGTGGTGGAAGCCAATGAATTCCTGAGCTTGTGGACACTCTGGGTTGTTTGGCAGGTAAACTGGGCCTTTATATGGGGACATTGCAGACCCAGCCTTGCGAGATCTGGAAAGAGGCTGGTACGCACGACTGCTAAGCCCTGGCTCTGTGCCCAGAGATGACTGCTTGGTTCCAGCATCAAGTTGGTCACAGCAGCAGGTCAGTTACAGATCAGAGAACCTAGAAACCATTCTAGTCCAGACCTCTGCCCTCTGGCAGGACGAAGCTAAACCAATCTGAACAAATGGGTCTGGCTCGTTAAAACCTGCCAGAACGGACTCCTTAACTTCCAGTAATCGTCTGTGCCCAGGGCTGCTTTCAGCCAGTACACACCAGTACAGCTGTGCCAGTTCTCAAAACACTGGAACATTTATGAACATGTTGGCATATAGTGACTGCCCCAGACCCTCTGAATGTCCCACTAGATCCCTGACCTGTCCCCAGTGGAGCTCCATGACCCAACAGCTAAAGGCCAACGCAGTCACAGCATGGAAACTTCCGCCCCGACCCAGCACCACCATCCATACAAAAGTACAGTCTTGTTAAACAGTTTCACTATCTTTCCTTTCCTCCCATTCAGTTTTAAACCTTTGAACTGTTTTCTCTTATCTGCTGAATAAACACCACCCTTTAAGGTTATTAAAAGTCTTCCCTAATCTGGCATCATTCTCCTTCACCAAACCCAGACACCCAACACTCCCAAACATGAACTTCTTGACTCTTGGTCTGGGCTTCTGCTGACCTCTCTGCCTGGAACATCGTTCTCTTTGTGCATCTGCTAAAGTCTTACCAACTCCTCAAGTTCTCCTGAAATGTCACCACTTCCAAGAATTATTAGTTCAAAGAGCCATGTCTCATTTTCACAAGTGTCACAGCAATGGGTAGTTCTATCCATGTAAAACACGATGGCTGTCTCATACTGTGATTATTTTCACACATGCACCCAAACCGCCCTCCAAGAGGGAAAGCTGCGAGAGACAGAAACCATAACGGAGTCATCACCACATCCAAGTGACGGAGCACGATGCAGTACTCGAGCTATGTGCTGAACAAATGTTTGTTTAAATGAGCAAGTGAACAGCTCTCTGTCTTTTGTTCAAGGGACCCATTTTTCTATCTGTGAACGATTTTGGATACTCCCCATGTGGCTGTATCTTTTTCTAATATGGAGCTCAAACTGCACATCGCCCATGTCAAACTATGGGGTTACTCCAAGAAGCAGCAGGAAGCATGCTCCCTGTCATTACCTTACCACCCTGGAGTCTGTTAACTGCCATCTCTCCCCACACTTCTCCCAGCGCCAGATCAGGGCGGCAGCCACACAGGGACAGGCAAATGAAAGGTTCCTGGTAATGGAGGCTGGCCTTATAGATGACAGGAAGGCTGGTGGTGGGGTGAGTTGGCAGGACTGCTAGAGGGAGGCAGGGTGGTCAAGATGGGGTTCCGGTTGCTGCTGTGTGCCAGGGTACATGGCAAGGAAGGCCTGCAGCCCTCTTCCCACCCTTCTGCTTCCCAAGTCCTCCTCCTCCCCCACTCTCCCTCCAGAGGAACAGCTGGGAGCAAGACCTAGAAGACAAGAGAAGACTTTAATGCTTGGTGTCTCGGCTTCTTAAAGACAAATGATGGGAGACAGGGAGCCAAAAATCACAGCCACTGTCTAAAAGTCTCATTCCAACAGGAAATCAGAAAAGAGAAGAGGACTTCCCTGGTGGTTTAGTTGATAAGAATCTGCCTGCAAATGCAGGGGACACGGGTTCAATCCCTGGTCCGGGAAGATCCCACATGTCCCAGAGCAACTAAGCCCGAGAGCCACAACTGTTGAGCCTGCGCTTGTGCTCTAGAGCCTGAGAGCTGCAACTACTGAGCCCCCTAGCCCTAGAGCCCATGCTCAGCAGCAAGAGAAGCTGCCGCAAGGAGAAGCCCATGCACCACAACTACAGAGCAGGCCCTGCTCATCACAAACAGAGAAAGTCCTCACGCAGCAATGAAAACACAGCACAGCCAAAAATGAATAAATAACTTTTAAAAGAAGAAGAAAAGAGTAGACTATGATGGGATAGCCCCGCATGAAAAGCCACCCTAACAGCAGGTGGCCTGGAGGAGTTCCAAGAGGCTGAAAAGAGGCTTGATGTTCAGTGGCTAAGTCGTGTCCAAGTCTTTGTGATCCTATGGATTACAGCATGCCAGGCTTCTCTGTCCTTCACCATCTCCCGGAGTTTGCTCAAACTCTTGTCCATTGAGTCAGTGAGGGGAGGCTTGGACCCCCGAGGACCCTTAAAGACGAGGGTTAGAGGAGTGGAAAGCTGACTGTGGAGTAGGAAGCTGGGGACATTCCTCTGGAGAAGGGTCAGTTTGGAAAAGGAAACAAAGAATAAGGAAACCCAGGTAGACAGTGATGGTGCATCGAGAAGGGGAAACAAACAGACCCAGGAACTAACGGATGGAGAAGGATGAGGCAGCCAACAGGAGACAGAGGGCGGGAGCAGGTGTGAGAGAGTATGACTGTGGCACCCCAGCTCTCTGAGGAGAAAGCACTCTTGAGGAAAACAGGCTGGGGGAGGGGAAAGGGAGGCCCTTCACCTCAGGTCACCAAGCAGCTGCCTTCCCCTCTGTACTAATCTGTGCAGAGGACCCCACAGGCTCCCACATTTGACAAGATGGTGGCCACACTGAGAAGGGGTGTCCCAAGGAGGAGAGAAGACAGATCTCACCCGGACCTCCTACCCACCCACACTTCACCTGGGCTCACCCACGTGGGTCGCTCTGAGTGGCCATGGGTCTGGGAGTTTCCATCCACTTTGTCCTTCAGAGGGAAGAGCTAGGCTTGGGGAGGGAAGACCAGCTGCGGGACGGCAGACCGGTCTTCAGAGGGAAGCACCCTCCTCCTTAGAGCCATGGACCTGACTGGGAAGACCCTTCCTCACACCGAGCGGAGCTCCCGGACCCCAGCAATGCTCAGGCATGGAGATCACCCAGTCTGAGTGCCCAAATGGAAAGGGACCAACTTCCCCCTTTGGCCTGAGCAGCAGCCACCTGCTCCTGGATTCTCCAACTCCGTTAGCAGCAGAATCAGGGATGGAACCCCAGTCTCCTCACCACAGCCAGAAATATTTCCACGGCCACAGAGGCAGAGGTTCTGCCACAAGTATCCATCTCGATCCTGAAGCGGCTCAATTACTGACCCAAGTAATTCCCTGTCTTTCGCCACAAGAGGAGGCAAAGCACCACACCCAACCCGGGGAAGAGCAGCTGACACAAGAACTCAGAGCATCTTCTCAGCAGAGCTTCACCAGCCGCTCCTCTGGTTTCCTGAATGCAGTGGGGGGTGGGGGTGGGGGGATGTTTATCTAGAATTCCAGACAACATTCTGGGATTATAAACCTCCACCCTTCAGGCCCGGGAAGGACACCTGGTAGTTCTGGGAGATTCTCTTTATCCCAACTATCACAGTGACCTTTCAGACAGTCTTGACACTTTGAGGATTTTTACTTCACTCCGTCCTTAAACTGAAAATCGCCTCGGCTAGCCATGCCTGTGGAAGCAAAGCTCTCTCTCAAGACAATCCTCTCCCGTTTTCCTAGGAAGAAGCCGAGGCACAGAAAAATTAAGTGGCTCTGGCTCCCTTGGAAGAGTAGGAATCCACCCACCGTCCGGTCCACGGAGGTGCCCACTGCGCCCTGACCGGGGTCCGGGGTTCAGCCCATTCTGCAGGGTGGTCTGGGGACTGTAGACAACCCGCTGTGGGGGGACAGTGCGCGGTCGGGATCCCGAGAGGAAGCCACTTAGGGGGAGGTGGGCGACTGGAGGAAGAGGAAGGGGCTGGGAGGGGAGTGGCCTGTGGGAAGGTGGAGGGGGTGGAGGGGGTGGGGGGGCGGGTGGCTCTCGGCCCTATCGTTAAAGTAAGGAACTCCCCCCCACCCGCCCCGAAAACGCAGCTAGGGAGCGAACCCAGTGAGCCGTGGAGACACGGCGGGGAGAAAAGTCTGGGCCCCGAAGACAGGAGCGCGCGGCCTGCCGGAGGCGGCCGAGGGACCCAGAGGGACATGGACCCGGCCCGCGTGGACGCGTGTCTCTGGCAGCGGGTCTGCGAGCCCAGCGCCGCCGGGGTGGCCCGGGTCCCGCCGGCGCCCGGCACCTGGGGACCCCGCGAGTGGACACCCGGTCCGCGATAGGGGGCAAGACCTGCAGGCGGGGGCCGCCGGCCCTGCCCCTCCCCACCCCGCGCCCCGGCGCTACTCACTGCGGTTCAGGGGGTTCCCGCCGACCTGGGCAGACGCCGCCAGTTCCAGATAAAGCGTCCAGAGCCCCACGGACACCACGGCAAGCAGCAGCAGCAGCCGGAAGCGCCTCCGCAGCAGCTTGACCGGGCGCAGGAGCAGCCGGAGCCGCGCGGCCCGGGGGCCCCCCATGACCCCGCGCCCCCGGCCCGCCCGCCCTCCCGCCCGCTCAGCGCCGCGCCCCGGCCGCCCGCCCCGGCCCCCGGCTCCTGCCCACGCCGGCTGCGGGCTTGCAGCCGCCAGCCCTCGCTCTGCCCATGAGGAGGTTCCCCAGGTGCGCCGCCCCGCCCCGCGCCCCCGCCCGCGGCCCACCTGCCCCGCCCCCGGACCGGCCCCGCCCCCGGGCACAGGTGGGCCCCGCCCCCGAGAAGCGGCGGGAGGGGGACTGCTGCTCCCGCCTTGCTGGTCACTCCCTGGCACCTCTGCAGATCGGGGTGCGTGGGGCGTAGAGGGCAGTTGTGATCCAAACTCTGCGCGGGACGGAGACCCGGCAGGTTTGCTCCCAAAGCGCAAGTGGTGTCGAACTGGGCACACGCGGGACGCGGGGGCGCGCGGGGAGGCTTGTCTGGGGGCGTTTCGTGGCCTGCAGCGAGCCTGCTCCTGCCTTAGAGTGGACGTTCGAGTCCGGGAGCCAGGGCCCCTTCGTTCAGCCGCAGTCCCCTCTCCCAGCACATCTCCAGGAGGCCCTAGGGGAGTTACACGGCCCCTAGGGTGACCCCAAGCAGTTGTTCTCAGACTAAGATGACAGAGCTTGGTGGGAGAGTGGATGTTGGAGGGTTCTGAGGAAAAAATTACAAGTCAAAAAACAAAAAAGCCTAAAGGAAACTCACTCCTTGAATTAAAAAACTTCATCAAGATATTCCTCCAGGCAGGTAAGATTTTATCCTCTTATTTAAATGAGAGTTAAGAGTTCAGAGGGGCAGAGTGGACTACCTAAAGGGACAGTGCAGTTTTCTTTTTCCATTTTTCTCCTGGGACGACACTCAGGAGACTAGAGAGAAAGTGGAGAACCACAAGCCTTCCTGGACATTTTAAAGCCAAATGAACTGCATGCAAAATACTGTTCAAAGACAGAAGCTCACATAATTGAGTGCCGATCCCCTTCTCTCAGTTGCTGAGAGTAGCTGGATGTCGCACCGTCCCACAGGCTCCACTGGACTATTGTAACTTTTCTAACTAGCCGCTCAACTCCAGACTCCCCACCTGCATGCCCCCATCTTCTCCACTACCACCAGATCGTCCTTGTAAAATTCCTTTACACCTGCTCAGAAATGTCTATGTGCCAGTGCCTACGGACTAAAGTGCAAACTGTAATTCTGGAATTCAAGGCCTTCCAAAATCTTGTCCAACTTCATAAGACCATATGAAAGCTGCTGCAGCTAAAATTAGAGCTTATTCACTGCCTCCGAGACATTTTTCTTTCCAGTTGGTCAGGTCTGACTCCTCCTCCAAGGTCCATTTCAAGTGTATGAAGCTTTCTTGGACCAGCCCAGTCCTGAGTAACCCCACCCTCCTTGGAGCTTTAACACACTGCCTGCATGATATGTACCCATCCACTGACAGGTACACACTTATTTTGAGTTTGAGTCTTGTCTTCCAAGATTGAGTCCTTGCATCACCGACTCAATGGACATGAGTTTGAGCAAACTCTGTAAGATAATGAAGTGCAGGCAAGCCTGGCATGCTATAGTCCAAGGGATCGCAAAGAGTCGGACATGACTTAACGACTGATCAACAATTTGTCTTCCAACTTCGCTGTAAGCCTTCAAAAGTGGGAACTGTGCAGGCTTAGGATACAGTATGGCATCCATTTAGCACTCAGTACCATTGGTACCATTTGAGGACCAAGGCAGCACCAGGAGCGAACATCCCCAGAACTCTGTGTAGTTCTTTAGCCAAAGGTGAGTCTAGAGAACAAGTCTGTACCAGTAGCCTCAGGGGAATGTCTCTGTGAAGGTCCAGACCACAGATATGGACACTTACCACCCCTTCTTTCTCTCCAGGAGACCAAGACAGGAGCACCCAGAGTGTAGAAGCTTGGCTGAGGCAGAAGGGAGGTGACCAGGGTCCCTGCACGTGAAGTCTCTCTCTCTCACTGGGGCGATCACCCTTGATATTAGGCTGAATCACTTTCAGGATTTTGTCATGAAAACTGGTGGCAGCCCCATGATTCTCTCCTTAAAGTTTGGCCCTCTGGAGTGATGGATGCAACTGCTTCAATGAACCAGAGCCTTGAAGTGTTTATTATGTGGGAACAAGGTGAGAAATAAAACACGGAGCATACCATTTAGGAGAAAAAAATATTCCACCGAAAAAGAAAGCTAACACTTTAAAGGTCAAGTTTCTAGTCCAAATAGTGAATTCCAGAGAAATTCGGAAAACGAAAAAGGAAAAAGACTGATCTTTTCTGCATCTCTCAATATTGTGCCCTCCTCTTCTCACTCCTCCTCTGTTCTTACACCTTGAATGGTGTCCTTGAAGGGGATGCAGGGGTGGGGAGGGGTGAGGGTCAGGAAAACCCTGGGACTCTGCTTCCCTCTTCAGACTCTGCTTTCATTTTTATTTATTTTTTAGATTTTGACTGCGCTGGGTCTTCGCTGCAATGCATGGGCTTCTCTAGTTGCTACGCTGTTGCCTGCAGTTTTGTGGGATTTTAGTTCCCCAACTGGGGGGTTGAAACTCTGTCCCCTGCTTTGAAAGGTGGATTCTTAATCACTGGACTCCCAGGGAAGTCCCAGAGCAATTCTTCTTCTAGACTACAGGGATGTCAGAATATACTAACTCCTGTAACCCCAGGACTTGCCTTCTCAGTTCCTGAAACCTGATGTCTATGTTATAATACAGCACCTGGGCTGCTTCATTGTTTAGGACTCTGTGCTCTCACTGCTCAGGGCCTGGGTTTAATCCCTGTTTGGGGAACTGAGATCCCACAGGCTATGTGGCTTGGCCAAAGAAGAAGAAGAAGAATGCAGCATGTTTGAGCTTATAGTATACCTGATTTCATCACTTACTGGTTGACATACCATACTAGTAAGTGATGAAATCAGGACTAAAGCCAGATCTTAGCCTCTGGCTTCTTTCCATTGCACCCAGATAGTCCTGTCTCAGTCCAACCTTCCATAGTCCTTTACGCCTATACAGACTTCCTTCTCCTCCTCACTTTTATTTTAGGAGCTTCCCTGCTATTCACATGTTATTTCTTGGAGATACCTTGGTTGGAAATTCCAACGATAAATTCATGGGGAGCTCTGGGCCATCACTAAGACAGTGGCTTAGATGGAGACATAGAGGCCTGAGTTCCTTTGAGAGAATTCCCGAGAGAGAGAGCTGAACAGTGCGATCCCCAAGGGCCACGATCAACTCACATAAATCATCCGTACCCAAAGCTGTAGGTTTCTCTGATTCCATTTTGCACGTGGGAAATGGGCTCAGAAATGGTAAATAACTTACTCAAGGCAATAAGGTAACTCTGTCTCAGATGCGACTCAAACTCAAACTTATTAACTTCAGACCCAATGCTTTTTTTTTCCCCCCTTTGCACATGTTGCTACCTTGGAAGTTCCTCTGGAGAAATATATTCACCCTGGAAACTGTGAGCTCATCCTCAGCACATCCGTAACTCACTCAGCCACATGATCCTTCTTCTCATCCTCTCCTCCCCACCCTCATCCGTGCCTCCTGGGCCACTCTTTGCTAAAGACATCTTTTTTTCTTTCTTTAGCAAAAGAAAAAGATGTCCCTTCCTTCCAGGAGTCCATCTTTCACAAATCTCTTTTTTCCTTAAAAAAATTTTTTTTTAAATGTGGACCATTTTTAAAGTCTTTTTTTTTTTTTTTTTTTTAATTTGTTACAATATTGCTTCTGTTTTTCGTTTTGTTTTTTTGGCCTCAAGGCATGTGGGATCCTAGCTACCTAACCTGCACCCCTTGCATCAGAAGGCAAAGTCTTAACCACTGGATCACCAGGGAAGTCCCCATCTTTCACACGTATTTCTGCAGAGTTTGCTACTGCAGAGGCTACTCCCAGGAGAAGGTGGAGACCCTCACTGAATGCTTCTTCTTGTCCACTTCTGATTTCTAATGCAGTTGAGCCCTTCTGTCTGGCTGGTAGAAGGAATCGTATGAGCCCAGTTCAAGCTCCAAGCCTTAGCTCCACTGTCTGTAGTCCTAAATCATTCTGCACACCAGAATAGGAAACAGATGAATATTTACCATCCCTGTAGAAGGATGTATGCACTACTGCATCACTGAGTCAAGGGAACCTGAAGAAGAGGACATAGACATGGTGGTAAAGGGTCAGAACAGAGCTCATTGGCTGGGAAAGATTCCGGGCAGCTCACACACTGAGTGCTTGTGTCTTCATCTCGAGTCGTGAACGCAGCCCTCAAAAGCAAGGTGTGACCCAGACCAGAGCTACACGCTTTGAGGCTTGTCTGGCATTGATGGCTGGGCCTGGCTCCCCTTTCTGGCGCTGTGATTGCCTCCAAATGATTACAGGCACTCCTCCAGCAGTCTGCGCTCTGGGGAAGAGGATTCCCCAGCAAGTCAACAGACAATTATCCAAGTTGAAAAACGGACTTTGCCTCATGGGGTTTTCACCTGAGTGATGCCAGTTATTTCCCTCCACTCGGGTCTGTGTGGTTGCTGGGAAACTGAAGAGGAGAGAAAGGGTGAACGGTAGTCTTGGTTGCTGGTCAGCTGGTGCTGAAACAGAAGCTAAATCAGCTTGCTGAAGATCCACCCCCTGTCTCTCTGACGCTAAACACAGTGGAAAGATACTATTTCACCTTCTCTGCGAAGATGGTCTCTCCTGTCTGTGGCCTCCTATTTGCTGACAGACAACAGCCAGGCTTTGCACTGAACATGAGGGTGACAGCCCACAGCTCAGAGTACACGTGTGGTGTCTAGAAGGCACATGGCTAGCCATGGCTCCAGACGCATGCAGGCTCACTCAGTCATGTCTGACTCTTTGCAACCCCATGGACTATAGCCCACCAGGATTCTCTGTCCCTGGGATTTTCCAGGCAAGAATACTGGAGTGGGTTGCCGTTTCCTCCTCCAGGGGATCTTTCCCACCCAGAGACTGAACCTGTATCTCCTCCATTGGCAGGCAGATTCTTTACAACTAGGGCCATCTGGGAAGTCCCCACGTGCCTCTGAACAAGCTCTCAGTCCCCCTTTCCTCCCTTCGGGACACATCCCGCAGACTTGGTCCCCATGTGCACAAACACACAGGTGAATGCACAAATCCTTGAGGGGCTACACAAATGTCAGCTTGCTCTCATGCCTGAGCTCTCTGGCACCACCTCCTGCAGTGCTGAGGGTGTTCTCAGCATTTGCTGAATAAGTTGTAGGTCTCCAGGCCCCTGAGCAAAGTTGGATTTCCTGCTCTTATTCTTTCATACTGGAAAGA
Source organism: Bos indicus (assembly GCF_029378745.1). Taxonomy (NCBI): domain Eukaryota; kingdom Metazoa; phylum Chordata; class Mammalia; order Artiodactyla; family Bovidae; genus Bos; species Bos indicus. The sequence goes on along the minus strand of NC_091764.1, from coordinate 107,864,735 downwards.
TAAACTCTTCCATGTGCGTCTCCCACTCCGGACCTCACACTTCTCCCCAACAGGGCTTGTCGGTGACCACGTCTGTCTTACAGTCTGTCATCTGGACTGCTTCTGAAGCATCCTGCCTAGAAGTCATTCAGTAAACACTATAATCACAGAAAATATTCTTACTTCCTGTTCATGGAGGCTGCTGTCGTTCAGTTGCTAAGTACTCTTCAAACTTTTTGACCCCGTGGACTGCAACACACCAGGCTTCACAGTCCTCTATCTCCCTGAGTTTGCTCAAACTCATGTCCATTGAGTCAATGATGCCATCCAACCATCTCATCCTCTGTCTTCCTTTTCTCCTCTGCCCTCAGTCTTTCCCAGCATCAGGGTCTTTTCCAGTGAGTCAGTTCTTTGCATCAGGTGGCCAAAGTTTTGGAGCTTCAGCTTCAGGATCAGCCCTTCCAATGAATATTCAGAGTTGATTTCCTTTAGGATTGACTGGTTTGATCACCTTGCTGTCCAAGGGACTCTCAGCACCAAGAAGACCAAGGGTCTTCTCTAGCACCACAATTTGAAAGCATCAGTTCTTCAGTGCTCAGCCTTCTTTATGGCCCAACTCACATCCATACATAACTACCAGAAAAACCACAGCTTTGACTATACAGACCTTTGTGCCTCCTCCAAAGTCCATTTGTGTAAGGACGTCTTCCTCTCATGAAGCAAAAACAGGAGTGTGGATGTTCCTCCTCTTGCCTCAAGTACCACTGAATCTGCTCCTCTGCTGGGGATGCTGCAGGCTGCCCAGGCAAGTGCTCAGCTTGACCATGTTAACCTACCTTATGGCTTTGCTATGGAAGAACAATGATGCTAAAGCCTGGGACATGTGCAGGGTGCCACCAAACAGCTCAAGTGCTCAAGCCCCAGACAGACTTTCTGAAAACCTTCTTTGTGTAAGTTCACAGGTCCGGGCTACGAACCCTGGAGCGAGAACCCCAGCCATGCCGCTTAGCGCTCAATCACAGCCACATCTCAGAGGCCCGGCTCGGGTTCCAGACAGCGATGCTGGCCTCTGATGGGAGGCAGGCGAGCTGTGGGTTTCGGGTTTCTCAGCTGTGTTATCTAAGGACCGGCTGCTCAGGGTTTGATCAGGCCTGGCATGGGAGAGAGGCAGACGCCGCCTTTCCCCCAGAACAGACTGCTCTTTGAGCTCTGCCGCCGCCCAGACTGGGGATGGAAGAAAGAAAACACAAATCCCCACTGTATGTGGTTCTCCGGAATTTAGCTTGGCCCTGGAGAGGGAGAGCCAATAGCAACATTGCTCCCCTCTCTGCGCCCTCTGCAGGCGGCAAACTCTGTCAGCTGAGACTTGGGACTGGGAAGGGTTAGGGTGGGGTGGAGAACCACGTCTGACCCTCAGTAGTGGCAGAGGCTCCCATCTCCTTCCAGAGACTGATTCAAAGTCTATTTTCGAGGACTGACTGACACAGAACATTGTCCTCTGGCCAAGCTCTGGAGAAAGGAGACCAACCCAGTTTCGGAACCTGGAACAAAACAGCGAAACACGTCTGGGGGTGTGGTTTGGGTTCTGTTTTCCTGGCCTCTCATCTTCTCCCCACATTCATCCCTCAGGTGAAGGTGATGGAGGGCCGTTGGGGAGGGTGTTCAGTGTAAGGACCTGTCTTTGGAGAAAGTGACAGCCTTTAGAGCTGACGAAAAACTCTTCTGCCTTGACAAAGATTCTGTTCTTTATCCAGGCATCTTACCCTCCAAGGGCTTCCCTTGTGGCTCTGTGGTAAAGAATCTACCTGCCAATGCAGGAGACACGGGTTCCATCTTTGGGTTGGAAAGATCCCCTGGAGAAAGAAATGGCAACCCACTCCAGTATTCTTGCCTGAGAAATCCCATGGACAGAGGAGCCTGGCAGGCTACAATCCATGGGGTTGCAAAGGGTTGGACACGACTGATCGACTGAGCACACCAGCAGGGAATATATAGGGAAAGAAGAGTTTTATAAGGCTATTTCTAGGGGGATAGAGTTTGTTGTTTTGACATGAAGCAAGAAAGAGAACAGAGCTCTTTGCCCAAGGGAGTAGAGCTATTTTCTGCAGAAGCTTATCAGGTGCTAGCTGGGACTGGGGAGTGACAGGAGAGGCAGGGTTGCAGTGGGGAATCGCTCGAAATAAAAGAACCCTGAACAGACCAGTTCAGCCTTGACTTACCACTGAGCTTGGTGCCAAAGGAAATCTTTTAACAATCTGCAAGACAACGCCATTACAGCATCCAGATTCTGGATCCCTCTAATATTTCGTTTTTATTGGCATATAGTTGATTAACAATGTTGTGTTAGTTTCTGCTGTACTGTAAAGCTATATGTATACATATATCCACTCTTTAAAAAATTTTTTTCCCATATAGATCATTTAATATTTAATTATCACTTTACACATGTCAAGATGAGGTGGTCAATTCAGAGACTCTGGAGCAGTCAACATGGCAGTATCAAAATTGTTCCCATTTAAAATTAGCATGAACACTGCTAGATACTAAGGTGCTCAGTGGATATGAGACAACTGGGAGCTGAAAGGAGAGGAAAATGTCACAAAACCAATGCAAGGCTCAACACTGTGGTCTAATTTGGAGTTATTGGGATGCAAAAACTGCAGGCTAACCATGTCCAAATGGAGTGGCTGACTGGGGGGAGACCAGGAAAAAAGTACACAGGATCACTCTGCTCTTTCTTACAACCACATGTGAATCCAGAACTATCTAAAATGTTTAGATAGATAATTCAAAATATTTTAAAAAATGGATAGATAGGTAAGTAGGTAGGTAGGTAGATAGATAGAGGCAAGCTGACAGTATCAAGCATATTATTTTATAATGAGTATTTGTTCAAAATTAAAAAATACTTATTTCAGACAAATATTTAGCTTGTCAACTTGAAATGCCTCTGTAACTCAAATTCTAGTGTTAATTGGCTCTGTTTCTCAATCTTATATTCTTCACCACTGACTGGTCAGTTTCTGTGTCAATACAACACAGTTAATTTTTTAAAAAAAATGAGTGGCTGCTTTAATAAAGAGGCCATGCAACCCAGGAAGCAAAGGCATGCCAAGATGTGCAAACAGAAGCACTGACAGCCGCCCTTGAGGTCACTTGCCCAGAGGGTGTAAGGGCCTTGGGTATCTCAGGGAAAATCTTACTCCACACAGTACACACCACTTCAGACATGAGTTTTATCGTCTGGTAGCTGCAAAACAAAGGTGCGTCAAGTCCTAAATGAGGGATCGTCTCTACACTATGATGTGGGTAAACCGCACAGTGACCTTGGGAGGTGAGTAATTCTCCAGAAGTCCATGCAGGGTTCACACCAGTCTTTTATAGGGCTAACTAGGACCAGCCAGTGCAGGAGGGGAAGACTCCACAGCTCAGAACCATGAAACCATGTTTTCATAGAGAGACTTAAAAAAAATATATATCTCTTAGAGGAAAACATAGGCAGAACTCTCGATGACATAAATCAAAGCAAGATCCTCTATGACCCACCTCCTAGAGTAATGGAAATAAAAACAAGAGTAAACAAGTGGGACCTAATTAAACTTAAAAGCTTTTGCACAGCAAAGGAAACTATAAGCGAGGTGAAAAGACAACCCTTAGAATGGGGGAAAATAATAACAAATAAAACAACTGACAAAGGATTAATTTCCAAAATATGCAAGCAGCTCATACAACTCAATGCCAGAAAAACAAACAACCCAATCAAAAAGCGGGGGAAAGGCGTAAACAGACATTTCTCCAAAGAAGATATACAGATGGCTAGCAAACACATGAAAAGATGCTCAACACTGCTCATTATTAGAAGAATGCAAATCAAAACTACAATGAGATATCACCTCACACCAGTCAGAACGGCCCTCATCAAAAAGTCTACAAACAATAAATGCTGGAGAGGGTGTGGAGAAAAGGGAATGCTCTTGCACTGTTGGTGGGAATGTAAATTCATACAACCACTCTGGAAGATGGTATAGAGATTTCCTCACAAAACTAGGAATAAAACCATCATATGACCCAGCAGTCCCGCTCCTAGGCATATACCCTGCGGAAACCAAAATTGAGAAAGACACATGTATCCCATTGCTCACTGCAGCACTATTTTTCAATAGCTAGAACACGGAAGCAACCTAGATGTCCACTGACAGATGAATGGATAAAGACGTTGTGGTCCATATACACAATGGAATATTACTCAGCCATAAAAAGGAACGCATTTGAGTCAGTTCTAATGAGGTGGATGAACCTACAACCTATTGTACAGAGTGAAGTAAGTCAGAAAGAGAAAGATAAATATCATATTCTAATGTATATATATGGAATCTATAAAAATGGTACTGAAGAACTTATTTACAGGACAGCAATGGAGAAACAGACATAGAGAATAGACTTATGGACTTGGGGAAAGAGCCGGAGAGGGTGAGATGTATGGAAACTTACATTACCATATGTAAAATAGCCAACGGGAATTTGCTATATGGCCCAGGAAACTCAAACAGGGGCTCTGTATCAACCTAGAGGGGTGGGGTGGGGAGGAAGACAGGAGGGAGGTTCAAAAGGGAGGGGATACATGTGTACATATGGCTGATTCATGTTGAGGTTTGACAGAAGACAACAAAATTCTGTAAAGCCATTATCCTTCAATTAAAAAATAAAATTTTTAAAAAAGAGGTTAAAAAAAAAACATTTCCCAAACACTTTCCTTGCTGTGCCTCTCCCTTTGCTTGGCAGCCAAGCCCTCCCTGTAGCTCCATCTCCTCACCTGCCTTCTGTTCTGCTGGTCTGCCTAGTCTGATCCTCTGGGGGCTCTGTGCCCTTAATCTTTGGAAGCTGGACAGGGGTGAGGGTGGGGCGGCATGAAGGGGAGAGGGAAGCTGACTGATTTGCTGTCATCTGAGGCATTTTCCTATTGGCTGTCAACTCAGCTCAACAGCCTTCACTAAGACCTACTTCTAGGGACTTGCCTGGTGGTCCAATGACTAAGACTGCTCCTTCCAATGCAGGGGATGTAAGTTCGACCTCTGGTCTGGGAGCTAAGACCCCACACGCCTTGCAGACAAAAACCAAAATGTAAAACAGCAGCAACACTGCCACAAATTCAGTGAAGACTTTTTAAATGGTCCACATCAAGAAAAGAAAAATCTTTAAAAGAAAAAAAAAAAGACCTACCCCTAACAACTCTATCGCTCGCCCTCCTCCCTCCTTCTTGTCTTCCCAAGTAGTCTCACACTTCTCAAGCTCCCTGTCACACCCATGCCCCTTCTCACTCTCGGTGGAGGGCTTTGTTTTTATTTCCTATATGAGAATTAGGCAGCCACACCCTAACAGTCCACCCACTTCTCTGCTCTGATTGCTTCCATCAGCACCAGCTCCTACCCTCCAGCAGTGCCTTCCTCCACAAACACCCTCTCGCCTTCCATCCCTCTATCTTCAACACCATCCTCCGGCTTGTTCCTTTCAGCCTCTACATGTGGGCACATCGTCCCCAACCTGAAACCATAGCACTCCATTCCTTGGTTTTCTCATCTCTAAAGCTGCTTCACAGCTTCCTCGTTGTCTCACTCCTGAGCTGAATATGGGTCGACTCCTGTCTCCACTTCATTGGGATGGCTTTATTTATTTAATTAGGCTGTGCTAGGTCTTAGTCACAGCATGCACGATCTTTAGTTGTGGCATGTGGGATCTAGTTCCCTGACTAGGGATCGAACCCACATCCCCTGCATTGGCAGCTCAGAGTATTAGCCATTGGACCACTGCAGAAGTGCCCTGGAATTGCTTTAAATCCCCTGCTACTAACTTGCCAAATCCAATATCTCAGTTCTAATTCACCTTATTTTTCTGCAGCCTTTGACAATCCTGCCAACCTCTCACTTCTAGTTCTCATTTCCCTAGGTTTCCAGAACACTATTTTCTTCTCATTCAGACCATTCCTTTTCTACCAGCTATCTCATCTAACCATTAAGGTTCCCCCTCTTTGGCCTCCTTCTCTTATTCTCTATGCTTTCCACCTCTGATCTCATCTGCATCCATGGTTTAGATACAAGACTTCAGTAATTTTCTATATGCTAATAATTCTCCATCTCTATCATTAATCCTAACTTCTCTTTGAACCTCCATATCCTTTTTCTCAAGTTTACTGGAAAACTGCTACTTCTCATATGTGCTGCTGCTGCTGCTGCTGCTAAGTCGCTTCAGTCGTGTCCGACTCTGTGCGACCCCATAGATGGCAGCCCACCAGACTCCCCTGTCCCTGGGATTCTCCAGGCAAGAACGCTGGAGTGGGTTGCCATTTCCTTCTCCAATGCATGAAAGTAGAAAGTGAAAGTAGGAAGTCCCTTGGTCATGTCCGACTCTCACCGACCCCCTGGACTGCAGACCACCAGGCTCCCGTCCCTGGGATTCTCCAGGCAAGAATGCTGGAGTGGGCTGCCATTTCCTTCTCCAATGCATGAAAGTGAAGTCGCTCAGTCGTGTCCGACTCTTCGAGACCCCACGGACTGCAGCCTACCAGGCTCCTCCGCCCCTGGGATTTTCCAGGCAAGAGTCCTGGAGTGGGTGCCATCGCCTTCTCCGTCTCCTTTGTGCTGAATCTCACTTAATAGTGTCACGTATACATGGTGCCCCAGCCGGAAACTTTGAGGTTAGAGAACTGCTCTCCGGACTCCCTGGCAGTCCAGTGGTCAGGACTCTGTGCTTCCACTGCAGGGAGCCTAGGTTTGATCCCTGGTTGGGGAACTAAGATCTGGCACGCAGCTAGACACACAAAAAAAGAACTACCCTTGACTCTTTTCTAACACTTACATCTTCTCCATCACAAAGAAACAATGTCCTTTCTACTCGTGAATGCTCCTCAGACCTGCCCCTTCCTCTCCAGTCCTAATGTTTCCCTTGAAACCTGGCCTTGAATTCCTCTCCTGGATCAGGGCTATAGCCCTCGATTTCCTTCTGTTCTTGTGTGCAGTGAGTGGTGACAGGACCGTCTGCTATGTTGTAAATATTAAGGGTGAATCTTGGTAGCCAACCTAGTGTGGTGTGGGTGGAGAGCAGTGGGAATCATAAGACTGAACCAAAAATAACATAGCCAGAGCTATTTTCTGTTGGGCAAAATCACATAAATTTCATGGATAAAAAGTGATTTATGGAGAGGGAAATGGCAACCCACTCCAGTATTCATGCCAGGAGAACTCCATGGTATGAATGGCTGTAGCCGAGCAGGCTACAGTCCATGAGGTTGCAAAGAGATGGATATGACTTAGCAACTAAACAACTGTATATATAGCACAGGGAACTATATTCAATATTCTGATAAACCACAAAGAATATTTTAAAAAATAATATATGTATGTATGTGAATCACTTTGCAGTATGGTAGAAATTAACACATTATAAATCAACTGTATTTCAATAAATTTTTTAAAGTGATTTATGGAGGAGAGTGAAAAAGTTGGCTTAAACCTCAACATTCAGAAAACGAAGATCATGGCATCTGGTCCCATCACTTCATGGGAAATAGATGGGGAAACAGTGGAAACAGTGTCAGAATTGCAGCCATGAAATTAAAAGACGCTTACTCCTTGGAAGGAAAGTTATGATCAACCTAGATAGCATATTGAAAAGCAGAGACATTACTTTGCCAAAAAAGGTCCATCTAGTTAAGGCTATGGTTTTTCCAGGGGTCATGTATAGATGTGAGAGTTGGACTGTGAAGAAAGCTGGGCACTGAAGAATTGATGCTTTTGAACTGTGATGTTGGAGAAGACTCTTGAGAGTCCCTTGGACTGCAAGGAGATCCAACCAGTCCATTCTAAAGGAGATCAGTCCTGAGTGTTCATTGGAAGGACTGATGCTAAAGCTGAAACTCCAATATTATGGCCACCTCATGCAGAGCTGACTCATTGGAAAAGACTGATGCTGGGAGGGATTGGGGGCAAAAGAAGGGGATGACAGAGGATGAGATGGCTGGATGGCATCACCGACTGAATGCACATGAGTCTGAGTGAACTCCAGAAACTGGTGATGGACAGGGAGGCCTGGTGTGCTGCGATTCACAGGGTCACAAAGACTCGGACACGACTGAGCGACTGAACTGAACTGAACTGATTCCTAAGTTAAAAGCTAAAAGAGAAACTTTAAAAGACAAAGCAGATAAGGCTTTTTTTCTGAAGACCTAAAGACCATCCTTTGCTTGGTTGCTGTAGATACTGCAGTAAACCCTGATAGACTGTACCTTGCTTGCTTGTTAAGGCACTTCAGTTGTGTCCGTCTCTGTGCGACCCCATGGACAGCAGCCCAGCAGGCTCCTCTGTCCATGGGATTCTCTAGGCAAGAACACTGGACTGTACCTTACCCTCAAAGATTTCCCAAGAAATAAATGTTTCATAGATTTATTATTGCATCATACTTACTTCTTACTCCTGATTTTTAAGAAAGTGAGTATGCTTTTCAAATTCTTTCTTCATACATGAATTGGTATCACTGTTTCTGATTTTGGTTATTGGGGCTCCCCTCCCCCCTTTTTAAGCAAAACCAAATGTTTCCAATTATTGCAAAAGATTTTAAAATATGTAACAGATTTATATCATTGCATAAAATGAAATTTCATCCCATGTCCTATGCCTGTCTCCCGTATCACACTTCCCCAAACTTTCCACTCTCCCTGCCTTTGCTCTTGTTGTTTTTCCATCTGAAATACCCAGTTCTCTTCCTCCAAAAGCACCGCTGATTCGGCTCAACGTTACCTCATTTGAGCCACTTTCTCCGCCTCCTGTCCTCTGCACCCACAGCACTCACCTTCCTGCCAACCTTTGGAGCACGCTGTTTCTGTGTTCTCTACAAACTTAAGATCCAGCAGAATTTCTAGGACAAAGCACCTTAAAGTGAAATGCTGAATGAAAGAATGAATGGTATTAAATACAACCTGCTATGGTGAGAAATTCATAGGAAGTCAACTGAAGCCAAAAAACAGAACAGTTGATTATAATTGGACATGGGTTGCTTTTACTTTTTAGCTACTATGAATAATGCTGCTTTGAACATTTTTGTACAATTTTTCTGGATGGGTAATTTATCTTGGGTGTATACCTAAGGAGTCAAAGTACAGGATCACATGATAATTGTGTTTAACTTTCTTTTATTGAAGACAGTTGATTCACAATGTTAGTACTAGGTGGATAGCACAGACTCAGTTATATATATATATGTATATATATTTTTTCAAATTATTTTCGCATATAGATTATTACAAGATATTGATTAGAGTTCTCTGTGCTATACAGTAGGTCCTTGTTGGTTATCTATTTTACATATGCTGCTGCTGCTAAGTCGCTTCAGTAGCGTCTGACTCTGTGCGACCCCATAGACGGCAGCCCACAAGGCTCCGTGTCCCTGGGATTCTCCAGGCAAGAACACTGGAGTGGGTTGCCATTTCCTTCTCCAATGCAGGAAAGTGAAAAGTGAAAGTGAAGTCGCTCAGTCGTGTCCAACTCTTTGTGACCCCATGGACTGCAGCCCACCAAGCTCCTCCGTCCATGGGATTTTCCAGGCAAGAGTTGGAGTGGGTTGCCATTTCCTTGTCCAGTGCATGAAAGTGAAAAGTCAAAGTGAAGTTGCTCAGTCGTGTCCGACTCTTAGCGACCCCATGGAGTGCAGCCTACCAGGCTCCTCCGTCCATGGGATTTTCCCGGCAAGAGTACTGGAGTGGGGTGCCATACACTAGTGTGTGGTTAATGTGAAGATGAACATCACTGGAATTGAGGCTAGGGTGTTAGAAACATTACTGACTGGTTGGTCAAGTCAGTGGTGGCAGGCCTGATTTTCACATAAAATAAAATGCTGTATCTCGACATGATCTCTGAGATTCCTTCTTACTCTGAAATTCTGTGATTTAATAAGCCTTTTTGTTTCTCCAGCATCAAAACAGCAACAATCACGGACAGCCAAGGCCTTGAGTGTCAGGACAAAAGGAGGTACCACCCACTGACCAACATCCCTTGAAAGCCCAGGACTGGTCCCCTTGGGAACCTGTCTCAGTTTATTAGTGAAAGACACTTGATGTGCTACCATCAGCTTTAGAAAAAAAAATAAAACACAGCATCGCCTACTAACAGTTTTCCTTAACACAAATATGAACACCTGAGTCCTTTCCTCTGTCGTGGGTACATTAGAATGATGCTATTCTAAGCCACTGTTGTGTTCAGCCACTAAATCGTGTCTCTTTGTGACCCCATGAACTGTAGCATGCCAGACTTCCCTGTCGTTCACTATCTCCTAGTTTGCTCAAAGTCATGTCCATTGAGTCAGTGATGCCATCCAACCATCCCATCCTCTGCTGCTCCCTTTCTTCCTCCTGCTCTCAATCTTTCCCAACATCAGGGTCTTTTCCAGTGAGTCGGCTTTTCGTATCAGGTACAGATACCTTTTCATATCAAGTCTTTTCATATTAAGTACTGGCGCTCCAGCTTCAGCATCAGTCCTTCCAATGAATACTCTGGGCTGATTTCCTTTAGGACTGACTGGTTTGATCTCTGTGCTGTCCAAGGGACTCTTCAAGAGTATTTTCCAGCACCACAATTCAAAGGCATCAATTCTTTGGCACTCAGCCTTCTTTATGGTCCAACGCTCACATCTGTACATGACTATTGGAAAAACCACAGCTAAACCATACTAAGTCAAGACCAACTGAATTCTCAGAGGCTGTCTAGGTATGTTCACAATTACTTTGCCCCAGATGGACAGTTATTTGCTGAAAAAAGGACAGAGATGAAAAAAATGGATATGGTTTTAGTGCCATCATCTTGTACTCTCTTTCCTGCTACCTCCAAGACAATCTCAAGGGATGTATCATAAATGTATAGCACTGCAGAAATCATGGACAGGTAAGTAAACAGAGTCATCAACAAGTATAAATGTGGTTTTAACAAGAAATTATAGAAAGCTCAAATAGAACATTTTCCACTATGTTTTATTGAAAAATGGCTAATTTAAAATATATACATTATTTAAAAAAAAAAAAAAACACACACATGGCACTGGTAAAATACTGAATTTTTCACTCACTCTTACCAAAGTGGCATCTTTATGTTCCCAGATGATTATTTTGCTTAAGAGGAGGGTCTCTGGTGCCCTCTGGTGACACTTCTTGAGGCTGCTGTCCAGAAAGGAGTAAGAGCCCCTCAGCTTAGGGCTGAGAGAATTAAGGACAGTTCATGTCTGACTGGCCTGTGTTCTGTGGCCTTTGCCCTCTGCCCAGGAGAAAGGCAATCTTAGTGGGAGTCTTAACCTCCTGGGGGAAGTGTTCCTCCCTTAACACTCAGCCAAGCCGACAGCAAAAATAAACACTTTCGTTTTTGTCACTGTCTTCTTAAAAACACAAAAACAAACAAATGAAAAAACCCCTATCATTATAAACTCCCAAATAATGTGGGAAAGTCTCTAAGTAATTCAGGTTGTAATCCAGACCAAAAAAAAAAAAAAAAATTAATTAATCAAAAAACCCCAGTATCAGTTAACAGGACAGCAAAACCCATAAATCTTAGGATGCAAAAAAAAAAAAAAAAAGTTGATTCTTCCCCTTGTCTTCATAACAACGGACACCACTACTCTGGACAACTCTGTGCCTATGGTTTCTGGGAGTGGATGACTTTCTTGAATTTCAGGAGGCAGACCTACTCCAGACCTGTGCCATTCCTAAACTGTAACATCAGCAGAGCCTAAGTTCATTCTCTAGACCAAACACTTTGGACTTGAGGTTCCTCAGTTCTCCCTGTATCTTGTGTGCCAGTCGATTGCTATCACGAACCTCACACAGAATGGCAAGATCCTGGTTTGCCTGGGCGTTGAGTGTGGCCTAGAGATTCAAAAAAAAAAGAAGTGATTATGGCAGATGCCAGAGGAGAGAAACCTGGCACGAAGCCCCAGCTGTGCCAGCTCCTTTCTCTGATACTCTTAGTTCACAGGGTAGATTCAATGCTTAGTCTAGAGACTCACTGAGAAAAGGGAAATGTAGAGTTAGGGCTAAAAAGGCTCGAAACCATTGCTTCCCCACACAACAGGACAGAAGCCTGAGTCAGAGGACAATCAACAATTAACAGTGAGAAAAGAGGCCAATATAGACATTATTAGTAAATCTGCCAAAGCATGAAAGGCAGCATCGCTTTGTTTCTGTGTGAACCTGCTTGGCAGAGTGACTGCTCAGGGTGTGTGGATGGAGAGTTACATCTCTTTAAGATGACACTGGAGGCACCTCAGATTCTACGTGAAGCTGTGTCTCATAGGGAAGAAGTACTTTCTAACCCAGTTACTCACTTTCCCTATTTGTAAAATAGACAGTTTTTTGGCCAGGCCATATGGCTTGTGGGATCTTAGTTCCCCGACCAGGGACTGAACCCGGATTCTGGCAGTGAGAACGCTGAGTCCTCACCACAGGAACCCCAGGGAACTCCCCACAGACACGACTCTTTTTTTTTTTTTTAATTCATTTATACATTTATTAACCTCAACTTGCTCTAAATCAGAAGCCATACGAAGAACTGGGGATCCCAAGAAGAATAAAACAAGGTATTCCTGCTCTTGAGCAGCTCTCAGTGTTGAGTTTTATTTGCAAAAATGTAATATTTTAAGCCATCATTAATTCACAATTGAAGTAGGCACTTACTCACGCTGCTGCTGCTGCTAAGTCGCTTCAGTTGTGTCCGACTCTGTGCGACCCCATAGACGGCAGCCCACCAGGCTCCCCTGTCCCTGGGATTCTCCAGGCAAGAACACTGGAGTGGGTTGCCATTTCCTTCTCCAACGCATGAAAGTGAAAAGTCAAAGTGAAGTCACTCAGTCGTGTCCGACTCTTTGCGACCCCATGGACTGTAGCCCACCAGGCTCCTCCGTCCATGGGATTTTCCAGCCAAGAGTACTGGAGTAGGGTGCCATCACCTTCTCCAAGACACGACTCTTTGAACCCACTCCTTGAGTTGGGAGGGATGAATACTTGTGCTGAGCTGAGCTCAGGTGGAAATACTCTGACATTGTCCTTAAGTTGCTTCAGTCTGTCCTGTCTTCCTCTGGCACGCGCTGTTTACACTGATTTCAGAGAGACCAGGAGGATGGTGATGTGGCCCAGCCTCCCTCAGAGGGGCCCTTGTGCTGTGTACTCACCCACACCTCTACTCCCTCCTGGTAATTCAGGATCAAGTACCTTATAGAGTATCTGCTCCACGTCTTTTAGTTTTTGCCGGAGAATCTTAATGTCTGTCTTAAAGCCTTCTACCTCTAAGACACGCCGGGTCTCCAAGGCCTCGTAGCGCTTAGTCATGGCCTGCAGGCGTCTCCCCATCCTGCTGGTGCGGTCCTACACCCGGAGGGCCTCTGTGAGCAGAAGGGGCACCCCTAGCCAGCTGCCCGCCCCCCGAGAGGCAGAGAACCCCACACCTTAAAGATCTCTCTCCTTGCTCCTTCCTCCTCACGAATCCGGGCCAGCTCTTCTTCCAGGGAAATGCACTGCTCTTGGTACATGCTGGACAGCCTTCTCTCTTGTATGAGCTTATCCTTTAGGGACTGTGGGTCAGAAGGAGAGAAAAATTCATTTGTTCTTTAATTTGGGTAATTCAAATAGCACTGAGGGAAAGAAAGAAAGGACTTCCAGAAGTGCTAAATCAGTGAAGGAACAAGACATCACGGAGAACATCTGAAAACCTACTTCTGGAGGATTCTCTAGCTTTTTTCTTAATGTGTACAGAGTAGGAAATTCTGGGTTTTTTTCCCTTTATTTTTTAGAAAAATTTTTAAACGAAACAAATATTTTCGGCTCTTGGAAGAGTCAGATAAAAGAGTTAGGAATTGTACCAAATAAGACATTACAAACTATTTGGGGATACACTTCTTAAGTTTTTCTTTAAAAAGAAACATCAACAGCACTTAAAACACATGCTCCACTGAGCAGCCAGGATGATCCTGAAGAAGCCCAACTTGGATGCCCCTTCCTTACACAGAATCCTTCAAAGACACGACGACGCTCGGAGCTGTGCATCCTCAGCAGGAGCGTGACGTGACGGCCGCCCTCCCTCCACCCTGCGTGCCCACCCCTCACGGCCACATGCTCCCTCACACCTGCCCTGATGCTCTTCCCCGAGGTCTGCCTGGCAAGCTTCACTCTCCAGGTCTCAGCAAAAATGCCAGACTCCAGATAGTGTCCCAGTGCTTCTCAACAAAAGTAGACCTCCAACAGCAACATACAATCTTCACAGAATCCTTCTAATTCTATAACACCACTTTTTTTCCCTCCGTAAATTTAATGTATTTTGGCTGCACCACCTGGCTTGTGGGATCTCAGCTCCCTGACCAGGGAATGAACCTGGGCCATGCACTGAGAGCCCAAAATCTTAACTACTAGGCCACCAGGGAACTCCCAGGACCACTTTTCTGTAACCCATACTTGGTTATTTGTTAATGTTTCTAGTCTTTCTCACCTGTTAGAATGTAAATGCCATGAAGACAGACCTGGTCTAGCCTTCTGCTGCTGTACACTCAGAGCCCCGCCCACCACAGGACTTCAACAAACATCTGTTGAATGAATCTGTCGATCAGTCAACACTTAGTGTTCTAAATCCCCAAACACAGTAACAAAGAGCTACTCTTTGAGACCTATTTCTTGAGATCGTTGCTACAAGAGCTTCCTGGACTGGATCTTATATGACAATGATTAGGTTCTTTGAAATTCTCCAAGTTCTTTCAACAATTCCAGAATAAAAAAAAAATTCTGTAAGATAGAGGAAACTACCTTAATATATTCATTTTGGTTGTGATGACTCTCGTGAACTAGCCACATTTTCCCCATTTTCTCTTCTTTCTTCTTACACTGCATCCTGTATTCCTTAATCTTTGACATCAAGTGATCCTTTTCAAGCATCCAGGACTTCTCCTTATTTTGGTTTTCAAATCTGAGTTGCAGAAAGTCTTTGGTGCTCTCGTAGAGCAGCTCCTGGGTGTGGTGGAGACTAGGGAAGAAAGTACAGATGTGGACATGAAGATGCTTCCCCAGTACATGTGACAGTTACTTCAAACGCAGCCAAGATGCAGGTCCTTTAAAAACTGTGTAATACATAGATTCTGTAAATACCATCAGCGTTTAAAAAACACGCTTCATCTGATCACCAGCAGTCTTACATGTTTTATTGAACAAGGTATAATGCACCTACATTGGTTCATAGACCGGCCTTTACAGATATTTTTCTGGGTGCTAATTTCAGGTTACATAATTAGACGGACTACAGAAATATTTACACACAGCCTAAGTATGGACTTTTCCAAGGCACCAGACTTTACAATAAACTAAGTCATGGGGTTCTGACTAAAGGTTAACACAAGTTCTAAAACAAAAACATCCACACAGCTTTGCTTCTGTCTGGGCCGAGCTCCCCCGTGAGCTGTTGGGCCAAGCTGCCCAACAGCAAATCCTGTCCTTTTTCTGAGATAGGCTTCCTCGGTGGAAGCACCTCAATGGCCTCAGCCCACGTGGCCCCTCCATTCTTCGAAACCCCTCAGTGCTTCCACTCTACGCCCTGTGCTGTAGCGCAACACTTCTTAACCTTATTTATCATTTATTTTTGCCAGCTGCCACAAGGACCATCAAGGACAGTACCAGCTACTAGACATACACAGGTACTAAATAGATTCCTGCTGAGATTTGGGAATAGACAAATGATGTTTCTGTCTTCAAAAAAAAAATATCCTGAAGAGTTAGCAACTCATCAGTTTAACATCAGCAGCTAGAAATATACTGTATCAAATGATCGGACTGCTTGCAAAGGGCACTAAATACCATACCGCAGTTTTCCACTGAACACATATGGTGAGATCCACTTAGTTCTTCTCATGAGTAAGAGAGTACACAGAGAAGGGGACAAAGACTACATAATGTCAGAGGAGTAACCGGCATCTGATGAATATATTCAGGTACGCGTGTGTCTGTATAAACAGGGAGAGATTGAGTCAGTTCCCTCAAGGACTGCTCTTGCTTGCAACAGGTTATTTTATTCTATCTGGTGTTATGCTCTCAGTTACAAACAGGGGAAGCATGCTCTTGAAAATGTACAAATGGTCTCAAAGTGACACCTAACAGGCAGCCATTAATGGCCTTGGATTTCCTGCCATTCAACACCCTCAGGATGCCGATCTACTGGAAGGAGCCAATCAAGTGCTCAGATCTGCAGAAGAAGTTGAACTAGGAAGGTTATTAATATTCTGACATGTAAAATCATACTTTACTCTGACAATTTAAAAATATTGTTCCCTGAAAAACAATTCAAATCCAATAGAAACTGGAGATGCTACGCTTAAGCACAAAATACCAAAAATAAAGATGGAGAGGTACCAGCCAAATGCAAACAAGACATGATGTTGGAAGCAGCAGGGCCTGCCAAGGGCCAGGGGCATCTTCTACCTGCAGTGGTCAACGAGTTCAACTTGAGTATCATGTCTAGTTTAGCGACCACGCTTTAGAATGGAGGAAGAGACACTAAAAAAGTTTGTGAAGTAATAAAAAAACCAACAGGATGAAGACTGCAAGGTGAAAAAGAATATACACACACACACTCCAGGGGATCTTCCCAACGCAGGGACTGAAATTGAATGCAGGTCTCCCACAGTAGAGGCAGATTCTTTACCATCTGAGCCACCAGGGAAGCCCATATACACACATACACACGTGTGTGTACATATATATACACATTTTTTTGTTTTTGGCCGCACCACATGGCTTATGGAATCCTAGTTCCCCAACCAGGGATTGAAGCTGGGCCCTTGGCAGTGAAAGCTTCAAGTCCTAACCACCAGACCACCAGGGAATTCCTGTGAAAAAACATTTTAAAATGTAGGATATTTAATGCAGGATAGAGAAGGTAAGATAAAGGTCATCAAGTGTTCAAGAATTATTTATGTGCCTGCTCTGCACACAGGAAAAGACCCTGGGGAAGAGACATCATTAAAACAGAAGGTGAAAAGGTCCATCGCTGAATCACGCTGGTCACCACAGGCGATGTGGGGGAGATGTGTAAGGAAGAGTGCACCCATTCCTGGGAAGGTCAGAGAAGGATGACCGCACAGCGAGGGGCTGCTGCAACGTGAGTGCTGCGTGACCCACAGCCGCAGGAGTCTGGCTAAAAAACGAGGTGAGCTATAGCCAGAGGAGCAGAGACTCAGGGCTGAGACTCCCAAGGGTCAAGGCAGCAGGAGACACTCACAGGGAGGAAGCCTGCAGGGCACAAGGGGACCGGCGACAGCAAACACAGCTTGGTGACAGCAATGATTAAACCAGAACACAGCTTGAGCCGAGAACGAGAGGGCAGAGAATGGACAGGAGAGGCTTCCAGGTTCACAGATGACGGGGTTTGGAATCAGAAACTGGAGAGTGGGGAGCTGAAAACGACCCAGAGTCTCCAAACTTGAGAAACTACATGGATGCGACGGCACTGGGCTAAATGGGAAAGAATGGAGCAGCAGGTAGATGGGGAAGGGTGCTTGTCGGGAAAGAGAAAGTTGAGTTTCAGTTGTGGTGAATTTGACATTTTCAAACACACTTTATTGAAGATGTCTCTACAGCCTAGCTCTGGTCACTGCAAGTGGACAAACAGCTGAGGAGGGTGAAATGGGGAGAACCAAGAAAGACAGGTGCTGCGGGAACCAAGGGAGATGGATTTCAAAGGGGGTGGTCAGAGGCCCAGACACACAGAAAGATACGAATGAACTCAGTGATGACTTTAGACAGGGCACGCTAAGCAAAACAGGGAACAAGAGCAGACTGCAGAGAGTGGGGGACAGGCAGGCAGGAATGGGGTAAAAACAGTACACATAGTTTCCATTTTCTGGTGCAGGTATGTGAAGTCGAACAAGAGAAAAGGACTGTTATGCTGACTTAGATAACCCATCAGTGGAGAAAAGGATATTCCAGGACAGTAAGATCAGACTACAACTCTCCGAGGGGTTGAGGGGAGAATGTAGAGCCCCAGTCCTGTAGGAAAAGCATCAGATGAGCATGCCAGGGAACTGGGAGAGAGGCGGGGGGTGGGGGTCTGCTGAGACGGTTCCTTCAGTGCCAGGACCCTTGCTGCTACTGGACAGGACTGCCAGCTTGTGGAATCTTAGCTCCCCCACCAGGGATCGAACCTGCCACCTTGGCAGTGAGTGTGACAGTCCTGACCCCCGGACCTTCTAAACCACATGGAAGACACCTGAAACCTGTCCAGTGTGGCTCATGAGTACCCACCTTCTGGTGAGCTCTGTGATTCTGTCCCGGCTTCTCTGCTGATGAACCTGCACTTCCTCGACGCAGATCCGCCTCTCCTCCATGAGCCCTGCCACCTGCTCCCGTGAGAGCCGAGTCTGCTCCTCCAGCTGCGCCTGCAGTGCCTCCACCTGGACAGGCCAGAGGGGCGAGGCGTCCACTCCCGCTCTACTCCTGCTCGCTTCTCGCCCCTAACAGCGAGCCTCTCTCCAGAAAAACAAAAACCCCACAAACAAAAAAAACAGACGTGCAGCAGCAAAACAAACAAGAGAAAAATCTCGACTGGACTCCTCTTTACGTCTTACATGTGGTCTGAGGCCACATGAGAGCAGACTCCATCCACACCAAGCAGAGCACCCAAGTCACACCAGAAAGGCTGGACAAGCCCGTCTCCCCTCTCCGAGATGCTCACCTTCTCACCATCTCTCTCTCTGGGCTTTCAGAACTGTCTCCCTTTTGGGACTTCCCAGTTGTGTAGAGAAAGACTCATGTCTTCATTTTTAAATTTAGAAAGTGTGGCAAAACAAGTATAATGTGATTTCCTTGTCTGAGTCAGGCTGTCTTGACCCCACATGGCGACACTGGCCAAAGGTAGAAACTGTCCATTTACATCAACACGCCCTCTGATAAGGACAGGAACTTGAATGCCGTTAGATGAAAAATCAGGGTTGTAGGTGACATATGATGACCAGATGGTGAGAGGGTGACTCATTACTTTCTTAGACTTTGGAATACATGCACCAGACAAATGGATGTACCCCCAAAGGTCACCGTTTGGGGACAGACAGCTGCAGCTCTGCGTGTCCCAGGCCAGCTGCACAGGGAGTTCTGACTCTGACGACTCTGGTGGGAGGGTTCGGCCTATGAGCTGAATGAACTGCAGGTTCACACCAGCACTTCTAGAATGGTGCAGTACAGAGTAATGGTTGTAAAGATAGAGCTCTGGGAAATTAGGAACAACCTCAAATTTCCAATCCCAAGATGCCCAGAGGAAATACGTGTGCCAGGAGACACGTGGCACATGCTAGTGAGGGCACAGGACCCGCTCCAGGCCTGTGTGCGGAGCGGCGACGATCGTACCTGGAGGGCGAGGGTCTGGACGTCTCTCTGATGCAGCCCAGTGCTCACCTCCTTTTCTCTCCCTGCTGATTTCCTCCTGCTGCCTTTAGAGTCTGAAACAAAAAACAGTGGAGACCTTCACTTAGCTTTTCTTTCTGCTTTTCAAGCATCAACATTATCTTTGCAGAGAAGTTGGTTTTCTTTATATGGAAGAGAAGGAAAGGAAGAAAAAGGACAATGTACAATAACTACAATGCTCAATTGTGCAAATAGGAATCTTTTAACGGAACTCTGTTAGGATGTCACCTGGATCTTTCTGAAGAATAAACTACTAAATTTCCCTTTGGAGTTATATCTAATTTCTTTGTAAAATCTTATTTAATGAAAAAGGGTAATGAATTACAAAAACTAAATCTAAACATTTTAGTTATGATGTATAACCCAATTTTCAATGGACAAAATGATTTTATCAGCAAGCAACACTAAAACTGCACTAAACATAATTTGATGATTTAGATGAATCAAGAAGCTTATTTATTCTTTTTATTGAGGTATAGTAATTTATAATATTTGTTTCATGTGTACAACATAGCAATTCAAAAATTTTATAGATTATACTCTGTCTATACTTATTATAAAGTACTGGCTATATTCCCTGTCCTGTACAATATATCTTTGTAGCTTATTTATTTTATACATAGTAGTTTGTTCCTCTTAATCCTTTACCCTTATTCTGCCCCTTCTGTTCCTTCACTCTGCTGGTAACCACTAGTAAGTATGTTCTCCACATCTGTGAGTCTGTTTTTGTTCTATACTCACTAGTTTATTTTTTAAATTCCATATATAAGTGATATCATACAATATTTTTCTTATTTCTTAGCATTATGCCCTCTAAATCCATCCATGTTGCTGCAAATGGCAAGACTTCATTTTTTTTTAAATGCCTGAGTAGTATTCCATTCATCTGCTGATGAACACTTGGGCTGTTTCCATATCTTGACTATTATAAATAATATTGCTGTGAACACTGGGGTGCACGTTATTTCGAGTTAGAATTTTTGTTTCCTTTCTAAGAGCAGACCTCAAAAGTGCTTCTCTCCACATGCGTAGTGATGGCATTAGCTAGACTTATTGTGGTGAATATTTTGTAGTATATACAAATACCAATTTACTACTTTGCACACTTAAAACTAACATTATATGTCAATTATATCTCAATTTTAAAAAACTGAGATTTCCATTAATAAAAGAGGAAAGGATAAGGAGACTGAGGGTTAGAAAATAATTAACAGGCTGTGACTCCACATGTTATCCAAGTATATTTTATGACTTATCACCATAAGCATTTTAATTAGATATATTTTTTATTCTACTTTATTAAAACATCATAGAAAGGTTTTTAAAAAAAAGCTCAGTAAGATCTGAAACCACCAGCAGCATGATTATGAATATTTATTATCACTGTATAGTAGGAAAAACTGTTTAATTATTTGCACCATGGTTTTTAATTCTGCATCAATAAGAATTTCTAAAAATACAGTTGGTACCTGCTCTGAGAGCTGAAGACTCATTCTTTTCACGTACTTCTACAGGCTGGACAGTCTTCTGGAGAATGCTGACCTGAAGAAGCCAAAAAAAAAAAAAGTACAGAAATAGTCTTCCTATAAATACAGTATTTCATTTTTTAGCTTTAGTTCTCCAGATCAAACACCATTCATAAATTAAACTGGTCAAAACTTATACAATCATATAAGGATGCCAAGCATATGGGAGACCAGAGAAGACAAACTGGATAAAACCCACTAACAAACTGAATACACACTGACTAAAACCACTGCTGGTGATAGAAATGGAAAAATAAAATTTCAAAAAAAATAAAAATAAAAACCAAAAAAAAAAAAAAAAAGAAAGTGGTCTTTGACAAGGTCTTTTAGGAAAGTAACAGAAACACTGAAGCATGCATATATAGATATGTATAAAGATGTTCACTGAAGCACTGTTTATAGAGTGAACAAGTGGAAATCTCAATTATACACATAAATGTTTCTATATGAGTAGGAAAAAAGCTTTATCTCTAGGGTACAGAATTATGGGACACTGTCACTTTTCTATTAGATTTCTGAAATCTGTGTTTGTTTTTAACAAAGACCACGCATTACTTTTGTAATCGGTATAAATGAAGCCCTAAAAAAGAATCCAGTATTGAAACTTGCTCCCACACTAAGTCTGTTCCTGCTGCTCCCTCTAATCTCATCCAAGACACCTCCTCCTCTAAGCTTAAGGTTTCCAAATGGCAGAATGGGGTAAACAATGCTACTTTCCAAGGCTTTTGAAGAAAAAGAATAAAATCACAAACCTGTTTGTAATTGCAGAAAATGCTCTGAAAAAAGCAAACTGAGACCATGGTAGCTAATTCTCCTTTGAGCTTCTTTAGCAAGGATCAAAGTTGTCTGATTAAGGACCCAGGCTGCATTTTGTAAAAGCCTTGTCTACCTTGCTATATAAAGGAGGACTTACTTTGTTGGGAGGCTCCTTATAAAAATAGGTCACTTCTCCAGTGTCTGTTCCCACAAGAGCCAAGAGATTCTGAATCTTCTTCTTGTCTTCTAGCTCCCTGCAATTCTCATAGAGAATAAGCATACATTGTGTCCAGAGTAAGTAAATGTTTGTTTAAAGGATCTCCCTTCTGACTCATTTATTTTTAAAGCAATGATAACCTCAAGTTAAAATTAAATTGGATTAACCTCCTACACTATTGGTGGGAATGTAAACTGGTGAAGCCACTATGGAGATCATTATGGAGGTTCCTTAAAGAAACTAAAAATAGAGCTACCATATGACCCTGCAATCCCACTCCTGTGCATATATTCGGAAAAGACGAAAACTATCTAATTCAAAATGATACATGCACCCCAGTGTTCACAGAAGCACTATTTACAATAGTCAAGACATGGAAACAACCTAAGTGTTCACCAGCGGGTGAATGGATAAAGAAGATGTTCTAAACACAGAGGGCTTCCCTGATAGCTCAGTTGGTGAAGAATCCACCTGCAATGCAGGAGACCCCGGTTAGACTCTTGGGTCAGGAAGATCTGCTGGAGAAGGAATAGACTACCCACTCCAGTACTCTTGGGCTTCCCTTGTGGCTCAGCTGGCAAAGAATCTGCCTGCAATGCAGGAGACCTGGGTCTGATCCCTGAGTTGGGAAAATCCCCTGGAGAAGGGAATACTCCAGTAATATACTCCAGAATACTCCAGTATTCTGGCCTGGAGAATTCCATGGACTGTAGGCCATGGGGTCGCAGAGAGTCAGACCTGACTGAGTGACTTTCACTTCACTTTACTTCACTACACACACACAATGGGATGTTACTCAGTCATAAAAAAGAATGAAATAATGCTATTTATGGCAACATAGATCGACCTAGAGATTATTATACTAAGTGAAGTCACACAAAGACAAATATCATGGTATCACTCATACGTAGAATCTAGAAAAATGATATAAATAAACTTATTTACAAAACAGAAACAGACTAATAGATGTAGAAAATAAACTATGGTTACCAAAGGGGAAGGGGGGAGGGATCAACGGGGAGTTTGGATTAACATATGCACACCACTAGATATAAAGTAGATGGCCCTACTGTACAGGGAACTCTACTCAATATCCTGTAATAACTTACCTGGGGAAGAAAAGCTGAAAAGTAAATATATTTGTATACCTATATATATATTTATAGGTATATACACATACCTATGCATAACTGAATCACTTTGCTGTATGCCTGAAACATTGAAAATCAAAAATGTCAAGAGAGGAGAGAACATCAGCAATAAGCTCCAAAAAATTAACTAAACTAAATTAAATTAAATAGGATTTATCTAGACTTCAGCTCTAATTTTAAGAGCATCAGGCATTTAGATTCAGGAATTCAGAGAACCCAGCGGGAAATAACTTCAATCAGTTGGTTGAAGAGCGTGAAGGCAGACACCAGGGCGTACTGCTCAAATCTGCCTCTTCAGCTACATGGGAGCTGACAGTTCACAGCTGGATCTCTCTCCAGGCCTGCTCTGAGTCTAGGCGGCCTGTCTCACCAACTGTCTGCTTGAGGAGCAGCCTGCACCCGGGGCCTGGCTACTGAGGGGTGCGAAACCCAGTCCTCTCACCTCGTTTCAGGATCTGAGGACCATCCTAGAAGGGCACCCTGTGGCAGGGGCTGAGGCCTGCTGTCACTGAATCGCCACTTAGCCTCTGCACACTCAGACTCTCCAGAGTGCCCCCTGGTGGTTTACTCCTGAGCACACTCCCTGAAAACCTCCTGCAAGCAAATCTCCATTGCGGAGTTCATTTTCCAGGAAACTGACCCCAGACAGTTGATACCACAAATGGACCAAGGAAGCAAACTTTAAGAGAGATGTCAGGGACTTCCCTGCTGGTCCAGTGGTTAAGACTTCACCTTCCAATGCAAGGGGAGCAGGTTTGATCCCTGGTCAGGGAGCTAAATCCCACATACTTTGCAGCCAAAAAACTAAACATAAAGCAGAAGTAATATTGCAACATGTTATAAATTCAATAAAGACTTTATTAAAAAATCTTTTAAAAACACAATGAGATTTCAGAGCCTGGGATGTGCAGACCTGTTACAGTGTTCTTAGGAGCAAGACAGGTGAGTGGTCAACAGGGGAGAGGCTAAACAATCAAATAAAAGTAAAAGCAGGAGGAGAGCTGGGCTGCATTCTATACAAACTCACAATCTCTGCCCCATTTCCCACACCCCAGCCAGCTGTCAAGACTACTACCTAAAGAAGAAGCTGACTCTCCGAGAGGTAAGGTCTGGTGAGGCCTCAGCCAGAGCCCATGGTCACGATCACTCAGCCTTTCTTCCAAGGGCCCACGGCCATTTATTCCAGTAACTGTGCACTGTGGAGAAGGGCTGCTGGGCAGTCTGAGCTGACTTTGACACCTAGTGAAATGAAGCATTATCTAGGGCATACAGGAACCAGGTAATAAACAGAATTTTGGTTCCAGTCCAGCTCAAAGTGGGTCCACTGGATCCAAACCCAGTCAGGAGTCATTTCCCCATCTCCAAATGTATAACTGAAATGAACATAATTGGCAGTTGGCAAAATCTCCAAATTGTTTTCTTGGTTTCGGTGTTAAAGCAAGTGGAAGCCTCTGAAACTGCCTCTCTGCACCCCAGCCACGATGGTAAACAAAGACTAAAGGATGTAAGGGTGAGGGTCCCCATCAAATCCCCATTAATTCACAAGCATGATCCTGCAAAACCAGACAGGCAACAACGCAGTGCTACCAAGTAGGTACAAGTCGGTGACTGTGCCAGCTGCAGTAGCATTTTTGCTAGAGCAGAGAACCAGGTCTTAGGTACACAGCATGTGGCTATGGTTAAGCAAATGTGCTGCTCCCTTCCACAATCAACAGGCCCAGAGCAGTTCTCGTTCAGGTGACATGAACAAGAGGATATTTCTACAGGCTTTCTGAGGACCATTAGCTCTTCTGTTCAATATCAAATTTGTCCAAAGGGACCTGGATCTGTTCACTACTGAGCTATCAAATTAAATCAGATGGGACAAACAAGAAGTGCAAGTGGGTTAGAACCCTCAAGTGTACTCCAAAGGGCCGGAGGTAAACTCTACATAGCACATCAGCCAAGTTTCAGGGGTCTGATCGAGGCATGCCAGGCCACTCCCTTCAAAATGAAGGACAGATTATTGTACCTCATGCCTACCGCCACCAAAGACTCATAATGCCAGAGGAACTGCTCAGTGTCTGAAGACAACATGTCCTTTCTCTGGGACACTGCGCTGACCCATGTAACAGGTGACATGGAAGGTGACAAGGAACACTGTGCTGACGCTTGTAACAGGTGACGTGCAAAGTGACACAGGACACTGTGCTAATGTTTGTAACAGGTGACGTGGAAGGTGACACAGGACACTGTGCTGACCCGTGTAACAGGTGATGTGGAAGGTGACACGGGACACTGCCGCAACCCGTGTAACAGGTGACGTGGAAGGTGACATGGGACACTGCACCGACCCGTGTAACAGGTGACGTGGAAGGTGACACAGGACACTGTGCTAACGCTGTTACTGCGGCAACCCGTGTAACAGGTGACGTGGAAGGTGAAATGGGACACTGCGCTGACCCGGGTAGCAGGTGTCGTGGAAGGTGACCCTTCCTCGTGGCCCAGAACTGAAATGAAGTGCTGCATTAGGTCAAGGCTGAAACCATTAAGAAGATTGAGCCAGGAATCAAAAACCTCCCAACAAAGAAACACCCTGGACCTGATGGCTTCCGTGGTGAATTCCACTGAACACTTAAAGAAGGACTAACAGCAATCATCCTCAAACTTTTCCAAAAACTGAAGAGGAAGCAACAGTTACTCTTACTTTTACTTTCTATCAGCCAGCACTCCCCTGATACGAAAGCTGGACGGACACTACACGAAAACCACTACAGACCTTACAGACATCGATACAAAAATCCTCCACAGAATATTAGTAAACCTGCATTCGGCAGCATATTAAAAGGATACACCACAATTAAGTGGAATTTATTCCTCGAATACAAGCAAGGTTCAACATATGGAAGTTGATCAAAGTAATACATCACACGGACACAATGAAGGAGGAAAACACACGATCATCATCTGATACAGAAAAAGCACCTGAAAACATTCAACACCCTTTTTAGATAAAAACACTCAACAAATTTAGAAGAGCGGGAAACAATCTCTGCACAACAAAAGCCACAATTGAAAACCCATGGCTAAAGTCACACTCAATGGTGAAAAACTGCAAATTCTCTACTAAGATCAAGAACAAGACAAGGCTGCCCATTGTGCAACTTCTATTTAACTTAGTACTGAAGTCCTAGCCAGACCAAGTAGGCAAGAAAAAGGAAGAAAAGACACTCAAGTTGGAAAGCAAGAAATAAAATAATCCTTATTCACAGATGACATGATCTTATTCTCAGAAAACCCTAAGGGTGCCACAAATTTTTTTTTTTTTTAACTTTAAAAATTGTTAGAACTAGTAAAGGAATTCAGCAAAGGAGCATAACACAAATCCAACATGCATTTCTATACACTGACAATGAAGTATCGGAAAAGAATTTGATGCACAACAGCATCAAAAAGAATATTCAGGAATTAACCAAGGAAAGGAAAGACTTGTATACTGAAAACACTCCTAAAAGAAATTAAGGATGAAATAAACAAATGGAAAGATATCCTGTGTCCATGGATTGGAAAACATAATATTAAGATGTCAACTTTGCTCAGAGCAATCCTCAGATTTCATGCAAGTCCTATAAAAATTTTCTGTGTGGGATGATGAGAATGTTCTGGAGATGGACAGTGGTGTGGCTGCATGATGACACTTAACGATACTGAACTGTACACTTAAAAATGATTAAAAGAGTAAATTTTAGGTTAAGTATATTTTACCAGAATTAAAAAGAACTGCGCTGTAGTGGGTGTTCCGGCACACTGTTCAGATGCCCATCACCCAGGGGCTCAGTCCTTCTCCAGCAACTGCCCTGGGCTGAAGGGGGCCGCCTCCCCAAGTTTATATCCCTCCCTGGTGGGAGCTGCGTCCAATGACAGATCACTCCCTGTGGGGCTGACCAAGATCTCTGTCCCTTGGTGGACTCTGGTGGTGGTGGTTTAGTCACTAAGTTGTGTCAACTCTTGCAAACCCATGGACTGTAGCCCACCAGGCTCCACTGTTCATGGCATTTCCAAGGCAAGAATATTGGAGTGGGTTGCCATTTTCTTCTCCAGGGGATCTTCCCAACCCGGGGATCGAAACTGTGTCTCCTGCACTAGGTGGATGCTTTACCACTGAACCACCAGGAAGTCCTTGATGGACTCTATCGTAATTCAAATTCTCCCTCAACCCAAATCTGCTCAGAGCTGCTCCCCTTAAGAGTCTCCCTACTGACCATCGCCCAGGCAAACCCCTATCTCAGAGCCTGCTCCCTGGGAACGCAGCTAAGAGGACCACGGAAGAAATGTATCTCGTTCCATGCGGTTTAGAAACATGCCCCTGGCGTCTCCTTCCTCCCGTTAGTACCTGATTCTTAGGCGGTCGTTTTCTGAGTAGAGGCGTAGGACGTGCTCTCGCTCCTGGAAGAGGCAGACCTGCATGTCACTCAGAGCTTTCTGCAGCTCAGCAATCTCTTCCTCCCTCTGCTGCAAATCCCATTCCAGTTTATGCTGGTGGGGAAAAAAAAAGGCAGCTGACAAGATATTGGGCTTCAGAGGAGTAGCTCTTATTGCATGCAGTGGCGTCAGTTCACGTAGAAATATTACAAAGTGGACAGTTTCAGCAATGCAGGCTCCAAATTACAACAGGCTGCGTACAGATGAGTTTAAACCCACAAGGTGAATGACCTCAGAGCTCTCACATCACCTCCTCTTACGGACGACAGAACCCAGGACACCACATGATCCACCTGTTCTAGCCACTCCTTTAATCTGGCTACAACGTGCAGCTTGCAGGATCTCGGTTCCCAGACCAGGGATCGAACCAGTGCCCCCTGAGGTGGAAGCTCGAAGTTCTAACCACTGGAACACCAGGGAATTCCAAGTCACACTTTAATGCTTTTTATGTAATATGCATTATAAAACTCTGGAAAGCAAAGATGAAAGGTGTGACTCCTGCTTACAGAGCAGGAGGAACTGTGTGGGGAGACAGACATGCCAATAATTAAACTGAGAGGACTGAATGCAGCACACATGGGGGAGGGGTGAGCTGGCCCAGGAAGAATCCCTGACAGCTGCTGGGGGGTCAGAGGCCACCAGAGAGCTGAAGCCTGAGAGGAAGGCAGAGATGGAGGAAGGCAGTGCTCTCGGGGAAGAGCTGGAAATGCAAGGACCTCAGTATCTCTGATGGCTCAGACAGTAAAGAACCTGCCTGCAATACAGGAGACCCGGGTTTGAGCTCTAGGTTGGGAAAATCCCCTGGAGAAGGGAACAGCTACCTACTCCAGTATTCTTAAAAACAGGCTTCCCTGGTCGCTCACATGGTAAAGAATCTGCCTCCAATGCGAGAGATCTAGGTTTGATCCCTGGGTCAGGAAGATCCCCTGGAGAAGGGAATGGCAACCCACCCCAGTATTCTTGCCTGGAGAATCTCATGGACAGAGAAGCCTGGTGGGCTACAGTGCATGGAGTCGCAAAGTCAGACACGACTGAGGGACTAACATACAGCATCACTGGAGCGGAAAGTGAGAGGTCGGTGGAGCAGTGTGACCCTAGGCGCTGGATCCTAGGAGCTGTTCAGGATGAATAGGAGTTTGAGAGTGTGGCATGAGAGTCTGAGATGAAACAGGAGTTTGGACAGTGTGGTTGCAACCATGATGAGGTGGCTGGAAGGGACTGAGCAATGTCTGGGAGGCAGGATCAGCAGGTCTCAGCAAGTGACCGGAGGGAGGCTGGGCAGAACCACAGGCACTGACGCCATCATGAAGAAGAAAGAAGCATTAAGAGACAGGAGTGGAGAGAGGGGATGGCAGGGGTCTACGCGTACGCATAGGTAGGGGGGAAGGGGGTTCCTGACTTCAGATATGGACACAGCACCATGGAGCTCAGCAGGAGGAGGAGTCAGCCCTAGTTACCTGGGGTGTCATCGTCCCGTTGAAAGAGGAAACAGACAGAACAGGCTCCATCTTGAAAGCAGGACTGCCTCTTGGGCCGGACTGTGGACTTTGAGCTATACAACCAGTATCTATGGAAACGACATACCAACTGGAAAACCAGACCCCTTAGATGGAAGAGCCCCAGGGCTTCTACGGCTAGTACCTAGACTCTCCCCGGCCTACAAAAATACCCTAATTATCTGTGTAACTGAATAAAATCATAAATTCTATTATGCTTATTGGGGTATGACCACAGGCCTATTGATAATTGTCCACTGTTAACTACCTAGGCTTAAGGCATACGAATCATGGGTTAACTTTGATTATATCTTTCTTTTCCTTTGTTCAGACTAGTTTCAGAGAACTTAGGGAGAGGGGTTTGGGTACGTACACTTAGGGTATATAAGGTTTTCACAAAAACTGGTCAGGGTCCTTGGGTAAGAGGAGACTCTGCCTTGGGCCCACCACTGTAATAAACTGCACTCCACTATCTGCATTGTCCTTCTGAGAGTTTGTTTCCCAGAAGGCTTGGCTACAACACCATAGGCAGGAGGACAACGCGTGGACAAAATGAGATTACTTACGGTAGAATCACAAAGAACTTTGACATCTAAGGCTAAGGAAGGAGAGGCCATTCTCACCTTCTGAGTGGCCCATACTCGTCTGTGGAGTTTCCCTCTACCTCTTGAGTCTCATTTTGTCTCTCACTGAGTTTTTCTGCAATGAGACATCAAGAACCTGATTTACTAAGCTCTGAGACCAGAGACCAAAACCCCCTCCAGGTGGGAGAAGTTAGCAGTTAATGTATTGTATGCTAACAGTATGCTGCCAACAAGTACATAGACCCCAGACAGGTTGGAACTAGCAGGGGGATGATGCTGACTCCTGATGACCTCACCACCAGCCAATCAAATGAATGTCCATGAGCTGGTCACACCTTCTCTGAACCATTATGATATAACTTCTCACTACCTTCCCCAAAGGGACAAAGTTTTGAGGGTTGTAACTTACGTCTTTTCTACTTCACTGTTCCCCCCGCCCCACCTACCAAAAAAAAAAGAATTAGGAAAGAAAGTTGTTAATCAAGACTGAGAACTAGTCAGAGAGGCAAGCCAGACACTGGGAAAGAAAAATGACTCTGGAATCAAGACAGAAGCAGACCTCTCAGAGGAGAGGTCAATAGGGAACATACCGCAGAGGTCACAGAGAGGTCACTGAGGCAACATATCCTGGAGCCATGGGAGGAGCAGCTGAGGACTGGACCCAGCTGCAGTCAAGAAGTCGCCGAGCAGGTGACCAAGTCAAACTATTCTGGAAGGCTGACTGGGAAAGAAAGCCATCCCTGCCCTGAGAGAAGAGTTAGGGAAGCTTGGCTAGAGGCGGGGCCTTTCTCCTTCATTGGGAAAGACTTGAGTCTACCTATATACTGAGGAGGAAAAGCCAATGTGAAGAAGAGGTTAAAGACAGAAGACAAAGGGCAGTTCCCTGGTGGCCTAGCGGTTAGGATTTGGGGCTTTCACAGGCATGGCCCGGGTTTAACGCCTGGTTAGAAAATGGAGATCCTGCAAGCTGTGCGGCATGGCCAAAAAATAAACAGAAACTGCTGGATCTGTTCAGCCTCACTATGCTCCCTGGAGCAGTGAGGAGGAGGGGACGGATACGGGTGCAGGTGACTGAGCGTGGTCGGGCGGAAAGTGAGGCTGCCAGAGGAGAGGGGCCTGTGGGCCAAAGGAGAGCAGGGAAGGCAGGGCCTGGGCCTGGAGGCGGGGCCGGGACCGGGAGTCTACCACCAAAGGGTAAAACTTCCATGTGGTGTCTGAGGATACCATGATTTATCTCCTGTGAATTCATCTTGCAATGACCTTTCTAGGCAGCGGTTCTCAGCTGGAGGGTGGGGGGGGGGGGGGGTGGGGTTTGCCTAAGCCCCCAGGAGAACTCTGGTGATGTCTGGGAGCATTGCTGACTGTCACCACTTGGGGGTGGGGGTGGGGACTACTGGTATCCGGCGAGCAGAGGCCAGGGATGCTGCACACGTCCTTTGTGCACCAGACCGTCTGTAGGACAAAGAACTGGCCAGCCCTCACCGTGGATAGGGCCATGGTCCAGAGGCCCTGATCCAGGACCAAGGTGGGGGACAGGGGTAAGCCACAGGGCGAGCTGCTGCCAGCAAGGGGCACAGACCAGCAGGGCCACATGCGGCAGTGCAGCGACTCCTAGAGTGAAGCCAAGGGGGTGCCGTTTAGAGAGGGACAGGGCGGCCAGAAGCTGACACACAGCACTTAGTAAACGGAGAAGTCAGGGAGTTGTGGAGGCGACACTGGAGCAAAGTCAGGCGTGAGAGGGAGAAAGAACCAGAGGCACAAGAAGGCGGAGAGGAAAAGACACAGCAGTCTGGGGCATCGTGGTCCAGCGAGGCCCTCGGGAGGAGGGCAGCTCGGCAAGGTGGGAGGGACCTACAGAGAACACGGACGCGTGTGCTCGGACGCCAGCTGGCACTCGCGGGTGTCCCCAGCACTGGACGGGCTTGCTCAGACTCCAGGACGGCCGCACCGGGTCCTCCTTACCTGCCCCTCGCACGCTTCCCTGTACAGCTCCAGCTTCTTCAGCAAGTCCTCGTTCTCTGCCTCACACTCAGACATCTTCTTCTGATAATACTCCAGAAGCTCCTGAGACGGGCAGAGGACAGCCAAGCGATCCTCCACCGAAGGCAGGGGAGTCGACTGTACAGAATCGGAGAAGGACACACCCTTCCACCTGGTGGGGCTGCTAAAGCTGCTGGCAGCCTCATGCTTGTGGACAGCTGCAGGCCTGTGTGAGACGGAGAAGGACACATTCATAAAACTGTCTGAACGTCTATGAGATGTTACAATTCCTCAAATTAAAAATAAAGCTTATGTTCTTAAAGTGCTCATAATGAAGGTGCTCACAAACCTGAGAGTTTAATGTTACGGGTTTGTGAATAATCAATCTTATGAACTGCTCTCCAGGTATTAAAGGCTTAAAGCTGGATTCAAAATACAAGTTAGACAATAAAAAGAGTTCATTTAAAAGAAAAAAAGGAATATCAACTAAGTAAGGCCAGAGAGTGACAGTCAGAAAATTTGATACTATTAAGAATACAGTAACGGGAACACTTATATGCTGTTGGTGGAGTGTAATTCGATTAACCTACAGAAAGTAAATTGGTTAAATCTAGTAAATTGCAATTCTCTTGTCTACACATACATATAATGTGACATACACAAAAATGTTCATAGAAACCTTATTTGTGATAACAAAAACAGTAAACTTTCCAAATTTTTGTTCAACAGGATAACGGATAAACTGTGGTGTATTCAGACAATGGAATATTTTCAAAGTTACAGAAAACATGAATTAGAGATACCTGTATGACTGAACCATCTGAACAATATTAAATGGGAAAATGCACGCAGATGCATATACAGAAGATATTACTATTCATTTATAATCAGAACTTGAAAAATGAAAGTTTACTTTAAGGGACAGACAAATAAGTGGATCAAGATTCAGGATTAGAAAACAGAGCCTTGGGACTTCCCTGGTGATCTTGTGGCTGAAAGTCCAAGCTCCACATCAGGGGGCATGAGTTTGATCCCTGGTCAGGGAACTAGATCCCACACACAGCAACTACAGTTTGCATGTCACAACTAAGACCCAGTGCACCCAAATAAATAAATATTTTTTAAAAACTAAAAAAAATAAAGCCTCATCAATAATCACACAACCAATCAGAGCCCAACATCTAGCATCAGAGACTTGAATTACACAGACCAAAACCAGCCAAGTGCAAAGGCTAGATTAGAGGGTTTTTTTGGTTTGTTTGCTTTTAGCAAACGAGACAATGAAAGTTATAGAAAACAAATGATGCAGAAGCAGAGAAATTCTCATGTGAGAATTAATTCACTTTAGCTAACTGCCTGCAGTTTACAACAACAAAATAGACCACAGAGCAGAGAAACTTTATACCAGAGTTTAAACAAGCCCAGAGTTGTAGTTAATGAAGGTTATGGGCAGCACTTTTAATAGATGAGCATGACGAAAAAAATACTACTTTATAAATCATTAAAAGCTCGTGACAGAAATACTACTGAGTTTCGTATTTTAAAAAGGTGTTGCCTTCTGATACCTCTGGCAAATAGGTTAATGGATAACCTAACTAAAAGGTATTTCTGAAGTTCTACAAACAGGAGTGTGTTGATGACGAGGAGGGCGATGAAGAGGAGGTGTCATGCAGGCTGACCGAGAGCCAGAGTCCAGTCTCCTGGTTTTGTCTGTTGGTTGTTTCCCCTATAATCGAGGCTCACTCAAACTGCCTGGATTCTGGTATTAACATTTACTATGTCCTAGTTTTTAATCTAAATTCCACATAACAAGAATAGAGAAGTGAGGGCTAACATAGTTCAAATCCAGAGTTGGGAAGTTCTCTTCCAAAACCCTTCTAGTTCCTAAGCCAGTGGGCACTCGGGTGCCAGAAGTCTAGGCTCTTTATTTCAACAACTCAAAAATAAGCAAATGTCTTACTTTCTGCAGACAGGGGACTGCGTCGGGGTAAAGTTCATGCTGTCCTTTCACACCTGTCGAATACACAAAAGATCCAGAACGAGGGGTCAGGAACAGGAAAAACAGGACAGGATGCGCAGACCGGTCCACCCAGCATCATCAGAATGTGCCGTTTTAGAATGCAGTATTATTTGGGCAGCTCCAGATCACGGGATTTTATTCAGACATTCTTTTTTTTTTCAGACATTCTTCCTCATCATTGTTTTTAAATACAATCAGACTGACATTTAACATTTCAATGGCAAGCACACAAAAGAAAAGCCCTCGTATGAAAGTTTTCTGCAATGAATTTACACGCAAAAACAAATTGACAATTCTTTCCGTGAAATAATAGCAGAGGGAGATACAGAAAACTTTCGAATAACCAAGAGAAATTAAGTGGGAATTCAGGCCGAGGACTCAACATGCTAAATTTAAGTTAAATACAAAGGCACTGATGTTAACTGTATTTGGTGTGCTGCATCTATTGTTTTATCTTTAAAAAGCTCGTGCACAATTTCCATTTCAATTGATAATACAGATCACATTTCTTACTTTAATTGGATAATTACAATATTGGGATGGTTTCTGCCATACATCAACATGAATCGGCATAGGTCTACATGTGTCCCCCCAATCCTGAACCCCCCTCTCACCTCCCTCCCTACCCCGTCCCTCTAGGTTGTCCCAGAGCACTGGCTTTGGGTGCCCTGCTTCACACATGGAACTCACACAGGTCATCTATTTTACATATGGCAATATATATGTCTCAACTATTCTCTCAAATCATCCCATCCTCCCCTTCTCCCACGGAGCCCAAAAGTCTGTTCTTTATGTCTGTGGCTCCTTTGCTGTCCTGCATGTAGGACTGTCGGTACCATCTTTCTACACAGATCAATCTTGTCACAGGAATTTTCAGGAAGATAAACTTCACTGTCAAAGAGGGAATACCATGTTATGTGAAGGAGAGAGGGGAGGAGGGAAGATGCGGAGATGGGGCATGGGAGGGGTTCTTCGTAAACCTGGCTTTGGGGAAAGCTTTCTCGTCAAGCCTGCTGTCACTTCACTGTGACTGTGAGCAGGCGAGAGGTGACCTAACAGTCTATCCCAGTGCTCTTCTGCTTGGTAAATGTCTGCCTACAATCTTCAGTCCCTGGGGAGCAATTCTGTGACAAGGAGTGAAAGCACGCACCACTTTGGTTAATTCCAGGTGCCATTTTCCTGCTCACAACCCCGTGTTCTCCCCGCTCCTCCCCCCACCTCCTTGAGCTTTCCTGCACTTGGCCTCCAGGACACCATATGCTCCTCATTTCCCTCCCTCCTCACTGGCCACTGATCTTCAGTCACTTCTAGTTCTCAGCTCATCCTTACTGCCTTGGTGACCTCATGCAGCCTTGTGGCTTTAAATACCAGGAACACACCAGCAGTTCTCAAATGCAGCCTCCAGTCCTGAGCGCCCTCAAAAGACTCATGCACTTCTGCCTGAGCAGGTCTACTCAAGCTTAACACGCCCCACACTGAGCCCCCCAACACAGACCTCCCACCACCAAACCTGCCCTCTCAGGAGGTATGATCCACATTCCAAACAATTCATTCATTTCAACATACAGCTCAATGAGCTTAGTAGAGTCACAGACACGTGCAACCATCACCATCAGCAGCTTTAGAACATCTTCAGCACTTCAAGAAGAAACCCAGGTAACCTCCAGCTCTCCCCTACATTCCACTCCACTGCAGCCCTAAGCAAGCACCAATCTACTTCCGCTCCACAGAGGTTCCTGTTCTGGACTTGCATGCCCGTGGAATCATATGGTATGTAGTCTTTCTGACTGACTTCTTTTATTTCACCTGATGTTTTTAAGGCTCTTCTATGTTGCAGCACTCCATTCCTGTCTATGTATCTGGATGGCATCTGAAATGCCACTGTCCTCAAATCAGTGAAGAGTAAGTGGAACTTTCTAAGAACTTCTAACAACCTGCAACCTCTCACCTCCCTCTCTTCCTTCCTCCTTCCTGATCTAGTGTACACCTACAAAAAGTTGTCTACACTTATGTCTCATTTAGCTTTATAACCTCACTTCTGCTACTACATCTGCACTGAAGTTGCCCTTCTTCATCAGCAGACATCCACATTCATAAGTCCAACTGTTCTTTTGCTTCCATCCTTCTCCATTCAACAAGTGCTTTGATTGCGTGCCTGACAACGTTAACCTCTTTTAAAATATTGTTTTGTGGTTGAGAGCACAGGCTCTGAAATCAAGCAGACTTGGGTTTGAGCCAAAGTTCTGTCCCCAGTTAGCTGTGTGGCCTTGAGGAAGTTTTTACTTAACCTCTTTAAACTTCAGTTACTCATTAGAAAATGGGGATAATGATAGCATATATGTCACAGGCTGGTGTAAGGATTAAATGAATAAAAGAGCAGAGCACATGTCCAGCACATTTAAGCACTCAATAAATGCAGACAATTACTATTTTCACTGAAAATTTTATTCCCTTGGTTCAAAAGGTTTTGTGTTCAACTCTCTTTACTACTTCCTCTCTCCATTTCTTTGGGAACATTATTCCCACTTCTTTTTGATGATTACCTGTATCATCTAAAACACGACCTGGAAAAGAATAACTTACAATGACTTCTAGAGTGAATAAATGAGATCTTTCAATCTCCTGACTTGAATTTCCAATTATGTAACATATTTTCATCTATATGTGTCCCATTGGAGCTTGAAATGTTTAACTTAAAAAAAGAAAAAATCAGAATGAAACAGCTCACTCCTGGGTCATGAACCCAGAAGTGTGGTCATAACTGACCAATGAAACTCCTTAATATTAAAAAAAAAAAAAAATCATTCAAGCCACGTATTTTTTAACATCTTAAAGCTAATGCCTCCCAAACCAAATACATCATCTTTGTCACCCAAACATGCTCCTTCTGACTTTACTATTTCAGTTACCAATTCAACATCTTTCAAGTAACCTGGATTTGAAAGTTTAATCATTTCACTACTCCTTCTCTTGACCCTCTTCTGACAACGACAGGTGTTATTTAGGGATCCTCCATGTCTTCTTACCTAACCTACTACAATGACTTAACTGTTCAACCCCTCACCCGACTAAGTTAAGATTCATCGGTGTTTCTCATAGTCTAATGCTCTAAATCAAACTCTGCCTAAGCCTCACGGCTTTTAAATGTACGGCCCAAACCTACCTCTCCTGCCTTGTTTTCCTCCACTCCCCTAGTGTACTCCGGCGTCCATGTCTTTGTTCAGGAGCTTCCCTTCAGCTGGTCCATAGTTCCCTCCACTCATAATCTCACTCAATGAAATCCAATCTGCACACGATAAACTCAAGTGCCACCTCCTCCATCTCTTCCCTGAGTCACTCCATCCAAAACGAACTAGCTGCAGAGGAAGCGCATTTGTCATTCTCTAAAAGGGGACGGAATAGAGTTCTCTGGGGCTCCCACCTCTCCCACGACCGTGTGTTCTACCTGCAGATGGGAGCATCGTCCTGTCTCCTGAAAGAACTTGGCCCTTCCCTTGTTTATAACACAAATTACAGTGTTTCAGCCAGCTTCTACCCATTCCTATGATATCTTTATAAGGTTTACATTTTCCATAGCTTGTCTACTTACAACTAAAATCTGTTTGGCACTTGGACATTTATTACTTTAAACCCACAACTCTGTGAAGGATCTCATCTCTCAACTTCACAAATGAGGAACGTGAGGCTGAGCCCGGCGGGGACGATGAGGGAACCCCAGGAGCTTACATTCCGTACTCCTTTCTCCATTTCGTCCTGTTTTGATCCCCCGGAGACCAGAGCCCCCATCCTCCCGTGCCGCCTATCCTCCCCGTAAAGATGCTAACTGTCCGTTACGGCCCGGGCCTCCCGACGAGCCCTCTCAGGCTCCCACCCCTTCCCTCCGCACTGCTCACACAGTTAGTACCCCCGCCCCGGGCACAGTCCCTCTTTTCTTTCCCAGACCCCTTCTCTGACCTCCCACTCCTGGAACCCGGAACTCTACTCACCCTGCCTGGAGCTGCAGACGCCAAGAGCCCAACAGAAAAACACTCAAACCGAGGGGCGGCGCGGCGGGCGCAAGCCCGGCCAATCGCCCACTGGCTTACACAGCCTCTGGATTGCGCACCATTAGGAAAGCTGTTCATACAAAGGCCCGCCCCTTCCCGCCCTCCCTCGCGCTCCTTGCCCCGCAGAGGTTACTGGGAAATATAGTTTCACCTCTGCACACAGCACTCCTGGTGAAGGAGGTACCGGGTTGTGGTGTTTGGGGTCAGTCGTGCTAGACCTGGCGCAGTTTAGGTCTCCCAGTTTAGGCTTGTTTTCATGAATGCAGTAAATAATCACAGGATTATTATGAGTTGTGATATACGAATTTATCTCTAAGGAGGTGAAGAGTCTAAGATATTATAGTTTCTCCTTCAATGATCTGGTGGCCTAGAGCCAAGACAGGACTTGCTGGATCAGTTTGTACAGTCAGAAGAATATGTATATGAAAGGGCTTTTTATCAGGTAGCAGGCACTACCTCCTTTTCCTAAGAGGTGTGAGAAACTTCCTTAAATCATATAGTTTGTTCAAAAGCCAATTGTGGTTTCATCTTTGCAGAAGAGCAAGAAGTAGGGGGAAAGGCACTTTAGTCTCAGGGCTACAGCTTTGGGGATGGGCTGGGACGGGGGACCCTTTACTGCAGTGCTTGCACCTTGATAAATGACTCCTCCAGCAACAGAATATAAAGAAACTATAAGGGAATAAAAATAACTGTGCATGCGGGGTTGTGGAAAATCATGAACAGTTAGAAACAAAAAGGCCAAAACCCAACTGCTGCTTGCACACAGAACCATTAATGTGGCAGACAGACCACATAAGCCACCCCTTTGGCCCAGAGGCAAGCCAGGGCACCCGTTAACTTGTTTTCACTCCCTCCTGCTGCAGAATGAGTCCCAATAAAGCCTTGCCTGAATTTCTTGCTGCTGCTGCTGCTAAGTCACTTCAGTCGTGTCCAACTCTGTGCGACCCCACAGAGGGCAGCCCACCCGGCTCCCCCGTTCCCAGGGATTCTCCAGGCAAGAACACCAGAGTGGGTTGCCATTTCCTTCTCCAGTGCATGAAAGTGAAAAGTGAAAGTGAAGTCGCTCAGTTGTGTCCAACTCTTAGTGACCCCATGGACTACAGCCCACCAGGCTCCTCCGTCCATGGGATTTTCCAGGCAAGAGTATTGGAGTGGGGTGTCATTGCCTTCTCCGCCTGAATTTCTTACCTGGCCTCAATTTATATTGATTAGAGTCCAAGGACCCTGGTTGGTAACACTACTGCTAAGGAAAAGCTGGGACTCTTCACTGGTCTGACACATAAGCATGTCTAAAAGGAATTTGCCATCTTCTAGATCTGCTTTTCCACCTCTTTTTTGATTTTCTGTTAGTTACAGTTAAGATTTTCCAGACATCTTAGCTCAGTATTTTTATCTCTCTTTTGGCACCTGGGGCTTCCCAGGTAGCTCAGCTGGTAAAGAATCCACCTGCAATGCAGGAGACCCCAGTTCCATTTCTGGGTGGGGAAGATCTGCTGAAGGGATAGGCTACCCATTCCAGTATTCTTGGGCTTCCCTTGTGGCTCAGCTGGTAAAGAATCTGCCTGCTAATGTGGGAGACCTGTGTTCCATCCCTGGGTTAGGAAGATCCCCTGGAGAAAGGAATACTCCAGTAACATACTCCAGAATACTCCAGAAGGGAAAGGCTACCCATTCCAGTATTCTAGTCTGGAGAATTCCATGGACTGTATAGGCCATGGGGTCACAAAGTTGGACACGACTGAGCGACTTTCACTTTGGCACCCGCATTAAAAAAAAAAAAAAAATCATGGTGATCTTGTCATACTACTGGCTTTCAAATTTATATCTTACTATTTATTTCCATTCCATGTTGCATTATCTTTAGCTTGGACTATTTCCATAGATTTCTAACTGGCATTTTTGCCTAAAGATTTTCCCCCCACCTTTTACAATCTGTTCTATAAAAGGTTTTTTTTTTTTTAAGCATACTCTCGACAGGTCATACTGTTACCTACATGAGTTCCTGGACCCTTTAGTCAATAGAAATTGAAAAGTGTCCAGAAGAGAAATTTCAGCAAGGCTTTATTGGGGCTCACTCTCAAAGCCACCCCTGCCCACCCACCCAGCGGGTCCTTTAAATAGAGTGAGGGTAGGGGTGGTTGGGCCAGAGGGGTGGCTTGGGTGGTCGCCCAACTCCTTGGTGGTGCTGTGTCCAGGGATCATGGCAGTTGGGTTTTGGTCTTTATCTTATTCATAATTTGCCCCATCTGCTGCATGCACCAGTAATTTTTAGTCTCTTGTGGTTTCTTCCTCTTCTGTTGCCCAGGAGACTTGTCCAGGTGCCAACACTGCAGAAAAGGGACCCAGGGCCCAGACTGTCTCAGTACTCCTGCTCCTAACTTCTGGTGACTCCCCAGAGTAGAGGATGAAATCCATATAGTAACAGGGCATTTAAACTTTGCCATAATCTGACCCCACCTATCTCTATTACAATAAATAACCATTTTTTCCCTAAATGCAGCATGCACTTTGCAGCTTTGGCTCACACTTAAAAAAAAAAAATCTGAATTCACCCTTTCCATGAACCCTCACCCATAAAATTCTTACCAAGGCCAATGCAAATATCATCTCCTTAATTGGAAGTAACTCCTACCCTTTGATATTGAGGTAGCAAGTTGTCATTATATATAACACAGCTTCTATTCAGATGTCATCAGCCTTGAGCCCTTCTCTGGTCACCCTATCCCCACTTAACACCCTTTCACACTCTCCCTTCACTACTTTTTAAGGCTTATGGCCACTGAGAATAGTGTATTTATTTGCTAGTACTCATGATTTTGTTTCCCTCCACCGTCAGAATGTAAGTGCTCTGTGAGGGGGCATACTTTGCTTTGTTGTTCATTGTCCATAGATTGAGCATTTAGAAGATCGCCCCAAGCAGATGCTCAGTAACTTGCTGAATGCATGAACCCACGTGTAACATTTCTCTCCCCGCCCCCGCGCGTGGCCCCTACAGTTAAACAGTGCTCTGCTTCTTACATTCTAGCTATAGGTCAATGCGTTACCATCCATTCAAATGCCCCAGGGTCATTCTCAATCCATCCCTCTCTCGCAAACTCCACATCAGATTGTGCGTAGTGAGGGAGGAGGAGTTAAGGATTATTTCTAGATTTCTGGCTCAGGTCAAATGAGTAGATGAATGAAGTCATCCATGGAAACTGGAAATACTGAAAAAAAAAAACCCAGTGGGGAACTACGAGTTCATGGTTTACCAGAGTGGAGTTGTCTGGTAGGTAGATAGATATATTGACTTGTAGCCTAGGAGAGGAATCCAGGCTGGAAGTACAGATTTGAGAGTCATAACTGGTAATTTAGTTCGTGGGGAAAGTTGAGATTGCTCGAGGAGCATGAGAACAAGCCCTGGGAAGTCAGTCTTCCTTCCAATAGAAACAAGAATTGTCCTTTCACGGTTTCTTCTTTAGTCCTTCCTGCGTCACTCTCCACAACTTGCAGGAAGTGGAGATGGACTCTTGCATAGAATGTTTGAAAAGCAGGGCCGGAACAGCTGGCGTAGCTGTTACAGAAAACTGAGAAAGGCTTACGGCGCATGGCTGCCAGAGAGCGATTGCTGTTGAGAAGCTGTGGGGGTTGTCAATGGTTGGAAAA
The DNA here is from genome assembly GCF_029378745.1 of Bos indicus. Classification (NCBI taxonomy): domain Eukaryota; kingdom Metazoa; phylum Chordata; class Mammalia; order Artiodactyla; family Bovidae; genus Bos; species Bos indicus. The sequence goes on along the minus strand of NC_091764.1, from coordinate 107,823,418 downwards.
GCAAAGTCAACAGCCATTGTTTCTCTGTGGACGAAAATCAATTCCTGGATGGTGGCGAGGGCCGGCCGGTGAGAGATGTGCTGGGATTGCTGAACCTGAAACTGTTGCCATGGAGATGGGGCGGATTAAAAGTGGCCGAGTGGGATGAGAAAGGGACAGTAACAATGAAAGGACCAAAAAAAAAAAACAGACGCTGGAAAGCGTAGTTATTTAGAAACAGGCGGACACGGAAGTTGAAACAGGCAGCCAGGCGAAGATAGGCAGCTTGTGTTCCGGTCCGTACGTACACAAAGAAGGGCCCAGCTCAGCTTGCCGGAAGCAGAACCTCTGCCCCCGGCTCATTACGCGTCCTCCGCGCCGGAAGAGCGCCCCGTGAGGCCAGCCGCTCCCCTACCGCCCAGTAGGAGGGGCCGCGGGGCTCTGCCGCCGGGAGTCGTGGACAGCGCGGAACTTCGACACACAGGGAACTCAGAAGCGATCCGAGCTACCGGGAGAGGGAAGGGGAAGGAAGGTCACTCAGGAGAGCGTCGTTGCGGAGGAATCTTGTTTTCTGGCGGCGGAGGGATTTGGCCGCACGCTGACTTCCGGCGAGCGTCGACCGGGGAGAGGGGAAAAAATCCTGAAGAAAACAATAACAAACGCCAGAGGAAGCGGGGTCGGTCTGCGAGTGTGGAGCGGGTCTCTCCCGAGAAGATGAGCTTCGGCCCCTGTCAGGGGACGTGAGCGCAACCGGCAGGGCCCCAGCCCAGCTCTTCTCCCCCGCCCCGCGGACCCCGGTACCGCCATGGCGGGCGTGGGGCCGGGGGGCTACGCGGCGGAGTTCGTGCCGCCCCCGGAGTGCCCGGTGTTTGAGCCCAGCTGGGAGGAGTTCACAGATCCGCTCAGCTTCATTGGCCGCATCCGGCCCATGGCGGAGAAAACCGGCATCTGCAAAATCCGACCTCCCAAGGTACCGGAGTCCCGACCGCCTCAGCGCGGCCTTCCGGTCCGCTGTGCTTTCATGTTCGCTCGCCCTGGTCTCTCGACACCTGGACGCTGTTTCTCTGTTTCCGTTTTGGTTTCTTTGGGGTTTTTAATGTCGGCTGGTCCGAAGGCGAGAGAGGGATGTCCCCGGGGCCCCTCCGCCCAGAACTTGGGAACTGATACTCGCCTTCCCGTCTTGGCTTGTGGGCAAGGGTAACAAAGGCTTTCGGCCTTTCGTTGGCCTGTAAGGTGATGGAAGTGTTGTGACGCGACAGCCCGACCCGCGGGGGTGTGTGTGTGTATTGTACACTCGTTTCTGTACGATGGGAAAAGCTGTGGTTCCGACGGCTGCTGCTTTCTCCCAGCCCTGTTGACGCTTAATTGATTAAATGTTCGCCGGCCTCATCTTAGGCTAAGGTTTCTTTCCTAAGTGGTAATCTGAGCTCTTAAGCTCTTGGGGTGGTGTCACCAAACAAGAACCCCAGACTGATTACTGCTGCAATGAAAAAAGTCTTCCCCGGGGAAGAGAAGGCGCAGCGTTTATTGTAAAAATTCGGAGGTTTAGGAAGAATTGGTCCATAACGGAGGTGGAAGAAAACGTTGAAATCTTAAAAGATATAGAGTCGCAACTGTTGGCAGATAGCTGGGTTTTGCCCATAGGTTGGTTACGGTCCTCAGTCCTTCCGGTGAGGAAAGCTGATACTGTGCCTTGTTTTGTGGGGCTCAGTGCCCCAAGAGGTTGAGGATTTGGTCAAGGTCAGAAGGTTTTTTTTTTTTTTCCCTCTGCCCGTTAGGTCCAGTGCTTTCCAACTGGTGTTTCTGGTCCACTTGCCTCAGGGGCACCCGAATGTTTGTTAAAATGCAGATCTCTAGGCCCCATTCCCAGTCTAGAACCACTTTCTGGATATGGAAGTTCTAGAATTTGCATTTCTAGCAAGTACTCTCAGTGCTCCTGAATGTCTATGCCCGAGTGCTGCTTAAAGTGATACCTTGCTTTTAGTTTTGTCTCCTAGTAATTAAAATTTTGCCCTTTTGCATGTTGTATTTTAAAAAGCTTCGGCTTTTTCTGCCACAGAAGCATACAGCGCAGTGAATAAAAAGAGGTTAGCTGAGAGGGAGGAGGAGGAGCAGCTAACATAGCACTTACAGATTTTTTTTGTTTAATAGCCTTTGAAGCCCTCCTAAGGTCTCATTTTACAGATGAGGCGAGTCTGGATAAGTTAAATAACTTATCAGATGTGTGATCTTGGGCAAAGTAAATTTTTCTATCTGGATCACTCAGTTTGATTCTAAAACCCAGACAAGCTACTTCTCTTGTGCTCAGTTTGGTTAAGATTGACCATCACTCGCAAGCAAAGGATTAACAAATAACTGCTGTGATGAATGATGGTATGTGTATTGCCATCCTCCCAGAACTTCACTTTTATGAAAAATTTATTTTCACTTAATCCTTTGTTTTTCTTGATTACCTCAAACCCTTAAGCACTGAAGCTTTTCTTGAACCATATGTTCATTTACTCTGTTGTCTTAATGAATTAGAAATTCTATTCAAGGTTCCTCTTGGTTAAAAAAAATTGACTACTTTTTGTTACCTAGAAAAAATTGAAATAATATACCTTTGTGTCACATTATTATTACTGAAAATAAATGTTTACTAGCAGAATTTAATTTCAGTATTGGTGGATTTCTTTAGTTTCCAAGATAATTTAAGATAATTTTTTGTCTTATTTATATAAGATAATTTTTTAAAAACTTTTTTTCACATTTTAAAGTAGATTTAGTATTATTTAGACCAAGTCAAACTTTGGTCTCTAGAACTCTACTTGAAATGTGCTATCTCATTTCAGTTATACCACGTCTCCAATCTGGAAATTGTCCTTGTTTTGTGGGTTTGCTTACTTTTTTTTTTAATTTTCATTTTTTTAAAAAAATTTGGTTGCCCAGAAGCTGGGCTTTGAAGAGAACATTTATGTAACGTAGACTTTGAAGTGCTGTGTCACATTCCACATGAATGAAAAAACACATTGTCCATATTATATAAGTACTTTTAAAACGTTATCTTTTGGTCTTTAATTTTACTCTTTTCATTTATTTCAAATTCTATTTTGTTTTTAATTTGATAAACTCGGATGATTATTCGATGCTGTATTGAGATGAGCTGATTGCATTCCAGTTGAGTAATTGGGAAAAGCGTAATTGTGCAGTATAAATAATGAGAGTGGGAGATTTGAGGAGGAAATAGATAAGATAATTTTAGTATTATAATGTTAGAGGTAAGTAATTGGAGATAGTAATAAATTATCTAAAAAATGTTCTGCTTCTCACTAGTGAAGACTAGTAAGTTGGTGTGTTGTCATCATGATTTGTGGCAACTCATCCCATAAATTAAGAGAATGAATTCCTTGCTGATTAACCAATGTAGTGAAGAATTTTTTTTTCCCCTATTTAGGATTGGCAGCCTCCATTTGCATGTGAAGTCAAAAGCTTCCGTTTTACTCCCAGAGTCCAGCGCCTGAACGAGCTTGAGGTGAGTGATTTCTTCATGTCAGGACTTCAGGTGGAGACCTTTGAGAAACTCATGAACTGAGGCTCAGAGTTAATGTGAATCGTGACTGAATGGAAGGAAGCTTCTGATTTTTAAAAAAGTTGTTTATAACAGTTAAAGTTTTTTCTACTTAACTGGGATTATGGGGAACTATCTGCTTTCTTCGGTGCTTATTATTCTGCTAAACTTTTTTGTTGTTGTTAGTGTTGGAAAATTCTCTATCCTGTAGTCTTTTGGGAAATATTTTTAAAAACTATTAAACTATTCTATTAAAACCTAGTTTCAGAGGGGTTTTTCCCCCCCTCTGACAGAACTTTTCTAGGACTCGATTGATTTATTGAGATCTTTCTTTAAATACTCCTGATCTGTCTTAACTTTCCAGTTTGAAATTTGTTTAAATAGTTGTTCCCTTCGCTTGCTAGATTTTCAAAGGATGCTTCAATGTGGATAAAAACTGTTCTAGAATACAAAAGAGAGATCTTAAAGATCGTTAAGGCTTAATGTGTTATGCTGTTTGTTTTTTTCTATGATGCTCATAAAACATTGATTTTTCTTTAGTTTCTTATATTAAGATACTTGATGAAGAGTCTTAATGTCAGTGAGGTAGAGAGTTGGTGTCCCTGAAGTGTGCATATTATCTACAGATGAAATGTCAGGCATAGAATGCTTAGAAACAGAATAATTTGATTTATTAAATTTTCTGATTAGCTTAAAGTTAACTTTTACAAAAAATTGCTTTGTTTAGATAAGAACTTTTCACATAAATTAACTTTTTTGACTTAGTAAAGTTTGCTTCTTTTTTTTTTAACTTATAAGGTTTACTTAAGCAGTGATGAAAAGTCTGAATTTCTTTTGAGAGATGAGTACCTTTGTTAAGTAAAACTCATTTTTTCAATCATAACTTAGTTCCTATTTTTGACTTTTCTATTTTGTTAATCTTAGGCGATGACCAGAGTGAGATTGGACTTCTTGGATCAACTAGCAAAATTTTGGGAACTTCAGGGATCTACTCTCAAGATCCCTGTGGTGGAGAGAAAAATCCTGGATCTGTATGCTTTGAGCAAGGTGAGGCTTGTAGTTGGTTAAGATACTAGAACAGAGGCTAGAAAATTTGTGAAATTAGAATTTCAGATATACTTGATGGAAAACATTGCTTTCTAGGTGGGATTTGATTGACCATAGAGGAGGGGCTACTGCTTATGAAGTACGTCTTAATTAGCAAATCTCTTGTGATAAGTTTGATTGTCCTGGAGTTTATTGGAATTTCATCTTTAAGGTCGCATGGACATCTCTTCCTGCTAACCTTTGATAATGCTTATAAATCTGAGATTTAAAGCTGAAAGGCAGACATTTTTGATTTGTAGTTGTCTTGTAGTTTATAATACTTTTCTTCCTTAAATATCATAGTGAGATTGCTGCTTCTCACCACGTGAACATTTTCTTTTAAATTGAGGCTTGAGGTAAAGTGTGATGCACAAGTCCTAAATGTCCAGCTGGGTTGATCTTTCTAGAAGAGTGTATATATACTCGTGTCAGCACCACCCCGATCAAGACAGCGAGTGTTCACAGCACTCCTTTAGCTCCTTCCTCTCCCTCCCAGTCAGTACTTCTCCCCAAAGGTGACCATTGCCCTGCCCTCTGTCCCTGGGTGAATGTCTCATTAACAGGACATATTACTTTCTAGAAGAGGCACAGGCTGAAAACTGCACAGAAGACCGAGAATTCTGATATTTTTAGGTTGTTCCGTATGCCCTTTACTTTGGGGAAAAAATCATCTTTGGCTCACAGCTTATGAACATCTCTTGAATTTGTGTTACGTTAGACATGATTTTAACACACTTTGATTCCCACTGTTTTTTAATGGGAAGCAGGTTTTCAGTCTGCTGAGTCTTCGTCAGTGTGATTGTTTCCTGTTTTGATTAAGTCACTTTGTCTTTCTCACTGGTTATTATTTTTGATCGTAAAAAGTGTTACTTGGAATGTCTATAATTCAGTGGAATTTTACATAAACAATTACAGTTTATAATCAGTGCAGCAAGGAACATTCTAGTCATTTTTAAAAGAAATTTTTGTTAAAGTAATACTTTTTAAAAATGCTTAGAGTAAAAACTAACATTCTCACTTTTCCATCTCTCCACTCCTGTTAGCGCTCCTTAGAGCTAACCACTTTCAGTTCTTTTAGCTGTTTCTGAGTTTGATCTCCGTATTTCCAAATAACATGATCATGCTGTTTCTTTATTGTTTTAGTTTTGAATATGCATACTGATTTTTTACTATTAGAGATGGGCAGTGGGTATAAAAATTAAATCCTTATGTACTTCAAGTGCCCTAAATTTTTTTTTTTTTTAAATTATTGCTGTGATTGCATAAATTTACTTCTGCTTGTGCTTAATAGCATGCTATGATTGTTTCCTTGAACCAGTTTTTATTTTCCTTGGAGTTAATGGTCCCGTTGCCTTTTTTTATTTTGTAAGTTTTCTCTTTGAGTATCAAAGATTTATTTTCCTATCTTTCCAGAAGTATAAAATCTCAGTATGGTTTTATCCAGCAAAAAACCTGTCAGTTTTATTTCCTTCTTGGAGTTACTCCTCTAGAGTTCTCTTTGCTACTCCAATCCAGACTGGTGGTTTTTTTTTTAAGGTCTGCGGTCAGCTTAGAACTTTCACTATCATCATTCTGGGAATTCCATTTGCCTTTCTCCTTGTTCTAAGTCTTCCTTTTACTGGGTTTATTCCTATTTGGTGAAACATTTCTTCTGCTAGTTTTCTGCTAGTTTGATGGCAAGAAAGTAAACAAAATGTAAATTTTTTGCTTGTCTAGAAATGTTCTACTTTTAAACTTCATTGGTAGTTTGGTGGGTTTAGCAGTCTAAATTGTCAATCGTTTTACTTCAAAATTGTATTTTGAAAGCTGTACTCCATAATCTAGCTTCTAGTGGTGTTATTGAGAAGAATGATGCCATGTTAATTCTTGTTCCTTTGTATGTGACTTTTTCTAAGCTACAAGGTCTGATCTTTATTCTCAGTACTTTGAGAATTCAGTGATATGCACTGGTACGTGTTAATTTTCATTGCATATATTTATTGCACTTGATAATCTTTCTAATCTGAACTCCCATCCTTGAGTTTTTGTAACTTTTCTTGTGTTTAATTCTTCGCTAATTTCTTCCACTTATCTTTTTTCTCTTTTTAAACTGCCATTATTTGGATGTGAGACTGTTAGACTGATTGTCTAGTTTACTTATCTGTTTCTTTCCTAGGTTCGAGTTCCTTCTTTCAGACTCTGCTGAGAGTAGATCTCTAGTCTTCTGCTGGGATTGAATAGGGATGGCTGCCTGGCTGTGCTGACTGGGGGAGGCCTGACTGCTTTTATATAGGCTTTTAGTCAACACTGTTCTTTTTAATTTTAAAGATACTGATGCTTCCATTTCTTAAGCCTTTCCAGGTTCTATGTTGCTGCTCTTTGGCTCTCTTCTATTGCTTGGGGCTTTTTTGTTTGTTGTTTCTGCTTGCTAGAGTGTCACTCAGACATCTCCTTTTCCCTCGGTCTTCTTGCCCTCTTGGGAGCATGCTTTTTTGTCCCTCAACTTTTTAGTGGAGCTTTGAGAGGGAGCTTTTAAGTTGAATACTGCTGCTGCTTTTTGTCTGTTAAAATTGTCCCCTGCTAACTGGACTTTGTTTTTCATTGGACTGAAATTTTGGCCTTGATTGACATTACTCTTTTGTTAAGTTTTATTAAAGGTTTGTATTCTTTGTGTTCAATTTAAGTGCTTGCCATGTATCTCTCTTTAGGGCATGGGGTCATGTGATGTTTTCTAATGACAGTGGTGTGATACCTTGCATGGCAAATGTTTGGAGTAAATGAAATTATGCATGATAATCTCTGAATCTCTCAACTGTAGAAATGCAAGTATTAGGTTTTGTGTGCTTTTAAGTATTAGGCCTGCTTAGATTGTTGGAGTATTGCGAACATGAAGCCAGAGTCGTGGCTTTGATTTCTTTGTGAGTCAGTTCTGTCTTTCTCTTGTCAACACCTTGATCATGCTGCTGTCAGAAGTCGGCAGACCTGGGTGAGAAGCATGACTGGATCCATGGAGCTCTATCGTTATTGATGGAAATTTAGCTGGAAGTGCTTAGAATACAGAGCAGATTGTTATGCAATGGTGGTAATTGTGTTGGGGAACACACGTTATTGAGAAGGCTTCTGTTTGCTCTCTGTACTGCTTCTCCCACTTGCTTCAGCCTCACTGGTTTCGTTCTTGTTTCTCAGTGTGCAGGCTTCTCCCGTGGGCCTTGACTCTGGCTGTTTCTAGTGTATCAGCTTGGGTCACTGCTTTCCCCTCCTTCAGGTCTTTGCTCACCTCTTGCCTTCATGATGAGGCGTTTGTGACTGTTTAATGCTTCAGTTCACCCTCATTCTCCTACTGGGGAGGCTTTTAAACTACTCTAAGGTTTTTTCCACAGGCTTTGTCATTTCAAAATTGACATTTAGTCTCCCACTAGGATATAAGCTTCAGCAGGGCAGAGGTCTTTATTTTATTCACAGCTGTAGCTCCAGCACCTGCAACAGAGCTGACAGTGTAAAGACCCTGGGAGCTGTGAATAAAAGACCTTCTCATCACCCATTTGCTTCCAGACAGCCCTCTGGCCACACCACCCTTAGTGTGTCTTCCTCTACACTACAGAATTTGAGAAATCAAAGTTTTTTCTCTACTTAATTTTTCCCTGGTTGACTCTTATTAACATACAGAACTTCTCTGAGGGTATGATTTTAAAAAAAGCTAAAGAATTGGAGATGGGTTTTACTCTTGTGGACATGAACTTCTTCATTTCTTCCATACTTTCAGATACTTCACTAGAGAAGCATTTTGCCTGGGCTGTGGTTTCATCTTTGCTGTAATAAAGGGCTAAGCACGAGAGCAGAAAATGCATCCTTACTTATAGTCTGTATACCTCTCCTCCATCCCCAATTTGCCACCTCACACAGACATTTGTAATACAGCTCTTACTTTATCCTGGTGCTTTTCATGTTTTATTTCATTTGGCTTCACAGCAGCCTCATAATGAAGTAGAGGTACTGCTATTATTACTATTTTAATAATAGGTATCCGAGATACAAATTATGTAACTTACCCAAGGTCATACAGCTGTTAGCAGAGCTGAGGTGTGAACTCAGGCAGTCTGGCTCCAGAGTCCATGCTCTTAGTCTTTGGAAAAAAATGGTAAAATGCACATGATTGACTATTTATAAGTGTACAATTTTATGGCATTATGTATTTTCAAAGTGTTGTACAGCCCATTGCTACTATCCATTTCCAGAACTTTCCCCACCCTTTTGCACCTGGTGAAACCTCTTTCTACAAATTTGCTTCTGTAGGGTTATCTCATTTAAATGGGATCACACAATATTCATCTTCTTGTGTTTGTATAGTGTTTTCAGAGTTCATCTATGTTGTCACATGTATCAGAGTTTCATTAATTTTTACGGCTGAATAATATTCCATGCATGTCTTTACCACATTTTGTTTGTCTGCTCAACTTTTGATGGGTATTTGGGTTGTTTCTACCTACTGTCTGTGTGTGAGTGATGCTCCTGTGAACACTGGTATGTGAGTACTGTTTCTTTTGGGTATACTGCTAGATATGTGTAATTGCTGGATCCTATGGTAATTGTTTTTCTCTTTTAGCTGTTTGGTGTCGTAGAATACGATAGTGTACACTCAAAGAGGAAAATTTTTTCAATTCAGATACCTTCATCACAGCCTTCTTTATTCTTTCATCAATGAAACTGAAAACTGCGTACATTTTAGAAGTGTGAGCGATGTACAATATCAGCTTCTGGAAGATGGAGGCCTTGGTACAGGTCTGTTCTGTACTGCTCCTGGTTTGATGTGAAAGTCACTCATTTGTGTCCGACTCTTTGTGACCCTGTGGACTATACAGTCCATGGAATTCTCCAGGCCAGAATGTTGGGATGTGTAGCCATTCCCTTCTCCAGGGGATCTTCCCAATCCAGGGATTAAAGCCAGGTCTCCCACATCAGGCGGATTCTTTACCTGCTGAGCTGCCATGGAAACCCTCATTTGATATGAGCATTCAGCAAAAATTGGCCAGTTTCTCCCATCACTTCCTACCTTAATACCTATGCTGTGCTATAGCTACTGCAGTTGAACTTTCTTTATCATTTCTTTATAATCTTTCTTGTAAAACTTCTCTCTTTTTTAAAAATGATGGCCTCTTTTTGAAAATATCATCTGAATCCACTGTTCGCTTGACAGTTTTTAAAAATTCTCTTAAGTTGCTTTATTTTCTAGTATCAGTATTAATGTTCATTTTGTATTATGTAATATTCTTATGACTGTACTTGGTCTGTTCTTAACTTTTATTTGTACTTTGAATTCCCTGTGGATATAGAGTACATACATGTGTTTAGAATTCCCATGGTGCATTATGTGAAATGTATAAATTCATTGAATGTTTTTGAATGCTTGGTTCATTGAAGGTAGGCACAGTAACAAACAATAGTGTTTAAAACTTCCAAAATCATTGTCTCTCTTTCATATTTTAAATATCAGTGAGTTTCAACTTTGTCACATGTTTCTTGAAAGCAAATCTAAAATCGAGGCCCAAAATAATTTTTCCATTTAGCACACAAGATGTCGAGTCAAAATACATGAATCTTCCTCTTTCCCTAAATAATTTTTACTTTCTTTTCAGATTGTCGCCAGCAAAGGTGGTTTTGAAATGGTCACCAAAGAGAAGAAATGGTCTAAAGTGGGTAGCCGCTTGGGATATCTGCCAGGAAAAGGAACTGGATCCCTTTTGAAGTCACATTATGAAAGAATTCTCTACCCCTATGAGCTTTTCCAGTCAGGGGTCAGCCTTATGGTGAGATGCTTCACTTTTCTTAGGCGTGAATAAATCCAGTGTCTGCCAGATATAGAAACACACTTCAGACTGTTTATTCTAACAGGTTAGCTAGCAGTTGGTGTGGTTTCTCCAGGTGCCAAAATTTGGGGGAGCAAGTTTAAAAAATCACAACTGTTTTTGATGGTTTACAAGGTAAAGGCTAATGGGAGTGAAGAATGTCTTCTTACTTACATAAGATGTTTACACTTAAGCAAGGCTTAAGCTTTAAAAAAAAATTTCTCCACTTGGATTCGCGTTTTTTTTTTTAACGGCTTGATTGAGGTAGAATTTACATACTACAGAATTCACCCATTGTAGGTACACAGTCAGTAAGCTGTGATAAATTATAAATTTATGCAGCTGTCATCACCATCCAGTTTTAGTACACTTCCATTTGCCCAGAAGATTTATTTGTGTTTGTTTATAGTTGGTTCTTGCTTCTACCCTCAAACCTGGACAACTCCTAATCTGCTTTCTGATTCTGTAGTTTTACCTTTTCTAGAAATTTCACATAGATGCACTCATACAGTGTGATTTTGTGTATGGTTTCTTTCACTGAGCCTAATGATTCTTAAGGTTTATCTGTATTTTAGTATCAGTACTTCATTCATTTTTATGGCTGAATAATATTCTGTTGTATGGTTATACCACATTTGTTTATTCATTTATCAGTTGATGGACATTTCGATGTTTCCAGTTTATGGCTATTATGAATAATGCTATGAATATTCATGTACTAGTCTTTGTGTGGACATATGTTTTCATTTCTCTTGGGTAGATACCTAGGAGTGGAATTGCTGGGTTATACGGTAAGTTTGTGTTTAACTTTTTAAGAAACTGCCAAACTGTTTTCCAAAGTGGCTGAACCATCTTGCATTCCCACCAGTAATGTAGAGGCTTCCAGTTTCTCCACATCTTTGCCAACACTTGGTATTGTCAGTTTTTTTGCTTACAGCCATTCTAGTGAGTGTGTAGTGGTATCTCATTGTGGTTTTAATTTTATTTCCCTAATGACTAATGGTGTTGTGCATCTTTTCATGTGCGTATTAGCCATTTGTATATCTTGATGAAGTGTCTGCTCAAATCTTTTTTTTATTGGATTGTTTGCCATCTTATACTTGTTATAAAATTTTGCTAAGTATTCTGGATATAAGTCCTTTATCAGATGTATGATTTCATATAAGTATTTTCTTCTAGTCTGTGGTTCGGTTTTCTGCCTCTTTTATGGATTGTGCTGTTATCATATCTAAGAAATCTTCTCTTAACCTAAGGCCAAAAGTCTGTTTTCATCTAGAAGTTTTATAGTTTTAGTTTTTATGTTTAGGTCTGTGACCCATTTTGGATTATTTTTTGTGATAGTCTTAGGTAAAGCTAAAAGTTTGTTTTGGGGGCATTGAGGTATAGGAATATCTGATAGTTCAGCAGCGTTTCTTTAAAAAATGGCCTTTTTCCCATTTACCTTGCCCAGGTGATTTGCCTTACCAAGGTGATTAACCTTGGCACCTTTGTTGAAAATCAGTTGACTATAAATATATAGGTTTATTCCTAGTCCATTTTGTTCTTTGATCTGTATGTTTCATCCTAACAACAATACTGTGCTATCTTGAGTACCATAGCTTTATAGTAAGTTTAGATATTTGGTAGTAGTATAAGTCCTCCAGCTTGGTTCTTTTTTCAAATTTTCCAAAATTTTTGCACTTCCACATAAATTTTAGAATCTACTCCATTTCTATGGCAAAAGCCTGCTAGGATTTTGATAGGGATTGCCTTGAATCTATAGATCAGTTTGGCGGGAAAATTGTCATCTGGTTTCATGTGTTAATAGTTTTAGGGATATATTAGAAATTTATTATTTTTCTCCTGATTCTCAAATCTGATTTCTTATCACTGAATCTGCCCTCTTCCTGTGCTCTCAATTCTTTAGGGTGTACAAATGCCTAATTTAGACCTTAAGGAAAAAGTGGAGCCTGAGGTTCTTAGCACTGACATCCAAACTTCGCCAGAACCGGGAACAAGAATGAACATTCTGCCGAAGAGAACAAGACGCGTCAAGTGTCAGGTATCAGTTTCTGTGGGCCATTTTGACAGGACTTTTACCTCATTGACGGTGCAGAACACATGCCTGGTTTGGGGAGGTCATTCACGTACTGTTCTTTAAAGCTTGAAAGACATATTTTTTAATTTACTTTTGAGATGAATATTCAACGAGGAAATTGTAAAATTTGATTTAGAGAGTTTTTTGTTAATATTAAATAACTTTGACAGAGATGGCAAATCGGAGTGATTCTGGATACTGGGCCAATTTCATAGACATGCTGATGATTTCTAGTACATTTTATTTTCATGGTTACTGTGAGAAGAGTAGGAAGGAGAGATTTTATTTTTCACACATCCTTCCTTTAAAAACCAGAATATAATTTTCTTGTGTCTGAATCATTCCAGTGTAATTTCTATAGTGTTCTTGTGACCTAGAATAATTTTAAAGCCTAATGAAAGCATCAGAAAAAAAATGCCCATAATTTATTTTTGTCTGCTCTTCGCCCACTTTCATATTCCCATTTCTTTGTGGTCCTTCAAGTTGCGTTTTGTTTTTGTTTTGGGGGGAATCTTAGTTCCTGGATCAGGGATAAGGCAGCAAGCCGATTTAGAGAGAATTAAAAATTTTGTTTATTTTTAACTGGCTCTTGAAACTTTTCTTATGTAAGAAAGTAAATTAATGCATCACAAAATTATACTAATGTGACTTTTATTTATTTTTTTTAGTCAGAATCTGGAGAAGTGAATAGAAATACGGAACTGAAGAAACTTCGGATTTTTGGGGCTGGGCCTAAGGTTGTGGGCTTGGCAATGGGAGTAAAAGAAAAGGAAGGTAAATCTGTTATTTGGTCACGGAAAGTATTAAGGTGTAGTGGTATGGTTATAACAGATGCAGGTTGTGCTTGAATCGTAGTCTGCTGTGGGGTTTTCTAAGGATTATATTGTAGACTTGCAGCATGATTCCCAGACAAATCACCTTTTTAATGGCAGATAATCTTAAGGTGTAAGAAGCCTTAGTATGTTAAATTTTTATATTATTTTGGGAGAAAATTTCCTCCTCCATTTCCTCCTTCCACTTGACACAGAAATTATTGTTTCTAAAGGCCAATTTATAAGAGAATGGCAAAATTAATGATTCTTACCTGGTGATCTAAAGCTAGCTGTTTTTAATTTTGAAAAGAAATAGAGAAGTCTCTCTGACCTTTAGAATCAGAACATACTAGGGAGAGCTAATTATTTAGATTCTAATTATAATATTTTTCTGTAATTGCCTTGATGTATATTATAACACTTCATTTAAGTAATCTATTTGAAAAATGGCTGGTGCTCCCAGCTTAGCATGTTAGAATTAGCATGTGAGTAAAATTGCTAATGCAGAGATAAGTACATGTCAGTTTTAAAAGACTCAATTTGACGAAGATTGTGTTGGATGTGTTTTTACTGTATAAGAATTTAATGGAATACTGTAATCACAAGTCATACTGATTTTTGTGCATTTTCTGATATGACTTAAGTCATGATTCCAATTCTGAACTGAACTCTGGTTGATCAGATAATATTGTTCTATCACCAAATATTCAGTGTGATCAGACTTACTTGATATATTACATTGTTTATTATTACTCTTTTAAAAATTAAGCACCTTATCTTTTTTATGTTTGTAATTGTATTGGCTGGCTGTGATCTTAATGCTAGTCTCAAATTAGTTCCTGATAAGTTCTCCATGTGGGCAATACAGAATTAGTACTTAAACTCTCTGCAGCTCAATTGCCTGGACTAGAATCCCAAATCTGCTGCTGACTCACTGTGTGAGTTTGGGCAGGTTACTTAACTTCTCTGTTCTTCAGATTCTTTATCTTCACTGGGGGATAATAGTTTATCTGTCTCATAGTGTTGTGAGATTTTAATTAATTTAAATAATTTAAAATAGTGTCTGGTCCATGGTAAGCTCTCAACATTAGTTTTTACTATTATTATATAATTATTTTTATTTCAAGATGAGGTCTCCCGAAGACGAAAAGTTACCAACAGGTCAGACGCATTTAACATGCAAATGAGACAACGGAAAGGAACTCTCTCTGTTAACTTTGTAAGTGTTCTGAGATGTGTTAGGAGGGAAAGGATTTATTTTTATTTTAGTTATGCTTTTTTACCTTGCTGTGTCTGGTGTGTCGTTTAGTTAGTTCATTTAGTCCCAAGACTTAGTGCATCTGAAGCTTCAGCTTTGGTGTATATCACATTAACCTTGCTTTGTGGTATACACACAGAGGGTTCCTGAGTCATATACCTAGTGAATGAGTGAGTGAGAGGATGACTCTGTCAACCCTTAGCTGAATTAGACAATACTCTGTCCTGAGCCCTCTACCAGTGAAGAGCATTTGTGTGTAGGAAAAGTGACATGGTATATTTTTTTTATAGAAATTGACATTCAAGTACCCTAGATTTGTAGTGGTCGTTTACTCCGATACCTTGATACACTTTTATTAACTTGCTTGTAGCAGCTCTGAGGAAATTCAGGAAGTTTTATGCAAAGCTGTTTATATACTGTTATTTAAAATAAGTATTCAGGACTTATGTTTATTTTTTAGTGTACAGTATTTTGTTTCAATTAAGGCATTCCTGGTAAAGATTTAATACTGCTTTTTAATAAACTTATTAATAAACTTTCATGTTACTTTATTTTGTTTTTAACAGGTTGATCTGTATGTTTGTATGTTTTGTGGTCGGGGAAACAATGAAGATAAGCTGCTGCTGTGTGACGGGTGTGATGACAGCTACCATACGTTCTGTTTAATTCCCCCACTGCCTGACGTGCCCAAGGGCGACTGGAGGTGTCCTAAGTGTGTGGCCGAGGTACACACCCAACCTTATCTTTTAAAGGGAACAAAAACATACATACGGGTGTACAGTCAACACTTCCCATGAAGCTGCTTCTCCTCTGTCTTTGTTTTTCAGAACTTGAAATTGCTAGGCTTTTTAAAAGAGTGATAGTGACTGGAAATGTAACAGTTCTGTTTTTTATTTTATTTTATTTTTCAGTTCTGTTTTTTAAAGTGTCTTTTTCTCACTGGTTTGGTAACTCTGTTTATTGCTGCAGATGAATGAGACTTTTGCTAGACTATTCATATTCCAGGAAAACAGTAAAAGTGGAGGAAATCCATAGGTTATTTGTTCTTTATTTAATTAAAAAAAAAAGTAAAAATCTGATATGAAGCTCTAGAACTTAGGATCTATGCATCCAGTTTTCATGCTGCCACATAAACTGGTGGTATCTGTTAACTTGTTTAAATTTTGGCTTGATTGTACTAAATTTGTTATTGAAAGATTATAGTAATGTCACTCTCATGAAATGCCTGGTGTGTTTATTTTAACAAAATATGATAGAATGTTGAAAGGAAAGAGTTGGCTGGGTGTATTTAGATACATTGAAAGCATATGTTTATGATCTTTTAATTATTTTTTATTATTTTCAACATTAAGCAATTCAGAAGCAGTTCTATTCTAAGTCTTTGTGTTAAGAAATTGGTCGTGATGATTGGTAGTAGAAAAAAAAAACATTCTTCTTTCTGCGTGTCCTAGCAACCCGGTGACTGTCCCTTTCTCCATTACCTTTCCTCCCTCCCTGAATGTTTGTTTTTTCCACCAAGGATGATAGACATCTCTGGGCTTGATTCCAGGTTGGTAGCCCTCCAGGTGTGTGTCTTAATGCCAGAGCTTAATGCCAGCTCCAAGCCTGAAGCTGTCTCATGACCACCTTCCTCTGGAAGGCATGAAAATGCAATTGAGGTTTCAGAACATTATTTCCTGGTTCCACACTGAAAGTAATTAATACGTGTTTTGTGGTCTAGAGTTGACTGGATTTGTTTCACCTTGGAAAATGATCAAAGAAGGTCATACCTGAGAGCCTTATACTTTCTTCAGTTTAAGTAAGTTAATCTTAGATATTTTTTTCTTCCCAGGAATGTAATAAACCTAGAGAAGCTTTTGGATTTGAACAAGCCGTACGAGAGTATACACTTCAGAGCTTTGGAGAGATGGCAGATAATTTTAAGTCTGACTATTTCAATATGCCGGTCCATGTGAGTATTTAGGTCACTTTGGGGAAGTATGAAAGATTTATCTGAGTCCAAAGCTTTTGTTTTGCTTTTTAAAAGCTTCCATTATATTGTGAAAAACAGAATTGGCATGAAAAAGACGATAGAACATCGGATCTGAGGATCAGGGGCCCAGGGTCTGCTTCTGTTCCTTCAGCTTTCTTGGGGCGTGTGCACTCTCCTGTTGAGAAATTGACTTTGGTCTTTCCCTTGTTTGTGGACCCTCTGAGCACAGTCCTTTTCACACAAGCGTGGAAGATGTGGCAGTTGCTGCTTTTATTTAGCTATTTGTACTATGAGGTTTGCTGCTTTTCCTGGGGCTTCTTGGGCTTTAAAAAATTTCCATCAAAATAATTTTCTAAAGCTATTAAAATTCAGCCTTGATTTTTGTATTTCCTTTTTCTTCATTGTGTCCTGGGTCATCTTTATCCTTCTTAGTTGGAAAGCAGCTTGCGGAAGAAAGCAGTTCAAGTTCATTGTGTTTTTTTTTGTGTGTTTTCATTATGTTTTTCATCTAAGTCGTCTTCAGCTTTTCCCCATCCTCAATCAGAAAAGCCAAGACGGCAGTCTTTTCAACTCTGAGAACTGAGAAGGTTTCTGTTTTTTCATGGGTTTTGTTCAGTTGACCTGCGTGTTATGTTATAATGGGTTATGATTGTAGTGAGTTTGTAATCTGTCATCTCTCTTTTCCATGTGTAGATGGTCCCCACAGAACTGGTAGAAAAGGAATTCTGGCGGCTGGTGAGCAGCATTGAAGAAGACGTTATTGTAGAGTATGGAGCTGACATCTCCTCAAAAGACTTTGGGAGTGGATTTCCTGTGAAGGATGGCCGCAGAAAGATGCTGCCGGAAGAAGAGGTGCAGAGCATGTAGTAATATCCATACTTCTTACCTCTGGCCAACCCAGCCTTTGCTAGTAGAAAATGGCCTTTCTTTAATCTTAGGGACCACATCCGTTTAAAACACTAAGTATGTAGAATTTGGACATTACAAATAATCTTCCGTTTTGAAAACAATAAATTCAGAGTAACTTTAAAAATCATTTAACTTTTCATTTTAAAACCAGTTTAATTAATTTAAAACTTCAGTCACTCAGTCGTGTCTGACTCTTTGTGACCCCATGAAACTTAACTCCAGTTAAAAGATTTTGCGTAGCTCTCTCTGTTTGGAAATGTAGAAAATGACTTTAGAAAAAAATACTACATTTCACTGGTAGGTCCACAATTACGTTTCCTTCAAAATCTGGGCAGATAGGTTTTCAAATATGCATTTAAATTGTAACAGATGATCTTTATGTGTAAAGCTAAAGTAAGATGATCATTTATTTCTTTTTCTCTTACTTTGGTCTTTGTCACTTTCTTTTCCTTTATATTTGGCAATAGTCGAGAATTCTATTTCCTGTTTTCTTACACGTGGTAAGAAAAAAAAAGGTACATAGTGGAGAAGGATACGTAGTTTAAAATACGGCCCCTCTAGGTCTCTTGTTACCATTGGCATGGTGTATCTCTTTCCATTGTTTTACCTTGAAGCTGTTTGTATTTTGGAATCTGGCCTGTGTCTCTATAGGCAGCATATGTTTGAATCTTTCTTTTTAAAAATCTAGTGTGAAGGTTGACTTTAATTGGAGTGTTCAGTACATTTAAACTTAATGTGGTTGATTTATATCTGCCGTCTTGCTGCTTTCTCTGTCTCCTGCATTTTTGCTCCTCTCTCTCTTATTGCCTTCTTTTGGTGTTCAAGAGGTATTCATCATACCATTTTAATTGGCCTGAAATTTTTTGGGGGGAGATACATATTTTGAGTTATTTAGTGGTTCCCTAAGAATTACAGTATATAGCTTTAAAAAAAAAAACAGCTTCATCAACAGTGTCTGTCTTTAACTGATCACATTCTACTTCATTTCAATATTGACTTCTGGTAAATTAGAAACTTGGAAACTTTTTTCATTTGCTTTTCTCTTTTGTGTATTGTGTGTTGTATCTGCATATTGTATAATACACCAACACGGCAGTATAGTATTGCTTTAAACCATCTTATGGTCTTTAAAACAATTCAGAAGAAAGACTTTTACAGTCTTTTACGTCATTACGCATATATACCCTTTCTGGTACCCTTTCTCTTATTCCTGTGGGTCCAGGATACTTTTTATTTGAGCCTCCTGGACTGTTTCTATTTGTAGTGCAGGTCTGCTAGCAATGAATTCTTGTCTTTGCTTATGTGAGAATGTCTGTATTTAGCCTTGTAGTTTCTTAAGACTAAATACTTCTCAATTTTTTTGCCTTTGATTGTGTTCTAGTTTCTTGACATGGTTGTTCTGATAATCTTGTTCAGTTCTATCCTTGTTTTCTGTGGAGGGAACTGCCCAACCTCCCTACATCACCATTTCCAAAAGTTCTTCACGATTAGAAGTCTCCTTCCTACCCAGGTCTCTAGTTAGACAGAGGACCCTGTTTCATCTTCTCCTGTATCCTTCCCTATGTAGTATGTCTCTGTGAGCAGGTAAGCATCATGCCTACAGTCATGTTCTAAAACAGGAATGGGAATGTGCATGCTCACACCGTTCCAACCCTGGCTTCCCTTGTTTGAGTCCCATCTTGCCCTGACCAGTCCGTTGTAACTCCTTACAGTATCACCGACCCAGTTTATTCATGGTACTGTCTCACTCTTTATCATGCCAACTGTCCAGTCAGAAATATCTAACTACTTAATATGTGCTGAATAGGGTTTTCGTTTTTTGTTTTGTTTTATGATCAAAAGCTGTGTCTTTTGGCTGTCTTCTTATTTTAGCCTTATTATTGATTTTTTCCCTCCTGTCATAGTAGAGCACAGGTTAAGATAATCGCATTAGGAAAATGTTCATAGATTCTCTCATTCACAGATTCTCTTCAGCTTTGTCACTGGTTATTTAACCTCTTTACTTTGAGGGTTTTAATCTCTGTATTATAGAAACTTTCACACGATTAAAAGTGAACATCGTAATGAATTTCTCTCCCTTCCTCCCTGGCATCCAGGTTCAACCATTACCAGCCTTCTAATAGAAGGCAGTCAGATTCTCTTGTTTCTGCATTCAGACTTCTGCAGTATCACATCACATATCCTGGAAAACTCAACTACACTCTTGCAAGAATGACAGTGAAAAAGGCAGATAGCATCTTAGAGCTGTTATGAAAGTAGTTCGATTTTGTGGGTCTCCTGGATTCCTTATACTCCACTTGGGTTCCTTAGGCCCCTTTTGAGAACTGCTTGCCACAAGGATGATAGCATTTTAAGTCTCTGCCACATACGGCTTCAGAAGTGGGTGTTTGTAACTCATGTCCAGAGCTTATATCCAGTTAGAAACCTGAAAACTCAGCACCTTTCCTTTTTCATTGTGGCTGTGCTTTTTTTTTTTTTGGAAATTGCAATTTCTTTTTTCTCTTGAACTCATTTGTGAAACAAAAAAATTTGTCGTTGTTGTTAATGGATGTGTTTGTAGTGTGATTGCCCAGGATTCTTGCCTGTAAAATCCCATGGACAAAGGAGCCTGGTGGGCTACAGTCCACAGAGTCACAAAGAGTTGGACATTACTGAGCACATAGTTGGGGTTGGGGGTGCTGACTTTCTGCACCATCCTGGTCTTCACCGTTGGCCACAGATTCAGGATCCTATTCCTTTTTGTCCTCACAGTATCTTGGCACCACAAATATATTGATAAACATTTTGGTAAGTTATGCTACCAGGGATAAAGTAGATATACAATACCAACCTATTAAAATGAATCTCACAGTATTTTACTGGTAAGCTGTGGGGGTGGGTGGGAAGTAATAATAAGCCTTATATGCGTAGAGTAATCCAGAGATAGCTTAAATAACTAAAGGGAAATGTAAATATCACTTAGGAGATAGGATTAAATATTTAGGAATATGAGTTCCACGTAGAGAGCAAGGAGCACAGATTCTGGATTAGATGATTGTGACTTAACACAATTTTTACTTTTGTTTTTAAAGACTCTCTTGAGATACCTGTTGGGCTCTTGTCATTTCTGCTCTCATTTACACTGTTTTCCTTCTGTAGGAATATGCGCTTTCTGGTTGGAACTTGAATAACATGCCTGTGCTAGAGCAGTCTGTTCTTGCACATATCAACGTGGACATCTCTGGCATGAAGGTGCCGTGGCTCTATGTGGGGATGTGCTTCTCCTCCTTTTGCTGGCACATTGAAGATCACTGGAGTTACTCCATCAACTACCTGCACTGGTACGCACAGTTTTTGTTAACAACATGCACACTTGGTGACCTTTCTAAAGGTGTGATAAAATTAGGTGATGGGGAGAACTGACTTTAAAGTGTGTCCTACCCAAAGTAGGATAAGGTACTGGGTAGGGGTCTCAGGGTACAGCGTCTCTGACACTTCCACTCTTAACGTGTGCAGCCGAGCCCCAGGTTTTAGACCAGGTGATTCTTAGTATTCAGTGTACAGGAAACATTTCTTTGATTTAACTTTTGATATGTAAGGCAGGATATTTAAAGTTTATATAGTCAAGATCTGACTAACCTTCAGTATTTGAAATTAAATGCCTGTGTTACATGTGTATTAGTTAAGGTTTTTTGTTGGTTTTTGTTTTTATTTGACCCACAGCTTTTATTTACTTACCCAGTTCCATGTTCAGTATTCCGATCTTAACCAAATAGTATTTTTCTTTCCATTTGAAAGATACTGCTCAGGTCAGCGGAGAAGGCAGTGGCACCCCACTCCAGTACTCTTGCCTGGAAAATCCCATGGACGGAGGAGCCTGGTGGGCTGCAGTCCATGGGGTTGCTAGGAGTCGGACACGACTGAGCGACTTCACTTTCACTTTTCACTTTCATGCACTGGAGAAGGAAATGGCAACCCACTCCAGTGTTCTTGCCTGGAGAATCCCAGGGACGAGGGAGCCTGGTGGGCTGCCTTTTATGGGGTCGCACAGAGTCGGACACGACTGAAGTAACTTAGCTTAACTTAGCTCAGGTCAGGCTGTGCAAACTAATGGTTTTCTTTCTTTCATCCCTGTGCTTTGCAATATGATAGCTTCTAGCCACGTGTGGTTGTTTAAAATTAAAAGTTTACTTCAGCATTTGCATTAACCGCATTTTAAGTGCTTACTTGTCAATTGTGACCGGTGACCCTTGTATTGGCCAGCATAGATACAGAACATTTTCAGTCATTGCTGTAAGTTTCTATTAGAGACAGCACTGTGAATTGTATTATGATTAAGTTATTCTGTAGATTGCATGACTAATTAAATCAATTTCCTTGAACTTCAATTTAGTATTATAAGTAAACTCTAGTCCACTGAAGTCTGGTGTGTTACTGATGCCAAGTGTTTGGTCCTTAAGATTCATAGATAGAACTCAGGATTTCAACAATTTGTAAGATTCATAAGTATTATTCAGGATTTCAACAATGTCTTTCCTTGGCTTATTTCCTTGGATAGTAATGTTGAAGTTCTACAGACATATTCTATAGGGCATTGACTTTTACTTTGATCATGGTGGGGATAATTGGAATGTCCAGTGGACCTGTGAACCAAGCAGTATGTCAGTATCCTTTGGTACAATGCTTGCTTTTCCTATAGCATCTTTTCTGTTGGAAGATGCTGTTTACTGCTCTACCTTAAAGAGTTCATTCGACTTGCCTTTCCATAGTGAAAACTACATACCCACCTGTCCGTATACACTTGCCTTACCTCCTGTTGTGAATAGTAGCACAGATTTTTGAAATGGTTGCTAGGATTCAGGGCCCATTATCTATGGCCACAGAGCAAGACAAAGTTAATTACAGTTTAGTGGATTTGAGTCCGAGACCCTGGCCTCATGGGCACCGTGCTCTGCCTGGATAAACTGTTACTTCTTTGCTAGGGGAGAGCCAAAGACATGGTATGGCGTGCCGTCTCATGCTGCAGAGCAGCTGGAGGAGGTGATGAGGGAGCTAGCCCCTGAGCTGTTTGAGTCCCAGCCTGACCTCCTGCATCAGTTAGTCACCATCATGAACCCCAACGTGTTGATGGAGCACGGGGTACCGGTGAGTCTTTTTGCATCTCCCTTCAGTATTTTAAAGTTAACGTATATCATAATATATGCTTGGTTTTATAATAGTTAATAAAATCAGATCCTCTTCTAGCCAAATTAGAATTTATATTCCAAAGGGAACAACATTTATTTTATTAAGAATGGGTTGTTATGAAATGTGAATCATACCTTTATGTACAGCAGCCTGTCAGAATAACCTTGTTTTCAGTATATCTTGGTTTTAGTAAACATCTTATTTTCTTTATTATCCCATTTAATCAAAGTAGAAGTGTCTTAAGTGGTAGTTCTAATAACTGATCCTTATCTTTGTGGAGATCATATTTCCATCTTTCATATGAAGATTTTATAGCCTTTTTTTGCATGAGATAATGAAGTAAAGACACAATGAACACCTTTTCTACTTTTAAATCTAGTTTTGAAAATGATTATTACATTTAAATTGTGCTAATATTTGATAAAGTATAAATTCAGTGTTTGCTTCATATAGTCAAATAGTTATAACCTTAATGAGAAAGGAGATCGGGCAATAGTAATGTTATCTTGTCTTTAAAGAGTTAATTTGTACAAAATCTTGGACTTTTCAAAAGACATAGTATTATCATAAAACCAGGAGATTCAGGAAAACTGATTTGAGGCTCTCTGTATGGCATAGGACCTGATCAGTTAGTTTCCAAAAAAAAATTATGCAAAAACAGTGAAATTCATCCTTTCCCACTATGTACACCATAGGAATAAAGGGATAAAAGAAAAATTCTCTTAATTGTAAAACTGTCATCAAGTTAGGAAACTAGTAGCTCAGTGAGAGGAATGTTTTCTCCTTGAAAATTTCTTTGGGCAGAGAATTCTTGTCATGAATTATTTTATCAGTGACATAATATTATAAGAAGGTGAAACTGATAGCTTCTTCAACCCTGATGTTATTTTTTGGTATGTGTAGCTTAATAGTTTATTGTTGTCAAGTTTAAAAAACGCTTCTGAAACTGGTGAAATGTTTCCTTTTTCTGTTGTTTTCATTTTGTTTTCTTCTGCTTTCGTATCCTGTTTCTGACTTGCATTTAGGTGTACAGGACCAATCAGTGTGCTGGCGAGTTTGTGGTGACGTTCCCTCGGGCCTATCACTCTGGGTTTAACCAAGGCTACAACTTCGCCGAGGCTGTGAACTTCTGCACTGCTGACTGGGTCTGTTCTATAGCAAGTGGCTGTTGTACGTCTACTAACACCCCTGGAGATGCATTGTAATTGCTGTGTTTGCTTAGCTGGGAGGGGAGGGTTTATGAGTATTCAGTAGGGATTGGGATGTCTGCTGCGGTTTAGAAAGTTCCAGGTAGTTTTTATTTGGAAGGTTTTGTAGTTCTTCTCATTCGTTACTTTCTCATTTTGTTTGAATTTTAAATGAGCAGTTGATGTTTTCTGCATCTTCTCTGAGAGAACGTAATTCCTCTAGTCTCTGGTTTCTCTGAGCACTTTTTGGATTTTATAAAGGTGACCAGATCTTTTGGGGGAATTAATTGTACCATATCAAATAGCTAGCTCTGATTTTTATTTTAAAATATCCAGTTCTGATTTTTATCTTAAAACATCCCTTTATTATTTTCCTTCTGATAGACAATTAGTTGATTTTATTCTTCCTGCCATTTTATGTTTTCTATATTCTTTTTAAAAAGATTATTTTAAAGGGTAGCCATGATACTGAGATCTCTATGGGCTACACTTTTGTGTAGATGTTGTTGCCATTGATTGCTATTTTGCTTGTAAATGAAGTAGATATAAAAAAGTAATTAGTAGTATGTACATCTTATTGGTGGGGGTGTAAAACTGCAAACTTGTAATACACTATTTGACTTTATTTTTCCTTTAGTGAGACTATTCTGTTGTTTTGTCACCTCTCCTGACATTTGGGTTTTTTTTTTTTTTTTTTTTTTTAGTAATATTAGATCTTATGTTTTCTATGGGCATCTTAGTTTGTTAAACTTCATAATTGGGCTTCCCTGGTGGCTTAGTCACTAAAGAATCTGCCTGCAGTGGAGGAGACCCAGGTTCAGTCCCTGGATTGGGAAGATGCCATGGAGAAGGAAATGGCTCTCCGCTCCAGTTTTCTTGCCTGGAAAATACCATGGACAGAGGAGCCTGGTGGGCTAATTAGTCATATTGTTTCCTTAGCTAATGAATGAAATTGAATAATGAACAATCCTACTTGACCTAGTCATTCTAAACTTCTTACTAATTAGAAAGTAGCAAGAGCAAAACAGAGCTTAGGACTTTGTCTTGGACTTGAACTCTATTTCAGAAAACTCAGCTTACATTTATTAAGTGTTTATGATTTACTTGTTCCTTGGCCAGGTAGATATAGTGTGGAAATGCAGGTGATTCAGAGATGAGTTGGAAATGATTCTACCTTTAACATGCTCATTATTACTGCTGTCTAATCTTGGGTAACTTTTAATTTCTCTGGTCCTAAATTCTTTTTTACCTCCTATGTAAAAAATGCTAAGATTCACTTAGTGACCTCAGACAAGTGAGGTAATATATGTGAAAGCCCTTGATACTCCTTAGGAAAAGAGTGTGATATAATTGAAAAGTAAAAGCAGCTTTATATCTGGAATAAAGTGATGGTACAAATTTTTATAAGCTACAGTGGACAATCAGTTCTATTTTATGTAGCTTCCTTGTGATAATTAAAAACTGCAAATCCTCTGGTTTTATTTTTTTTCTTACTCTTGCTTTAAGGCTGAGAAATGTTTACATATCTGAGAATTAAGAAAGAATTGTATATTGTTGGTGGACAAGATAAATGCTGAACATAAGCTCAACTTTTTTTTTTTCTTAATATATAAGCTCAAAAAAAAGCATAAGCTCAACATGTATTTTCTTGGGAAAGATTGTTTCTTTGAAAGAGTGGGGAAATAGTGCTTGATTCAGAGATAGTACTGTGCTCTGGCGCTCTGATTCCTGTGATTCCCCTCTGCTTCCTCAAAATGGAGGTGAGCTCCAAAAGGTTCTTAGAGGTTGACTTTATTTTTTCTCTGAGGTTACAGTTTTCAGATACAAATAACAACTTGAGCCATCCAAGTTTTTCCACTTGAGTAAAGGAAAGAAATTGGAGAGAGAGAGAGTTTGTGTAGTGTAGCTAGTATCAGTTTTATTTGAAGCGTGTTAGATTTTCAGAAGTTATCTTAGTGTATCTGTTGGCTTATGAAAAGTGATCATTTAGTAGTTTATTTCACGTAGGAAAATTAAAGTACATGATTAAAATTAAAGGACATGCAATCTCATGATTGCACTTGGAATTTTTTCTAGGCCAGACTGGTAGTTTTAAAAATAATTTTTAGATAACATCTAAATAGTCCTTATAAAAAATAGTCCATGTGAACTGTTTAGTGCTTTTTCCTTCCCTTCCCTTCCATTTTCCCTCCTTTGTAGTAGCATCTGGTTGTGTTTTGTTTTGTTTTGTGGAAACATCAATGTTGAATACGTCCAATTATACCTTTATAGCTTGATAATTTTTTTCCTTTTCTTGTAAGAGCAGTCCCATGTGACTGGTGTAAAAGAGTTCTGCCTCATTTATGTGTCAAGAAACTCATGCTTGAGATGCATAACTGTGTAATGAGTGGAAATCAGCTGCTTAGGCTAGAAGCTCAGCATCGTGAATTAGGGGGATTTTCTTTGGGAAGGCCTTCGTGAAATTCTTGCTGGGTGATAAAGTTTTAATATTTACAGTTACCTCTTATATTCAAATGGACGTTCTTGTTCTGTTGTTTATAAGAAAAGAGGATTTGGGGTAAGCAGTGGTTCTGTTCTGGAATGTGTTATAAGCAAGTACTTTAATTTGAGAATCTTGTCTTTTTTTCAGCTGCCCATTGGACGTCAGTGTGTGAGTCACTACCGCCGTCTGAGGCGCCATTGTGTCTTCTCACATGAGGAGCTCATCTTCAAGATGGCAGCAGATCCGGAATGCTTAGATGTGGGGTTAGCTGCCATGGTGTGCAAGGAGTTGACGCTCCTGACTGAGGAGGAGACACGGTTAAGAGAGTCTGTGATGCAGATGGTGAGTTTGCTGATTATAGTGCTCACGGAATACACTAAAAATTGAACCTATGGTGGAAAGAATCCATTTTCATCTTCAATCCCTCTAGAAGTTGAACACAGAAATTGCTAGTTTGGAGATTTCATACCTTTGTTTCTGCCATTTTGGTTTAAGTTGAAGTTTTAGGAATCTTGATGTCAGCATCTCCAGATTTTTAAAAATGCAGTCCTGTCAGGTAGAATTTATTAGGTATATATTTATTTTTAAAATTGTCCTATGTATAGTGTTTCTTTAGGTGAGAAAGATCAAGTTCTTCTCTCAGCTTTCTAATTAAACAAAAGTTGTGTTTCTGGTGATTGCAGATTGTCCGAGTTAATCGATTTGTGTTTTTCCTCCAATCTAAGTTTTTAGTGAATATAAGAGGCACTGAATAACCCAGTGCTGGGATTTTGAATGCTTCAAATAAACTAAATATCATATTGAAATGGAAACTAAATGAGAAAATATATGTCTTCAGCCTGTCTTAGCCCATTTTCCCTAACCCTCCCTACGTAGCTAGCCTCACTGGGTGTGTACCATGCTCCCTCCTTCTCTGCATAGCCCACTTTATTTCCCATGATACACGATTCCTTGTGGGATCTTGGTTCCCGGACCAGGGATCGAATCCGTGTTCCCTGTATTGGTAGGCGGATTCTTAACCACCAGATCACTATGGAGGTCCTTTAGTGGAATTCTTTACTGTAAAACTTACCTGATCCTTTAATATGCTGGTGTTTGTTTATTTCCAGTTGGAAGAGGTATGATGCATAGCATTTATCTCCCCCTTAAATTTCCTTGTTTTTTTGTGGAATACCTTCTAGGGTTAGTGGTCCTTAGAGTATGCTTTGGAAAGAGGTGTAGAATTTTTTAAAGCAGCCAGGACTTAGTCAGTTGATGTATTAGCATTCCCTGTTTGCCAGCTGTTAACGTAAGAAACACTTGCAATGTGTTTTGGAACCATTTTTGTATTAAAGTAACTTTTAAAGAAAATACGAAGTGCTCTATGAGAAAATGAAAAGATAGAGTTCAGCCAGGAGATATCTAGATAAGAAGAAAATATTGAAGGAATTAGGTTGTGTCTGCCAGTGAATAAACTATTAGATCACTACCTTGTTTAAGTGGAGGAAGAAAAGAAGATTGCTCTCATAGTGGAATTGGCTTGTAAATACTGTGCTCAGGTAAGTAGAAACTGTAAAGGGGACCCCCTTATTTATCAAATGGAAGCCTTTGTAAAATGCGCTTCAGGTGCCCTTACTTTCTTAAAGTGGCATACCAAATTTGATAAGCTTTCTTTTTTCGCAGTTTTAATATTTTTTTAAATTAAAGTCTAGTTGATTTACAGTGTTTTAATTTCTGCTGTACAGCCGAGTAATTCAGTCACATATACATTCTTAGTGTTCTTTTCCATTATGGTTTATCATAGGATATTGAATATAGTTTTCTGTGATATATATAATGGGGCTTTGTTGTTTATATGCAAAAGATTAGCTTTCTTTTTGATGCCTTGTTGAAATAGATTATACTTTGATTTTCATAGTTTAAGTAATTTTACATCTTTTTATCCTTGCATGTGTTTGTACCTATCAGTGTTATTTTCAGAATACTAAAATTTTTAGTTCAAGGGTATATTGTCCCTGGGGACAGTACTTTTTGATTTATATTTTTCTTATGTTAAATAGAAAACAAAACTACATAAAACATAGAAAACTTCATGAATTATTCTGTGGCAACCTTTGTTGTCATCACTATATGGTCAAGAAATAGAAGTTTATCAGCTAGCCAGTATTTTGTAATAATTATAGGGTATAACCTTTCAAAATTGTATATTAAAAAAGGTTTTTAGGGCAAAATATGTTAGAAAAATAATACTAGCAAATAAAAAAGTCTTGGCTTAACTGTGCCCAAAAAAACCCTTATCAACCATCTTCAAAGTACCTCCCAATTACTGCTTCCTTTCCTTCCCTCAACAAATGACATTTAACCTCTTTGTAGTAAGCATTTCTTGCATTTTAAGAAGTTTTTGTCAGTCACATGTGCATTCTTAGATACTAAGGTTTTAGTCTTGCTCATAAAAAATTAGCAATGTTTTTAGAAAATATTTTGAGGATGTGCCATCGTATCTCCCATGTTTATGTCGTCAGAGTAGAAAAAAAATTAATCACTTTAAGTTCTCTGATGCTTGAAAGACTGGAAAGACTTGATCAGGTGACATCAGTTGTATTTCAGGGTGTCCTGATGTCGGAGGAAGAGGTGTTTGAGCTTGTGCCTGATGATGAGCGACAGTGTTCAGCCTGCAGGACCACCTGTTTCCTCTCTGCTCTCACGTGCTCCTGTAACCCTGAACGGCTCGTGTGTCTCTACCATCCGACTGATCTGTGCCCCTGCCCCATGCAGAAAAAATGTCTTAGGTATCCAGACGTTTCTTGTAAAGCTTCCATTACAGTCTTTTTAAAAATTGTTAATATTCTTGTTTGTAATGCCCTTCCTTGTGTTTGTTCTAGTTACCTCTTACCTGTCCGCCTCCTTTTTTGAAGATCAGCCCATTAAAGTTGGCCCTAAACTTACTGAATAAAATGAGTTGCTTTATCAAGTTGATGTCACACATTCCTTGACTTTCTCTGAATTAAAACTCTGAGCTGCTTAGGTTTTTCTCTTTATGTGTACCTGGCCATTGTACTTCCCTTAAGGTGATTCTGTTTCAATGTTAATTTATTTTCAAATTATTGTTGGGTTTTGAAAGTTTTTATTTTTGTATGTGATCTTCTTTTTAGATATCGCTACCCATTGGAGGACCTCCCTTCTCTGCTCTATGGTGTGAAGGTCAGGGCACAGTCCTATGACACGTGGGTCAGTCGTGTTACAGAAGCATTATCCGCCAACTTCAATCACAAGAAAGGTTAAGTTTCTTCCTTTTTTAAGCAGACACTGAAATGGTTTTCACTTTGAAAGAGATCTTGTTTTGTTTCATGTGTTTTTCCTCCATTAAGGAAAAGTCCTAGGCTTCATAAGAGATTTGAGACCAATGGGTTGGTTGACTACAGACTTAATTTCCTGTTTGAGAATCTTTTGTTAAGTGATAAAGTTGATATAAAATGAGATTGCTAACAGCAGATGTATCATATATTTTGGGGAACCGTTGTTACAAGTAGACTCACATTAACAGCTCACTGAGCAATTCTCTGTTCAAGAAAATTAGAGTTACCAAGGGAACATTTCATGCAAAGATGGGCACAATAAAGGACAGAAATGGTATGGGCCTAACAGAAGCAGAAGATATTAAGAGGTGGCAAGAATACATAGAAGAACTATACAAAAAAGATTTTCACGACCCAGGTAATCACAATGGTGTGATCACTTACCTAGAGCCAGACATCCTGGAACATGAAATGAAGTGGGCCTTAGGAAGCATCACTATGAACAAAGCTAGTGGAGTTTTGAAATGGAATTCTAGTTGAGCTATTTCAAATCGTAAAAGATGATGCTGTGGAAGTGCTGCACTCAATATGCCAGCAAATTTGGAAAACTCAGCAGTGGCCACTGGACGTGAAAAGGTCAGGTTTCATTCCAATCCCAAAGAAAGGTAGTGCCAAAGAATGCTCAAACTACCACACAATTGCACTCATCTCATACGCTAGTAAAGTAATGCTCAATATTCTCCAAGCCAGGCTTCAGTAGGACGTGAACTGAGAACTTCCAGATGTTCAACCTGGATTTAGAAAAGGCAGAGGAACCAGAGATCAAATTGCCAACATCCATTGGATCATCAAAAAAGAGAGTTCCAGAAAAACATCTACTTGGCTTAATTGACTATGTCAAAGCCATTGACTGTGTCGATCACAACAAACTGTGGAAAATTCTTAGAGATGGGAATATCAGACCACCTGACCTGCCTCCTGAGAAATCTGTGTACAGGTCAAGAAGCAACAGTTAAAACTGGATGTGGAACAACAGACTGGTTCCAAATCGGGAAAGGAGTAAGTCAAGGCTGTATATTATCACCCTGCTTATTTAACTTATATGCAGAGTACATCATGAGAAACGCTGGACTGGATAAAGCACAAGCTAGAATCAAGATTGCTGGGAGAAACGTCAATAACTGCAGATATGCAGATGACACCACACTTAAGGCAAAAAGCAAAGAAGAACTAAAGAGCCTCTTGATGAAAGTGAAAAGAGAGTGAAAATGTTGTCTTAAAACTCAGCATTCAGAAAACTAAGATCATGGCATCTGGTCCTATCACTTCATGGCAAATAGATGGGAAAACAATGGAAACAGTGACAGACTTTATGCTTTGGGGCTCCAAAATCATTGCAGATAGTGACTGCCGCCATGAAATTAAAAGACGCTTGCTCCTTGGAAGAAAAGCTATGACCAACCTAGACAGCATATTAAAAAGCAAAGACATTACCTTGCCAAAAAGGTCCGTCTAGTCAAGGCTACGATTTTCAGTAGTCATGTATGGATGTGAGAGTTGGACTATAAAGAAAGCTGAGCACCAAAGAATGATGCTTTTGAACTGTGGTGTTGGAGAAGACTCTTGAGAGTCCCTTGGACTGCAAGGAGATCAAACCAGTCAAGCCTAAAGGAAATCAGTCCTGAATATTCATTGGAAGGACTGATGCTGAAGCTAAAACTCCAGTGCTTTGGCCACGTGATGTGAAGAGCTGACTCATCTGAAAAGACCCTGATGTTGGGAAGGTTGAGGGCAGGAGGAGAAGGGGACAACAGAGGATGAGATGGTTAGATGGCATCACAGACTCAATGGACATGAGTTTGAGTAAACTCCGGGAGTTGATGATGGACAGAGGCCTTGTGTGCTGCAGTCCATGAAGTCGCAGAGTCAGACATGACTGAGTGACTGAACTGAACTGAGAAATTCTCAGAATTAGAAACAAGCCACCTGGTATAAGCTTCAGTTGTATTGGTGGGATTTTCACAGCTATGGTGTTTTTGCTAATTGATTGGTGAGTGGCTTTTTATTTTCTCTGGTGATAGTATATGACTCTCTTTCTTTTTACAGATTTGATTGAGTTACGAGTAATGCTGGAGGATGCTGAGGATAGGAAGTACCCAGAGAATGATCTCTTTCGAAAACTTAGGGATGCTGTAAAAGAAGCTGAGACGTGTGCTTCTGTGGCTCAGCTGCTTCTGAGCAAAAAGCAGAAACACAGGTAAGGCTGAGAAGAATTCTCTAGTGGTTTTCTGTTTTATTTTGACCAGAGTAATGACAGTCTTAATTGTCTGTGAGGCCATGTTATCCCTCCCCAAGTAATGCCCCAGCTTTGTCTCTTGCTGCTCGCGCTTCTCTTGCTCTGCCTGCACTACCTCCCCTGCTCGTCACCCTCACTGTGCTCCCCCTGCCCTTCATCCTCATTGTGCTCCCCCTGCCCTTCACCCTCACCATGCTCCCCCTTCCCTTCACCCTCATCGTGCTCCCCCTGCCCTTCACCCTCACCGTGGTCCCCCTGCCCTTCACCCTCACCATGTCCTCTGCTTAGGGCCTGCGTGTTTGCTTTTGGCCCTCCTTGGGGCTGTGTTCCCTGATACCCAGCTGGCTTATTCCCTTGCTTCTTCCAAGTCTTTTTTAGACATCATATTCTTGGAGAAGCTTTCTCTGACAACCTTGTAAAATTGCAGCCTTTTTATTCTTCCTTCCTGCTTTGTTTTTCTCCTGATAGACGAATCTACTTACTCTCTTATCTCCTCCTCCTTTTCCTACCCCACTGGAAGATAATGCTAGAGTAGAATGTGGGATTTTCATCCTTCTCATTGCTGTGCTTTGAAGCATGCCTGGCACACAGTAGGTGTGTGATAGGTGTTTGTAAACAGATGATACTGCAGGCTGAAGGCAGGTGCTAGCAGAGAGTGACCTGGGTGCAGGGGAGGCTGTTAAGGAGCATGGCAGTATATGCCCTGGATTTCCCATAATTCACATGTTTCATTTTCTGTGGCGGTGTTTCATTCTAACACATTCCTTGTGTCTGAATGGTTTTTTCTATAGCAGTTTACATTGGGTTTTTAATTACTTTGTACATTTTTTAATCTTTTGTTTTATGAGAGACCAATCATCAGTCAGGACTCCGCACCTGTCATGGGTCTCTGACCCCCACCTCCCCACCTTGGAGAATCTGGCCAAAGCTTAGAGACCCTTTTCTTAGAAAAGTGTACATACAGACATAATCTGGAGTCAGTTTCACAGGGTTTATTATCTCCTAAGCCAGGTTAAAGGCCTTTGTTCTACATCTTCAGTTTCCTGAGATGGAGGATTTAGTTTTATCAGTGAACTTAACATTTTACTGTGAGAATTTATTAAATGTTTGAGATGTTTAATACTTGTAAGGTTGGAAGAACTGTAATTTAGAGAGTTGAATCTTTGAGCCATTAACTGAAGAGCTAAGAATCTCATTTGAAAATGAAATCCCTCAGACACGTGTATTTTGGGATTTCTTGGGTTAGAATTCTGAAGAGACTAGAAGCCCCCTTAATGCTGGAGTGACTGAATTTTCTTACTTATGTCTCAACATTGTCTGACACCAGGCAGAGCCCAGATGGTGGGAGGACGCGGACCAAACTGACAGTGGAAGAGCTGAAGGCCTTTGTCCAGCAGCTCTTCAGTCTTCCATGTGTCATCAGCCAAGCTCGACAAGTAAAGGTGGAGTATCACGTTCTCTCTGGGGTAAAGCGAATAGTGTGTCTTGATTCGTTTTTTTGTTCTGTATGTTTCTTTTCTCAAATAAGTGCTGCTGTTTAAGGTTTTTCAGTAGGTAGTAAGAACTCGCTTGGTTTCATTCTTAGTCTTTAATTCCTCCTTTAAAATTCTGGAACTAAGGCTAGTTTAGAAATATTTTTTTTCTCTGTTACTTTTAGGCCAGAACCTCCATTTAACGTAGATGTAATTGAAATGCAGAAAATTAGTTAAAGGAATCAATGTATCAGTGAATTACTAGCCCATGAAGTTTTGAAAATGCAGGGCTCTGAAATTACCAGGGCCATCATGGCTTAATGAATATGTAAAATCTCAGAAGTGTCTTTCAGACACATTAATCTGGATAGTTAACTTCTGGTAAGTTGTGGTGTCTTTCTGTGATTTGGCCAGGGCTGGGTAACTAAAATGGTTTTTATCAAGGTTGTCGACAGTGAAATCAACGTCAGTTGTATTGGCTGAACCCCGTGCCATAGGAGTGTTCTGATTATTGACCATTCTTTCCTTCCTGAGAGATTTTCTTTTCTAAACATCTGACACCACACTGTGGTTATCTCAGATTCATAATTCACAGTTCCTTCCTCTTTAGGGAAGCTGTTCGTTTTCTCCTCAGCTTGGCTTCTGGGTTTGGAGTATATTGGGAGTCTTGGCCCTTTCTTCTTGAGGTCCTGATCTCTTCTTGGTGACATTAAATATCACCTGTATCCAGTTGATGCCCAGCTCTTGACTCTTTCTTCTTTTCTGTAGACTCGTCCATCCAGTTGCAGCCACTCCATTTGCCTGTGGTGGGCTGAAAGGCATTTTAGATGAGATGAATCAAAATCCTTAATTGCCTTATTCCCTTATATATCACATTCAGTTTCAAAACTAGTGCTGCTGTTATATTGCCTCTAAAATGTCTCCCAGAGTCGACTGCTAGTCATCATCTCCGTCACTTAAATTATGCCCGAAACCGTGGGACTCTGCCCCTTAGATAACTGCAGCAGCTCCTTAACTGGTCTGTCTTCTTTGGCTCTTGTTCTGACCGCTCACTTCTCACGCAGTAACCAGAGTGATCATGTGAAACAGAAACCAGGTCACGTCACCTCCCCGTGGTTAGGATCCTCGTGGCTCCCCAGAGCCGTCAGTGAATGCGAAGTGATGGGCACTAATCTGCATGGTCCTGTGTAATCGGACCTCTGCTCATTCCTTAACCACGTTTCTCCTGTGTCCACTTTGCTCTCCATCATCCACTTTGGGCCAAGACACAAGCTCATTCCTCTTTAAAAGCTTTTGCAGTTACTATTTGCCCTTCCTGAACTAGTCTTCCTCCTGTACCTCCTCACTGTGGTTTTGGTTGTGACCATCATTGTGAAGTAATATGCTCCCCCGCGCCACCTCATCACCTCTGATCACTTTTGTATTGAATTGCCCTATTCTACTTTCATAGCACTGAAAACTAACTGAAGCATTATATTCATGTCTTCAGTGTCTGGCCACTTACATTAAAACACGTGTTCCTTGAGGACAAGGATGTTGTATTTTTTGTTTAATGCTGTGTGCCTAGACTAGTGCCTGCATCTAACTCAGTAGTCATGAAATATTTTTGAGTGACCAGTTCAGTTGCTTAGTCACGTCTGACTCTTTACGACCCCATGGACGGCAGCACGCCAGGCCTCCCTGTCCATCACCAACTCCCAGGGTTTACTCAAACTCATGTCCATTGAGTCGGTGACGCCATCCAACCATCTCATCCTCTGTCGTCCCCTTTTCCTCCCGCCTTCAGTCTTTCCTAGCATCAGGGTCTTTTCAAATGAGTCAGCTCTTCGCATCATGTGGCCCAAGTATTGGAGTTTCTGCTTCAACGTCAGTCCTTCTAATGAATATTCAGGACTGATTTCCTTTAGGATGGACTGGTTGGATCTGCTTGCAGTCCAAGGAACTCTGAAGAGTCTTCTCCAACACCACAGTTCAAAAGCATCAATTCTTTCTTTATAGTCCAACTCTCACATTCATATATGACTACTGGAAAAACCGTAGCCTTGACTAGACGGACCTTTGTTGGCAAAGTAATGTCTCTGCTGTTTAATATACTCTCTAGGTTGGTCATAACTTTCCTTCCAAGGAGTAAGCGTCTTTCAATCTCATGGCTGCAGTCACTGTCTGCAGTGATCTTGGGGCCCAAAAAAATAAAGTGACTTAATCATATTGAAAAGGGGTGTGTAAGTAATTACAGAGAAGCTTATTTATGTCTTTATCATATGTCTGTTTGGTGCTATGATGGTGAGATTATTAAATGGTCTAGAATTTGGTAGTTTGCCAGAACCATATGTATTCCATAGTCATTTTGTATCTCCTAAGTTTTTTCTTTATTCCTTTGACCTTTTCAGAATTTGCTTGATGACGTGGAGGAGTTTCATGAGCGTGCTCAGGAGGCCATGATGGACGAGACCCCAGACTCGTCCAAACTCCAGATGCTGATCGATATGGGCTCCAGTCTGTATGTGGAGCTCCCGGAGTTAGCTCGACTAAAGCAAGAGCTGCAGCAAGCTCGCTGGTTGGATGAAGTAAGACTGACGCTGTCGGACCCTCAGCAGGTCACCTTGGATGTCATGAAGAAGTTGATAGACTCTGGGGTCGGCTTGGCACCCCACCATGCTGTGGAGAAAGCGATGGCCGAGCTTCAGGAGCTCCTCACAGTCTCTGAGCGATGGGAAGAGAAGGCCAAGGTCTGCCTACAGGCAAGGTGAACACACATCTATTGGTGACTGTCCCCTCTTTAAGATGTAGGTTAGAAAGTAGAGAGGGAGGAGGAACATAAAGGTCTGTTGAGTTGAATGTCTTGTGCCTTCCCCAAGTGGTCACTAGGTTACCAAGTGGGTCTGCATATGGACAGTTTCAAATCTTGTGAGCACACTGTGTGCAGAGTCCTTTGTTAAGTACTTTAGTAAGTGATACAAAGTAGTGTTTTGTTTACAGCCTCACCATTACTGCTACTCTAGTTACGAAGCTCTGCTGCAGTATGTTGTTAACTGAGAGGAACAGAAAAATGCTAGAATCAGAGGGGGAAAGGTCATTGTAGCTTGGATGGTTAGAAGAGACGCTTGAGAGAAAGAGGAGATCTTAAGTCAAGCCTTGAAGAATGAGTGGGATTGAAATGGAAGGGGAGGTAAGAGAAATGTCCTAAGATCAGCTTAAGGAATGTGTCAGTGTGTGCCCAGGTGACAGAAGCTGAGCGGTGGTTATTTTACCCCAGCAGGGGATTCACACGGGGAAGTAGAGGGAAATGAGAGGCAGGCAGGAGAATGGGAGGCATTAGCATCGGCACCCAATAGACTTGCGAGATTAAAGTCAGGCATCCGTCAGTTTGACTTCCATGTTCTGTATGAAAGTATTTTTTCACCAAAGATTAATATTAATATAATTTCCTTTGTGAGGATGAGGAAATTGGGATGCTTACAGAGATCACATAGTTGTTAAATAATACAGCTCAAATTTAAAGCCTTTTCTACTTCATTCCAAAGTTTCCATGTGTTTAATTACTTGGCCAGTCACTTATTTTGGATTCATTTGATAGGAAAGTCTGTTCTAAAATTGGCCAACATAGTGGGGAGACACAGATGAAGAAGTGAATGAAAAGTGAAAGTGTTAGTCATTCACTCCTGTCCGACTCTTTGCGATCCCATGGACTGTATGTAGCCTGCCAGGCTTTGTCCATGGGATTCTCCAGGCAAGCATTACTGGAGTGGGTTGCCATTTCCTTCTCCAGGAGATCTTCCCAGAGTTTCAACAAATTAGTGTCATGAAGAAAATGAAGTTGGTAGAGAGGACTGATGGAGTCAGTTTTCCAGCTCCTGTCAAAGCTCTTCTGAAATGTATCATTAACATTTTGCATCCTGAGCACTGGTTAGCTGCCGACTGCTCCTTTCTGGATCTCTTCCTCCTGGTTTTGGCCTCTCCCTCCCCCTTTTAGAGTGCTTTCCCCAGGATTCTGGCCTAGGCCACTTCTCTGCTCACTTTGTACCCTTCCTTGGAAATTTCATCTCACTTCTTGTCTCCATTTACCATCTTTGTGCAGACTAACTCCAAACCCTCATCTAGAACACAAGTTTGTTTTTTTACCTGTAGCTATCATCTGGTTGTTAAATAATTCCAGAGGATGTCCTGTAGGTGCCTCAGACTCCCCGTATTCAAAATAACCTTCATCCACTGCTTCCCGTGTTCTCTTCCTTTGTTTCTATTTTCTTTGAATTAAACCCTCTTTCACTCATTTGAACAAGCCAGAACTCTGGAAATTAGTGTTGGCCCTGCCCTCCCATTTCCTTCCCCTCAGACTCAGCTCCTGAGTCCTGCTGATGCTGTTTCTTTGGTGTTTTTCTCTTTGATTCTTTTTCTTTGGGCTGTTGTTACAGCTGGCTTAGCACACAGCACCAGGTTCTGTCTATAATCTCACCCCTCTGTCATCCATTCTTCACAGTGAAATTAGTATTTTCCTAAAGTGCAGAAGTGACAGTTTGACTTCCCTGCTTAAAGCCCACCACTGTTTCCCAATCCCCTTGGAGTGAAGTTCAGACTTCCTCAACCTGACTTTTTGTAATCTAGCCCCTTGCTTAAGTACCTACCGTGACCCCTTGCTCTTCTTTTTCTTGTGTTCTGTGTTCCAGACATAATGACCTCCCCTCCCCACACCAGCCCTGGGGTACACGTTTCCCCTCTGTCCACCTACGTTGGTGCACCTCCACCACCCTTCCCCTGGCCTGGTCCTGGCGTTCCTGACTAGTTCCTATTCAGAAAGGAGAAGCCAGCTTAGAGGTCACTTCTAGGAAGCCTTCCTTACTGCCAAGTCAACCAAGTCCCCCTACTGTATATTCTGACAGCATCTTCCTTTTCCTTTATTATTGCATTTATGGTGTATTGTAACATTTTATTGATAATCCCCTCCCCCAAGATTAAAAGGTTTTATGAAGGCAAGGACTATATCATCTTGTCCATTAATCGTCCCAAGGACATAGCCCAGTGCTTGGCACATAATAGGGATCATGGGTACTCAAACTGTTCCCACTCTCAGTAGTTTCCCATTGCTCACATAGACCTTAATTCACAGCCCTGCTGCTGCTACTGCTAAGTCACTTCAGTTTTGTCCGACTCTGTGCAGCCCCATAGACGGCAGCCCACCAGGCTCCCCCATCCCTGGGATTCTCCAGGCAAGAACACTGGAGTGGGTTGCTATTTCCTTCTCCAATGCGTGAAAGTGAAGTCTCTCAGTCTTGTCCGACTCTTAGCGACCCCATGGACTGCAGTCTACCAGGCTCCTCCACCCATGGGATTTTCCAGGCAAGAGTACTGGAGTGGGGTGCCATTGCCTTCTCCGAATTCACAGCCCTGAAGACCTCTTAATCTGCATCTTTCTTTTCTGCCAGATTCCCCTCCTTCTTGCTGTTACTCCCACCCCGCCTCCCGTTCTCACTATCCCTCATCTTAAACTTGTTTTAACAACTTCAGGTTTTCTCCACATCTTTGTTCATTAAATTCCTGATGTTTTTCCTTTAATCCTTCACACGACCAAATCACACTTCTTATTTAAGGCCTAGTTCAGAACCCTTCTCAAGTCTCCCAGGTCAGATTAATCACTCTTTCCCTAGTAGTGAACCCATAGTCATTTGTTCTTAGTTCCCAGTACAAGTATATTTCTTAGGATAAGGTCTGTATTTTGGTCATCTTTGTGTAGTGAGGTGTTAGTGCTTATAGTTAAATGTCATCATCAGTGGACTTGTAGACCACTGCTTCCTACACTGCTGTCTCTTATGCATCTCTGACAGTTTCAGATCCTGTGGAAACTGATATAGAGGTAGTTTAGTGTAGGAAAAAGCACAGGATCTGACACTGATTCCGAGTCAGTGCTTCATGTGTGCCATTTACTGCATTAAATGACTTTGAGGAAGTAATTGATCTTGAGTTAAACTTACCTGTAAAATGGAAATGAAGGTAGTAGCTGTTTGCCTCTCTCATAGGCTTATGGTGAGAATTAAGTGAAGTCACACGTATGAAAGTTCTTTTACATGTTGTACAAGTGTTATTTAAGTGTTGGTAGTAGAAAATCCCATGGACGGAGGAGCCTGGTAGGCTGCAGTCCGTGGGGTCGCTGAGGGTCGGACACGACTGAGCGACTTCCCTTTCACTTTTCATTTTCATGCATTGGAGAAGGAAATGGCAACCCACTCCAGTGTTCTTGCCTGGAGAATCCCAGGGACAGCGGAGCCTGGTGGGCTGCCATCTTTGGGGTCGCACGGGGTCACACAGAGTCGGACACGACTGAAGTGACAGCAGCAGCAGTAGTTTGACTTATCCTCATGCATCCTCCCTGTTTTTATGTTTATCAAGGCCTCGGCACAGTGTGGCGAGTTTAGAAAGCATCGTGAATGAAGCTAAGAGCATTCCAGCCTTTCTGCCCAATGTATTGTCCCTGAAAGAAGCCTTACAGAAGGCCCGAGAATGGACAACTAAAGTGGAAGCTATTCAGGTAAAGAACCTCTTGAGTTGTCTACCATTCAGGGAATGCTATCTCACACCTGAATCCTTGAAGCCTTTAATTCTGTACTGAAGTGATTGTGTACTTGAAATTCACTTGTTCTTTTATCTGATTTTTATTTTTAAACATGTATTACCTATTTAAACATTACTTGTTTCTGTTGACTTCTTGCTGTGAGAGATGACAGAATTAGCCATTTAATTAATGCCTAGCAGTAGGGAGTTTATTTCCTGCTGTATTTGACTCTCTTGCCATGTACATGAGTTACTTTTTTAAAATGGAAGTATAGTTAATTTACAGTGTTGTGCTTATTTTAAGGTTACAGCAAAGTGGTTCAGTTTTTTATGTATATATATATAATCTTTTTCAGATTCTTTTCTATTATAGGTTGCTACAAGATAGAGTATAGTTCCCTGTGCTATACAGTAGGCCCTTGTTAACCTATTTTATATATATAGTGTATACTTTAAAAAAAATTATTTATTGTTTGCTGTCATGGGTCTTTGTTGCTTTGCGGGGGGCTTTCTCTAGTTGCAGCAAGCGGGGGCTACTCTTTGTTGCTGTGCTTGGGCTTCTCTTTGCAGTGGCTTCGCTTGTTGCAGAGCAAGGACTCTAGGGTGTGTGCACTCAGTAGTTGTAGTTGTGGTGCACGGGCATGTGGAATCCTCCCAGACAAGGGATTGAACCCATGTCCCCTGCATTGGCAGGCAGATTCTTAACCCACTACGCTACCAGGAAAGTACAGGAGTGGGTATATGTTAATCCCAAACTCCTAATTTAGCCCCCGCCCCACTGTCCTCTAATTACTTTTGAAACAAGTAGCAGGAAAAGAAAATGAAACTGACATTTACTGAACCCCACAATACTCTTGGGACTCATCTGGATGTTTGGGAGTAGGAATGGGAGAGAAGGGTGTAAAGATACAACCCCGGACCTCAAAGTGGCGTATTCTAGTTGAAAAGACATGTATTACACATACATAACTCAAAACAGTGAATTAAACTGGAGATGAAAGTATGCTTTAATACATAAGGTTCCTTCTGAGTTACGGAGATCATTCACTGCAGCGTTTACAGTGGTGAGTACGTTGTAGGACTGGACTGAAAGAGAAAGGAAACCAGCTCTCCCACTAAACAGCTGCTGCCCTTAGAGGAGGTGTCATGGTCTAATGACTTCTGTTTTGCTTTCTTTTCAGTTGAGTTTTTCTGGGACCTGCTTAGTTGCTACTCTCTCTGTTCTGTGTTTTAAAATTACTTGTTTTCATCAGGACTCCCCTCTGTTTGTTTCATCTTTGACCAGTTTCAGGCAGTTATCAGATGACTGATAATCTTTAGTTGGCTGTTTATGATTGAAGAACTGAGCTGGCAAGTAGAGGTAGCTGCTGTGGTTTTCCAAGGACTGTTTCTCACCAAGCTCTTCCCTTTGGTGGGAGGATAGACTTGGGGGCTCTGAAAAAGTGGACATTTTCTGCTGTCCTTCAGGGTACACAGGCTGGGAGAGGCTGTGTCCTGGCCTAGCCAGAAGGTGTTCTGTATGTCTGCTTGGAGAGTTGTACCATCTGAGGGATCACTCTGGATTGTCGTCTGTGGGCCGCCAACCTGATACTCTGATGTTCTTGCCAGGACCCTGGGATGGATTACTGACTAACTCTTCCATTTCCTGTGATGACTTAATTATTTTAACGTCAGTAAATTAAAAGCACTCTTGAGTTTAAAAACTGATTATTTTCATTAAGTGGAAATACTGACACGTTGTTACTTAGTAGAATATCCACTCTTGTCTGTAAATGGAGGAGGTTGTCAGATACTGCTCTATAGTAGTTGGAAAAATTTTAAAAGACTTTGAAACAGGCAGAAGAGACTACGATGTCCTTTCAGTGGAGTAGTGGATGTTGTTTAGCGAACCACCCGGGTTTATTTGATTCTCGGAGTATGTGCCTTAGACTTTGTTCTACCATGCTCATTACAACTCTGTCAGTTATTTAAAAACGATAGTAATGTGACTGAATTAGTCTGTAGGAAAACAGTTAAATTTGTGAGGAACAAATGATTCTCCACACTGTAGAAAAGGTGATTCCACAGACCTGGATGATATTAAATGCGTGTTTCCATCTATTAGCAAATTCCTTT
Organism: Bos indicus; assembly: GCF_029378745.1. Taxonomy (NCBI): domain Eukaryota; kingdom Metazoa; phylum Chordata; class Mammalia; order Artiodactyla; family Bovidae; genus Bos; species Bos indicus. Next base: position 107,781,420 of record NC_091764.1, on the reverse strand, counting down.
CCTCATTCCTGACTTCCATGGTGGCTCAGACGGTAAAGGTCAGCCTACAATGCGGGAGAACTGGGTTTGATCCCTGGGTTGGGACCCACTCCAGTATTCTTGCCTGGAAAATCTCATGGATGGGGGAGCCTGGTAGCCTACAGTCCATGGGGTCGCAAAGAGTTGGACACAACTGAACGACTTCACTTTTACTTTTCCTCATTCCTTTTTTTTTTTTTGAAAAGCACTTAACATTTAATGAATTTCCCAGCATGTGGCTTCAAGCCACCAGGACACAAGCCCCACCTACACCCTTAATCTTCTCCTCAGCTCTTCTGCTGAAGAATTTGGCCTTCACGATGACAGGCTGCTTTGGGAGCTTTCCTTTCCCCAGAACTTTGTAGTAACCTGATCGCACCACATCAATGATAGGAGCAGCTCCTGTCTTGTTCTTGGCAGCATTTACTCGTGTCTGCTCACTAACCAAGGTCCACAATTTATCAAGGTTGACAGTCGGGCAGAAACTCTGGTTCCTCTTAAGTGGTAATGCCTCATACCAACTTTCCCAAAGTATCCTGGGTGATATTTGTCGAAGTTGATCCTGTGATGATGCATGCCACCAGCATTACCTCGGCCTCCCGGGTGTTTCCGGTGTTTGCCGATGCGGCCGTGGCCGTGGCTCACGTGGCCTCTAAGTTTCCGGGTCTTCCTTAGTCTGGATGGCATGTCGGCGGCCTAGATGAAAGAGCTACTTTTCCTCATTCCTAATTGCATTTATATGTTTGTTTTTAGATTGTCCTTTGAACTAGTTTTTACATCTTACTGGATCCCTTGTTAATTCATTTCAAAAAACCTTTGACAACATGAATTTATACAAACATTTTTTAAAGGACATTGGAAGACTGTTAAGAGATACAGTTAGGTTTAATGACTAATAGTTAATGGAAAAGGTTAGCACTAAACTCTTTATAAGATTTACTAATAGTGTATTGCCAGACTCTATGAGAGATCAAAGATTATGTAAGGCTGTACTTCTGTTTCCCAGAGTGGCAGTAATTATGCTTACTTGGAGCAGCTGGAGAGCTTATCTGCTAAAGGCCGCCCTATCCCCGTGCGTCTTGATGCGCTGCCCCAGGTGGAGTCTCAAGTGGCAGCAGCTCGGGCCTGGAGAGAACGGACAGGGAGGACCTTTCTCAAGAAGAATTCCAGCCACACGCTGCTACAGGTGAGGAGTGGTTTGTTTTCATGTGCGTGCCCTTCAGTGCCCTCCCCAGAAGTAGGTGACCCATTACCTAAGGTGAGGGTGGTTGTCAGTTTATCTGGTCGTGGTTATACAAGTTCATTGCCACTGGGTGGTATCAGATGTTGGCTAGTAATCTGGAACCCTGAACAGACTTTCTTCCAGTTCACCTTACACTGTGTCAGCCTGCATCTTATCTCTGTTGTTATCATGGACTCTTAGCACCAAAAGATCTTATTATTCTCAGAAGCACAAATTAAATTTTTTTTTTTTTTACCTGGAAGTACAGTTGATTTACATACAATGTTGTGTTAGTTTCTCATGTACAGCAGAGTGGTTCAGTTATACATATATATTTTCTTTTTCAGATTATTTTCCATTATAGGTATTACAAGGTATTGAATATAGTTCCGTGTGCTATACAGTAGGGCCTTGTTTATCTGTTTTTTATATAGGTATTATATATCTGTTAGCCACAAACTTCTAATTTATTCCTCCCCCCACCTTTTCCCTTTGGTAACCATGTTTGTTTCCTATGTCTGTGAAGCTGCTTCTGTTTTGTTAATAAGTTGGTATGTATTTCTTTTTTTAGATTCCATGTGTAAGTGATATATGGTATTTGTTGTTCTGACTTACTTCACTTAGTATAATCATTTCTTGGTCCATCTATATTGCTGCAAATGGCATTATTTCATTATTTTTTTGCAGTTGAGTAGTATTGCATGGTATATATGCACCACATCTGTATCCATTCCTCTTGTCAGTGGACACTTAGGTTGCTTCCATGTCTTGGTTGTTGTAAATAGTGAGAAGCACAAATTTAAATGCTCATTACCCTTTTCATGTTGAACAGTTAGAACATACTTAAGAGCATAGACGTTGGAATAAGATTGTTTCATGTTTGAGGACGGATTCCTGGTGTTGATGCTGTGTCTGTGGGCAACTTGTTGCCTTTCTGAACCTGTTCCCCTTGTTTGTGGAGATAATACCACCTACTTCAGAGGCTTGTTGGAAAGTTTGAGTTCGATAATGCATGTGAAGTTTGTAAGAATGTGTCTGGGACATGTGAGTGGTCAATAAATGGTTACGTTTATTTTCAGTTTTGAGATTTTTTTAAAACCAGAGCTCAGTGTTTGGTTTTATTTTTGTAGGTGCTTAGTCCCCGGACTGACATTGGTATTTATGGGAGTGGAAAAAATAGAAGGAAAAAAGTAAAAGAGCTGATAGAAAAAGAAAAAGAAAAGGATCTGGACCTTGAGCCTCTGAGTGACCTGGAGGAAGGACTGGAGGAAACCAGAGACGCAGCCACAGTGGTGAGAGTTAGAGTGCTTCTTAAATTTGCTTGGTGAATGCAGCGTTCTGTGAAGCAGTCACTGTTTTATGTTCCTAACTTTTTATTTTTGTATAGTTTATCTTTGACTTCATGGTTGTACATATTTCACACCTTTTTAATATTTGAAGTCAAAGTATATAAAAACTGTTCTCTCTCCCTAAAATTGCCCTTTCCATATCCTTCTTTATTGTTGTTTTAATAGTTGTCCAGTAGTCCATCAAATTGTCCATAATTTACTGAACACATTTCTGATACTGAGCATTTTTGTTGTTACTCGGTGTTCAGTATTATGGATAATAGCAAAGTGGACTTAGCCTTTTCCTTTTTCAGATTGTATTCCTACACTTGACTCTTAGTAATGGGATTACCAGGCTAAGATTTTAGAGTGTTTAATGGTGCTTAATGCTATTGTGCTCTTCAAAGGAGTGGTACCAGCTGACTGACTGACGCAGCTGCTGTTTGCAGTCTTTGCCTCTCTCGGTAGCATTCAGTAATATAGTGAGTATGCAAAAAAGTGTTTGTAGATAATTAAAATTATGGGTTTTATTGTAGAGTAGGAGGGATATGTTATGATTACAAGGAGCCTGAGGAAGTAGAAAATAAAAATGAGCTTGGGCAATATGTAATAGTGGGGAAGCGCATTCACTAAGTGACTTCACATGGCCGTTCCTGCCTGCAAATGATCCTGTTTGAGGCTGATGGAAATAATTTCTTGTTAGCCTACCTAGTGAGTCAGTCTTGCCAGACAAATAGCACTGAAATTGCCTCAAAATAGTTTCAAAGCTAACAGAGTTTAAAAAGAAGATGCCCTGATAATATTCATGATAATTAAGTTTTGTTTTTATATATATATATTTTTTTAATGAGTTACATAAAACCTTACTATAATTAGTCATCAGCCTTTTTTACTCTTCTCCATAAGCTGGAAATTCCAAGAAAGAAATAAAATGGATTTGTATTGGGCTTCCCCCAGAGAATGAATTAGAAGGAGGTAGGGAGTCAGTACCGATGAAATGTTTATCTTGTGCCAGGTGCCAAGTTAGGCACTGTCGTATGTTATCTTATTTAATCCTTAAAACAGCAAAGTGAAGTTACTAATATTCTCATTTTTTGGAAAACTGAGATTCAGAAAACCTGGGTCAGGAGTCTTGTTATGTATAAGAGCCCGGCCTGATACCAGGGTGGCTTGATTTCAAGGCATACCATCTTTCTCCTGCCCCTTATGAAAGAATTAACTACTCGACTGCTGGACATTGTTATATATGACGGCAGTTTGCTTATGTCACAGATGAGTATTTGCATAGAAACTGTCAGGCTGCCCCAAATTTTAGGAAAACGATGGTTTTTTTTTTTTTTTTTTTAAGGACAGTGCTTGGGACTTCCCTGGTGGTCCAGTGGTTAAGATTCTGTGCTTCCAGTGGAGGTGCTGTGGGTTCAATCCCTTGTTGGGGAACTAAGATCCCACATACTACAAGGTGTGGCCAAAAAAAAAAGACAGTGCTTTGTCAACATGAGTCTGCAGTGTGGAGATGGTCCCTACGCTCGAAGATTTTGTATTTTGGGAACATTTTGCAGTGACTCCCTTCAGTTAAATGTTTGTTGTACGCAGGTGGCAGTTTTCAAAGAGCGGGAGCAGAAGGAACTGGAAGCCATGCATTCCCTCAGGGCAGCCAACCTCGCCAAGATGAGCATGGTGGACCGCATAGAGGACGTCAAGTTTTGCATTTGCCGCAAGACAGCGAGTGGGTTTATGCTCCAGTGTGAGCTCTGCAAAGACTGGTTTCACAACAGCTGTGTTCCTCTTCCTAAATCGAGTTCCCAGAAGAAGGGGTCTAGCTGGCAGGCTAAGGAAGTAAAATTCCTTTGTCCTCTCTGCATGCGGTCTCGAAGGCCTCGGCTGGAGACGATCCTGTCCCTCCTGGTGTCCCTTCAGAAGTTGCCGGTGCGGCTGCCTGAGGGGGAGGCCCTTCAGTGTTTGACAGAACGTGCTATGAGCTGGCAGGACAGGGCCCGGCAAGCCCTAGCCACAGACGAGCTGTCTTCTGCCCTGGCCAAGCTGTCCGTGTTGAGCCAGCGGATGGTGGAGCAGGCAGCTCGGGAGAAAACTGAAAAGATCATTAGTGCAGAACTCCAGAAAGCTGCAGCCAACCCAGACTTGCAGGCAAGTTGAGAATTTTGTTTTTTCTTTTTTTTCCTATTTCATGGGGCAATATCTGTCAGTGTGTAAGCAGTAAATCAAATCTCCCACCACTATTAGGAAAATAACAGTAAGTTGCTTCATTACAATTTGATGGACTCAGGCATGCATTAACACTCGTGTGTATTTAGGGCCTCTCTTCATCTCTGGGTTGCTCGTTGTTTAGGGACACTTGCCTAGTTTCCAGCCGTCTGCTTTCAATCGGGTGGCGAGCAGTGTGTCTTCTTCCCCTCGACAAACGGCGGACTATGACGATGAGGAGACAGATTCTGATGAAGACATTCGGGAGACCTATGGCTATGATATGAAGGTAATTACAGGGATGGGCTGGGGGGATTGATCATTTGATCACTGGGTTTGTTTAAAAAGCTGTTGAACACTGATGTTTAAGGCCTGAAAGAGGGAGAGAAAGCTAGTCGTTATATCTATCCTGAGTTTATGGTGATGGCATTTTTTCTGTGCTCTAAAAAAATACAGATTGGTGAAGCTACATTTTTTAATAAAGGATGGTATGTTTTTAAAAAGCCTGTATGTATTTTCCTGAGAGGGGCTGGAAGAATTATATGTTTAAGTTACTGAAAGATTTCATGGCTGATTTCAGCATTCTTTGCTTTGGATTGTTTAAGTCTGTATAGTTAGGTTTTAAGAATCCCGTTCTAGCTGTGCTTTGGGTCTTTTTCTCTGATCTCTCATCTGGTTGGTGCTGGATAGAATGTCATATTCAGGGATGCGTTATACTTGGGCCCATGACTTGAATTTGTGGAGTTACAGTCACGTAACAAAGGGTTTGCCCTCAGTATGATTGTTCTGATCGTGACAGCACACTGGGGTGAAGGGGCGGTTTTGGCAAGGTTCTGTGTTGGGTCTTCTTGGCCTTTTATTGTTGTTTTGTGTCAGGCCTAAGACGTTCATCTTTTGTCAAGTAATACCGTGATCTGGACAGATACCCTGCCAGCTCACAATGAATCCGTTGATGTGTTTTGTATTCTTCTTTGTGGAGATAATGTTCAGCGTCTGTGCTTATAACCAGGGAATTCATAGTCTGGTGTGTGAAAAAATTAGGGTGCATCCTTTTCCTTTGTTTTTTCAGCATGTCTGTCAGGTAGGTAAGCTCACTGTTAGAGTACAAATACCATCGGCATTAGAACTCCCAGGATATAAAGGGAAACCGTCCATCATAGATACCTGTAAATTACCTGCTGGAAAATATTTTTCTCAAAATAAAAATGGATCCAGGGGATGTTTCAGTGAGGGAATTTTTTAAAAATCATATAAATTAAAGACTTGAGAAAAGTTGAAATTTGAATTAGCATTTAAAATGAGGTTCGAAGCACATTGTCATCCTTGAAGTTAATGGCTATGTGAAGTTAATGACTGTATGTATGAAACTGGTAAAATGACCAGAAGCAGCTGGAAGGGGATGCTGCCCACAGCACATATAGGTTAGTTAGCTAATACTAAAATTGCCTGTTTGCAGTTTTGGCTTAGAGACCTTCAGTACCTGGGTTGTTATCTTTCTAGCATGTTAGGTATCAACCAGTAGTCTGGAATTGTCAAACATGATGGACTTTGCTTGGAAGCAGATCAGTAACCTATGAAAACAAAACATCGCAAGTATTACATGATTTCAGGGCTATGGATCAGGACTGTGGTTTGATACGGTTGTATGGAGTAGTCCTTTGTTTGCAAAGTATATATGGGCTCTTAGCTTACACTCTCTTAGAAGGGGATGTTGGCAGGCTGGAAAATAAGATTGTGGATGTTATAATGTTAGCAGTGTATTGACAACTTAGGAGAGTAAAAGAATGGTGGTAAGACTTGTGGTAGTTCAAGGTCAGATTTACCTTGACATTGATTGGTATCTTCAGTGCTCCAAAATTTTGTACTAAAAAAATTTCAAGTGCTCTTGAGTGTTTTCCTATAGAGAAAGCACTTACTGTGTAATGAAAATCTTACTTGCCAACTTACTGGCAGTTGACTTGGTGATTTTTCACTTTGTATGATCTTCCCTGATTGTGACTGTGAATTTATCCTTAAAATAGCTTAAATTTAATATTTTCGCTAGATGAAGAGCCCCTGCTGGTTTAGGAAGACGAGTAGGTAATTAGAAAATGAAAATCAGTCATTTGATCTTAGTTATCACAGCATTTAAATGTTTAAAGCAGATGGTTTGTGCATTGTATTGCTCGATTACTTCATTTTGCATGTCACACCATGTGATCACCACAAAAAAAATCTGAGCAGCAATTCCGAGAACTCATTAGTCAGGAAAATAATACATTTAATGAAACAAAGTCTGAGAATCTGTTACAGATTTGTATGATTGTGTCTGGGATAACGTTTTTTTCAGATGTTCATATGATTATTTCCTTTTAAACCATATTGTTTACCTTTATTAGACTGTTCATCCATAGTACAGTTTATATTTTCCAAATGCATACATGTGTGGAATCACACATCAGAAAGGAGGGTATAAAATAGAAGTGGCTGTTATCTCCTAGGAAGTTCTTTTTTTTAATCCCAGGAATTGCTTAATTTACAGAATGGCAAGTTAAGCACTTGGATTCTTTGATTTTTCTTCTTTTCTACCCTTAATACTTGAGTGGCTTCAGCTTTGGTGAAAATAGAGTAGATTTTGTCTGAGAATTTAGTCCTGCTGATACCAGATATGGTGGAGTGACAGATCTGTTATAAGACACATTGCTCACTGAGAAGCCATTCCTCCTTCCTGTGTATTTACCATTAGTGGGACTAACTGGAAGTTTTCCCCTTAGGAAGAGTAATTTGCTTTAGCTTGCTGTTTATCAGTTGTTTTACCTCCAGCCTATCTGTGTCTTTATATTTAAAAGGCGTCTTTTGTAGACAGCACATGTGGTAGGGTTCTTCTGGTATGTCAGTCTGCATATATATGTATTTGTAAAATATATGGTTAAATCTGGGTTTTTAGGCAGTATTACAATCTGTCTTTTAATTGGGGGTGTTTATTTCTTTTATAGTTAATATAATTGTTGACATGGTTGGATTTAAATTGAACTTTTATGTATTATATTTCATGTGTCATCCCAGGGAAGTAATTTTTTTAAATTTATTTTTACCTATCTTTATTTTCAACCATTATTTTCTGATCAGTTTCACTTCTAGTTCAGAAGCTTAATAGAAAATTTTCTGCTTGAGTTTCAATGAAATGAGTGGAGTCAAGGTCAGAAAAGACCCTTCCAGTCAGTGAGGTGAAGTACCTGGGGACGGCAGTAGGCGAGTACTAAAGTATTCTCTTGGCCTGTGGCCTTTTAGGACTTAGATTCTCTGAAACAGGAAAGAAGACCTATGTGAACTGCTGTTCCTAAATTCTCAGTGACTGTAACTGTCTTCCAGAGTCTCTTTGTGAAACCTTTTAAGTATCCTGTTTAATTAAGCATAGTCTCTGATGACAGTACGTCTTCCTCTTACGCATCCTACAGTCAGCTGTTGTGTTAGTCCTTAGCTGTTGTCTCTGGTCTTCTAAGCTCCCCTGTGTACTGTTCTTGGTGGTGCTGGGGCTGGGACTACCCCAGGGCTTGGTAAACTTTCCCTGTAAAATACCACATGTATATATTAACATACATTATGTGTAGTGATATTATGTATGATGTAGAGTAGATTATTTTTAGGCTTTGCAAGCCATATGTGGTCTCTGTTATGTCTTCTTGTTTGTTTATTTTTACAGCTCTTTAAAAATTTAAAAATGTTCTTGGCTCACACTCCATACAAGAACCAGGCAGCAGCTGGGTTTGGCCTACAGGCTGTGGTTTGCCAACCCATGCTCTGCACGTTTATCCTTTGCCTGCAGCCTCCCTCTGCCAGCAGAGGGCATTAGAGAACATTAAAAGGCCCGCGTAGTGAGAAAGGATTTGATGGCTTACTGTTTTATTTTCCATTCCTGCCATCATTGAACTACAGTTTTCTTGTTTTGTTTACTGTTTTCTGTTTTTGTTTGGTTTTTGGATATTTGTTTTTCGTTTTGTCTTTTCCCCTGGCAGTAGCAGCTGGTTCCAGTGTAGTTTTTTTTTTTTGCACCCCAGAAGCCAGCCACATTGTGTTTTGTTAGAGATAGCAGAACACAGGCCAGTGCCTGCTCCTCACAGGTCTGGTCCCAGCTCTGCAGGCCCCCAGCTTTCTAGTTGTAATAACCCCACTTCTTTTCTCTGTTACCTCAAGCCCTAGAGATGGCAGCTCTTTCTTGTAGTTACCTTGGTGTTACTTTGATGTTTCTGTTTGCTTTTTCAAGCCTTCAGTGTACGATTTAGCCAGTTCACTTTATTAAATTCTCCTAGTTAAAATACCTGAGGTTTCTGTATTCCTGATTGCACTATGACCGTTAAAGCTGTACATGTGGGTTGTGGAGCCTAACTTCAGGGGAGAGTCATCTGAGACCTGCTTGAAGTTGTCAGGATTTATAACCTAAAACACTGTCAGTCAGGCTTTTTAAGTAAGGGCAGCTAGCTGGTAAATAAAAGTAGCAACTGGTAAGCATCTGGATTTGAAAACCTTTAGAGAGGATTGAATGAGCCATGTCCTTAAGGTACCACATCTGAACCTTTATTCCCCTCCTAAGTCCATTTTATTTTTTCTTAAATGGTCAGAGTTTCTTAACTCAGGGCTACAGGAGTCTTTATGTGTTGTAGACTATAGAAAGGTTATTCTTCAAATCATAGCTTTCTTGTAGATCTATTATCTCTGTGGATTGCTCTTGAGCTTTACTTTTGGCTTGAAACTGTGGTGATCATTGTTTTTTCCCCAGTGGAAATTTTCTTTCCCATTTAATACCAGATATTTAAGGATCCCACCCCACCGCTAACTGTGTTGTATTAAAACTCTGTGCTTAGATTATTGTCATGGGACAAGTTAAATGTTCCTAATTCTCAGCACCCCCTTGGCTGCTTCTTCAGGACACAGCTAGTGTGAAGTCCTCCAGCAGCCTGGAGCCCAACCTCTTCTGTGATGAAGAGATCCCCATCAAGTCTGAGGAAGTGGTCACGCACATGTGGACGGCACCCTCCTTCTGCGCAGAGCACGCATACTCGTCCGCTTCTAAGAGCTGCTCTCAAGGTATTGCCACCCCGGGGAGCAGTGTGGGGAAGAGAAGTCTGACACCACACTGGCAGTCTCTCCTCAAGTATGGCTCCTGACCATGAAATGCAGTAGAACTTGAAAAATGCAACTTTGGAAAATCCAGTCTCTGGTAGCATTTTTCTGTCATTAGGTCATAATGATAGAAAATTTCTGTAGAATCATTGACTCCTAATTGGAAGCCCTTTAGAGTCCATCCAGCCCCTTCTGAACCCGATTTTATCAAACCCCTGATCAGTCATTATTTATCCTCTATTTGTTTATAATTAGTTGTTGAGGAACTTGCTACTTTTGAAGAATACTCATTCTGGTTTTGAAAAGCTTTATTCTTCATCCCTTGGTAAATAATTTTTCTATTGTGTTCACTATCTAGTTTTTGTCCCCAGTGAAAATCAGTCAGACTGCTTTAGGTCACACCTCTGGAAAATGGAGACTATCTCTGTCTTCATAGTAAAATTCAGGATTTTATGGGACAGCATATTATTATTGTTAATTAGGCAGATAATGGGTTATTTATATGTGGCAGTTATATGTCTAATCTTTCGGTATCTTCTACAATGGAGAGAGCATTCCCTTTCCCCTCCAGTCACAAGATAAACAATATGGAACCTGTGTTTTCACTCTAAACCAGTTTTTTAGAGTGTCATTAGAATTCTAGGCCTTTTTTGTTCTGTGTTTTTTTTTAAATTTCACTTTAATACTGATACAGTGAATCCAAACATCTAAATTAAGTGTTGGAGGAAGAGGGGGACCATTCCTCTAAATATTTACTTTGAAAGCATTACTTTTTTCAGTAGTTTTCATGTTTTGTTCTGTCTTCTGTTTTGGGGGAAAGGTTCTAGCACCCCACGGAAACAGCCTCGGAAGAGCCCTTTGGTGCCCCGGAGCTTGGAGCCTCCAGTGCTGGAGTTGTCGCCAGGAGCTAAAGCTCAGCTGGAGGAGCTGATGATGGTGGGAGATCTCCTGGAGGTGTCCCTGGACGAGACTCAGCACATATGGCGGATTTTGCAGGCCACACACCCACCCTCTGAAGATAGATTCCTGCACATCATGGAGGTACAGATTGGAAGCTTATTACACAATGGTTTAAACCACTTAGAATGTCCCAGCTCCTTGGAGGTTCCTCAGGTCACAAGGGGAGGACTGGTGGATAGTGCTCCAGTTGCCTTCTCTCTCACCAAGCCAAAGTATTTCTGCTTTATGGTTTTCTTTATTGAGGTTTTACATAGTTTATATATTTTTATATAATTTACCCATGTTTTTTTATCTGTGATACTATAATCCTGAGCAGGAGGGGAAAGGACAGACAAGGCAAGCGTTTAGCTCTTTCTACCTCTAAAGAAGGTAAGGGTCAGAGATGCAGAAACTTTCCTGAAGTCACACTTGCAGTAAAAGTGGAGGTACCCAGGCTCTAACTGTGGCATTTGGTTGCTGTGTTCTGAATCATCTTTCTTTTCCTTGACTGTTTCTGTGAAGTGGAAGGTACAGTGTTGTATGCTGGCACGCTGTAGTTTGGTTTGGAAGTCAGATCGAAGGTGCCTAATTTAGATATTGTTTTCCAATTAGCAGAGCTTTCTCTTCACAACCACTGTCTTATTTGATTTTATATATAAGGAAACACAGAGTTTTGAAAAGTTAAATGTCTTATTCAAGGTGTGATAGGTTTAAGATACTTGTGACCCAGTATTGTCTGATTCTGCAGATTCCTATGCTCTGTCACTAAGTCGTGTCCTACTGTTTGCAAACTCATATAGATTGCAGCACACCAGGCTCCTCTGTCCTCCATTGTCTCCTGGAGTTTGCTCAGATTCATTCCATTGAGTCAGTGATGTGGTCTAATCATCTCATCCTCTACCTGCAGAATCTTAGGAAGTGTTATTTCTTAAGTAATTACCAAGCTTATGATTTTCAGTATTTCTTTTTCTGCCTCACCTCTTGTTAAGAATTTTAATGCTGGTAAATAAAGACCAAAAGAGTTACTGTGTAACTTAGTATACATTTAATATGTTGAGCTTTCTATGTTTACGTCTCAGTTACAGACAGATGCTGCAGACTGTATAACGTATGCTGACAATTTTTTGGCCTTTCCCCCTGTCCCCGATAAGCTAAAAATAAGTCAGATATTTTATTCAGGGCTTGCCATTATTTTCTACTGTTACCTTCTTTGAATATTATATTTGTCTTCTTAAAATATCAGAATATTTATTGTATAATGTATACAATGTAAAATTTATTAAGTATACAATTCAGTTGTTTTAATCACATTTATAATATTGTACAACTGTTACCACTGTCCATTTCCAGAACTTTTAAATTATTCCAAAGAGAAACTCTGCTGCTGCTGCTGTCGCTTCAGTCGTGTCTGACTCTGTGCAACCCCATAGATGGCAGCCCACCAGGCTCCCCTGTCCCTGGGATTCTCCAGGCAAGAACACTGGAATGGGTTGCAATTTCCTTCTCCAGTGCATAAAAGTGGAAAGTGAAAGTGAAGTCGCTCATTCGTGTCCGACTCCTAGCAACCCCATGGACTACAGCCTACCAGGCTCCTCCGTCCATGGGATTTTCCAGGCGAGAGTACTGGAGTGGGTTGCCATTGCCTTCTCCGAAGAGAAACTCAGTACCTGTTAAATAATAAATCCCATTTCCCTCCCCCCAGCCTTGGTAATTCATATTCTTCCTGTCATTATGAAATTGTATACTCATGATACCTCATATAAGAGAATAAAACTGTTCTTGAATGTCTTGCTTTTAAATTGTTTCTCTTTTTATATTTTTGAAGGATGACAGCATGGAAGAGAAACCATTAAAAATAAAAGGAAAGGACTCTTCAGAGAAGAAACGGAAACGGAAGCTAGAAAAAGTAGAGCAGCTTTTTGGTGAAGGAAAGCAGAAGTCCAAGGAGCTAAAGAAAATGGATAAACCTAAAAAGAAGAAATTAAAATTAAGTGCAGAAAAATCAAAGGAGCTGAACAAACTGGCCAAGAAGCTAGCAAAAGAAGAAGAGAGGAAGAAAAAGAAGGAGAAAGCCGCTGCAGCCAAAGTCGAACTTGTGAAAGAGAGCACCGAGAAGAAGAGAGAGAAGAAGGTGCTAGACATTCCCTCCAAGTACGACTGGTCTGGTGCGGAGGAGTCGGATGATGAGAACGCCGTGTGCGCTGCGCAGAACTGCCAGAGGCCTTGCAAGGACAAGGTGAGTCTCTCTGTGTCCCAGCGAGTGTGTGCGGGGACACGGAGCAGCAGCCAGGCACACGAGGCTGTGACATAGTGATGGTCTGTTTTGATCCCAGGATTTGGCCTTGCACCATCACATGTTTAATATAGTTTCTAGAACCTTTTTCAGTTATGAGATTTTAATAGAAGAAATGTGTTTTAGAATTTGTGTACAGAGCGAAACATCCCAGATGAGCAGAGAGAAGCTGTGTGGTACCCAGGAGCAGTGCACCCCATGTGTGGCCTCAGCAGAGCTCAGAGCAGTCGTGTGCCCTCCCTGTAGGGTGCCCCGGAGGACTAAGCACCTTGTCAGTCAGCCACAGTGGCCTAAAAGGTCCCAGGCCAGAGTTCTAAGACCCAGGAAGCAAATTGCCTGGAGATTTGTGTGAAGACATAAAACTTGGGTTGAATCTTCCCTTTGGTCTGTGTCTTAGCTACACACAGGCCTATGTATATGCTCCTAAATAGAAGATGATTTTTAAAAATTTCTTGCAGAAAATAATGAAGACCTTTAAAGGTACTATCTTTTTTTTTAATGTCAGCCCTAAACTTTAAATATTAGTAAGTACATGATGATCTTTCTTAAGGCAATATTGATGTTACAGACTTCTGAGAAAAGTGGATGGACTTTATGAAAAATCATAGTTCTTTAAGTGTCTGGAGGCATCTATTTTGGTGTTCCCATCAAGATTATTAGTAAGTTCATGGCTTTAACTTTATCTCCTTACGCCACTTGACTCTTAGAATTTTAATAACCCCTCAGTTTGAATATATAAACAGAATAAATACAGTTGTATCACTATTCCCTCCTTGGCTAAATACTGTTAGAGCTTGAAGAGGTCACCTTCTCCAGCCTCTTCATTTTACAAATGATGTAACCAGGACTGAGTGAGGATAAACGATGTAACCAAAGTCATAGACTAGTCAGTGGCAAAACCACAAGGAGAAACCTGGCTCCCAGACCAGGTGCTCCACTAATATCCCCACCCCTCCGGTAATTGAGATGCAAGTACAAAAACAGTCCAGAACTACATGACATGTTTAAATTATTAAAGGTCCTCTCACTTTTGGAAAATGAGTATATAGTAAAATATATACCCCATAGTCCAGCTCTCTGAGAGTAACAACTGGGAATATTTTAGTGTGCTTCCTTCCAGTTCTTTTTCTGTATAGTTTGTTTCATATCATGTCATACTGTCCAGTTTCGCATCTTTCTTTATTAATTTCCTAAGCATTTTTCTATAGTATAAACATTTTTAAAGCATCTTAGTAGGTACAGTATGTGTGTATGAATTATTTTTATCTTTGATTTGAATGTATTCTCATCTGAATTTGTTTATTAAAGAGGCTATGAAAGGTTACCTGTTTCTCTTTGGGTCCTGAAACATTAGTAGCTTAGTGTTGGCAGAACCTTCTCCCCTTTCTTTCTCCTTTAACTAATTTTCACCAGTTGTAGGATTGGCAGCAAGATGTGTTTTTTTTTTTTAGCTTACTTACCGTCATCCTTTCTACAGTGTTTATATCCGTCATAACCTTCCTCTTTTTTTCCCTCCTTTTCACTTAATACACTCTCCCTTCTCCTCTGCTTAATTAGCATTTAAAACAGGGTTCAGTTCATCTACTGCCTCTGTTCTCTTTCCATAGCATGTAACACTGCAGAGAGTTTTCTCTCTTCTGCTACAAAATTGATATATTAACATGTCCTGCTTTACTTATTTAATGTGATCAATATATAAGCCCTAAGATTTGCTCTTAACATTGTATTTTTTGAAAATCTAGAAAAGGGATTTCCCTGGTGGTCCAGTGGTTAGGACTCCACATTTCCACTGCAGGGGCCCCGGGTTCCATCCCTGGTTGGAGAACTAAGATCCTTCAAGCTGGGTGGCGTGGCCAAAATAAAAAAAAAATCTGGAAAGTTATCATCCCCATTTTGATGGAGCAAAAGGAAATATAGCAACATATTTTGAGAAAATGTCTATTGTTTAAAATATAAAAAGATTTGTACAGATTACTACAGAAATTTGTGAAGATTAGTAGAAAAGATTGTTGAACACACAGGTGAACAGGTGTGCCTCACCCTGTCAGTAGCTACATAAAAGAAACTTATAAATGATGTATTTCTATAATGTGTTTAATTTCAAATGGGAATTATTTCAGATTATACACATTTTGCCCATCAGTGCTGTTCTGCAGTTTTTGTAGTGCTCCAAGCTTGTTTCTGACACAATGTTACTACCTGTGTATTTCTTTAAAACCTTTGTAAATAATTTTACAACTTCCTCAATTTGAAGTGTAGTGTTTCTTTAAGGAAAACAAATTAATGCATGATATACGTCTTCACTACAAAAGGATACCAAGAAAAGAATGTTTTTAAAAGAAGTCTTTTCTTTAAATACTACATAGCAAAAAAACACACACAGCTTCTAGAGTTTATTCATATTTAGGTAAATGTACATTTTTTTCTAACAAGTACTTTCTGGTACTTTTACCTAAAAATGTGCAGATTGAGAAAACTTTGAAGGATTACTTAAATATATATAGCCTCTGTTTCAAAGATGTTTTAGAAAGAAAAAAGAAAAATTTTATCAGAATAAAGTAAAAGGTTTTAAAAGCCCAAAACTATCTCTTCCATCATTATCAAATTGACTTTAAGTTGAAATTAATTTTTTTTTAAATAATTAACTATTTTCAAAAGATTAGTTTTCAGGTTCAGATTCTTTTTCTCCCTGAACTCTGCCACTTTCATTCAATCTTACTGGTACCAAGAGTTAACTTGAAGGAGCAAGTTCTTTCAAGCTAGTATTTAAATAATATTTTTCTGCATTGAAATAAATATTTGATCTCACTATGAAAATAGACTTTTTCCCCGTTTAGCTTTTTTACCTTCTTTCTGGGGCTTGCTTCTTAGCATTACTACCTCCCTAAGATGTCCAATACAGTAAATAAAGAGAGATTATAAACTTCTCTCACTTCAATTGTTTGTTACCCACTCTGATTTTAAAGGATTTTTGTGGAGAATCATATAGGCAAAAGTATTTGCATTATCAGTTCCTTTATCATTCTCATCTCCTTTTAGCATAAACGAAGGTTGGATTACCTAAATGAGTGAGTCTCACACACACAAACTACGGTGATGTTATGATAAGGTGACCAGCTGTCACTTTCAGCACTGAAATTCCTGTGTCTTGGGAAACTGGTTAATTTCGGGCAGACTGAAAAGGTTGGTTACTTATTGATGAGCGCACCAAAAAACATACATGGGGATTCTAAGCATATGTTGTACTTGATTAAGTAAATTGTTTTAATTTTCATATCTGGCTTTTGCAAGAAAGTTTGGTGCAAAAGAGATTGAATGCCAAAAATATAAAGAGTTCAGTTGGGTAACTAAGCTAAAAGTATCACTAAATCACCAGCTTTCTTTTTTCCCAGTGTAATAATATGCACTAAGAATCAAAGAAAATACAACATGCCAAATATTTTTTCTTAAGCATAAATATGAAACCATTTAGCAAAACAAGAAATGCCAAACCAACATAATTTTCTCTGTTTAATATATTTCTCTTTTAAACACGCATTTAACCGATAATTTCTTTATCGGTTAATATTTGAACAGCTCATAGCTGTGAAGTTTTTCAGGAACTACTTTTTTTGATTTGATAAATATGCTTCCTAGAAATAATGAAAGGGGAAATGACTATTAGGACTTACTATGCAGTTAACCAGATTCTTTGTTCTCAAGTATTCAGGCTGCCACAGTCTGTTCAGAATCCTCTGGATTCAGTTAGCATTCCAGACAAAAGTATAATTTCAATCGTTAGTCAAGGAGCATGATCAAAAGATATTCATAGGGCCGTTTTTTCCCTGCTAATTATTAGGCCAAATTGTTGTCTGACCTATAGGCTAGGATCAAGTCTCAGGAAAAGTTACTATGCTTTTTTGGAATGGTGGGGAAGCTGGGCTTAGGAATGGACCTCTAGCCAAACTCTCAAAAGGGGAAATGCCATCTTCCTTATTTGAAAGAGAGCAGTAGATTTGATTTTGGGAAACCAGAAACCAGTGAGCAGGATGCAGAATTTGATTTTAAAAGAAACTTTTCTTGGCAGCAAATCATGACAAATTGTAACTTGTTTACCTTGTGGGGACTAGACTGGTTAGAATAGTTAGTTCCCTGTCGACTCAGGTGTTTATAACCCGGACGACACCTCCGGTCTGAGCAGCCCAGAGGACCACAGCTGGTCCTCCCAGGTCCCTTGGCCAGCGCCACACAGCCAGACAGTCTGTGTTCACCCACTGTCAGGCTATAAACTTTCACCTGCCTGTGCTGTCTTTATTTTTTATCTGCTGCACCGGAGTCGTCATCTCCGTTTTCTGTACCTCCAGTGCAGTTTGCCACAGTAGGAACACTTTGACCATTTAAGACTTCAGAAGCTAAATATCATACAAACAATTACAGAACAAAAAATTCGTTTGAGGAAACAAGTCACTCTGAACTTGCAGAAAGCAGTATCACACAGTGAAAGTGATGGTCAGGTTTAGAATATATGAGAATGACCTGGGAGCTGGTCACGATACAGGCTTCCGGTTTGAACACCAAGGTGATTTTGAGTCTGTGGGTTTGGGCTAGGTCTCAGCTACACACAGCAGGTAATTCTGGCATGAGTCATGCTGCAGGCAGTTATTTGCAGAATGTTTCGTGTGAAGAAGAGTGAGTGGAGCTGGGAGACTACAATTTTAGAAATGGCTCCAATGTCCCAGCCTGGGGACCAGGTGCCTTGCCAAACATTATTTCATTTGATCTTCTAAATTAGTGGTCCCCAACCTTCTTGGCACCAGCCACTGATTTCATGGAGGGCAGTTTTTCCACAGCCTGGAGTCAGTGGGTGGTTTCAGGAGGATTCGAGCACATTACATTTATTGTCCACTTTATTTCTGTTGTTACTACAGCAGCTCCACCTCCAGTTATCAGACATTAGATCCTGGAGGTTGAGCACCCCTTGCTGTAAATAATTCTATGAGTAAGACTCGGTCTCCGTGTTACAGAGAGAGATGTGGAGCCTTAGGGAGATTGAATGACTTGCCTCAGCTCATACATCAGAAGTCTGGACTTCGGAGTGAATTCCGTAATCTTTATGCCACACAGTATTGGCCCCTCGAGAGCTAGAACTCTAAGAACAACTAAAGCAAAAAGATAATTTTGACAAATGATTTCTCCCACCCTTTATTAAAAACCCAGAAACTACTAACATGACTGTCAAACTTTTGATGAGTTTTATAGTCTGTGGACACTGATTTTGAGAACTGCCCACTTTCCCTGAAACTTATTTCCTAGCTCATTCCTCCTTCCTTCTGTCCTTTCTCACAAGCTGTGCTGAAGTACTTCGTGGATCCCTTCATTCTCCTCACTTTGCTCTGGTTTCTAGAAAAGTTCATTGTTGTGCATGGCTTCTGACATTGTTAGTGAGATGGTCCACTTTTATCTTGCATAGAGAAGAGTAAGAAGCCCTTTTATCTTAAAGGTTCTAATCTGCCATGGCATAGCCATAAAAACCACCCCAATTACCTGCCAAATAGCAAAGCCAGTATCTCCTCACCAGTAAGTGTCTACCCCAGGCGTAGTGCCACCAAACCACAGTCCCTTTCTGGCCTCCTATAGTCACCATCCTCTCTGAAGGGTCACAGCTTGCCAGGCCTCTGCCACTGACCTGTCAGTTACTCAGACCTTAATTTTAAACCCCAGAGTGATCTATTGACCTGTGTCTTTGACTGTTTTAATTGGTTAATTTGTAAGATTTGACCTCTGATATTTGCTAACTTTTTATAGGGAGTTGTATTTGTAACGGAAGAAGAGAAGAATAAAAAATATTAGTTTTAAAAGTGGCCTATGTGACTGCTTTTCTAAAAAGGTATTTAATGCTCTTAGTACTTTGGCTTATCTCTTTGAAATAAAGCTAATACACAGGATTGCCTTCACATTGTTGTACTCTGCCTTTCCTGATAATTGCATTGTCTTAGAGCCTAGACGTTGTTAATATTAGCTAAAACTACTTGGCTGCTCTATTAGAAGTTCCTTTTTTTTGTCAAATTTTCTCAAACATGTTTCTGCCTTGCAAGGAGCCCCAGGTATTTATGAGGTGATGGAGTACCTAAGAGGCCTCATTTTGTGGACACATTATGGAAAAAAAAAATAATTTGGGGGGATTAACTTCCCAGCTTCTTTCTTTAAAAAATAACTCCGTAAGAAGTTATTGTCTATCTCTGGGCATCCCCGTTATTTGCTATCATTTAAGCCAAGGCAGCTCTTTGGTTTGCTTGTATCCCAGGCTTCCTGCATGTGTAACCTAAATATCCCCGATCTTGTCTCCAACAGGTGGACTGGGTGCAGTGTGATGGTGGCTGCGATGAGTGGTTTCACCAAGTTTGTGTGGGGGTCTCTCCAGAAATGGCGGAAAGTGAAGACTACATCTGTACAAACTGTGCAAAGAAGCAGGGGCCAGACAGCCCAGGGCCAGCGCCGCCCCCTTCCTTCATAATGAGCTACAAACTACCAGTGGAGGATCTTAAAGAGACCAGTTAGCAGACGCTGGGTTGGTTTGGGACACGGGGGAAAATGGACCACACTGAGACCGTAGTCATCGAGTAGAGTGGTTTAGGTCCACTCGGAATGTTGCTTCCAAAGATGAACGGCCTTCTGGGAAAGTCCTCTCAGCCGACTTCCTCTGCGCATGGATGTGGGACCCGCGTTCTCTGTCTGCACTCGTGTGCTGAGGGTGTCTGCCTTGGTCCAGCAGCCGGGGTTTCAGTTCATGTCTCCTCTGAGGTCCTTTGTCACATTAAGGCCAGACACTGGAGCTCTAGGGTGGCAGGTTGGCATCATTGCATTGGTATGCTCGCATGACTTGTAAGGGTGTGTTTTAGGGCCAGTTGATACTAGTTAGAGGTTCACAGCCAGCACTGTTGGGAGGTACTGACTGCTTGGATCTCCTTAGGGCAGTGGGAGGAATCAGAGGACCAGCTTCCTTCCACTCTGACCCGCGTTTGATGCCTGGCAGGTCCAGCTCGGAGAGGACCAGGACGAACATAGTCCTGTTAGAGGCCGTGGGAGGGGAGCCCGGCCTGTAAACCTCCGCTCCGTGTGCTTGTGTGTACCAAGAGGAAAACCCCAAGTGAGGGGCAGATCACCCCATCTTCCTAAGGAGGAGAGTAGCATCCAGTTCAGAATCTGACTAGATTGGATTCTGGGAAGAAGAGATTTTATTTTAAGGCAAGCAGCCTTTTTTGGCTTTGAGAAGTCTTGTTGCTTTGGGTCTGCATTTAGAGAAGAGCAGGTACGTGGATCCAGGCTTCTGCAGCAGCAGACACAATGAGTCAGAATGTTTCACTGAGCTAGCGGTGCATGCTTTTCGGGGAAACCTTCATTGACAAGTGTACCAGGTGCCACCAGGCTTCAGGCATGGCCACCAGCAAAACCAGCAAAACAGCTTTTTGCCTTGCAGCCCTGCCCCACTGTCTGGTTCCAGGACTGGCAGTTGCTGACAGAGGCCAGCCGCGGGCGCTATCCCATAGCCCCATGGCTTCTCTCTGAGGAGTTGGGCATAGAGTACCTCTGGTGACGAAGTTGTTTTAGTAAATCCATTTTTAAAAAAAGAAAAAAGGACTTGTTTTTACTTTTTTCTAAATGTCTCTGACTACTGACTGTTCTATAAATAGATTATTTTTCCTTTTTTAATATACATATATGAATATATAAATATATATATATTTACCGTTACCAGCAGCTTGTGACGGAGTCTCAGCATCAGAAATCCATTTGGGGGCTTGCTTTCTCTTCTTGCTTTTTATAAAGGAGTCACACTCCTTCCTTGTAGTAAATGGAGTTAGCACTTCCTTTTCCAGCCTCGCCTGACCAGATGGTCCATCTTGTTTTGTCCAAATAGATAATTCTGTTTCCTTTGTGTGTGGGGACTCGTCCCTGTCTGTGGGGAATCCTGATCGTGCTGTATCTGCAATGGTGGTTCTGTTTGGTTCTGTTCCATTCTGTTTGTGAAAGTTTGAAACGACGGTGCTGTGTTGTCCTCCTTCCTGTCGTGTTCTGTCCTCTTGGAGGTGTTAGGGAAGCTCTTATTAGAAGGGGACTCTTTTTTTTCTTTTTTTAAGGACAAAAAAGACCCACCAAACAAGCTGAAAACGGTGTTTCGTCTTCACTATCCTGTGTCCCTTTATTTTGGGTTGAAAATATGTGGTTTGGCTTATAAATTCATCAGTTTTCCTTTTAAAGGGAGGAGCAAGATGGGCCCAGAGAACAGCTAATACTCTCGTCCTCCCTTTTTAAAGAAATGTCTTCTAGTAACTAGAAGCGAAATGTACTGTCGAGTCACAGTTTGAGTGGGTATGAGATTTAACTCAAAAGACCTCTTCCTAAAAAACCTTTCCTGTAAAATCCAGTTTCTGGACATGCTTTCTCTATAGTTCCTATTACCAATCTTCCCGTCTCTCTTCCCCTGGTATCATAAAATCTTGAATGTTAAGAAGTTCATCAGTGTTGACGTGCATGGGTCCTAATGTTTCATCTCAAGTGTATGTATGATTTAAGATTTCAGTGGAAATTACAAGGTAACTATTTTCATAAGTTTTCATTTTGCTTAATGTACATAAAGATACCATTACTTAGTTAAGAGTTTCATCTGGTTATATTATAGAAGAAAGCACAATTTTTTTTTTTTTTTTTTTTTTTTGCTTTTTGGTCTTCTCTGTAAAAGCCTTCAGACACTTGTGGGTTAAAAATTGATTGCAGTCTTCAGTGATGGCTGCCTGGAACACGCTTTAAAATACCTTCTTTTCCCTTCAGCTGTCAGCAGAGGGACATGAGGATGCTGAGAAAGATGGCTCTGCTTCTTGGAGAGTGGGAGATGGGGAGAGAGGGCTGTTTAGGAAATTATTTATATCCACAATACAGCATTTGCCTGTATGTTTGACCTGAGAAAGTCGCAAGGCAATCTCCCAACCATGAATAGCTTCCTGTTCATCTTCAGACATTTTGAAACCTGATTCCTTTAATTGATATTGTGGGATTTTCTGTATTAATTTGAAAGTCACAGGAATTTGCTCTGACTTTTGACCATTTAGACAGGCTGAGAACAGATGAGTGAAATTAGTTTAAAGAAGAAGAAAAATACATAAAATGTATAATTTTGCAATTAGTGGACTAAGATTCATCTGTTTAAAGAAATGTTGATTCTCTAGTATAAAACTTTTCACTTAGAGGAAGTTACATATTTACAGCTTAAACCCATTCTGCAGTGGTGTAGCATGTCAAATTAAAATTCGATTTAAAATGTTTTTTCACCCTTCCTGTCTCCTTCAAGTCACAATTCTTCCCCATTGATACTTTAACTTTCTTGTAATAATTCTTTCAAAGGCATTTCTCACTATGTTCACTATAAAGCATTTTGGCGAGTATTAGAGAAGGGAAGATGAAAATCGGTAGCCCAAGAGTAGACCCTCGGCCCCTTGCACGTGGGGCCACAGCCCTCCCGTGGTCCCTCTGGCTGGTGCTGGCCTCACTGCCTGTAGTGACCGCAGCAGAGCCACATGGAGGCGCCAGGTCAGGGCCTTGCCGGGCGGCCAGTCCCCAGCTCTCTGTGACTCAGACCTGGGCTTCGTGGAGTGACAGCTGCTGCACGTCCTGCTTTGGATAATTGAAATGTCAAACGTGAAACCTGTGGTTGCCCATGACGTACTTTAGTGATCAAAACGCCAGTGAGGGCTGACCCGTGAGCCAAGGACGCTTTCACCTGTGCTTTTCCTTTTCACCTTTATCTTCAACGTGTCTGAGAAGTTTGTTTCTCTTAATTCTTCAATTCTGATGCAGTTCTGCAGCTGTAGGAGAAACTCCCTACTGGTCAATCCCTGGATTCTGTAGTACGTTGACGTGAGAGCCAGCCAGTGCTTTTACCTGGGAGGGGAGAGGGAAAACTGCGAAAGCCCTTCTTTCAAAAGGTGGATGAGCCACTCCAAGGAGAAAGTGGAAAGTTGAAGTGGAACTTGAAAATTGTGGGAAAACGAAGGTGAAGTCCCACACGTAACCGGGTTCAGTAAAGTTTATATATGAACTAGCTTCATATGTGTGTAAAAAGTTACTTTTGCAGTAATATAAATTTTTAAAAACAGGCATTTGGTTTGCTTTTTACCTTTTGAAATCCCCCCCCTTTTTTTTCCAAATAATCAAAGCTTATCTTTACTTTGGATATGGGTGTGCCGTGGCAGTTAGCGTTTACCGCAGGAGAAGGAAAGAATGGATATTAATGTATCTGGGGTTGGCGTCTTCTCTTGGCCTGGACCGTATCCAGTCACCACTATGCAACGACCGAACGACGTGCACTGGAAAAGGATGTGACAGGTGTTCACAGCCACACCCTGCTCAGTCTTTACTCTTGCAATACTCCAAGATGTCCAAACAGGAATGTCTTTTGTAAACCTCAAGACTTATTGACTATCCCCTTACATATTTATTTACCCCTTAGTGAGACACTTAAATATAATATGGACTCTAATTTACCAGGGTTTTTGGTGGTGCCTTATGAAAAGTACAACTTGATTTCTTGTTTTTTGAGCATGTTTTGCATTTATTTTTGTTTTCTGAAAAAAAAAATATTAGATATGGTTATTTGCATTACATCTAAAAAAATAAAAGCTTTGTGTGTGAACTCAGGCCCCCTGCTCTGTCATTCATGTTGGTGGCAACTCCAGGGTAACCAAGCCAAGCTAGATTGTGGTCACTGTATTGATGACCTGAGAGCCACTTTTAACCTGTGCATTTGCTGTCTCTAAAATAAAAAACTGGCCTCAAATAACTTCACCAGTGGTGTGATTAGCCTGTTGCATTGCTGAGAATAGTTGTCTTCAGAAAGTGTGAAGTAGACGAAGTGATTCCTGCAGATTTCAACTTTGTCTGTTTACAGTGATGACCAAGCAGACATTTCCCCACTGCTGATTCTCAAGCCGGGTGCCCCTTTGCAGCAAGCCAGTCATACCAGGGGAAATGAAGAAATAGGCCCTTTTCCCTTTGGCCTCCTTGTACTTAAAACTAGTTCAAACTGCAAACTTACTTCAGAGAATAGTGCTTGTTTTCTCTTTGCCAAGGTTACCAGGTCACGTAGGTGCAAAGGGCCCATCATTGATGAAAAAGGCTCTGCTTGCAGTGAAATTGGACTTTTAAGTGTGTAACTATATATGTGTTGGGGAGTAGAAATTAGTGGCAAGAAGGCAGATCTAATTATCTCAACTTGGAAAAGAATTTTGCCAAGAAAGACAACAGACACGTGAATCTTTGTAAGTCTGACATTTAAAAAGAGGTGTGGAGTCATCCCAGTTCAGACCACGTTTTTCGTGGGGCCTTGGCATTGTGGTTGATACCAGTGTGCTGAAGACCCAGAACCTCTTCACGGGATACTTAAATCTTTAACTGGGAAGTCTCACATGATACAGGGACCCAAGGGCATAAGAGAACACACGCAAGGACTGCATTCTGTGACCAAGTGATTTTGGGATTTCTTAACTCTTCTTGCCTATTTGCTTTTTAAAGTGTGTTTTTACTCTGGGCTTTTAGTAGGGAGAAAGCTTTTGTATTTCCATACAATAAAGTCCCATGAAAATTCTTTATTAGGTGAGGATTTTCTCTCACATCATCCCTAGAGCCAGGATGTATGATCTTGTTAATGTAAAGGGGGTTAATTTAAAAAAAAAGGCACCACAGGAAGTCTTAAAGATGTTTTGGTGGTTCCAGCTTGTAGTAAGGAACTCTGGTGAGTTGCCAGGAACATAGGGATGGACTCAGAATCTTCTGTAGTTTTTAAAAAAACAACCCTCTGCCCCCCACAACCAAAACCAACAAGCAAAAAACTTCAAAAGCCCAGATGAGTTTAGCATTACATAAGAGAATGTCAGATTTAGGAATGCACTAATCTGAGTGTTAGCGCTTTGGGCTGCCTTCTCTTAGTTACTTGGCTTTTCTGAGTCCCATTTCCTACTATGTGTGGGTTAGTTCACATGGATACAAAGATGGAGTTATCTCACTCTAAAGGAGGTAAGATAAATCGATTTTTAAGGATTTTTTTTTTTTTACAAAAACTTAAAGGAATTTTGGACATGTCTAAATTCCCACTGAGTGCGAAATATCTCTTCAGGTCTCCTGAGGAGGGAGAATATCCTATGTTTAGAGAATGTAAGTTTTGATCCCTACATCCGTATTAGAGCATAGCCAGTTTTCACTTCACTTGGGTCTGAAGTTTGCAGAGATCGTCACCCACTTCTTACTCCCTGAGACCGATATCCCGCTGTGCCATTCGAAAAGATGAGAGCATTGAACACATTTCAACAGACCTAACCCTAACCCCTCCCTCCTCCTGAGTTGGTACCTGTGCTGTACTGAGTCGTGTCCAACTCTTTGTGACCCCATGGGCTGTAGCCCACCAGGCTCTGTCCATGGGACTTCCCAGGCAGGAATACTGGAGTGGGTTGCCATTCCTTCTCCAGGGCATCTTTCCGACCCAGGGGTCAAACCCACATCTCCTGCATTGGCAGGCGGGTTCTTTGCTTCCAGAGGCACCTGGAAGCCCCCTGAGAGGGTACCTGGCCTTAGTGAGAAATCCACCCCCCTCCCCAAAGCATCGGCCCAGCCCTCTCCATACTGGGCATCTGCCTGCTGAGGCAGCAGCCCACCCAGGCCCTGGCAGTATCCAGATAGTCTGCTGGCCGAACTCTACCATCCTTTCTACCTGGCATTAAGCTTTATGGTCTGTTTTTTCTCCATCTCTCTGGCCCTGCAGGGCCTCATTCTGGCTCAGTTCGGCGAGCTGACGTCATCTGTCCTGAATACTGCTGAGCACATGCTGTGGATCGTTTGCCCTACGAGCTGACACAGAGCAGGGCAGCAGCCCCTTCTGCTCTTTAAGACGCTGCAGCCCTTGGTCTCTCATCCAGTCCGCACCCCACCCCCTCTCTCCCCATGGCAGAGGCCATCCTATAACGCAGAGAAAGCCGAAGCCAACGGGAGAGCTCTCAGCTCCCATCACCTGTCCATCCAGCAGCATCTGTCTTGGGACAGGTGTCTGTCCTTGGGCAACAAGACTGTGTAGGCAAACGGGCTAGTCGGTGAGACCCGTCCCACCTTCCTCCCTAGAGACCTCACTCCATCAGTTACCCCCTCCTCCTCTAGCACTTGAACTCAGAGCCTTGAGCCTGCCTCCCTCCCCAGCTCTCTTCATCCTTCCTTGCAGCCAAGCCCCATCTGTTTCCTCTGCTTCATTTTCAAATCCCTCCTCCTTACTCTCCACATTCCACTGAGGCTGCTCACTGAAGTCGTTAGTGACTATGTGTCAGCAAGTGCAGAGGACACGTCACTTCGTACCTGACACTGAGCACCTGTGCATTCCCTTTTTACAAGTCCTCCATCAGCTTCTTGGCCACTACTTTTTCCTACTGGCTTTTCTCTGCAGGTACTCTCTATCATCTTTTCTGTTTACCCTTCAGACAGTGTCATCAGAGGCTCTTCCTGTATCTCCTCCTTGGATGCCCTCGTTTCTCCTCCCCGCCCCCCCACCATTTAATGCTTAATTCAGTTGTTTGAATATCAGTCTGACCTGCCCAGGCTTGTTTTACTCTTTAATCAAACTGGTAAGATTTCACTTGTGTTTGTTTTAATCACTCCAAACTCCTTGTGCCAAAACCCGAACTTGCCACCTTCCCATCACCAAGCCAGTTTCTCTATTACCTTCCCAAAAGAACAGCCAGAATTCTGTGTGCCATCCTAAATCCTTGCTGACCGCTTGCTTCCGTGTCCGATGAGACGATCACTGAACCCTTCAGGCTCGTCTCCATCTCCTCTGTTCCCCTCGGGCAGTATCACTTGAAGCTCTCACCACTCTACTTGGATTCCCATGCTGGTCATTAGGCTGATCTCTAGTTCATCTTCCAAATTTCTACCAGAATAACCACTTGCCTGGTGGCTCAGATACTAAAGAATCTGCCCGCAAGGCGGGAGACCCTGGTTCGACCCCTGGGTTGGGAAGATCCCCTGGAGAAGGGCATGGCCACCCACTCCAGTATTCTTGCCTGGAGAATCCCCATGGACAGAGGAGCCTGGCGGGCTACAGTCCACGAAGACGCAAACGTTCGGACATGACTGAGCAACTAACACTTTTCACTTTTCAAACTGTAAAAAGCTGATACATTGACCGCACTGTCCTAAGGAACCTGCCAGCGTTTATTAAATGCGTCTGCCTCCATGCACCCTCAGTCCCTGTGCTTCCCACACGTGCACGTTCGTCTCTTTCAACATGTCGGGCTCCTGTCTCTGCCTTGCTGTCCCAGCTCTCATTTCTGAGATGTGAGCGTAGGTGCTGCCTCTTCAGAGCCCCCCCGCCCTTTGTGCTGCTCCCTTGTGGGGCTTTGTAGCATGCAACATGATCGTTCATACATTCTGCCAGGGCAAGGACTTTGTTCCCTCACCTCCGTACCTGGCACCAAGAACAGCATCCTGTGTAGAGTAAATATCCGATAAATAACTTGAGCGGATGCAGTTTCATGCCTCTGTTCCTCCCTGGATGTGTGTGCGTGCTCAGTCGCTTCACCCGTGTCCAACTTCTTTGTGACCCCAAGGACTGTAGCCTGCCAGGCTCCTCTGTCTATGGGATTTCCCAGGCAAGAATGCTGGAGTGGGTTGCCATTTCTTTCTCTAGGATATCTTCCAGGCCCAGGGATTGAACTTGTGTCTCCTGCGTCTCCTGCATTAGCAGGCCGCTTCTTTACAACTAGCGTCACCTGGGAAGCTGGACAGTCATCCTCAATATTGTCCCCTGTGTCTGGGCTGCCCTGTCCTCATCAATCCTTTCTCCTTCGCACCTCTTCTTTCTTCAGCGTCTAGCACATCCTGAATCTCTGCTGAGAAGTCTTTTGGGTCACTCCTCTCCCCCTGATCTGACTCAGATGTCCTTTTATGGAGCTCTGGTGACATTTAGACGTATAGCTTCTCAAAAATGTGGTTCCCGGATCCGCAGCATCAATATTACCTGGGAATTTATTAGAAAGGCAGATCCTTGGACCTCAACCTAGACCTTCGGAGTCAGAAACTCTGCGGGCAGGGCCAACGACCTGCGTTTGGACGAGCCTCCAGGGGGTTGGATGTCTGCTGGCGGTGGAGAACCATTAGAATGTTTCATCATCAGGGCCTCTGTATGTCCAGGATGAACGCAATGCCTGGAGTGGGATTATTGTAAAGATCTTCCTTACACAGAACTGAGATCCATCTCCTATGACCTTCTACAGAAATCCTGACTCTTCTGAGGGTATGAAGCTGGTTCCACTGCCTTTGCTTGGTAGCCCTTCAACAGTTAAGGACGGCCGTCATTTCTACTTCCTGACCTTCACCTTCCATCTTCTGGTGTAGTATTAATTATTTCCCATGTGCTGTGACTTTGCCTTCAAGTTCAAACTCACTGGATATAATTGAACAAACTCCAACGCACTTCACACCCATCTTTAGTGCCTATATTCAGAGCATTCTTTTAGCTTTCAACCTACCATTCTAAAAGTGGAACTGTGTGTAGAGTCACCCCAACAAGGTGGATTCACAATGACTATACCAAGGTTCTATTGTAGAGCTAGAGATGGACAGTGGAAACCAAGGGTAGTCCAAATATACTCTCCATCTCAAAGAACCCAGGAGCAATTCTGTGAAGTGGCCCCATCTAATTGAATTGGTGTTTCTCAGCTATGGTGACACATTCGAATCGTCTGGAGAGCTCATTCCAGACCAGTTGGATCAGAGTATCCCAGAGTAGGGGCTTTGCAGGTGGCTCAGTGGGTAAAGAATCCACCTGCCAATTTAGGAGACATGGCTTTGATCCCCCAGTCAGGAAAATCGAGTTTGTTCAGATTTGCCTTTTCTAGACCCAAGCATTAGGATTTTTAAAAAAGCTCCCAGGAGATTTTTAATAATGCAGCCACGGTTGAATATCACAGTTCTAAACGCATGAAAAGGAACCAGTGATTTTTAGAACTGTGTATAATAAGGATATTTTACATACTTTCACAGTTGTGAAAATGTGCCCACACCAGCACACATAACCATCACTAATATAATATCATTAACTTGATAATGAAAATTGATGGACCAGCCTATTATTTTCCCTTTATACCGGGCTTCCCTGGTAGCTCATACAGTAAAGAATCCACCTGCAATGCGAGAGATCTGGTTTCGATCCCTGGATTGGGGAGATCCTCTGGAAGAGGTCATGGCAACCCATTCCAGTATTCTTGCCTGGAGAATCCCCATGGAGAGATATAGTCCATGGGGTCGCAAAGAGTAGGACATGACTGAACGACTAAGCACATGCCTTGTAGTATCAAATTCAAAGTTGCCTCCCATTCTCTCCCCAGGCTATTTAAAAATATCTCTAGTCTGCTTTCCCCCTTGTTGTTCATGAATTAACAGCAACAGAACCTCTCTCAGAGCTTCCTCCCTGAGATGGTGTCTCCGGAAGTGATGACAGAGCACTGGTGTCCATCCCATAGATAAAGCTATTTTCCTCTGAGAATCTTTCACGTTGGTGTTTCTTCACCTATGTTTTGCTGTCTGAAACTTCTCTGCCAAATCTTTATGAAGATTTTTCTTCATAAACAGGCTAATGTTTACAAAAATTGGGGGAGAAAAACATCTTTCTTGTTTTTTTTTAAATAATACATGCAAATTTGTTTTAAGAACTACTAGAAGGAAGAAATAAATGAAAAATCATCTTCAACACCCAAATGACCACATTAAGATTTTCTCCAAAAAAAGAGAAAGATTTCAGTAAATTTACTTTCAGACAGCTCTCTGTATCTATTTAGGTATGCTATCTATAGATATGTGCTCCTTTACATAAATGAGATCACACTCCACACAGTGCTTTTTGACTTGCTTCTTTTACTTAATATCAACATTTATATATGACAATAAGTGTAGATTTGTATTGTTTTTTAATGGCTTTGTAGTTTTGCATTCAATGAAATCTTAATGATTTTGTAAGAGTCATGTATATCGAGGATGTTATTTCTTTGTCTTATGTTGCAAAATTTTGACCACTCATCATTGGTCTTTTAACCTTATTTACATTTTTCTTTATAGACATTGTTAAATCTCATGCCATAACTGTAACCTCTTTAATTTTATAATTCCTGATTTTCCTGACATGGCTGGAATGACTCTCCCCAACAAGATAATAAAAATACCTCCACAATTTTGCTTCATGCTTTTATAGCTTTATTCTCTATACTAAATTCTTGTTCCTCCTTGAATTAATTGGTGGGAGGAATGCCAAGTTTCTGTAGATTATTCCTCTCTTGGCTACATTTCTTAGCCAAGAAATGTGTCTTACAGAGCCCACATTCATTCTTGAAAGTACTGAAGCATCTACCCTGCACGTCTCCGTGTGTAAATGTGGTCATCTCAAGTTTCTACTGCCATGTATGTGTGTGTGTGTGTACATGAAATGCACCCACTGCATTGGCGTGCTATTGCTGGGTAGCAATATTACGACAAACTTCGCAGTGTAAAGCAGCACCGCTATGACCTGACAGTTTCTGTGGGGAGAGTCAGGGCCAGGCTTTGCTCGGTCCTCTGCTTGGGGATCTCACTGACTGTCGTCAAGATGCCGTTAGAGGCTGGCTGGAGAAGGGTCACTTCCAAGCACACGAGGCTGTTGTGTTTAATTCCGGTGGGCTGTCAGACTGAGGGCTAAGTGTCCTCCTGTTGGCTGCATCCTCAGCTTCTGGGCTCACACGCTTCCCAACGGGGCCACTTGTTTCCTCAAAGGCAGCAAAAGAGGGAGATCACAGAGGTCATGGTGCCCAGGAGGCAGGGGTCGCTGGGCTCTGTCTGTCCCCCTCGTAGTCCCTGTGAGTCAAATCCTGATCGAATTCACATGGTAGTGCCCCAGGAGGGAAGCTTAACAAACTCACTCTATTCATGTCAGATTTGGAAAGAGAAGGGTAATGGTTTTGTTTCTCGAATATTCATGAAAAGAAAAGCAGTAACCTTTTTCCCTTGGATTAAATGTTTCTTAGACCTCCTCAATTTGAGATAATTATAACTACCCTCTGGCATTCAGCAGAACAAAACTTTCCTGCGTCTTAGAGAAACAGAAATCTCCAAATCTCATCAAGTTTATTTCTACTGTTCTGAGTTCCTCGACCCTACTGGTAGTTCTCTACTGAACACGCTCCAAATTGTTCATATCCTTTTTAATGTCTATGCAGAACATTCTTTTGATCTTTAAATCACAATTCTGGATGAAGAAATCTGACCTCCTAGAATTTTTAATTCAGAAGATTCACAGTACACGTAATGAAGAGTCTTTGTGAATTTGTTTCCTCTCTGTATGTCTTTCTTTTTTCACTTCTGTAGCCTCATGCTTCTGGAGACTGTCAGCAAAAATTCCTATTATTTCCCATTCCTGAGCTCCATTCAGAGATACGGAAATGGGAGGATTGTCTCATCTTGGAAATTACTCTTCTTTTATCTTTCCCTTTCATCGTGAGAGTTTCTATTTAGTTCCTAGGAATGGTAAGTTGACAGCTTAGTAAATTGATTTCTTGATATGAGAAAGGATAAGGTCAGAGAGGAGACTGGAAGCAGAATTCAGAGTTTTAAAGCATCTCATCCCACATTTGTAAATGAATAAATAATAATTTATTTCTAAGGTGGTGAGATTGTCTCTGATACTGAAAGGCAGTTTCTTCCTGTACACCCACTTACCCATGGTGGGTTTACCCCTCAGCAGGTCAGGGCTAGCTGTGTGTTGTGTTGCTTTTCTTTCCTGGAAAATGTTTAATATCCCCCTGCACTAGGCTCTGTTGCTATCCACCTAATCTATCTATCTATGTACTATCTAACTACTTTTTGTTGTTCAGTTGCTAAGTCGTGTCCGACTCTTTGCAACCGCATGGACTGCAGCATGCCAGGCTCCCCTGTCCTTCACTATCTCCTGGAGTTTTCTCAGATTCATGTCCATTGAGTCGGTAATGCTATCTAACCATCTCATCCAATATCACCCCCCTCTCCCTTTGCTCTCAACCTTTCCCAGCATTAGGGTGTTTTCCAGTGAGTCAGCTCTTCGCATCAGGTGGCCAAAAATATATCCATAGATATCTAGATAAATAGATAGAAACTAGATATCTCTATATAGATAGATCTCCTAAGTCATGTTTTAGAGTTACATAGTCCTAAGATTTCCAGGCCTCCTAACATCAGCTTTTCCATGCTTCTGTTCCCAATAAGTGGTATCTAAACCATTCCTCAAAGATAGCTAATCTTTGCATGAAAAATGTATCTGGGAAATTTATGCATCAATAGCCAAATTACATCTTTTTCATTCTAATATTATGAATTAAACTACCATCGTATAATAAATATCTGTTTACTAAGCAAAGATTTTTCCACTTTGTGAGATTTCTGTAGTTGTGCAGGAGGTGTCAAGGCTGTGGGGAATGGGTGAGTGGGTGGGGGTAGGAGGGGAAACATGATGGTCTGAGTCCACACAAAATTCCCAGTTTCCAAGGTATTTCTTTGCTAAGCTGTATTTTTCCAGAGTTGTCTCTGCACTCTCTCTGGTTTGCAGAGAGGGGAGGAAAGAGGGAAAATTGACTTCAATCTAAAGAAGGAGAGCGATCTGGTAACTAAGGTCTATATGAAGGAAGGAACAGAAGATAAGAAGTAGTGTTAGGATATTTTGATGGGGTTAGAGAAGAAGCTGCACTGAAACGTGAAAAATTCTGGACCCATCTTACAGACACTGAGGTATAGAATGTGCTCTCTATTTAGCCTCTCTTTTCAAGTCATTCCTTTGCAAGGGCTCAACAGACACTGCTTTGAAGGTTATAAAAGCAGCTGAGCTCCAATCCCCAACATCCACAGGCTCTGGTCCAGAGAGCAGACTGAATCAGAAGACTGGAGGAACAGGGCTGGGTCCCCAGCCAGGATCTCGGGCAGAATGAAGGCTGGCTGTGAGAACCAGAGGGGAGCTCCTACAGGCTGAAACCCGCTCCAGCCAGCCTGCCCCAGGGAGACAGGAAGGAAACCCGTCGTGTGGGAAGAACCCCACGGATACAAAGAAAAATGAGTACCATGAATGAGTAGTGAGCAATCCGCATTCAAGTGGCACAAGGGGAAGCCACATCCTGTTGTTTCCTTAAAGCACCAGCATCATTCACAGAGCAGAAGGCCAGCACGGCTTTAAAATGCCCTCAGACTGAAATAGGGCTTCCCTAGTTGTGCTGGTGGTAAAGAACCCCCCTGCCAATGCAGGAGATGTGGGTTCAATCCCTGGGTTGGGAAGAAACCCTGGAGAAGGAAATGGCAACCCACTCCAGTATTCTTGCCTGGAGAATCCCATGGACAGAGGAGCCTGGCGGGCTACAGTCCACGGGGTCACAAAGAGTCAGACACGACTGAGCGACTTCATTGGAAGGGAGGGGCTGTAAGACCAGCTTTGTTAGCTTCATTAACTTTTACTCACGGTGTATGTGCCTCTGCTGGATAAAGCTCAGGTCTCAGGGGGAGACATGAGTTCAGATCCTAACTGTGTATCTTAGTAGGTTTTGGCATCTTTGGTCCTCCTCTCGGAAGCTTGGTTTCTTACCTATAAATATAAATCAGGGATGAGGCTGGTCTTCCTGGTGGTCAGTTAGGACTAACGAAGAAATATGTTAAATTTCCCGGCATGGGGCCATTGCTGCCAACACGGATGGCTTTCTGTGGGTGTGAGAAAAATATCTTTAACTCATTCAAGTATTTCAACTGTCTGCTGAGTGGTCCAAGTACTCTGAGAGTCTTCTGTGTTCAGGAGAGGGCAGTGCACTGTCTTAAGTTCATTCCAGTGGTGCTAAGTCTGGACTTTACTCCCTGCCCCTCAGAACTGGGAGGATGGTCACTCTCGGAACGGCTGGTGTTGCTGGGAGACAGACTCTGGGTAGGTCAGGTAGATGGGGAAGGAGCAGGCAATCTCTTTTTTCTATCGAGATCAGCTGTGGAAGAGTCAGAGCTGAAGGAAACCAAGAGATGACCCAGTCTTATCCTCTTATTTCACATATGAGAAACGGGGGCCAGAGAGATGGAATAGATGGCCAAGGTTATCAGATTGAGGACTGAATATTCCTGTTTTGTCTACCAGGGTATCCGTTGTTTTCATCACACCAAAATGTGCTCTTGCCTCATTTTCTTTTTATTTTTTATCATTTTAAAAAATACGTATTTATTTGGCCACACCGGGTCTTAGTTGCAATGTGCAGAATCTTTAGTTGAAGCATATGGGATCTAATTCCCTGTCCAGGGTTTGAACCTGGGCCCCCTGCATTGCATGCTTGGAGTCTTAACCACTGGATCACCCAGGAAGTCCCTCATCTTCCATTTATGCCCTTCCTTTCTGCCTTTTCCCCCACACTGATCGCCTTGCAGGCCTCAATGCCCTGTCCCAACAGTCACTTCTTCAGGCTCCTGCCTGCTAGTCTTCAGGTGCGAACACAGAACTCAACTGCTAAAATCTTCATCGATGGAAACCGAGAGCTGAGTCAGCAGCTCAGAGCCACGGCCGGAGCAAACACAACCTAGCTAGCTGATCAGCAGGGCACAGAGTGGGGGAGTCAGGAGGTCATTCCGGATGCTCTGGCCTGATGGGGCTGTTGAGTGCCTGGAGGGTGTCCAGAAAGGAAACAGTGGGTGGGGTAAGAAGTGAAGATGCCTAGGAAAGATGAAAGGGTTTGTGCTTATTGCTCTTGGAGAGGAAAAAGCTGAGCATGGCGTTCAGATAGAGTTTCAAATGTAAGACCAGCTGTAACACCTCCTCCCTGAGGACAGAACAAGCAATAACGTAACAGCAGCCTGACGGTTTAGGCTGCAGAGGTTTCTGGAGAGTTACTCAGGGGGAGTTCTAAAAACCCTCAGTGTCCAAGCTACACCCTAGGACAATTCAGCTGAATCTTCAGGGTTGGCAGTTGGGCCTTGGTGAGTTTTTAATATTTCCTGGGTGGTTTCCGTGGCCAGCCCATGGCTGAGGACATATGGTAAGGGTGAAGGTAAATCTCCTTAAGTGCTAAGGGTCGCATGATTTAGAAGAGGACCTGTTTGTTGTTATTTTTCGGTCCCTAAGTCATGTCTGACTCTTTACGACCCTATGGACTGCAGCAAACCAGGCTTCCCTGTCTAGCGCCATCTCCCAGAGCTTGCTCAATATCGTGTCCATCGAGTCAGTGATGCCGTGTGATCTGACCTTCCTCCCTGGAAATGCTGTCAGCAGATAACAGACTCTCAGCTCTGTGGGTGTTTAGGACAGAGCCTGAGTTAGAGTCAGGTTTCAAGGTTGGAATTCCTTAGGCTGGGCCCAGACTGTAAGTTTATATGTATGCTATATACAGGATGTATTGAACATAGATAGCCAGTAAGCTCTGGAGGAGGGCATGGCCACCCACTCCAGGATTCTTGCCTGGGAAATCCCATGGACAGGGAAGCCTGCAGGGCTGCAGTCCAGGGGGTCGCAAAGAGTCAGACACGACTTAGCGACTAAACAGCGAGCAACAGCGACAGCACCTCTGTAATGACTCTGCGGCGGTCAGCGCTGGCTTCGCTTCCCAGGGGAGGACCCTGTGCTCCTGCGTTAGGTGTCTTCCCGTCGGCAGGCCCTCCATGAAAAGCACTGCATGTCTGACACTTTCCCTTTGCCCTGAAAGCCCCCAGAGCTGCATCATGCCCGGGGATCCTTACATTGGAGCTTCCCTGGTGGCTCAGATGGTCGAGTCTGCCTGCAACACAGGAGACCCGAGTTCCATCCCTGAATTGGTCGGGAAGATCCCCGGGAGAAGGGAATGGCTACCCACTCCAGTATTCTTGCCCGGAGAATCCCATGGACAGAGGAGCCTGGCGGGCTACAGTGCATGGGGTTGCAGAGTCAGACACGACAGAGTGACTAACACTTTCACCTTTTTCTCACATTGCAGCTGATAGTAATCTGGCCAAGTGGTGATCTGGCCCTACCTACCCCAGTTCCCTCTCTAGTAAAACTCTTTGTCCACGTCCCCTAAAGACATCTTGCTTGCTGTGGTCTCACGGGCCTTCCTTTCTGTCCCCCCTGCCCGCCTGGCCCCTCAAGACCTCACTCCCACCTCACCGCCTCCACACAGCTCTCAGCTGCACACCCTCTCGGCTGACCTTCTGTGATTTGATTCAGCCCGTAGTCCTCCTGCCTGTGTTGTTCTCTAACTGCTTCCGGCACGGGAGTTTGTGTCTCCTTAAGGGGAAAAACCTTCATGTTCTCTGTTCCCGTGAATATCATAATGCTGAATACACACCAAGGGGCCCCCACAGCCCCTCACAGACAATCGTGGGGGGTGATCTCCCTCCCACCATGACCAGTGAACCACACATGTGCTCCTGGTGGGCGTTGGCTGGCCAGTGCTGACATAGCATGTCTGAAGGGGCCCTGTCTATTTTTCTCTTGTTTGGAGAAACCAGGATGGGGGAGAGAGCAAATCATAATCTTTTTTAAAAGTTTTATTTTAAATTAATTTCAGGCTTATAGAAATGTTGCAAAAATAATACAGAGTCTCCATATACCCATCACCCAGCTTCCCCTCATGTTCACAAATCACGTAACCGTGGTGTCGTCTCTCAGGAAGTTACCATTGGTAGAACATGATTGAACTAAACTCAAGGCCTTTTCACATCAACGTCCCTCTTCTGTCCTCATCCCACCCAGGACCCCACCCATCACCCACTCTGCACTGAATCATTATCTCCCCTTAGTCCCCTGTCCAGAACACTTTTGAAGAGTGAGTGGCCACTTATTTGGCCCAATGTCCCTCACTTTGGATTTGTCTTACATTTTCTTATGAGTGAAGAACAATTTTGGCAAGAAAACCACAGAACTGTTGTGTCCTTCTTAGTAACTGTCTCAAGCAGTTCAGGATGTGAATATTGATGTTTTATTACCTTGGTGAGTAAGAGTAAAGTCGCTCAGTCATGTCCGACTCTTTGCGACCCCGTGGACTGTGGCCCACCAGGCTCCTCCGTCCATGGGATTCTCCAGGCAAGAATACTGGAGTGGGTAGCCATTTCCTTCTCCAGGGGATCTTCCTGACCCAGGGATCGAATCCAGGTCTCCCACATTGCAGGCAGACACTTTAACCTCTGAGCCACCAGGTAACTCCCACTAATTTATTGGGGGATCTTGTCTACAAACTTCCCTGATAGCTCAGTTGGTAAAGAATCTGCCTGCAATGCAGAAGACCCCAGTTGATTTCCTGGGTTGGGAAGATCCCCTGGAGAAGGGAAAGGCTACCCACTCCAGTATTCTTGCCCGTCCATGGACCATATAGTCCATGGGGTCACAAAGAGTCAGACATGACTGAGCAACTTTCACTTGTGTACAAAAATTATCTCACTGTCTAAAGCTGATTTTCTATTTCTCTCTTTCCTTCTGGATTTAATCATTGGAATTCCACCATCTGGAAAAGCTGGCCTTCCTTCCCCATTTATTTGTTTAGTAGAGTATTTATTTCTGTTAGTGTGAAATCATGACTATATTTTATTCTTTGGGTTATAATCCAGTACCATCGTTTTTCATTTTCTTGCTCAAATTGTTCCAGTTTTAGCAAACCATGATTTTTATTTTCATTTATTGGGCTTGCTCCTTTCTTCCCTTTCAGTATGATCTTTGAAAAGAGATCAAAAAGGTCAACAGGAATCAAAAAGTTCCCTCCCCCCTGCAGTTAAACATGACTATGCCCATTAATTCACAGAAGAGAGGAACCTACCTCTTCCTTTGCCAACCCATTCCAATGTTGAAACCAGCGCTGCTCAGAAATGTTCTTTCTGAAACAAATCACGCTCCTTTTAAAACTGATTTGCTCTTCTTTCATTCCGAGGAGAGACAAAAAAAAAAAAAAATGGGGGAAACTAGGTCATGGCATGTTGGTGTTTAAAAAGACCAGAGTCAATCTGATGGAGGACCAGGCCTCCCGGGCTGCTCCTCCAGAGTTTGTTTCATGGACTCTGTTCTGGAGCCTTGCTCATTTGTTAGGGGCCTTACTGTGTTGTGAGTACTGCTTGCTGATGAGTAAGGATGGGAGTTCATGAAGACAGGTCTTTTTGCGTGAGTTTGCAGCCTCCCTGGGAGGACCTTGTGGTCTACTGCTGACACACTCAAGTCAGATGGACGGATAGGCGGGGAGAGGAGAGAGGCAGAACAAACAGAAGAATAATCATCTCTGAGAGGCTCACTGGAGTTTTTGTGATGCGATTCCGAGGTCTCGAGGCAGGTGGGGGAGCCTGGTGGGCTGTCATCTCTGGGGTCGCACAGAGTCGGACATGACTGAAGTGACTTAGCAGCAGCAGCATCATCTCTGATTTACAATTGTTTCTGGCATGGCTGTACAATCCCACTCCTTGCATCCCTCACACCCCCTGACTTCTGTCCAGCAGAAGCCGACTTTGCTCAGGGGTCTTTCAGCCCCGTCCCCTTCAGGGCATGTCCCTGCTGACCATGAACACTTCCTTAAGGGTAAATAAGGGCTGGCTGGGTGTTATAGGCCCTTTACACATACTCAGATCTCCTAGAAGCTCCCACAGCCTTGCAAGGTAAGGAATATTCTCCTCTTTAAAAAAAAATTTTTATTTTTATTGAAGTATAGTTGATTTACAGTGTTTCAAGTGTACAGCAAAGTGATTCAGTTATACATATGTATACATATATATATATATCTTTTTCAGATTCTCTTTCATTATAGGATATTACAATGTACTGAATAGAGTTCCCTGTGCTGTAGGATCTTGTTTGTTATCTACTTTACATGTAGCCGTGGGTATCTGCTAATCCCAGTCTCTTAGTTTATCCCTCCCCCTCTCCTTTCCCTTTTGGTAACTATAAGTTTATTTTCTGCGTCTGTGAGCTCATTTCTGTTTTGTAGATAAGTCCATTTGTGGGATTCTTTTGGTCTTTGTAAAAAAGATCTTTATTTATTTATTTATTCAGCTGCACCGGATATTAGCTGTGGCATGTGGGATCTTTAGTTGCGGCATGTGGGATCTAGTTCCCTGACCACAGGTCACACCCGGGCCCCCTGCACTGGGAGTGCAGTCTTAGCCATTCCACATCTAGGGGTGTCCCTGTCTGTCTTCTGTCTGCACTCATGCTCAGTCCTGTCCAATTCTTTGCAACACCTGGGACTACAGCCCACCAGACTCTTCTGTCCGTGGGATTTCCCAGGCAAGAATACTGAAGTGGGTTGCCATTTCCTTCTCCAGGGGATCTTCCCCACCCAGGGATCAAACCTGCATCTCCTGTGTCTCTTGCATTGCACGCAGATTCTTTACCCTAGCTAAGTTCATTTGTATCATATTTCAGATTCTGCAGATAAGCGATATCATATTGTATCTGTCTTTCTGTCTGACTTACTTCACTTGGTATAACTACCTCTAGATCCATTGGATGCTCCTCTTCATCTAGATGAGAAAACAGGACTTTTAGAGATTGGACACCTTGCTCCCCACAGCAGCCTGGGAAGGGTCAGAAGCGGGACCCAGACCCTGGACGACCTTGGCCTCGGAGCCGGGAGCCGGAGCAGCCCTGGGCACACTCAGCTTGTTTCCCTGGTCCCTGGTGGGGCTGGGGCTCCCGACTCCACCCTCTGCTCATCTCCTCCCCGTCAGTCCGCTCCTGCACCATGACCCGGGTAGGGCTTTGCTTTGCTGTGAACCTTGGCACATCCTTTTCTGTGATAGTTTAGACAATTATTTAAAATTCTAGCACATTGTTTAGAAATTCAAGCAATACTAAAGCTTAAAAAGCAGAAGTGGAAAGTGCCTCTTCATATCGCCTGACTCCAACCCTACTCTCCAGATGTAACTACTAACAACCGGGCAGAAAATATTTCTTCAGACTTTTCTGTATGCGGATAAGTGTGTGTGTGTGTGTGTGTGTGTGTGTGTGTGTGTGTGTTTGGGAAGTATTTCTAACTGGCCAAAGTTTATAATCTACACATCTTTATTCTAAATCACTGTCCATTCTAAGTCCTAAGTTGCTAAAGGGTAAGATAAATATGAGTTTAAGTTAATCTACACAGCACCTGACCAAAGAAACACCTACTCTTGGTGGATTTATGGCAGCCCTTGAGTCTAGAGTGAGAGAGAGAGAGAGAGAAGGCGGGATCCCTCTCGAGAGACCTGAGGTCACCCAGGAGGAGGGTGCTGCCTACCAGCTCGCACTCGAGGGTGAGCGAGGGTGAGCCTTTGAGCTGAGGGGAGGGGACAAGGGCGGAATGTGGGCTGGGCCAAGTTTAGAATTACAAGTGCCAGAGGAGTGGGAACCACACTTTAAATAGCCATCACCTCCCCGTCCCCCAGATAATTCTTCTCCCCTCTGACCGGACCTCTGGCAGCAACTACACTAAGGTTGGTGCTCTTTTCTTCTCTTTTTCTCTGGGTGTCAGACTTCAGGTGGGTTGGATCCATAAGACTTACATTTTGGGGATCCTCTCCTAGAAAATATGACATTTATGTGTGGTACTCAAAGACTAGCTATTTTCTTGACTTTCTGAAACTTTGATGGCTGCTGATTCAAGGACCAATGTAACTTGGAGAAAGAGGACCCCAGATGAAAGGGGAAGACATTTGGGTTTACTTCTAAGAAAATGAAGGCTCTCTGCTCTGAGACAAGATTGAAAGTTGAAAGACCATAAAACAAGATAGAAAGAAAATAAAAATTCAAGTGCCTGTTATACTATGAAGTGCTTTCATATATGTGTGTATGTGCACATATATATACATGTATATATATGCACATGTATATAATATATATACATGTATGAAATATATATACATATATGTGTATGAAATACATGTATATATATATACATCTCTTCATTTAATCCTCATGGCTAAGTGTATCCTGTCATGCCCCTATATGAATCCATCAAGAGTAGATGTCTCTTTGGTCAAGTGTTGTGTAGATTAATTTAAACGCATATTTATCTTACTGTTTCACAGCTTAGGACTTGGAATGGACAGTGATTTAGAATAAAGATGTGTAAATTATAAAACTTTGGACAGTTAGAAAAACTTCCCAAATACATACACACACACACACACGCACACACACATCTGCATATAGAAAAGTCTGAAGAAATATTCACTGCACGGTTGTTAGTAGTTACATTTGGAGAGTAGAGCTGGAATCAGGAGATGAAGTGAAGAGACATTTTATAGACAAGCAAACCGAGGCTCAGAGTGATGAATTCATTTCCTGGGAGTCGGGTGGTCTCTGATGCAGAGCTATGGTTTGAATCCAGACTTGCCCTTCAATTGCATGATGCTGCCTCTGCTAATCAACGTGGCTAAGAGACCTAGGATAGGCTTCTGTTCTCCTGGGGTCTGCGGGGGATAGAGAAGTGAGGGGGGTAGTGTTTAATCATTGGAAGACTCCCATTAGGCCCAGAACCTGCACAAGAGGCGACCATCTCAGAAGGACTGGGGAAGCTTCTGGGGACCAATGGCTTGGGTTTCTCCTTCTTAACCCACAGTCTCTGGAGCCCGTTCCCTCATTTATCAAATAAGCAGCACATTCCTGACCTCCCTCTGGCTTTCTGGATCCCCTGGGGCAGCCCCACTGGGGAGACAGACCTGCAGGAGGCTCTGTGGCCAGATGGGGCTCTTGTGAGAAAATTTTGTTCCCAGGAACTTTTCTGGGAGGGGGTGCGTAGAAAGAAGCACATGAATCCACTTCTGCAGAGAAGAGACCGCTGTATACAATCCGAGATACTTACATTAGACTTGCTGCTAAACCCACCAGCCAGTGTAAGCAAGGGAGGTAGCTGAACGAGCAGGACGTCGTGGGGTCAGGTCCCGGCTGTGCTACATGGCTGCACACATGTCATCCAACCTCTCTGATGGGCAGCTCCCTGCTTACAAAGCAGAGGGAACCGTCACATCCCGGGGCCGCGTGGACTGAATGACATAAAGGCATGTAAAGCTCCTGGCCTACAGTAGTTGTTCTCTGAACATGACCACGTCCAATCTCACCCTCAACCCCAGTTCGAGTCTAGAATAGGGGCGGGCAGGGTGTAGCCTTCAGCTCTGCGTTCATCTTATGTTGTCGTCTCTGTGGTAACGGAGTCCTGCGCTGGCATCACCAGAAAAGAAAAGGAGCCTACGGGTCGTCTTCCTCTTATGTTGCTCTCAGAGAGAGATGCAGGGCTGACCTGGGAAGGTCAGCTCATCTTACTCAGAGTTCCTGGTTCTACTCAACCTTTCTCGTCTTCTTGCAAGGATCTAAAAAAGCTGACTTTCACATTCCTCTTATAAAATAAAACATGTTTTTGATGAAAATGTAGAAAATATAGATAAGGAAAATATCTCTAAAACCCATCTGCTGAGAAAGAAACATCTTGGTGAATATCCTAATTTTCATGCATGCAAATACTTTATAAGGTATTTTTCTCAGGGTCATCTTGCACGTGGTCTATTTTGTAAGTGTTTGCACTTCACATTTTGTGAACACCTCTTTGTTTCTTTCTTCTGCAGCACAGTTTTTAATGATTATATAGTAGTTCACTGTCTGAGCCATAATTTATTAACCTAGTTACCATATTTGAACATTTTTATGTACTTTCTAATTTTTCATGGTTTTAAGCATGAACATCCTCAGTGCTGAATGTTTGCACAGAGTCACAGTTATCTCTGTAGGGTAAATTCCCCAAAGGAGAATCGGTGGCTTAAGGGTACATACAAATCCCATCCCTTAAACTATCCTTAAACATGGAATAGAGAGACTGAGGTACATGTTTATGCAGATGAGGCTGGTTGGAGGGTAGCAGAGAGAACTCAGACAGCCCCGGGCAGGTGAGCTCCCCATGTCCACAAGCCCCCACCTGAGGCACCTTCTAGGGGTGCAGTGTCTGTGCCTCAGAGTCAGTGCCTTCTTACTGAAGCAGGAAGAGAACATATACGCTCAGCCTTTACCAACCAGACATGCCAAGGGGGGTGTGGGTCTGCGGACAGCAGCAGGAGTCACTCTCCTCCCTGGCACTTTTCCTTTGGAAATTTGCTGGAAGGGAAAGGGGAAGCTTTCCCTCCAGGCACCGCTCCCCACCCCCAGCCCCCAGCAGTAGCACAGCGCCCTGCTTGTCTTCCAGGGGGAATGGATAGCAGGGTCTCGGGCACCACCAGTAATGGCGAGACCAAACCAGTGTGCCCAGGCCTGGAAAAGGCGGCGGAGGATGGTGCCCTGCAGCGAGAGCAGTGGAGCAACAAGATGGAGTTCGTGCTGTCCGTGGCTGGGGAGATCATTGGGCTGGGCAACGTCTGGAGGTTCCCCTACCTCTGCTACAAAAACGGGGGAGGTGAGTTCACTTGAGGTGGGCGCGGTGGGGGAGACCTGTGCCTGCCTGGCGCCTCCTGCCTGGGCAGTGGGTGGAGGTTTCCTGCCTCTGTTACAAAAACAGGGGGAGGTGAGGGTCACCACACCCTTCACCCCTGCAAGGCTGTCTCCATCTCCTGCACCTACTGCACTCTGGGGAGCCCCAGAGATGCATAGGATGCTGGAGTTGGAAAAACCCTTAGAAGTCGCTCAGGACCCTGCAGGAGAAGCACCTGGATGGGGGTGACTTCCTGGGTGCCCATGGTGGCAGCAGAGAAACACAGGTGTGGTCTGGGACCAAACGGATGGGGGTTTGGATTCTGGCTCTGCTACTCACTCCCTGCGACCTGGGGCAAGCCCTCGGACCTCAGGTGGGCGCTGTGAACAGAGACGGTTCTTCCTGCCCCTCAAGGTGGTTGTCAGGACTGGAGGTTGTGGGCAAAGGGCCTCAGAATCCATGGCTGTGCTGAGGGCAATGTTGGCACCCAGCTGTCCCGTGGTCTCGAGACTCTGCAACCAGGGTCGCCTGTCCCGCACCACACCCCTCCCCGCCCACATCACGTATCACCTTTGATCCCAGTGACTCTTCTTTTATAATTTTCCCACTGAAATG
Source organism: Bos indicus (assembly GCF_029378745.1). NCBI lineage: Eukaryota > Metazoa > Chordata > Mammalia > Artiodactyla > Bovidae > Bos > Bos indicus. Next base: position 107,737,308 of record NC_091764.1, on the reverse strand, counting down.
TTTGTATGGGATGGGGAGCATGGACTCCAGTTCCTTTCTGGATCCTTCCTGCCTCTCAGGCCCTGCAGTGATCCCACTGTCTCCTTAGCAATGCGGGTTGCTTTCCCACCATGGACTCTCTTTTAGGCACGCCCACACTTTGCCAGGTCTCTGGGGAGCCCCTGAGGGATTTCTCAGGTGCTGAAGGCCTCTGGGAAGAGCAGTGGGTTCGGAAGGTCTCCTCGTCGGTGGGTAAAGCTTAGCGGGACTGGGCTCCCACGGCTGGTTTTGGGGGCGGGGTGGGGCTGCAGTCTGGGCTGGAGGAAGGGAAATGCTGAGGTAGATCACGGGGAAAGACTGAAGGGGTAGGACTTTGTGGGCCACGAGGACTTTAGGGGACCCTAATGCAACACTCACCCTTGGCGGGGGCGTGGGAGCCTCCCCGTGCCTGAGCCCAGTCGCAGTGGTTTTGGGGAGAGAAAGCCCACAGCACAGAGTAGGGGTGGGCGGTCAGGAGGGAGGCGAATATAGAGAAGCCCTGAGCCCATTCGTACTCTCAGGATGGTGGCAGCTGGGCACTGGCCCAGGGACTGGAGGTTAATTTGTATTTTCCCAGAGCAGGTGGGAGTGGGCCGGTGTGTTCTCCGTCCCCCAGACTCTCTGGCCGGCAGTCTGAAGCTGCAGGACTTTGCTGGGTCAGCTGGCATCTCTAGGGAAGGCAGGAGGTCCCCGCCCAGCGCTGGACCCTCCGACAGCTTGTTCAGACCCTTGGGCCCTAGGGAGTTTGGATTCGGCTAGTCCGGGGAGGAGGAGGGGTGGGGGGCTAAGCCGGGCCTGGGGCTCTGTGTCTGGACCCGGTGACCAGCTTAGCTCCTCACACGGCAAGAAGATTAGGACGTGAGCTGCTTTTCGCAAGCCGCTCTGGAATGGGACCGCGAGGTTGGCCTGGGAATTAGCAGGACTGGCACGAAGAGGTGGGGGAGGGATTCTGGGGTCTGTGGGGACCCCTGCACTGAGGAAGGGAAGGAAGGGGGAGGGGCGGCCAGGGCAGGAGCACAGGGTCATCCTGTCTACGGGAGGCGTCCCCCAGTAGGTTTGCACCTGAGCTCTGCTTCGGGGGCCCACACAGGTCTGTGTGGCCTGAGGATGTGTGGCTGTGTCTCAGAAAAGGAAACGCAGGCTGGGATCACGACCACAGCCCCTGATTCTTCACTGAAGGAGCGGGGGTGCAGAAGTAGGACGTGGCTGCCTCCTCCCGGGGCAGGGCCTGCCCTCTAGCATGCTGGTCCCAGGAGCTGTTTTGGGGTCCTGGGACCATCTGCAGAATCCTGACGCCATCCCCCTTCCTCCCATCCCTTCTCCAGTGGGGCGCCAGGCCTCAGGCTTCCTCTTCTCTTTCCTTGACGGACAACGGCAGCTGGAGGAAGTGCACTGAGGGGCTCTGGGGCTGGAGGCTGATGCCCAGCTTTGCTCTGAAGGCCCTGAGTCACCCAGGGTCAGCAGGTGGACACATGGGTGGTGCCTCTGCTGGCGTGATGAGGACCTGCCCAGGACCTGCCGGGTCTGTGCAGGGACCCAGACAGGCCAGCTCTTCTGGTTTCTGGTGTTCCCAGAGGTTCACCCTTTCTGTACTCTTCACCCCTCCTGGGCCCCTCAGAGCATAGACTCCACACTTTGTCTCGTCATCTTGGTCTGGAAGGGACCAGACATCTCCTTATGACAAGGCCCTTCACTGCCGACATGAGAGAGCAGACGGGGAGGAGGACAGAGGCCTCCTAGGTAGGTTTGATCCCCTCCTCCCAGTTCAGTGTTTTTATTTAAACCCATGGCCCTCAGATCAGGGCTGGGACTCCCAGGGGATTTGAGGATGGTTCTGAGCAGGTTCTGAGGATGCTGAGGTCGTGGTGTGAACCCCCCCCGAGGTCACATGTGCTATCAGCCTGCCTCTGCTGGGTGCTTTCTCCAACTCACAGCTGCAAATAGCTGCTTTTGTGCTTGGAGGGAGGACCTTATTGTTGCTAATGTTTGTTGGTTGGGGAGCTCAGGGAGGAAGACGTCCCCAAAGCACAGCATCAGTTCCATACTAAAAATGCAAGTGCTGTCTTTGGTTCCTTCCAGCTTGGATGTTTGGTAGATCCGATTAGAAGTGAGTCCCAGAGCAGGGGAAAGGCTGAGGTAAGAATATGATGGAGGACAGGTCGACAGTGAAACACGGTAGCTAAAAACAGAGACGCTGAGAAAGTGGTGTGAAGAAACTGAGTCCGGTGGCTGGGACTTGGGCTTTCAATGCAGAGGATGTGGATTCAGTCCCTGCTTGGGGAGCCAAGATCCCACATGCCTCGTGGTCAAGAAACCAAAGCACAAAACAGAAGTAATATTGTAACAAATGCAATAAACACTTAAAAAATGGTCCACATCCAAAGAAAAAAAAAAAGAACTTAAAAATAAATAAATAAAATATAGAATCATCACCCAACAGAAGATGGGGAAAGAAGGGGTGCCTTCTAGGTAAGTATGCTCCTTGCTGTCCAGGCATTGCGGCCAGGCCACCCTGAGCACTTGCCCCCACCCCCGGCCCCTATGACTTTCTAGAATCAGGCCAACCAATGTAAGTCACCCAACGGTGGTCACACACTGAGAACGTGCCACCTGCCAGGAACTACTCTGAGCTGTGGTGATAAAAGGGAAGCAGAACAGACCACCTCCCTGTTTCTGTGGGGCTTTCATTCTGGGTGTGGGTGGGGGTGAGACAGACGGTAAACTCAGTAAACAAGAAAGTGTCACCGCGCATCAGAAGTCGCTGAGCATTGCAGGAGCAGGGGCGGGCAGCCGCACTGAGAACACTTGAATGACAGCTTCTGGGGTGGGGGTGAGACCCGGTCTTGGGGATATTGGAGGTGGGGAGTGCACCCTGGGCAGAGGAAACAAAAGGCCTTAGAGCAGGTGGCTGTCTGGTGTGTCTGGGGAGTCAAAGGAGGGGAGTCACTGTCGGGGGTGGGTCATGCAGGGCTTGTCAACCACTGTGAGGTTTGGCTTTCACTCCAGGGATGGGGAGTCAGGGCAGGGGTTTGAGCAGAGCGGCCAAATCTTACACTTGAACACAATCTCTGTATCTATGGTGCTAAGAACTGATGGCAGAGGCATCAGGCTGGAAGCAGACCAGTTGCAAGGCTAAGAATCTTGAGGTCTCTTTGCTGTCCTTTCTCACATACCTGCTGACTCTACCTGAATACCCAGATCCCGGTTGCTGCAGAACCCGGGACTTCAGCTGGAACCTCTCCTGCTCCCTGGACTCTGGGCTACCAGCATTCTGAGTTCCCCAACACCCAGGATGCCTGGGGCCGGAGACGCCAAGTGAGACCACAGCAGAATGTGCCACTGCTGAGCCACTCAGAAACCGGGATCTCAGAGGGAAGGCTGTGGGGCAGGGGTGCAGCCAAGCAAGCCCCAGCTCTAGACATCTAGACCAGCTCTAGGGAGAGATAGCACATAGAACACCAATGCCACAGGTGTTAGACGGCCCCACTGTGCCCTGAGAATGTCCGTAGACACTAAGGAGCAAAGAGAGACAAGGAGCGCATTTCTTCACGGAAGAGTCATGGTTACGTTATTAGTACTTGACGACTGGTTACCATTTTTAGTTAGTGACTCAGTGCCAAGTACTGGTTCAGTAGTGCTGATGACAGCGTGTGATACTTCATGAATGCTCGCTGCTGTGTTACTCATGTGGAACATTTAACAGTTTGTCTTTTAAAAAAGTGTCACCTGGAGGGACTTCTCTGGTGGTTCAGGGGCTAAGACTCCGAGCTCCCAGTGAAGGGGGCCTGGGTTTTATCCCTGGTCAGGGAACTAGATCCCACAAGCTGCAACTAAGACTGAGTTGCCAAGCAAATATATAAATTTTAAAAAAAATTGTCACCTGGAACATGACAGGTGACACCACAGAATGTGCTCTTACTGAGAAGGATGTCTAGCAGAATGGTTCTTTTCCAGGATGGGTGTGTGGTCTCTGGCATCCCATGGGGGACGATGCCAGGACATTTGAGAATTGAGGGAGGAGATTGAGTGGGCTTTGGGGGAGCAGGTAACCGTGACTCTATTCCCCTTCTCCAGGACTGGATATGTCTTGCAGGGGTGGTGGTTATGGCTCAGGTGAGGAAATAGGCAGTGTCCCCAGGACTCCCTGGTGGGCACACAGGTCCCCTCTTGGGCTCCATCCCTTCTCTAACTCCCTCCCCAGTTTGGGGCCAGTGACTCTGCCTGGTGGGTGTAGACTTTGACCCTTATGGCCAGCTGCCCAGGTGCTCAAGGAGGCAGAGGAGGAGGGGAACAGACTGACCACCAGACCCGGTGCAGTTAAACACTGGCTTGGTTTATTGGGAAAGAGCAGGTGGCATAGAGATGGGAGGAGGGGCTTGGAAACCCCTCTCCCGGCCCCCCACTCTCTCTTTGCTCTCTTGCTTTGATGTTTCTAACTCTCAGTGGTGACAGTTCGTTTCGGCTACTGGATTCTCTCTCCTAATTCCCTCCTCCTGCCCAGCGAGTCTTGGACTGATTTGTGTACTTACTTGCCTGAGTTGTTGATGATCTTTCTTTGCCCTTATACTCACCAAGCGTCTCCCTCAGTGCTTGAATTATGCATGGACTACATACCAAGAGACTTGGAAGGCAGAGAATTGGAGGAGTTGATTCCTCACCACCAACTTTTGTTTTAGCAATTTTAGTATGGTATAATTGGCTTACAATAAATAGCACACATTTGAAGTGTACAGCTAATGAGTTTTGCCATAGGTATACACCCCTGAGACCATCACCACTATCAAGATAATTAACGGGGACTTGCAGGTGATCCAGTGGTTAGGATTCCAAGCTTCCATTGCAGGGGGCACAGGTTTCATCCTTGGCTGGGGAACTAAGATCCCACATGCTACATGGCCTGGCCAAAATATAAATTAAAAGAAAAAAAATTGTGAATGTATCCATGACTCCCCCAAATTGCTTCCTGACCCTTTCTCCCACCCCCAACCTCTGCAACCCCATCTCAGTGCAACCACAAACCTGTTTTGTTTTTTAAAGATTTTTGATGTAGACCATTTTTTTTTAATGTAGATCATTTTTAAAGTCTTTATTGAATTTGTTACAATATTGCTTCTTTTTTTTTATGTTTTGTTTTTTTTGGCGAAGAGGCATGTGGAATCTTAACTCCCTAATCAGGAACTGAACCTGCATCTCCTGCTTTAGAAGGTGAAGTCTTAACCACTGGACCACCAGGGAGGTCTCTGTTTTTGAAAGATGTAATTATTTCCAGCTTTACTGATTTATTACTGATACATAATATATGTAAGTTTAAGGCATACATTATGATTTGATACAAGTATATACTGCAAAATCATTACCACAATAAGGTTAGTTAGCAATTCCATTCCTTTATATCATTACTTTTTCTTGGTGGTGATAGCTTTTAAGATCTACGCTCTTAAGAACTTTCTAGTATATGAAACAGTACCATTTGCGGTAGTCACCACACTGTACAGTTCTATCCCCAGGAAATGTTCATCTTATAATGAACTGTGTACCCTTTGATTATCTCCCCATGTCTCCCACCCCCAGCCTCTGGCAACCACCATTCTACTCTCTGCCTTGATGAATCTGACTATTTTGAGATCCCACATATAAGTGAGAACACACAATATTTACTTTACTTTCTCTGTATAAATTATGTCACTTAGCATGATACCCTCAAGGCCCATCCATGGTTGCAAAGCATGGTACTTCCTTCTCTCTTATGGCTGAATAATACCCTACTCTGGTGTGCTGTGATTCATGGGGTCGCAAAGAGTCGGACACGACTGAGCGACTAAACTGAACTGAACTGAACTGATACGTATAGCACTTTCTTTATCCATGCTGTCCCTATACACTAGTTTGCATTCCTTAGACTTTTCTTAAATGGAATCATGATTTGGCTTCTTTGACTTAGCGTAATTACTTTGCGATTCATCCGTCTTTTTCATGTCTCAGTAGTTCCTTTCTTGTTATTGCTGAATAGTAATGTAGCTTAGTCAGTAAAGAATCCACCTGCAATGCAGGAGACCTGGGTTCAGTTCCTGGGTCAGGAAGATTCCCTGGAGAAGGGAATGGCTACCCATTCCATATTCTTGCCTGGAGAATCCCACGGACAGAGGAGCTTGGCAGGCTACAGTCCATGGGGTCACAAGAGTCGGACACGACTTAGTGACTAGACCACCATTCCATTAGATGGGTGGACTGCCATTTATCTCTTCTCCTGTTTATGGACATGTGGGTTCTTTCCAGGTTTTAGGTATGACAGATGAATCTGCTAAGAACATTTGTGTACAAGTCTTTGTATAAACATATGCTTTCACCTCCCTTGAGTAAACACTTAGGTGTGGAATGACAGGATTATATGGTAATGCACCTTTAACTTTTTAAGAAATTGCCAAACGCTTTTCCAAAACGGTTGTGCCATTTTACATTCCTGCTAACGGTGTATGCGGGTGCCAGCTTTTCCACATCTTCACCAATACTTGGTCTTTCTTTCCTTTTACTTTTTTTTGCCTGCTCCACGCACATGCAAGGCTTGTGGGATCTTAGTTTCCTGATCAGAGATGGAACTGCAGTCCCTACATTGGGAGCGTGGAGTCTTAACCACTGAACTGCCAGGGAAATTCCTGGTCTGTCTTTTTAATTTTTCTAATTGGTGTGTAGCATTACCTCATTTTTTAAATTTATAATGACTAATGATATTGAACATCTTATGTGCTTATTTGCAACTCACGTATTTTTTTTTCTTTTCTTTTTTTTTGGTGAAAACCTGTTCAAATCTTCTGACCATTTGAAAAAAAAAAAGGGTTGTTTGTTTTCTTACTGTCTTAGCCACTGGATCACAGGGAAGTCCTTCTTTTCTTTTTAATTACACTTTATTGAGTTATGACTGACTTACAAAAAGCTGTACACATTTAACATATCAACTCAATGAGTTTTGAGGTAAACACACACCTGTGAAACCATTCCCACAGTCAATGTCATAAACATATCCATCACCTCCAGAAGTTTCCTTTTGTCCTTTTTTTATTTTAGTTTTTTGTGATAAGAACACAATATAAGATTCATCTTCTTAGCACATTTTTTTTAATTTATTTTTTTTAATTGAAGGATAATTGCTTTACAGAATTTTGTTGTTTTCTGTCAAACCTCAACATGAATCAGCCATAGGTATACATATATCCCCTCCCTTTTGAACCTCCATCCCATCTCCCTCCCCATCCCACCCCACTAGGTTGATACAGAGCCCCTGTTTGAGTTTCCTGAGCCATACAGCAAGTTCCCATTGGCTATCTATTTTACATATGGTAATGTAAGTTTCCATGTTACTCTTTCCATACATCTCACCCTCCCCTCCTCTCTCCCCTTGTTCATACATCTGTTCTCTATGTCTGTTTTTCCATTGCTGCCCTGTAAATAAATTCTTCAGTACCATTTTTCTAGATTCCATATATACAATACAATATTTATGTTTCTCTTTCTGACTTACTTCACTCTGTATAATAGGTTCTAGGTTCATCCGCCTCATCAGAACTGACTCAAATGTGGTCTTTTTTATGGCTGATTAATACTCCATTGTGTATATGTACCTCAACTTCTATATCCATTTATCTGTTGATGGACATCTAGGTTGCTTTCATGTTCTAGCTATTGTAAATAGTGCTGCAATGAACAATGGGATATGTGTGTCTTTTTCAATGTTGGTTTCCTTGGGGTATATGCATAGGAGTGGATTTCTGGGTCATATGGTGGTTTTATTTCTAGTTTTTAAGAAATCTTCATACCGTCTTCCATAGTGGCTGTGAAGGAAAGTTGCATGGCTGGAAGTAGCCTGGAGTTAAAACTCCCCTCCAGGTCCTCTCCACCATTCTATGCAAAACAAAGAACTCTCTCACCTGAAGAAAAAATGGACATTAGGTTGATTACACCCAGCTCCCACCCAGTCCAGCCTCTGTCCAATTTCCAAAATTCCTTTCCCCAGCCGTTTAAGAGATAACTACTCAGAACAACCTTGGAGAAGAACAGGCCCCCTTAAGACAGTAACTTTGCACGTACATGCCTATATATACTTATTCATTTCTTAGTTTAGTGCAGCAGCTCGCTAATCTGACTGCTGCCCCTTCTTGCTTCATTAAAGGTCATCTGTTCCTATAAAGTGCTAGTCTCATTCTTTTTCTGAACGTCGCCTTCTCTAACTCTTACCCTATAGGCTGTATCAATTTACATTCCCACCAACAGTGCCAGAGGTTCCCTTTTCTCCACACCCTCTCCAGCATTTATTGTTTGTAGACTTTTTGATGAAGGCCTTTCTGATTGGTGTGAGGTGATATCTCATTGTAGTTTTGATTTGCATTTCTCTAATAATGAGCTATGTTGAGCATCTTTTTATGTGTTTGTTAGTCATCTGTGTGTCTTCTTCGGAGAAGTGTCTGTTTAGGTCTTTCCCCCACTTTTTGATTGGGTTGTTTGTTTTTCTGGCACTGAGTTGTATGAGCTGCTTGTATGTTTTGGAAATTAATCCTTTGTCAGTTGTTTCATTTGTTATTATTTTCCCCCATTCTGAAGGCTGTCTTTTCACCTTGCTTATAGTTTCCTTTGCTGTGCAAAAGCTTTTAAGTTTAATCAGATCCCACTTGTTTACTTTTGTTTTTATTTCTGTTACTCTAGGAGGTGGATCTAGAGGATCTTGCTTTGATTTATGTCATCGAGTGTTCTGCCTATGTTTTCCTCTAAGAGTTTTATAGTTTCTGGTCTTACATTTAGGTCTTTAATCCATTTTGAGTTTATCTTTGTGTATGGTATTAGAAAGTGTTCTAATTTCATTCTTTTACGTGTAGCTGTCCAGTTTTCCCAGCACCATTTATTGAAGAGGCTGTCTTTACCCCATTGTATATTCTTGCCTCCTTTGTAAAAACTAAGGTACCCATAGGTGCATGGGTTTATTTTGGGTTTTCTGTCTTGTTCCATTGGTCTATATTTCTGTTTTTGTGCCAGTACCATACTGTGTTGATGACTGTAGCTTTGTAGTATAATCTGAAGAGAGGAAGGTTGATTACTCCACTTCCATTCTTCTTTTTCAAGACTGCTTTGGCTATTCAGGGTCTTTTGTGTTTCCACATGAATTGTGAAATTTTTTGTTCTAGTTCTGTGAAAAATGCCATTGGTAATTTGATAGGATCGCATTGAATCTGTAGATTGCATTTGGTACTATAGTCATTTTCGCAATATTTAAGGAACATGGAATATCCTACCCATCTGCTTATGTCGGCTTTCACCAGTGTCTTATAATTTTCTGTGTACAGTTCTTTTGTCTCCTTAGGTAAGTTTATTCCTAGATATTTAATTCTTTTTGTTGCAATGGTGAATGGCATTGATTCCTTAATTTCTCTTTATGATTTTTCATTGTTACTATATAGAAATGCAAGTGATTTCTGTGTATTGACTTTGTATCCTGCAACTTTGCTAAATTCACTGATTAGCTCTAATAATTTTTGATACTATCTTTAGGGTTTTCTATGTACAGTATTATGTCATCTGCAAACAGTGAGAGCATTACTTCTTCTTTTCCAATCTGGATTCCTTTTATTTCTTTTTCTTCTCTGATGGCTGTAGCTAGGACTTCCAAAACTATGTTGAATAATAGTGAAAGTGGACACCCTTGTCTTGTTCCTGATCTTAGGGGGAATGCTTTCAGTTTCTCACCATTGAGAATAATGTTTGCTGTAGGCTTATCGTATATGGCCATTACTATGTTGAGGTTTCATGAGAAATGCTGGACTGGAAGAAACACAAGCTGGAATCAAGATTGCCGGGAGAAATATCAATAATCTCAGATATGCAGATAACACCACCCTTACGGCAGAAAGTGAAGAGGAACTAAAGAGCCTCTTGATGAAAGTGAAAGAGGAGAGTGAAAAAGTTGGCTTAAAGCTCAACATTCAGAAAACGAAGATCATGGCATCCGGTCCCATCACTTCATGGGAAATAGATGGGGAAACAGTGGAAACAGTGTCAGACTTTATTTTTCTGGGCTCCAAAATCACTGCAGATGGTGACTACAGCCATGAAATTAAAAGACGCTTACTCCTTGGAAGGAAAGTTATGACCAACCTAGATAGCATATTCAAAAGCAGAGACATTACTTTGCCAACAAAGCTTCGTCTAGTCAAGGCTATGGTTTTTCCAGTGGTCATGTATGGATGTAAGAGTTGGCCTGTGAAGAAGGCTGAGTCCTGAAGAATTGATGCTTTTGAACTGTGGTGTTGGAGAAGACTCTTGAGAGTCCCTTGGACTGCAAAGAGATCTAACCAGTCCATTTTAAAGGAGATCAGCCCTGGGATTTCTTTGGAAAGAATGATGCTAAAGCTGAAACTCCAGTACTTTGGCCACCTCCTGTGAAGAGTTGACTCACTGGAAAAGACTCTGATGCTGGGAGGGATTGGGGGCAAGAGGAGAAGGGGACGACAGAGGATGAGATGGCTGGATGGCATCACCGACTCGATGGACGTGAGTCTCAGTGAACTGCGGGAGTTGGTGATGGACAGGGAGGCCTGGCGTGCTGTGACTCAGGGGGTCCAAAGAGTTGGACACGACTGAACGACTGATCTGATCTGATCTGATGTTGAGGTAAGTTCCTTCTGTGCCCATTTTTTGAAGAGTTTTAATCATAAATGGGTACTGAATTTTCTCAATGGCTTTTTCTGCATCTATTGAGATTATCATATGGTTTTTATCTTTCAATTTGTTAATATGGTATATCACATTGATTGATTTGTGTATATTGAAGAATCCTTGCATCCCTGGAATAAAACCAACTTGATCATGGTGTATGAGCTTTTTGATGTGTTGCTGAATTCTGTTTGCTAAAATTTTGTTGCAGATTTTGCATCTGTGTTCATCAGTGATATTAGCCTGTAGTTTTCTTTTTTTGTGTTGTCTTTTTCTGGTTTTGGTATCAGGGTGATGGTGGACTCATAGAATGAGTTTGGAAGTGTTCCTTCCTCTGAAATTTTTTGAAAGAGTTTTAGAAGGATAGGCATTAGCTCTTCTCTAAATGTTTGATAGAATTCTCCTGTGAAGCCATCTGGTCCTGGGCTTTTGATTTTTGGGGAGATTTTTGATCACAGCTTCTTTCAGTGTTTGTAATTGGGTTGTTCACAATTTCTATTTCTTCCTGGTTCAGTCTTGGAAGACTGAACTTTTCTAATAATCTGTTCATTTCTCCCAGGCTACCCATTTTATTGCCATATAGTTGTTCATAATAGTCTCTTATAATCGTCTGTATTTCTGCATTGTCTGTCGTAACCTCTCCTTTTTCATTTCTAATTTTGTTGATTTGACTCTTCTTTTTTTCTTGATGAGTCTGGCTAAAAGTTTGTCAATTTAGTTTATCTTCTCAAAGAACCAGATTTTAGTTTTATTAATTTTTACTTTTTTTTCATTTCTTTTTCAATTATTTCTGCTCGGATCTTTATGATTTCTTTCCTTCTACTAATTTTGGGGGTTTTTTTGTTCTTCTTTTTCCAGTCATTTTAGGTATAAAGTTAGGTTGTCTATTTGATGTTTTTCTTGTTTCTTGAGGTAGAATTGTGTTGCTATAAACTTCCCTCTTAGAACCGCCTTTGCTGCATCCCATAGGTTTTGAGTTGTCGTGTTTTCATTGTCATTTGTTTCTAGAAATGTTTTGATTTCCCTTTTGATTTCTTCAGTAACCTGTTGGTTATTTAGAAACGTGTTGTTTGATCTATATGTGTTTGTGTTTCTTACAGGTTTTTTCTTATAATTGATATCTAGTCTCATAGTGCTGTGGTCAGAGAAGATGCTTGATATGATTTCAATTTTCTTAAATTTACTGAGGTTTGATTTGTGACCCAAGATATGGCCTATCCTGGAGAATGTTCCATGTACACGTGACAAGGAGATGTATTCTTCTGTATTTGGATGGAATGTTCTGAAGATATCAGTGAGATCCATTTCATCTAATGTATCATTTAAGACTTGTGTTTCCTTATTAATTTTCTGTTTGGATGATCTGTCCATTGGTGTGAGTGGGGTGTTAAAGTCTCCTACTATTATTGTGTTACTGTCAATTTCTCCTTTTATGTCTGTTAGTGTTTGTCTTATGTATTGAGGTGCTCCTATGCTGGGTGCATAGATATTTACAATTGTTATGTCTTCCTCTTGGATTGATCCCTTGATCATTATGTAGTGTCCTTCCTTATCTCTTGTAATCTTCTTTATTTTAAGGTCTATTTTGTCTGATATGAACACTGCTACTCCAGCTTTCTTTTGCTTCCCATTTGCATGGAATATATTTTTCCATCCTCTCACTTTCAGTCTGTATGTGTCTTTAGGTCTGAAGTAGGTTTCTTGTAGACAGCATATATATGGGTCTTTTTTTTCCTTTTCTTTTGTATCCATTCAGCCAGTCTGTGTCTTTTGGTTGGAGCATTAATCCATTTACATTTAAAGTAATTATTGATATATATGTTCCTATTGCCATTTTCTTAATTGTTTGGGGTTGATTTTGTAGATCTTTTTTATTCTGTTGTATTTCTCGACTATATAAGTCCGTTTAATATTTGTTGTAAAGCTGGTTTGGTGATACTGAATCCTCTTAATTGTTGCTTGTCTGAAAAGGTTTCTATTTCTCCATCAGTTTTGAATAAGATCCTTGCCGGGTAGAGTAATCTTGGTTGTAGATTTTTCCCTTTCAGTACTTTAAATATATCCTGCTATTCCCTTCTGGCCTGCAGAGTTTCTGCTAAAAGATCAGCTGTTAAGCATTTGGGGTTTCCCTTGTATGTTACTTGTTGCTTCTCTCTTTCTGCTTTTAATATTCTTTCTTTGTGTTTAGTCTTTGTTAGTTTAATTAGTATATGCCTTGGTGTGTTCCTCCTTGGGTTTATCCTGTATGGGACTCTTTGTGCCTCTTGGATATCATTGACTATTTCCTTTTCCATGTTGGGGAAACTTTCAACTATAATCTCTTCAAAAATTTTCTCATATCCTTTCTTTTTCTCTTCTTCTTCTTCTGAGACCCCTATAATTTGAATGTTGGTGTGTTTTTATATTGTCCCTGTGGTGTCTGAGACTATCCTCAGTTCTTTTCATTCTTTTGACTTTATTCCACTTTTCAGAAGTTATTTCCACCATTTTATCTTCTAGTTCACTGATTCATTCTTCTGCTTCAGATATTCTGCTATTGATTCCTTTCAGAGTATTTTTAATTTCAGTAATTGTGTTGTTTGTCTCTGTATGTTTATTCTTTAATTCTTCTAGGTCTTTGTTAATTAATTCTTGCACTTTTCTCCATTTTGTTTTCAAGACTTTTGATCATCTTTACTATCATTATTCTGAATTCTTTTTCAGGTAGTTTGCCCATTTCCTCTCCATTTATTTGGACTTCTGGCACCCCACTCCATTACTCTTGCCTGGAAAATCCCATGGATGGAGGAGCCTGGTAGGCTGCAGTCCATGGGGTTGCTAAGAGTGGGACACGACTGAGCGACTTCACTTTCACTTTTCACTTTCATGCACTGGAGAAGGAAATGGCAACCCACTCCAGTGTTCTTGCCTGGAGAATCCCAGGGGTGGAGAAGCCTGGTGGGCTGCTGTCTGTGGGGTCGCACAGAGTTGGACACGACTGAAGTGACTTAGCAGCTGTGTTTTTAATTTGTTCCTTCATTTGTGTAGTATTTCTCTGCCTTTTCTTTTTTTTTTTTTTAACTTATTGTGTTTGAGGTCTCCTTTTCCCAGCCTTCAAGGTTGAATTCTTTCTTCCTTTTGGTTTCTGCCCTCCTAAGTTTGGTCCAGTGGTTTGTGTAAGCTTCCTATAGGGTGAGATTTGTGCTGAGTTTTTGTTTGTTTGTTTTTCCTCTGATGGGCAAGGCTAGGTGAGGTGGTAATCCTGTCTGCTGATGATTGCATTTGCATTTTTGTTTTGTTTGTTGTTTAGATGAGGCATCCTGCACAGGGTGCTACTGATGGTTGGATGATGCTGGGTCTTGTGTTCAAGAGGTTTCCTTTGTGTGAGTTTTCACTATTTGATACTCCCTAGGAGAAGTAAATGGCAGCCCACTCCAGTGTTCTTGCCTGGAGAATCCCAGGGACGGCAGAGCCTGGTGGGCTGCTGTCTATGGGGTTGCACAGAGTCGGACACGACTGAAGCGACTTAGCAGCAGCAGCAGGGTTAGTTCTCTGGTTGGGTCTTGGAGTCAGTGCTCCCACTCCAAATGCTCAGGACTTGATCTTTTACGACTGTTGCTAATGGGTGGTACCAAGGGACAAAAGCTTGAGGTGATCTGGTGGAGCATCTCTCAAAGCACACTGCAAGCTCAAGTCAGAAGTCACTCAGGTGAACTCAAGCCAATTCCTTGACTTCTCTGTGCTTCAGTTTCCTCACTGCCTCAGCCACTCCCAGCAACTCAAGAAATACACTTTTGCTTTGTCTAACCACTGAGATTTGGCAGAATAATAGGTACTACAGCGTAGGTCTAACCTATTCTGATGTATACAGAAGTTGAAACAATCTCCTCAGAGCAAGAATAGGCATATAGGCTCGTTCCTGGCAGCAGAACCTGCAATGCCTTGTTAACTGGTTCCTGCCCTTCAGCATGGCCCCCCAGAGAACTGTCAGACCCATGGATGAGAGAGCCTCTGCAGAAGTCCAGGAATCCAGTTGAGTAGCTCCGTCAAGCAGATATAGGAACCTTCACTTGCTGCCGGTGGCAGGTGTTCCAGAAGTTTGTGTGTCCTGTTAGCTGGTGTAGCCCCTCCTCCTTCTTAGCACAATTTTAAGAAAGCAATTAGATATTGTTCACTACAGGCACTGCCATTACAATAGAGCTCTAGGACATATTCATTTTAGGTAACAGAAACTTTGTACCCTTTGACTAACACCTCCCTGTTTGTCCCCTCCTCAGACCCTGGTAATCACTAATCTATACTCTGCTTCTGTGAATTTGTTTCAGACTCCAGAGGGTATTCTAGATAGGCTATCATCCCCCCCTTTTTTTTTTTTTTCGCCTTATTGCCTTGACTAGAATCAATACTGATGGAAACAGTATTGAATAGAAATGGTAAGAAATAGTAAGACTAGACACCCTTGTCTTGTCTTGATCTCAGAAGTTAAGCAGTGTTTCACTGTAATTTGTAGATGTTATCTGCAGATGTTTTGTAAATGCCTTTTTTCAGATTGAGGGTTTCCTTCTGTTTATCATTTGCCGAGAGTTTTTTTTTTTTTAATCACAAATAGCTGTTAGATTTTGTCAAATGCTTTTCTTACATTTATTGCAGTGATTATATGGTTTTTTGTCTTTAAATTTATTAATATGATACACAGATTGATTTTTTGAATGTTAACTTTGTATTCCTGGGGTAAACCCCACTATGTAATGTATTATCCTTTTTATTAATACATGTTGTTGGATCCGATTTGCTAAAAATTTTTTAGAATTTTGCATCTATATTCATCAAAGTTTGACCTATAGTTTTCTTTTCGTGTCTTTGTCTGCTTTTCTTATCAGGGTAATGCTAGCTTTGTAGAATCAGTTGGAAAGAATTTCTTTTACATTCTCTGGAAGAGTTTCTATAGAACTGGGATTATTTCTTCCTTAAATGTTTGGAATGTCCCCAGCCCTGCATAAGCACCACTGGATTCAATCCTTTTGAGAGATACTTTCCCTTCCTGGGTGGTTTCCTCACACATATGTACTGACCAGTACTCAGCTGCAAGCTAATAGGGGACCCTCTGCGGATATTTGGGTCTCTCTATGCACATTTCTTTTTTCTTTTTTGTCTGTGCTGGGTCTTCACTGTAGTGCTCAGGCTCTCTAGTCATGGTGTGCTTAGCTGCCCCCAAGGCATGAGAGATAATAGTTCCCCAATGAGGGATTGAACATGAGTCCCCTGCATTGGCAGGCTGATTCTTAACTTCTGGACCACCGGGGAAGTCCCTCTCTGTGCACATCTCTGCTCCCTGGGTCTCTGTCCTATGAACTCCCTGCCCTGATGCCAGCAGATAGAGGTCTAGGGTGGAGAAAATGCCAGCGTTTCTGGAGTCAGTAGACTTGTCTCAGCCAATGACTGTGAAAACAGAAAGGATTACTAAAAGGAAATCTGACTGCAGTCTGCTAAAAATCCCTCTCTGACGTTGAGAGCAATCATTTCCTCGACACATGCTGGACTGTGGGCTCTGTAAATGCTCGTGGTTTCTGGGATTCCAGGAGCTCCTTCGATGGCCACGGGTTATGTGTTTTTTAGATGATAACTGAAGTTGATGGGAAGTACACCTTGGTAGGTATAGACAGAAACTTCAGAGTGAAGAAAGGGACTGGCCAGGTCCTAAGTAACTTGGTGACACTTGATCTCTGCTTGGTTCCAGACATTTAGACCAGTGTTCCCAGTTTTTCACAGCACCCCCCACCCCCGCCTTGGAAGCAGTGGTGGCGGGAGGAGTTGGACTTGGACCAGAAGACGGCTGCTGCCAAGGAACACACAGCCTGTTTCCCACCTGCAGGTGCCTTCTTCATCCCCTACCTCATCTTCCTCTTTACCTGCGGCATTCCTGTCTTCCTCCTGGAGACGGCGCTGGGCCAGTACACCAGTCAGGGGGGCATCACTGCCTGGAGGAAGATCTGCCCCATCTTTGAGGGTGAGTTGCTCGTCCCTGACACCAGAGTCTCTGTACCAGGTTATAAACTGCATTTGGAATAACTGGGGGGTTCAGCAGCAGTGCTAATGGAGATAAGCCCCTGGGTCTTTATGTTAAACCTTCCACTTGTGACTCAGCGGGCATGAGTTTGAGCAAGCTCAGGGAGAGCGTGAAGGACAGGGAAGGCTTGCGTTCATGGGGTCACAGTCGGACACAACTGAGTAACTGAACAACTCCACTTGTGGGCCCAAGACAGAACTAGTCACTCAGCCCAGCAGAGGATGGAGGAGAAGACGGGGCTGAGGGTGGCACAAAGGCTTTAGCTAATAAGTAGAGTGCAAAGCTATTTTAGCTGTACCTGTATATATTTTGCAATGCATACAAATAATTTTATGCTTTTAAAAACATATTTAATCAATGGAAAGCATTTAAAAAGAGATTTTTTTGTTTGTTTTTAATTTGTTTTTAGTTTGGGGATTTTTTTTTTTTTGGCTGTGCCATGCAGCTTGTGGCATTTCAGCTCCCCAACCAGGGATTGAGCCCAGGCCCTCGGCAGTGAGAGTACAGAGTCCTAACCACTGGATGGTCAAGAAAGTCTCTAAAAGGAATTTTAATGAGAAAAAAAATCCATTAATAATTCTACTATCTTTGGACTTTCTTGGTGGTCCAGTGATTAAGAAGACTCCACACTTCCACTGCTGGGGGCCTGGGTTCAATCCCTGGTTGGGGAACTAAGATCCCACAAGCCTCAAGGCACCACCAAAATAAATAAATAAATAATTCTACTATCTTGACACAGCAGTTACTTAGGGTGTTTTAATATTCCTCTCTCTGTAGGATTTTCTTTAAATTTCTATTTTGAAGTAATTATATGTTCACAGAAAGTTGCAAAAGTAGCCCAGGAGTGTCACGTGTACCCATCAGCCAGTTTTCCTTCATGGTAAAAATTTTATATAGCTATGGAACAATGTCAAAACCTGCAAATGGACATTGGTACCATCCACAGACTTTGTTCAGGTTTCACCCGTTTCCATGCGCTCGCTTGTGTGAGAGTATGTATGTGTAATTGTGTGTAATTGTATCACGTGTGTGGATTTGTGCGACCACCACCACTGTTCCATGGCTACAAAGAACTCCACTCCACTGCCTTTATAGTCGCATTTACCCCCTCCCTGCCCTAATCCCTAACCTCTGACAACCATCGATCTGTTCTCTAGCTCTGTGATTCTGTCATTGGGGAGCGCTATATAAATGAAGTCATGCAGTGTGTGACTTGAGATCCACTGTTTCACTCTGCATCATGCCCTGGAGATACACCCAGATTGCTCGGGTATCAGCGCATGTGTGCGTATGTGTGTGTGTGTGCTAAGTCACTTCAGTTGTTTCTGACTCTGTGACCCCATGGACTAGCCCGCCAGGCTCCTCTGTCCATGGGATTCTCCAGGCAAGAATACTGGAGTGGGTTGCCATGCCCTCCTCCAGGGGCTCTTCCCAACCCAGGGATCAAACCCGAGTCTCTTACATCTCCTGCATTGGCAGGCTGGTTCTTTACCACTAGTGCCACCTGGGGAGCTCCTGGTATCAGTGGTTCATTCCTTTTTATTACTGAGCCATATTCCATGGCATGGATGAAGGTACTATGATTGATTTAACCATTCACCCATTGAAGAACATTTGGGTTGTTTGTAGTTTGGAGAGATTTATCTCACTATTTCTTTCTCTATATTAAAATGTAGGTATCTATTAGTTTGAAATATACAGTTTTTTCCTTCGTTTTTCTTTTTTTGTTTTTATTTTTAAGAATTTTTTCCTACTTATTTGTGTTTCTGCTTTAGTTAGTGTTATTTTCCATTTTCTACACAGCAATCATTGAGTTGCATAAACTTTCATCAGATGCATATATCAAAATTTATGCTTATTTTTGATCACTTATAGAATTGTTATACCCTTCTACCACGTATCTTGGTAGAAATAGCCCCCCCTCTTTTTGAAATTATTTCTTTGGGATAAATTCCCAAGTTCAGAATCACAGGATCAAATGGACAACCAAGTCGATGTCTCTTGATCTGGCTTATGGAAGTGTTATACTGATATACAGTCACTGAACTTGAGTAAGGACTTTCTCCCATATCTTTAACAGCTCTGAGTAATGACCCTAGTTCCCAAACTTGTCGGCACATTGGAAACACCCCGGGACCTTCAAAACATCCTGAGGCCTGTACCCCACCCCCAGAGGTTGTGATTAAACTGGTCTGGCATCTAGACTGGGCTTTGGAATTTTAAAAATATCGCCAGGTAATTCTCCTATTATGTGGACGAGTTTGGAGCTCACCGAGTGACAGCGTCTGTAGAAATGCTCGCTGTGTTACGGGTGCAGAATGTTGCCCCTCATCGTTTCAGTTTGCAAGCCTAGGATGAGGGAGCGTGAGGGCATTTTGAGGACGCTCATTCACTACGTGCACTTGCTCCTCTGTGAACTGTCTCGTCCTGCTCATAGCACGTGTTTTTATATTTCAGAAATAGATCAGATGAATTCCAGGGAACATAAGCTATTGGAATCTCGGAGTTAGCCTTACACATGTGTAAAATAACTTGGAATTGGAAACAGTGGAGTTTTAGCACCGAGACTGATGCAAGTTTACGGGAAGCAGGGCAGGGCAGCAGGGATGGGGAGGAGAGTAGGAAGCCCGGGTCCCGAATCCCACGTCTTAGGACACTCCCAGTGGAGCACAAACCCTCTCCCGAGCAGGGGTGGGCAGGAGAGTGAGACATCTGCCCGGTGCCCCAGCCTGGTCTGCCCCTTCCCCGCCCCCACCAGGCATTGGCTACGCCTCCCAGATGATCGTCACCCTCCTCAACATCTACTACATCATTGTCCTGGCCTGGGCCCTCTTCTACCTCTTCAGCAGCTTTACCATCGACCTGCCCTGGGGGAGCTGCCGCCACGACTGGAACACAGGTGAGGTCACCCCCTCCTGCTTGGCTGTGGTGACCGGGGAGAGGGATCATCCCTGTACCCTGGGACCTAGGCCCCACCCCGTACTTGGGTTGCTCTAGAAGTCTTCCAAGGACATCATGGAGGTCTTACACCAAAGATAAGAGCGAGAATCCACCAGCATCACAGGGAAAATGTCACAGGCCTTTTTTTAAAAAGCAATTTTACTTATTTATTTTTTGCTTGTGCTGGGTCTTTGCTCTGCAAGTGCTTTTCTCTCGTTGTCGTAAGCGGTAACTACTCTCTAGTTCCAGTGCCTGGGTTTCTCATTGCGGTGGCTTCTCTCGTTGGGGAGCACGGGCTCTAGGCACAGGCTTCGGTAGCTGCAGCACGTGGGTTCAGTAGCTTCGGCTTCCGGTCTCTGGAGCACAGGCTCTGTAGTCGTGAGACACAGGCTTAGTTGTTCTTCAGCACCCAGGATCATCCTGACTCAGGGATCAAACCCACGATCCACTGAGCCACCAGAAAAGCCCTACAGACAGTGTAAAAAATTCATAGGTTCCATCAAACACATTATAAATGCACGTATTATAAAGACAGAACTGACTTCATTTTGTGCAGTTTAGCCCTTTATGTGATCTGAGACATGGTTAGTTTGATATATGTATATATTATATACAATACATATATTTATATATGTATATATTGTATACAATGCATATATAAATATATGTATATATTATATTATTATATGTGTACATATATTATAATATAATATATATGTATATATTATTTCATTTATTTGTTTCTCATGTCTTCTTTCTGATGCTATTTTAGGCCTTTTCAACTCCCAGTTCATCTGGACTGAACCAGGGGATACACCATTTTATACAGTATCTCTATCGTTTATAATAGCAAGTAATTGTCTCTTGGGGTTCCATTTTAAGACAGGAGCCCATAAGGGCCATAGAACTACTGAGTCTAATGAATAGAAAGTAAACATTAAATAAAAGATAAAATTGAAAGTTACCTAGAGTAGTGCTGTCTAGAAGAACCGTCTGGGGTGATGAACGTCCTTGGTACTCTCTGACCCGGCAGCCACTAGGCCCCCCTCGCCCCCAAACTGTGTGCTGTCTCTCCAGGTCTTCCTTCCTTCGTTCCTCTCTGCCACCACCTCCGTGCCACTACTTTTCAAGTGAAAAGTCCAATCCTGGATGTCCCTCCCTTCGGGTCGCTGATCCACTAGGTTCTGCTCAGTGTGTGTGCTTGTGCCTGGCCCGGCCCCGGGCCCTGGCATTCACCCGGCTTTTTCTCTTTGTTGGTTTGATTTGTGCTTAGTGCTGTGTGCTACATCCTGAGCCCTCAAAACATATTTGTGGAATGAATCAAGTTTTAAAAAGTCTGTTCTGTTTGGATATTTTCTTTATTGTGTTTTTTCTTCTCCTCTCTTTGTTTCCCCCTCCCTCTCCCTCTCTCCCTCCCTCCCGCCCCCCCACCTGACTTTTTTTTTTTTTAATTTTTGGCTGTTGGGTCTTTGTTGCTGCTCATGGGCTCTCTAGTTGTGGCCCACAAGCTTAGTTGCTCCTAGGCACGTGGGATCTTAGCTCCCTGTGCTGTGCTTAGTGGCTCAGTCATGTCTAACTCTTGGCGACTCCATCGACTGTAGCCTGTCAGGCTCCTCTTTCCATGGGGATTCTCTAGGCAAGAATACTGGAGTAGATTGCCATGCCCTCCTCCAGGGGAGTCTTCCCAATCCAGGGATGGAATCCAGGTCTCCTACATTGCAGGCAGATTCTTTACCAGCTGACCCACCAGGGAAGCCTAAGAATACTGGAGTGGGTAGCCTATCCCTTCTCCAGGGAATCTTCCTGACCCAGGAATCAAACCAGGGTCTCCTGCATTGCAGGTGGATTCTTTAGCAGCTGAGTTACCAGGGAAGCCTGACCAGGGACCAGTTCTCCACCCAGGGATCAAACTCGAGTCCCATGCACTGGAAGGTGGATTCTTAACCGCTGGACCCCCAGGGCAGTCCCCAGCTCCCAGATCCTCTGCAGGTGGAACTTAACACACTTTGCTGAGCAGGAGCCCAGCCCTCACTTCCTCACAGATGGGTGATGACAAGTCATCTCTGAGAAGATTCGCTTTCTCGTGCATGCAGTAGGGAAAATGCTATCTTAGTATTTCGCAGGATTGCTGTCCTGATAAAAACGCAAAGAAGGGTGTGAACACTTTGTGAAAAGTCTGAAGGCATAGAGGGGTAATTGAGAGCCACTATTTATGGAGCGCCCTGGAGTCTCATTTTCATTTAATCCCCTTATCGGCCCTGCGCAGGGCTCTTGCCATGTGCATTTACAGCCGACAGGACTGAGGCTTAGAGAGCCTCTCAGTGAATAACCTGGCGGTGGGGGGTGGGGAGTGGAATTCAAGCCAGAGCCTCCTGACCTGTACCCCTGCGCTTAGCCATGACTGCACCACTTCCCTGGATGGCGTCCTGATTGTTCCTCAAAGGTCGTGAGCCCATCCAGGACGGCGGCCCAGAAATATTTGCCTATTTGAAGCAGTGTGCAAAGCATCTTTGCTGAGGCTGCCTGGTCTTGCTTTAATTAGAATGTACAGCCACGACCACCCCCCCATCCCACCCCTCACCCCCTCTGCCATGGAGAAGTGGGAAAGGGTGCCATGGGTTTGATGAGGTTATTATGTCTTTCATGTCTCATTGTGAGACTTTTGTTTAGATAACTTCAGCCCAGACACCTTCCTTCCGAGTCTCCTCAAGTTCCCCCCACCCTCTGGTCACACTGGCCAGTGACCTTTCTCTTGCTCCCCTGACCGCCCACAGAGCGCTGCGTGGAGTTCCAGAGGACCAATGGCTCTCTGAATGCGACTGCTGAGAATGCCACCTCTCCCGTCATCGAGTTCTGGGAGTAAGTGAGGCCCTTTCTCCCTTCATCCAGTGTGGATGGTTTGTCCAGGGCAGGGGGGTGAATTCAAACAGTGGTGACTCCACAGATGGCAAGGGACGAACTTCTGCTTCCTCCTTTGGTGGCCCCACCATCCAAGTGGCTTTTCCCTTTTGCCTGTATCTGTGGTTAATGCAGGACTGTCCTTAAGCCGGGCCTGCCTCCCCTCCCCCGGGGCCACCCCCATGAGTGTCCATCCTCCTCCCCTGCTCCTTGTCAGTTACCTCTACTGCTCCTCCCCCCAAATACTGGCATTCACCTAAGACGTGATTCCTAATATCAAAGCATCTTCACAGTCCAGCTGAGAGAATATGTTTGCGTTCCCTTCTCTGGGTTCAGCTGCACTCGGCCTGGCAGAATAAACTTACCCAGGGACAGTCTGTCTTTGCCTCCCTGTCTGTCTATCCCCATCTCTGGGCAAAGGTGAGCCTCACGGTTCAGAGTAAAGGAGCCGGTGAGCCTTTTTCAGATCAGAGCGAGAGGCTCAGCTCTGCTGCCCAGGGAGCTGAGGCCGGCAGCTCACCCCTCTTTCCCCAGGCGGCGGGTCCTGAAGATCTCAGAGGGCATCCAGCACCTGGGGGCCCTGCGCTGGGAGCTGGCCCTGTGCCTCCTGCTCGCCTGGGTCGTCTGCTACTTCTGCATCTGGAAGGGCGTCAAGTCCACGGGCAAGGTCTGTGTCAGAGAGCCCTGGGCGCCCCCCCTCCCGGGACCCTCTGCCCTCGCTGGGGGGCTCAGCCACCCAGAGGTTCCTCAAGTTGTACCTAGTCAGGGATGGGAGGGAATGACCCCACGAAGATTGCTTGGTGCTTGCTTGCTTGATTCTGTGCCTCTCCTGGGCTCAGTCACATGTCCTTCTGTTTGGGAAGGTGAAATGGAAGAAAGACGGAGAGGGAAGGGGAAACAGAGAGAGGGAGAGGAGACAGAGAGGGGGAGGGGGAGACAGAGAGAGGGAGGGGGAGACAGAGAGGGGAAGGGGGGACAGAGAGAGGGAGGGGGAGACAGAGAGGGGGAGGGGGGACAGAGAGGGGGAGGGAGAGAAAGAGAGGGGGAGGGGGGGGGACAGAGAGGGGGGAGGGGGAGACAGAGGGAGGGAGGGGGAGACAGAGAGGGGGGAGGGGGGGCACAGAGGGGGGAGGGGGAGACAGAGAAGGGGAGGGGGAGACAGAGGGAGGGGGGAGACAGAGAGAGCCAGGGGGCGGGGGGGGGGGGCGGGGGGGGGCGGGGGGGAGACAGAGAGAGCGGGGGAGGGGGGGCCGCGGCGGAGACAGAGAGAGCTGGCGGCGGGGCGGGGCGGGGAGGGGAGCGGGAGGGCGGTGGGGGGGAGGGGAGCGGGAGGGACCGGGGGGCGGGGGGGGGCGGGGGGGGGCGGGGGGAGGGGAGCGGGAGGGCGGGGGCGGGCGGGGGAGACAGAGACGGGTGGGGGCAGAGACGGGGAGGGCGATAGGATCTCGGAACACACCACGTGTGTGGGCACATCGCACAAGGAACACGGTTCACGGCGCCGTTTCACACAGCAGTGCTTTGGGACTGTTCATCTTGACACAATTCTCAGCCACCCAAGGCCCGAGGGAGACGCCCTGCCCCGGAGTGTCATGCAGGGCAGCTCGAGTTCTCCTGGACTCTGGTCCCCGAGGCCTCTGACCAGGCCGCCCTCCTAATCGGGCCGTGCAGTCATGCTAAGCTCGTAAACTCGGCGAGGACAGGGATCACGTGTGACAGAACTGTCGTTCCCGACGACCCTGGCCACAGTTCTAAGCCCCCTGTCAGGGGCATGCCTAAGTTCATTCAGTCACTCAACAAATATTTGCCGGGGATTGTGTAGGGGGAGCTGCAGGGAGGGAGGCAGGAGGTTGTGGCTGGAGGCAGAGGGCAGACAGGACTGAACAGCTGCGGGATGAGGGGTGAGCGGGAGGGGGAGCAGGCGGGCTCCGTGACCTCTCTCGTGGGGTCGCAGCTCCTCCAGCCCCTCACGGCTTCCGTGTCTTTCCATCGCCTTGGCCCAGGTGGTGTACTTCACGGCCACCTTCCCTTACCTCATGCTGGTGGTCCTATTGATTCGAGGGGTGACGCTGCCCGGGGCAGCGCAAGGAATTCAGTTCTACCTGTACCCAAACCTCACGCGTCTGTGGGACCCCCAGGTAAGAAACCCCCGACGACGAGGGCTGCCCCTGTGCTCTGTATGGGCATCTCTGCTCCATCTCCGGCGTCTGCGGTGGGGGATATTTCCACACATCTGCTGGCAGCTGTGTGTGCTCCCTGCTAGTTTCACAGCTGCCAGGGAGCCCGGAGGGTGTCCCTCGGGGGCTGAAGGTCCTAAAAGCCCTTCTCCAGGCTCTGCCCTGCTCCACCTCCCATCCCCGCTTGGCACCTCCTTTCACACTGGGCAGCCTTTCTCCCCTGACCCTCCGCCAGCCCTCTGCTTCCCCCTCTCTGCCCACACGGCCCACCCCTGGCAGTGTCCCCGGCCCCGCCTGGAGCCAGCTGGCTGGTATTGAGTTTCCTGCCTGCTGTCCAGAGGGCTGCACCCTGCCTCCCCGTCCCTCCCGGCTCTTCCTTCAGGTCCACCCTCCAGGAGCGGGTGCTTGCTGACGAGGATTTGGACAGCAAGGCCTGTTGAGAGAAGCCTCTGTCGGCTTCTCGCCTCCTTGTTTGCCTGCCGTTTTGAAGGGCCTCCCAGGTGGCGCTAGTGGTAAAGAACCGGCCTGTCAACGCAGGAGACTAGGGTTACATCCCCAGGTCGGGAAGATCTCCTGGAGGAGGGGATGGCAACCCGCTGCAGCATTCTTGCCTGGAGAGTCCCATGGATAGAGGAGCCTGGCGGGCTACAGTGCATGGGGTCACAAAGAGTCAGACAGGACTGAGCGACTTAGGATGCATATGCATGCAAAGCCAGGAGGTGCGGAGGTGGAAGAGGGTGGAAGAGGCCATGGGCGAGGGAAGCCCAGAGCCCTACACACCGGGCTACCCCCTGCCCCCATCGCCCCAGCAAAGGTCACCTCCTGGAAGCCTCCTTTGCTCGGTGGGGAGGGGCCATGTCCCTGAAAGTGCCGCCCAGCTTAGGACAGACCAGCAACCGGACAGCTTTTCAAACATTTTAATAGTAAAGGCAGCGGCATTGTCTTGCTGGGGGGCAAGGAGGGCAGGAGAGGAGGGAACGGCCCCTCCCCCAGCTCCCTTTGAGGCGGGGACGTCCCCACGGAGGCAGTGGCTCCCCTTGTTCCTTGTGCAGAGGTTGGGGTGACTGTTCTCCAGCCTGCCTTCCCCCACCCAGATGGACTACAAGCTCTTCCATCCTGGGTCTTAGGGTTGCTGTGGCCCCCAGAAGCATCCAGACCATTCGAGCCCAGACATTGCCCCAGCCTCGGCCCTGGGGTTCCTTCATGACCTCTGGTGGGATGTGAGCATGCCCTCTTGCACTTGTTTCTGAGACAGATAGAGACAGACACAGCTGCTTCATCTCCACCTGGGCCCGAGGGTGGCCGTGGAGCCAAACTGTAGAACGGCAGCTGCCAAAGCTAGAAAACCCCAGACGTCATCTGTGCAAACTCCTCACAGCACAGATGAGCAGACGGGGCCCAGGCTCACATGGAAGTAACAGCAGGCTGAGACCCACAGGGGACCCTGTGGTGGGACAAGGCAGCAAGCTGAAGGTGGTGGAGCAGCAGAGCTGGGCAAGGCCTGGGGGGAGAGGAGCCAGGTGTGGGTCTGGCGTGGATCCTTCACGCAGGAGGAGCTGCTGTGGCTCTGGAGCACAGTGTGGACCGGTGGCTGAGCCACGAGGTGTCTTTGCTTGGGGGTCAGGCAGGAGGAAGGAGGGGTGAAAGACAGGGAGACGGGCAGATGGAATGAAAGAAGAAAGGGAGACAGGGTCCAGAATCTCTGGAACTGACCAGTGGCTTTTCTGATCGATGCCCTGTTTGTGCTGATCAGCCATGTGCAGCCGACAACTGCTGAGCGCCTGCCACAGCCCTGGCATCGTTAAGAGGTTCATGTGAACTATTTCAGCTCATCCTCACCATCAACCAGTGAAGTATCCCCACCTTTGTTAGTTGTTATTGTTATTAAGTTGCTCAGTCGTGTCCAACTCTTTGCAACCCCATGGACTGCAGCACGCCAGGCTCCCCTGTCCTTCAACATCTCCTGGAGTTTGCTCAAACTCATGTCTGTTGAGTCAGTGATGCTATCCAACCATCTCATCCTCTGTCGTCCCCTTCTCTTCCTGCCTTCAATCTTTCCCAGTATCAGGGTCTTTTCCAATGAGTCAGTTCTTCGCATCAGGTGGCCAAAGTATTGGAGTTTCAGCTTCAGCTCAGTCCTTCCAATGAGTATTCAGGACTGATTTCCTTTAGGATTGACTGGTTCTCTCTCCTTGCTGTCCGAGGGACTCTTGAGAGTCTTCTCCAGCACCACATATAACAGTTGGCAGCAAATAAGAAGGAGGACCAGAGAGCATGCAGCTCTGAGAGTTAAAAGGCCATAATTCTGTGTCTGGCTATTGCAGGGATGAAGACCTCTTTCAGTCTCCTCTCCAGGACACTGTCCTTCCAACCCCGGGCAGCTGCAGGCCATGCAGGGAGCCGATGCCCTCAGAGTCCTCTGAGGCCATGGGAGGGAGATGTTTCCAGAGCCAGGCTTGGTCCTGAGCTTGTAAGCAGCCATGTTAGCTGCTGGTCCTGGCTTCCTGCAGGGCGGGATGTCCCGGCCAGAGTCCTAATCAAATCCAATTGGCGTTCCCCAGGAAGTGTGACAGTTCCAACCTGCATTTGGCTGGCACTTGAGAAAGGTGCAAAATTCCTGCAGCACAAAGACCAGAGCGTCTCTGTCTGTCAAGCTCTCAATCTGGGAGCGGAAGCCAGGCAGATACACGACTGGATTTCTCTGTCTGCCAGGCTGCTGTGCAGTGGGTGGGCTGCCGCCTCTCCCGGGCTCCCCAGCACCGACTCTGTGCCACTGGGGAGCAGCCCCGGGGGCTCCGCTGGTGCATGTGCTGGTCAGGCTCTGTTTCTTTCCCTCACCCACCCTGACCCTTTTTGTCTGTCCATTGGTAAGGACAGGGGTTAGGGACAAGGTGTCCAGAGAACCCTTGTTGGACATCTTAAATCTCTGTGTTAGGCTATTCTTGGGAGGGTTTATTTCGGGGGGAGGTTAGAGCCATTAATTAGAAAGAGGCTTTTTATTTTGATGTCACACATTGAGACCTAGGGAACCTGGAAGGCGAGTTGCTTCTTTAAAATGAGCAAATAGCAAGAGCAAATAGCCCACTGTGCTGTGCTGTGCTTAGTCACTCAGTAGTGTCTGACTCTTTGTGACCCTCCAGGCTCCTCTGTCCATGGGGATTCTCCAGGCAAGAATACTGGAGTGGGTTGCCATGCCCTTCTCCAGGGGAATCTTCCAACCCAGGGATTGAACCCAGGTCTCTTGCATTACAGGTGGATTCTTTACCATCTGAGCCACCAGGGAAGCCCAAGAATACTGTAGTGGGTAGCCCATCACTTCTCCAGGGAACTTCCTGACCCAGGGATTGAACCAGGGTCTCCTGCATTGCAAGCGAATTCTTTACCAGCTGAGCTACCAGGGAAGCCCTGAGGTGGGATAGGGAACTAGTATTTTTTTATGTATTAGGCATTTGACAAACAGTATTTTATTTTTATTTGTTGTTTTACACATTTTATCTGTTAATATACCCCTTTTTATTTCACTTATTATTACCATTTTCATGATAAGGCAAGTGAGGTTCAGAGAGGTTAAGTGATCTGCCTAAGATCACACAGCAAGTAATGAACAGAGTTAGGAAATGAACCCAGTTTGACTCCAAAGCCCAGGCTCTTTCTGTTCCATAATTGCCTTTCTCAAAATAGTAAATAGTTCTTGAGGTTGGACTCCGGGTTGAAAAACATCTTTCCTGGATCTTCTAGAAACTTCTCTCTTCCCCTGTCCCCGACTCCAAGACCTCTTTTTAACCCACACTTGGCCAAGTTTTTTTCACACCTGTTTTGTCGGGCAGTCTTCTGCGCCAGCCAAGCTCATGGAGTTTTGTTCTGGAAACCAGGGCTCCTGCACCAGGCAGGTGGCAGCTGGGTTGTGGCGGGAACAGAATGGCTTGCTCTGCTGTCCTCCGGCCCTTCCCCACTCCGCTCCCAGCCCGCGTCTCCCCTACCCCAGCAGGCCAGCCCAGAGCAGCTGCAAGCCAACTCACTAACCAGGGGCCTGGGTCACAATTGCGGGGCTGACCCCTGCACTCTGAACCCTCAGGCCCCCTGCTTCCTCTTTCTCAGTTCTCATCAACCTCTCCTCCCAGCTCGATCTGAGTGTGTCCCCCGAGGGCGAGGTGAACAGCCGAGTCACAGTTTTCCTTTATTTCTTCTTCCCAAGCCCAAGTTCGAAATACTTCCTAACAACAGGATCTGCCCATGGGCAACCATGGGACTGTCTCTGAGAAAATAGAGAGTTTCCCATGTGGACTGTGGGCCCCGCCAGGTGTGGGAGTGGACCTCCAGGGCCCGAGGCTGGGCCAGGTCCTGGATGACCTGCCTGGAGAGACCTCCCTGATTCTTTCTTTTCATTTATTTATTATTTTATTTTGGCTTCGTCAGGTCTTAGTTCCTGGAGGAGGGCATGGCAACCCACTCCAGTATTCTTGCTTGGAGAATCCCATGGACAGAGGAGCCTGGTGGGCTACAGTCCGTGGGGTCGCAAAGAGTCGCACATGGCCGACAGAGTGCACAGAGCAGGTCTTAGTTGCAGCACGTGAGGTTTCTTTCTACTGCATCACGCGGGCTCTTTCTTTGCAGCACACAGACTCTTCGGTTGTGGCCCACAGGCTCAGTTGCTCCAAAGCATGTGAGATTTTAGTTCCCCAACCGGGAATCGAACCCATATCCCCCCACATTGCCAGGTAGATTCTTAACCACCGGACCACCAGGGAAGTCCCCCCTTATCCTTTCTTTTCGAGCTCAGAGCCTCTTGCCTCACCAACCCACCCTTGGGGCTGCGATAATGAAGGGAGCGGATGAGTGACTTTCAGACCAGAGACCACTGGGTTTTCCTGGGAGGACGCTCCTCTCAGGCTCTGGGGCAGTTTTAGAAGAGGAAAGCGTTTGAGACACCGCAAAGGAGGCACCGGACTTCCTGAGGCGTGACCTCCGCCTGCGGTATCCACAAAGTTTTGTGGTACCCACCCTGGTACCCCCCGCTCGGCTTCTCTCATGCCTGCCCTTTCCTTCTCCAGCTTCTGAAATAAATCCTGAGGCCCCCTCCCCTCTCCCCATCATCATTTCCCCTGAGGTTTAAGAAAGTTTCCCTGGGGTGGTCGACCTTGCCTGCTAGCTCCTTTCTGGCCCTGCCCCCTTGGGGGTCTTCCTCTGTGCTTCTTGCTGAGGACCCCCTGCCCCACGTGGCAGCTCCTGCCTCCCAAATGCCCTGGGAGTCCTGGTGGGCAGGAGGCACAGATGGTCAGGCACGGCCCCCCTCTCTTCACCCTCTTTCCTGTCTGTCTCCAGCCCCGCACAAGTGAAAAGAGAGCAGGAGGCGAGAGCGCCGGGGTGGACTCCAGTTCTCAGAGGCTGGAAGGGCGGGATCCCCACTTCTGGGCTATACACTGGGGCTCCCCAGGAGGCTCTGAAACCACACAGGATTCTGGGTTCTGCTCTAGGTCTAGTTCGGGGTCTCATCTGGGATGCTGGTTGAGGAATCTGTGTTCTGAGGCAGTCAGCTGGCATGGGTTCCCTCGGACCTGCCAGAGGGAAAGGGGCATTTGCGGGGAGTGAGTGGTGAGGGCATTTGCGGGGCATTTGCGGGGAGTGAGTGGTGAGAGCAGGAGCAAGGGAGGTCGAGGGTGGTCTCGGTTAGGGAGGTGGGAGGGGTGGGCAGGGGCTGAGGAGCTGTGGACACAAGCAGCTGAGGCTTTGGTGCCCGTGGGCACGGGAGCCTGATTTTAACGGAAGGACAGCAGGGACCTGTTTGGGGGCTACTGCGGAGGGTGAGACCAGAAGTGGGGACCCCGCCCCCAGTCTGGCGACGTCCGTGGCCACAGCTCAGTGCTCACGTTCCCTGAAGGCAGGAGGTGCCTGGGGCGGGTCCGTGGCCCCAGGACCCCCACCTCCTGTGGATCTGCAGCCTTGCCGAGCCCCATTTGCCTTGATCTTCTTTCTCTTTGGGATGTTATTCTAGCTGTGAAATCTAAATCACAGCGAGCACAGGCCGGGCCGGCAGCTGAGATAATAAGAGGGACAGCTGTGCCCTGTGTTTACCGAGCGCCGTCTTCCCCCAGGAGCACACAGCCCCTTAGAGATGCCGTCCCTTCACCCTCTGGATGTTTTGTGAGCGGAGGATCCCTCCTTTGTTTTCAGAGGGTTTTGAGGCGCCTGGGACACATGCTCATGAGGGCTCTGACGTTGAGGACCCACATCCCCAGAAAGACTGTCCTGGCTTCCTTCCAAACTGGGCACGTCACCCGGGGTCTGGGGCAGGAGAAAGTGGGGGCTGAGCCCCGGGCTTTGTTTCCATTACAGCAGCACGGGGCCCAGCCTCACGTGTTGTTTTAGCTTGTTTGTTTTTTGTTTTGTATCTGACTGCCCGGGTCTTAGTTTCAACATGAAGTTTTGTTTTTTTTTTTTGCAGCATGTGGGATCTAGTTCCCTGAGCAGGGATTGAACCCAGGGCCCCCCCTTCATTGCGAGCAGGGAGTCTTAACCATTGGACACCAGGGAAGTTCCCACGCCTCACTTGGTTCTACAGCACCTGGCCGCCAGCCTCCATCGTGGGTCCTTTAGTCCTGATGCCCGTGCCATCCCAGTGGTGCCCAAGACACCCCATCTAGAGGCCCAGGAATTCGAGCCCATTGGGACAGCATGGTCTCGGGGCTCTCTGCCCCGGCTGAGGGCAGGGCTCTGTATCTCCAGTCTGGCTCGGCTGTGGGCCTGTGGGCACCTCGGAGGGGCAGCTTTCTTGCCTTTTCTCTGTGTAGGTGTGGATGGACGCGGGCACCCAGATCTTCTTCTCCTTTGCCATCTGCCTAGGGTGCCTGACGGCCCTGGGCAGCTACAACAAGTATCACAACAACTGCTACAGGTGAGCGGGGGTGGGGCCTGGGTGCCTGCCCCTCCAGGTGTGCCAGGTCAGGGGCAATCCCTACACCCCACCTGTCTTCACCCCACTCTCCAGTCAATCCCCCAGGGCTGCCAGGTGGCGAGAGGAGCCGGGGCAGCATGGGCAAGCGATCGCTCCCTGGAGGACCTGATAATTGAGGTTGGCTGGGAAACCCAGCCCCGGGCTCACGTAGAGGGCAGTGGGCACAGGCATGCAAACAGACCTGCCCGGGAGCGAGTCACACCGAGCGGCCCAGGCCTCCCTGCTCTGGCCCCTCCCCATGGTTCCTGTGGGCCCGCCTGGGTTCTGTCAGAGAATTCAAGCCAGTTTTAGCTAAACAAAATCACATCATGCATTTCAAAATCGAAACTTAGGTGAGTAAGGAACATCTGTAGCCTGGGTGCCCCTCTCCCCTCCACTAACGTGCGGGCTGTGTGGGTACCAGGGTGGTGTCCCAGGAGGCACAGTGACAGCACGGTGGGAGAGGGAGGCTCTGTGTCCGTGGGCGAGGTTCAGACCCTGTTACTCCCTTGAGGCCTCACTCTTCCAGGATGACCGTGGGTCAGTCCAAGTCTGAGCCCATGGAGTCGGGGCTCAAGACCAGCCCCTTGGGTGTCCTCTGCCCCTGCTGGGCAAGAGGTGTCCCTTGGGTTCCCTGGTCCCTGCCAGAGGCGCTGGGAGCCCCGCTGACCTCTGTTCCCTGCCCTGCCCCGCCCACAGGGACAGCATCGCGCTCTGCTTCCTCAACAGCGGCACCAGCTTCGTGGCCGGGTTTGCCATCTTCTCCATCCTGGGCTTCATGTCCCAAGAGCAGGGGGTGCCCATCTCTGAGGTGGCCGAGTCAGGTGGGTGGTGTTTTGGGGGGTGGGGGGCCCAAGCCAGGTGACTCTGTGAGCTTTGTCTGAACCTTCGCCAGCCCACCGGGATTCACAGGCGTTTCTACTGTCCCCTACACTCGGGTGACCTTTCAGTGGCTGCGTCCTGGAAAGATGTGGGGTGGACTTAAGCAGCAATTCCAGCTTCAAAGGGCGAACAGGTGTGCAGAGAACACCTTCCTTTCCACACTCGCTTCCAGTTCCTCACCCTGGAGCCAACCAGTGTCATCCGGTTCACGCTTTTCCTTCCAGAAATGGTTTAGTCTTTTAAGAGAAAAAGAATACACATACGTCTGTACATACACATTCACACACACATACATATTACTGTTTCTGCTTGTTACATCTTGTAACAGCCAGTTGCTAAGGTGCAGTATACACTGTCCTGCATCCTGCCCTGTCTTATACCCCTTAAAGTGTGTCTCAGGGGTAAGTTAATTACCGGCACATGGCTTTCCTCCTTTAAGTGCCTGACCCTCACCCCCGCCCCCACCCATGATGCACTGCTGCTGCTTTTAAATAAAATCACAGATGGTCCCCTATCTGGTTAAGTGGCCAGCGTTTGCCTTGTACACCCTCTAGGCCCGTGGACCACCTGCTTGCACCTGTAATAAGATGATTTTGATCATGGGGTTCACAAGCTCCCCTGTTACACAAGGTGCCGGGCACCAGATAACTGACATCATGGGTTCTTATTAAGAACAATCGCGTTTCTCTGTTACAAAGCGCTGCCCTGTGCCAGGCGAGGTGCTGAGCGTTTGCGGTGACTTGTGATGGAGAGTGGTGGGGTGGGCTCTGGCAGCATGGGAAGCAGGCTAGGAGCTGACCGTCATCCCGGCCCACGGTCTTGCTCTTCCTTTTATACAAGATTGGGCGCGTTCAGAGTGTTATGGCCATAGACGTGCCTTCCTTTCAAAGGCAGCTCCCTATGGATGACTGGGTGCTGGCACGTGACCCTGTTCTTGCCATCTGAGCCAGCCAAGGGCAACATGAAGTGTTTGAGAGGATGCGGGGGGGTGGCGGGGCACAGTATCATGACACCCAATGCCAGCTCGCTTGCTGTCGGGCAAGAGAAAAGGCAGTGCAGAGGTGCAGAGGTGGCCAGTGGTGCCCCAGACCCAATCTAGTCCAGAAGGTATTTTCTTTGGAAACTTACAGAAACCACTCTCCAGTAATTGCCTTACGGTTGCACGAAGGCTCCACGTCCTTCACCTCCCCCACTCTCCCTTTTACACTGGGACAACCAGCTCCACAAACATCTGTGAGCTCTTTTTAAATATGAAACCTCTGATTTGGAGCAATAGATCTGGAGAGTGAGCGCTGAGGATTTGGGGGTAGAACTTATAGAAATGTGGGTGAAATAGACCCCTTTCTATTTTCCAAAACCCTTTAAAATGCACACAGCCTTTATGTTCTCCTCCTGCCCCGAGAAAACAGCGGGTGGTGCCTTGAAGAGCAGGGATCAGTTCGAGGTCTGGGTGTCTTCTTCTGGGCCAGGACGGTGGTGGTGGTGGCTAGCTTCAGGGCTCCCGCTGTCCTGTGTCCCACACCGGGACGCCCGCCTCGGGGTGGCACCGGCATGTCCCTCTCTCCCTGCACAGGCCCTGGCCTGGCCTTCATTGCCTACCCCCGGGCTGTGGTGATGTTGCCCTTCTCGCCCCTCTGGGCCTGCTGCTTCTTCTTCATGGTCGTCCTCCTGGGACTGGACAGCCAGGTATCAAGAGGGATGGCCACTCAGAGCCTGAGAGACAGTGGTGTGCGTGGGTTGTGGGTGGGAAGCAGCGGGCTTGTTCCCCAACATTGAACCTGATGCCCTGAAGGCCCTTAAAACAGCTGGGGGCTGGGCACGTGTCAGGAGACAATGCCCTTCCAGGGACCAAGCGGAGTTTGGGAGGGTGGGTCCAACCCCAACCATGCCGGGGGCGCTCTGGACTATCAGGAGGCAGGCAGGGCTGCCTCTGGGAGGGACGAGCCAGAGCTGGTTGACGGAGCTTCTCGTGGGGGGCGCTTGCCCTCCAACTCCTCGCCCTCTCGTCCAGTTCGTGTGTGTGGAAAGCCTGGTGACGGCGCTGGTGGACATGTATCCCCGTGTGTTCCGCAAGAAGAACCGCAGGGAGGTCCTCATTCTGGGGGTATCTGTCACCTCCTTCCTCGTCGGGCTGGTCATGCTCACAGAGGTGAGGGTGTGGGGGCTTGCAGGTGGGTCCTGGGGAGGAGGAGAAGCCAAGGAGGGTCACTGTCCTCCCGGCAGGGGAAGCAGCTGCTGTGATGCTGGGTCTCTGCCATCTGGGCTTCAGAGCCTGGGGTCTGGTCCTTTCCCAGCCTGGGAAGCACTGAACATCTAGCTCTGGTCATGGCTGAGGGATGTTTTGGCTCCCCAGATGCTGAGAAATATAGAAAGCCTGGATGGGAAAATCAAAAGTGTCCAGTGCGGTTGGACTGGGAAAAACTGCATCCAGCAAGACCCCATGAGTTCCCAGGCAGCTGACCCAAGTTCCAGGGACAGACTTCAAAGGCAGTAAAGGGAGCCCTGGGGTGGGTGACATTCCGGGTGACATCTCAGGGGAGAAGGCAGGAGACGGAACTCGTAGCCTGATGGTATCCAGGATGGCCCCTATCTTGACCTTCTGCCAAAAACGCACACTGTCGTGGACTCTGCGTCACCCCCTGCTTGTTCTCAGGGCTGAGCTAACAATGGCTGTTTCAGCTCTCTTTCAACAATAAGAAGCCCCTATCCTTGTCACATGTCTGCCAGAGCTTTATAGCTTACCAACCAGGCTCTCTTTTCATCTCTGTCTCCTGTGATCCTCCCCACCTCCACTTCACGCCCTGAGGGTGCCTGTCTCCTCGGGTAAGGTTCTGCCTCTCCCCCTCCCCGGGCAGGGCGGCATGTACGTGTTCCAGCTCTTTGACTACTATGCAGCCAGCGGCATGTGCCTGCTGTTCGTGGCTATCTTTGAGTCCTTCTGCGTGGCGTGGGCCTATGGTGAGTGACTCTCCCCTCGGTCCTGACCCTGGCACTTGCCTCTGCCCAGGGCTCTCAGACAAAGGAGATACCACTGCTTACAACCACCTTCCCTGGCCCAACCTCAAAAAAAAAAAAAAATCTCAAGAATCTGAAATGGCCCCCAAGAGGTGGTCTTGTGCACCCTCCTAATGATGGCTGCCCCCAGCCCACCCTGGGGGACCATATCACATCTTATCCAGAGCTTTTCAGCCTTTAACAACCTCGATCATCAGAAAGTCCCTGCCTTGGCCCAAGCCGAGTTCTGCCCGCTGCTGTTTATGTCTGTGAAATCCAGGCAAGAGTCAGCTCCCAGGGGCGATCAGAGAAGACATCCACCACGTCTTTTCCTTGCCCTTCCTGGTCGCTGTGGTCCCTGTCCTGATGCTTCAGATGCTAGACGGTGCTTTCTCCCCCTCCCTCCTCTCCTTCGTGGCAGGAGCTGGGCGCTTTTATGACAACATCGAGGACATGATTGGGTATAGGCCGTGGCCTCTCATCAAATACTGTTGGCTCTTCCTCACACCGGCTGTGTGCACAGTAAGACAAGCTCCGGAGGAGAAACCAGATGAAGGGAGAGAGGCGGTGGTCCAGGAGGGTAACGGGCCCTTACCCTAGAAGGGACTTCTCTGTGGGGACTGAAAATCATTTAGAGGTTTCATTCATTCTCCTGTTGGGTTCTGCAAAATGCGAGCCAGATAGCTTCTTCCTTCCCATTTCACAGAAGTACAAATTGAGGGCCAGGGCAGCCAGCTCAACCTACTCCACAGTGTGAGTCTAACATGGGGCAGATGCCTCGGGCTGCTGAGATGATACTCACTGATAAAGTCCAGTGATGACAATAGCAGTTCTAGAACACTTAACTTCCTGCTGGGCACAGAGTGCATCACACATTTAATCAGTCCTCACAAGAACCCCACGAAGAATTACTGCTGCATTCGCTTCTCAGGTGAAACTGAAGCCCCGGAGGTTAAGCAGTTCACTGGAGCTGGAAGGTGGCCGAGAGCTGGGGCTCAAGCCCAGGCAGCCTGGCTTGGAGTCTGGGCCTGAGCTCCTAAGCACCGCTGCTTTGGCTTTTCCTGGGTCAGCAGCGCCCCTGAACACCCACTGTGCTGATGACAAGGCAGGGGATGGAGGCTCCACCCCTGCGCTCCAGGTGCTCACAGCTGGACACCAAGTCCCAACTGGGGGCCAACCATGTGTAGAGACACCCAGGGTCGTGGGGACCCTGCAGAGACAGAGAAGGCACCTTGGAAATATCTCCCCGGGGGTATGGATTTTGAGCAGTCTGTGGATGGAGGCTGGAGGTAGACTGGCCCAGCTGGGTCGGGGACCCATGCTCCCCCAGCCCCGTCTCTCCTGCTCTTACCCTCAGGCCACCTTCCTCTTCTCTCTGATCAAGTACACCCCGCTGACCTACAACAAGAAGTACAAATACCCGTGGTGGGGCGATGCCCTGGGCTGGCTCCTGGCCCTCTCCTCCATGGTCTGCATTCCTGCCTGGAGCTGCTACAAACTCAGCACCCTCAAGGGGTCTTTCAGAGAGGTAGGGAGATGGAGGGGAGGAAAGAGTCAGAGGACGAGCTGGTGGCTCGTCCTTGCTGAGAGGTGGCAGCCTGCCTAGGTAGAGGGTGGTGCACGGGAGGGCCAGGGGTCCTGGCGTGGGCATTGGGGAGGGACAGATGGAGTGCTCAGCAGTCTCAGAAAGAGACAGGAGGCCGCCAAGACAATGCTTTGGTTACCGGGAGAGCGTCTGTGTAGGAGGAGGCACGCACACAACAGCGAAGAGGGCCGCTGCCCCCCACCTCCCCTCCCCCCGTCTCCAGCTCACGACAGACCCCACTCTGCTCGCAGAGAGTTCGCCAGCTCCTGTGCCCAGCCAAGGACCTTCCCCAGGGGCACCGAGAAGGACCCTCCGCCCCGGCCACACCCAGGACATCACTTCTCATCCTCACTGAGCTGGAGCCTCACCACTAGAGGCCAGGGCCTGAGTGGTCCAGTGAGCCTGGCTATGGACACGATTACAGAAGGAACACACAGAAGCAGCCCTCTGTGTTTCTCCAGGCTCCCCGCCCCGGCTTAGGAAGGGGTGGTGGTGGGGGGGGGGGGGAGGACAGGCAGAGACTAGACAAGATAATAGGGGACATTTTAGAACCCAGTTCTGAGCTGGGTGCCAACTTCCCTGCTCCAGGGGTGGCTGGATGGGTGAGAAGGGCCAGGATCGAGGGCAACCCCTTTGAGAGGGGCCTGGGGAGTCTGGGGGACGGGCGAGAGCTCTGTTTGGCTTCCCTTCATTCCATTAAATCCAAGTTCTTCCTACCAGCTGCTAGCGGTCCGTCTGGTTTCTGCCCCCTCCCCTTGCTGCCCTCCCCACCTCCTCACCCACCCCGTCCGCTGTCTCTCCTTCCCACACTGACTGGGGTCTCTCCTTGTGGAGGAGCAGAGGGGCTGCTGTGGGAGAAGGGGGTGGGGCCCAGCCAAGGTCCTCTGTCCCCAGGCCCTTGGCCAGAGGGGCTGTCTCCCCTCTGTCCACACGCCCCATCCATCCCCTCTCCCCATCCGTCCCCTCTCCCAGGTCCCTTCCCCTGCTCCTTCACTCTGGAATAGGAAAGGAGATGGAAGGGAGAAGAAGGAGTTCTCGTTAGAGGAAGGAGGATGAGAGTGGCTGGGCTTCTTTCCGCCCGATTTCCCGCCGCCGAGTCCTTTCCTGGCCCTGCCTTCCCAAATTGCACACCGCACCGGGCATCGTGCGCCGGGTTCTAGACACGTACAGACAGTCCGCGAAGCCCTGGCGGAGCAGGCCACTACCCGACTCGGCCAGCAGAGGGCGCCGCCTCCTCGGGGCCGCCGCGCCTCTCCGCTCGCAGGAGGATGGATGCAGACTCGGTAACCAGGACGCAGCCTCGAGGTGGGCGGCTAGGGGACCTCCGCGGGCTGCCGGGCCTGAGCGCTCAGAGGCGGCCAG
Organism: Bos indicus; assembly: GCF_029378745.1. Classification (NCBI taxonomy): domain Eukaryota; kingdom Metazoa; phylum Chordata; class Mammalia; order Artiodactyla; family Bovidae; genus Bos; species Bos indicus. The sequence continues at coordinate 107,698,783 of NC_091764.1, read as the reverse complement.
AGAGGAGCCAGGTGGGAAGCAGAGCCTGTGCGACCTCGGGGTCAGCGGGCCTGACTTTGGCTCTGCAGCGCCCGCAGGTGCGCTCTGCAACCTGGCGCTTGGCAGGTGAGTGGAGCAGGCGCCTGTCCTGGGGGCCTCCAAGGATTCTTAGCGATGCAGACAGGTGCACAGAGTTTCCTGGGTGATTTTCTTAGCATTTTAGTGAGCCTACTAGTAGGAAAATGCACTGAAGTCCTCAGGTTTTATTCTTTTATTGTTGGGAGGGTTTATTAAAATCAGTGGTGGCAGCTCATTCGTGGACAGTGGCTTCCGCCCCCACCCCCCACCCCAGTGTGCCAGGCGCAACCCAGTCCTAAGATGGGAGAAATAAGTTTGCTAGAGGAACTTGTGGGTCTCCAGATACACACGTGGAGTCTTTGCCCAGCTGAGGACATTTCCAGGACACAAACTACGGGGCGCTGTGCTCAGGACACGTGAGGAGCGAAAACGGACATCTCTTTAAGGACAAAGGACGACAACCGCTATGATAGAAAAGCAGTCTCTGCGAAAGAATAAGTGGGTGTGGGAGGGACCCCGAGGATCCCAGGCCAGGGGTCTGGGAACACCCAGGGAGGGAGGTGGGCTGTTCAGTCATGGTGATCTGACCCCGAGTTGGGAGCTTCACTGATGGTGGATGGAGTTGGAAAATAACTCACCAGCACAAGATCCATAGATCTGGGTTCTGGTCTTCTCCTGCCTCACACCTGCCATGTTTCTCGGTGGAATTCAGGTCTTCATTTTTTGCAGACAGAGATGATACTGGGCACCTCACCCACACACAGGTTTGTGGTGGGGCTGGATGGGGTCACGGGCATGTGAGCCCACCCCTGAGGTCATTAGAAGAGTGGGGGATGGATGAGGTGGGGAGCTGTCCTAAAAGTCAGGGCTCAGGTCAGGGAAAGGGAATGGCCATACCTGGACGTGACTTCAGCCTCTCAAAGGGATGGTTGGGGTGGGGCCACTTTCTGTCCCCTCTGCTCGAGCCCTGATTGGGAGATTCAGATCCTGCAGTTCCCAGAGGAAGAAGAGCCTTTTGTCTAGAGACATCACCTATTGGAGAAGAAGACCTTAGAACACATCATTTAGCTTCTATTCACCCTCAGTTTGCTCATGTGTAAAATGGGCAGATCAGCGCCTCTGTATCAAGGTTTCTGTGAGGCGGACAGAGAGCCTCAGGGCAAGCTGGAAGGAAGAGGAAAGGCAGTAGTACCCAGAGAGTTAGGGCTGGCCGCCCTGAGATCGGGGAGCTGCCAAGGGGACACTGAGTCCCCAGGCTTCATGGGCCCTCAGACTGTGCTCACACATACAACTGGTCTAGGACCCACACGTGTGCACCCACACAGCCCCTCACTCTCCACAGATGAATGTGTACAGACCTGGACACACCACAGTCTGCCAGGCGGGCAGGCCTGGCGTGGGTCTTACTAGCGATGTGACCTTGGGCAAGTTCATGGCTCCGATCCTTAATTTTCTCCGCTATAAAATGAGAATAATAATATTTACCTCATTGTGTTGTTAGAGTCCAGTGGAGAGGGTAGGTGTAGCTGCCTTGGAGACATATTTCAGGCAAATCCATCCTGTTTTCCATGACTCCACCCCAACCCCTGCATTGAGTTGTCAGTGAAACAGAAAAGCCCAGAAAGAGCTCAGAGACATCTTTGCTGCCCCGCTACTTCCCCAGCCCTGTGTATCAGGTTGCAAGGGGCCCCAGGAAGAAGGCTACACATTTATTACCTAAGCATTTCTGCTAGGAAGCAAGGGAGAGGCAGACCTAAAATAACCCTACATCCATGGCCTGAGGGTTCTGCTTAGCATCAGTAGTTTTGTCTAAGAAAAGCAAGACCTGAGTCCTCCAGGCCCTAATCTATCCCCTGGTTCTGAGAGAGCAATACCCTTTCTGGAGAGGGAAAACCGAGATCAGTATTTCCCTCAAGTTGCATCCCTCCCTCCCTCCCTCCATCCCTTCTTCTCTCCCACCTATCCATCCATCCATCCATCCATCTGTCTGTCCATCCACCCACCCACTGTCCATCCACCCACCCATCCGTCCATCCACCCACCCATCCATCCATCCGTCTGTCCATCCATCCATCCAGCCATCTGTCCATCTACCCATCCATCTATCCACAAATTCATCCATCCATCCAAGTGCTTACTCTGATCCAGCACTATATCAAATGCTTGAGGGAGAAACATAGAATTATGAGATGTGATCCCTGCCCTCTAGATATTCCTGGTCTAGGCAACATTGCTGCAGAGGAACAGGCACAGATTTTCGGAGCCCAGCTTCAAATCCTAGCTCCCTCATTTACTAGGGACACCTAGTAAATGAGCTTCTCTTTGCCCCAGCTTTCTCACTGAAAAACGGGCTAACAATGTCTAGATTTCATGTTTCTCGTCATGTTTCTCGTGAGGACAAAATGGGGTGTCATGTAAAGCGCCTGGCCTGAGTTAGGTGCTCAGGAACCAGGTTCCACCTCAGGCCCTCCAAAAGCAGGCTTGGGATAGAAGATGACTGCGGTGATGCAACGGTTTTCACTGCACTAAGATACCGGATTCACTAGTCCATCTTCACTCCCGACCCTCCCCAGCATGGAGACAGCCCAGCCTTAGGCAGGCCTTCCAGGTAGCTTAGGGATCCTCACCTTTTGCAAAGATGCGAGTCTCATGCCTCTGGGAACTTACAGATTGTTCTAAATGCCCAGTGGGGGCTGGAAGCTGACGGGTTTGGTGGGCTTGAGTCAGGGAGGGTGGGAGACACAGGGCAGCCAGGTGAAACCTGGCAGCCCTTCTCTTTGACACGAAGGGGAGGTGACACGTGTATCTCCAGGTCCTTGCAGAGACGCCTGACACACTTGGCACCAAGAAACATTTCTGAATGAATGCCTGAGCTGGGAAATTCACCCTCTGCCCAGCCTGGCTTTCTTCCCTCACGCTCCCCGCTTCCCCCAGAGGTGGAATCATTGGTTCTGAGCAGCTGCAGCCAGGTAATCAATCACAGGGACTTTGGGGGCCCCTCTGCCGTTCGGCTGATGCACTGTGGGGACAGGGGACAGCAGCTGGGCATCGCAGCAAGCAGCACAGTCATTCCATCCCCGCTGGGGGCTGGGGGCAGGGAGTGAGGATTCTGTCCATGGAGCCTGGGGGAAGTGCCGAAAGGGGCCCAAGAGACGCTGAGTAGGGTGCTGATGGAAAACTACAGACTGAGACTCGAGCTTCACACCCCGGCCCTGCGGGGAAGTTCTAGAACACGAAGGGGAAGTCCAGGCTGAGGGAAATTTCCCTTCTCCCCACAACTTCTCCTCCCCCGCAACCACCTGGGGCCAGAGAGACGTCTTCATTGTCCAGAAGGAGACCCTGGCTGTACAGAGTGAAAGATCACAGGCAGCCCTGTGCCACTGCCGTGAGGACATTGCAGAAACGTCAATGAGGACCCTGTTCTAGAGCAGCTCCCCGGGCACACAGAGGGGACACAGACGCTAACTCAGACACCAGTTCACCACGGGTCGCTGCCAGGCGGTCAGACAAGTCCCGACTGTGTGCTTACTGCCCAGAGGTCACCAGAGCATCGTGTCGCCGCCCGGGACTCCTGCACCCCAGCCCCTGCTTCTGGAAGACCCCAGCAAACACCAGCAATTGGCCTGAGACACCAGTAACACCCTTTAGCCCTCTTGGCAGCTCTGCAAGTGGGTGCTATCAGGTGAGAAAAGAGGCTCAGATGCCTGCCCGGCTGACATGACCGGGAGGTGACAGAGAAGGGGGCAGACCCAGGGCTGTCTGCCTGCAAACTTGTGTCCTTTGCGGATGCTGCTTCCCGAGGCATGCTCTGGGCACTGTGTCTAGGAAAATCCCAAGGAAAGGGGCTGTGGCTGGGAAGGTCCAGAGCCTGGCCGCGAAACCGCAGAGGGCAGGTACTGGTGGAAAAGTCCAGCGGTGATTCACCTCCTCCCTGCCCTGCCCTCCCCAGATCTCAGCCTGCAGCCTGGGGGTTGGTAGCACCGACCCTACCACCCAGTGAGAGAGGGCTGTGCCCAGCCCTGTCCATCCCATCTGCTTCCCTCCGGAGGAGCAGAAGCCACACCAGAGGGGCGAGGTGAGAGGGGAGGAGAACGGACAGGGCAAAGGAGGGGAGGGATGTGGGTCTCTGGGGGGTCCTCCTGAGACAGCGCCTCAGCCACCAGCCCCGGCTAGGAGGGAGGGAGGTGGGGGAGGGGGCTGGGGATGAAGGAGACTTCCTGAGGTTAGGAGTTGTAATCCTGGTTCAGACTCTTGGCCTCCGGCCCTCTTTCTGCTTGCGGCATTTCTCTGCCCCTTCTTTTTCCAACACACTGGCTCACATGCATGTGGACACACACAGTCACTTTCTGTCCCGGGCGGGGCGGTCCCAGGACCACGCTGGATGGGATTCTGAGCTGAGAGGAACAGGGGAAGGAGTGGGGCAATTTCCCTTTCAGGCTGGGTCTCTTAGCATCTTCCCGGGACTCTGCTGGGGACACGGGAGCCGGGGAGCTGGACAAAGGGATGAGGTGAGTGGGATGTGGGATGAGGAGGACTGAGAGCTGCCACAGAGGGCTCAGTGGACCCCCGGGAGGAGGACTGGGTGGAAGCGTGTGTCTGGTTATGAGCGAGGCTGGAGGGGAAGTCTGGTGCTGGGGACTCTTAGGACACGGCAACCCCCCAGCTCCCGGCACCATCAGCAGCATCTGAGCTGCTGAGGACAAGCCTGCCTAGCAGGAGGAAAGTCCTTGGATGGGGGGTGGCCCCAGGGAGTGGGTGAGAGAGAGGTGATCACCGGCTCGAGAGGGAAGTGGAGGCAGGCAGGTGGTGCCCGCAGGTGAGGAGGAAGGCTGGCAGGTGAAGGGCCACGACCTGATCAGACTCCCGCCGGGCAGGCTCCCCAGAGGAGGAGGAGGCTGTGGGCTTGTGCACCGGGGTACCACAAGGGCTGAGCCAGGCAGCCCACGGGGTGTGAAGGACTGGACAGGGGTGGGGGTCAGGTCGTGGTGCGGTGCACACAGGTATGTGAGCGCATGGGGACGTGACGGGAGCGGCCCCAGTGTGTGTGCAGAACGGGAGCTGGTATGTGGGTGTGGGCTGAAGCCAGGGCTGAGCGTCCAGGGCCTGGGCCGCTCCCCCATCGCCGGGCCTGTTGGGCAGCGGCGTTTTCACCTGTGTCTGCTCCTTGGCTGGACACTGGGCAGGCCTCCACCTACCTGCCCAGCCCCTAAAAATGGTGACTGTGGGGCTTATCAGCCTCTTGAAGAGTTCCTTCCTGGGCAGGGCTGAGCCGGCCATGGGTGTGGGTATCTTGCCTCTGGAGGCACTGAAGAATGGGGAGGTCCAGGTCGCACCCTCACTCCCTGCCTCAGCTGAGCAGAGCCGGCGGCAGCCTGGGCAGGCGATGCGAGGAGCTGGCGAGGTGACAGAGCTGGGGTGAGCCCTTGGAAGGGGGAGTTCTCTGCAAGTCATCGAGACTGAGGGTAACACTGTTGTTTAAGTATTCCTTGCAGATGGGCCAGAGGTGGAAAGGCATAGTGTGGGCGAGGAGGGCAGGGTGCTCTCTTTTTAGCTTAAAAAAATTTTTTTTTTTAATATTTACTTATTTGGCTGTGCTGGGTCTTAGTTGTGGCATGCAGAATCTAGTTCCCTGACCAGGGATTGAACCTGGGACCCCTGCATTGGGAGTGTGGAGTCTTGGCCACTACACCACCAAGGAAGTCTCTTTCTGGCTTTTAAAAGTAACCCTCCAAAGGGAGAGCTCAGACAGCTTTTATGTCTAACATCCGCCTGGAAAGTTCTTCCTTGAGTCTAACTCGAAGCCTGCTTGCTGCAGTTTCAGCCTGTTTCCCCTTGACTTGCCATGGCTCTGAGCCAGCTTTCCCTTTCCTGTGTTCTTGCTTTCGTCCTGCTGTTCGGTATTTCATCCTTAACCCATAAATCATGCTCCTCTCAATATATATATATATTTTTTTTAAGAAAACAGAGCAAAACTTTTCACATCAGGGTCAGCTTGTACGCGTTCTCTTCTCCCAAATCCTGTGCCCACTCTGAGCTCTGAGGTTTCCCCCGCATCCTGTACTCTCCTCCAGTTTTCCCTTCATTTCCTCCTTTCCCAGAGTTGGGGAGGGGGTCTCCGCATCTCCAGCTGCTGGGGACGACTTGGCCCTGAAATAACTGCCTCTGGTCTGGGGACAGTGAGCCTTGTCTCCCGGCCGCCCAGTTGGTGACCCTGTGTTCAGGCCCGGAGCTCGGCTACCCTATGGCGTGTCAAGCAAAGGCAATATCTCTCCTTGGCTCTTGTGGATCTCATTTGTGTCCACCCCCTTCCCAATACCACAGTTGAGCAGGCGTCATTCTCACTTTCAGGGAGACTTAAAGCCCAGAGAGGAGGTGAGACTTACCTAAGAGAACAGAGCAACCCGGAGGCACAGCTCCCCACTTACTGTATCGGTAAGTTTCTTCAGATCATTCAAAAATAGTTACTGGGGGTGTCAGGGCCTGTTCCTGAATTTCTCTGAACTTCATTTCATCATTCGTAAAACAGAGTTAGTAGTAATTCCTAGCACAAAGATATCTATGGAGATGAAACTTAATAATGCGTGCAAACGTGTATGTTTTGGGCATAGTGCTAAGGTTTGCTTCTGTTGTTATTCTGAGCCAGGTCTGGACCAGACCTTGGAGTCCCTGTCTGATGCTTCTTCGTCTGTGTTTTCAAGTCCATTCATTCGTTTGATAAGGGTTCAGGGCCCAGTCTTCAGGGTGCCCAGCCTCAATTCTGTACCAGTATCCACCATTGTTTCAGGTGTCCCCTGGGGCCAGACCACCCCGTTCTTTCCACCTGAGGCTTGGTTCTCAAAGCCCCGGGGGCCGGCCTCTTTGTTTTTCCTTCCCTTCTCCCCCCACCCCTTCCCTGTATCAGAGGCTGAGGTCTTTGATTCCACCAGGCGCCTCTCTCCTCACATTCCGTCCAGGGCTGAGCTTGCCAGGGAAGCCTCCTCGTAGGTCCCAGAACTTGAATTTCCGCCCCCGACATGCTTCCTCACTCCTGGGACAATCTGCACCCTCCAAGTCACCTTCAAAAATTTCCATAACCTCAAATGGCCCTGCCACGCCCTCCTAGCTGACTTGGGCTTGGGCTGTTGCCTGGGTTAAAAGAACCAACAAGTAAACAGACGCTTCTTTTAATAAAAAGAATCCCTTGTGTTTCTCTGGAGCCTTGGAGGAACAGAGCCCTTGGTAGCTCCTGGTCACTTTGGTTCCCCAGTGCCCCTTGGAGGCGGGGGAGGGGAGGGGGCATGTGGGTGAGTGCCCCCCTCTGCAGCCTAGGCACGTTTTCCTGGCAGCTCCTGGAAACAGAATCAGAGGTGGCCTTGGGCAGAGTGTGGGGAGGGGAGGCAAACAAGGATTCCGGATAGAGCAGGCATCAGTTTATCTCCTGGCAGCCGGTAAATGGGCCATGGGAGGGACAGGGGAGAGCAGACAGGGGAGAGCAGGCAGCGGCCGCCCTTCAGGATGGTAGGGAGTCAGGAGGAACAATGACCTGCCTGTGATGGGCACTCACTCTGGATCTCCCTTGAGGAGACCACTTGGATTGGAGGTGACCACCCAAGTGAGGCTCTCTCTGGTGACCCCCTCCGCCTCCAGGATCCTTGCCAGCTCTCAGGATGGAGGTTCAACCAAGAGAGGGGGAAGAACCAGGCTTCCCTTGAAGGCCACCCTGTCCCCATCTGGCCTCATGAGGTGGCCCCACCTTCCCCTGCCCTCCCAATCAGATGCCCAGAGCGAGTTGGCCCCGTGTTTACCTGGAGGCAATCGATTGTACTGGCACAGTGACGAGCACGCAGCTGGCCCGGAGAAGACCATGCTGTTACCTGGCCACACCAGCCCTTTGACCTCCCGTCGCTCCCGGCAGCCTCTGACCCCTTATGGCTAGAATGGTGCCACTCACTGGACGCTGGGGACCTAAGGCAGATGGGCCAGCGGGGATGGCAGCTGGCTGCAAGGATCAAAAGAGACTTGGGATAACAGTCCCCGAGCCTGGGTTTTAATCCCCACCTAGTTCCTACGTGGTCTCAGGCAAATCACTTCGCCTGCCAAGGCCTGGGTTTTCCTATCTGCAAAATGGGCAAAGAGCAAGCCGCTCCCATCGTAAAGAAACTACTGTTTGTGTTGTTTAGTTGTTAAGCCGTGTCCGACTCTTTCGTGACCCCATGGACTGTACCCCACTGGCTCCTCCGTTCATAGGATTTCCCAGGCAAGAATACTGGAGTGGGTTGCCATTTCAAACCCACATCTCCTGCATTGACAGGTGGATTCTTTACCGCTGAGCCACCAGGGAAGCCCAAAACCACTATACTCCAGTAAAAATTAATAAAAAATAAAATAAAATCCTGATGCAGTTCCCATTAAAAAAATATGCTTGCATTCATAAGGTCCTTCTGTACGTTACAGGGAATTCTTTTTGATACTCTGTAATGAGCTATATGAGAAAAGAATCTAAAAAAGAGTGGTGTATATACATGTATAACTGAGTCGCTTTGCGTACAGCAGAAACTAACAGAACGTTGTAAATCAACCCTATGCCAATAAAATTTTTTAAAGCCATAAATAAATACATATGTACATTTTTTAAAAGAGCAAACTGCTCCCTATTTATTATTGGAGCCATGAGAGCAAAGGGTAACTTGAGGTGCAAATGTCACTGAGAATTTGAGAATCTGATCCAACACTATTAGAAAACCTCCCGGCAACGCTGAAGGGTTAGAATGGGGAGAGCAGGGGTGGTAGTACCCCTGGGGCTGCCCAGCTCATTCCTCTCGTCCCTGCAGGCTGGCCTCTCCCACCGTCCCGCTCACACCCATCTGCGGCCTCCCAGCCCATCCATGGCTGCAGACGACAGAAAACTGGCAGCTCCCAAGGAGGGGCTTCCGGTGGTCCCCTGGGCCCCCGAGGAGGGCCCGAGGCCGGACCAGGAAGCCCAGGACCAGGTGAAGGATCGAGGCCAGTGGAACAACAAGATGGAGTTCGTGCTGTCCGTGGCCGGGGAGATCATCGGGCTGGGCAACGTCTGGAGGTTCCCCTACCTCTGTTACAAAAACGGGGGAGGTGAGTTCACTTGAGGTGAGCGTGGTGGGGGAGAGCTGTGGAGCTCCAGTTGCACCACTGGCCTCAGCATCCCCCGCCGTGAAATGGGCTTGACTCCTCAGAACAAGCTCCTCTCCAAGAGGAAGTCAGTCACTGAAGAGCTCGGTCCCTCGCTCAGCGCCTACTGTGGGTCACCCTGTGCCAGGCACTGTGCTAGATACAAAACAGAACACACTCCGGGTCACGTTGCAGCGAAGGGCAGCAGGTCACAGAGAAACACGTCCACCGCAGTCTGTCGAGAGGTGAAGCGTGGACGGGCTAGAAGCAGAGCAGGGTGGAGGGACGGGGTGGGGAGATACTGGATCGGGAAGGGAAGGACGAGACACGGGAGGCGAGGGGACCAGGACAGGGTCTGTCCAGGAGGTGGCCTTTGAGCTGAGAATTGAAGGAGGTGAAGCAGCGAGTTCCAAGGGTGGAGTCCAGGTGAAGAACACGCCAAACTCAGGGGACAGCAAGGGCCAAGGCCAAGTGAAGAGCAGCTGGCCTGTTTGAGGAGGGCCGAGGAGGGGAGTGATGGGGTGGGTGGTGGGGGAGAGACCAGAGGGCACGGGCCTGGACCTGAGGTTTGGATCTGAGTGAGACAGGAGCCACTGAGGAACGTTGATCAAATAAGAGACGTGACCCCTGTCTAGGATTTTAATTAAAGAAGCAATTATGCATGTTTTAGCACCAGCAGTAAAAATGAGCAAGGGTGTAATGGGGAGGGGCCAGAGTCACCTTTTAAAGTGTGGTTTTAGTATATTCAGAGAACTGTACAACCATCACCACAACTGATTCTAGAATCTTTCCATCACCCCCAAAAGAAGCCCTGTACCCATCAGAAGTCACTCCCCAGCCCTCTCCCAGCCCGCCCTCAGCAACCGCAAATCTGCTTCCTGTGGCTGTGGTTTTACCTGCTTGGAATATTTCACATCAGTGGAATAATTCATTTACATGGGTTTGTTTGTGAGTGGCCAGATTCATTTTTGCCTTTTGAAAATACCTTTATTCTTTTGTGGAAATGATGTATGTGAATATTAGAAATATTTCAGAAAGGTGAAAAAGGAACAGTCCTGTGTAAAAATAGCCATTGTTTAGAAAATCCTTCTAAACACCATTTATATTTAAGTTGACAAATATTTATTGAACATTTACTATGTATCCTGCTCTCTTTTTTAAGCATCCATGATTAATTTTCTTTTTTTAATATTTATTTATTTGACTGAAACCAATCTTTAGTTGTGGCATGTGGGATCTGGTTCCCTGACCAGGGATCGAACCCAGGCCCCCTGCATTGGGAGCACGGACCACTGGGGAAGTCTGTACATTTTTAAATGGTCATCAAGTCATGCGTAGTAGGTTCTTATTTTTGCAAAAAAAGAAATATATGTGGATATGTTTATAAGAAAATTGGACGGATATGCTGATACAAGGGCTTCCCTTGTGGCTCAGCTGGTAAAGAATCTGCCTGCCGTGCGGGAGACCTGGGTTTGATCCCTGGCTTGGGAAGATCCCTTGGAGAAGGGAAAGGCTACCCACTCCAGTATTCTGGCCTGAAGAATTCCATGGACTGTATAGTCCATGGGGTCGCAAAGAGTCGGACATGACTGAGAGACTTTCACTTTCACTTTTCACTGATATAATGCTTTTCTCTTTCTTTCCCATTATACTTTCTATTTTTTCTACACAGTAACACATGCTTGAGAAGCATTGTAACACTGTGGTTACAAACCCAGTCTCAGGGTCAGACCACCTGAGTTTCTGCTTCACTTTCCTCATCTGTAAAATGGGGATAACATCAGTACCTGGGAGGTTGCTTTGTGAGGGTTTTGATATTGGTAAAGCATTTAGAAGCAGGCTTTACAGACAGAAGCCCAGGTGCCAAGTGTTATTACTATGCAATTAACTCTGCAATAACTGCATTACTACGCAATGTGTTCACCCAGGCACACACTTCTGAGATGAGGGAGGTGGACACCCTGGGCTGTCATTTCCAGGGTGTCTTTAGGCCTGGCCTCCCTCCATGGCCTGCAGGTCAGTGCCTCCGACGCTGAAACCACATCCCAAGAATAGCCCCCCAGCAGAAGAGTGACCTTGTCAGAGGAGCCCAGTTCAGACCAGAGCCTGAGAGAAGGGAAAACCCTCTGAATATGAGGGGAAAAAACCCTCTGAATGAGAAGGAAAATAATTTTTCCAAGATATTTTTGTTTGTTAGTTTTCCTCTAAAAAGTAACCTACTTGATAATTTAATGCTGCTGCTAAGTCGCTTCAGTCGTGTCCGACTCTGTGTGACCCCAGAGACAGTAGCCCACTAGGCTCCTCTGTCCCTGGGATTCTCCAGACAAGAACACTGTAGTGGGTTGCCATTTCCTTCTCCAATGCATGAAAGTGAAAAGTGAAAGTGAAGTCGCTCAGTCGTGCCCAACTCTTAGCGACCCCATGGACTGCAGCCTACCAGGCTCCTCCGTCCATGGGATTTTCCAGGCAAGAGTACTGGAGTGGGGTGCCATTGATCAAATTATACAGAACACATGTTTTTGGTTCCAAAAATAATAAACTGAATCAGATTTGTGAAGCACATTGAGACAGTAAATAGTATGTATATTGGGATCTCCACCTACCTTTTCATTCATTTCCCTTCGAAGGTCTTTCCTATCCTGGGTGGGGTGCAGACCAGAAACTTTCCACCAGCCCTGCTCAGAACAGTAGGAAGCTGCCTTGGGCCTCTGGGGTCTGGGGGGAGCGGGAGGGACATTGAGGGGTGGCTACAGGCTCAGCCCACCTCCCCTTTCTCCACAGGAGCATTCTTCATCCCCTACTTCATCTTCTTTTTCTCCTGTGGCATCCCGGTGTTCTTCCTGGAGGTGGCACTGGGCCAGTACACCAGCCAGGGCAGCGTCACAGCCTGGCGGAAGATCTGCCCCCTCCTCCAGGGTGAGTGTCCTCCCCCCGCCCCCCTGCAGGCCCCCAGGAGCCCCATCCCCACCACCCCTTCCCTCATCCACACTGTGCTCAGGGTTGCAGGGGCAGCAGGAAGTATAATCCGGCTTTGTAGGACCGGATTATAAAGCTTATAAAACCTGGGGCAAGTGGTCTTCAGGGAAAGACAATACAAAATCGTACTCAGGCACAAAACTAGGTGCAGTCTTAGGAGGGGTGCTTGCAAGCGAGGAGCCCTGGAGCTGAGTTTTCACAGCTTCACGGAAAAATGTGCTACAAGCAAACGGCTGGGCCCCCCATGTGCGTCCAATGGTGTAACCACGGTGACCACGGTGATGGGAGAAGGCCTAAGGCCGTGTTGTGCTGTGGTGTCACCTGCTCTTCTTATTTAGAAAAATAAGGAGTAAAGGGTTCTCAGGCCTGTGAGTAAGCCTGGCAGTGTCTCCGTGGCCCCGTGTCCTTCCAGCGCCACTGACAGCTCCTGTGGGTTCCGGGCTAACTCTGATCTCTCAGACCTTCCTGTTCCCCACCCCCACCCCCCACCCTGTCCCCAAGGCATTGGGCTGGCGTCTGTAGTCATCGAGGCCTATCTGAACATCTACTATATCATCATCCTGGCCTGGGCCCTCTTCTACCTGTTCAGCTCCTTCACCTCCGAGCTGCCATGGACCACCTGCGCCCACTCCTGGAACACAGGTACCTGTTGGGTTGGGACCGGGACAGGGAGGCTGGCAACAGGCTAACAGTGACCAGGCGCCCAGCCCAACCCGCCCCAAGCCAAGCTGTGGGGGCTGCTGGGGGCCCCTCTGTGGGCCAGCCCCATGTGGGTCACTCAACCAACTGCCCTGACAGCCCACAGCCCCGTGGGACTGTGGGTGATAACTGGCTGCCAGGCGCTAACTGCCCCCACCGTCCACCCATTGAGCCAGTGTTTACCGTGGGCCTACTGTGCGCCAGACCCTGAAGACCAGAGGGGAAGAGGCAGACCAGGGGGGCCCAGAGGAGCAGTCAGATTCGGCGGGACCAGATTTGGTGGGAGAGGGGGCTGGTTCCCTGGGCTTCCCGAGGGGGATCTCCTGACACTGGAAAGCGGGGTCTCCAGGGCTGGGAATGATGGGGCAAGCAGGCCAGAGGGTGGGGGACAGGATGTGAGGGTGTCTCTGCCTGCTTCGCCCACTGCGGATGCCCCCTCATCCCCCACAGAGCACTGCATGGACTTCCTGAACCACTCCACAGCCGGCACAACGGGCCCATCCGAGAATGTCACGTCCCCCGTCATGGAATTCTGGGAGTAGGTAGCAGGCCTGGATGTGCCTCCGGGGGTGCCAGGGGAGGGAATTTGGGTGTCCAGGACCTGGGATGTGGGGTCCTTTCCAGCACACACCTCCCATCACCAAGAGGTGAGGGACCCTTGCATACCTACCGCCCACGCCCTCACCCTCACCCCGCACCCCCGTGTCCACCTAGACTCACATGGGTGTGAGTGACTCCATGTGAGTGTCCATGTGACTCCCTTCCCACTCAAGCCTGCTCACCCTCCCCTACCCGCACCCACTCATCCGCCTGCACCTCGCAGCTCAGGAGATCAGCTCTGTGCACCTTTCCAGCTTTGGGTGCCCTGACGTCCTGGCCGTAGCTTGAACTTGGCCGAAGTTGGAATATTTACAAATTGGCAAATTTCTACACTCACCCACACTCGCACCTGCAGCCTCCACTTGAGCACTTACACCCTCTCCCACATCCACACGTGTCCACCTTTGCGCTTACAGAGTCTACCCGCCCTCCCCCGCCCCACACACACTCACCTCGGCACACACATAGCTGCCAACACTCTCCCGAGGGCGCCCGCCCAGCCCTGACTCACCCTCACGCCCTCCAGCCCTTGGCTCACATGTTCCTATCACTGTCACCTGCCAACCCCAGTGCACACCAGTCCCTCTGCTCCCCAGGCATCTGCTCACCCACCTGCTCATCAGCTGTGCCCCACCACGGGCCCCTCAGGCACGTGCCACCCTCACTGTCTCTGTCTCTCTGAGCAACAGAGAAAGCTGGATGCGTTAGACAGACATACCTGTGGCATTATGTGATTTGGTCTCATGATGGCCAAGGACTTATAGACCACAGATGGGAACGTGCTGTCCATGGGGCAGGGGAGGGGCAGGGGGTGGGGTGGTCTGGAGGCTGAGATCCGTGGGGTCAGCTCTGAGGATCAGGACACCCGATGATGACGGAGGAGGCGGCTTGCTGTCCCCTCAGCCTCACCTGGCAGTGTACCCCCCACCCCTCATCTGCAGGAGACGTGTTCTCAGCATCAGCCCTGGCATCCAGCACCTGGGCGGCCTGCGCTGGGAGCTGGCCCTGTGTCTCCTGCTCGCCTGGATCATCTGTTACTTCTGCATCTGGAAGGGCGTCAAGATCACGGGCAAGGTGAGGGGCTCGGGCTCCGGGCACGCTCTTTGTGGCCCCCAGAGTCTGCAGGGACCCCTCCCCTCACTACCACCACCACGGCATCCCCCTGGAGACCTGAAAGAGAAAGTAGTGAAGGGAAAGGCCTGCTAAGAACAGGGGATGTCCCGGGAAAGGGGTTTAGCTCAACACTGGGAAAGTCTTTCTTTTTCGATATGACTGTCAAAGGCCTGTGTACATAAGCAAGCAACCTGCAGGGTGAAATAAGCCCGCCCCAGTTTGGCCTGCTGATGTGCGTCTCACCCTGTGCTGGGGAGCCCCAGACCCCCCGGAACGTGTGAGGGAGGGTGGCAAGCTTCCTGCACTCACCCCTCCTCAGGAGGCTCGTGCCGTCTGGAGAGGGGTGACCTTGGCCTCCCCCTTGCAGGTTGTCTACTTCACAGCCACGTTTCCCTACCTGATGCTGGTCATCCTGTTGGTTCGAGGCGTCACCCTGCCCGGAGCCTACGAGGGCATCATCTACTACCTGAAACCAGATTTGCTTCGGCTCAAGGACCCCCAGGTAGGAACCTTGCTGGGGACCCTTATCCTAGGTGTCTCCTGCCCCAAACCAGATCCAGACTTCTAAAAACCTCTGGTTGCTTTTCCCTTGGTGTAGAGGCAAAATATGCCCACCACAGAAAAGAGAGATAATATAGAAGAAATTATAATATAGCTGCCCTGGAGCTAGTGTGGACAGCACGCATACACGTGATGCCCACCGCGCCCAGGACAGGAGGAGGAGGACCCACTGGTGGACGTGGGATGCTCTGAGGGGAGGCGGAGGGGCCGCTCTTCATGGGGGGCTGTGTGGTCACGCACGCCAGGCTCCCTGCAGGCTCCCCTCATCTTTTCACTACTTTCTCGGGGCCTCTCTCCCTTAGGTGTGGATGGACGCGGGCACCCAGATCTTCTTCTCCTTCGCCATCTGCCAGGGGTGCCTGACGGCCCTGGGCAGCTACAACAAGTACCACAACAACTGCTACAGGTGAGCGGGGGTGGGGCCTGGGGGTGGCAGGGGGCCTCCCTCCTTTGTGATCGGAGACGGAGGGGTGGGTGTGGGTGGGGCCTGGGGGTGGCAGGGGGCCTCCCTCCTTTGTGATCGGAGACGGAGGGGTGGGTGTGGGGGCCCGAGCTGCACAAATCCAACCCTGTGGTCCGCTTTCCAGACTGGGCTCTTCTCCCGGTACCTGGCCTCGGTCTCCATCCCCCACCTCCTTTTCTCCCTGCCCTTCACCGCTCACTGGCTCTGGATCTCCTCGCATGCTGGGCTTCTTTCTCCCTCTTCCTTCCCGTTTCCCACAGGGACAGCATCGCGCTCTGCTTCCTCAACAGTGGCACCAGTTTCGTGGCCGGGTTTGTGGTCTTCTCCATCCTGGGCTTCATGTCCCGGGAGCAGGGGGTGCCCATCTCTGAAGTGGCCGAGTCAGGTGGGTGCTGCCTGGCTGTCTGGGAGCTGGAGGGAAGGATGGGCAGGGGACAGAAGGTAGGGTGGGAGTGGGAGTCCCAGAAACCAGATACTAGGAAACTTTCAACACTGGGGGGCAGTGATTGGCACAGAGCAGGACCCCAAAACCCGGGGAGGGAGGAGGGAGAGGCGAGCGGACGGGTGGAAAGTGTGCTCCCCAGAGTAGTCGACTGGCTCAGCCAGCGCACGCAGGCAGACACACACGTGCACACGCGCGTGCGGGCGGGCCCCCCTGATGCTGTGTGTGCCCGGCAGGCCCCGGCCTGGCCTTCATCGCCTTCCCCAAGGCCGTGACCATGATGCCCCTGTCCCAGCTGTGGTCCTGCCTCTTCTTCATCATGCTCATCTTCCTCGGGCTGGACAGCCAGGTTTGCTCCACCCCCACCCCGCCCCACCCTGCAGCCCCCTTCCCAGCTTCTGTGCTCCCTGCCAGGACTTTCCCCAGCTCCCTGGCCCCAGCCCAGGGTCGCTCCTTCTCCATTGCATGACCAGGACCTGTCCTTGAGGTTGGCGGGAGGGGAACCCCTGGCCTAGGGACCCTCTTCTGTGAGGGGCTGCCTCCTTTGTCCCCCACTCCGACCCCCCACCCCCAGGCCTGACCCTTCGCAGACATGGACATGCTCTCCCAAACATCCCTCCCGAGCAGTCAGGCCACCCAGCCTCCCCCCCCATCCCAGCTGGGAGCCTCTGTGGTGGAGACCTGGGCTGGCCTCACCCCAGCTCTGACCCCTGTGCCCCTGACTCTGCGGGTCAGCGTGGAGGTGGGGGCAGGGAGCAGGCGTGGGCAGTGACCCCTCTCACCAGCCCCCTCCGGCCCACAGTTTGTCTGTATGGAGTGCCTGGTGACGGCCTCCATGGACATGTTCCCCAGGCAGCTCCGGAGGAGCGGGCGGCGGGAGCTTCTGATCCTCGCCATCTCAGTCACGTGCTGCCTGATCGGGCTCTTCCTGGTCACTGAGGTGAGCGGCAGGGGCGGAGCCTCCCCCGAGGTTGGAGGGGCCACACGGTCGAGCCTTCTTGTGTTGGTTTCCTCTCCTTTGGTTTCAGGTGACAGAAACCAAACACAAGCTGGCTTAAGCAGGAAAATGAACTTTTTGAGTCAGGGAACAGATAAGTCTAGATGTTCGGTTTCAGGCACGGTTGGATCCAGCAGCCCCCAATGACATCATCAGAGATGGTCCCCTCCTTTCCTCTGATGATGTCATTCTTGGGCAGATTTTCCTCCTGGGATGTTACAGATGGCTGGGGCAGCTTTGGGCTTCCCTTGTGCCACTGGCCAACCCTGGGGACACAGGGCCCTTTTCCTGAGAGTCAGCCCTGGCTCCTCTTCAGGCCTGAAACAGGGGAGTGGGGCGCACAAACTCACAGTGAGGTGGCCACAACACAGCACCTTCCAGAAGGTGGGATTCTGGGCAGACAACACAGTGGATCTACGCCACAGTCCCCGGGGTCCTCACTGAGGTCAGAGATGGTTGTCAGATGAGGCCTGGGAGGCACGGACAGGCAGGGCACACTCTAGCTGCAAGGGACAACTTCCTTGGGCCGAGCAGGGTGGCACCCCACAAGGTGGGCATCTGTCTTCTCTGGTGGGACAGGGTGTGTCCCCTGCCACCCACCACCGCCCAGGGGAAGGTTGAAGCCTGAGCTCCATCCCCTGCCTGCAGGGCGGGATGTACCTCTTTCAGCTGTTTGATTACTATGCCTGCAGCGGCACGTGCCTGCTCTTCCTTTCCGTGTTTGAGGTGATCTGCGTCGGCTGGGTGTATGGTAAGTGGTGGGGGGAGCCTTGGGGTCCCTGGAAGGGCTGGATCTGCCCCAGGTAAGGACCAGCAAGCTGGCCTTCTGGTCTTTGTGGCTCTTTGAGCTGCTGTCCTGGTTCTTAATTTTTTTTTCATATTTATTTTGTATTTATTTATTTGGCTGCTCTGGGTCTTAGTTGCGGCATGAGAACTCTTAGTTGCGGCGTGTGGGATCTAGCTCTGTGACCAGGGATCAAAACCCAGGCGCCCTGCCCTGGGAGCACAAGAGTCTTAGCCACTGGCCCCTCAGGGAAGTCTCTGCCCTGGTTCTTTTTACTTGAGGTTTATCCATCTCTGGGAACCCAGGCATTTCTCAAATGGCAGGTGGAGCTGTGCTTGGGACAACCCTGGGTTCCTTGAATAGTGAGAATAATTATGAATACCTGGAGCCTGGGATGCATACACTGCCCCTGCCCAGTGCCCCGCGTGGCTCAGCGGCCCCTTGGCTGTTCTGCTGCTTTTACTTGAAACCGAATCTGTCTCTGTGATGTGATAAGCATCTGTGTGGCCACTGAGCACCCCTGGCTCACACCCTCCCGTGTGTTAGGACGTGGGTCTTCATCCCTAGGCGGGAGGCCAGAGACGCCCTGGGGGATGAGGGGGCTCCCTGTTGGGGGCAGCCTCCCCCTCCCCGAGTGTCACTCCTGTGTGCTGATCCAGTTTCCCCCACACGGTGGGGGATGGGGAGGACGGAGCAGCCGAGTCCTTCCCCAAACCCATCCGCTGCCCCCCATCCTGTCCTCACACTCTCCCGACACCCACCTGGGCAGGGGCCGACCGTTTCTATGACAACGTGGCAGACATGATTGGCTACCGGCCATG
The DNA here is from genome assembly GCF_029378745.1 of Bos indicus. Taxonomy (NCBI): domain Eukaryota; kingdom Metazoa; phylum Chordata; class Mammalia; order Artiodactyla; family Bovidae; genus Bos; species Bos indicus. The sequence goes on along the minus strand of NC_091764.1, from coordinate 107,680,147 downwards.
GCCCCTGGTGAAGATCTCCTGGCTCTTCCTGACCCCTGGCCTCTGCCTGGTATGTGCCCATCAGTGCCCCCTATATTCCCTCCTGCCTCTCCAGTCGATTCCGGGAGATGAGGGGCAGGGGGCTGAGTTCTGGGGCTCCTTGGGGGGCAGGTCCGTGCCCTCTGTGTGCTGGTCCCCCCGCCCCTCTTTTCTCACCGTCTCTTGGTTTCACGAGCACTATCATCCGGCCTGGTTCCTGCTCCATCCCTTCCTTTGGCAACTCTGTCGGTCTGTCGGTCTGCCTGATGTTCCAGCTGCTGGTCTACTTCCGCCTGTCTGCTTGGAGCATCTCGTCTCCCCTCCCTTCCTTCTGGATGTGACTGACGCCTTGGCCCACGGTCTGCGATGGCGTCTACTCTCCACCTCCAGAAGCACCAGTGTATCTAACTGTGCTCCGTCCCCGAGGAGAGGGTTCGTGGGCCCCTCCTGCATCTGTGCCTGCCCTCCCCCTGTCTCTCTAGGCCACTTTTTTCTTCTCCTTGAGCAAGTACGCACCTCTCAAATACAACAACGTCTATGTGTACCCGGCCTGGGGATACTTCATTGGCTGGTTCCTGGCTGGCTCCTCCATGGGCTGTGTCCCTCTCTTCATCATCGTCACCCTCTTGAAGACCCGGGGTTCCTTCAAGAAGGTAGGGGCTGGGAAAGTGGCCCTGCGGAGGTTGGACAATGGGCAGGGCATCATGGCTGGGGCAGCTCTGAGGCCAGGCAGCCCTTCTGTCTAAGAGAATCTTAAGGAGAAGGGTCTTTGAAGACCCGTGGCTTCATTTTCAGAAATGGTCAGGAGTCTAGACCTTCGGAATCTGACCTCCAGATCATCTGGGCAGGCTGACCAAGAGCAACTGTCAAGGGGTTAAGGGGTGTGTGTGCCTGTTAAGTTGCTTCAGTTGTGTCTGACTCTTCATGACCCTATAAACTGTAGCCCACCAGGCTCCTCTGTCCATGGGGATTCTCTGGGCAAGAATACTGGAGTGGGCTGCCATTTCCTCCTCCGGGGGTCTTCCCAGGGATCAAAGCTGCGTCTCTTACATCTATTTGCATTAGCAGGCGGGTTCTTTACCACTAGCACCGCCTGGGAAACTAAGTTATAAACAAGACCTCAAAGGTGCCAGACACAGGGAGTCACAGAGCACAGATTCCTGCTCCTGGAAATTGGTGACCGGCAGCCACAGTTCATCCACACAGTTTCCCCTCTTCTCTCCTCTTATCCCTGTGCGAACCCTTTGCAAAGGCTCCCTGCTTAGGCTGTAGGACATACCTTCCTGGAAGACATAGAGCCAGTGTCCCACAAAGACATTACATATATGGGAATCTGTGTCACTTACAAGTCACAGAAAACCCAACTGCAATAAACAAACAGGCTCAGTGTCTTCTTACACATGAAGAAGATCAGAGTTAGGGCTTCTGGCATTTGTTTCGGCTGCCTGAAGAGGCCATTGGGGACCAGACGCTTCCTCTATTCCTGCACTTTCATCCTGCTCATGGTGTCCTTTCATCATCATACTTATCACCTCATGGTCACAAGAAGGTGGTCATGATTCCAGCCATCACATCAGCATTCAAGGCAGGGAGATGGCATCAATAGCAATAGTAATAGTAGCAGTACTACTAGGAAGAAAAGTGATAGACATTTACTGAGTATTTGATAGAAGTAGCAATAAGAATAGTTATAATAAGGACAAAATAGACCCTGAACACTGATCCTGTGCCAGGCACTGTGCTGAGGTGTGGTATGGTTCAGTGGGTTGCCTATGGCTACACAGATGTCAGGACTGGTTCCCATGCTGTCCCCACGCCACTGCCTCCTCTCTCTTCTCGAGATCTGTGCTCATTCATCCAGTCGCACCGCACTGAGCTTCCGCACGGGCGGGCTCCGAGCTGGGCCCTGGGGACACAGACAGGAGGACATATTGTCTTTGCCTCTCTAGCCAACAGCACCACTGACGCCCTCTTCTCCCCACAGCGCCTACGGCAGCTCGTCACCCCTGACCCCAGCCTGCCGCAGCCCAAGAGACACCTTTGTCTGGATGGTGGCAGCAGCCGGGACTGCGGGCCCACCCCACTTAAGGAGGGCCTCATGGCTGGGGAGAAGGAGACGCACTTGTAGGAAGTGCCCGGAAGCCAGGTGGCTCTTGTGTCCCCAGCGGACAGCTTCACTTCTGCCCCCTCCTGCAGCCTTGCCGAGAAACTCTGTGCTGTCCGTGGGCAGCCCCTCCGGGGGCTGGAGCATGCCATGCCTGTTGGAACTCAGCATCTTATCTGAGCAGGAGGTGGTCTTCCTGAAGCCCGCTGTCTGATTATGACAACTGCAGTGTACACGGGGGGAGTGCCCTCTATGGGGGGCTTCCTCTTACCATCTCTGGGCTTGGAGAGGGTAGTGCCATGTCAGACGTGACCACTGACACCCACGCTGGATCCCAATGTTCTGCTGGAGGGGACCCCTCACCTGGCTCAGCATCCTGGAGTCTACGGGGAGGAACCAAAGAAAGACACAGCCACTGTTGTCTGGCATTTTCCCAGAGACAGGCTCTCAAGGCGTCTCCAGTTCCAGCCTGCCTTGCAGTGTTGTCCTCAACACATGGAGCGTTGGGGTGGCAGGGGCTCGGGGTGGCACAGCCTGCACCCTGCACAGACATTCCCCAGCTCATGACCTTCTGAAGACAGAGCTCCTGGCAGCTCTGTTTGGCATTCTGTCTTTGTCCCAACCCTGACGTCGTGGACGAGGAAACTGAGGACCTGAGAGACAAAGTGACTTTTGCAATTCACACAGCTGCTCGGGGCCAGAGACACGACTGAAGCCTTCTGCTCTCAGGCCAGTGTCCCCCTCACCTCCCTCTCCTGCCTTGTTAACAAGCCCCATGGAGCGCTTGCTGCATGTGCCAACCTTTTTTCTGTCCATTGTGGTTCTTGGGGTGGGAGAGAGAGGGCCCCCTCTGTGGGGGTGAGCAGCCCCCCAGATTGGCAGCCCCCCTTGGCAGTTCCTCTACCAGCCCACACCCCTCTGACCAGATTTCCTCTCTAGACTTTTGTCTTCTCCCCACTTTCCACCCTCTCCACCAGAGGATACCTTGGATCTGTGAGAGACTCCCAGTCTCCCACAGAGATATGGGGGTGCCCCTTTCCCGAGGCCCCTGCCAAACCATGCCAGACCCTTCCCTGGCTGGGGGAGGCTTCCTAGAGGAGGAAGGCTTCCTGGAGGAAGAAGGCAGGGCTTGGATAAGCTGTGAGGTCTTGTTCCAAAGGGAAGTGGGGAGGGGGAGTGGGGATGGAGTGGGCCACTTGGGGACAGTGTCCTGGGGAGGACCTGGGGGCTGGAAGAAGGGAAGCCACCTGCAGTGATGTGTAGGTAGAAGTCACCACCTGGTGGCTGGAGTAAAAGTCTGTGGTCCAGCCAGGGTGAGCTCCATCCCCACTGCCCAGCATCCTCAGAGCATCCGGTATCCTTTGCTCAGAACTTTGAGGACTGCTCAGCTTGTGAGAACAAGGATGCTGGCACGCCAGGCACAAGCAGATGTCCAGACTCCTGGGTTCTGGGTGGCCCCTTCTGCCTCCCTCTGGACTGCCTGCACACCGTGGCAGTTAACTGGCTAGTTGGTGGGTGAAGAAGGCCGTCCGGGGATGGAGAGGAACTCTGCTCCAGCCGGATTCCTCTTTTCCAGAACTGGGGACCTGAGAGGGGCAGGCATGGTGCTCTCTGCTGCCACCTGGTGGCAGATGGGAGCAGGGCCACCTCCCTGATCTGGCCTCCCACCTCCTGAGGCCCCCTCACCCCTGCCCTCGCTGGACATATGGACTGGCTGAGCATTTCCCCTTCCCTGTGCAAGCTAGCGCCCTCTGGAAAAAAAATCTCCCACACCCTCCTCCTCACGGCCCTGGTGGGTGTTCCCACAAGAGTCTGCTGGTTTTGGGACAGCCCTGCTGCCGGGGGCATGGGGTGGAGGCCAGCAGGTTTCTCAGGGGCTGGCCACCTGCCCCGAGTGCACCAAGCTGTGCAGCTGGGTCCTCAGCCTGGAGACCCTTGCTGTGGGCAGCAGGCAACTCTGCACACGGAGGGGCGGGGCATGGGCTCTCTCCAGCTCCTTTCCTTGGGGGCGGGGCAGGAGCTGGGGTGAGGGTATGGTGGGTCAGGTGGGAGGGTGGCTTAGGGGGTCTGCCCACCCCCTTAGTGGTGGACAGGGATCATGGCAGTTGGGTTTTGGCTTTTGCATCTTATGGTTCATGACTTGCCCCAGCTGTGCGGGCGTGCCGCTAGTTTCAGTTCCTTACAGTTTCTTTGTATCTGTTGCTTGAAGAGATGAGGAGACACCTGTCCAGGTACACGCACGGCAGTAAAGGGTCCCAGGTCCCCAGTCCCCGCCTGTCTCATAATCTGCTTGCTTCCAGGTCTGACATCCGGGGACTCTGTGGCCCCCTGTGATGGTGGGCAAGGCTCCCTCATGCCTGCTGTACATTCATTCCCTGTGGGGTTGGGGTGCAGTGGAGGGGGAAGCTGCTTCCCACCCAGATGTCTTGGGAGGAAAGGGATTAGAGGGTTCCTAGGGGGGCAATAGGCCTCTCCAGTGGTGTTGGGAATGTGGGAACAAGAGCCGGCCCTCCTGGTGGTCTCCATCCCTGTGGCCAGTTCCCACAATTTTTCCAGAGTTTGCCTTGAGGTTTCAGGGTCGTGGGAGCAGGAAGCGCTGAGGTGCTAGGAGCAGCCAGTGGGGTGAGGGCTCCTGGTTCCCCTGGGAAAGAAGCCACCAGACCTGCAGGGGGAATGGGAGGAGGGGCAAGGAAAGAGTTCCCATCCCTCCTCCCCATCTCCCGAGCCCAGCTCCCTCATCCTCTTGCCACCCCGAGAGTGGAATTTTCCTGGTAGGACCAGTTCTGACTCCAAGCTGGGTCTTGGAGCTGATCTTGAACTGGACAGCCTTCTTGGGGAGTAAAGCAGTGAAAGTGTTAGCCGCTCACTCGTGTCCGACCCTGTGCAACTCCACGGACTGTAGCCCACCAGGCTCCCCTGCCCATGAGGTTTCCCAGACAAGAATGCTGGACTGGGTACCCCACCAGGCTCCCCTGCCCATGAGGTTTCCCAGACAAGAATGCTGGAGTGGGTACATTCTCTTCTCCAGGGGATCTTCTCGACCCAGGGATCAAACCCAGGTATCCCATACTGCAGGTAGGTTCTTTACCATCTGAGCCACTAGGGAAGCCCATGGTTCTTGACCAGGGGAGGGGTAAGGATAAGAATGCAGCCTGCAATTCCAGGCCATTGAGCTCCAGCTGGGCCTCTCCTCCCCATGGGGGGAGTGCCCTCCTGACCCGTCCTGGTGCAGGGGGTCTCTCCCAAAGCCAGCAGTGTCAGCCTAGGCCCCTGCAGGCTGGGCTTCCCACTAGGACAGGCACTCTTCTGAGCGCCTCCTGCACCTGGCCCGGCTGCCATGTCCTCCTCACTCTGGGGTCAAAGGACATGGAGTTGGTGGGAGGTGAGAGGAGCAGGTAAGGGGACCTGCTATCAGGCAGCTGCCAGGTGGCCAGGGCACGTGGAGCCCTAGAAGGAAGCAGCTCCAGGCACATGCATGGGAGGGGCTGAGCAGTGGGGGGCCAGGGGACAGAGCAGGCGTCCCCCAGAGCAGTCAGGGACTGGTGGGCCACGTGAGCAGCCCTGGGTGACCCCTCGAAGGGCCTTTCTCCCCACTCCCATCTCAGCCCAGGCCTGAGTCCGCACCTCCTGCCCTAAACCACCCCCACCTTCCTTCCAGGTGGCGCCGTGTTAATTTCTGCACGTCCACATATGGTGCTTGGTGGGAACTCCCAGAAAGCGAGGATCAGTCATCACGTCTATGGAGGCTGAGACGGGGTTGGGGGGCGGGGCGTGTCTGCCAGCCCTGCTGTAAGAGAATCAAACTGTGACAACTTTATCTGCTCCATGCTGAGGTGTGACAGGTCATCAACCCCAGAACCTGGAGCTAAACGCCGTGGGGTCCATCCTGTTATTATTCTAAATGGCAAACCTGAGTCCTCTTGGGCCGGGGTGAAGAGGGGGAGGGGGGCAATGCAGCCTGCAGGCTGACCAGGCCTGGGGCAGGACTCCTCCCCACAGGAGGTGTTCTGGACAGCAGCAGCCAGTGCCAGGGCACTTTTCCTCGCTATTGGGCTAGTCTTCTGGGGTCCTCCTGCAGCGACCCAGCCCTTAGCACTGCCCCCACCCACCCCTCAGGCTTCAGGAGCTGCCTGACTACCTGCTCCCCACTGACTTCCTTTCTCAAAAGGATGGTTTCCTAAGAGAGGCCCATTTTATTATTTCCTGAATAAAAGTGGTTTTTAAATGCATTCAAGATTTAGTAGGAATTTTCATATAAGTAGGCTTATATGAAAGTGACATTGTTAATTGCTCAGTCATGTCCAACTCTGGAGAAGGCAATGGCGACCCACTCCAGTACTCTTGTCTGGAAAATCCCATGGACGGAGGAACCTGGTAGGCTACAGTCCATGGGGTCATGAAGAGTTGGACACGACCGAGCGACTTCACTTTCACTTTTCACTTTCATGCATTGGAGAAGGAAATGGCAGCCCACTTCAGTATTCTTGCCTGGAGAATCTCAGGGACAGAGGAGCCTGGTGGGCTGCCATCTATGGGGTCGCACAGAGTCGGACACGACTGATATGACTTAGCAGCAGCAGCATGTCCAACTCCTTACAGCCTCATGGACTGTAGCCCCCCAGTCTCCTCTGTCCATGGGATTCTCCAGGCATGAATACTGGAGAGGGTTGCCATGCCCTCCTCCAGGGGATCATCCAGACCCAAGGATTCAACCGGGTCTCCTGTATTGCAGGCTGATTCTCTATCATCTGAGCCACGAGGGATGCCCATAGAAGGGAAATATGTGGCAGACTCGCCTGGTTTCCACCTTGTTCCATGCCTAGAGGTGGTCTCTGAGCGGCTTACCTGCCCTCAGACCCAACCTAGACCTTGTTGAATTTGTCTCCTTGTAGAGGCCTCAGCCCCTTGAGGCCATCCCTCTGTCATACCACCATCTGCTGTGTGAAAACACTGTCCATTTGTGTATTTTTATTCTTATTTTAAGTTGTTATTTATTTTTGTGGCCGTGCCACGTGGCATATATGATCTTAGTTCCCCAACCAGGGATCAAATCTGTGCACCCTATACCGGAGGCGTGGAGTCTTAATCACTGGACCACCAGGGAAGTCTCTATTTGTGTATTTTCGACGGCACCACCCAACATGAACCCCTGGAGAGCAGGCACTGTGCTCGGCCCATCACCACACATCCCTCACCCCTGGGCCCTCACCAGGAGCACACCAGGCACCAGGTGTGCTAAACCCTGTTGGATTTTCCGTCTTCTCGCACTGGCACCCGGCCCCTTGCTCTCAGCCAGAAACCTGTAACACCTGGGGGCCACCCTGTCAGAAGCATTCTAAGTCAGGGCTGATGAGCTTATTTCCACGTCTGAAGGGTCCCACGACGAGAGGCACTGGCCATAGAGCTCCGTCCATCCCCATGTGCAGTGGTTAAGTGGGTGACCCAGAGGGTCTGGGGTCCCTGTGGGTGTCTCCTCTGCTACCGGAGGGCTGCCCATCTCCTCCTTGATGACTGCAGAGGCCAGAAGACTTGCAGGATGGTGCCCCTTCCCAAGTCCCCACAGGGACAGCAGGATCCCATTTGGCTCTGGGCCCTCTCCCAGGCTTGGGCTGAGCTGGGTCCCCTCAGGGGTGCTCCCAAGGGACAAGTCCTCAGCTTCCTGGGTCAGAAAGTTCTCAGGATGGGCCAGGTCAGAGCTGGCCCCAGGCTTCTCCTGGAATTTCCCATTTCCTGGAAGGAGGGCGAGGGCCTGTTCCTTTGCACTTCCATGGGATAATGGGGCCCAGCCTGGGGTGCTGTCTGGATTTTTGGGTGCTCATTGCTCTGGTCACCAGGGGAGCCGGACACCCTCTTAGCAGGTGTCCCTAGACCAGCCATTCGGGCCAGTTGCTTCTCTCCCTCAGGCCTCAGCTTTGCTGGAGGGCTTCTCCTCTCTGCTCTCCTGGGAGACATGGCTCTGGGCGTGCCCCTGCCTCATGGTGGTGGCAGGCAAGGGCCTTGCATGCAGTGTGACGCTGGCCCCAGGCCACCACGTCTCCCTCCAACTGGGATTTCAGTCTTGCATTCCACATCTCAGCAACTCAGGCCTATGCAGGGCCTTGGCTTCCCTTCCAGCTCCAGCAGCCTGCCATGGGCTCAGTAGATGTTTGCTCCACTCTAGTCTGTGGCTCCATCACTTTTCCTGACAGTTTTCTCCCAACCCTTTCACCTGGGCCTGTCCCCCTCCACTTCAAGAGGGTACACCTGGGGCTTGTCAACCCAGACCTTGTGATGAGAAAGTCAGGCTTCGGAGTTGACATTTGGAGAAAATCACCTGAGGCTGAGGACCAAATGTGATCAGTGGGACCTTGACACCAGCATACCCCTGGCGTCTCTCACGGAAAACCAAGCAGGGCCTCTATCGTGGAACACCAAGTCCTAACCCCCGGACTCCCACTCTGCTGGGTGCACGTTGGCTGTCGTGGTGCTCCCTTCATGTCCTAGTCTCCTAGCTGTGCTGGTCGCCACTGAAACCTGCTTTAACTGGCTGGGTGTGTGTGGGTGTCAGTGGGGGTCACTCCATGTGTCTGTATGTGTGTTGGTGGGGGTCATTCCCTCTGTGTGTGTGTTGGTGGGAGTCATTCCATGTGTGTATGTGTTGGTGGGGGTCATTCCCTGTATGTGTGTGTGTGTGTGCGGGTGTTGGTGGGGGTCATTCCCTGTGTGTGTGTGTGTGTGTGTGTTGGTAGGGTTCACTCCATGTGTCTGTATGTGTGTTTGTGGGAGTCATTCCCTCTGTGTGTGTGTTGGTAGGGGTCATTCTATGTGTGTGTGTGTGGGGGTGGGGGTGATTCCGTGTGTGTGTGTGTGTTGGTGGGGGTCATTCCATGTGTGTGTGTGTTGGTGGGGGTCATTCCGTGTGTGTGTGTGTATGTGTTGGTGGGGGTGATTCCGTGTGTGTGTGTGTGTTGGTGGGGGTCATTCCGTGTGTGTGTGTGTTGGTGGGGGTCATTCCATATGTGTGTGTGTTGGTGGGGGTCATTCCGTGTGTGTGTATTTGTGTTGGTGGGGGTCATTTGGTGTGTGTGTGGGGGGGGGTCATTCCGTGTCTGTGTGTGTGTGTGTGTGGGGGGGGGGTCATTCCGTGTGTGTGTGTGTTGGTGGGGGTCATTTGGTGTGTGTGTGTGTGGGGGGTCATTCCATGTCTGTGTGTGTGTGTGGGTGGGGGTCATTCCGTGTGTGTGTGTGTGTTGGTGGGGGTCATTCCATGTGTGTGTGTGTGTGTGGGGGTCATTCCGTGTGTGTGTGTGTTGGTGGGGGTCATTTGGTGTGTGTGTGTGTGGGGGGTCATTCCGTGTGTGTGTGTGTGTGTTGGTGGGGGTCATTCCATGTGTGTGTGTGTGTGTTGGTGGGGGTCATTCCATGTGTGTACATGTAGGTAGGGGTCATTCCGTGTGTGTGTTGGTGGGGGTCATTCCGTATGTGTGTGTGTTGGTGGGGGTCATTCTGTGTATGTGTGTCGATGGGGGTCAGTTCCTGTGTGTGTGTGTGTGTTGGTGGGGGTCATTGTGTGTGTGTGTCAATGGGGGTCATTTCCTGTGTGTGTGTGTGTGTGTTGGTGGGGGTCGTTCCATGTGCGTGTGTATTTTGGGGGGGGTCATTCCCTGGCCCTGCACCCAGAGCTCTGACCAAGTGCCTGTCCATCAGATAGTTCCTCGACCCATTTTTATTGTTTTGTTTTTGCATTTTTGTTTCGATTTATTTTGGCTGCAGTGGCTCTCCCTTGCTGCACGCAGGCTTTTTCTTGTGATGAGTGGGGCTCTTCTCTTACTGTGGAGCACGGGCTCCAGGTCTTGCAGGCTTCTGTAGTTGCGGCACTCGGGCTTAGTCGCCCTGCGACGTGCAGGATCTTCCCAGACGACACTGGCAGGCAGATTCTTAACCTCTGGACCACCAGAGGAGTCTGCCCCATTTGTGCATGAAGGGGCTCCCTGACTGTGTCACAGGGGGACACCCTCATGGCCAGAGGAGGCCCAGTTGGTGCCCTCAGCCTCTGTGGTCTCACTGAGATCTGATTTGCGGTAGACCCCCTCTTGGGGTACGAAAGAAACAGAACCGACACAGTTTGCTCAAGTGACATATTTCAATATAATCTCTAAAACTCTATGAATTGAACAGATAAAATACCTCTGGGCTATTTTGTTACAAAATATTTGCCATTTGGATTCGTCGCTGGGTGCAGCCACCTTGCTTTTCTTGCCCTCGAGAGGCTGCTCTCGACGGGTGAGGGGGCGTACGTGGCGACGGCAGGGGTGCAGCGAGGATATATGTACAGCAGGACACGGGGACAGACAGATCGGTGGTTGGCGGGGAAGCCTACTGGCACACTGTCGTCTGGCAGGCTGTGGGGCCAGGGGGGGCGGACTCAGGGCTGAGCACGTGGGCGGGTGCCTGTGCACACCAGCTCCAGCTTGGAGGCAGGCTGGCCCCGCAGGGTGGGGGAAGCTAGGTTCATCTTCATCTCCGGCTCCTGATTCTGCAGGTGGGGACAAATGGGTGAAACCGGGAAGGGGCCAGGTCCCCAAAGTAAGGCCTGGAGCACGGACAGAGCAGGGCCACCTTGGGGTCAGTGCGCATCTGCCCAGGAGGCCACGTCTTAGGGGCTTGAGCAGCACTCCACGGGCCCCTCGGTAGGGGCTGGGGGGCAGGAGACCAAGAGCACCTCCACTGGGCCTTCCCGGAGGGTGGGGTCCCTGCCATGGCCACGGCTGTGCAGAGGGCCCGAGGCTTGTCCCAGTTGTCTGGGGGTCGGCTCTGGGGTCTGGCACAGAGGCGGGCCCCAAGCCTAGCCGTTTGGCCCATCAGAGGAGGGAGGTTCAGAGGCTGGGAACTCTGCGCCCCCAACTGTGAGGAGGCCCTGCCGCCCCCTGTCCCAGGCCTGCGGGAGTTAAAGCCCCTCACAGCTCAGGGTCGGCTCCACATGCTGCTGACTCCTGCCTGGTCTGCTTCCTGGGGCCAGCATTCCCAGGGCGCCACTGGGGCACAGGGCAGCCACAGCAGTGACTGGGGGGAAGGGGAAGGGGTGGCGGGGGGGCACGCTAGGGGTGAAGCCCTACCTGGGGAAGGCCACTCAGACACCTGAGCTTCGCATCCTCAGTGGAGAGGACCGCGCATGCGCCCGCCCTGAGCGCGCCGCCCCCCACCCCCCCGGCTGCTGGTCCTGACCTGGAAAGTCTGGGCATCGGCAGACACTTTGTCAGCTGTGTGAGCAGATGACAAGGGGCCCCACGACCCCCACCCCGCAGACACATCCTTTTCCTTCTGAGCCCACGTCCCTGCTCCCAGGCCCCGGGCACTGGGCATGTGAACCTGAACCGTGCCGCCCCATTGGTTGGCCGCTCCATTTGGAAAGGCTCTGATTGGAGCCACCCTGTTACAGAAAAGACACGGGAGGGGGGCCAGGACAACGAGGACTCGGTGGGGGGGCGGGGGGGGCACAGACGGGCTCAGGCGGTAAATTGATCACACGTTATGGACACGGGCTAACAAAGACAGAGCCAGAAATACACTCACTGGTGACATCACAGTAACGCCTGTGCTCACACACGTATACACGAAACTAGGCCACCTGGGATCTCTGAGAGGAGGAGGAATCGTGCCTCCTTGCGGCCTTGGGCCTGCAGCTGGGGCGCGGGGTGCGGCTGGGGAGAAGTGAATTCACTCTAGGTCCCGACTTCAACTGCCATCTCTCGGGAGGTCTCGGACCTGGGGCCTGGAGTGGCAGGACCCTTAGGGAGGTCGGCAGTGTGCTGTCAGCTCAGGACCAGAGGAGGGTCCAGCCTGGCGGGGGACAGACCATCCCTGGAAGGGCTGTGACTGGGGCGGGCCGGCCTGCGCTCAGAGGGGTCGCACAGAGGCTGGCCCTGGCTCTGCCAGGCGCTGGGGAGATCAGCGAGCCCTGCGTGGTGCTCCTTCGCGGTTTCGAGGGTGTAGGGACACTTGCAGCCACCCCTACTGGACACGGGCCTGCTGCCTTCTGGGGTGGGGGCAGGCATTAGGAGCGCTAGTTGAGGGCGATGGTGCAGGGGGGAGATGCTGAGCCTCTGAGCACCTGCTTCAGCTTGGGTGCTTCTGCGTGGGCACCTCTCAGCCATTCTGTGTCCACAGCCCTCGTGGAGGCCACAGAAGATATTCTGGGGTCAGAGTGGGGAGGGGGAGCCCGACCTGGGTGGGAGTCCTTGCCCTGCTGGTTGTGTCTGCCCCTGGGCAAACCCGGCTTCTTCCTCTTTCTGCGTCTACATCGGGAAGACCCAGCTCTCCTGTGTGTGTGCGTGTTTATGCTCTGGGCACACACGACACTCTTTGGGGCTTAGAGAACAAGAAACTCTATAAGAGGTGCATTTTGCAGCTACGTGACCTCACAATTCCTTGGCTCTGTGGACCTGACTGAGAGAGAGCTGAGGGGCGCCCCTTCCCTTCCCCGTTTCCTGAAATCTCAGCAGCCCCAGGGCAGGCAGTGCCCCAGCCCCTGAGGAAGCAGGAGAAGCGCCCCCAGCCCCGGCCCCCCGCCCCAGGCCAGATGGGTCATCGTCCCCGGGGCACAGAGGAGCGGCCTCCTGAGACCACTGGACTGAGGGGCAGGAAGGGGCATCAGAGAGACCCACCCCTTTCCCCAGGCCTCCCCCTGACTTGGCTGCTCCAGGGATCCAGGGCCAACCGGCCCCCACCCAGTGCTGGAGCAGGAGCCAGACCACCTTCCATGCGAGGCTCGGGTGCTAGCCCATAGCTGTCACACCTGCCTGCCCGCCCTGAGGGCCAGGGCCTGGCAGACCTGGCCCAGGAAGCTGGTTAGGCCCTCAGCTCCTGTCGCCCTCAATCCCTGGTCCAAGCGGCTGGAGGGGTGGTCAGGGTAGAAGAGGCCTAGCTGTGCAGGGCTGGGTGGGGCCCCAGGGAGCCAGGGAGGCCGGAGATTGGAGGGGAGGGCTGCTCAACTGAGGAACGGAAGCTTGGGCTGAGCAAACCAGGTGCCAGGGATGGGAATGCTCTCTCCAAAATGACAGCGATGGGTGACCAGGAACGCGGCGTGCCGGGCGTGGGGAGCAGCGGGCGGAGGGGCAGTGGGGGCCCTGGCATGGCCCCCTCCCTCTGCGACAGCAGCATGGGGGGCGGGCATGTCTACACCAGGCTCCTGGAGCCACTGGAGCAGCGACGTTGGTGCAGCAGGGAGCCAGGCGGGCAGAACTGGTGTGGGTGGTTGTAGGGGGGTGGGGGTGGGGGCAGCGGGGGCCGGTGGACCACCTTAAGTGGGGAGCCTGGGCCGCCCAGGGGCGTGGAGCCGCAGGAGTCGGAGGAGGCTGGGGCATAGCAGGAGAGGGCCTGGCTCAGGAGGGGCTCCATGCGGGCCAGGCAGGGCTTGTCCAGGACAATGACCTTGACTATCTGCTGGCACTGCACCAGGGTCCCGGGGGGCGTGGGCGGCGGCGGCGGCGGCGGAGGTGGGGGCTGCTCCCTCGAGGGGCTAGGCTGCAGGTCTGGCAACGGCGCTCCCCTCTCGGCCCCCGGCCCGGAGCTGTGTGGGGACACCTGAAGCCTGTTGTGAATTGACACCTAGTTTAGAAACAGCCAGAGAAGTATGAAATGTTACAAGACTAATTCCCAGCTGCTGGGACTGGCCTCCCTCCCGGGCCTCCCTCCCCGCCCACCCCCCAACCCTTTCCCAGCTCCTGTGCCCACGAGGGGTTCGCAGGCCCCACTTCCCATTTCTCCACCACCTAGAGGGCACCCGGCTGCCAGGCAGAGGTGCTGGGCTCGGGCGGAGCCCAGAGCCTGCCATGTTCTGCTCCAGCTGAGCCTCCTGGCTCCTGTCTGTGGGGTGGGCAGTTGGACCAATGGACTCGGGTTATGCAGTCTGATCTCACAGACCTGCTGGGCGGCCCTGGGCCACGCGGGAGCACCCACTAGCCTCCCCACTGGCCTCAAGCTGGAAAAGCAGGAGTAGCTCTACCGCTTCCCTATCTCTCAGGGGTGTGTTGGGGACACGAGGACAGGGTCAGGAGGCAGGTGGCTTTCAGCCTTGCAAGCCCCTCCCCTCCCACCAGCTTTGTTAGAGCGAGGCCTCATCGTCACTGTAGAATCACAAAGGTGTCTAAACTCCAGAATTCCAGGGACCCCGAGGGGTGGTCCAGAGACCTGCCCCATCCTCCCAGACTCCCCAGGGCCATGCCCACACATTCGAAAGCAGAGTCCAGCCACAGTCAGGTCCTTAGCTGCCTTTCTGGCCCAACCTGGGTCCTGAAGAAATCTGCCCTGCTGCCAGAGGGGGAACCCAAAGGACCCCCATTTTTCCCCCTGGGTTGGAGTGTGAGGGCGTGGTCCCTCCCTCAGCCCATGGAGGACACTGGGGACTAGCCTGTCCTCTTCTTGCTAGCAGGGATGGTGGAAGAAATAGCAGGATTCTGGAAGGAGGAGGGTTTAATTAATTCCTCATCCCTCCAGCGCCCCAGCCTGTAGATGTGACACACAAGCCTTTCTGGACTCTTGGACCTTTCCAGGGGTGGCTGAGACCCTTATCTCTGGGGTTGCTTCCGTCTGTCCTGGGGGCATCACCCCTCAGGCTCAGGATGGGGGAATACTAAGGCTGCAAAGGAGGGGACCCTATAGCCAGGCTAAACCACGATGGCCCTGCCCTACACTATCTCAGAGCCCTAAGCCAGCAGGTCCTGACCCTATTTATTGGCAAAAGGTGCAATGTCAAGAACTCCCCCTTCCTGGGTCCGGGTGCTGCCCTGATGGGTCACTTGGCTCTCCAGTCCTGCTCCTTATCCCCTGACTCCAGCCCTGTTTCTTTGGTTTTCACAAGCCCCCACTGCCAGGGTCTGCAGGCCGTGGGCTCTACTCTCCATTCTCAACCTTTACCTTGGCAGCGTTTTCTAGGCCTGAGCTTCTTCCCCCAACTACTCCCTGCCCTATTCCAACAAAGGAGTCCCCAAGCCCCTCAGTGCCCCAGACAGGGCAGAGCAGGGCTGCGTCTCCCTCCCTCTTGGGGAGTCCTCTGTGGTCCTCATTGGGACAGAGGCTTCCTTCCATCCACTGGGGGGTGGGAGGCGGCTCTTTTCCCCACCTGCTTTGAGTTATTCTGAGTTATTCCCCACTCTATTTCGAGTTATTCTCCGGGAGAAAGTGGCCTGAGACTGTGGGGTCAAGGTTTCTGCTCACTGCTCCCAGACTTGACTTTACCGCAGCCCCTCTCGGGGAAAATACCTGACCGCCCCGGTTGAGACCCTCGAGCCCCACCGTGGCCGCAGCTCTGGTCTCACCCTGCGCCTCCTCCGCTCCCTGTCCCTGATCCCTGCTCCGCTGTCTGCACCTCCCTCCGCCCCACCCAATCTGGCCCATCCTTATCTTTAATCGTTAGTAAGTGAAAAGCAGGAAGTGACAGCAGAACATTCTCTCATTCTGACCCCCCCACTCCCTGCTGATGAAAGAAAGAAGAGAGAAGGGAAGGGATGGAACATGAGTAGCAAGCCTGACAGCTCAGACAAGCTGGAGAAGCGCCTGCCAGCAGGCGGCCAGGCAGTGACTGGGTGGGGGGCGGAGGACGCAGGAGCTTGGGGTCCAGCAGAGAGGTGGGCGGCGAGGCTACCCTCGGTGCAGGGGAGCGGAGGCTGGCGGGGCCCTGGGGCTAGCCTTGCAGATAGCCACGTGGCCCTCTGGACCGGGGAGGAGGGGGCAAAGGGCCCCCAGACCGTGGTCCTCCCTGGGCAGGGGCTCGAAGGCATGGGCAGGGCTGGTAACTTGTAGTGTTTATCTGCAAGGCTGGAGAACGGGCAGCTGCAGGAAGATGGGCAGGGGGGTGGTGGTCGCGGAGGATGGAATACCCACCCTGGGGGCTTGCCAGCTGCCGGGGCAGGAAGCTCCTCCGTGTGAAGGTGCCTCCTCCAGACACAGGTGTGTGGGGGGTGGGGGGCTACGGGGAGAGTGAGGGTTTCCTGGGGCTTCCCCAAGTTTAGTCGGGCTGGGGCAGGGCTCCTCCCTCAGAGCCCTAAGAGGGGGCTCCTCCAGCTTGGAGTGGGGGGGTCTGTGTGAGCATGAGGGGCCCTGGAGGCCTGGCAGAAATGAGTGAGGGGCTCACGGCTTCCAAGGGGAGCCAGTGGGGAGGGCTGGGGTCCCCAGGCTTGCAGGGCGACTACATGCCCCCTCCCAGGTGGCGCTCTGGGCTGGCAGGGACCAGCTGCTCCTGTCACTCCACCAGTCCCTTCCCTCCAACTTGGAGGGTCTTCAGACACAGCAGCGCCCACCCCACCCCGACAAGGAGAAGCCCTAAGACAACCCCGGTCCCATCTTGCCTCACTTCCTCCGGCACATCCCACCCCGTGGCCAGCTTTCCAGGTGGCTCAGCTGTGTTGAGCAGACACTGTATCCTCCCAGCCGCCCCGACTTTCCCCAGAGGCGTCGACTCGGGGACTGGACCTGAGGGGTGATTCTCAGAGGGGCCAGACTCCCTCCACAGAGGCTGGCAGGACGTGGAGCATCAGGACCATAGCATGTGCGGGGCGGTGGGTTCAGGGGGCTGTGGAGGGATGCTGTGGGCCTGCTGGGGGCTTCATCTGCACGTGTTAGTCTGGGAGCTCAGCCTGGGGGGCTCGGTGGGCTGGGCATCCGGGGAACTGGAGGGGGCACTGTGGCTTAATTAGGCGCTGGAAGAGTGGCATTACCCATGCTAGCAGTAACTTTTAATTGTATCTCTTGAAATTGGTAATATGGTGAGTCGGGCTGGGGAGGCATTGATTAAAACCTGAGAAGAGAAACAACAGAGACAGTGAGAAGAGGACGGGGCACGCAGACACACTCACCTGGGCGACCAGGCCTCCACTCACCTCCACCGAGCTCTCCGCCGCCTTCTCCCCCGCGGCCGCCGCTTCCCTTTTGGCTTTGAATGCAAAGAGCACAGGGCTCACTCTCCACGGCCCTGTTCCTGCACAAAGCCCTGCCTACCCACGCCGCCACCCCACCCCACACCTCCCAACCTGGCATCCTTCTGGATCCTCCAGGGGCCCCACAACTGTGTGGGGCGGTGGACTTGGTGCCTGAGCCCAGCTCTGCCACTGAGCAGCTGTGTGGCCTTGGGCAAGATGCTACACCTCTCTGGGCCCATTTGTTCCTTGCTGGGTATTGTCGAATCTCCTTCACCTTTATCAGAGCCCCCGACGGACTGTGCAGAGTGGCTGTGAGGAGGCCTTGGTTCTCAGCTCCTGGGGGCTCCTGAGTGTCTGTGGCACAGACCCTGTGAGGGAGGGGCCCCATTCCTTTCTTGTTTCTGCTACCGAGCTGAGTGCTGAGGATTCAGTGAGCTGCATGCACCCCAGGGCAGAGCCTGGTGCAGGTAAGAGCAGTCTGTGATTGCTACCAGGGATTTCTTTTTTAAAAACATTTATTTTTTTTGGCCGAGCCCTGCAGCATGTAGGTTCCTAGTTCCCTGACCCAGGGAACAGACCAGTGACCCTGCATTGGAAGTGCAGACCACTGGACCACCAGAGAATTCCCCGTCTATGAGGGCTTTCTTTTTCTTTTCCATTAATTTTTATTGGAGTACAGCTTTACAATTCTATGTTAGTTTCTGCAGCAAAGTGAATCGCCCATACGTATACACACTGCTGCTGCTCAATCGCTCAGTTGTGTCCAACTCTTTGTGACCCCACGGACTGTAGCCCGCCAGGCTCCTCTGTCCATGGGATCCTCCAGGCAAGAATACTGGAGTGGGTTGCCATTTCCTCCTCCAGGGGATCTTCCCAACCCAGGGATTGAACCTGCATCTCTTGTGTCTCCTGTATTGGCAGGTGAATTCTTCACCCCTGAGCCACCTGGAAAGCCCCAGACATATATATATACATCCCCTCTTTTTTTGGATTTCCTTCCCATTCAGGTCACAACAGAGCCCTGCGAAGAGTACCCTGGGCTGTAGAGTAGGTTCTCATTAGTTATCTCTATTATACAGAGAAGTGTATATATGTCAATCCCATTCTCCCAATTCATCTCACCCCTCCTTCCTGCCTTGGTACCCATACATTTGTTCTCTACATCTGTGTCTCTATTTCTGCTTTGCAAATAAGATCATCTATACCTTTTTTTTTTTTTTAGATTTCACATATATGCGTTAATATATATGAGGGCTTTCTGATGGGCCTGGCACACCCTGTGTACCCCCGGGGACAGCTTGAGGACTTCTTCCAACTCAGTCACCCCTGACTCCCTCCCGCACCCCCAGCAACATCCTAGAGCCCTCTGCCAGGGCCCTCTGATTTCTCACATTGCTGGGAGGGCGCCCATTCCCTCCAATGCCCACCCCTCTGCTTTCTGTAACACAAGAGGAAGCTGGGCTAATGTTTGGAACCAAGGACCCGCTGGGGAGGGAGCTAATGGATGAGGCCCTGGAGATGCACATTGCCGCGGGGGGAGGCCGGGGGCTGCAGCTACCCCCAGAGACGGGCTGTGCTGCAGAGAGTGGGACGGGGTGTTCAGGGATCAGCCACAGCTGAGGTTTGACTCTGGCGTTTAAACAGCTGTGTAAACAGGCATGTGCTGTGACCTCAGACATAAAGGGGCCTGCTGACAATGGGGCAGGTGGAGAATTAGGAACTCATGGTGCCGGGTCAGACCCACACACAGAGGAGACATCACAGTGAGGGTCTCCATGAGCAAAAACCGTGCTTGGAAAACCAATCTCATCTCCCAGCTGGTGGGGCTGGTCCTGTGATGCTGTCACAGCATCTCGGCGCCGTGGCCGTAACCGGGGGGGTTTGGGACCAGCATGGAGCCCACTGGAGGCTCAGCTCAAACTGACGTCCTGCTGGGACCCTGGTTTCCCAGGGCTTGGCATGAGGCACACAGCAGGCGCTCAATAAGAGTTCATTACTGTAAGGATGAATGGCTGAATTAATTAATTAGTGAAGAGTCTCGGATGGTTTGCTAGGGTGTGTTGGGCTGGGATTTAATTCTCATGCCACCTCTCCTTCTGATTCTTTTTTCTTTGGGGGCACGTCTTTTCCCTGCAGGTTGGGGGAAGGGAAGGGGCCGGGGACAGAAAAGTAGGAGGGGGGCCAAGGGAAGGGAGGAAGAGGTCTACAGAACATGGCCACAGGTGACAGAAAATCCGAAGCCGGCTGAATTCATCTGGAGTGAATAATTCAACCTGGAGAAACCATTTGAGACACTGGGTTTGAGGGTTCATGTGGGTTTCGGGAGGCTGACTCAGGCCTGGGATGAGAGAGTGCTGGTGGCCCCTTAGGGAAAGGTCTGGAGGGGGCAGACCAAGATTTCCAGACCCTTCTGGCCACCTTTCTTACCTGCTCCTGGCTGCAGATGCCCCTACCCCGCACACCAGCAGTCGGCAGAGAGCGAGGGGCCCAGGGTCCTGACACCTCCAGGAGGACAGTGACGTTTGTCAGTAGACACATTTCTCACTCGCCCTTCACCCACTCCCACTGCTGAGGCCCCAGGAGGCTGGGCCGTGTAAAGCAGCATCTCCCTCACCCAAATCTCCCAGGACCCCAAGGCTGGGGCCCCAGGTCTGGAACTCACCTGTGGGCGATCCTTGCTTGGATTGTGGGTCTCCCTGGGACCCCCCGGCCTTGAAGGAGAGAGTCTTTGTTCCTTGCTGCTTCTCCAGCTCCCCTGGGAAACGGAGAAACTCATGAACAGAGAGAAACCTGGACTCCAGCACACAGAGGGGTGAGAAGGGATGAGGGGAGAGTGGGGGGGAGTGGGAGAGGGGGTCCCGAACACACGGCACCCACTTCCCCACTTCATGGCAGGCCCAGTGCCCTCTGGAGCCTCAGCTCCCCCTCCAGAGGCAGGGATGCCAGCCCCTGCTCTGACAGCCCAAGAGGAGGGGGACGAGGCGGACAAGATGGGGGTGACCACCTGGGTCTGCATCTTGGCTCCAATGCTGCCCGGCTGTGTGGCTTCAGGCGGATTACTTAACCTCTCTGTGCCTCTCTTATGGGGACAACAGTACTTCATAGGATCATTAAGAGGGTTGCAGGAGAAAAGACATCAAGGCACTCAGGGCTTGTCAGGCACTTAACACACATCAGCTCCTAGGACGACATGGAAGGCTCATATGGTGTAGTTAGCGCCTCACCACCGCTGGAGCCGTCCTGTCGGCCCACCTTGTCCGCCGGCCGAGCTCCCCTGAGAAGGGAGTACCCAGCCGCCGAGGCTCCGGTGGGTACCTGTCTGCTTTGCTCTTTTGTTGTTCAGTCGCTCAGTGGTGTCCGACTCTTTGCGACCCCATGGACTACAGCACACCAGGCTTCCCGGTCCTTCACCATCTCCCGGAGTTTGCCCAGACTCATGTCCATTGAGTTGGTCTGCCTGCTACTCAGCTTTAATTCCTCTCTCTAGACTAAAAACCGATTCCTTCCTGTCTGTCCTCAGTGGTGCTGGAGAAAGGCCAGTTACCCTCCTTGGGGGTTCGACAGCTGTTATTACATCCCTCCTCGGTTCCTCTTTTCCAGGAGACATCACTAACGTTCCCTGTGTTAAAGCTATTCCCTTGGGTTCCATTTTTGCCTCGCTAGGGGGCTCCCCAGGTGGTGCCAGTGGTAAAGAATCCACCTGCCAAAGGAGACATGGGTTCAATCCCAGAGTTGGGATTTCCCCCGGAGAAGGGAATGGCGACCTACTCCAGTTTTCTTGCCTGAAGAATCCCATGGACAGAGGAGCCTGGCAGTCTACAGTCCAGGGAGTCGCAAAGAGTCAGACACAACTGAACACGCACGGACTCTAGCAACTAGTCGCCTGTAATCTGGGGACACCGGCTTGCAAACCCCAAACCAGAACCATTTGTGCCGACTGCCTGAACCACACCATCAGTCAATACTCAGTAATTTTACTGAACCGAGAGTTGCTCCTCTCTCCCTTAGAGGGGCTGCCTTGGTTTTGGAGAAATCACCAAGGAGCCCAAGGAACCTGGGTGCCAGTCTTGTTTTGTCACGGACTGCGTGAATTTGGGACCACTTCCTTAAGTTCTGTTGACTCAGTTTCCTTATTTGCAAAATGAAGATACTACTACTCAGCTACTGGAAAGATGTGGCAAGAATTAAATAATTCAACAGGCGCAGCATTCAGCCCAGGGCTAGGCACGTAGTAAGGGCTTGATAAACAGGAACGCTGGCTGTTGTTTTCCTTTTTCTCTTTTCTTTCCTCCTGGCCTTCCTGAGCAACTCCTCCTCTTTGCTCAGCTTTCTTCTCTTTCTCTCCGCCGGAAGAGCAGGAGCAGATGTGAGCCCTCCCCCTCTTCCCTCAACCTCTGGACAGCAGGAGAGGATATTTGCCCTTAGCACCCAGATCCTGGCGATATCGACCCCTTTGTTCTCAGAGGGGCAGAGGGGCTGATGGGGAAAGCGGCCATGCGCAGCCAGGCTGGTGCTGCCTTGGATGCTGGGCTCTCCAGCTGCATCTGGAACATTCTGACATTGTGACAAGGTGAGGGTGTGTCCTTGAGAATGTTCTAGACCAACAGCTAAGATGGCATTGGAAAGAGTCTGTTATGCCCCTGAAGTCACACTGCCCACCTATAGCAGAAAGGGAATTTATACCCTTCCTGCACCAGGCATTAATAAGTTAAGTTATATGCGCTGGTCGGGAGAGTTTTTTGTTTTAACCTGATTTCATTGCTGTCTTAGGAAATTAGAGACAGAAACTAGCCTCTCATTTTCAGACTGGAAAGTACGTGAACCTCAGAATCAGACTCCAGTGCAACTGGTCGTCCGCTTCTAATATGCACCTTAGACTATGCACCTTAGACACATCCCTTAACTGCTCTGTCTCATTTTCCGTAAGGCCATGAGTCCTTGCAGCCTCCCTCTGGGCACACCTAAACAAGCTGCCAGGCACACAGCAGGCGCTCCAGGGATGCTCGTGAAACATTATCACCTGGCGCATTGGCACTCTGCTCAAAGCTCCCACTGCCTTTTCTTCTGCCTAAGGGGTTTAGACCAATTTTGAACTACTTTTCCACTAAGTGGCCATGCAAGGCAGACCTGGAGTCTTTTTATTTTCTGTTGGAGTTTCTGAATCCATTCTTATTTAATTTTCCTTTAAAGGCTCTCTGAAGCTGCCGTGATGCTCCATGACAGGAAAGCGTGCATGTGGGCAGAGACCGCAGGTTGTCACTGCTCTTGTCTTGAACCCAGAAGCCACCGGTAAACCACCCAGATGGATGAAGTGGCTCTGAGATTGTCTACAACGCCTGAGCGACATCAATGAGAGCAACCAAGAACAGGCACTCCTTGGAGGACAGAAAGACAGCTCTAAGGCGAGGGACAGTCAGAAAGCCAGCCAGGGCTCTTCAGGAAGACGATGTTATAAAAAAAAATTAAGTGGGGGGATCCTTACAGGTTAAAAGGCATGAAAGACAGGAAACAACCAGCTGTGATGTGGGGATCTGAACTGGATCAGGGAGGAGGCTGTCCAGGGAGATTGGGTCAGAATCTGCCCGGAACGCCTTGGTGTGCATGTCTGTCTTTAGGGCCGGCTCGTTTCCTGGTCCTGCTCAAACCCAGCGAGTTCTGTGGCTGAGGGGCCCACAGGGAGCCCCACAGCCTAGCTACACGTGCACACACCCTTGCGTACCTCGGTTTAACTGTGAAGCCTCTATCAGCCGTGATGGCGCAGTGGGGCAGGGGGCGGGGAGGGCTTGGGAAGGCAGAGGGGCCTTGCTCACCCACACTCACTCCACAGAGGGGTGTCTGTCTACGAGCGACCCTACTCCTGGAGCCAGGCCACCCAGGGGTCTGAGGTGAGGCGTCCTTACACTCTATCCGGATCTGCTCCAGCTCTGTCACCTCAGCGATGGACTCCTTCAGGTCTTCCACAAACTTCTGCATCTCGTCCAAGCCCAGGGCGCAGAAATGCAGCACCTGCTTCTTCTCGGAGCCCGAGAGCGGGGTCACCAGGGTGATGCCGTGAGAGTAATCTGGAAGCCAGACCCCAGCCGCCACGGGCCGTGAGCAGCCGCAGGCGAGGCCTGGGCCCTGGGGTGCCTGCCCCTCCCCTCCCCCAGCCCCGGCCACATCCGCAGACGACAGACTTACACTCGTTCTCAAAGAGGTGGAACTGCATGCCCAGCAGGCCCACGGACCTGCAGAAGGTGTACGTGGAGGAGCTCTTCTTCTTGGGGCAGAGTTTGAGAATCTGTCCAAGAGAGGGAGATAGACGTGCACTGACGGGTGTGCGCTCGTGTGATAAACATGCCTCACACACCCAGGGGCTCTGGTGAACACAAGTGAATACACAGAAAAGGACAGGCACGCCCAGGCAGACTTACACACTTAGGATACATTCACACACACGTATACACACGTGCGTGCACACATACATATACGCACAATATACCGCATGAAGCCGTCCAGCGGCCCTTCCCACTGCATCTAACACGCAGCCGGACTCCCGGCCTGGTCTGTAACCCCCACCTCATCTGGTCCCTGCTCTGCTCAGGCCAAGCCATCCTTTCTGTGGCTTGAACAGAGCAGGTGGGTCCCACTGTGGGTCTCTGCACCAACTATTTCCTTGCAGCTTCCAGCATGGTCGGCTACTCTCCTCACTTAGTGCTGTGCTAAGCTGTTTCAATCACGTCCGACTCTTTGCAACCCCATGGACTGTAGCCCGCCAGGCTCCTCTGTCCATGGAAGTCTCCAGGCAAGAGTACTGGAATGGGTTGCCCTGCCCTTACCCAGGGGAATCTTCCCATCCCAGGGATGGCACCTGGTTCTCTTAAGTCTCCTGTGTTGGCAGGCGGGTTATTTACCACTAGCGCCACCTGGGAAGCCCCTCCTCACTTAGCAGCTGCTGCTGCTAAGTCACTTCAGTCGTGTCTGACTCTGTGTGACCCCATAGACTGCAGCCCACCAGGCTCCCCCGTCCCTGGGATTCTCCAGGCAAGAACACTGGAGTGGGTTGCCATTTCCTTCTCCAATGCATGAAAGTGAAAAGTGAAAGTGAAGTCTCTCAGTTGTGTCCGGCTCTTAGCGACCCCATGGACTGGAGCCTACCAGGCTCCTCCATCCATGGGATTTTCCAGGAAACAGTACTGGAGTGGGGTGCCATTGACTTCTCCCCCTCACTTAGAGCTTGACTCAAATACGGCCTCCTTAGAGACCCCTTCCCTGACCACCATTTCTAACAAACAAAAACAAAATGAAAGAAGAAAAATCTCGGCCTCAGGATGCCGGGGTTGCGGGAGGAGGACCCTCGGGATCCATAAGTCAATCAATGGGTCAGCCCATTAAAGCACAACAAGCCGAAAGGCAGTGAAGAAATGCATACACAGGTGACGGCAGAAACTGGTACTTTTTTTCTTAACGGGGCAGTGCAGCGTCTCAACCACTGGACCACCAGGGAAGTCCCCGGTATGTGTTTTGAGGATGAAGTAGTGTAAGGACTGGACAGTGAGTGGGCAGGCCACATTTGAGGTGGGGGGACATCTGCACTGAATGAGGGGAGAGAGGGGGTCATGCAAGGTCTGGGAGCTTTTCAAGCAGATGATGAGCAGCAAAGTCAGGGTGTGAGACAGAGAAGCCTGGTGGGCTAAGTCCATAGAGTCACACAGAATCAGACATGACTGAAGCACACATGCTCTGTGTTCAAAGAGCGAAGGCTAAATGCCCCATAGATGTATAGACATGTACACGCACGTGTGTGTGCGCACACACACACACACACACACACGCCAGCATTCCCCTGGACCCAGGGACAGTACCGGCTGCTCGCAGACCCCCTGCACCTCCCAGGCTGCGGGACAGATGGACGTGCAGCCCTGTACCCTCCAGCCCCAGGTATCTCATTATGACGGGGAGGCAGACGCTCTGGGATCTAGTCCATTCCCACCAGGACCGGGAACCCAGAGCAGATAAGCTCTCTGTGCCTTGGCTTTATAACCTACAGAGTAGGAACGATCCTGTCTGCCCGGGCCATCACCTGTCTGCTCTGAACACAGAGCATGCGTCATATCTGATTCTGTGTGACTCTATGGACTTAGCCCACCAGGCTTCTCTGTCCATGGAATTCTCCAGGCAAGAATACTGGAGTGGGTTGCCATGCCCTCCTTCAGGGGATCTTCCTGATCCAGGGTTCGAACCTGAGTCTCATACGTCTCCTGTGTTGGTAGGTGGGTTCTTTGAACACAGGCATCCATACAATGACTATTTAGTGAGTGTCCCAGGCATTGTTCTAAGTGCTAGAAAGCAGGGGAGAACAGGATCTGATCTGTCTCCTCTCCATCCCCCACCACCCTTCCCATCCATGACTCATCCCAGGCTGTGGAAATCGGCTGCTGGGTGTGCAGCACCCTGTGGGGAGGGGTCCCCTGAGCCCCTCCCTGCTCAGACCCTGGCTCTGCTCCCCGCTCACCACCAGCAGGTCGTTGAAGAGGAACACCTCCCTCTGGTGCGCAGCCTGCTTCTGCAGCTTGTTCACGTCCGTCACCTCGAAGAGTCGGCTGCAGCAGACCAGGCGGCGATGTGGCACAGAGAGAACCTGGGGGGGGGGCACACAGTGCTCAACAGGGGGTGGGGGAGCCGTCACCCCCTAGCACCAGTTTCCAGAAGAGCAGATGCAGGCCCGGTTTGACCCTGAACCTCCCCTCTCCTCCCCCAGGGCTCTCTCCCCTTCCTCACGCTCCTTGGGGATCAGGGCTGGGCAAGAGGGGTTCTCGATGCTGGGAAGAAGTAAGAGGATAAAAGACAGAGAAAGGACATTGAATACAGTCTCTGGGTCTTCCCTGGTGGCTCAGTGGTAAAGAATCCACCTGCCAACTCAGGGGACACAGGTTTGATCCCTGATCTGGGAAGATCCCACAGGTTGCGGAGCAATTAAGCCCATGCACTGAACCTACCGAAGCCCGTACACCCTAGAATCCAGGCTCCATAACAAGGAGTAGCCCCTGCTCCCCACAACTAGAGAAAAGCCCCCAAAGCACCAAACACCCAGCATGGCCAAAAATGAATAAATAAATATTTTTAAAAAGAGAGAAAAGAACCTCTGGATCGTTCAAGTCCCATCACTGTGCACCCTTCTCCCTCCGAGTCCTCCTCGAGGGCACCCCCACATTCTGTGCTGTGCTTCTCTGTACTGCACACCCAGACACGAGTGTGCAAGGCAGGGAGGGGGTCCCGGGGACACTGGAAACCTGCTCTAGTGTATGAACCAGCTCCTGGCGGGCATCCGCAAGCCTGACAGAGGCTGCGACTTCAGCATGAAGGGCTCTAGCCAGGAAAGGCTGACCCCGCATGAATGGGTGGAGGAGTCCAGCACAGAGCCTCCAGAAAGTTCCCCAAACTGCCCCCTGAGCAAGCCACTGGGGAGGAGGAACCAGAGAGATCAGGGTTAGAGATGGAGGCCAGACCTTTATGTCTGCGGTATACGGAGCTTCTGTGGACATCTCGAGAGGACTGCCCTTAAAAACCACTGCAAACTTGGAGCAAACTGTGACCCGGGGCCACAGCTCAGGGGCACCTCAAGGGTTTGAGACCCCACATCGAGAGCCTGCTTGAGCCCATGTCCTTCCTTCTCTTCAGTAGATCATCCAGGATGCCCAGGGTCTATTCCACTCCAACCTCCAGAGGCTTCAACCCAAGAGCCTGGACAGTCTTACCCAGGACCTCACTTCCACCCCTCCCACTGCAGGAGCTGGTCAAGGTGGCGATGAGGAGATAGGCAGGTGGAAGGAAGAGGGTGCAAGAAAGAAAGGAAGAAAGGGAAGGAGCTGGAGACAGGGGCTCTGTGGCCCGAGGTGGGGGGCAAGTGATCCCTCACCCCTTCCACTTCCACCCCTCCAGCTCCCTGCCAGCTGAGCACCATGACCCCACGGTGGGCACTTACAGTCTTCATGCCCACGATGGACTTCTCCACCTTGGTGACGTACGTGACGTGGTCCTCATTGGACCTGAGCTCCTTCTGCTGAATCCTCTCGTAGATGCCGACCACCAGCTCCCTGGGGATGTCGGCACCGTCATCCACACCTGAGGATGAGGAGTGGAGAAGGGAGGGGGTCGGGGGGTCAGGGGCTGGAGCCAGAGAGGGGAAGCCCGCTACCTGAGTGACGCTCCCCAAGGGTGGCCTTGATTTGGCCCTGTCCCTGCTCCAAAGCCTTCAGTGGTTGGCTTCACATCCCTGCTGAATTAGAGATGACCTCCCTGGCCAGAGCACCTGCTGTATGAGGGCTCAGCACGTGTCCCAGCCCCACCTCCAGGTGCCCCACAGCCACAGTCTTGGCTCCTACCTCCCAGGCCTCCTCCTCATCTCTGATCACAGCCTCGGGCTCCTGCCTTTGCTCCCCCTAGCATCTCCCGCTCCGGCCCCACCATGAGGGCACTGCCCGTGTGCTGTCTTGTCTCTTTCAGGCCCTCCCCTCCCCTCCACAGGGAGCTCAGTGATTAGTTGTCAGATGGTGAGAAGATCCCCTCCTTGCTGGGAGCGCAGGGAGGGGTGGGACATTAAGTGAAGGAGAGCAGGGCAGCCCCCGCAGTGATGCAGTAACAAGACCACCACCCGTCTCCCACTTCATGGTAATGATCAGACTCTGGTGACAAAAAACACCAGCAGGAAGTACACCAACATGAAAACAACTTTCCCCGGGAGGGAGAAACAGAAGCAATAAACAAAATCTTCCTTCTACTTTTTCTAAATCTTCTTTTAACGATTATATACTCCTCTTTTCAAGAGGGGAAAATGAAAAATAAAACATCCTGGGCAAGTGCTCTCCAAGCAGTTTTCTTAAGTGTCGAGAGGACATTACACCTTCTATGAGTGACTCTCTGGATTGACCCCGTGTCTTCCACATCTGAGCTTGGTTCTGAGTTGGGCAGATGAACCAAGAAGCACCCCCCAGGGCCCCTGAAAGAAAACAGGCTGCGGCCAAGAGGAGCAGGGCAGGGGCTGAGCACACGGGGCTCCCAGGTAGAGATGGCAGGTTGCACACCTCTGCTCCTTCTGAACGCCCCGGAAAAAGGAATCGGCAGAGACGGAGGAAGAGGCAGGGGCACCAGGGGACCTGAAAGTGGGTGAATGAGCACATGATCCGCAAACCTGGGAAAGTGGAAATGGAAACCAGCAGAGGGATTAGAAGGCTCAGAACCATCAAGGGCTCTGGAGCTGGCAGAGCCCTGGAGGTGAAGGTGGGCTCGAAATAGGAAGATCAGTTGAAAATTAGAATAAAAGGCAGTTAGACGTCCCCGCCCCTTCCTCCACTCCAAGCCTTCATTCTTTGGAAGGGATGAACCAGGAACTCTGGGCTGGTGGACCCCAAGCACAACCTGTTGGAGAAGGAAATGGCAAGGCACTCCAGTATTCTCACCTGGGAAATCCTGCAGACAGAGGAGCCGTGGGGGCTACGGTCCATGGGATTGCGAAGGGTCGGACACGACTGAGCAACTGACATTAAGCGCAACCAAGACTGAGAGTCTGTGCTGAAAACCGGGGGATGGAGCTGATGCCTGTGTATTAGGAGACCCCCGCGAGCCCACTTCCCACGCAGCTCTCAGTGCTGGCAGAGAGACTCACCCGCTCTGGGCCACAGATTAGACATTTCTCTTCTGAGGGATTGAGCATCCCAAGGGAAAATATCTAAAGATATTGCAGTCACTTCTCCCCGTGAAACAGCTTAATGAAATGTCGACATGAGAAAGCCCACCAGTCGGCAACCCCACGCACACTTGGAGCTTTAATCAGCCTTTTAGTGGCTCACTGCTAAATGTTGGATGGACAACCAAGTTTCATTCGCTGTGTATGGAAAGTCTCCAACACAAGAGAGGAAAAGTACGGGGAAAACTGAAAAAGGAACTTAGAAGAAAGCGAGGAGAAACCAAAACAAACAAGTGCAAACGTGAGAAGATGTTGCATCTACGAAACAGGAACAAAAGGCTCTGAAGAGCAGCACTTAGCAGAAAAGAGTTCTTGAGAGTGAAAAAGATGACCGCAGAAATGAAAAGTTAAGCAGGAGATCTGAAAGAGAAAGCTGAGGGCCCTCTTCAAGAAAGTCAAACAAGAAGACAAAGATGGCAGACAGAAAGTTGCCGTCAGAGGCTCAGACTGGGAGGTCTAACATCTGGAACACAGGAGTTCCAGAAACAGAGTCCAGAGAAAAAGGAGAGGGAAATGATTAGATGCAATATTTCGGAGGCATGTGTTTCTAGACTATTAGTAAAAGGAAGAAACTGGTTCCCAGCACAGTGGGTGAAGAAAGAGCCAAAGAAGGCACACGATGATGAAACTCAGAACACGAAGGACTCCCCCGATGCCCAGCATGCTAGCAACCTCCTGGGCCAAGACAGCAGTTCCAGTGCCCTTGACCACCGGGGGTGACAGCCTTCCGTGGGGGTCTGAGACTCCCGGAACGACTCTGAGCAGGTTCTGGATCAGTTGAAAATTAGAATAAAAGGCAGTTAGACATCCCCGCCCCTTCCTCCACTCCAAGCCTTCATTCTTTGGAAGGGATGAATCTCCACTGCCTCCCCTACCTCGCAGGTTCCGGATAAAGTCCTCCAGCATCATCTTGCGGTCGGGCTTGATGTTGGGGCTGTACATGTCGGTGTTGAGCAGGATGATGGCGAAGGCCAGGATGAAGATGGTGTCCGGGTTGTGGAACTGCTGCACCACCTCGGGGTTGCACATGCAGTAGCGCTGGCTGCGGTGGGGACACGCGTGGGGCATGCGGTGGGGACACGTGTGGGGCATGCAGTGGGGACACGCGTGGGGCGTGAGGGCCCTGCCTTCCCCACACTCTGGAGAGGGGGGCACTTGGGAACATGTCCGGTTTTCTGAGTGTGGGCTTAGGCCCAGGGGGGCTCCCCATCTCCACTCTTTGGCCCCCATTCCCACCGAGGGGACAGGGCAGGTGTCACGCACCCAAAGACCCCAGACACCCCCTCCCCAACAGTACCAGCCTCAGACTGATGCTCAGTAAAAACCCGCTGGTTGATGGGGACACACGAAGTGCCACCAGGCCACCTGGAGGCCAGATGCTGGTCCAGCTCAGAGAGCCCCAGAGGTCTGCCTGCTTCTTTCCTCCCCTCCTGCCCCCCTCCCACCCTCCCCCGCCCAAACCCCAACCAGCCCTCTAGGGACTCCTGTCCTCAGCTCACAGCCCGGGCTGCTTCCTCCATTCCCTGGGCGTGTGGGGGACTCCTGCCCCCGGCTGGCAGCCCCCTACTTCCCCCACACCCAGCGTATGTGAGGGCTGGGGAGGACCCACCTGAAGGCCTCTATGAGCCGCTCCACCTTCTGGGCCTCACCCTGCACACGGATATGGGCCTGGAACTTGCGCAGGGCCTCGTCCAGCTCCATGGCAGAGAAGTCCATCTCGTCCACCACGCAGCTGAGGCCGGGAGGGGAGAGGGCCATGAGGGCAGTGACCAGACCTCCCTCCACCAGCCAGAGCTGGGAAGGGGGGCAAAGCCCCCCTGCTGGCCAGACAACCCCTCCCTGAAGGAAAGGCGAGACTTGGGGGTCTGAGACCAACCAGGAGGGACTTACCCATGCCAGGGTCTCCTGCCATAGCCCAGGAGGACCTCCTCACCCTGCCTCCCCTCCCAGACAGCCCTGCAAGGTGCTGGCTGAGGGTCCTCCTCCCACTGCCAGAACCTGGGGCCCAGGGCGGCAGCCGGCAGTCCAAGGCTTCCGGCTAAGAGGATGCTGAGCCCAGACCTCCCGCCTCCAAATTCCAGGGCCTCTCCTCTCAGCCCCTGAGCATCCAGAAGTCAGAGATTTAAAAGGTGAACACAGTTTCCTCTCCTATCCTCTCCAAGGCCTGTCAGGGGCCTGGCTTTCTCCCCACTTTCCGTTCCATTTGGGAGTCTCCTCTTACACAACCCCTCCAGTGTCTGAGCGTTTGTAGCCGAGCAGACTGCCCACCCCCAAGCAAGTGACAGGCCAGCTTAACCTCCTGGCCCCCAGCGCATCTGGCCTTGCCCTCCTGGGGCACCCTGTCCCCAGGATCATGAGCATTGGGGCAGGAATCTGGGCCCCACAGAGCAGCAGGCTTGACGCCCCCGAGGGCCACAGAGGCTCCCGCGTGGAGCTGACGTGTCCTTTTCCGCACACACGTGCCGCTCCGCTTTTCTCCGTCCTGGTCACCCCACACCCGCCCCATGCTGCCCTCTCCTGG
Organism: Bos indicus; assembly: GCF_029378745.1. NCBI lineage: Eukaryota > Metazoa > Chordata > Mammalia > Artiodactyla > Bovidae > Bos > Bos indicus. The sequence continues at coordinate 107,648,885 of NC_091764.1, read as the reverse complement.
TTCCCACAGGATGCAGAGAGTGGGGGGGTTTTCCTGAACACAGGGGAAAGAAGTAGAAGGGTACCATCAGAGGATTGACAAATCCAGTTTGTTTGACGATGGTTTCTCTGGTGTTGGGGGAAAATGAACGTACAGGGAAGGGCAGGAGCAATAGAGAAGCAGGGGCTGTCAGGATGCACCTGCAGAGGGCCAGGCGAGAGACGGGGCTAAATCGGAACAAATCAAATGGACCCGAACGGACCAGGCCAAATCAGAATCTGAGAGACATCCTAAAGGAAGAACCTGGGGGGACGAGGATTCATTTGGTTGATCGACAGGGTTCATAAGAGGCCACGTTAAATAACAGTGCTACTACACACAGAGGAGACTGCTGAGGGCGGGAGTCAGTCCCTGGGCAGCCTTCACCAGGCCACAGGCTGTGTTAGCAACTCTTGCAGGAAAGTGAGGGTGTACATCTTTTATGTTTTACCAAGTATTTAATATTTTAAGTTGGCCTGAGTAAATATTTGATAATGTCTGGTTTGAGGAACTCTTCAGATAAAATGTCCCCACACCCAGCATCTCTCTCTTCTCAAAGCTGAAAGTATAAACGTGTTTATTTAGTATAACCTGGACAAAGTACTCCGGTGGGTCTGAAGCAAAGACCAAGCATTCTGAATTCTCAGCAGCCCAGGAGGCTCTTCCTGAGATTGGCCGCCTCTGTTCCCGCCCACTCTGGTCAGCAGGCCCTGGGGCCTCTCCCTGCCTCAGGGCTCCGCCCACCTCTCTCCTCCCCACGGCCTCTGCTGAGGGTCAGGGCCTCAGCATCGCACCACAGCTGTGACTTCAGTAGCCTCTAGACCAGCCTCCTTGCCTCCAAACCATCTTCCGGAAGAACACTTCCAGGACATCCGCGGCCCTGTCACTCATTCCTCTGCTTATAATTTTTCCAAGGCTTCCCACACCCCCTGTATGAAACCCGAGTTCCCTGGCAAAGCACGGCCCTGGTCGCTCCCAGTCGCCCCTGCCCCTGCGGCATCCTGGCTCTGTCCTGCAGCCTTGCTCTCCATCATTGCATGCTCATTCACCCAGGCTGCTCCTTTGTCCTGCAGCCCACCCCCGACCTCCGGGTCTGCGTCTAGATGTCCATCTCTCGGAGAGTCTTCCTCGACCTCCGTGGTTCCTCTGCTGTGTCTCCCACCAGGCCACACGCTTCCAGATCCCCAGAGTCGATTTCTGCATTCCTAGCGGATATCTGAACTCAATAAACATTCCTGGGGTGGATGAATGAGTGAGTGACAGGACCAAACTGGAGAACGACTGGGGCCATGAGCTGGAGAAGGGGTCGGCTGGAGAAGGAGCCCTGTGGCTGGGGCCTTGACCTGGTGGCCCAAATCAGCTGGATCTGACCTCTGGACACAGCTGCCAAGGGAAGGGACAGTGGATTCCAGACCGTGGGCAGTGAAGCAGCGTGGAGTGCACACACTTCCCATTGTTCGGCTGCCTTTGCAGGCCAGGGAGTGATGAGAACTCGGCCAGCTGGCCCTGATGAGGCTGCTCCCGGGGAGATGTCTGGACCTGCCTGGCGAGATGCTGCTAACAGGGGGTAATCCCGGTGGTGCTCCCACTTGGGTCGGGGGAAGCGGGGGAGGTGCCCTCCTTCCTGTGAGTTTCTGCAGAGATGTGGCAAGCCCCTTGCAAGGGCTGGGGAAGCATAAACACAGACGCTCCCTGCATCTATATAAACACGTACAACCTTGCATAAAATTGCTCGTTAGCACTGATCCATGCCTGGCGTCAGTCTGTGTTGCAGGAAAACGAAGCGTCGTACACAACTGTGATCAAAATGAATGTTGTCATCTCCACTATTTTTTTTTTTTTTTGAACGATAGCAAGACAGTGTCTGGCAGACAAAGGCACTGGATGAGAGCTGAAAATAGGTGATGATGGCAGCAGGGATTTTTAATTGGCCAGAAGAGACCATGAAGACCTGGAAGCTGAGGCTCGGGCCAAGGCTGGGAGGGGTGTGTGCGCTGCCCACGTGGGACTCTGCTCCAGGCAGAGCCGGGCCAGTTTCAAGATTAGGATGGAAAACGAAACCACCCACCACCACGAGCTGGAGGAACCCGGGTGTTATTTCTGCAGTTCTTGTATCATACAAGTCAATTAAAAATATCCCCATCCGCCACAGAGTTATTTTCGTTAGTCAGAACTCATAACATGCCTAACAAAGGTCAGGGCCTTCCACAAAAGGGTGGCGTGGCCAACAAAACAAAGCTGGAGGAGGCTGACACAGGAGGGCCTGCCGGGGTCCCTGGTGACGACAGAGCAACGAAGGAAATCCCGTTTGAGGGCCTCAGAGGGGGATGGCTGCCGACGCGCCTTGAACCTGCCCACAAATCGGGAGTTGGTGAGGAGGCTGAGGCCACTTTCCTTTCGCTGGGCTGGCAGCCCCACCTGGTGGTTTTCAAACTGGAGGGCTCACCAGAACCACCTTGCAGGCTGATCAGCAAGCAGGAGGCTGGGCACCACCCCCGGGTTTCTGGTTCCGGGGCTCTGGGCTACAGTCTGAGAATTGACATTGCTAACAAGTTCTCAGGGGCTGCTGCTGTTTGAGACCCATGCTCTATGCTGATGACAGGGCTGGGTCAGGGGGGTCAGGCCCTTGGTGTCAGGCACCCTTGGGATTGAATCTTAGGCTTCCCTGGTAGCTCAGTTGGTAAAGAATCCATCTGCAATGCTAGAGATCCCAGTTCAATTCCTGGGTCGGGAACATCCCCTGGAGAAGGGATACGCTACCCACTCCAGTCTTCTTGGGCTTCCCTTGTGGCTCAGCTGGTAAAGAATCTGCCTGCAATTCGGGAGACCTGGGTTCAGTCCCTTAGTCGGGAAGATCCCCTTGAGGAGGGCATAGCAACCCAGTCCAGTATTCTTGCCTGGAGAATCCCCATGGACAGAGGAGCCTGGTAGGCTATAGTCCAAGGGGTCACAAAGAGTTGGATACTACTGAGCAAATTTCACTTCACTTCACTTCTACCATATAACTATTAGGTTCTAGTCACTTAGCCTCACTGGGCCTCACTTTTCTCATCTCTAGAATGGAGCTGACCCTGTAACCCCTGTTACAGGTAATCCCTGTAACCTACCAGTGGGCAGGTGGGGTTATGGGTTTTAGAAGAGACGATGTATATAAAGCTCTCAGTTATAACAGAGTATAAGAAACAAAGAGTTCCCAACTTGCAGTTGCCAAGGGGTGGGGGAGGGAGGGATAGACTGGGAGTTTAGGGTTGGTAGTCACGACTATTACATTTAGAATGGATAACCAACAAAGTCCTACTGAATAGCACAGGGAATTATACTCAATATCCCATGACAAACCATAATGGAAAAGAATATATAAAAGAATGTCTATATTACTGCGTCACTTTGCTGTACAGCAAAGATTGGTACAACATTGTAAATCAACTATACTTCAATAAAAATATACATGTGTGTGTATGTGTTTAGTTGCTCAGTCGTATCCGGCTCTCTGTGACCCCATGGACTGTAGCCCGCCAGGCTCCTCTGTCCATGGGATTTCCCAGGCAAGAATACTGGAGTGGGTTGCCATGCCCTCCTCCAGGGGATCTTCTCAACCCAGGGATCGAACCCAGGTCTCCCCCATAGCAGGCAGTTTCTTTGCCATCTGAGCCACCAGGGAAGCCTATATATGTATATATACATCTGGTGACTCAGACGGTTTATGTATATAAACACAAATACATTTTTAAAAAGGAAATGAGAGTTCTCGTTAGGGACCAAATCAGAGCTGATGTGCCTGGTGGTTAAGCAGATCTGAAGTTTCTACTAGCAGAGCTATAAACACCCTTGCCATCATCACCAATTAACTCTGCCTGAAAGTCCATCACCAGATCCATCAACTGTTTACAACATAGTCCGTCAGACAGAGGAAACCAAGTCAGCTCAGACCAATGGAGGTTTGTGGACCAGTTCCTCAGCTCTGCTTTCTTCCTAGATGAGAGGGCCAGGGCCAGCAAATAAAGGTGCATCGGGGATGGGAGGGGCTTCTCAGGGGCGCTAGTGGTAAAGAACCCACCTGCCAATGCAGGAAGCACAAGAGACGTGGGTTTGATCCAGGGTCTGGAAGATCCCCTGGAAGAGAGCATGGCAACCCACTCCAGTGTTCTTGCCTGGAGAACACCATGTACAGAGGATCTGGCAGGCTACAGTCCATGGGGTCACATGGAGTTGAACACATGAGCGACTTAGCACATACACGGGCAGAGCACCTGATTTTGGTCGGGGCACTAGATGTTTCTTCTCTCAGCCCTCAGCTCCTGTCCGGGGAAAATGAGGGGGCTGGACTAACTGACCGTCCAAGGTGTTTCTCAGCACCACCACTCACAACTGGGGTCTGACATGCGTGGTAGAGACATCTGGACCAGATGCCTGTTGGGATGAAGCAGAAGGCAGGAAGGTGCAGAGCTAAGGGCTCGGGCTGTGGACCATTCTGCCCGGCTTCAGATCTCAGCAACTGCTCAGCTTTGTGGGCAAGCAACCCACCTTCTCTGGTTCCTTCACTGGGTGCAGACTCCAGCATTCGCTTCACAGCGTTGCTGGGAAGAAAAAACGTGGCTCTGCATATAAGGCTCTTGGAACCATGCCTGCTGGCACATGATATACACTTGGCACACGTGAGCTGCCCACTCACTCACAGACGGCCCTCCCGAGAAACCCTAGAATGCCCTTCCAGGAAGTCCCCTTGCACTGAGCGGCCAGTGTCAGCCACCCCTGAGTTATCACACAGGATTGAGAGAGACCCCTCCAGAGCTAGGACCAGAGGGCTCAGGAAAGGAGTTGGCGCTGGGTTTATTTACTTTGGTATAAAAGCCCAATCTCCATGTACCCATGACCAAGCCAAAGGGAGTCTCAACTCTGGACGTGGAGTTCATCCCACTCTTGAACTTGGAGTTCCAGAGTTCCAGAGTCTCCATGTACAGGAGTGAGTGATTCTGAAATGCCAGTGACTGTTAACTGTTAAGGAGAATCTCTCATCCGTGTGTGCGCGTGTGTGTGTGTGTGTGTATGTGTGTAGGCAAGGGTGGAGGAAAGGGCACTGGAGAGGTGAGGGCTCAAGGTCATAAAACCCCAAGACACCCCTGTTAGAAGAGACCTTCTCCTTCCATCCCTCTGAGTGGGGGCAGCACCAAGTTTTCAGAGCCGCGCAAAGCCGCCTACCCGTGTCTGCCCCTGGCCTCTCTCCATCCCCCTCTAGACCCACCAGGGTGGGCATGGGTGCCAGCCTGCTCTCCCCTCGCCTGTGGATCTCCTCAGGAGCAAGACAACCCCCATCAGAAGCTACATACAGACAACGCCCAGGACCTTCTGGAGTCAGTCCTTCCCAGCGAAGAGAGGCCAGCGCCTTCCAGCCTGTTGAGTTTGACAGACAATCTGTCTTCATTTCTGAGTGTCCCCAAGAAGAACAAATCTGTTACATGCTGGCCAACACATTTCCACGGAAATGAAATAATGAAATCTGACTGAAACGTCCTACTCCAGTATCTAACAGAGAATGGAGCAGGCGCAGTGCAAGAAGGAATCCCCTGGGGAAACTTTTTCTCCCACCCTGCCCCCCGGGACTGCTCAACCCCCATACTGCTCCCCCTGCATCTCCGTGGGAAGGACAGATGCCGTCCGCGTGCACAGCGATCACGCGGGCCAGGAGGGAGGCCGCGGAGAACCCACACGCAACAGCCCCCAATCCGCTGGCCTTCAAACCTGCTGAAGCGAACACTTCAGGAAGGAAATAGAGCAGAGCCAAATTTCCCAGCCATGTGAAAACGGAGAGGGAAGCATTTTCAGCCCCCCAAGAATTCCGACCCCCACTGCCCTCCGGGTCCCACTGCCCTTCCTCCTCAACACCAGAGGGGGGCTTCCTCCAGGCTCGGGGTGGCCCCTCCCTTCCCCAGCCGTGGTACTGAGACCTGCCCTGAGGAGTCTGAGTTTCCCTGTGTTAGGGGAGGGGCCGTGGGGGAGTAGGGGTCGAGGAGGTCTAATGCCCTGGGCTTCTTTTTATGCCCTGTGGTTTTAAATAGAAAATACAGTAACAGAAATAGCTGACATTTTAAAAGAATTTACTAAGCATCAGGCACCAAGTTAAGCACTTCATATCCATTTTAAAATTTAATTCATATGACTGGTTCTATTATCCCCATTTGACAAATGACAAACTTGAGGCTGGTTTTTCCTAAAAAAAAAAAAGAGAGAGAGAGAGCCAAAAACCAAAGCCTTCCCAGGTAAACACGGGAATGGACATGGCCCTCTGAGCTCAGAATGCCTTCTATTATTATTCAGTAAAGCCTGGTTGGACACATTCCTTCTTGGAATGGAGCTTCCACAGACTAGCACAGAAAGGGATGAAAAGAAAGGTCAGCTTTTAACAGCACCAAGGGCCTAATTCTGGAGGCAAACATCAGCACCTCTGTGATGCTCAAATGCAGATCAGCGTCAGGGGCAGATTCTATCTGGTACGGCCCCTCCTCTCACCCTGTCTGCCCTCCTCCCAGGCCCTCTGCCTCACCGCCTCTCCCTTTCCTGTCTGGCTGTATCTTGGAGAGTGCGGTGGCTTGGGCTGTCTCAGTCTCCAAAGGGAGGGGTGATTTATGTCTTTTATTCAGCAAACAGCTTTGTACGGAATGGATGCGATGGGCTGAATGTCACGGGTGGGGGCAGGGAGCAGTGCGGAATCCCAGTGAAGCCTTCCCGGCCAGGACAAAACCAAAACGGCACTGGGTGGGGAGAAGGAAGGGGCAGGGGATGCTGGCTTGAGCGGCAGGGAGATGCCAGAACTCCCCGTGCCTGGCTGCCCCGCCACTGCCTGCCTCTTCCTGCCTCTCTGTCCTCTCCGGGCACCTCGCAGGGGACAAACCAGGCATCTGGGTGATGCAGACTTGGGGGAGGAGCTGCCACGTGCAGGCTGAATGTGCCAGGGCCTTGGAGCCCAGGGCCTGCGTGGCTGCAGAACAAAGCACGTGAGGTGGGGGGCATTCACTGGGGCAGAATCTGGGCTTGGCTCTGCTCTCCATCCTCCCCAAGCCCACAGTGCCCACTGGAGGCTCCTGGGCCCCTCGCCTCTCTTTCCACATTCCTCCTCTCATCTCTCCCTGTTGACCCCTGGGTCTGTATCTTCTCTGAAGCCATTCCTGTTCCTTCACCTTTCTATACACACACACACACACACACACATACATACACACATGGGATACCCAGCTCAGCCCTGGTTCCCTACATACAGTAGGCACTCAATATTTGGTGAATGAGTGGTGAATGGCCATCCTGTTCCCCTGAGTGCCCCTCTGGGTGGCTGTGGCATGGTGACAAAGCACACTTTAGGGCAGAAGATTTTGCATGATGCCAAGGTGTTACAAGCGCACTAAGGATTGGGGGAAATGATAGATTCACCGGCGGTGCTTGGAGGGACCCAAACTCACACAGCCCAGCCCACTCTCTTTGCAGGTGAGGAAGCTGAGGCCTAGAGCAGAAGTGACGTGCAAAAGCTCTAGAGCCTGTTCGAAGCAGAGCAGGAGTCAGAGCTGGCCTCTCAGGTCCAGCCACTTCTCTCTCCCCACTGCCCCATCATCTAAGCCTGAGCCCATCCAGCCGCCAGCCCAGTCTCCAGCCCTGTGCCCCTCCCGCATAGCAGCTGGTCTGAGTCTCCAGCCCACACACTTGGTCTCCCGGGGAGGATGGGCAATTAAGTTTTCCATGTGCTGCTCAGCACAACCTGGGCTGGAGAAAAACCATGTGTTCCCTGAAGTGCAGGCCGGGGATGCTGGGGTAGGGGGGGAGGGGGATGGGAAGCAGGTTGGAATTCTGGGGCCAGGCCGCATGAGAACTGGAAAAGTGGAAGAGAGCAGACGAGGCAGTCAGGGCCTGGAAGTGAAGCTGCCACCGCTGCCCCAGAGTAGAGGAACAAAGCCGGGTCGCCCCCCGGATCGTGGGGCAGCTGGAAAGAATGAAGCCATCAGATGTAGCAGCTCCACTTGCTCATCGGTGGAAAGGGGACAAAGGCAAATGAAAAGGCTGGAGAGATGAACCAGAAGAAAAATAGGAGAGGAAAGTGACAGGAACTGGCTCTTTCTCCTCTTGCACAGTTCCTCAAAGCGTCCCCTGAGGGGGAAGGGAAGCACGTGCATTTGTGGGTTTGGGCACCAGGAGGGACAACCAACTGTCCAAAGCCACTGAGTCAGAGACAGGAGAGGGCCATCAGGGATCTCAAGGTCCCTCAGATGGGTCCCACTTCCCTCTCTTCTGACTGCACTCAGGTAACAACTACCCCATCATGGATTTAGGAAGGTGAAAGGGATTCCTAAGGACAGCTGACCTCCCCTCGTAGCCCAACCCCTCCACTCTCTGGGTATGGAAACACAGGCCATGGCTGGAGGGCAGGGGCTGTCCCAAGACACAGCACCAAGGCTGTTCCACAAACAGAAGGCAAGTCGGGACTTCCCTGGGGGTCCAGTGGCTAAGACTCGGAGCCCCCAGTGCAGAGAGCCAGGGTTCGACTAGATTCCATATGCTGCAACTAAGAGTTCACATGAAATGAAGTGAAGTGAAAGTCGCTCACTTGTGTCCGACTCTTTGCAACCCCATGGACTATACATACATAGAATTCTCCAGGCCAGAATACTGGAGTGGATAGCCTTTCCCTTCTCCAGGGGATCTTCCCAAGCCAGGGATCGAACCCAGGTCTACTGCATTGCAGGCAGATTCTTTACCAGCTGAGCCACCAGGGAAGCCCAAGAGTTCTCATGCCAAAACTAAAGATCTTGCATGCCACGACTAAGATCCAGCACAGCCAAATAAATAAATGTTTCTAAAAAAATAAAAAGAAGAAGCAGGTCTCTAGCTCCCACCCCAGGGATACTGACAGTGACCCTCTTGCTTCTAAACCTGGAGCAGGAGCCCTAGCCCTCTGTGGTGGGCCTTTGCTGCTCCAAGCGCAAGTACAGAAGGAGGGGGTTCTCCCAGGACCCCTGGGGAAACACTTCTGCTGAGTGTGCCCAAGGACAAGGAGGTGGGAGAGAAGTGGGGAGGGCTCCCTACAGAGGGGTGACTTTGGAGAGAAAGTGAGCTCAGGGAGCCAGCAGAAGAGAGGAGGAACATGGAGAGAGTCAGGAGGGGAGGTAGGGGTCCGGGGCAGACTTCACAGGGCCTCACCCCCTCTTTGGAGAGGCGAGGTGACTCCAAGGTCTGCTCCTGAGCCCCAGGGAATCTGCCCCTTCCATGAGGCTCACCTACTTACCCACAGCATCACACCCATGAAGTTGAGCTCAAACCAAGGCAGCCCCCTCGCTCTCCCTCCCCCTAAATACCTCATCTATTGGACTTTAAAATGATTTTTTGATTGTGTGATCTTGGTGGTCAATCTATCTTTACGCAATCTTAGTTTCTGGTGGCTCAGTGGTAAAGAATCTGCCTGCCAAGCAGAAGACGTTGGTTCGATCCCTGGTTTGGGAAGATCCCCTGGAGAAGAAAATGACAACCCACTCCAGTATTCTTGCCTGGAAAATCCCATGGACAGAGGAGGCTGGCAGGCTACAGTCCGTGGGATCTCAAAAGAGTTGGGCATGACTTAGCGACTACACAACATCAAACGTACTTTCTGGCTCTAAAAACCCTAACCCCTTCCTTTCCTGCCTCATGGTTCCTCCACGATATGAAGCGGACGCTCAGGGGCTGGGGGACTGGACAGGCAGCAGGTGATGCTGAGGGGTCAGTCCCCCAGGAGGAGATGGCCCCAGCACTGACACAGCCCTCTTCCAGTTTCACTCTCTTGCCTTTTGGTCTCCCTGGACTACTTCTGTGCTAGCCCCACCCCCAGCCCCATCCTCATCCCCAGTGCCTGTGGAGGAGCACCCTGGCTCAGTAAGTGGCAGAATAACTGGAGAGGAAGCAGGTTATTGGCTAAGGATCATGGGGCGCCTGGCTCTTTTGACCAATCAGGAAGCCCCTAGGACTGGAGCCAGGACTTCTGGGAATCCACCCAGATTTCAGAGGTCCTGTCTTGCCCTGTGTCCTTCCCTAGCTGAGGTCCCAGGCCATCCAGGAGATCCTGGAGTGTAGGGTGGGCTAGGAGGGCGGGGCAGAGCCCGGAGGCGGGCACTCACTCGAGCACATCGCGGTTGAACTGCTTCTTGCTGTTGCCCAGGAACTCCCCGATCATCTGGCGGCTCAGGCCCTTACGCTGGAGCAGGAAATGGGCCACTCCAATGGGGGTGTCGGGGATGAAGCCTCGAGAGATCAAGAACTGGATGCCCTTGTCTGGGTTTCTGGGGTGGGGTGGGGAAAAGAAGTAGAGAGTGAGGCAAGACAATCCGTGACTCCTTTCCTCCCTTTCTTCCAGCCCAGGGAACCCACAGAAGTGCCCGGAGGTCCCCAGGTGGAATTCCCAGGAAATGCCACTATTCCTTCTGCTGCAGAGGGCCTCCCTTTCTGAAGGCTCTCTTCGCGCATGCTTCTGAACTCCCCACCCAGGACAGACGATGGTGCGGGGCTGGGGAGGGCTGGTCAAAGTGGGCTCCAGAGCAGGTGGAGGGGCATCCTTTCTGTCTTCAAGCCTCAGTCCCACTGGATCCGATCTTCAGGCCCCCAAGCCCTCCTCCCACTTGTATCCTACTTTCTCTACTCAGGATCCACGCTGGAACCGGGAGGAGGGTGGACTGGGACACGGAGGTGGGATCTCTTACCACATCCCTCTTCCCTGTGCATTGTAGACACAAGAAAGACCCTGCTCCCCAGGGATTACTTTCCCAGGCTGGAGTCTCTGTGCGTGGGTGTGGGTGTGGGTGTGGGTGCTGGAATTTAAGGTAAATGTGCTCCCAGCCTGGTTTGCAAATCCCTGCTGCTCCCTGAGCTGGGTCTTACTGGTCCAGGAGAAGATAAGGACAGAAATAGAGGGTAAGCCTTTAGACCCGTTTATAGCAGGCTGACATTTTCAGGACAACCAAGCATGTGACTATTTTTCTAGCAACTCACGTTTATTGAATTTTACAAAAGTATCAGCCCACGACATACTGAGTAAAAACCCAAGCTGATCCTTCAGTACACATCATTTGAGAAGCACTGCCTTGCTGGGTCCAGGCATCTGTGTGGGCCTGGGGAGGCAGGGCTGAGGCTACCCTCATCCCGGTGGCTTCCTGATATAGAAGAAAGAGCACTGGGCTGGGAATCAGGCAGATATGACTTCACCCAGCTATTCCACTTACTAGCAGCTTCACAGCGCTCAGTTCACCTCACTGTGCGAGCCCTATTCCTGTTCTATAAAATGACATAATAATGCTCTCTCTAAAAATTTTAAGTTTGCAAACATTTTATCTCAGGCAAGCTACTGAATATAAGCTTGAGGCCAGAGGATGTGTGTTGCACATCTATGTGGTTTCTGGACTGAGCACTCCAAAAATCGTAGTGGAATGAGTAAACGAACACACAGGTGAATGGTTTCTGCTTAGTCCTCACTGATAAGTGGGAGAGATGCTGTGTTTTCTGGTTCAGGTCTATGAAGGAAGGGGTGAGTGAGGGTGGAGATGCGTAGGTATACTTGAAATCTCCCTAGGACGGGTGTGTGCGTTTCCTCTGCTTGCCACCAGCTGTATACCTCTTGGTAGCAAGGAAAGTCTGGCTGGAGGCTCTGAGCTACCGCGGTCATTCATCTCTGTGTCCACACCCCTGCTCTCTTCTGCTCCACTTCCACTTGCATCACACTCCCCGCCTGGCCCCCACCACCCCTCTCCTGTTCCTTGCACTAGGTCTCTGCTCCCCTGACCTTTCCTCTTTTCATCACTGTCTCTCTTCTCCCATCACCAATCCCATGGGGCTGATGTTCCCCGTTTTCCCCAACTTCATGTCCCACCTGAGGGATTCGAGCTCCATCCTTGCATTATTTACCTAATGCTGCATTTTCTTGTAAATATCTCACTTTTCAAAGCCTTGCTTCTTCCAGCAGTACTAGTGGTTAAAGCATAGGTTTGAGGTGTTTTAGCCCTAGTCCTTAAAGTAAATTCATACCAATTAAAAATAAAATGTGTGTCCCCACACAGTGTCTCAAGGAGCAGGTGTGGCCCCCAGGCCCCCAGGGGAGGCCCCTGGGTCCATGCGGTCCATTCCCAGGAACCTTGCTCATCGGTAAGTGCAGCTGCCCCCTTTCCCCCCTCCATCCCCCACCCCGACTTACATGTTGAAGAGGTTGAGGCCAATGCGGTACAGCCGCTTGCGCAGGGTGTCGGTGGACAGCGTGGGTGACTTGCAGCTCGCGGGGTTCTCGCAGTGGTAGCGTGGCAAGCTCAGGATCATGGCCTGCAGGGCCTCCTTGGAGGCCGAGGCCGACGCTTCGGAGCCCGACTTGGCTGATTTGGTGGACGTGCTGCTGCTGCTCAGCTGCTCCGAGTTGTCCCCGGCCTCGAGTTCGGCCTCGGTCCCTTTCGCCGCCTCCTCGGTTTCCTCCTCTTCTTCCTCCTCCACCGCTGGCCCCGCGGCCATCGGCGAGCTGGCGCGCAGGGCCCCGCCGGCCTCCACCTCTGCGCTCGGGTCCTCAGCGGGCGCGATCCCCTGGCCGGCACTGGGGGCCTCAGGGCCCTCCGGGGCCTCCTGTGCTCTGGCCTGGCCCTCCTCAGCCTTAAGCACCGCGGAATCTGCGGGGACAGGGGCCGTCTGCGCACCCAGGCAGTTGGCCACCGACAGGGCCGTGGAGGAGGAGACAGAGATGTTCTGGCTGGCGATCTGCACTGTGACGTCCCGGAAGGCCATCATGAGGGTGCTGCCGTGGCCCTGGGGCGGACTGGGGGGCTCAGTGGGCTCAGCCCCAGCCCCCGGGGAGGCGCCCTCGGGCTCCCGCGCCTCGCCCTCCAGGCCCGGCGGTCCCGCGCCCGCGCGCAGGGCCCGGTGGATCTGGTAAGCGCCGCTCTCCTGCAGGGAGCACATGGTCTTGAGGCTCCAGGTGCTGAGGGCGTCGTCGATGGACTTGGCCAGGGATTGCACCTGCTCGGTGAAAGAGTCCTCCAGCTCGGTGAGCGTGCCCGCAAAGGTGGGCGGCAGGGAGGGCGAGCGCACCAGTGGCAGCCCCGCGAGGCCGCAGCCCTCCAGCAGCGCCCTCTCGGCCGCCAAGCTCTCCGCCGTGGGCGCGCGCGCCTTGCGCAGGGAGATGCGCCGCGGCAGGCGGCTCTCCAGGAGAGAGTTGCGGATCTTCTCGAAGTTCTTGCTGAGCTGGTACTGGCGGAAGGCGGTTTGGATGGTGCAAGCGGCGCGCCGGGACACCAGGTGGCCCCCGTATTTGTGTTCTAGCATTTCAATCTGCAGTGAGGACAGAGAGGCGTGGGATCTCAGTTAGGGAAGGGATATGACAACGCTTTCAGAGACCAGGGCAGGGGGTGACCCGGCTGACCCTTGGCGGGGGCCTGGGACGGCACAACTAGGCCGGCACTGAGGGGCCAAAGTCTGAAAACTCTGCGATGGCCTCAAATGCCAGGTTGCTGCCAAGACTCCTAAAGGTGTGGCCTGGAGGTTTGGATTCTGGGGTTGGGGATACCCACCCAAGGGTGGGGCAGTTGCCAATGGTAGTAGGTGATTTTCATATATGGAAGTATTTATTTCTGAAATGCGTGGTATCTTGAATTTGTATTAAAATATTTCATCAAAAAAGTAGAAGGGTTAGAGGAAACAATATTAATTGAAACTGGGTGATGGTTAAATGGGAGTTTATTATGCTATTCTTTCTACTTTTGTATATATTTTAAATAATAGAAAAATGAAGATTAAATAGAAAGAGTAAAAAACATTGCTGCTACTCCTGTTCACCTGCTTTCTTTCTTGGTATTCATGTCACGAATTGGGGTCGTTTCCTGTTTCTGGGAGCCACATAAGAGTTGGGTTTGGAGTTTGATTATCTCTGTGTTCCCAGTACCGAGCCCAAGGGCTGGCATGTGATAGAGCTCAGTAAATGTGAATTTAGTAAAAAGACAGATGGGTGATGGATGGATATTTCAACAGTGGGAGATCCTCCAGCTACCATGTTCTTCAATTCAACTCACCTCTGTTCCCAACAATGGGAACTGTTCCGATCGGGGCAGGGCTTGGTGGGACTGATGGGGAGGTGGGGTAGGGGGTGCTGCCTCATTTGGGTGGATCCGAACCCAGGAAAACTTCAGGCACTGGCCAGTCTGTCCTTCCTCTTCTCCCCTCAGCTCTCTCCCCACTCTGTGGTCTTTTCTCTCCTTGGGTGGCTAAGCACTGACTTTTCCTCCCTTATCAAAAATCTCTCCGGGGAAAGGACTAAAAAAACATTCTCTCTGAGGTGTGAATGACCAAGAGGGGTTAGCAGTGGTTCTTCCTGGACACTTTTTGCATTTAAACAACACACAAAGACCAGACAAAGGGGCGGGCAAAATGGCAGCACTGTGGCCGGTTCCATCGGTCCTTAGGGAAGCTTAGGACGTGAGAAAGTGTTCCTGGGCTCTGAAACTGTGTCCTGCTGCTAGTCACGCACCGTACACTCCACTTACAGAGTGACATTCCTGAACTGAGAATCACGACTGGTGGCTGGGATCGACAGCTCAAGGCAAGACCATTAGCCCTTCAACCTCCCCCAGGATCACAGAGGAGTGCGGTACGGACAGAAAGGCCAAACTCCATCCCCCAGGACATGGAAACCTTCGACCTGCTTCCTAATCTCACCATAACGTTCCTCTCTCAGGCTGACGATATCACCATCTCTTGCCTTCTTTGTAAGCTTTCTTCATCCACTAGTCCCTTCTACTTGCATTTCCAGCCTCCAGCCCAGCACTGGGCCCTTTCCACCAGCCTACAGACCCTCCTAAGTCTCCCAGACTGGATCATGACTCTGCTTGACTCCCCTGTTCGGGGGCACTAGCCCACTCTCTATTTTCTACTAAACCTACAGGCAGACTCCTCTACCTCCTGTGCCTCAATCTGCGAGTGAATGCCGAACCACCGGCCAGCCCCGTGTGCCCCGACTCCTTGCAGCTGCCTCTTGCTCCCACCAGACTTCTGACTCTCCAAAGGATCACCTCAAAATGAACTTTAATCACTAAATCCCATGCTCAACTCCCTCGCTCCCCAATTTTCCTGCAGCTTTGATACTTTATCCTTGAAACTCTGTCCTCAGCCTTCACGACCCAGTCTATCTTGGTTTTCCTGTCTCCGTACAACTCCTGGATCCTATATTCTGACCACAGGGTCTCTAACCATGCTAGTGATGAGTCATTGGGTGCCCTCTTCCATTCTCCAGGCACATCTTCATGATTTTCCTATGCTGGACATCTTCCTGACTTCCATGTGGGAAGTCTTTAGAGCAGCCTTGTTAGCTGATAATTAACAGCTAATGAAGAGGGAACTGTCTAGGGAACAGCCTTCATGGCAACTCTATATAGATATCTCTGGGGCTAATATCCTCTCACCTCTTGTTTGAGAACCTTGTCTTCTTCCATCGTAACTTCACTGCACTGTGATAGGTGAACAAGCAAGCCCAGGAAACACCCAGCCCAGATCCACCTCTTCCCTGCTGGCTGACCTTGGACATGTTTCTTAACATCTCTGAATCTGTTTTCTTGTCTGTTAAATGAAGATAATCCTGCCGACTCTGTGATTTCATTCTGTGGTGAGAATTCTTATTTCACAAGGTACTTGACACACAGTAGGTCAAAGCTCAATAAGTGGTAGCAATTTGATGGTGAAGTGTTGATTCCATGACTTTCAAATCTCCATGCCTAGACTCAACTCATGGAGAAGGCAATGGTACCCCACTCCACTACTCTTGCCTGGAAACTCCCATGGACAGAGGAGCCTGGTAGGCTGCAGTCCGTGGGGTCTCGAAGAGTCGGACATGACTGAGTGACTTCACTTTCACTTTTCACTTTCATGCTTTGGAGAAGGAAATGGCAACCCACTCCAGTGTTCTTGCCTGGAGGATCCCAGGGATGGCAGGGCCTGGTGGGCGGCCGTCTATGGGGCCGCATAGAGTTGGACACGACTGAGGCGACTTAGTAGCAGCAGTAGACTCAACTCAAGACCTCCATTTCCAACAGTCCACTGCTCCCTTTCCCTGAAAGGAACCAGCTCTCAGTGATATCCTTAGTCACGTCCAGCACCCCAGCTCCAAGGCTGTCCAGCCTGGGAACCTGGCACTTGTCCCTGGGTCCCCCTTTGCCTTATCCTGTGCATCTGTGAAGCACAAAGTCCTACAGCACCACCCCTCCATACCTTCCGCCATCACTCTGAACTTTCCACCTGACTGTCCTACGTGGGGCGCTTTGGACTCCCCCCTTGGATACTCTGGCAGCCCCCAGTTGCTTCCCTGCTTCCTCCTCCAGCACCATCCACCTTGCGTTACATCCCCCTGAGCAGTGTACTCAGAGAGCAGGGTAAACACAGGTCTTCCAGTCGCTGGAGATCCTTGCCCTAAATAAATATAAACACCCTGTTCTAGGGTGTCTGGGGCTCAGCAGCCTGGCCCCGCCCACCCCGGCCCCTCCTACTACAGGAGGTCCACTGCTCACATGCCAGCCCCACCTCCTGCCCCTGCCCGCACCCCCACATACTGGGCTTTCCTGCCCCAGCACTTGCTCAGCCTCCCCACCTCCACAGCCCCCTACAACCCCCAACCCCCCACACCCCTCCCCACACTGTCACCCCCTCTTCACCCTCAGCTCCCACCCTCGCCCTCTCCTCCAGGCAAAAACGTTCGCCCTTTCTTTCAGTGTCCCTCCCCCAGGACGCCTCCCAGTCCCCCAACCAGAACGGGTCTCCCTGCCCTGAGTCCCCTGGAGAAGGTTGCCTCCTGCTTCTCTGACACTCAGTTTCCTCACTAATCTTGGTGGTGCTCGTCTAACTCAGGCTCCCGCCCTCCCCTCCCTCCCCCAGACCCCTCCTAGAGCAGAAACTCCTGGAGGCCCAGATGTGTCCTCATTCTCTCCACTGGTGGCCTCAGCCCAGAGCCTGGCCCGGAGCCACTGCTCGTGCTGGCCTCTGAATTCAGTCCCAGAATCATCACTTTTTGTTCGCATCATGTCATATAGCTGGCTTCCCCTCACCCCAGCCTCATGCCTGCTGCCCACCCCGGCCCCCCACCCCATGCCTGCTGCCCGCCCCGGCCCCCCACCCCATGCCTGCTGCCCGCCCCGGCCCCCCGCCCCTACAGGCAGGACACCATTCTCTGTGGCACCGCCATCCTGACCTGTGACTGGGGCTTCATCGGTGTTTGCACCCTGAACTGAACTCAACCAGGGGAGTGCAGTGCAGGCTGTCTTCTAGATCTGGGATCGGAGCCAAAGTCTGCACCACTGCAGCCCCTGCCCCGTGTGTGTTCCCCTCCCCCATACCCACAGGCCTGGGGGACACTCCAGTGCCCCTCGACAGCAGCAGCGCCCCAGCCAGGCCCTCTCACCTGGAGTTTTGGACTGGCTGATGGAGCAGGCCAGGCAGGTTGGTGAACTGGGAGAATAAGGATTGTCCAGGATCCCTTCCAGCCCCAAAACTACAGGATGTGAGTGACTCGTGAGGACCACAGGGGCAGAATGCTAAATCCCAGATCTCAAAAAAACCTGAGATGGAGTCAGGCCCTGAGCCAGGCTTCATGACCCTCTCCATCCCCTTCAGGTCACTGAGCTGGTACCTCCCCTCTTCATCTTCTGAGCATCTTCTCACGCCAGGTGCTGTGTCGGGCACCAGGGATATAATGATGGACATCTTTGCCCTGCCTTCAAGGAGAAGTCAAGTAAACAGGGATGGTGATCCAGGGCTGGAGGGCAATGTCAGGGAGCACCTGGGTGCCATGGGAACACTGAGAAGGGGCCTCCCCCATAGCCTTGGGAGAGCTGCGGTGGAGAAGGAAGGCACAGGGAAGTTCTGAAGGAAGAGAAGGAGTGAGTATGGACCAGTGCAGGAGACGGGGGCCGGGCACAGAAATGCTAGCAATTGAGGCAAAGGGCTATATGCAGCAACCAAGGCCCAGAGAAGGGAAGGAACTTGTCTAAGGTCACACAGTCCATCTGCAGAAGAGAGATCTGTGGAGTTCCATCTTTTGTCAACATATGCCATGTTTTCAGTCACCCTGCCCAACTCCTCAATCGCTTTTTGCTAGTATTCTTGCCTGGAGAATCCCACAGACAGAGGAGCCTGGAGGGCTACAGTCCATGGGGTCACAAAGAGCCAGACACAACTGAGCGACTAACACTCCCACCCCTAGCCTGTGCTTGGCCTGGAGAGTTCCCTGGGCCAGAGGAGGGGGACTATTCCCCAGGACAGGAGGACCTGGCTGCACCCCTACCAGCCCTCATCTTTCCTGCCCACTTCTGCCCTCCTGACACGCAAGCCCATCTACTAGAACTACACCCACGTGAAAAAGGTCCACGGTGCCTGTTAGAACCCCGCACGACTCTCCATAGCCCCTAGTCAGTGAGAATTAAACTAATTCCCTGCCCAGGCCAAGGCACGAGTTTCTTTTGGTGTTACTAACAGGCCACTGCTTCAGTTGAATGGTAATCTCTTCGGAGAGCAGGGAGGGACCATGTTTTTCTTTTGGGTATTCCACTTCCTCATTGCTTTGCTCATCAGAGTTATTTAAAAAATATTCACTCGATGAGCTCTTACTCTGTCCAAGACCCTCTGCTGGATGCCGGGCGATGGGTGCACAGATGAACAGGAGATGGTCTCTGTCCTCAGGGAATGGAGAGGACGCTCTCATATGGCCAGCTGACCACCCCATCACACCGTGCCGCTCCAGACAGGCTGCCTCCCGCCCCCTGCTTGGGGATTCCTTACCCCAGAAGCAGGACCTGCTACATTTTCAGCAGCTCTTATTGTTAGTTAAACTTAAAAAAAAAAAAAAAAAAGGCAATAAAAAAGAAAACCTTCCTCTCCTATAAGTTTATGCACTAGTACCACTATTTTTATTTTATTTTTGGTCCTTGCATGTGGGATCACAGTTCCCTGGGGATCAAACCCATGCCCCCTGCATTGGAAGCAGGGAGTCTTAAAGGCTGGACTGCCAGGCAAGCACCACTATTTTTACCTAGAATGATAGAAACTAATCTGATCCACCCAATTCACATTCAGCTCTTCCATGTTTAAAACTCGTCTTCATGTCTACAACTTCCCCATATGACCCTGTGAATGGGTGTGTGCTAAGTCACTTCAGTCATGTCCAACTCTTTGCGACTGTAGCCCCATGGACTGTAGCCCCCAGGTCCTCTGTCCTTCGGATTCTCCAGGCAAGAATACTGGAGTGAGTTGCCATGTCTTTCTCCATCATATGACCCCAGCCAATCTATTTTCTTTTTTAGAAGAACCTCAGAACCTCAGGGTTCTCTTTGTTGCCTCTTAGAAGAAGCCTTGGAACCAGACAGCCTGACCAGTACCCAGTGGGGCCCCAGGCAGCTGCCTCCTTTCTGTTGTTCAGTTGCTCAGTTGTGTCTGACTCAGCGACCACACGGACTGCAGCACGCCAGGCTCCTCTCACTGGGGGTTTTATCTACACGTCTGTGAAGGCCTCTGGGCCCACTTCACTGGCTGTTGATTTATCTTGAGCTTGTAGTCAGCTCAAGCCCTAAGGCCTCTCGCCCAGGACCAAGCCTGCTCATTTTGTAATAGTGCTGTGGAATTTTCAAAGCTAGGAACAGAACTTGAGATTTTTCCCTCTTTCACTTTACATTTTCCATTTAACCACATTTCTGTCCTAATTAGATTTTTTTTAATCTGGGATTCTGTTATCAAGGTATTAGGTGTCCCCTTTCGGCTTTGCATCAGTCCCTTTTCAGAATGGTTGAACAGGGCAGTCCCTACTCAATCACCTTGGAATTGGTGCTGATAAAAAAAACCATTGTTTTTTATAATTCCATTTGAGAACAACCCACCTGACTATATTGTCAACTAACCCACTTCCTATCCCGTGCACATAGATATCACAGGAGATTTTGTCAAATACCTTACTAAAAGCCCTGTGGTGCATCGTGGGCAGCTGGCCCCTGACCCAGGGTAACAGCTTGGCATCCATGCTCAAAGGAAGGGATGTGTCTGGCGGGGCTCAACTGGGCTCAACCCAGTCTTAGTGACTTTCCTACTAGCTTCGCTTCCAAATCCGTCCATCAGGTTAAGGAATGGTTCTTTAGAACCTACACATTTTAGAGCTAGAAGGGACATCAGTGATGATTCAAGGTGTAATTCCCAGTTTTGCTGATGAGGAAACGAATACCCAGAGTGCTTAACTGGTGTTTCCCAAAGTCACAGAGGAACTGGAGCAAGGACCCACAGTGAATCCCACACGTGTGGCTCCAAGCTCAATGCTCTTCCTCAAAAATGCTAAGTCATAAAGTCTGTGTCTAAGCGTGTTCTCACACACACACACACACATCTCCTTTCAGGTCTCTTAATTTTCCACCAAAACAACTGTGCCATTGTCATTTGGGGGGTGTCAACGGGGACACTATTTTTCTTGCTGCTTCACAGAATGGAAGATGGAGACCCAGAACCCCTCAGTGAAGTTTGTTTTCCATTAGGGGGCTTTCATGGTTCAGTTGCTAAGTCCTGTCCGACTCTGTGATCCCACGAACTGCAGCACGCCAGGCCTCCCTGGTCCTTCACGTGGACTCTCCCAATCTGGGCTAATCCCTGGAATCTTTAGTCTACCTGGAGGACACCACTGTCTTCAAACCTCTTTGGAGCCTGTGTGTGCCTGAGCAGGGGGCTCGCCCCTTGAGTGGGCAGGTAGGCTGGGCATCTCTTTGGAACAGGGTTGGGGGTGGGGGCTTCACCTGCCTGGAAGTATGTGGGCCACTGGGCTTTCTGCAGTGGTAAGAGGGGCAGAGCCCTGGACACACTGCCTGTGGGCTTGGCACTGCACGGGTGACCCCTGCCGCTGGCAAGGCTGGCTGCAGGAAGAGCTGGCTGTAGGGAGGGCAGTTACCCCTTTCAGGTGGGAGAACTAGCGGCCAAGAGGTGGGCCTGCCCCACAGGCGGTCCAGACAGGGACATCCCTGGGACCCTGGACAGCGCCCGAGTCAGGGCCCTTCACCACCCTTCCCGCCCGCCTCGGAGGCCCTGGGTACCTGTTTATTCTTTAGGTCAAGGGAGATTTCGTAATCGGAGGCGGCAGGGGCGCGGGAGCAGAGCGCCGTCGCCAGGGCAGGCTGCTGCCGGCCAGGGGAGGCCGCGCGGTGGGGGCCGGCCCGCGGGGAGGCGCCCCCCGCCCCCGGCCGCTCCTCCTCCTCCTGCAGCTGCTGGGCTTGAGCCTTCCGGGCATGGGCACTGGGTCTGCCGGCCGCCGCCGCTGCCACGGAGTCCTCCGTGCCCCCACCGGCCTGGGCGCAGGCGCCGTCACTGCGAACGAAAGGCAACGGAGCTCGGTTGGGGGGGGCGGGGTGCGTGTGGGTACGGGGAGGGGGCTGGGGCCCTCGGGTAGCTATGGGCCTGTGGAGGGGCTGGTGGGGGCCTCCTGCTGTCTTCATTAGGGTGGGGCTATCTTGGTGTGCAAGAACTCCAGGCCAGGAGGAAAGCCTGAGCTTGGGGAGGGTCCCCGAGGGGCAGAGGGAGGGGCTCAGGAACTTGCTTAGACGTAATATGTGTGCCGTGTTGTGCTTAGTCGCTCAGTCATGTCCGACTCTTTGTGACCCACGGACCGTACTGGCCAGGCTCCTCTGTCCTTGGGGATTCTCTAGGCAAGAAGACTGGAGTAGGTTGCCATGCCCTCCTCCAGGGGATCTTCCCAACCCAGGGATCGAACCCAGGTCTCCCGCATTGCAGGCAGATTCTTTACTGTCTGAGCCACCAGAGAAGCCCTAGGGTAGACTACCCGGGTTCCGATCTGGGTCCTGTCTCTTATTAGCTGTTACTTAACAGCTAAGCGGGTTACTTAACCTCACTTTTCTCTGTTTCCCCATTTATAAATTGTTGTTCAGTCACTCAGTTGTGTCCCACTCTTTGCGACCCCATGGACTGCAGCCTGCCCAGCTTCCCTGTCCTCCACTATCTCCCGGAGCTTACTCAAACACAAGTCCATTGAGTCTGTGATGCCATCCAACCATCTCATCCTCTGTCATCCCCTTCTCTTGCCTTCCATCTTTCCCAGCATCGAGGTCTTTTCCAATGAGTCTGCTCTTCGCATCAGGTATAAAATGGGAATAATAATAGAACCTACCTCACTGGGATGTTTGGAAGGCTTAAGTAAGTTACAGAGTTCTTAAGGCAGGGTCTGGCTCCTGCTGCCTGCTCAGTGTGTGTTAACTACCATAGTTATCAGTGGTCTGCTTACTGGCCAGTGGCTTAAGTAGCTGAGAGGAAGCTGACCCCCACTGAACCAGGTCCGTCTTTTAGACGGCCGATGTGAGGCTGGGGGAGGAGTTGACGCTTCTAGATGAAGTCGTTGCCCCTCCCCAGCCCCTCTCTCTCTGGTGGAACCAGGGACAGGAGCCACAGCTGCTGCCCACATGCCCGCCTCTGAGATGACACTCAGGCTGCTCCCCTCCCCGGCCAGCCTCCGAGTTCTGCCCCTTCCCCAGGCCCCGCACTGAGCCCTCTCCAGCATGAAGCCTTCCTGGTGGTTCCAGCTTCCAGCCTCCATCTGCGAGGACCCCAGAGGGTCACCACCTGCATCACAGAGGAGCATCTCGGCTCACGGTGAGGGCTCCAATGCAGCCCCCTCCCTTGTGGCTTTGGTCAAGTTGCTTTTTCTCTGAGCCCTGGTTTCCCCATCAGTACATGGGAGGCGCTGGTACCTGCCCTACAGGGTCCCTGGGAGGTGGAAAGGAATCAGCACGTTGAGGGCTTCGTGCAGCACCTGGTACGGACTGAGTGCTCCAGAAATGTTAACTTCTCTTTCCCCATCTCTCCACCCGACCCCCGATTTCCCACAAGCCTGAGGCTTGTACTCTATTTGATCCCCTTCTCCCCAGTTGGTGCTGAGCAAACAATGAGGGCTCCGCAAAAACTTGAAGGATGAATTGAAGAGAACCCAAGACCCCTGACACAGCCTCTGTGGTGGACAGGTACCCTAGGTTATCTAGCCCATCTTTCTCATCTCCCTTTTTCACAGATGAGGAGTGGGGGCCCAGGGAGGTGGGCTGGCTCTGGTTGGAGGGCCAGGCAACCTTGGGATTTATTTCTTCCAAGGCTTTGTCCCTCCTAAGATGCCCCAAATCGTGCCAGAGCAACTGCTTCTGCCTAACTTTAAAGCCTCCTAGTGCTAAAATAACCAAGGGTAAAGAGTCCATCTTCATTCAAGTCCTCCCAGCACTCCCCTGCACCCCACCCCCTCCCTCAAACACAAATAAAGAAGAGTTCACTGGCTTCCCTAGCAACAAGGAGCCTGACTCCTTGCCTCTGCATAATTCTTTGCTTCGTCATTTTTCCTGTGGCCACCAATCAAGCTATATAGTTGGATGAGCTCTAAGTATTGGGTTTTTTCACTGGTATCACCAGGAAGTTCTTTGTAAGGTCTAACTTCAACTTTTCTTGAGATAGAACACGCCCATTCTTCCCGAATGGTCACGTGTGCTGTGCTGTGCTTTGTCGCTCAGTCGTGTCAGACTCTTTGTGACCCCAAGGACTGTAGCCTGCCAGGCTCCTCTGTCCGTGGGATTCTCCAGGCAAGAATACTGGAGTGGGTTGCCATGCCCTCCTCCAGGGGATCTTCCTGACCTAGGAATCAAACCAGGGTCTCCTGCATTGCAGGTGGATTCTTTACCAACTGAGCTACCAGGGAAGCCCCAGGGTCACATGGAAAAGCCCCAGAGTCACTTTCCTCCCTAGCACAACCTGCCTCCAGGGGGCAGAATGCGCTCTCACTCTGGACTCTGGACTGTCCTTGGTGGTGATGCCCAAGGCTTCTTCACCCCAGGTTTTCAAGATGCATGACATTAGGCCTATAAGCATCCAGGGGCCGAGGCCACCCATGGAGGTTTTTCTACACAGGAGACCATAAGATTTGAGTATGGGATGTGAAAGTCTTTGAGAACTTGGGGAACCAAGCAGCTCCTCAGAGTAACACTCCACGCCCAGAGGACCAGAATGATCTGTGTGTTGAAGCTCTGCACCGCATCAGGGGAGGGTCACTCATGTGGGGCGCTGGCTTGTGCTTAGAGGGCCTCTAGGTGCCCAGTGCACATGCCTGGTCCTGGCACATCTAGGATTCCTCGAGGTTCCAGCAACCACCCAGCTGTCCGTCGTCTCGGCTACCAGAGTTGGCTTCCTAAAGTGCAGATGCTCAAAACCCAGAAGTGACTTTCTGGTACTGCCAGATATAGTTCAAGGGCATTCGTGATTTCACCCAAATCTCCTTGTCCATACCCATCTCTGGGAGTAACCTGGCCACTCTATCCACTGAGTGTTAGTTGCTCAATGTTAGTTTGACCTTTGCAACCCTATGAATTATAGCCTGCCAGGCTCCTCTGTCTATGAGATTCTCCAGGCAAGAATACTAGAGTGGGTAGCCATTCCCTTCTCCAGGGGATCCTCCCAAACCAGGGATAACCCAGGTCTCCTGCATTGCAGGCAGATTCTTTACCATCTGAGCCACCTGGAAACTTTCCTCAAATCTGCGGTACCCGCTCAGACCACCATGCCTGTACCGTCATTTCCTCCTGCCAAGGTAATGGCACCCCACTCCAGTACCCTTGCCTGGAAAATCCCATGGACAGAGGAGCCTGGTAGGCTGCAGTCCATGGGGTCTCTAAGTCGGACACGACTGAGCAACTTCACTTTCACTTTTCACTTTCATGCATTGGAGAAGGAAATGGCAACCCACTCCAGTGTTCTTGCCTGGAGAATCCCAGGGACGGGGGAGCCTGGTGGGCTGCCGTCTGTGGGGTCGCACAGAGTCGGACACGACTGAAGCGACTTAGCAGCAGCAAAATGCCTTATCCTTTCTCTGCCTTGATAGCTCTTTCAGAATTCACTCATTGTTCCAGGAAAAGTCCGCCCTCCAGTGTGCTCCACTGGTTCTTGGCACTTGCCTCTATTTCATAACTGACCACTCTACCTAAATTATTCACTGATGTGTCTCTCTCCTCCACCAGACAGTGCCATGCACAGCTTTTTATCATAGGTGCTTATCACCTAGGCTGGCTTATAAGACATGTTTAGGAAATGTTAAATGGATAGAGGGATGGAGGGGTGGATGGGTGGATGGATGGATGGAGGGATAAATGGATGGGTGAATGGATAGCATTTAATCTCTCACCCTTTCCCAAGAGCAGAGATACTGTGGTGAGCTTGGTGATACAGCCCCAGACCCTTCTTCAAGGACTGATTTCCTGTCCAGCCCTGGGGCTGCTACTGAAGCTTGCCTTCAGCTGTCAGCTCCCCCAGCTCCTTCTGGGACTGTCTGAGCTGCAATGAGCTCCTGGGCCCAAAGTCATGTTTTCCCCAGGGCAGTCTACATCCAGTGGCCGACAGTGGTTATAAAGGTTCAGTCATGTGATCCAGTCTGGATCTGAGAGGTCATGCTCCCTGCAGAGCTCGTGATGGGATTAGCCCAGGCTCCTAGTGGACGTCTGTCACAGGTTAACCTCTCCCTGCCCCGCGCTACGCTCCTGCCCTCCCCCGAGGCGTGTTGACCCTAAGCATCCTCTAGTCAACATCCAGCACACTAGACTCAGAGTTTTTTCCCAGAGACACCAATGAGCGATGAGCACCCAACCAGCAATGGGCACCCAGCTTCTCTTTTTCCTTCCTTTTCCTTGTCAGCCACGATTACCCTGGTATCCCTGCTCCCAGGCCTGTAAAACTTTTCTGGGCTCCAGACACCTTCAATAAAGACTCTGGGCTCTCTTCCCAGAAAACGGGTGTGCTTTCATATGTGCCGAGTCCTACCTCCACACTCAGAGGCTTTACAGGCTCCGTGGATCGGGCTGAAAGCACTCTTCTGGGGGGATGGTCATGGGTTTCATCCATGTGCTGAGGACTGTGCCAAGCACTGAGGGCTGGCTCCAAGAGCTGTAGGCAGCTCAGCTCTGGTCATACAGAAAGAAAATGTCAGGGTTCACACGCCACCGGGCTTTCAGACATTGG
The DNA here is from genome assembly GCF_029378745.1 of Bos indicus. Taxonomy (NCBI): domain Eukaryota; kingdom Metazoa; phylum Chordata; class Mammalia; order Artiodactyla; family Bovidae; genus Bos; species Bos indicus. The sequence continues at coordinate 107,622,836 of NC_091764.1, read as the reverse complement.
CCACTGTTCCCTCAACACTGATGGGTCCTCGCTCACAGGTCAGAAGGCTTGAGTGGAGGGAGCTTCTGTTCCTCTGACTCACTGATTTCAAGGAAAATATATTTATTCTGCACCTCAGTTTTCTCATTTGCAAAATGGGGGTATGAATATCTCCTTTCCAGGAGAGTGATGAAGATGAGGTTGACCTCCTAGGTTAGTGTGCTGGGAAAATGCATCCCTGAGAAGGATGAGGAGGTAGAGCGGGCGGCCGTGCAGCCCCTGCCAGGAGCTAGTCCCGGCGGTGGTGTCCCCCTGGGCTCCCAGGCAGACCCTGCCCGCCACCAGGAGCTCAGGGCCCAGGAGCTGCCGAAGAGCTGTATGAAGGCTTCCCTGGTGGCATGGTGGATAAGAATCCGCCTGCCAACGCAGGGGACATGGGTTTGATCCCTGGTCCAGGAAGATCCCACCTGCCCTGGAGCAGCTAAGCCCATGTATCACAGCTACTGAAGCCCCTGAGCCCTAGAGCCTGCGCTCCACAAGAGAAGCCACCTCAATGAGAAGCCCAAGTTCCGCAACTATAGAGTAGCCCGCACAAAGCAACGAAGGCCCAGAGCAGCCAAAAATTAATTAATTAATTAATAAAAGAGCCCTGTGAGGGGGCTGGGGAAGACTTCAGGGGAGGGAGCACCAGGCCTATGCTTGTCCGGTCCGCTAGAGATTGGCTTGGGACGTGGTCCTGGCACAAAGGCAGAGAAAGGGATGAGGGGAAGCCTGAGGCATGTTGTGGGGTTTGGGGACAGGGTGAGGAGGGAGGGACGGAGGGCCACTTCCCCTCTGAGCAGTGGCCAGAGCAGCAGTTCCTGAGACCCAGGCAGAAGTGTTTTGAAGGCTGGAGGACTCCTTGGGCGGCAAGGTTCCCCCAGAGGGCCTGAGCCTGACCAATTGCACTAGATTATCCTGACTCCGCCAGCCTTTCTGAAAGCCCTTCTGGGACAAAGAAACTAGGCATTTTCCAGACAAAAGCTAACAAAACGCCTCACATCTCAAGATTTTTCAGCCTTTACTAAAACACTCCTTTCTCTCTCTTGCCTGAATCGATAAAGTGATCTTCGATGGTCAGAATAAAGGCTGAGCAAGGGGAGTCGAGTGTCCTTGGTGGGGGGAGGGTCCCAGACGGTGCTGGGGAGGGGTTGCAGTGAATAGAGGGCCAGCGTCTGTAACAAATTCACCCTGTGCTGATTCCAAGCACAGGCTGGAAAATGCCGCCTGTGGTGGTGGAGAGCCCTGGGCCCCGGGCAGGGTCTGACCGCCTCCGCCGGCTGCGCTAGCTGTAACAGTAGGCACATGGCTTCCCTGCACCTTGGATTGCTCATCATAAGATGGACAGTTTGAGCAAAAGGCTCTGACAACAGGAAGGAAGGAGAGGCCAGCTTCCTCCCTCTCCCTTTCCCTCCAAGGGGCCGGGCCCACACCCTGCACCTTCCTGTTCCTGTCCACGCCCCTCTGGCCTCCATACCCAGGGACATGGTGAAGGCCTCCCTGCCTTCCTCTCTGCCCTGACCACCGTCATCCACGCTGGAAGCTGGGGCTCGCAGGAGGAGGCTCTGGAGGAGGGCGGCTGGGTCTTCCCTGCTGTCCACTTGCAGAGGCCGTCCTTCCTCCCACGGACCCCAAGAGAGTAAGTTACTCCCTCTCCTGTCCGCTCAGTGGAGACTCCAGGATTTGGCTGCACGACTGTTCCAGAAGGGTCTGGAAGGGCTGGTTTGTCTGGAGGGGTTTCCTGTTGAAGGCATCACAGCCCTCTGGGCCTGTGTCCTCCGCAGAACCAAGCCCAGGGTGCCACTCAGGGTGGGCCCCCCAGTCCAGCGTGGAAACCATCTCTGCATCATAGCCCCTCACGGTGAGATGCCAGCACTTGGTGCCCACTGGGGAGGGGGTCTACATCTAGAAGTTTCCTCAGGACACGTCCCACACAGACTCACAGGCTGGACCACACCAGTGATGCGATCTGATTGCCACTGGAAGCCTAATATTTTTGAGCATTTTATTTCCTCCCCAATAGGTGTGGATCCGGTAGCAAAATCAAGCTCTCAGGACACCCTCCAAGCTCGCTGCCTGACACATTGCACACAGTCACAAGTCCCGGCTTCTCTGAGCCCGAGGACACACCTCGGGCTTTCTCACCTCCTGTGTCTGCCCACCCCCCCCCCCCTACAGAAGCTAGTTCCCTGCCCATGTTCCCACCTCACCCACCCCGAGGATGATGCTCCAGAAACATGGCCTGCAGTCTGTCCTGACATACCCCACCGTCACCTGACAGCTGCACTGAATAGTTGTTGTTAAGTCGCTCAGTCGTGTCTGACTCTTTGCGACCCCATGGACTGTATCCTGCCAGGCTCCTCTGTCCATGGGATTCTCCAGGCAAGAACACTGGAGTGGGTAGCCATTTCCTTCTCCAGGGGATCTTCCTGACCCAGGGATGGAACCCAGGTCTCCTGCATTACAGGCAGGTTCTTTACCATCTGAGCTATAGGGAAGCCTGTGGGTTTCCCAGGTCATCTCCAAAGGTGTTTGGGTGAAAAAGGAAGCAAGACAGAAAAGCTTTGGGAGGAAGCCCCAGAGCTCCCACTGTGCGGAGCCAGCCCCCAACTCCAAGCAGGGCAGGGGTCAGCCCCAGGCCACAAACCTGTCCTTGCGGGGGCTAAACTGTCTCCTCCTCTTAGGACGGAAGGAGACCAGACTGTCAGCTGGCGCGATTTCCCCGATAAAATGCCTGTATACTTAATCTCATCCTCGCTGCACTGTGACAGCCGGGTGCTCGGTTAAATCATTTCCTCTCCTGCCCTGACATCTAGAAAATCCGCTCTCAGGGCCCGCTGGTCCTGCTTGATTGGCATTCATCAGGGCTTTTAGCTCCTTTGATCTCTTCCCCCAGCTGGTCTCTCGGTTCTGAGTTCCTCACCCCTGCTCGCTGTCTCCAGCCAGCTCTCCATGTGTCATGGGCCAGGCTGGAGTAGAGACATCTGAACGTGGCCCCCTCCTCCTTGCCAGTTGCCTGCCGTCCAGAGGAGGAACTGGGCCCTCTCCCTGAAGGGCACAGCTCAACAACCCAGAGCAAGACCCAGAGTTGTGTGTCTCCTTCCTCTTGCTGTACTAGGGTCTCTGCTGCAGGGACCTCATCTGCTGAGCTGGCCCATTCTAAGTATTTCCCGGTCATGCCTGAGCCTTCTCCTGGAACTCCTAGATCTCAGCTGATTTATCCCTTTCTGCTCTTAAAAAATCCAGTTTTAAAACAGCTAGCACCAGGAATTCCCTGGTGGTCCAGTGAGTATGACTCTGAGCTCCCAGTGCAGGGGACACAGGTTTGTTTCCTGCTTGGGGAACTAAGATACCACATGCTTTGTGGCGTGGCCATATAAAATTTAAAAATTTTTTTAATTTAAAAATCAAAAAAAAAAGGAAGACAGCTCTGGGCCATGGCACGTGCATGCGTGTGTGTGTGTGTGTGTGTTAGTTGCTCAGTCGTGTCTGACTCTGTGTGACACCATGGACTACAGCTCACTAGAGTCCTCTGTCCATGGAATTCTCCAGGCAAGAATACTGGAGTGGGTAGCCATTCCCTTCTCCAGGGTATCTTCCCGATCCAGGGATCAAACCAGAGTCTCCTGCATTGCAGATGGATTCTTTATCATCTGAGCCACTAAGGAAGCCCTCTATGGCACATACCTCATGCTAAAAAAAAAAAAAAGCTAGCATTTATTGAGTGCCTACTATATACCAGATACCTTTGCACACATGACGTCACTGAATCCTCCCAACCACCCTAAGGGGCTTCCCTTGTGTCTCAGCTGGTAAAGAATCTGCCTGCTATGCGGGAGACCTGGGTTTGATCCCTGGGTTGGGAAGATCCCCTGGAGAAAGGAAAGGCTACCCAGTCCAGTATTCTGGCCTGGAGAATTCCGTGGACTTATAGTCCATGGTGTCGAAAGAGTCAGACACGACTGAGCGACTTTCAAAACCATCCTAAGAGCTGAGTGCTGCTGTTGTCCCCATTGGACAGATGAGAAATCGAGGATCCCAAAGCTTCAGTAGTTGCACCAGGGTCGCAGGGTTTGTATGTGACCAAGCCAGGACCTGAACCCAGATTTGAGTCGCTCTGTGTGTGCTCTCTATGCCAAAGCCTTTGACTGTGTGGATCACAATCAACTGTGGAAAATTCTGAAAGAGATGGGAATCCCAGACCACCTGATCTGTCTCTTAAGAAACCTGTATGCCGGTCAGGAAGCAACAGTTAGAACTGGACATGGAACAACAGACTGGTTCCAAATAGGAAAAGGAGAACGTCAAGGCTGTATATTGTCACCCTGCTTATTTAACTTCTATGCAGAGTACATCATGAGAAATGCTGGGCTGGAAGAAGCACAAGCTGGAATCAAGATTGCCGGGAGAAATATCAATAACCTCAGATATGCAGATGACACCACCCTTATGGCAGAAAGTGAGGAACTCAAAAGCCTCTTGATGAAAGTGAAAGAGGAGAGTGAAAAAGTTGGCTTAAAGCTCAACATTCAGAAAATGAAGATCATGGCATCTGGTCCCATCACTTCACGGGAAATAGATGGGTAAACAGTGGAAACAGTGTCAGATGTTATTTTTGGGGCTCCAAAATCACTGCAGATGGTGATTGCAGCCATGAAATTAAAAGATGCTTACTCCTTAGAAGGAAAGTTATGACCAACATAGACAGTATATTCAAAAGCAGAGACATTACTTTGCCAACAAAGGTCTGTCTAGTCAAGGCTATGGTTTTTCCAGTGGTCATGTATGGATGTGAGAGTTGGACTGTGAAGAAAGCTGAGCGCCGAAGAATTGATGCTTTTTGAACTGTGGGGTTGAGAGTCCCTTGGACTGCAAGGAGATCCAACCACTCCATCCTAAAGGAGATCAGTCCTGGGTGTTCTTTGGAAGGGATGATCCTAAAGCTGAAACTCCAGCACTTGGCCACCTCATGCAAAGAGTTGACTCATTGGAAAAGACTCTGATGCTGGGAGGGATTGGGGGCAGGAGGAGAAGGGGACAACAGAGGATGAGACGGCTGGATGGCATCACCGACTAGATGGACATGAGTTTGAGTGAATTCCGGGAGTTGGTGATGGACAGGGAGGCCTGGTGTGCTGCGATTCATGGGGTTGCAGAGTTGGACACGACTGAGTGACTGAACTGAACTGAACTGAACTGAGTGTGCTCTCAGTAGGTCTCCTTTAAAACCTCCCTTTGTATTTTCACAGTAAGTGAAATGAGGCTTCCCTGGTGACTCAGACGGTAAAGAATCTACCTGCAGTGGGGGACACCCGGGTTCGATCCCTGGATTGGGAAGACCTTCTGGAGAAGGGAATGGCTACCCACTCCTGGTGGGCTGCAATCCGTGGGGTTGCAGAGTGGGACACGACTGAGCAACTAACACTTTCACTTTCAATAAGTGAGATGGAGAGAGAAATCCCACCATCGGCTTGCTGAGGCTCCTCTGATATAAGTGCTCCCTCCACCTCCCAACCCCTACCCAGGGTCTCCTGTTTGGGTCACACCACCCTGATTTGTCCTGCTTTGTAAATGCTCCTGGTCCCTCCATATGGATGCCTCCTCCAGCCAAGGCAGCGCCTTACCTTAAGGTAGCATCACTCTAGGGGAGGAGGCTTGGGGACTAGAGTGTTCATACCGCCCCCTCCCACCCCCTGTGATAGCTGAGGACACTGAGGCCTGGAGAAGGGGGAGGTCAGCACCAGCACCGGCAGGCGGCCTGCGTCCAGAGGACAGGCACTTTGGTCTCCATCTCCCATCTGCAGACAGTAAAACCTGCACCCTGTGTGTCCACCACCTTGACGTCCACAGACCCCTTTCTCTGTCCTCCCCCACCCTTCTCTCGGTTCCAGACCGAAAAACATCGTCCTTCACAGACAGCTGGCTTCCCTGTTTTTTAAAAATATAGATACATTTACTTATTTGGCTGTTCTGGGTCTTAGTTGCGGCATGTGGGATCTAGTCCCCTGACCAGGGATTGAACTTGGGCCCCCTGCTTTGGGAGCACAGAGTCTTAGCAGATGGACCACCAGGGAAGTCCCTTGCTTTGTTTCTTAATCACCGCAAATGTAATCTCTAAAAATCTCCTTTCTTAAGGCCTCTCAAAGGCAGTAAATTCTTTAAGAATGCCTGATCTGATGCACTTCCTCTCGCTACATAGATTAAGATCGTTTCCTCGTTCGGAGTCCGATGAAATGGATTTGAAACCCTTTTTGTTATCCATCAGAAATACTTACTGGAATGATAAGTCATTTTCATGGTCACGTTATGGGTTAAAAGATACATGAATAGGTAAAGATGACCTTTCAGAGGAGAAAACAAACTAACCCAGGAAGTAGTGAAGTTAGAGAAATCTCTAGGCCTTCCCTTCCTGGGAGTGAAAGGAGAACCTCTATAATATTCAAACAAGCAGTTTTCAGCAAACGGAGCAAAAATTTGTTTCTTCTTCTAAAATTGGACAAAAGCTGGTCCTCGTGGTAGCTTGCATTTTGTTGTTCTGAAAGTATTATCTTAGTCATGTTTATTTCTTTCCTTTTTTTTTTTTCGGCCATGCCATATGGCTTGTGGGATCTCAGTTCCTCGACACAGGGATTAAACCCCGGGCGAGGAGCCTGGTAGGCTGCAGCCCCTGGGGTCGCAAAGAGTCGGACACGACTGAGCGACTTCCCTTTTACTTTTCACTTTCATGCATTGGAGAAGGAAATGGCAACCCACTCCAGTGTTCTTGCCTGGAGACTCCCAGGGACGGGGGAGCCTGGTGGGCTGCCGTCTAGGGGGTCACACAGAGTCGGACATGACTGAAGCGACTTAGCAGCAGCAGCATGGTGTAAAAGTTCAGAACCCTAACCATCAGGGAACTCCCAAACACGGAATTCCCATGTTCTTTTCCTTAAATAATAAAGCTTAGAGCTTTTATCCTCTAAAAGTATTCCCTTGGACGTTTCTCTCTTCAGCCTGATTGCACGAACCTCCGGCTCAAGGGTCAGGGGAAGAGGGGGGCAGGGAAGGGCCCCACCTTCTCACTCCCTGGACCATAGGCCAGGCTCTCTCGGGGGGACAAAGTTTGGGGGGACCACACTTCACTTCCTGCACCAACGAATCCCTTCCTTCCTTTGTCCCCTGACGCCAGTGGTAGAAGCCACAACGGACGTGGTTCAAATCCCAACTGTGCCATCGACTGGTCCGGGGACCGTCATTCATCATCTCTGAGCCTCGTGTATAAGTAACATGGAACAACAATATTTTATAAGCTTTCCATGAGAATTAAATCATACCTGTATCTATTGCACACAGCAGGCTCTCAGCACAGGACAGCTAGCATTCTCCTTCCCTCTTGTGTGTGGGGAACACAAAACAGAGTCACAGAGGGAGCAGGGGTTCTCTAATCAGCTCCGACATCCAGCAGCCTGTCTGGAGGTGGCCCAGCCTGGCCTTGCTCCCAGGGAAGCAGCCCCGGGGCTGAGCATCCGTCATGACTCCCCAGGTCACAGGAGAGACCATCTTAGAGGACAGCTAGGCCTGAGCGGAAGCACACGGGAGATTGCTCCAGACACAAGTCCCATGTCCCACAGAGCAGAATGCGGACACCAGCACAGGACAGAACTTTCCTGATGCCCACTGGAGTTAGGGGGACCGCCCCTACCCAGCGAACCGCCCCCCCACACGGCATCTGCTCCATCTCTTGTGCCCCCAGATTCCAGCAGGGAAGACTCAGGGGCACGGAGCGCACAGAGGGGTAAAATGACAGGGGGTCTGGGGGTGGAAGACCACCGTCTCTGGCTCTGGGACCAAATTCTCTGCCCTCTCCATTGAGGCCACCCTCGGGGATGGAGTCGGCCAAGATGGGCTCTCCTGTGACAAGCTGGGGACCCTCAGAAAACAGGAGCCCAAATAAGGATGAGCAGCCGCTCCCCACTCCCGCTGCTCTACACCACCCGCAGTTTGCTACACCCACAGTGGATGGTGGTTTTCGACCCCCAGGACTCCCACCCAGGCTCCGCTCCAGGACAGCACATCGCAGGGGGCAGTCTTCACAGCCCTGGCTCAGGGGCCGGACCCCAACCCCTGCAAAGGCCTCTGGAACCGAATCTCTGGACTCTGAGGAGAACATCAGACAATTTCCCCTTGGCCTTGCCGCTGCCCACTGCCCCCCTGGCCTAAAGATTCGGAGACCCTGGAGCTTGGAGGATGGGTGGGCTGGGCGCGCATCCTTCCACCCCTACCCCTGCCCCACCCCACCCATACAGTGACAGCAGCTGAGGCCTCTCTGTGCTTCTCTGGGGAAGAGCAGGCAATTCTGAAGTCCCAGAATGGGGAGGGGTGGGGGGAAGTGTTCCCGGCAGCCTGGGCACCTGATGTGATGGGTGGAGCAGGCACAGGACTCGGGGCCCCTGAGCCCACCTGTTTGAAGACTAAACTGTATCGACTGAGAATTCAATCACTCCGTAATCGCTGAGTAAACTCTGGCTGGTCCACTGATCAGGCCTCTGGCCACTGTGGTGGATGCTGACGTGGGGTTCCCCCTGCAACACCACTGCTGGCCAGTGTCCCCTCCTCAGGGGTCCCCAGCAGGGCCCCCAGCCTGGCTGATTGGCAGGGAGGAGGGGGACAGGGAGGGACTGGCTGGTGGGGAGTGGGGGCAGGCTCCCTTGTGGCCACAGTGCCCTGAGCAGAAAAGGTAGACTACAGAATCGTTTTTTCTTTTGTGGAGGGAGATATAAATTCCAGCCTAGAAACCCTGGCAGGTTGCATGCTAATACATTAACAGCAGTTAATTCTATACGACCGGGTTCCATTTTTATTTTCTTCTTTATATTTCTGCATTTTCCACATTTCCAAAAACTAGCAACTGTAACTTATAATCAGAGAAAATAGATGTTATTCAGGGTCGAATGCAGTGGTTGGAAGGATCCCTCCCATGCTCCTGAAGAAAACCCCGGTGGCAGTTCCATGCAATGCAGCCGCCTGCGGGAGCTCAGCCTGGGCTGACCTTCCAGCCCCAGAACCGGTGGGCAGGGGTCCCTCTGCTGAGACCCCGAACTTCTCTCCACCCCAAGCCGTCATCTGCAGGTGGCCACAGGGAATGGAGACAAAATACCAGGGCTGCTTAGTGCTGGGGCCTGGCACATTAGGTAACATTAAGTGCCTCTCCCATCCCTGTTGGAGAACCGACGCCCAGAGTGCCCCGGCCCCTCCCCTCCCCCAGGGCCGGGGGTGGTTCTGCTTCCTGCCCAGGGACCCCCTCCTGAGCGCCCCCCACCTCCTGTCATCACTCTAACAGATGTCAGTCTTCCTCCTCTGGGGGGGCGCTCCGTGCCACCCACAGAGACAAATGGGCTGCTATATCTCTCTCTCTAGATGCCGGAGGCTGCTTGTTCCCCAGGTTACTGAGCACCCCAAAGGGAGGGGAGACTATGGGAAGAAGGGCAGGGCCCGCAATCACTGCCCCGTTCAGTCACCCAGAATAAAGCCCTGTCATTACTGGCAGTGGGGGGACGTGAGGAAGTGGGGCAGAGCCCAGCTCGCACTCCACTCGCTGCCCTGGAGGCTGATCGCCCTGCTTCCCACCTGGGAAGTGTGGGGTGCCTACTCGGGGCCGCGTGAACATGGGCACGGGGATGGGTGGTCCAGCCTCAGAGGCCTTGTGGCCCCCGTAACCACCCCAGGGCACCCCACCTCCGGCCTCCCAATCTTCCCACTTCTGTGAGCATCGCTCTCGGGCAGGCTCTGGGTCCCAAGAGAGAGGTTCCCTGACTCCAGCCCCAAAGCTTCCCCCCGGGGTAGCTGGATAAGGCTGAGCTCGCACCCCTGCACCCCCAGGACTAGGGCTTTGGGAGGGGGCAAGGGTCTCTCCTGGACCGAGGGTTTATCTCAGGCTCCAGCAGTTCTTTTCTGTACATCTGATCAAAGGAACTATGGACCATCGTCTGCCCCACCACCACCCCCGTCCCCAGGATGAGCCCATCGGCTCCAGAAAGGGACTCCTGCTCAGGCCTACAGCTTGGGTAGGGATGGTTGGTGGGGGGATGGTTGGTGGTGGGGGAACAGCACCTCACACTCTGCTGACCTGGATCACTGCTGGCTTGGGCCATATTTGGAGGAGGGAGGTAAGGGGCCTCGTGGCCAACCCTGCACTCACGCACCGGAGACCCTGACCCTGAGCTGTGACTGATGGTGTGAAGTCTTCACTGGGCCTCCTGTAAGGACCATCCAGCTTCTCCCTGGAGACCCCAGAGGAGGCCCACCAGCTGAGGCCTTGCTGTTGTTCTGTTGTTGTTCAGTCGCTCAGTCAAGTCCGGTTCTTAGCAACCCCATGGACTGCAGCACACCAGGCTTCCCTGTCCTCCACTACCTCCCTGAGTTTGCTCAAGTTCGTGTCCGTTAAGTCGGTGATACCTTGCAACCATCTCATCCTCTGTCTCCCTCTTCTCCTTTTGCCCTCAATCTTTCCCAGCATCAGGTTCTTTTCCAATGAGTCGGCTCTTCACATTAGGCGGCCACATTATTGGAGCCTCGCTGAGCCGGTGAAAACCCAGACTGAGCGGTGGGGGCAGCCTGGCCTGTCTCAGAGCCCAAACTGGGGTCTCCTGAGGGTGGCTCAGGGGCCTTGTGACCTGTATCCTCACCTCAGCCCAGTCTCTGACCTCAGCACCTCCTTAGGGAAGCTCGAGGGTGATGGTCGGGTACCCGCTCTGGAGGCTAAAGGGGAGGGAAGGGCCGGGAAGGTCCCGGGCAGAGCTGGGAACAGGCGTGTTGGGTGTCTGATGGGAGGAAACTTATCTGGGCAGGGCTTCCCCAGGAAGCCAAGAACAGACAGACAGACGGACACACAGACTACTGAACATCCGGGGCTTCTCCTAGAGAAGCCGAGACACTGACATCAGACAGACTGACGGACAGACAAACAGAAACACGCTCCAGGAAACTACAGACCGGACAGACAGGACACCTGGAACAACTGGGAGCGGAAAGTGACAGAGGTTGACAGTCGGGACACACCTGGGGGCCCCTCCCCCGGCCCTGCGCAGGGGGCGGGCGGGGAGGAAGCAGCGGGCAGAGCTCACAGGCCCCGGGGGACTTAGAGAGCCTCCCACCTCCCTCCCAGGGATTCGAAGACAAGAGATTTCCTACCATCTTGGAAAAGAAGCCTGTCCCTCTGCCCCCTCCCGCCCTGCCTGCCCCCGTCTCCCACCCCCTCCCACCAGGAGTCAGGGCTCTGGGGTGAGGGTGGGGGTGACTGGGAAGGGGCGAGGAAGACCCAAGAGATGACTTCTATCCTTGGGCACCTCCCAGGCGCCAGCGTCTTGGGGGCGCTGTGTCATCTATGCTCACTGGCGCCAGGGCTCGAGGGGCAGCAAGAGATGTGGACCGGACTGAGATGGACCGATGGGCAGCGGGGGCAGACCAGACAGCTCCTCTCTTCTCCTCCCCACCAAGGAGGACCACTCGGCCGTGTGTCTGAGCAGTGACCGCTCACGGGACAGGGCACGGCCTGCCCATCCTTCCTCCAGGTCACTAACTCTCTGCCCTCTTTCCCGTCCTCTCCCACTGTCTCATTCTCTCGTTTCTCATCTTCCTTCCAGTTTCCAGGAGGGTCATTTCCAATGTGGGGGCTCACATGCCCCCCTGGACAGGGAGCCCCTGGGGATCCAGGGGGCCGCTCTCTCCTGTGGTCATGGGAGCAGAGCTCAGCCCCCAGTCCTCTGGGCATCAGCACAGCACCTGGTCCTCCCCTTGCTCCCATCCCCAGTGCGGTCACCTCCGGGAACAACCGTGCCTCCTACAGCCCTGGAGGTGAGCACCCTAAGGTGGACACCTGATTTAACCCAACCTAACCCCCCGCCACTTCCATTCCTGACCCCTCCCCGAGAGTCCTGCCTTTCCCAACCCCCCCGCCCCCAACTCCTTCCAAGGGAAAACAAGCAGGGAAGGTTTTCCATCGCCAAGCTCACCACCTACCACCTCTGATGACTACCCATTATTTTCCTAGGAATAAAGGGGGAAGGATCATGGGGTCACTGAGGCTTAAACCCGGAAGTGGCCCTTAGTGCAGGTCTAGGCCTGGGTGCTCACAGCCCAGAACCTTCTGCTGCCCTCCCACACAGACCTAAAGCCCATCTAGGCTGCGAGCAGCCCAGAGGCTCAGAGAGATGGTACATCATGTTGTTCTCTACGTAGAACAGCCCTTCTTCATACAGATGGGGAAACTGGGGCCCAGGGGAGTTAAGGAACTTGCCCAAGTTCACTCCAACAAGAGGAGACAGCAGATGGGGTCAACTCCGCGCCCGAGTCTGAGTGTCCTGACCCCCAGGGAAGTAAAGGACGAGCAAAGGAAAGAGAAAGGTGCAGAACTGAGGCAGAAATCTTGGGGGAAAGAGAAGAGGACAAAGTGTGAGCAGCACAGAGGGGGCGGCTCCAGGTGGAGATGGAGGGAGAGAGTACTGATGGGGCGAGGAGGAGAGCTGGAGGGCTGGGGGGAGGACGGGGGGAAGAGAGAGGCTGGGTGAATGACCCAGGACAGGTGAGGAGGAGAGCCTGGACAGGACCCTGACTTCTCAGCGCCTCCCTCCCTTCCCAGGTGGTCGGCCAACCCAGCGGAGGTGGACAAGCCTAAAAATCAAAGTTATCTTGGCTCCTTCGTGGAAGGAGAAAAATTATCAAGAAAAATGCAAGTCTTGAGTAAGAAAGGCAGTATGGGTCCTCTTATTAGGTGGGCACCTTTGGGTGCCAGACAACCCACCACTAAGACATGTAGATAGAATCAAGTTAATTTCCCCTGATGTTTAAACAGGTGTACTTTTTATAGGCTGTTTAGTGGGGACGAGTATAGATCTGGGATTTGAACAGTAGGGTTATAATGATCTAAAAGTCAGCAATGGCTCATCTGGGGTCTGGAAGAAGGAAGGAGAGATGGAAACATGAGGAAGGAGGTAAAAACAAATAAAACGCGAGACTAGGGAGGAAGAAGCGGAGTGGGCCCCCGGTGTGTGCTCTGCCCAGGGCGGAGGACGGTGAGGTGGGGAGGGGAGGACGCGCAGCGGCTCTTCCCACCTGTGGGGGCCCAGGTCGGAGCATGCGGGCTTCTGCTCGGCGTCAGCGGCTGGACAGCAGAACTGGTGCAGCACGGTCTCATTCCTGAGGGCAGAGCAGAGGGAGAAGGTCAGTGCCCTCTGACCACAAGGCGCCTCTGCCCAGCATGCTGCCCCCCGGGGAACTCCGAGGTCCCAAATGCTGCCCGGGGAGGACGTGCGTCATTGCAGACACCACCTCCTGCTCGCAGCCCTCCCACCTCTTCTACCTCTGCACCCTGGTACCCGCAGCAGGCTCCTCCACGTGGATGTACCATCTATTCAGCCCTGACTTTTGTCACGATCACAGTTAGTCCTCCATAGCCCTGCCACCCACTAAGGTCCGGCCAGCAAGGCAGAACTAGGTCTATTCATCCAAGATGCACAGAATTGCACTCAGGGAACATTTTTGGCTAATCATGTGCAAAGATGCAGAGCGCTCATAGAAGCTCAGATGGTAAAGAATCTACCTGCAATGTGGGAGGCCCGGGTTCGATCCCTGGGTCAGGAAGATCCCCTGGATGAGGAAATGGAAACCCACTCCAGTATCCTTGCCTGAAGAATCCCATGGACACAGGAGCCTGGTAGGCTACAGTCCATGGGGTCGCAAAGAGGCAGACACGACTGAGTGACTGAGCACACAGACGACGTCTTGATTTACTGAGGCTCAGTTTTTTGTGTGTGTTTCAGCACAGAGGGAATTCAGAAAAATTAAAAAAGGAGGCAGCGTGGCCTGAAAGAAGAGGAGAAGCTGGGATTCATCCGGAAGCGGACCCCATCTCTTATTTCAAAAGAGCTAGGAAGTGGAGAAGAGAGTGGCAATACTGCCAGGGGAAAGTCAGAGACCAGAGACGCCAGCTGGCCAGAGGGAGAGGAAGCACCAAACGCCAAGAGCTCATGAGGCCGTCGCCCGGCCAGGCCCTGAACCAGGGGAGGCTGCCCAACCACGACCTCCCACGTCTGTATTCAGACTCAGGACTCCACGGCTCGGCCATAAACACAGCTGAGTCACTGAGGGGACTGATGAGACATGTGGTCCTGTAGTGGGGGAAGCGGCAGAGGATGGACAGACGAGGGGACACCCAGCAGGAGAACCGAGAAAGAAATGCCAACAACTTTGAGAAACAAGAACAAGTTATAGGGACTTCCCTGGTGGTCCAGTGATTAAGAATCCGCCTGCCAGTGCAGGGAACACGGGTTCAATCCCTGGTCCGGGAAGATTCCACATGCCGTGGACCAACTAAGCCCGTGAACCACAACTACTGAGACTGTGTTCTAGAGCCTGCAAACCATCATTACTGAGCCCATGTGCCACAACTACAGAAGCCCGAGCGCCCTAGAGACCATGCCCTATGCTCCACACCAAGAGAAGTCGCCGCAATGAGAAGCCCGCGAACCGCAACTGGAGAGTAGCCTGCTCACTGCAACGAGAGAAAAGCCCGCAGAGCAACGGAGACCCAGTGAAGCCATAAATAAATAAATACATAGACGAGTTATAGGACTTTCACTGTGTGTTTTCAAGACTTAAAGCTGCTCAAATTAAGAGAATTTGGTGTTGGCATAAGGACAGACATACAGATTGTACCAAAAGCAGAGGCTAGAAATAGAGTCAAACATCAACTGATTCTTGGTACATTGATTTGTAGTAAAAGTACCAAGATAATTCAGTAAGGGATAATAACTTTTTTAACAGATGGTGCTGAAACAGTTGAATATGGAAAATGGACTTCAATCCATATCTTACACCATAGATATATGAATTAATACTAACTGGATCATAGACTTAAAGTAACAGATGTAATAATTTTATAAACAGACCTAATGATTTTATTTTTCCAGTAGTCATGTATGGATGTGAGAGTTGGACCATAAATAAAGCTGAGCACCTAAGAATTGATGCTTTTGAACTGGGGTGTTGGAGAAGACTCTTGAGAGTCCCTTAGACTGCAAGGAGATGCAACCAGTCTATCCTACAGGAGATCATTGGAAGGACTGATGCTGAAACTCCAATACTTTGACCACCTGATGCGAAGAAACTGACTCATTGGAAAAGACCCTGATGCTGGGAAAGATTGAAGGTGGGAGGAGAAGGGGATGACAGAGGATGAGATGGTTGGATGGCATCACCGACTTGATGGACATGAGTTTGAATAAACTCCGGGTGTTGGTGGTGAGGGACAGGGAGGCCTGTCGTGCTGCAGTCCTTGGGGTCACAAAGAGTGGGACACGACTGAGCGACTGAACTGAACTGAATGAATGTATAAATAAAATTATAAAACTTTTCAAAGAAAACATAGAAAAAAATCTGTGACTTAGAGGACACAGAGATCTCCTTGTAGGATACAAAAAGCACAAACCACGGAGGAAATAAGTTGATAAATTAGACTTCATTGAAATAAAAAGAAATTTTCTGTTTTGAAAGACACTGTTAAGAAAAGTGAATTCTTATGACTCAGTAATGAGGGGCTTCCCTGGTGGCTCTGTCGTAAAGAATCTGCCTATCAATGCAGGAGACAGGGGGTTGGTTCCTAGTCCGAGAAGGTTCCGTATGCCTCGGGGCAACTAAGCCGGTGCACTGCAGCAACTGAGCCTGTGCTCTAGAGCCCAGAAACTGCAACATGAGAAACCTACTCACTCCAACTGGAAAGTAGCCCCACTCATCACAACTGGAGAAAAGAAATTAAGACCCAGCATGGCCAGAAATAAATAAATTAATTAATTTTAAGAAATAAGACAAACAACTTTATAGAAAAGTGTACTAAAGATTTGAATACATATTTCACCAAAGAAAATATACTGACATCACTAGTCATTGCTGCTGCTGCTGCTAAGTCGCTTCAGTCGTGTCCGACTCTGTGCGACCCCATAGACGGCAGCCCACCAGGCTCCCCCGTCCCTGGGATTCTCCAGGCAAGAACACTGGAGTGGGTTGCCATTTCCTTCTCCAATGCATGAAAGTGAAAAGTGAAAGTGAAGTCGCTCAGTCGTGTCCGACTCTTCGCAACCCCATGGACTGCAGCCCACCAGGCCCCTCTGTCCATGGGATTTGCCAGGCAAGAGTACTGGACTGGGGTGCCACTGCCTTCTCCTCACTAGTCATTAGGGAGATGCAAATGAAAATCAAAATGAGACACCACTGCATGCCCACGAGAAGGACTAAGTTCAAAAGTCTGACAGCACCAAGTGTTGAGAAGAGTGTGGCGCACCCGGAACTCTCACACTTCTGGTGGAAATGTAAAACGGCACAACTCTTGGGAAAGGACCCTGGCCGTTTCTTATAAAGTTAAAACACACACTATTTGCTCCTGTAACTGCATACCTAGGGCTTCCCTGGTGGAGTAAAGAAACTTCCTGCAATTGCAGGAGACCCTGGTTTGATCCCTGGGTCAGGAATATCCCCTAGAGAAGGGAATGGGTACCCACTCCAGTATTCTTGTCTGGAAAACTCCATGGACAGAGGAGCCTGGCGGGTTACAGAGTGAAGAGTCGCAAAGGGGTTGGACACAACTGAATGACTAACACTAATTGCATGCTTAGGTATTTACCCCAGATAAATAAAAATACATATTGACATGAAACTGTTCACAGCTGCAACTGTTCCCAGAAGTAAGAAGCTGTCAACTCTACACATACACTGTCAGTTGATCTTGGACAAGGTTGCCAAGAAGGCACAATGGGAAGAGATCATCTCTTCAACAAATGGTATTGGGAAAGTTTAACACCCTCATGCAGAATAATGAATTTGGACCCATATCTTATACTGTGCACAAAATCAGCTCAAAATGGATGAGAGACTTAAGCATAAGACCTAGGGGGAAAGCTTTATGACATTGGTCTTGGCAATGACTTCATGGATATGACACCAAAACCACAGTCAACAAAAGTAAAAATAGGCAAGTGGAACTACATTAAACCAAAAAACTCCCGCACTGCAAAAAAAAAAAAAATCAAGAGTGAAAAGGCAACCTACAGAACAGGAGAAAATAGTTGCAAACCATATGTCTGATAAGCAGTTAATTTCCAAAATACAGAAAGAACTCCTACAACTCAATAGCAACAAAACCTAGTAACTCAATTAAAAGTAGGCTAAAAACTTGAACAAGCATTTTTCCAGAGAAGACATACAAATGGCCCACAGGTGTATCAACAGATGCTCGAGGTAACTATCAGGAAAATGCAAATCAAAATCACAAGCGGCTATTACCTCACACGTGGTAGGATATTTATTCTTAAAAAAAAAATAACGACAAAGACTACAAACATTGGGGAAAATGTGGAGAAATTAAAACCCTTGTACACAGTTGGTAGGAATGAAAAAAATGGTGCTATGAAAAACAGTATGGAGGTTTCTCAAAAAATTAAAAATAGAACTACTGCATGATCCAGAAATCTCCCTTCTGGGTATTTATCCAAAAGAATTGAAACCAGGATCTCAAAGAGATATTAGCACTCCAATATTCAGTGCAGCCCTGGAGGAGGAAACGGCAACCCACTCCAGGATTCTTGCTTGGAGAGTTCCATAGACAGAGAGGTCTGGCGGGCTACAGTCCATGGGGTTGCAAAGAGTCAGACAGGACTGAGTACAGCACATCATTCAGTGTAGCGCTATTCACGAAAGCCAGGATTCACAAACAACCTAAAAGATGGATGAACAAATAAAGACAATGCTTTCTATACGAGTGGAATCCATTCAGCCTTTAAAAAGAATGAAATTCTGGGAATGCCCTGGTGATCCGTTGGTTAGGACTCCACACTCTCACTGCCCAGGATTCAGGTTCAGTCTCTGGTTGGGAAACTAAGAGCCCACAGATGGCGTGCTATGGCTGAAAGAAAACAAATACATAAAAATGGGAACAAAAAAAAAGAAGAAAATTCTGCCGTATCTGACAACATGGATGAACCTTAAAGACATGCTAAGCAAAATAAGCCAGTCACAGAAAGACAAATACTGCATGATCCCACTTACATGAATGAGGATCCTAAAATAGTCAAGCTCACAGAATTAGAGACTAGAATAGTGGTTGCCAGGGATGGGGGAGGGGAGGGGACAGAAGGGAAATTGCTCATCAACAGACATAAAGTTTTAGTCGTGCAAGATGAATTTTTCCTAGAGGCCTGCCGCACAGCATTGCGCCAGTAGCTGCAATGTATACCCAGGAATCTGTTAAGCGAGTGGATCTTACATTGTGTGTTTGTACCACAATCAAATAAAATACGTAAAAAGGTTAAATATCCATGTAAGTGTTTGGGTTCAAATATTCATTTCTCGAGTTGTGTGACTAACAGGAGGGTTTCCAGGGACTTCCCTGGCACTCTGTTGGTTAACTCTTAGAGAACCCAATGCAGAGGGCAGAGGTTTGATCCCTGGTCGGGGAACTAACATCCCACATGCCATGCAACCGAATAAAATAAAAAAATGATTTCTGCTTTGTGAGCCTCTGTGCCCTGGTCAGAGGAGTGGGAGTGGGATGGAGTTGGCCCAGAGTTAATTCAAGGAGTGTAAACACATGTGCACACCAAGCCTTAGTAAGTTGAGTAAATGATGTACCCTGCACACATATGGACCATGTGTTCTACATGTATGTAGAGGCAGTATTTTTAGAAAAAAAGGGAGAGAGATTTGTGTTAAAGAAAAGAAAACCCTGCAACCCTAAGTGTCCATGAACTGGTAAATGGATAAGCAGATTGTAGCATATCTATACAAAGGAATACTATTCAGCAGTAAAAAGGAATAAGCTTTCTCATATAGGCAACAAGTGGATGAATTTCAAAAGAGCCTTACAGTAAGTGAAGGACAGCAGACACAAAAGTCCACACACTGCATGATTCCATGCGAGTGAGGTTCTAGAAAAGGCAAATCCGTAGTGACAGGAAGCAGACCAGTTTCAGTGACACGGAAGCGGGGAGATTCAAGCTGAAGGGAACAAGAGGTCATGGGGTGGTGGAGATGTTCCATCACTTGAGAAGTAGCTACATAGTAGTAGACATTTGTCAAAAATCACAACCTACACGTTTAAATATGGGAGGATTTTATTTTATGTAACTGTATCTTAATATGGCTGATTTTTTTAAGACCAAAATATTTTCTTCCCCTTCTCACTTCTTGATACTTCATCAAGGATCTTGAGAATAATTTCTAAGTTCCCTCCTCCCATTGCCCCCGGGTCACCTAATTATTAACCACCCCCCTGCCCTCACGCAGCAGGAAAAAACACCAACTTTTTCATTCTCTTCAACTGTTAGATTGGATTTTCAGAGACCAGATGGCTTGCAACTGAGCCAAAGGAGGCCAGGGGGCCAGAAAGCAGGACAATGAGAAAGTTGGGGGTGGGGGTGGTTGAGCTGGGAAAATACTGGCCGGGGGCCTGCAGCGGGGGTGGGAGGGATGTTCCAAGAAGTGCAGCACCAACAGCGCAGGACCTGGTGATGGAGACCCAGGCCCCTTTCCACATGCTGGCCTATAAACCAGGCTCACCTTGTAAACCTGTCAGATCACTGTAAACCAGGCTCTTATCCCTGCCCTGTGCATCTTACTGACTTGTGGGGAAGACTTAAATGCAAAACTGCACTGGAAGAAACCTAATAAACCCAGCACAGACACACAGACATGACTGTGCGGTGCTAAGACGCTCAGTCCTGTCAACCCTTTGTGACCCCATGGACTGTAGCTCACCAGGCTCCTCTGTCCATGGGATTCTCCAGGCAAGAACACTGGAATGGTTTGCTGTGCCCTCCTCCAGGGGATCTTCCTGACCTAAGGATTGAACCTGTGTCTCTTACGTCTCCTGCTTGGCAGGCAGGTTCTTTACCACTCGAGCCACCTTGGAAGTCTATTACTGCTATTGGTCTGGGAAACTGAGGGACTCAGCGGCCCCAGCTCGTGGCCAGCAGAGACTGCCAGGTGCCTTCCCTACTTCCTCCTCCCAGCCCCCGCCCCTCCCGCAGGCCAAGGGCAAGAAGGAAAGGGTGGACTTCCTTTGCTCCTCAATGCAGTCTGCCAACTGTACCTCCTCCTCAGAAACCTTTGGAAAGGTCTTAATAATAAGGCAAGTGATGACAGATGTCCCAGCAGCCAGGGGCAGAAAGATACAGAAATGTCACCCTGGTCTAGGAGGCCTGCAGCTCCATGTTCCACCCCAAGTCAGGCCAGGGCTGCAAGATCAGGTGGGCCTCCCTCTCTCCAGCCTCTGTTTCCCTCTCACTCTCTGCCCAGTCTCCTTTGGAGGAGCTTTAAAGGTCATCTAGTCCAGCGGTTCCCAACCTTTGTGGCACTAGGGACCAGATTCGTGGAAGACAATTTTTCCATGGACTGGGGTGGGGGGATGGTTTCGGGATGGTTCAAGGGCATTACATTCATTGTGCCCTTTTCTGTTCTTATTACATCAGCTCCATTCAGATCATCAGGCATTAGATCCTGGTGGGTGAGGAACCTCGATCTCATCCGTGTCCCCCCCGCTGCCAAGGAATAGGGGTTACAGAGCCTGGGGGAAGAGCTACCCTGGTCTCCCTCTCAGAGAGGATTCCCCTGAAAACAGGCTGCTGGCTCTTAGATGTTCATGTGAAGAAGTCCGGTCCTGCAGAAACCCTGTGTTTCTCTCCTGGGTTCTGAGGAGACTCAGGGCCCTATCGGCCGCCCCTAGGGCCACCCTGGAGTCAGAAGGCAAGTGGAGAAGGCTGGGCATGGAACTTACACTCCAACCGGAGCTCTGATCTGGTCTAATTACATGTTAGGATGCCATCAGATTTGATGTGGAGGGTAGGGGGAAAAGTTTCCTTGTTTTAAAAAACAACTGGGAAACTCTTCTTCTAACTGGACGCTCTCTTCATGAGGTGATTAAGCCTGTTCCACCTCTCCAGTCTCCATGGTGTTGGAGAGGAGCTTTGGTGGCTCACCCCAACACTCCTGGTCTCACTGCCTGGAGGAAGCCTCCTTGTATAATTCTGCCTAACTCTCCGGTACCCGCCTTATCTTGGTCTCCTCATCTACAAATGGGGTTAATGATAGAACTTCTCTACAGCATTGTTCTGAGGGTGAGATGAGTTAAAACACACGCACTTACAATAGAAATTGGCGCACAATAGATGCTTGCCTGGTGGCTCAGATGGTAAAGACTTTGCCTGCAGTTCAGGAAACCTGAGTTCGATCCCTGGGTTAAGAAGATCCCTTAGAGAAGGGAATGGCAACCCACTCCAGTATTCTTGCCTGGAGAATCCTATGGACAGAAGAGCCTGGTGGGTTACAGTAGATGGGGTCACAAAGAATCGGACACAAATGAGCAACTAACACTTTCATATTCAGCTGCTTAATAACTGTCAGCTATTATTAAAGACCCTGCTTCTGCCACTCTTCCATCTCAGGGAGGGTGATCCCTTCTCTCCAAGCCCCCTCGTAAGGCTTTCTCCTCCTCGATGGTCTTCAACGCTGTCCCATTTCACAGGCTACACCCTCCCCTCTCCTCTACACCCCCCCAGAAAGAGCTGTCTGCTACAGGCGCTTCCTCTCACCTTGATCTCCTGGAACTCACTGGAATGTAGCTCCTCCCTGGAGCCCTAACAGAGCTTTCCCCAGGGAGCCCCCAGCGAGCTTCATTGACTTGACTCTTCCACAGATTCATCGGCCAAACCCTCCTTCTTGAAACACCCTGACCCTGGCTTCCTGGGAAGTGGTCTGCTGGGTTGTTTCCACGGTGATGGGAGGAACCCATCCCCGTGGGGGGAGAAGTCCATGGAAAAAGAAGAAGCTGACGTCTAACAACACCAACTGGCCTGGCCAGCGCTTGTGATCATCCTGAAAGTGAGCCTTTGGGGTCAGGCTTCATTCTTGAATAAGCTGCTCTATTTCCCAAACGAACAGCAAACACCACGTCTTGTGTCTCCACACCCCCATCTCTTGCTGGCCACCCATTACTGTTCAGTGTTTGCTGGCCTGGGGGTCTGCCTAGGTCTAGTGCATTCTTTTGTTTCCTTTTCAATTATGCAACACAGTGCTATCAATTCTGTTTTATACTCACTCCTCAGACTTTATTCATCTCACAGGTGAAGTTTGTACACCCCATTTCTAGCTTCTCCCTATTTCCTCCACCACACACTCAGCCCCTGGCAACCAGTTTTCTCCATTCTGTTTCTATGAATTTGACTTTTTTTTTTCTTTTTAAGATTCCACATGTAAGTAATATCATGCAGTATTTGTCTTTCTTTAGACAAATACTTTAGGATCACATCCTCAAGGTCTATCCATGGTGTCACAAAGGCAAGATTTCCTTCTCTCATGGCTGGATGACAATATTCCATTATATATGTGTGTGTGTATATACATATATATGTACATATGTGGATCCATCTTCCTGACCCATTCACCCATTGATGGACATGTAGATTGTTTCCATATCTAGGCTATTATAAATAATGCTGCAATAAATGGGAATGTAGCTATCTCTTCCAGATCCTGTTTTCATTTCCTTTGGATCAATAACTGGAAGTGGAATTACTGGATCATATGGTAGCTGTATTTTTAATTTTTTTGAAGAACCATACTGTCTTCCATAGCGACTGCATGAATTTACATTCCCACAACAGCGCACAAGGGCTCCCTTTTCTCCACACCCTCTCCGGCATTTGTTATTTCTTGTCCTTTTGATTACAACCCACGTAATAACAGGGGTGATATGGTGTCTCATGGTGGTTTTTATTTTATCTTTTTAATTTATTTTGGGCTGCACTGGGTCTCCGTTGCTTCACACAGGCTTTCTCTAGTTGTCTCAAACGAGGGTACTCCATGGTTGCGGTATGTGGGCTTCTTACTGTGATGTCTTCTCTTCTTGCAGAGCATAGGCTCTGGGAGCGAGGGCTTTAGCAGTTGTATTTCCCAAGTCCTAGAGCACAGGCTCAGTGGTTGTGGTGCATAGGCCTAGCTTTTCCTTGGCTTTTCCTCCCACCTAGATCCCTTGGTGGGATCTTCCCGGATCGGGAATTCAACCCCATGCCTCCTGCTTTGGCAGGTGGAGTCTTTATCACTGAGCCACCTGGCAAGTCCCCTCTGCCCATTTTTTAACGGGTTTGTTTTTTGCTACTTAGTTGTATGAGTTCTTTATACATTTTGAATATTCACCGCTTATCACAGCATGATTTGGAAATATTTCCCCCCGTTCGGTATGCTGCCTTTTCGTTCTGTTGATGGTTTCCGTGCTGTGAGAAAGCGTTTCAGTCTGATGCCATCACACTTGCTTGTTTCTGCTTTTGTTGCCAGTGTGTTCCTGTCACATTCGGTACCAGCACCTTGCTGGGCACCCAGGTTGCTGTCTCTTCCCTTCATTCCAGCCCCTTGCAGCTTATACAGCATCTTGTCACACACCTTTTCATCTTTGGGTTAGATCCAGTTGTTCCCCTTGGCAGGTAAGGAACAGAGAGGTGACCTGGGTTTCCTGAGGTTGCACAGCTGGTAACAGTGGGGTGGGGAACCAGCACTGTGCCGAGTTCCTCTCATCCTAGGCGAGCGCCCCATGGAGCAGCCAGGGAGCCACAGATGCCCTAGGGAGGAATTCCATCAGGACCCCTTCTCCGACTGCAGGAGGCAGCTCGGTTCCTGGAGACGCTACGAGCTGCAGATTTGGGAGGAGCTTCATTCAGTCCTTGCCTCCTCGCTGGCGAGGCTATGGATACCCCAAACCTACGCACACACAATCCTGCACACGTGTCATGGATGCACATGCACTCACTCTTGGCTGTGTAGACACACATATGCACACACATAGTTTCACGTGCAACCCTGCGTGTGCAGATGGGCACACACAGGACTGAGACCAAGGATGTTTCATCCCTTACATGAACCCTGCTGACCACGTGGCCATGAAAGGCTATGATATCCAGTGCATGCTAAGTCACTTCAGTTGTGTCTGACTCTTCTGCAACCCACTGTAGCTCACCAGGCTCCTCTGTCAATGGGATTCTCCAGGCAAGAATACTGGAGTGGGTTGCCATTCCTTCTCCAGGAGATCTTCCCGACCCAGGGATCAAACCCAGGTCTCCTGCATTACAGGTGGATTCTTTATTGTCTGAACTGCCTGGGAAGCCCACAATGTCCCATGGGGACCTTGCAAATCATCCATCCGTGACTGCACGTGACACTCTGCCCATCCTAAAGCCCAGTCCTCAGGGCACAACATAGATGAGTGGGCCAAAGGCCAAGTTCAGCAGCATGAGAGTGTGTCACATGGGGGGCACGTGGGACCACCGGCCTTTTTGACCATGAACCCTGGACAAAGTTCCTGATCAGACCTTGACTCAAGAAGCACTTCCCCACCGCAGGAAAGTCCCCTATACTCCTCTGGAGTAGGGATAGCTACATCAGGGAGCACGAGGCTAGAGCTTGCGTGTGAATCCTGAAGACATCACTGTTGCTGTGTGACCTTGGTGGGTCAACTTAACCTCTCTGGGCCACAGTCACCACATCTGTGAAATGGGGATTATCATACCTTCCCATTAGGACTGTATAGATAAAATGAGATTTAAAGACATACAAAAATGCTGAGTGCATAGTAGAAATTAGTATGTGGATGTTGAAAGGTTGAATGAATGAGATGAATGGAGATCAGATGGTTGTGGGTTGCATTGCAGGGCTCTCACTGCAAGCTGCTCTCCTTCTTGTGCCCCTTTAGCCCCCTGAGTATTTCCTGTCTGAGTGGAGACTTTGCTCCCTGCTCAAATTCCCCCAGCGTCCACCCTACACACCCCTTTGGAGGGGCCCTGCAGCCACACACCTGTCTCTGTCTCTCTCCACCTTGCCCTTCTATTCCCTGAACACATGTGTTTCTTCCAGCCCCAGGGCCTTTGCACAGAATCTTTTCCCCTCAGGTCTTCCTGTGGTTCCATTCCTCACTTTATTTAAACTCTGGTCAATGTCACCTCCTACATGAGGTTTTGCCTATGAACTGCCCTCCTCCCATCTCTCCCTGATTTTTCCTCACAGTCAGAATGAGTTTGTATATACATGAGTTACTTTTCTTGTTGAACATCTGTCTTCTCCTCTCAAATGTGAGTTCCCTGGTGGCTGAGTCTTTGTCTGACCTGTTCACTGTGAGTCCCCTACACCTACAGCAGAGCCAGACATGCAGTAGATGTTCAGTAACTACTTGTTAAATGGATGGACAGCTAGAACTCTGCTCTTGAGGAGCCCAAATAAAACTTCCATCCCTAAACAACAATAATATGCTCAGTTCCCCTCTCTTCGCATTCCCTCTCCTGCACAGCCCAGTTCATTAGTTCAATATATTTTAATTTTTTCCCAGCCCCCCAGCTAGCTGATTCAGCTGATCTATTCTAACGGCTTTTTTTTTTTTTTTTTAATTTGGCTGCATTGGGTCTTAGTTGCAGCATGCAGGATCTTCGTTGTCTTTTGTGGGATCGAACCTGCATCCTCTGAATTACACGGCAGATTCTTAACCACTAGACCACCAAGGAAGTCCCTCTAATAGTTCTTGGGCAGGGAGCTGCATGGGAATCCTGAAAACTTCCTTTAAAGTAGACTTGGCCATCTTTGCATGAAATGTTCCTTTGGTATCCCTAACTTTCTTGGAGAGATATCTAGTCATTCCCATTTTATTGTTTTCCTCTATTCTTTGCACTGGTCACTGAGGAAGGCTTTCTTATCTCTCCTTGCTTTTCTTTGGAACTCTACATTCAATGGGTATATCTTTGCTGCTTTGCCTTTAGATTCTTTTCTTTTCTCAGCTATTTGTAAGGCCTCCTCAAACACCATTTTGCCTTTTTGCTTTTCTTTTTCTTCTGTCATCCTACTTAAATATAAAAAGTGGCCTTGGAACCATGTGGCTCCATATAGGCAGTAGCCACATGCAGTTATTTAAATTTATATCGTTGTTGTTCAGTTGCTCAGTTGTGTCCAACTCTTTGTGACCCCATGGACTGCAGCATGCCACCCTTCCCTGTCCTTCACTATCTTCTGGAGCTTGCTTAAACTCATATCCTTTGAGTTGGTGATGCCATCCAACCATTCATCCTCTGCCATCCTCTTCTCCTCTTGCCTTGAATCTTTCCCAGCATCAGGGTCTTTCCCAGTGAGTTGGCTCTTTGCATCAGATTAATTAAAATTAAATAATATTTAAAATTCACTCCTCAGTCACACTAGTCACAATTTAAAGTGCTCACAAGTCACATGTACCTATTAACTGTAGAATTGGACAGGGTAGATGTAGCACACTTATAACATCACAGAAAATTCTATCAATAAAAAAATAAATAAATAAAGTAGACTTGGCCAAAATAGAGGTGATGGAATTCCAGTTGAGCTCTTTCAAATCCTGAAAGATGATGCTGTGAAAGTGCTGCACTCAATATGCCAGCAAATTTGGAAAACTCAGCAGTGGCCACAGGACTGGAAAAGGTCAGTTTTCATTCCAATCCCAAAGAAAGGCAATGCCAAAGAATGCTCAAACTACCACACAATTGCACTCATCTCACACGCTAGTAAAGTAATGCTCAAAATTCTCCAAGCCAGGCTTCAGCAATACGTGAACCGTGAACTTCCAGATGTTCAAGCTGGTTTTAGAAAAGGCAGAGGAACCAGAGATCAAATTGCCAACATCCGCTGGATCACGGAAAAAGCAAGAGAGTTCCAGAAAAACATCTATTTCTGCTTTATTGACTATGCCAAAGCCTTTGACTGTGTGGATCACAATCAACTGTGGAAAATTCTGAAAGAGATGGGAATACCAGAGCACCTGACCTGCCTCTTGAGAAACGTATATGCAGGTCAGGAAGCAACAGTTAGAACTGGACATGGAACAACAGACTGGTTCCAAATAGGAAAAGGAGTACAACAAGGCTGTATATTGTCACCCTGTTTATTTAACTTATATGCAGAGCACATCATGAGAAACGCTGGACTGGAAGAAACACAAGCTGGAATCAAGATTGCCGGGAGAAATATAAATAACCTCAGATATGCAGATGACACCAGCCTTATGGCAGAAAGTGAAGAGGAACTAAAAAGCCTCTTGATGAGAGTGAAAAAGTTGGCTTAAAGCTCAACATTCAGAAAATGAAGATCATGGCATCTGGTCCCATCACTTCATGGGAAATACATGGGGAAACAGTGGAAACAGTGTCAGACTTTATTTTGGGGGCTCCAAAATCACTGCAGATGGTGACTGCAGCCATGAAATTAAAAGATGCTTACTCCTTGGAAGAAAAGTTATGACCAACCTAGATAGCATATTGAAAAGCAGAGACATTACTGTGCCAACAAAGGTTCATCTAGTCAAGGCTATGATTTTTCCAGTGGTCATGTATGGATGTGAGAGTTGGACTGTGAAGAAAGCTGAGCACCAAAGAATTGATGCTTTTGAACTGTGGTGTTGGAGAAGACTCTTGAGAGTCCCTCGGACTGCAAGGAGATCCAACCAGTCCATTCTGAAGGAGATCAGCCCTGGGATTTCTTTGGAAGGAATGATGCTGAAGCTGAAACTCCAGTACTTTGGCCACCTCATGCGAAGAGTTGACACATTGGAAAAGACTCTGATGCTGGGAGGGATTGGGGGCAGGAGAAGAAGGGGACGACAGAGGATGAGACGGCTGGATGGCATCACCGATTCAATGGACGTGAGTTTGAGTGAACTCTGGGAGTTGGTGATGGACAGGGAGGCCTGGCGTGCTGCTATTCATGGGGTCGCAAAGAGTTGGACACGACTGAGCGACTGAACTGAACTGAACTGGCCGAAATGTGGGAGCAACCTAGATGCCCATCCATGGACAAACGGATGAACAAAGTGCGGTCTGTCCATGCCATGGAATAACATTCTACCAAGAAAAAGGACCAAGTGTTGATACAAGCTACTGTGTGTGTGTATGAACCTTGAAGACATTATGAAGATGCCAGGCAAACACGACCATTTCTTCCACGACTCTATTCCCATGACACATCCAGCCCGGGGAACTCTCTAGAGTCAGAGAAGAGATGAGTGCTTGCTTGAGGTTGAGAAGGGTTGGAAGATTAGACGAGTGACAAAGGGTATAGGATTTCTTTTTTGAGGTGATGAAAATGCACTAAAATTATGGTGGTGCTAAAAAGCCATGGATTGCATAATTTACTTTTTCTTAATATTTATTTATTTGGCTGTTCTGAGTCTTAGCTGGGGCCCATGGGATCCTCGATCCTTGCCATGGCATGAAGGGTCTTGGGATTTAGGTCCTGACCAGGGACTGCCCCCACGCCCCCCGCAATGGGGACTCTGAGTCTTAGCCACTGGACCATCAAGGAAGTCCCAGGAATTGTATTCTTTAAATGCGTGAATTGGATGGGAAATGAATCGTATCTCTCAATAAAGCTGCTTTTTAAAACACTAAATAAACAAATAAAGTACATGCAGGTACTCCCCTTCCCCCGCAACCTCCCCCTCAACGACGGTCTCCAGGGTGAAGGCCACGTGCATGCCCATTCCTGGTTCCTGCAATCGTCTGCAGGAAGGCTTCGGAGCACAGAGGCTGAGAGCACTGACTCCAGAGTCACATCCCCCTTGGCTTTGAATCTGGATGCTGCCTCATGGTTGCTTGACCGAGGAGGGGTTCCTGACCCTGTTGTGCCTCACCCCCCACCAACTATAGAAGTTACTGAGACATATATTGAGATAAAGTTAGGTTGTAAGGCACTTAAGAGAATGCCCAGGCCACAGTGAGTGCAAGATAAAATATTAGCCTATATTAAATTTTCATTACTTTCCTCCAGGCAGTGAGGCCGTGTCCTCAATCTCCCTGCTGTGCTTGGTATAGGGCCTTTCCTGTGGATGGCCGTCCCTGCAGCTGGCTGAGACAAGCACGCCCCCGTCGCTCCCACCTTCAAGAACAACTTTCTGTCCTGAACCCTCATCCCCTCCAGGTATCACCCCATTTCCTTATTCTTCCTTCTAGAAAAATTCATCAAAGAGTTTTCTGTACTCACTTTCTATAGATCCTTCCATTCCGTCATCTTCTAAACTTCCTTTTAGGGAAATTTCAAACATGTACTTTGCCAGTCTTCTATCCCCATCGTTTTTGCTGTGTGCTTAGTCACTCAGTCATGTCCAACCCTTTTCAAATCCATGGACTATAGCCCACCAGGCTCTTCTGCCCACGGGATTTCCCAGGCAAGAATATTAGAGTGGGTTGCCATTTCCTACTCTAGGGGATCTTCCCAACCCAGGGATCGAAACTGCATCTCTTGAATCTCCTGCATTGGCAGTCAGGTTCTTTATCACTGTGTCACCTAGGAAGCCCTAATATTGTTTTCAAATGTCCCTGATTGCCTTAAAAATGTTTTACGACTTCCCTGGCAGTCCAGTGGTTAAAACTCCCTGCTTCCAATGCAAGGGGTGTGGGTTTGATCCCTGGTCAGGGAAGCTCCCAAGTGCCTCATGGTACAGCTAAAAACATTTTAAAAAAAAGAAAAAAAAAAGTCTTTTTACAGTTGCTTCATCAGGGCTCTTCTTGTGGCTCAGTTGGTAAAGAATCCACCTGCAATGCGAGAGACCTGGGTTCAATCCCTGGGTTGGGAAGATCCCCTGGAGAAGGGAAAGGCTACCCGCTCCAGTATTCTGGCCTGGAGAATTCCATGGACTGTATAGTCCATGGGGTTGCAGAGTCGGACACGACTGAGCAACTTTCACTTTCACTTTACTTTCACCTGAATCAGGACCTAGTTAAGGCCCAGACTTCACACGGGGTCAATTTGTCTCTTTTCCCTTCTCCACACCAATCAAGCTTCTGCCCTACCCCTTGCTCTACCCAAGTTGGGCTTTTTGGGGTCACCAGTGACCTGCACGCTGCTCAGTGGGCTGCCCTCCCTGCTCACCCTGTCACGGGGGTGACTCTGCTCCCATCCTCCGCACTGAGACTCCTCTCTGCTGGGGCACCACGTGGGTCTCCAGCTCTTCCGTTCCCTCTTCGGCTGCTCCTTTTCCACTCCCCTTCCCACCTCTTGATACTGGTGTGCTCCAAGGCTCCATACTGGCCCTCTTTTTTTTCTTTTCTTTTTCTTTTCTTATTCCTTGCTGGTGTCACCCTCCCCAGATTTTATCTCTAGTCCGTCCAAAGGCCATCTCCACCTGCATGTCTAACAGGCATCTCCAACTTAGCGTGGCTAAAACTCAACCCCTACAGACATCCTTATCTCATCCTTCCAATAACTTTGGCCCTAACTCTTGGACTCATCCTCACCTCCTCTTTCTCTCATACCCACGTTAATCCCTCAGGAAGCCCTGTGGGTTTGCCTGCTTATCGCCACTTACTGCCACAACCCCTGGTCCAAGCTACTTCCGTCTCTTAACTGGACCTTGCAACAACATCCCACCTTCTCTCCCTGCCACCAGCTTTCTTCCTCCTCAGTCTATCTATAAACCAGGCTCAACCCAGCAGCTGAGGTCCCTTTAAAGCATTCTCTGCTCAAAACCATCCACCAGCTCCCAGTTTTTCTCAAAGTAAAAGCCAGACTCTTCACAACAGGTTCCAAGGCTCCATCAGTGTTTCTCATCAAGCAACGCTGGCATTGTGGGCAGGGAAACTCTTCCTGGTGGGGACGGTCCTGAGCAGTAGAGGATGTTAGCCATAGCCCTTGCTCATTAAATGCCAGCAAAGGATCCCCTCCTACCCCTGCCAGCCATTGTGACAACTAAAATGTCCCTACGCACTTCCAAACACTGCCTGGTGGGTCTGGAAATCCCAGGAGAGACTCTCTTACAAGGTTTGCTGCAGCCCTGCATGCCCCCCACTCCTGCAACTGCCACCCCTCCAAGGTCGCTGACTCCCCTCAGACCACTCTC
The DNA here is from genome assembly GCF_029378745.1 of Bos indicus. Lineage (NCBI taxonomy): Eukaryota > Metazoa > Chordata > Mammalia > Artiodactyla > Bovidae > Bos > Bos indicus. The sequence goes on along the minus strand of NC_091764.1, from coordinate 107,591,908 downwards.
CTTGTGCTCCATCAGCCCCCCGCCTCCCTTGCTCCCTTGCCACTGCGAACCCTGCCAGGAGCCCTCCTCCTCCAGACCACACAGAACCCCTTCTCCAGGGCATACTCAGGCACTATCCTACTCCCAGCCTTCCCAGGGCACCCCTTCTGAAATGGCAAACCTTTTTATTCCCAGGCCTCCTTGCTCTCTTTCTCCCCAGAGCACTTATCCCATCAAACATATGTTTTAATTCTTAACCTTGTTTATTTATTTATTTTTGTCTCTAAGCTTCATGAAGTGATGTGGGGTATTTTGCTCGCTGCTACATCCGAGTACCTGGCACACAGCAGACAATCAATAAATATTTGTTAAGTGAAAGAAAGAATGCAGATGCCATAGACGTTTACTTACAGAGAGAAGAAAATAAGCACTTTTAAGCCACAGGAATAAAGAATTAATTTCACCCTCAGCAAGGACTGGAGTGTGTTCAGCCTGGAGTGGCAAGTAGGGGAAGAGATGATGAAAAGCTCAGTTTATTTCTCAGTTCAGGAAGACTTCCTGGAGAAGGTGGGCTGTAGAGCTCACTCTCAGCTCATTTCGAACCAGATTATAACATCCTGGCAGCTTCCCCAACACTGATGAGTGCAGACAACACAGGGAGCCCAGCTGGAAGAGCAGTGGAGTGTTTTCAGGTAGGGAAGCCCACTTCCTGAATCTATTTCTATCACAATTTACCAGTGTCTGTAGGAAGCTCCACCAGCAGGTTCCCCCACTGGAGGGCCAAGTTCAAATAGAGCCCCTGGATAATGCCTGCCTACCTGCACATGACCCATCCCCACCCTCAGAAAAGCCCACCCAAATGATTACACAGAGGCAGGCTGCCCAGAGCTTGCCTTCCGCACGCCCAGTGAACGAAAAGAAAGGACCCAGATTCACAGTCACACAATGGAATACTTTATAGCTATTGAAAAGAATGAGACAGCTCTTTTTATACTGAATACGGAAGCCTCACCCAGATAGATTATTAGGGGGGAAGAATGCAAGATGCAGAAGTGTACAGTATACTACCATTGGTACAAAATGAAATATATACACATCTAAACAAATATATATACATATAAATGTATGAGTGCTCAGTTGTGTCTGACTTTCTGCAGGCCCCATGGACAACAGCCCCCCAGGCTCCTCTGCCCATGGAATTTTCCAGGCAAGGATACTGGAGTGGGTTGCCATTTCCTCCTCCAGGGGATCTTCCCAACCCAGGGATCAAATCCACGCCTTCTGTGTCTCCTGCATTGGAAGTTGGATTCTTTACCACTAACGCCATCTGGGAAGCCTATACACACACACACACACACACACACACACACACACACTATCCCTGGAAGGATATACAAGAAATTGCTAACAGTAGCTTCTGGGAACAGGGGCTGGGGGTGAGTGGGTGTAAAATAGAGGTGAGGAAACACTTTTCACTGTAAATTCTTGCATCTTTCAAGTTTTGTACTATGTCGATGTTTTGATACTACCTATTTAAAAAGAGTAAATTCAACTTTAAAAAAAACACAACCAGATTGACAAAATGAAAGCCAAACGTGAAAAGTTCAGCACGTAGGGTTTTAAAATGAAAGCCACGTGCAGAAGGACAGGGGGCCAGAGCAGAAGGACAGACTGCTTCCTGAAGAACAGAGAATGAGCTTCTCTAACAGTGGCTTCTGCATCTACGGCCCGGGGCTGAGAAAGCCAGTGAGTTCCTAGGTGCCATGCAGAGCCAGGGAGCAAGCGGAACCTGCACGGTTGGGGCAGGGCTGAGAGAAGGACTCCGCCTCCCCAGCTGGCCGGCCACATCTGACTCCTGAGCCACAGGGTTCATTGCAGCTCCAATGTTCTAGGAGCCAGACTGAGGGGACCGAGCCACCCACAGACCCGCCTGGAGCAGAAATTACAGGCCTCCGTACGCTTGTCTAAAAGCAAAGGAGGCAGCTGGAGAGAGTGGTCAGGAAGGCCAAGGAGAATTGACTGCCTTCAAATACTTGAGTGGCTGTCAGAGAATGAGGAGATCTGTTCTAAGCCCTCTGGAAGACTCCACCTTCCAAAAACACTTTTCGGCCCAGTTCTTGCCAGAGGGGGCCCCAGATAATACCTGTCCTTGAGGCCCCACTGGGCCAGGTGCCCAGGTTGCTGGGTGCTTTACTGACATCCACTCTAAATTCACGGTGGTCCTGGGGGGTTTCACTGTTCCTACTCCTACTTTAGAGACAAGAAAACCGAGGCTGTCACTGCTGAGGGGTCACATCAGTAGGTGATGGAGTCAGGGCTCAAACCGGAGGCCACAGTCTGAACCACTACAGTCATCACAGGTTGGGCCAGAACTCAAAGGTCGTGTGATTCTGCTGCTGTTCAGTCGCTCAGTCGTGTCCAACTCTTCCCAACCCCAAGGACTGCAGCACCCCGGGCTCCCCTGTCCTTCACTATCTCTCAGAGTTTGCTCAAAGTCATGTCCATTGAGTTGGTGATGCCATCCAACCATCTCACCCTCTGGCGCCCCCTTCTCCTCCTGCCCTCCATCTTTCCCAGCATCAGGGTCTTTTCCAATGAGTTGGCTCTTCACATCAGGTGGCCAAAATATTGGAGCTTCAGCTTCAGCATCAGTTCTTCCAGTGAATATTCAGGGTTGGTTTCCTTTAGGTTGATCTAGCAAGCTAAGGCAGGGCTGGGATCCTCTGCCAAAGTGACTTGGGTACAAGGAAGGCTAGTGAGGTGGATGCTGAGTAGAACTGGACCTCCCTGACACCTCCCTGATCCCCGATCCTCTTCGCTGCCCCTGCGGCTTCTCCCAGAAAGGCAATGGCCCTTTCCACAGTCCCGGCTGAGACATCCAGCTTGGATCGTACGCACCCTAGGGCAGCGCCCCTTCCCCTGCCCCTCACCAGAACCCGTCTCCAGCCCCCCGGAGGAGGGCAGCGGGTCGGGTCTGGGGAGGGCCCGCTGCCGGAAGCCCCAGCTGGGAGGGGAGGCGGGGGCTGGGATGCTCCCAGACACCGTGGGCGGGCGGCGCGCCAGTCGGGGTGGGGGTTGGGGGGACGGAGTGCGCTGCCGGGGAGCAGCCGACCCGCGAGATGCGCCCCTCCCCACCCTGCAGGGCTAGGCGCGCAGGTGGGGGCAGCGGCCACGCTCCCCGGGCGCGTGACTCAGCAGCCGCCTCGCCAGGCGGGGCGCGGGGCACACAGCTTCCCGACGCGTGGGCGGTTCCGAGGGGGTTAGGAGGGGGCCGCCCCGTCGCCCCCGCGGGAAGCGCCGAGGGGCTTGTGGGCCGGGACGTTCCGCAGCGGCCGCTCGCCAAGCCGCCCACGCAGCCCCGAGCCGGCCCGGCGCGCCCGCCCCCGCGGAGCCCACGGGACGCGCCGCCTGCGGAAGGGCTTCCCCAAGCTCCGAGCGCTCCCCTCCGGCTGCTCCGGGGTTTACGCTTCAGTGTCCGAGGGGCGGGAGCCTGCAAATCCTGAGAATCTGGAGCGGGAAGACCCCGCGGAATGCAACCCGCCCTCCCTGACCTGCGGGCCCTGGCCTCCCTGCACGGGGCTCCAGGGTCTGTCTCCTTGGTTTCTCGCAAAAAAAAAAAAAAACAAACAAAACACCAGCGGATTCAGAGCTCCCTTCTTGAGGCTCTTAGCATTTGCAAGTCAGTTTTCTCATCCAAGGTAAGTTGGTCCTGTTGCAGTGACCTCTGAACGGCTCAGCTTTGCCCCAGCCTCGGTGACCGGTAGGCAGAGAGGGGCCCAGAGGTGGGCAAAGACCGATTGTCCCCACTGGGCAGAGAGGACACCAAGGCCCACTGAAGGGAGGGGGGTGGATTTGCAGCAGTTCACCCTTGGGGTCAGTGAGGGTGGGCACAGCGATCAGGACCCCGGAGTCCTGGCTTCTGGGTTCAGTCGAGCTGCTCCAAGAAACTGTCCTCTACCCACCCCTTCCACTGCTGCCTCAGGGTGCCTTCACGTGCCTCTGGAATTCCCTTTGGCCCTCTCCCACGGGTCCTTAGGAGTTGAGTAGCTCCAAGAATATCCAGGATGCCCAGCAAGCCGATTTGGAAGCACCCGGGCATCTCTGTTCCTAAAGACCAGTCTGTGCACCGGAAACGTTAGACACAGCCAGGAGATTCCCAATTGCTCTGCTGAGTTTTTGTTGCTGTTTTAAATAATCATTGTGTTGAAGTGATGTGTTGAATGAAAATCATGGTAGATTGGAATCATTTATCACGGAGGAAACTGTGGAATTCCCTTGCCTCTCCACTGGGATGGGGAGTGCATTCCTGATTGGAAACAGGGAGGCAGCTGATTTGACCTGCTGCACCCAAACTTGGAGAGGTCATGGGCGCCAGGCCCTGGCCACAGCTGGGCCAGTTCAGAGCAGATCACTGCGGTTTGGCCAGCATCTTGCTGCTGCCAGCACCTGAGCGTCCAAACACAGCACCTCTGCAGAGTCCCAAATACCTTGCCCCTGTTCCGCCCACCTCCTTCTTCCCGGAGCTCACAGCCTCCAGAGGCCAAATCTCCTCCATGCTCCAGGCAAAGTGAGGGGGAGAAAGTGGAGGTGCTGTAGACTTGCCCCATTGGGGGACCAGGAGGAGAGCTGGCTGGGCAGCAGAGAGAAGCAAGCATTCAGAGAAAGAAGGAAGCCAGAGTCGGGACAGCGTGCGCAGTCTGGGCGATGAGAAGGCAGCGAGGAGGCCTGTGCTGTGGGGTGGAGCCATCACCCCCTCCTCCAGCCTGGAGTCAGGAACGAACCCACCCTCGCACAGACGCACCTTCTCCGTCCCCCAAATGCAGCCACGCCAGACTCACACCCACTCTCCCTCCCGGCAGCGTCCTAGCGGCTCCCTGACCGTAGCTCACACCACTGCCTGGTGGAGAAACGGGAGAGGCCTGGAGCCTGGCTGCTGCTTCCCATGGCTGCTCCCAGGCCAGGCGGTGACCCCAGAATCCAACCCTTTCTCCTTTGTCTGTTTTCTACCTGGTGACACGGCAGCAAATCAGGTTTCCTTTCCCTCCCATCCTCTTAGACCTGTTTTCCATTTCTAGTTGAGCCTGCTGATGGGCTGTGTGCATGTGCAAAGAGAGAGAGAGAGAGAGAGTGTGTGTGTGTGTGTGTGTGTGTGTGTGTGTGTGTGTGTTGGAACACTCCAAGGCTTTCTTATGCTTCATTCTTCCTAAAGCTTCCCAGGCTGAGGACTGGATTGCTCAGAGGCTTGGGTCAAAGGAGGAGGGGGCTCTCCATCCTCACGGGTAGAATTGGGGTGGGATGTACGCTCCCCAGTTGGCCTTCAGACCTGAGCCTCTGATCCAGCGTTTCCCAGGTGCTCAGCTGGGGAAACTGTGCCCATGAGTCTGGGCACCGCCCACCCCCTCATGGACCTCCCTCCAGCTGAGACTTTCTTCAGCCCTGACGCCGTACCCCCTCCCTCCACTCAAGGATGGATGAGGCTGCCTGTGCCCTACGCACTGAGAGCTTATTCCTTCTCATGTTGTTCATCACACACTGCTACGTATTGAGCTGGCCTCCATCCCCCACCCTTCTCAAGCTCATGTAACACCCACCTACTGCCTGCCAACATCCCCCCACCATGACAGACTCCATTAGAGTTGTGTGAGAGTTTTGCCATCTAACATATTATTTTAAGGGTCTAGAAAGGATCAAAATTGCTTAACCAAGCACCAGGATGCTCCTTAGATTCCTGCCTTGTGAATTTTACACATGGGGCTCATTGGGGAAGTATTCCTTCTCCAGCGCAGATAATCTCAAGACTAGCCAGTGTGGGAGTGAGTGCCCCGGGTCCCTCCCCTTTGCTTGCCAGGCAGTGCTAATTCCTTGCAAAATACAGTGGATGTGAAGACCACTCAGGCTTCATCAGCCTCCCCTGTGAGCCCTTCAACACCTTCTGAGCCTCCTGCCCCAACTGTTAGACATCTCTTCCCTTGTCAAGCTTGTCCTCAGACACTGTTCAGATAAACTCCCATGCTTTCAGAGCCAAACGTGTTGTTTTTCTCCTGTCCTAGGAGAATTTGCATTTTAACAAGGGGGATAACCTGAAGTCCCCAAAGGAGTCCCTAATTGTGGAATTGCCGGCCTAGGCAAGATGTTCTGGAAGGCAGAGAGACCTCCCTGGGTGCCCTACACCCCTGTAACTGGAGGTAAGTTTGGCCCTGCACACCCACGGGGCAGCGCTGACTGGTTCTCTCAGCCCCTCACTGCACTCTGACAAGAGCGCTGGATGAAGAGCATGGAGAAGCTGAGTTGTAAACCTAGTTCGGCCACTAATCAGTTTGGAAGCACCAGCCCCTTCTCTCTCAGGCCATGGTTTTCTCATTTACCAAATGAGAAGTTCGGTGCAAATGACCTTCCAGAACCTTTTCAGCTCTGACATTCCCCTGACATTCGGAGGGTCTGGGGGACCCTGGTACAGCTCCCAAGGCGGTCCAGCCCCTGGGGCTGTAGACACCTTCCTGGTCGGGGCAGGGGTGGGGTGCTTCTCTGGGCAGGACTTCCACTGGCCTGTAGGCCTCCTGTCCACAGCAGTCCGCCCCCTGCTGGGGAGGGAAGGTAGTGCTCCGCACAGCCCCCGCCTGGCAGTTACATAACCCTCCCAATGGGATGTTCTAAACAGCAACAGCACAGCAGCCTTTGCCCTGCCCTGCCCTGCCCGGTGCTCCCCCCTCCCGCCCCACCCCCCCCCACACACACGCCTTTGCCTGTGATGGCCTCACAGCCACAACTACCTTTCCATCTTCTCTTTTCCATTTGTTTTCTTGCTGCTGTTGTTCAGCTGCTAAGCCGTATCTGACTCTTTGTGACCCCATGGACTGCAGCACACCAGTCTTCCCTTGTTTTTTTCTAGAAGGTATTTATTCTAAGAGAGTCCTTGCAAGATGAAACTCCTTTAGCCTCTGGGCTTGACCAGAATGAAGCAGAGTCCTCCCCCAGCCACCCTGACCGCCCAGCTTCGGCCAAAACACCACATTGGGTCAGGCCTCCCACTTTTCTCAGCCCTGCTCTGTCTCCCTTTCTGACTGCAGAGTCCTGCGAAGAGTGGGTCTGCCTTCTCCCTTCCCTTCCCAGAATGGGAGAATTTGGAGAAATGGATTTAGCTTTCATTCCAGTGAACGGGAGGCATTCTCCTGGTTCAGACTCCATCCCCCACCCTCCCCTGTTGTCCTTGACAAGGTCACATACGAGATGACACTGTGGTTTCCCCATTTAGAAGACGGATGAGGTCATTGTCACCACTGTGGGGTGTTGGGTGGCGACTCGGGTCCCCTCAGTGTCCATAAGAAAAGTGCAAGCAATCTGAAAATGCAGCTGAAGAAATTCAGGTTGGGCTTAAGGAAGCAGTTCCCAGCTATTGAGTTGTGAGACCTCCTCACAGCTCACTAAGGGACGACGGGTTTGTCCCGCCCAGCTGCATTTCGAGGCAGGCTCCCATTCACATATCTGGTGCACACTGTCCAGAGGTTGAGTGGTGGTTGAAGAAAGGTCACACATAGAAATGTGGCCTGGAACACTTCCTGAAGGAATCCTCAACCTGGATTCTCCTCGATAGCTATGGTCTCACTCTGGATGAAACTTGGGTCCTGGTTTCTTTATCTGTAGAAATATTACAGTGTATTGAGCACTTACTACGTGCCCAGAACAGCTTAAAATGTATATAATCTAATTAAAAATTTTTTACAACAACCTTTTAAAGTAGATATTATTCCTTATTTCATAAAAAAAAAAAAAAGGCTCAAAAAAGGTATAAGGGAACTCTACTCAGTGCTCTCGTGACCTAAATGGGAACCCAGAAAAGGGGATATATGTATACATGTAGCTGATTCACTTTGCTGTACAGCAGAAACTAACACAACATTGTAAAGCAACTATCCTCCAATAACAGTTGAAAAAATAAATGTAAGGCATTCCAGCTGGTAGCTGGTGGAGCAGGATTCATACCCGGTATGCCTGCCTGCAAAGCCCAGGTTCTGAACCACCTGGGTCTTGAAAACTCCCAGGTGGCTCAGCGGTAAAAAAAATCTACCTGCCAACACAGGAGACGCAGATTCGATCCCTGGGTTGGGAAGATCCCCTGGAGGAGGAAATGGCAACCCAGTCCAGTATTCTTGCCTGCAGAATCCCCTGGACAGAGGAGCCTGGCAGGCTGCAGTCCATAGGGACGCAAAGAGACACGACTGAGCGACTGAACAACAGCAACGTGGTTTCCTTAAGTTCCTTTTAGCCTGAATAACCTAGTTTCTCCCTCCCGCTACTCCTCCTCTTACTCGACTGTTAATGCCCTTGCTGCCTGAAGTGGACAGAACCCTCCATTCCTGTGTGAACACAAGAAGCCCTTTGCAGCTTGTGTAGGAACCCACACTTCATGCTTCTCACGAAGCAGAGGAGGAAGGTGCTGCAGCGGCCTCAGCCTCAGAAGTCCCACCACATGGCCTTGCGTTTGGGGGTCTGCCAGGTGCAAGGAGCGCATCCCCAGGACCTGTTCCTAAGATACCCCTTGCTAAACCGCTGCCACCCTGGGTCCTCTGAGAGTTCTTGCAGGCCCCAGTGGAAAACGTTTAGGGCCTGCAACAGGGCCATCTGTGTCTAAAATTCCTTATGTGGGGTTTAAGTCCAAGATCCAGGCCTCTTTCCAGACCACAGTCCAGCTGATTGTCTGGCTCTCCCTGATTTTTCATGTCACCCTCCCCCCAGACCTGACCCATCTGCCTTTTTTCACAAGTGACCTCTGAAACTCGGGCCGCATAGATATTTGCTGAATCAGCAGGACCAACTGCTGCTCCTCTCACTGGATTTCGGGCCAAGAGGAAGATGTGCCAGGATGGCCTTGAGAGGGCCTCTGCTGTTGGCCGTGTGGTTCTGAGAAGGGCTGGGGAAGGAAGGAGGTGGCGGTGGAGCAGGCACGCAGGTGACTTTTCTCTGGAGTCCGGTTGTTTTGGGCTGAGAGTGAGGAAGGAGCAGTGGCCCGGGCCCTCAGAGCGGCAGGGGATGGCAGAGCGCCCTGAGTGTCTGCCCGTGCCAGCTTCTGGGTGGGCAGAAGATGCCCAAGCCCTCCCCCTCTCAGCGAGCCTTCACTCAGGCCCCTTTTCCAGCTGGCCAGCCTGGTGTCGTACCCTCCTTATTGAAATGGGCAAGAGGAGGACAGGGAGGCTGGGGAACAAGAGCGTAGTGTGACTTCCTCAGCTAGCAGGGGTTTTAGCCACTGGGAAGAAAGGACCAGTACTGAGTTCTTCCTACGTTGATGGGTTTAGCCTTGGGGGGTGAGGGGGGTGATGGGGGAGGGGCTGTAGGTCAGAGTGGGGAATGGTAAGTGCGTGCATCACAGACATTTCCTTGGATTGACTCCTCCCAGCTCTGTCCCCACCCAGCTGTCCCTGCCTCTCACTGTTCTTCACGTAAACCCTTGGCGGCAACTTCAGAAACCTCTCTGGGCTGTGGATATGCTGTGTACACTCTCCTTTTTACCCCATTCTGTTCTGATAGAGGCAGGCTCTGGGCACCTGCAGTCCGCTTAACACTTACCAAGATGTTTGTAAACCCGTGTCTCAAGTGCATTGAGCACGGATGGTCTGTGTCTTTTCTGTCTTTTCGCAGCAGAGAGTGCAGGATTTTGAACGGATACAATAGAGTTGACTGACAGACCTTCACACACTCTTAAGAGCTCCCATGAGGGGCTCTTCTTGGAGATCTGCCACCTCCAGGCAGACAACCTTGATTCAGTAGGAGCACAGATGCCTGCTCCAATCAGGGTCTCAGACAACAGGCTAGAAGTCACTTCCAGTAGTCTTCCTGCCATCCCCTGACTCTGGGGAGCACAAGACCATGGTGCTCAGATGACCCAAGATTTAGTTTATGCTTAGGATGGGAGCAGAGAGGAGGAGACATGTCTACACAGCTTACATGGAAGCAAAGGATGGAAGGAAGAAAATATGGGGAGTGGGTGTGTTTGAGGGGAGGGATGAAAGGGGGAAGACAGAACATATAAAAAAGACAAAGGAGGAAGAAGAGAGGACAGGAGCTCACAAGACATTCAGAGTTCTCGGCCCCATGGAGATGGGGAGCTCCAGGGTAGGAGCTGAATTTGAATTATAATGAGAGAATCTTAGCCTGCCTCCAGTAATCCTCTGCCCATGGACGTGAGGACTTGGGCAAGCTCTGGGATCCACTGGCTCTAAACACATGGCTGGGTGGACAGATGGACACATGCTCAAGCAGAGAAGCTGTGGCCACACTGCAGCCTGGAGCTTCAGGCTGGGTCATATGCTTCCATGGCGAGGAAGGGACTTTGCTGGGTCAGGCTGAAGCTCTGGCTCCAGCCAGGAAAGGGATAATCAATTCTGTAGAGGCTGTGAGCCTTGATTGAAAAAATAAAGAGGAGGAAGCTAGATTGCTGCTTTCATTAAAAGGCAAAAGCAGTGGGGGCTGGAGCTTAGCAAGAGCCAGGAAGCAGCAGAGAAAGAATGTTAACCCCTTGGGTGTCATTCTTCGGGATGTCTTTACACTCACCCGTTCCCACATTGTTGCTTCCTTGACCTGACCTCCAAGGCCACCAGCTTCGCAGTTCCCTTAGCTGGAGGAGGGAGAGGCTGGGCGGCATATTAATGGAGATCTGATGACAATTAAACGATCTATTATTTCTCAGCCCCAGGGTCCCCAGGGCTCCCGCCTCTCCTGGATTCGGGGAGGAAGATGAGTTCTGGGGATAAGAGATAAGCTGTGCGGTGAGATCACAAGCCTCACAGTGCCTGGTAACCCTCACCCCTGCCTCAGCAACCTCACCAGGGCTGCATTCTCACCCTACTGAGGCCAGAAAAGGGGAAGGAAGAAACGAAAAAGGATTTCAGCAAAATTATGAAGGAGAGACCCCTCTGCCGGCTCTTCTTCCTACGTCAGCATGCCCAGTAGGGAACTGATTCAGCAGGGAGATTCCCAGGAGAGGCCCCAGGAAAAGGACTGCTGGCTCGGCTCTCTCTCCCCCAGTCTCATCCGGTCCATGGAGTGCTGCCCATATCTAACCCAACAGCACTGAGAGGTTGGGTAGAAAAGGACAGACATGCAAAACGGGGGTCGTGGGTGGAGAGCAGGATGGGGCCAAACTTGTAGTCAGCAAAGACGATTCCTTCCTGAGGTTCTGCGGGGGAAACTTGGGCTGAAGTTAAGCAGAAAAGTGGGGAGACACGGGGATCCAAAAGGCATTAGTCTGTCTGGATGCCCAAGATTTCCCATCCAAGTGGGGAGGGAGCTGAGGGAGGAGGTGAGGCATTTGTTTCTGAGCTCTCTAAGTCTCTGGGTGTCTAGGCTTGAGGAGCAGGGTAGGGTGAGCTGGCCGATCTGAAGAAAGGAAGGGGTTGCTGGCAGTGTTAACCTCTTGGTACCTGGCACAACTTCCTGAAAGATTTCCAACAACTTCCACTCTCTTCCACCATTTTAATTACTTATTTTTGTCCTGCTCCCTTGGGAAGGAAAAGCAGGACAAGGGAGAGGGGAAGATGAGGACCTGATGGTTTCTCTCCAGTTGTGACATGTGAGGCTGGATAGGAATCCAGATGATACCTAAAACCCCTGGGTTCCCAGCAAGAGCCCCTGGGCCAGAGAGTTTGGGCTCTTTAAGCTGCTTTGGGGGCCACAGCAAAGTCCTTATTCAGGAGAAATGAGCTTTCCTCCACCCTTCTTGCCCACACAGTCCCCGAAGGGATGCAGAGAAAGTGGGAATGTGGTGGAAAAGGAGGAGGACATTGAGGAGCGTGAAGAGAGGAACCACGATTCCCTGGGAGCTGTGGCTGCCCTAGGAAATGGAATAGAATAATTCCCCCCCTATTTGGGGCGGGGGGAAACACATGGCATTTTGGATTTTTTTTTGTTTCAGATTTTTTTTTCACCTTTTGCTGAGCCATGGGCAGTAAGGGAAAACTGCCTTTCTGCTTTTTCTGCCAAATAAGGAAAGAAAACCGTGACACTGAAGGGAGAGCAATGGACCATTGAGGGAGCTTGGAAAAAAAGCCGCATCTTCTTGGGGTTTGAATCAAACGCTGTGGAGTCATCCTGGATCTTCCCCTCTTAAGAGCCCAAGATTTTGGTCACGTCTACCATGTGTCCTGACCCAACTTGTCTAACTCTGCAGTAGATACAAGGAAAAAATGAGCCTACATCAAATCTTCACAAGTATCTGTAGATTAAAGCATGCCAAGGCTGCTGAAGATGACTCTTGGTTCTTCTCCTTTCCCACCCCCAACTTCCTTACCATCCCCATTGTCAGGGTCAGGTGCTGACTAGCTTCTGATTTCCCGTGAGCTGTTCTTCCATCACCTGTCTCCTCAGAGAAAGGAAGCTGACATGGTCACAGCCTTCCCAACACAGAGGAGAGAATATTCCAGTCTTCTCTTCTTCCCATATCCCTAGTTCATGGACATTGGATGTAAAGAAAAAGAACTTGAAGTTCTAGAGTTTCTCATTAGGAGCTAATAAGCATATTTCTCTCTGGACCTAACATGAGATTCCACTTATCACCAAATAACCAAGGGGAGACAAGATTTGCAGTCACCAGCCATAACAGGAATTACATCCAAATGCCAACTCCGTTTGCCAACTGTCTCATCATTATTCCCTTTCCACGATTGCTAACACTTTGCATAGAAATCCTCCTTGAGTCAGAGGGTAGAGCTGTAACCAGACAGACCTGACACTGAAAAGGGATTCTCTGTAGGCTTGATGGGTTGTTACCTGGCACCCCTCTAGATTTGTGGGGATTCAGAAGAAAGAGGGTCCACTCAGGTCAGAGCAGAGTAAGCTTCCCCAAACAAGCCACTCCTGGCTTTTGACTCCCACTGCATCGGTTAAAGAGCTAGCTTGTTCCCCTGGGAGATGCTTTCTCCCACCCTCCTCTTCCTCTGTATCCAGCCCCCCTTCCTTCTCACATCATCCTGCCTCTCAGCCTTATGTTCTGCCTCCCAAATCCCCTCAGACCCCAGTTCTACTCTTCCTGGACCCTGTCCTTTTTAAAGCTCTTAACATGTCTTTTTTTTCATATCTCCCTCTCCATTCAAATAATTTTACTACCCAAACTCCCATCCAGATTTTCCCTAACTTAAAAAGATTCTTCAACTGTTCTCTTTTCTTCAGTTTAATCTTCCTCCCTAACTTCGCCCCCAGTCTTGTCCCCTTTGAAATCTGCCAGTTTTCAATAACCCTAATCACTTAACCCCCATGTCTTTCCTCCTCTGACCCCTTTTGCTCCAACATCCCCCAGACCCCCTCGAACACTGGTGTCATTCCCTCCTTCCCCCCAAATCTCCTTGACATACTTCTGCCCCTAAGCATCTTCTCACCCCTCCACTTCACACTGCCCTAGTCCTCCAGACTCGGGTGCATCTGATTACCCTCTCGTCCCCCACTCACGTCCGTTAGCTTCCCTCCCTCCCACAACGGTTCCCATGCCTTCTTCCCCACTCACTCGGGTCTCCTGCTCAGGACGCCCTTGCCGAGGGCGGCGGGGGATTTGTGCTGAAGGAGGGTTCCAGCAGCAGCGCAACAACTCGGGGGACGCTCCTTCTCCTTGTCGGCCACGGCCCCGGGCGCCACCGGGTGCTGGTGGGGCGACTGGGGCGCGTGAGCCCTGCCGCTGGGGCCCGGCTGGGGCTGAGCCAGGAGCTGTCCGTGGTGCTGAAGCGGGGGCTGCTCGGGCGCGGGCTGTGGCGCGGCGGGAGGCAGCTGTCCGTGGTCCTGGAGCTGCTCCTGGGCCCCGGCGGTGGCCGGCGACGGGGGCACGAGCCCGGGCGGAGGCTGGGCTTGCAGCAGCTGCTGGTGCTCCCACAGGCTGCGGTTCTCGGCGCTCAGCTCGTCCAGCCGCCGCTCCAGCTCGTCGATGCGCTGGCGCTGGGTGTGGATGAGGCTCTGCTGGTTCTGCACGATGGCCGTGAGCTCCTTGAGGTAGAGCACGGCGCGCACCGGGTTCTCCAGCAGGCTCTCCATGCCGCCCGCCGCCGCCTGCGCCCTGCCTGCGCCTCGGCGGGCGGCGGGGAGCGCGAGGGCGCGCACGAGCCCAGCAGCCCCGGCGGTCCGCTCGCCTCCCTCCCGCCGCCGGCGCCGCGTCACCGCCACACCGACATTCACACACGCACGGGGGGCGGGACCGCGGCGCCCGGGCCCACCTTCCCCCTCCCATCCTCCTCCTCCCACCCCCTCCAGGCTTCGTGAGGAGTCTCGGCTTCCTGCAGGGCTGTCAGGGGCGGAGAGAGGCGAATGAGAGAGCGGGTAGAGGCTCAGGATAAACGGAGGGGGCCCGGGATGGATGACATGAATCTGGCAAGAAGGCATAGCCGGCGAGGTGGAAGTGAGGTGGGACCGGGAGGAGAACAGAAGCAGACAAGGAAAGAGGAAGCAGAAAGGGAGAGGATGGCGAAAAGAGACAGAAATGTACGAGAAAGAGGAAGTCTGACAGGTCACTCGTTCTTTTTCCTGTGTCCAGTCATCCCAGGGGGTGAGGGTCCATTTTAAAGACCTTCCGAGCAGAGGCCACCCTTGCCTCTTGAGTGCTCGGCAATCTTGTATTCTGCTGGGGGAATCCCCTGGAACAGGAGGGTCATGGGACACTGAGAGACCCCAGACAACATCTGGTCCTACTTCTTCAGCCAAGGGGAAACTTAGGCTAGGAAGGCTGTTTGTTTATGCTTGATTTTCTCTGGGAATGAGACCTCAGGACAGTTTTAGCCATTCTAATAGGAACATGAACTAAATAAACCAGACCCTCTGTGTCATGGACTAAAGAGCTTCCAGAAGCTTCTTAAAGAGATCATTCTGTTTGAAAAAACATCTATGAAATGCATACTGCACAGAACACTGTGCTGGGTGGTGGTAAGATAAGGGTGACTAGGATGGAATCTTTGGCTTCTTGAAGCTTATGATTAAGTAGGTGAAACAGGTAATAAATATTCCATTTCAATATTCAGTGGTGGTTGTAAGTGATAAGATGGAGATTGCCCCGAGTGCTCTAGGAGCCCAATGGCTTGGGGATTTGAGTATGCTCCTTGGGGGGAATAACACTTGAAGTGGGAAAGATTTTCCAGAAAGGGAAAACAGCATTAGCAAAAGCTCAGAGACAGGAATCAGTGTGGACTGAGTCACTCAATAATTTCTACAATAAATTTACATAAAACACACACTAAGTGCTAAGTAACATACTAGGAACTATACATAACTACGCCGTAGCGTAGATCACAAGTTATCATTTCTGTATTCAAGAGGATTGCAACCTAGTAGAGTAGTTATGGCATGCACATGAACAACTAGAATATAAATCAAAGTTTCTGTAAGAGGCCTTTAAGCCAAGTGCCATAGGAGTTCAGGGGAGTGAGAAATTGTGTTTAACTATGGTGATCTGATAAGGAGGAGGTGTTATTCAAGCTGGGCCCTGAAGGATGGGAAGTGTGTCATCAAATAGACAGAACAGGGGAAGGTCATGTCAGGCATGAAGATACGTCAGGCAGCAAGAAAAGACTAAGGAATGGAAATACAGCACCTCTGTTCAATCCAGTTTGGCAGGAAATGACCCTTTCCTCTGGGCTAGGAGTGCTCTTAGCATATTTGTTGGACTGTTGCATTTTCCCTGTCTACCTGCTGCTCCCCCAGGGTGGGTATATCTGTTGATACCAGGTATCCAGTGAGCTGGGTCAGCCACACCCATCTGGTGCCAGACTTAGATGACCTGGGGAGGATCTGTGCTCTGCAAATATATTGGTTTCTCTGCACTTGGGTTTTTATTTTGCTTTCTTCCCATTTATTTTCCTAGCAGATTTCCTTTTGTAAAGAATAAGTGCAGAAAGCTTATCCACAGCTGAGCCAGCAGTTGTGAGAGCAGAGCACCCAAGAGGGTGACCAGTACTTCCACTGAAGAATGGAGATTAGAGGGTGGGATGAGAGCGCACACAATGCAAATGCTTTTCTTCTGAATTTTCTCTGCTTGCCTAGTTGATTTGTTGTCGAAACAAGAGTTGGCTGTTCATAGACACCAATACTATGTCTATAAGTGAAATAGTCTGCAGCATAATTATCTATGGCGGTCCCTATTAGTTCTGCTGTGTTGGAATCACTTGGAGTGGAGCCCAAATGTTTTTATCTTTTAACTTTTTTCCTTTGATTAAAAAAAAATTATTGAGTTACAACTCATGTAATAGTATGCACCCACTTCGTGTGCACAGTTCAATGAATTTTGACAAAAATTTATACTGTGTAATCAAAATTTCCATCACTGCAAAAAATGGGGTTATTACCTCATGCCCCTTTGCAGTCAATTGCTGTCATCCTCATCCCCAATCAACCACTGATCTGCTTTCTGTCAAGAGAGATTAGTTTTGCCTATTCTAGTCACATAAATGGCAATCACAGCGAATATATTCTTTTGTCTTTTCTTTTTGCACAGCATCATTCTTTTGAGGTTCATCTGTTATAGGTATCAATATTTTGTTCCCTTTTATTTCTGAGTAGTCTTCTATGATATGGACACACTATAATTTATCTACTCGCTTATTAATGGATGGACATTTGGTTGTTTCTTGCTTTTGATTATCTTAAATAAAGCTGTTGTGATCATTAATGGACAGTTATTTATGCAGACATGTTTTCATATGTTTCATATTTTATGCTACATGTGTCTTCAGTTCAGTTCAGTTCAGTCGCTCAGTTGTGAATGACTCTTTTCGACCCCATGAATCGCAGCACGCCAGGCCTCCCTGTCCATCACCAACTCCCGGAGTTCACTCAGACTCATGTCCATCGAGTCGGTGATGCCATCCAGCCATCTCATCCTCTGTCATCCCCTTTTCCTCCTGCCCCCAATCCCTCCCAGCATCAGAGTCTTTTCCAATCAGTCAACTCTTCGCATAATGTGACCAAAGTATTTGGAGTTTCAGCTTTTGCATCATTCCTTCCAAAGAACACCCAGGGCTGATCTCCTTTAGAATGGACTGGTTGGATCTCTGTGCAGTCCAAGGGACTCTCAAGAGTCTTCTCCAATACCACAGTTCAAAAGCATCAATTCTTCAGCACTCAGCTTTCTTCACAGTCCAACTCTCTCATCCATACATGACCACTGGAAAAACCATAGCCTTGACTAAACGGACCTTTGTGGGCAAAGTAATGTCTCTGCTTTTCAATATGCTATCTAGGTTGGTCATATAAGAAAGAAAAATCTAGAATTGGAATTGCCAAGTCATATACATATATATATATATACACACACACACACACACACACAAATATTTAACAATAAGAAACTGTCTAACTGTTTTCCAAAGTGGTTGTACTGTTTTTTGTTCTCATCAGCAGTAGGTGAGAGGTTCACATGTTTCACATCCTTGCTATCACTTGTTATTTTTAGCCTTTTTTGGTTGCACTGGGTCTTTGTTGCTGTGCACAGGCATTCGCTAGTTGCAGTGCAAAGGCTTCTCGTTGCCGGGGCTTCTCCTGTTGCTTCTCTTAGAGCATAGGCTCTAAGGCACATGGGCTTCAGTAGTTGCAGCTCACAGGCTCTAGAGCTCAGGCTCATTGGTTGTGGCTTGTGGGATCAGTTGCCCTGCAGCATGTGGGATCTTCCCGGATGAGGGATTGAACCCGTGTCCCTTACATTGCAAGGCAGATTCTTAACCACTGGAACACCAGGGAAGCCCCTGTAGGAAGAATTCAAGTTCTTTAATACACATGGGGCTATTCAAACATTCTATTTCTTTGGGTATCCATTTTGGTAATTTGCTTCTCTTGTAGGCAGAATGACCTCCCAAAGATGTCTTAGTCTTAATCACCAAAACCTGTGAATGTATTAACTTATATGGCAAAAGCCACATTAAATATGTGATAAAATTAAGAATCTTGAATCACAAGAGTCTTTGTAAGAGGGAGGTGAGAATGTCAGAGAGGAGATGTGACAACAGAAGCAGAGGTCATGATGAGGCAATTGCTCTGTGGTAGCCAGAGGGCAAGGAATGCAAGAAGCCTGAATGTGTGTGTGCTCAATCATATCCGACTCTTTGTGACCCTACGGACTGTAGCCCGACAGGCCTCTCTGTCCATAGGATTTCCCAGGTAAGAATACTGGAGTGCATTGCCATTTCCTTCTGCAGGGGATCTTCCCAACCTAGGGATCAAACCCTGTCTCCTACGTTGTAAGACAGATTCCCAACCACTGGAGCAACAAGGAAGCCCTCTTCTCTTATTTTCGGTTTTTCTACCTACTTGTGTTTCCTGTACTAAAGCATATTGCTCTGGAAAATAAATATTTTGATACAAGCTGGAGCAGGAGTTGGGAGATTTTCTGTAAAGGGCCAGATAGTAAATATGTGTCAGAGAAGGCAATGGCACCCCACTCCAGTACTCTTGCCTGGAAAATCCCATGGACAGAGGAGCCTGGTAGGCTGCAGTCCATGGGGTCGCTAAGAGTCGGACATGACTGAGCGACTTCACTTTCGCTTTTCATTTTCACACATTGGAGAAGCAAATGGCAACCCACTCCAGCATTCTTGCCTGGAGAATCCCAGGGACGGGGGAGCCTGGTGGGCTGCCATCTCTGGGGCAGCACAGAGTCGGACACGACTGAAGCGACTTAGCAGCAGCAGCAGCAGTGTTTCCTCTTGCTTTTCTTTTACTAGATTCTTAAGGTGGAAGCTTAGGTTGATGACTTTGGACGTTTCTTCTTTTTTCATATAAGCACTTAAAGCTCTACATTTTTGCTGTTTTTAAAGTTTTATAAAGCACTCTTTTTTACTGCATCCCACAAATTTTGTTCTCATTTTCACTCAGAGCAAAATATTTTGCAATTTCCCTGTTACTTCTAAATCTTTCTATTATTAATTTCTAATTAAATTCCTTTGTGATCAGAGAACATATGAGTTCAATCTTCTTATGTTTATTGAAACTTTTGGGACTTTATATGGTCCAATCTACAGTCTGTTTTTCTTGTTAATATTTTTTAATGTGGAGCATTTTTTAAAAAGTCTTTATTGAATATATGACAAAAATTGCTTCTGTTGTATGTTCTGCTTTTTTTGGCCATAAGGCATGTGGGATCTTAGCCCCCTGACCAGGGATTGACCCACACTCCTGCATTGGAAGGCAAAGTCCCAAGCACTGACCTCCAGCAAATTCCCTGCAGTTAGTTTTGACTAATATTTTACATGCAAGTGCCTGATAGCCTCTCCAGCTTTTTCACCGTTAATGTTTGCATGTGTGGTAGGCAGAATAATAGCTCCCGAAATGTCCATATCCCACCCTGAGAACCTGTGAATATGTTACCTTACATGGCAAAAGAGACTTTACAGGTGCCATTAAAATTATGACCTTGAGATGGGAAGAATGTCATGGAGGTGTCATCCAGGTGTGTTCAGTCTAATCACATGGTTCCTTAAAGGCGGAGAACTTCCTCTGGCTGTGGGCACATGGAGACATGACTCCAGAAGAATGGTCAGAGTAGTGTAACTTGAGAAGGACTAGACCTACTTTATTTGCTTTGAAGACAGAGGAAGAAAGAATTCCTTGGTGGTCCAGTGGGGAGGACTCTGGCTTCCACTGCTGGGGCCCGGGGTTCAGTCTGTGGTCAGGGAACGAAGGTGCCACAAGCTGCATGGTGTAGCCAAAAAAAGAAGGTGGAAGAAGAGGCCGTGAGCTCAGGAGTGTGGGTGGTCTCTAGAAAAGGCACGGTAACTGGTTCTACCCTAAAGCTTTCAGAAAGGAACGCAGCGGTGCTGAAGCTTTGGTGAGACCCATGTTGAATTTCTAACAGAACCATAAGATAATACATTTGAATGGCTTAAGCCACTCCGTTTGTGATCATTTGTTATGGCAGACACAGAAAACTAATACAACAAGTTACATTTCCTCCCATCCTTTAAATCTATCTGTGTCTTTACATTTAAACTGTTTTTTCTTTTAGATAACATTTAGTGGTGAAAATACAATATCTAAAAGGAAAGTTTTACTGGGTGGGATTAAAGCAGATAAACACTGCAGAATTTTAAAAATCAGTAAAACTAAAAGATAAAGCAACAGAAACTGCTCAAAGGGTCACCAAGTTCTCTATTCTTTTTTTTTTTTTACCCTCAATCTTTTTTTCCCTCTGAGCTTTGTGAGGATGGGTTCGCCTCTAGGAGTTCCACTTAGTTATTTTTTTGTATTTTTCATTTCTCACCTCATTATGTTTATGGTTTTCTCCTAATTTGGGTCTCATTTTCCTGCTTCCTCAGATATCTAGTAATTGTTTATTCTATACTGGACTTTTAAATTTTTTTCTTTTTCTTTTATTGGAGTATAATTGCTTTGCAAGTGCTGTATTAATTTCCACTGTAGAACATGCTGGGCATTTTGAACGTGACTTTGTTGAGTACAGAATTTTGTTGTTTTCCTTTGAAGAGTGCTGGGCTCTGCTTTTGTAAGTCATTAAATTATCTGTAGATCCACTTGATCCTTTCAAGACTAGTTTGTAAGCTTTTTTTTTAGGGCAACTCTTGGGCTAATTTATCCCTGTTGCCATGGTATGATCATTCTGTCCTCTGATCAAATGCCATCAGGGTCTCTTCAGTGTGACTGAACAGAACTCTAATCTCTTCCAGCCTATGTGAGCCCTGCGAATGGTTCAGCTTAACCACCCACCCTATCCCAGTCATTATTTATTGAGTCTTACAGAGTTTTACCATATTCGTGTGCGTTCAGTGTTTAGCATCAGACCCAAGAAGGGTTCTCTGTGGATTCCTGGAGCTCTTTCTTCATGTAACTCCTTCTCTGACTCTGCTCTGTAAATTCCAGCCACCTCAGCCTCCCTAAGTGTCTAAGTCCTCAGCTCAGATAAGATCATGCTCTGCCCTGCTCCCCGCATGGCAATCTTTTTTTTTTACTTTTTGTTTAGCTGTAGTTGCCATGCTGTACATTGCATTGCCAAGACTTATCTTGTAACCCAAATTTTGTACTTCTGTCCACAATTTCCCATCTCTGGCAACCACCTGTCTGTACCTATGAGGTTTTTTTTGTGTGTTTTTTTTTTTTAAGTTAGATCATGCAGTATTTGGTTATGTCTTTCTGATTCATTTAACTTAGCATAATGCACTCAAAATCCATTCATGTTGTCACAAACGGCAAGCTTTCATTCTTCTTTATAGGTGAGTAATATTCATATATATACATATATCTCACATCTTTATTCATCTGTTCACAGGCAGTTAAGTTGTTTCCATATCTGGACTATTGTGAATAATCCTGCAATGAACATGGGGGTGCAAAAAAATTTTTTTTTAATTGGAATATACTTGCTTTACAATGTGCTAGTTTCTGCTGTACAACAGCGCGAAGCAGCTGTATGTATACACATATCCCCTCCCTCTTGAGCCTCCCTCCCACTCTGCATTGCAATCTTGAAAGTTCCTCCCCGAGGCCACAAGCCAGGGTGATCGGGGCTCACCTAGTTTGCATTCCTTTTCTTAGGAACCATCGCCCTGTGCTGCTGCTTTTCCAATGTCTGAAAATTGGTTTTCAAATTCACGTGTATACTGGAATGTAACAATTTTCTAGCCATTGATAGAAGGAGGACAAATGCAGTCATAGGTCTTGGCTTCTGGCCAGTTTTTTGTGGCCAGGAGCCAAGAAGTACATTTTTAACAAGCACCCCAGGTGATTCTGATGCACCTTAATGTGGAGAGCTCCTGGGCTAGCAAGCAACAAAAGGAATGCCTCTCCGGTTCACAGGACACCTTCACCTTCGTGTTTGTTATCATTTCATCCTCCCATCCTCCTGCTGGGAAAGGCAGGCAGGGATTACCTTTCCTCTTTCAGGACACGCATGTTGAGGCCTGAGGAAGTCTTGGAAATGGTTGGGAGGAGTGAGAGAGACACCAGTGAGCAATTATGGGTAGTCATAGGGAAGAATCCAGCCACAGAAAAGGGCACTTACCTCCTTGAGCCTCAGATCTCTCTCTTTTAAAATGACATGGTAGGAATACTCCAGTATTCCTGCCTGGGAAATCCCGTGGACAGGGGAGCCTGGCGGGCTACAGTCCATGGGGTCACAAAGAGTCAGACGCAGCTGAGCGCACACACGCACCCAATTACGGGGCTGCTTCTGGTTTCTGGACAGCCCATTCTCATTTTGGGGGAGTGGACTTTTGCTTTGCTTGATTAACTCTTGCTACTTAAAACTGCTAAAAAAAAAAAAAAAGCTAGGACACCAGGTTAAATTGTGTGTGTGTATACGTTTCTACACATATGCAATGCATAATCAACAATAAAATGTTTCAACGTTGAGATCAGTTCAGGAAGACTTCCTGTAGGAGGTGGGATTCTAGGACCTGTCTCTTAGCTATGACGTGTATGCTGGTAAGATTAGAATTCAAGGGTAACCTGATGGCAGCAGGAAGGATACTGACAAGGGCTTTGATGCCCAGTGAACAGTGGGGGATTCAGTTTTTCTGGCCCAGGATATGAATTTGTGCCTTTCGTATCCCTCACTGACCTGACAAGGACAGAAGACACTGCCACCTCTGTCCACAGGGTGAGGAGCAGGGGGAATCCTCTTACTTCAGCACAGAAGACCCACACAGATTTCACACCTGGCTCTGACTGGACAGCCTGCCAGAGAGGCAGGTAGGAGTGGGGAGGAAACAGTGGCTGCGTTTGCTCCTATCCACAAGATTCAGGGGATGCCAGACCACTAGCGAGGGCACTCAGGAGCTCTTTGTTCAATCCTCTGCCTCTGGATTCCATGCAAACCAGAACTCGGGCACACACGTGCTTCTTATGCGCGCTGTTGCCAGGAATGGGAAGAAATCGAGCTATCAGCCTACAGGGAAGTAAAGCAAGCATGGCCTCTCCCCGTGACCTTTTGGGTCTGTTTTCACTGGCGTTTGCCTTATTGTTATTTAATAACAGTGTTGATAATCCTAGCCAGCATTTGTCTTTCACTCTCTGGGCCTGGGTTTTCTTAACTATAAAGTGGGAATCATAACTGAATCCCCATCATAAGTTGTAAGGGTATTGTAAGGATAAATAAACAGTGCATGATATGTGCAATCACACGTATTCATTTTATTTGATTCTCAGGAATGGTAAGCCAGACATGGACATTTTTCAGATGTGGCAAATGAGGCTCAGAGAGGGCAAGAAGCTTTTCTGAAGTTACACAGCCAACAATGGCAGAACTAGGTCTGGAAGCCAGGTCTCCTGTTCTAAGCCCCTACTCCTTTTCCTCTGTGCTATATATTCAGACACCCTGACAGGTTGTGGAAAGAATACTTTGAGGGATGGTCAGCAGGGACCCTATACTTGTGTGCACGCTAAGTCACTTTAGTCCTGTCTGACTCTTTCCCACCCTACGGTCTGTAGCCCACCAGGCTCTTCCATCCATGGGATTTTCCAGGCAAGAATACTGGAGTGGGTTGCCATTCCCTTCTCCAGGGGATCTTCTCCACCCAGGGATCGAACCCAAGTCTCTTTTATCTCCTGCATAGGCAAGCGGGTTCTTTACTACTAGCGCCACCTGGGAAGCCCCAATCTTATTCTTGTATGTGTGTTTAAATGAGATGAAGTGTCAGCGTACTCAGAACCATGTCTGGTGCAGGGCATATGCCCAGTAAGATCAGTTTTACTTTAATAAAGCTTGTATGTATACCATAATAAGTAAAGCAATGCCATACCATGAGCAGAGTACTTTGACATATACACAGGCTCGTTCCATCCTCACAGAAAAGTCCATGGAGTATTTGTATTAACCCCTTTTTACAGCAAAGGGTGCGGGGCACACAGGAATAACGGAGTGTTCCCAAGGCTGGCAGATGACAGCGCCCCGGGCCCGCTCAGGCCAGGCTGCCTGGGTTTCCTCACTTGGGGCTTCTTTCAAGTGCAGCCCAATGGTGTTTCCGGGTCTTGCATAGTGAATGTCAGTGGATGGGATGCAGTTCATGGCCTGGGCCCAGAGGGAATCTCCGAGGCCCTCCTGCAGTCAGGATTTGGGCTGTAGGAGCCCTAGTCAGCCTCATCACCCCCAGTGGATCAGTCCAGCCCTCCTTCTGGGCCATTCCAAAGGCATCCCAAGCTTTCTGGCCTGAACAGAGTTCCACATCCCTCCTCCTAAGACGCCATTTCCTTGGGATGTCTCTGGATTTAGGGATGAAAAAAAAAATATGAGTTCTGGAAAAGGCAGACATGGGTTTGAGCCCTCACTCTGCCCCTTCCACCCAGGTGACCTTGGGGGAATCAGTCACCTTCTCTGAGTCTGCATTCTTCACTTGTATGTGGGTCTCAGGCGTGTGCTGTGGTTCCTCCACGTCAGACTCTTAGAGATGTTCCGGAAAGCCGTGTGGTTCCACGACACCTGCCGTAGGGGAAATGCTGCCTTGTTGAGGAGCAGGAGAGGTGAAGGGTTCCCTGGGATCTGGCACCTGGCGAGTCACTTTCTTGCCACATGCCCCCAATCCTGTCCGTGGAGGGGTCAGTAGCGGCGCTGCCTGAGATTGCACCCATGGATGTCCTTCATGAACAGTAAGTGTTGAACACGTTGTTCAAGGAGGAAGTCCAGGTCCAAGCAGGACCTGAGGGCCCAGCTGAAGGTGGTAACGCCCCTCCACCTCTGTGCCCTCATCTGCAGCCCCAACATATGGCCCGCCTTGAATTTGGAGGTCAGAAGGCTCCATGACAGACTCTCAGAGATGTGTCAGAAAGCCCTGTAGTGAGAAGGCACAGAGAGAATTATCTTCCGTCTTTGAGGGGGGTGGGCATGCAGTGGGGTGTCACTGAGAACATTTGAGAAGCTTCCAGCTGGAGCCACAGCTCTGAGAACGCTGGCTACTGGTTCTGACCCTTTCTCTCTGACCCTGAGAAGCCCACGGGCTGGGGGCAAGATCTTCTCTCCTCCGGACCTCAGAAGTCCCGAGTGGAGACAAGGTGGAGGTGGACTCACTAGACCCAGGAGAAAGAAGGCTCTGGGAGCTCACGTACCCAAGGACACTCTCCCCACTCAAGCCCAAGCACCCCACCATGTCACCTGATCACCAGGCTCTGCCCCAAATTTCCCAGGACGGACAAGTCTCTGCACCACAACATGGTTGTCTAATACCAGGATGACAACATGGCTAGGAAGATTCTTCCTTTCTACAAATATTTGTTTGTGTGGCTATGCCAGGTCTTAGTTGCAGCACGGGGGATCTTCAGTCTTCACTGTAGCATGCAGGCTCTTAACTGCAGCATTGGGATCTAGTCCCCTGACCAGGGATTGAAGCCGGGCCCCTGTGTTGGGAGTGCGGAGTCTTAGCCACTGGACCACCAGGGAAATCCTAGGAAGATTCTTATGTTGAGCTGTGATCTGCCTTCCTTAACCTTTCTCCCATGGGTCACATTCAGCACTCTGAAGTCTCATTATACCAGCCAATATCTTGCAGCTCTGCCTTCCCAGGAAGAGGAGAAGATGAGAGAGGGGGAGGAGGGAGTAAACGACCTGCAAACTCCCTGAGCTTTTTCATATAGCATCGTCTCTACGGAAGCTGTGGGTGTCACGTTTGACAAATTGTTTTAAAATATTCTCTTTTTCTGATTGCTGCCAACTCTTCTTCACCAACCCCCCCCCCACCCACTGACACTGCTCTGAGAATGACCCAGGAAGTGGGAAGCAATCATAGCGCCTCACCCCCTAGGGCTTCTCCAGTTTGAATGACAATGTTTAGCAGTTTTCACCTTTTTATCATTTTTAATAATTTTTTCAGAAGAATCCTTTTCTATCAAATAGACTCTTAGGTGGAACTTGGATGGATGAATGGAGAGGCAGGTATTTGGATAAAATGGGAGTGGTGTGGTTATGTAGGAGTACTACAGAGCCAGACTACAAGGTTCAAGTCCTTGCTCTGTTGTTTACTAGTTACTGGCCTGGACTTTACAAGTGACTTTACAAGTCACTTAACCTCTCAGCTCCTCAGTTTCCTCATCTGCAAATGAGTGTGATGGTTAAAACCCATCTTATAGGAATATTGTGACAACTAAATGAGTTATTGCATCTAGAGCCTTAAGAGAACCCCTAGTGTAGTGAGCGGAGAAGGCAATGGCACTCCACTCCCGTACTCTTGGCTGGAAAATCCCATGGACAGAGGAGCCTGGTAGGCTCCAGTCCATGGGGTCACTAAGAGTCGGGCACGACTGAGCGACTTCACTTTCACTTTTCACTTTCATGCATTGGAGAAGGAAATGGCAACCCACTCCAGTGTTCTTGCCTGGAGAATCCCAGGGATGGCAGAGCCTGGTGGGCTGCCGTCTATGGGGTCGCACAGAGTCGGACACGACTGAAGCGACTTAGCAGCAGCAGCAGCAGCGTAGTGAGTGTCTGCC
Organism: Bos indicus; assembly: GCF_029378745.1. Taxonomy (NCBI): domain Eukaryota; kingdom Metazoa; phylum Chordata; class Mammalia; order Artiodactyla; family Bovidae; genus Bos; species Bos indicus. The sequence continues at coordinate 107,565,553 of NC_091764.1, read as the reverse complement.
ATGATGGTGATGATGGTGGAGATCATGGTGGTGATGATGATGATGATGGTGATGATGGTGATGATGATGGGGGTGGTGATGATGATGGTGATGATGATGAGGGTGGTGATGGTGATGATGGTGGTGATGGCAAAAATGAAGATGATTGCTAAGGGCTGAAGTTGGAGAGGCTCTCCCTTCCTCCAACCAGTGTAATTCTTGAAACGTTGAAGATTCTGGGAACACTGCTTGTAGACAATTTATCTAGCTCATTTTCGCATTTGATAGAGACCTCTAGAGGGTCACACGATGGAGTGCTGTAGAATAAACCCAGATTTTGAGCTGAGGTCTCCTGCCTCCTGGACTTTGCAATTCTCAGAGGTCTTTCTGCATGTGCCAAGCTGTGGACCCGAGGCAAGGCCACAGACAAGGATTCAGCCTCACCCAGCAGCCAGCAGGTCTGACCCTGGCTGAGCTGTGCTGCTCCCCATTCACCCTAGGGTGGGTCCCAGAGGTCTTCTGCTGACGAAGTAGCAACTTCAGGCCTCTTGAAGTAACGATGGAGGCTGAAAGGTGGGGAGGAGGTGAATGAAGGCGATGAGCTGTGAAGCTTAATTCACCCTTAGGCCTGGTCTTAAGGGCTTAGGCTACAAGCTGTCACATTCTGTATTTACAAGGTGCAGTGATTAATTGACAGAGGAAGCCAGAGACCAGGCTTTCTCCGCCCCCTCTCCCCTCCTCTCTCACTCGGGAACAGGAGAGGACGTGTGTCCACAAACAAGCAGTCCCAGGCAGGAGTGCCCCTCCGATGTTTATGTTGTGTCTCCAAGGTGACAGAGCAGTGAGGCCTTTAGTTTTTAATCAAAACCAAATGAACTGTGTCTCTTACATCAAGTGACAACCCTCACTCATTCGTTTAACACAGTTTTCGAGCAACTATTATGTAAGTTTGGAAGGGCCACCTTCATAAGCAGGTGACCTTTGCAGTCATACAGAGTCTCATGCTCAGAAAAACCCACATTTGATTCCATGGTCTGCTGTCAGAACCTTGAAATTGTTACTCATTTTATCTCGACAGGGCTGTTCTGTGAGGTTGTAGGGAAGTCTGGCGCAGGAGAGCCTGCACACAGACAGCAGGTGTGTCCCGTCCCGTCACCCTACTCCCATGCAGCCTTCTTGACACCCCGTGAGCAGAGAACTCCAAGGGACGCACATGCGGGGACAGCGTAGGGAGACTCACGTCAGCACAGGGAGGGGCGTGGGGTCCCCGACTAGTAGGTGGGTCACCCAGAGGCCGGGGAGGCCACTGTACATCCAACCCAGAACTTGCTCTGTGCATAGAGGGAAGGCAGTGACATTCGAAGAAACGCAAATAACCGAGGAACCCCATCACATCCTTTCCTACTGATGTCACATCCTTATTAACCAGCAGTGATGCTGAAAATGGTGATGTGGAAGGAAAGGAAAAGAGAGAGCAGCCGCCAGCTCCTTGTCCTCACAGCCCTGCCTGAGTCATCAGTGACCCGAGGCAGAGTGTGGGGGTGGAGCTGCAAGTGAAGAGAGAGAACATCCAGGTTTATGCAGCATGTCCACTGTCCCAGAAGGGTGAAACTCGTCCATGTGAACCAGCTGTCAACTGTGTGATTTTGGTGATTCCACATAGGATTCAAATGCTCAGATTTCCATTTAAAATTTTCATGGTACGACACAAAGATGAATGAAAATTCGTGATGATCATTTAACTTTATTTTTTTAACCTCTTAGCTTAGGATGGCATTAAATAGCAAAGAAAAATACTATGACAAACTATACTTCAATAGAAAAAGCTTCAATAAACTATAATGGAAAGAAATCTTAAAAGAGTATATATAGATAGATATTCTTTTTAAGAATATGTATTTATTCTTAAATATAGATGTATTCTTTTTGATTCTTTTCCATTTATATATATATATATATATATATATATACACACACACAAATACAACATTGTAAATTAACTATAGGCCAAAAAATTATTTTTGATGTGGACCATTTTTAAAGTCTTTATTGAATTTGTTACAGTATTGCTTATGTTTTCTGTTTTGGTGTTTTGGCTGCGAGACATGTAGGGGTCTTAGCACCCCACCCAGGGACTGGGCCTGCACCCCGTGCTTTGGAAGGACCAGCAGGGAAGTATCCACCCTCCAGTCTTCTGTAAATGCTATGACAAGTCAAGGCGGAAAACACAGAAGGAAAGGAAAAGCTGTCTGACTGTCTCTAATGGCATTTTTTCCTGCTTTTTGAACAGGGCACTGCCTTTTCATTTTGTGTGGGGCCCACACGTTACATAGTAGCCCTAGGGATGAGGCCCCAGGGATCCAGGATCAACAAAACACAGTCCCTGCCCTCATAGAACCTACTAGTCTAGTGAGAGAAACACAGGTGAAATGAATGATCCTAGAAATACATCATTATAAGCTGATCAGTGGACTTCCTAGGTGGCTCTCGTGGTAAAGAACCTGCCTGCCAGTGCAGGCGACATAAGAGACGCAGGTTCAATCCCTGGTTTGGGAAGATCCACTGCAGGAGGGCATGGCAACCCACTCCAGTTTTCTTGCCTGGAGAATCCCATGGACAGAGGAGGCTGGTGGGCTACAGTCCATAGGGTCTCAAAGAGTCAGACACGACTGAAGTAACTTAGCACACATGCATACAAGCTGATGAGTGCTAAGTAAAAAAAATCAGAAGGTTACCTCAGGGCACATAGTAGCAGGACCTAAACTAGCCTTGGGGTCAGAGGAAGTGATGTTTAAACAGAGATGTGAGGCATAAGCAGGTGTTCATGAAGTAAAGAAAAGGAGTAAGTGGTCCAGATAGAGGGGACAGTGTGTGCAAAGGCTCTGAGGCAGGACAGAGGCTGGCATCCCAGGAAAAGAAGGCCACTTGACTGGACATGGCCGTCTTATAAGTCCCATCGAGGAATTGATCTTTATCCTAGGAGTTATGGAAAGCCATTAAAGAATCTGGATAGCGGACTTCCCTGGCGGTCCGGTGGTTAAGAGTGCGCTTCCATCCCAGTGGGTGTGGGTTCTATCCCTGGCCAGGGAACTAAGATCTTGCCTGCTTTGTGGCATGGCCAAAAAATAAAAATTAAAACCCATAAACAAATGGAAGAATCTAAATAGGATTCCTGGTACATGCAGACACACGAAGAATCTAAGTAAGAGAGTAATGAGGTCAAATCTGTGTTTTTTTTTAAAAAATGAAAAGTTCCTTCTTGGTTACAATGTAATGAAATCAAATTTATATTTTAAGGCAGGGCAAGAAAAAATTAAACATAAAGTTCTCTCTGTGTGTTTGAGCCTCCCCCGTCACGTACATTTCCCATTAACCAGAACCTTGAAAACAAGGGAGTGCCTTCTTAGCTGTGAAGATCATTTTTTTTTTCTTTCTTCTGATGCTAGCAATGTAACTTCTTAAAAGAAGAGCATTCTGTCCCAGCTCTGCAGGGGGTCATGCAGAGCTGACCCCCCTCTTTGTATGTATTGGACCATGCATCCTTGGTGAGTTTTATGTAAAACATCAGTATGTCATTTTGATGTACAATCGTTTGTCTCAAAAACGTGTATGACTGCTTCTAACAGCAGAACAGTTCGCGGAGCTTTCTGATAACCTGCTTCCTGGATTATAATTCTCAGTTTGACTCAAATAAAATTACCTTTTTTTTTTTCTTCTTAACTTGGTAATTAATTGACTTTTCATCAACAAATGTTAGAACAGCCTGAAAGGAGCAAGACTAGTTAGAAAGGAGGCTACTGCAGTGATCCAGGTGAGAGACGATGGTGTCTTAGGCTGCAGTTGGGAGAGAGGGTTGAATGGCTTTAAGTGATGGAGTGAATGGAGGGGGCAAGAAGAGGGGAGAATGGACATCCGGAAGGACCCCTAAGCTCTGCTCCTAGCCACTGTGTGGGTGGTGAGGTCATTTACAAGACATGTATTAGTGATAGAGGCCAAGTTTGGAGAGTGGAGGACGGGTGAGAGAGAAGTTTATGAGTTTTCCTTTATGTTCAGTTAAGTTTCCTTTGGAACATCCTGACAGAGTATTGAGAATGCCATTGGCATCTTCATTCAGAGCCCAGAAGTGAGGTTTGGAGTTCTCAGCTAAAGAAACTACAGCCATGCGAGAGGCTGGAATAGACAGCCGCACAAAGACTTCAAATAATGTTCACCGCAGCCTTATTCGTAACAACCCCAAAATGAAGCAAACCAAATGCACTTCACTTGTGAATAGATGAACAAACTGTGGGTATGCACCCGCTGGAATACTACGTGTCAACAAAAAGGAACAGACTACGGCTACGTGGAACAATAGGGATGAACCTCAAAAATAGTATGCTTAGGGAAAGAAATCAGATATAAAAGAGTGCATATGCCTAATTCAATTTACATGACATGCTAGAACAGGCAAAACTAATCTTTACTGATAGGAATCAGATCAGTGACTGCCTGGAGCAGAGAGGGGCGTGAATTGACTACAAAGGGGTGGGGATGGGGCACGGGTTTGGGGGGATAATGGGGCTGTTTTGTGCACCATGATTGTGGCGGTGGTCACACAGCTGTATGTGTGTCAAGACTCTCAGAACTGTACATGGAAATGTGTGAATTTTAGTGCCTGTAACTTAAACCTTAAAAAAAACAACCCACAATTTAAAAACTGAAGCCATGAGTATAGCTAAGATTCACTGAGCGAAGAGGATAGAGAAGAAAAGACAACGGTGGGGTAGGTGACTAATAATTTCACCAACAGTTAACACGCGTCCTTACATCTTGCATGTGAGAAAAATGAGGCTCAGAGAAGTGGAGTGCCTTCCCCAAGGTCGCACAGCACTAGGGAGGAAAGCTGGGGCTTGAACCCAGAGCCATCAACCAGGCCTGGGCCCATGCTGAGCCCAGTCACCAAGCGAGGAGGAGGCCCCTAACTCATATTCTTTGAGGTGCAGGTGTCAGTGAGCTGGTTTGAGGTGCTCCTCTTAGCTGATCTGTAAAAGTAAAGATACCTGTTACCCACCCACACACGCACAAGACGCAATGGCAGGACAACAGCTCCGAAAGGGGCAACAGGAAGCACAAAGGAACGGCTGGTCCACGGAGACTCTGCTGGGCCCGCGTTGCATGTTCCCTGCCTACATTTCAAGACCTGAGAACGAATCCTCGTCTGTTGGCTCGACATTCTGCCCTTGGGCTCATCTTTCCACTGAAAGGCAACTGAGTAGTTCTTTCAGCTTTTTCCTGCCAGTAGAATTTGGGAGATCTTACAGCCTCCCATTGCCCTGAAGGTCCAGTCAGGAAGTGCTTTTGCTGAATAAGCCTTTGTCAAGACTGCGTTTGGGACTTCCCTGGTGGTCCAGGGGTTGGGACTTCGCCTCCTAATGCAGGGGATGTGAGTTCGATCCCTGGTCTGGGAGCCAAGGTCCCACATGCCTCCTGATCAATAAAAGAAATTATAAAAGAGAAACAATATTGTAACAAATTCAAAGACTTAAAAAAAACATACTGTGTGTGTCTTCCCTGGATTTCAACAGGGTTCACCCTGCCTGTCAAAAGCCACACCCCAGATCTTTGTGAGATGAGCCCTCCCTCCCTTCAGCCCCAGCTGAGATCACCAAGGGCTGACCCCCTCCGGCTGCCTCAAAGCTCTGTGTTTGGACTAAGGGGTTCTGGTTCTGGGAGGCACACCCCCAGTCTCTCAAAGCAGCCCTTTGCGTGATTCAATGCTGCTGAGATGCTTTGAGCTCCATGAGGGTTTTTTTTCCTTAATTATTTTATGTATTTCTTTTTGACTGTGCTGGGTCTTTGTTGCTGCGCTGGCTTTCTCTAGTTGCAATGAGGCAGGAGCTACTCTTCCTTGCAGGGCGTGGGCTTCTCTTTGCGGTGGCTTCTCTTGTGGAGCACCAGCTCTAGGACGTGCTGGCTTCAATAGTTGGGGCACATGGCCCCTAGAGTGCTGGCTCAGTAGTTGAGGCACATGGGCTTAGTTGCTCCTCAGCCTGTGGAATCTTCCTGGACCAGGGATCGAACTGGTGTCCCCCACATTGGCAGGTGGATTCTTATCCACTGCGCCACCAAGGAAGTCCTTTGTGAGGTTTTAAGGAAAAATTGTACACTTTCTGCTTTTCCTCTAGACAGCTCTTCTCTAGTCCATCTTCCTGGAGGTCGTTTCTTCACGTTCGCATCTTGTGCCATGTGGGGAGACTGAAAATTCTCAAAATCCTCAAGTCCGACTTCTCTTTCCATGGCTTTTTAAACCAGCTTCTGCTTGAGAATCTCCTGGTGGTCCAGTGGTTAAGGCTTCATGCTCTTACTGCCGAGGGCTTGGGTTCAATTCCTAGTTGGGGAACTAAGATCCCATAAGCCATGTGGCATGGCCAAAAAATATACAAAAATAAATTTAAAAAAAAAAACAAAAAAACAGCTTCTCTTCCATTAATCTCTTTCCTCTCACATTTTAGCAGGAAAAAACAGGAAGCAACCTGCAGCCCTCGTTCCCCTCCACTCTGTTAACCAGTGTATCACTTACCCTTTCCGTTTTCCAAGTCCCTGCAAAGAGACAGTTTTTCTTAGCTCTTTGCTGCTGTTCCCCAAGGGTCTCCTTCTTCCATCTGCTCATAGTAAAACCCTCACTTCCCTTGAGGCCTGTCTGGCAAGTGCTGGAAGCCTGCAGTTCCGACAGGCTCTTTGAGGATCCAAGGTGCTGTCTGTCAGGCTCCTCAGGACTCTTCCAGCCTCTGCCCTCTGCACTCCACATTTTTATGGATTTGTTAAAGCAGTGCCCCATTTTCATTACTGAAATCTGTATTAGTTATCTATTGCATGTAATAATTTAACCATAAACTAAAAAGCTTAAAACAGCACACACATTATCTTTTAAAAAAATCTTTATTTATTTATTTATTTAGCTGCGCTGAGACTTAGCTGCGGCAGGCAGGATCTAGTTCCCTGACCAGGGATCAAATCTGGGGCCTCCTGCATTGGGAGCTCTCTTAGTCCCCAGACTACCAGGGAAGTCCCCATGTTTATTATCTCGCAGCTGGTGAAGGGCAGGTATCCGGGCAGGAAGGAACTGCAATAAGATGTCCAGAGACAGAAAGAAAACATGTTCCTGGTTTCCAGGGGCTAGGAGGGAAGGATGAGGATGACTACTGGTGGGTACGGGATGTCTTTTTGGTGTGATGAAAATATTTTGAGATTGTTGAGGATGGTTGCTGACTTTATGACTATACTAAAAATCATCGAATTGTATACTTTAAAAAAGGAAATCTTTATGGTATGTGGATTATAGCTCGATTAAAAACAAAAGGGTGGTGGCCAGGGATGGGTTCTATACTCCAACAACAAAAAATATTTTTTAAAAAAATGTTTAAGTAAACTAAAAGTGAAATTAATTTCAATAATATATTTATTTAACTCAATGTATCCAAAGTATTATCTTCTCAACTTGTAATCATATACAAAATTATTAATGAGGTCCTTGAAAATTTTATTTTTTTCATACTAAGTCCTAGAGGTTCTGTGTGCATTTTACACTTAGAGCATGTTTCAGTGTGGATGCTGAACTTTAATCGGAAATGCATGGCCTGTATTTAATTTCACAGCATTTACATTGAAAATTCAAGTTGTCTCAGTCATATTTTTTTCTAATAACTGAAAGGAGGGAGTATCAACTTTTCTCTTTTTTTTTAATTGGAGACAGTTGCTCTACTGTACTCTACACAGAAACTCTGTGTCGGTTTCTACTGTGCAGCAAAGTGAATCAGCCATACATATATCTATCAGATCAGATCAGATCAGTCGCTCAGTCGTGTCCGACTCTTTGCGACCCCATGAATTGCAGCACACCAGGCCTCCCTGTCCATCACCAACTCCCGGAGTTCACTCAGACTCACGTCCATCAGCCACCCAGCCATCTCATCCTCTGTCGTCCCCTTCTCCTCCTGCCCCCAATCCCTCCCAGCATCAGAGTCTTTTCCAATGAGTCAACTCTTCGCATGAGGTGGCCAAGTACTGGAGTTTCAGCTTTAGCATCATTCCTTCCAAAGAAATCCCAGGGCTGATCTCCTTCAGAATGGACTGGTTGGATCTCCTTGCAGTCTAAGGGCCTCTCAAGAGTCTTCTCCAACACCACAGTTCAAAAGCATCAATTCTTTGGCGCTCAGCCTTCTTCACAGTCCAACTCTCACATCCATACATGACCACAGGAAAAACCATAGCCTTGACTAGACGAACATTTGTTGGCAAAGTAATGTCTGTGCTTTTGAATATGCTATCTAGGTTGGTCATAACTTTCCTTCCAAGGAGTAAGCATCTTTTAATTTCATGGCTGCAGTCACCATCTGCAGTGATTTTGGAGCCCCAAAAATAAAGTCTGACACTGTTTCCACTGTTTCCTCATCTATTTCCCATGAAGTGATGGGACCGGATGCCATGATCTTCATTTTCTGAATGTTGAGCTTTAAGCCAACTTTTTCACTCTCCACTTTCACTTTCATCAAGAGGCTTTTGAGTTCCTCTTAACTTTCTGCCATAAGGGTGGTGTCATCTGCATATCTGAGGTTATTGATATTTCTCCCGGCAATCTTGATTCCAGCTTGTGTTTCTTCCAGTCCAGTGTTTTTCACAATGTACTCTGCATATAAGTTACATAAGCAGGGTGACAATATATAGCCTTGATGTACTCCTTTTCCTATTTGGAACCAGTCTGTTGTTCCATGTACCTATAGCCCCTATTTTTTGTATTTCCTTCCCATTTAGGTCACCATAGAGCACCGAGTTATACAGTAGGTTCTCATTAGTTACCTGTTTTATACATAATATATTAACAGTGTGTATATATGTATCAATCCCAACCTCCCAATTCATCCCTCACACACACCCCCCACCCATTCCTGCTTGGCATCCATACATTCCACACATTTGTTTTCTATGTCTATCTCTATTTCTGCTTTGCAAATGAGATCACCTATACCATTTCCCCTAGATTTCACATATATGTCTTAATATACGATATTTGTTTTTCTCTTTCTGAGTTAGTTTACTCTGTGTGACAGTCTCTCGGTCCAACCCCAACCAACTGGTTCATCTGCAACCGACTTTTAAATTGATTTTTACTGAAAATTAAGCACATTAAGAGTTCAGTCAGTTCCTCAGCTGCACACACAGGCCGCATTTCTAATGCTCCACACCCACTTGTGACCAGCAGCCACCAGGGAGTAAGCCTCTGCTGCCTGGGCTCTCTCCGGTTACCCCCACTGACTTGGGCCCCAGGAAACCGGGTCTTGTCCTCCAGTCACCCCCAGGGGAGGTGGGATTTCAGAATTTGCTGGGTTAGTGAGATGGGAAGGAGCATGGACAGCATGGGTGGGAGACCACTGGGGAGAGAAGAGATCACGTAGGGGGTCGGGTGGGGAGAGCTGGGGGGGAGGAACATTTTACATTTGATTCATTGTGTCAGAATGATTTGGTTGTTAAGTAAGCACCTTAAGGGATTATTTGACATTTCATACTTTTAAATTTTTATAAATTAAATTCTTTCCCCTAGGCTAGGTTTTTCTAAGCTTCAGATCTCTGGCTGGAATTGGCCTGATTTGCATAATCCCACCTCTGATATTTAGCCCCACCCCTTCGGAGCCCCTTTTTTGCTGGTCCATCAGGAAAGGCTCTCTGCTGGGCATTCATTCACCTTCCTGGGTCTTCCCACTGTGGGCAGCCACCCTGCCCCAGCCTCCCCTTCCCTGGGGCTGAGCTGGGCCGCGCTCCTGCTGAGAAGCTGGGATAATCCGCCCTGAGCTATTTCAAGGATTAGTCCTGCTGCCTGGTGCCCAGCAACCACAGGGTGGGATTTCAGGGCTGTGGACGCTGGGCCAGGAACAGGGGTGCAGCTCCTGACTTGTAGATCTACTCAGGGCACTGGGCACCAGGCTCTGGGCTCTGGGCTAAGGGCACGTCCTGGAGTGTGGAGTTGAGCAGAAGGACATAGGCAGCTTGCTGGGCTACAGGCTGGAGAGTCAGAGCCTGAGGTCTTAGGTCCTCAGTCTTTGCCCTGAAACACACACACACACACACACACCCCTCTCCAAACACACACACACATATACACCCTCTCTGCACATACACACACACCCCCCTCTCCACATATACACACACATGCACCCCTCTCCACACACACACTCTCACCCCTCTCTACACACACACTCACACCCCTCTCTACACACACACACACACACACACACACACACACACACACCCACATCCTCTCCTCCTCCTCACTTTCACACACCAGCCTCATCACAACTCTAATGGACTGGGTTGGTTCTTTTACATTTGTGGGAATCTTACTCCATAAAAAAATATTAAATATCATATTCTCTGACTATGTTGGTACACAGATGAAAATGTTAATACTCAAATATCTTCTTCAATCTGAAGTTCATTTTTTTCTTCTGATTCTTAATGAAGATACGTTTGTGGTCTTCTGAAAGTGCTGTCTTACTGTGCGTGATGGGGGAAGTTGGCGCCACCTGTGGCTGGCTGGTGCCTGTCCCACTCTGTTCCCAGCTCTGGTCCTCCAAAGCTGCAGAGGAGGCTGGGATTGGGGGTGTCAGGAGAGCTATGAGGTCCCAAAGTGGGTCATTTGGGGGTCAGAGGGAGGCCTGGAAGTCCCCTGTCTGCTCCCTCTGAAAAAGGAGAGTTTCCTCAGCTGGGAGAACCTGGTGCTGCCCAAGAAGAACAAATTCATGGTTTCATGGAGTCCATCCCGCCCCCCAGATGCCACTGATGACAGATAAGTCGGAGCAACTGAGGGAGTCCAATTTTGGCATCAGAAAGAGATGGCTTCTTCTGAACCCACCGGCCACTGGAGTTCTGGCTCAAGTCCTAACTGCCCACTGTGGCACATGTGGCCCTCTTCAGGGGCTGATACAGGAGTTGGTGAGAGTGTCTGCTAACAGGTGGCCTTGGCTGAACTTGGACAAGTTTTTAAGCCTCTCAAAGCCTCATTTTCCTCCAAGTGTACATAGGAATGATGGGAATATTTTCCTTACCAAATTCTTATAAGTATTAACTATTGTGTACCAACACGTGCTTTGCACCCAAGAAAATGCTACACATTTGTTAGGAAGTAGGACTGTCATATGGTTCCGTAACTTCATGCCAAATAGATGGGGAAACAATGGAAACAGTGACAGACTTTATTTTCTTGGGCTCCAAAATCACTGTGGATGGTGACTGCAGCCATGAAATTAAAACACTTTGCTCCTTGAAATAAAAGCTATGTCAAACCTAGACAGCATATTAAAATCAGACATTACTTTGCCTACAAAGGTCCATGTAGTCAAAGCTATGGTTTTTCCAGTAGTTATGCTTGGATGTCAGAGCTGAACAACAAAAACGGTTGAACGCTGATGCCATCGAACTGTGGTGCTGGTGAAGACTCTTGAGAATCCCTTGGACAGCAAGGAGATCAGACCAGTCAATCCTAAAGGAAATCAACTCTGAATATTCATTGGAAAGATTGATGCTGAAGCTGAAGCTCCAACACTTTGGCTACCTAATGCGAAGAACTGACTCATTGGAAAAGACCCTGATGCTGGGAAAGATTTAAGGTGGGAGGAGTAGGGGATGACAGACGATGAGATGGCTGGATGGCATCACGACTCAATGGACATGAGTTTGAGCAAGCGAGATGGTGAAGGAAGCCTGGCATGCTGCAGTCCATGGGGTCACAAAGAGTCAGACATGACCAAGTGACTGAAATAGCAACAGAACTGTCATACAAAACAAATAAACAGAGAAGATCACCCACCTCTTCTCCTCAGGTCAGGCCCCTTATCAACTGAAGTTATAGATGTAAAGTACCAAGTGCATTGCCCAGCACAGAGCAGGAGCTCAGATAATGGTACCCAGTATTGTGGTCTGGTTCACATGTTGCTGAAGCCTGGCTTGGAGAATTTTGAGCATTACTTTACTAGCGTGTGAGATGAGTGCAATTGTGTGGTAGTTTGAGCATTCTTTGGCATTGCCTTTCTTTGGGATTGGAATGAAAACTGACCTTTTCCAGTCCTGTGGCCACTGCTGAGTTTTCCAAATTTGCTGGCATATTGAGTGCAGCACTTTCACAGCATCATCTTTCAGGATTTGAAATAGCTCACCTGGAATTCCATCACCTCCACTAGCTTTGTTTGTAGTGATGCTTTCTAAGGCCCACTTGACTTCACGTTCCAGGATGTGTGGCCTAGGTGAGTGATCACACCATCATGATTATCTGGCTCGTGAAGATCTTGTTTGTATAGTTCTTCTGTGTATTCTTGCCACCTCTTCTTAATATCTTCTGCTTCTGTTAGGTCCATACCATTTCTGTCCTTTATCGAGCCCATCTTTGCATGAAATGTTCCCTTGGTATCTCTAATTTTCTTGAAGAGATCTCTAGTCTTTCCCATTCTGTTGTTTTCCTCTATTTCTTTGCATTGATCGCTGAGGAAGGCTTTCTTATCTCTCCTTGCTATTCTTTGGAACTCTGTATTCAGATACTTATATCTTTCCTTTTCTCCTTTGCTTTTCACTTCTCTTCTTTTCACAGCTATTTGTAAGGCCTCCTCAGACAGCCATTTTGCTTTTTTGCATTTCTTTTTCTTGGGGATGGTCTTGATTTCTGTCTCCTGTACAATGTCACGAACCTCTGTCCATAGTTCATCAGGCACTCTATCAGATCTAGTCCCTTAAATCTATCTGTCACTTCAACTGTATAATCATAGGGATTTGATTTAGGTCATACCTGAATGGTCTAGTCCCTTCTTTTTTCAATTTAAGTCTGAATTTGGTAATAAGGAGTTCATGATCTGAGCCACAGTCAGCTCCCTGTCTTGTTTTTGCTGACTGTATAGAGCTTCTCCATCTTTGGCTGCAAAGAATATAATCAGTCTGATTTCGGTGTTGACCATCTGGTGATGTCCATGTGTAGAGTCTTCTCTTGTGTTGTTGGAAGAGGGTGTTTGCTATGACCAGTGCGTTCTCTTGGCAAACTCTATTCTCCTTTGCCCTGTTTCATTCTGTACTCCAAGGCCAAATTTGCCTGTTACTCCAGGTATTTCTTGACTTCAAACTTTTGCATTCCAGTCCCCTATAATGAAAAGGACATCTTTCGGGGATGTTAGTTCTAAACAGTTCTATGACAGAATGTGGTCCACTGGAGAAGGGAATGGCAAACTACTTCAGTATTCTTGCCTTGAGAACCCCATGAACAGTATGAAAAGGCAAAATGACAGGATACTGGAAAAGGAACTCCCCAGGTCAGTAGGTGTCCAATATGCTACTGGAGATCAATGGAGAAATAACTCTAGAAAGAATGAAAGGATGGAGCCAAAGCAAAAACAATACCCAGTTGTGGATGTGACTGGTGATAGAAGCTTCATAGAACTGTTCAACTTCAGCTTCTTCAGTGTTACGGGTTGGGGCATAGGCTTGGATCACCGTGATATTGAATGGTTTGCCTTGGAAATGAACAGAGATCATTCTGTCATTTTTGAGCTTGCATCCAAGTACTGCATTTTGGACTCTTTTGTTGACCATGATGGCTACTCCATTTCTTCTAAGGGATTCCTGCCCATAGTAGTAGATATAATGGTCATCTGAGTTAAATTCACCCATTCCAGTCCATTTTAGTTCGCTGATTCCTAGAATGTCGACGTTCACTCTTGCCATCTCCTGTTTGACCACTTCCAATTTGCCTTGATTCATGGACCTAACATTCCAGGTTCCTATGCAATATTGCTCTTTACAGCATTGGACCTTGCTTCTATCACCAGTCACATCCACAACTGGGTATTGTTTTTGCTTTGGATCCATCCTTTCATTCTTTCTAGAGTTATTTCTCCATTGATCTCCAGTAGCATACTGGGCACCTACTGACCTGGGGAGTTCCTCTTCCAGTATCTTGTCATTTTGCCTTTTCATACTGTTCATGGGGTTCTCAAGGCAAGAATACTGAAGTAGTTTGCCATTCCCGTCTCCAGTGGACCACATTCTGTCAGAAAGAGCTGACAGAAAAAAGCTGGTTTTAGAAAAGGCAGAGGAACCAGAGATCAAATTGCCAACATCTGCTGGATCATCAAAAAAGCAAGAGAGTTCCAGAAAAACATCTATTTCTGTTTTATTGACTATGCCAAAGCCTTTGACTGTGTGGATCACAATAAACTGTGGAAAATTCTGAAAGAGATGGGAATACCAGAACACCTGACCTGCCTCTTGAGAAACCTATATGCAGGTCAGGAAGCAACAGTTAGAACTGGACATGGAACAACAGACTGGTTCCAAATAGGAAAAGGAGTACGTCAAGGCTGTATATTGTCACCCTGCTTATTTAACTTCTATGCAGAGTACATCATGAGAAACGCTGGACTGGAAGAAACACAAACTGGAATCAAGATTGCCGGGAGAAATATCAGTAACCTCAGATATGCAGATGACACCACCCTTATGGCAGAAAGTGAAGAGGAACTCAAAAGCCTCTTGATGAAAGTGAAAGAGGAGAGTGAAAAAGTTGGCTTAAAGCTCAACATTCAGAAAATGAAGATTATGGCATCCAGTCCCATCACTTCATGGGAAATAGATGGGGAAACAGTGGAAACACTGTCAGACTTTATTTTGGGGGGCTCCAAAATCACTGCAGTTGGTGACTGCAGCCATGAAATTAAAAGACGCTTACTCCTTGGAAGGAAAGTTATGACCAACCTAGATAGCATATTCAAAAGCAGAGACATTACTTTGCCAACAAAGGTCCGTCTAGTCAAGGCTATGGTTTTTCCAGTGGTCGTGTATGGATGTGAGAGTTGGACGGTGAAGAAAGGTGAATGCCTAAGAATTGATGTTTTTGAACTGTGGTGTTGAGAGTCCCTTGGACTGCAAGGAGATCCAACCAGTCCATCCTAAAGGAGATCAGTCCTGGGTGTTCATTGGAAGGACTGATGCTAAAGCTGAAATTCCAGTACTTTGGCTACCTCATGTGAAGAGTTGACTCATTGGAAAAGACCCTGATGCTGGGAGGGATTGGGGGCAGGAGGCGAAGGGGACGACAGAGGATGAGATGGCTGGATTGCATCACCGACTCGATGCACATGAGTTTGGGTAAGCTCCAGGAGTTGGTGATGGACAGGGAGGCTTGGCGTGCTGCGATTCATGGGGTTGCAAATAGTCATACACCACTGAGAGACTGAACTGAACTGAACTGATTGTGGTCTGGTTCCTACTTCTTGTCTAATCTTATCTCCAGCCCCTTCACCTTGAACTTCACCAGCACCAAATTGCTGATGGTCTAGGGTCACACCCCCCTCTGCACACTGTCTCACCTCCTGATCACTGTAGCAGATACTGGCTCATCAATAGATAGACTCTGTTTCTCAGCCTCTCTTGCACTTAGATGTGGCCACTTGAGCAGAGTCCTTCCAGTGGAAGATAAACAGGAGTGATCTGTGCTGCTATCAGACCTGCTCCATCAAACCCTGCATGTGCTCTTCATGTTCTTTCCCTTCCCAACCCCAGAAGCCCCTTGTTGAGGGCAGCAGACCCATAGATGGAAAGAACTCAGGCCACTGAATTAAAGCCTGAAGGAAAGCCCTCCATGGATTTGGATATCCCGTTGATGAGCAGTGATGGGATTGTTTCCAGTTGCTGCAGCAGCCAGCCTTACCTTGATGAATAGACTCCTGAATGCCTATAACCCCACCCTCCTTCCCTGGGGTCACGCCTGCCCATCCTTTAAGCTTCATGTCTGGCATCACATCCTCCAGAAACCCCTCTCTGAGCAAACATAAGCAAAGGTTAGGTGTCTCTAGCAGACACTGCACAGTTGAAGACCCTCTTTCTATCCACTCTTTCCTAACTGTTGTCTAGTCGCTAAGTTGTGTCTGACTCTTTGCAACGCCATAGACAATAGCCTGCCAGGCTCCTCTGTCCATGGGGTTTCCCAAGCAAGAATACTGGAGTGGATAGCCATTTCTTTCTCCAGGAGATATTCCCAACTCAGGGATTAAACCCACGTGCCCTGCATTGGCAGGCGAGTTCTTTATCACTGAGCCACCAGGGATAGAATCCTTTTTTGTTCAGATAAGTAATAACCCCAGTTACAAAGACTCATATCCCAAGTCTCCTTTGCAGCTGGCCAAAGTCATGTGGTCTAGACCTGGTCAATAAGATGTTAGAGAAAGTTGCTGGATGAAGATTCCTAGGGAATTTTTGTTAAAAAGAAGTAGATTGGGCTCACATCTGTATTTTACCTTTTTGCTTCCTTTCTTCCCCTAGTGCTCAGACAGCATTTCTCATGCCCCAGCCTTGTCTATCAGTTTCGTTTTTAGAGTGAGGTGACAGCCATACAAACTGACCATTTTAAAGTGAACAGCTCCTAACACAGCACTGTAAATCAACTATAGCCCAATAAAAATTATATTAAAAAAGAAAGCACAAAAAGTTTTAATCATCATGCAGTCAATAATACAGCCTTGCTTTACTCTTTATCAACTAAATTTGTAAGATATGGCCTTGTGTTGTTTTTCATCTGTGTCTCTCATTTCCCAATCAGGCCATTAAATTCTTTTTCACTCCCCAAACCATCAAACAATATGTCTTGTAGATGTGCTTGTAATAAGGATTCAATAAATGTAAAAAAATTAAAGTGAACAATTCAGTGGCATTTAGTGCACACACAATGCTGTGAAACCCCTCCTTCTGTGTAGCTCTGAAACCTTTCATCACCCCCAATTAAAAACTTGTACCCATTAGGCAGGGCATCCCAGGTGGCTCAGTGGTAAAGAACCTACCTGCCAACACAAGAGACTCGGGTTCGATCCCTGGGTGGGGAAGCTCACCTGGGTGAGGGCATGGCAGCCCACTCCAGTATTCTTGCCTGGAGAATCCCATGCACAGAGGAGCCTGGCGGGTTATAGTACATAGGGTCGCAAAGAGTCGGACACGACTGAGCACACACGTACCCATTAAGAAGCCGTTTCACATTACCCCTTCCCCTCATTCTTGGAAACAACCAACCTGCATCGACTTTTCTGGATATTTTGTGTGAATAGAATTACATGATGGGTTCCCAGCGGCAGGTGGGGCCCCAGTGTCCACATATTAAGACGACACTCAGCTTTTCTTTATCCTCAGCATTATCACTACAGCTCAAGTGGCTGAGGTTAAATGTCTTTGCAATCCAGCTCCTAGGAAAACTTTGAAATGAAGTGTGGGCTAGCCAGTCAGTGGCAGATGAGGTAGAGGACTTGGATGAAGTGAGGGTAAGTAGTCTGGAGGGTGAGCCGGCTGCTCCGTGTGGGTGTGCTGTCTTGTAGCACTTTTGTGAGAAGACAGCTGGGTTTGATGTGTGGAGTATGTGGGCACATGTCTATGTACAGACAGACATCCCGAGCCCTTCGTGTCTGAACACACTTCACAGATCACAGAGCACTTAGACATCCTTTCTCTCCCGTGCTCAACCCTTAACCCCAGTTTACAAATGCAGCGGCCGAGACCCCATCAGTCCCTCTTTGATGTGTTCTGGATACCTTAAGCCAATCAGTTCAGCACAGGTGGAGTGAGGGGGAAACAAGCTTGCAGGCTGTGTTAGTCAAAAACAAGATACCATAGAGTGGCTTAAACAGCTTAAATTTATTTTTCACAGTTCTGGAGGCTCCAAAGTCCGAGATCAAGGTACCGGCCGATTTGATTCCTGGAGAGAGCCCCTTTCCCTTTTGTCTGTGTCCTTACTGTTGCAGAGAGACAGAGTATCTCTTCTCATCAGGGCTGTCTCCCCTCATGAGAGCCCCACCCTCGTGACATTATCTGCCCTTAATTACCTCCTAAAGGCCCCAACTCAAATGCTGTCATCTTGGGGGTTAGGTGTTAATGTGTTGGAAGGGGTGCACATTTGGTCTATAATACAAGTGCAAACCCATCTCTTTCCTATCATTGGTGGGAACAGTATGCTGCAGCCTGCAAACACTGGGGTCTACTCAGCAAAAAAGACATTTCATCCTAACTCTCTCCCAGGGAAGGATGCAGAGAGGGGTAGGGAAGGAGGACAAAATTCTGAGAGTAATCGGAAGACGGTAGAGAGAAATTTGTGCCAGATTTAGCAAAAAAAAAACCAAAACACTTAATCCTGAATTTCAAATAAACAACAAATGATTTTTTTTTTTAATGTAAGTGTGCCCCATGCTCGGTTTGGGACATACTTATATTAAAAATAAAAATAAAAAACTTTTTTTTTCATCTGAAATTCAAATGACCTTGGCATCTTCTGTTTTCATCTGGCAACCCTAAAAGAGAGGGGACAAGAATTCTGAGGCAAGCCAACGGACCCCAGGAGGGACTATTACAGGATCTTTGCACTGATGCTGCTTTTATGTATTTAACTTTTTAAGTCTTTTAAACAACCATCTAGGCCTTTTTTCTTGTTGAAACAAAGACATATCATAAAATCTACCATTTTAACCATTTCTCAGTGTACAGTGCAGTGTCATTACATACATTCACCTCGTCGCGCAACCATCAGCAATATCCAGAACTCTGTCATCGTCACAAACCAACATGTGAAAGGAAACCAGAGCCGCACAGTCATTGAAATGGTAAAAGCAGATTTTTTGGGACTTGGCAACAGGGGAAAAGAGAGGTCATTAGAGACCCAAAACAGCAGGCAAGTGGGGACTTCTGGACAAACAGTAGGGTAGGGGATGGGGGTGGATGGAAATTTACTTAAGAGATCAGATCAGATCAGATCAGTCGCTCAGTCGTGTCCGACTCTTTGCGACCCCATGAATCCCAGCACGCCAGGCCTCCCTGTCCATCACCAACTCCCGGAGTTCACTCAGACTCACGTGCATCAAGTCAGTGATGCCATCCAGCCATCTCATCCTCTGTTGTCCCCTTCTCCTCCTGCCCCCAATCCCTCCCAGCATCAGAGTCTTTTCCAATGAGTCAACTCTTCGCATGAGGCGGCCAAAGTACTGGAGTTTCAGCTTTAGCATCATTCCTTCCAAATAAATCCCAGGGCTGATCTCCTTCAGAATGGACTGGTTGGATCTCCTTGCAGTCCAAGGGACTCTCAAGAGTCTTCTCCAACACCACAGTTCAAAAGCATCAATTCTTCAGCGCTCAGCCTTCTTCACAGTCCAACTCTCACATCCATACATGACCACAGGAAAAACCATAGCCTTGACTAGACAAACATTCGTTGGCAAAGTAATGTCTGTGCTTTTGAATATGCTATCTAGGTTGGTCATAACTTTCCTTCCAAGGAGTAAGCATCTTTTAATTTCATGGCTGCAGTCACCATCTGTAGTGATTTTGGAGCCCAGAAAAATAAAGTCTGACACTGTTTCCACTGTTTCCCCATGTATTTCCCATAAAGTGATGGGACCCGATGCCATGATCTTCATTTTCTGAATGTTGAGCTTTAAGCCAACTTTTTCACTCTCCTCTTTCACTTTCATCAAGAGGCTTTTGAGTTCCTCTTCACTTTCTGCCATAAGGGTGGTGTCATCTGCATATCTGAGGTTATTGGTATTTCTCCCGGCAACCTTGATTCCAGCTTGTGTTTCTTCCAGTCCAGCGTTTCTCATGATATACTCTGCATATAAGTTAAATAAACAGGGTGACAATATACAGCCTTGACAAACTCCTTTTCCTGTTTGGAACCAGTCTGTTGTTCCATGTGCCGTTCTAACTGTTGCTTCCTGACCTGCATACAAATTTCTCAAGAGGCAGATCAGGTGTTCTGGTATTCCCATCTGTTTCAGAATTTTCCACAGTTTATTGTGATCCACACAGTCAAAGGCTTTGGCATAGTCAATAAAGCAGAAATAGATGTTTTTCTGGAACTCTCTTGCTTTTTCCATGATCCAGCGGATATTGGCAATTTGATCTCTGGTTCCTCTGCCTTTTCTAAAACCAGCTTGAACATCAGGAAGTTCACGGTTCACATATTGCTGAAGCCTGGCTTGGAGAATTTTGAGCATTACTTTACTAGCATGTGAGATGAGTGCAATTGTGCGGTAGTTTGAGCATTCTTTGGCATTGCCTTTCTTTGGGATTGGAATGAAAACTGACCTTTTCCAGTCCTGTGGCCACTGCTGAGTTTTCCAAATTTGCTGGCATATTGAGTGCAGCACTTTCACAGCATCATCTTTCAGGATTTGGAATAGCTTAACTGGAATTCCATCACCTCCACTAGCTTTGTTTGTAGTGATACTTTCTAAGGCCCACTTGACTTCACATTCCAGGATGTCTGGCTCTAGGTCAGTGATCACACCATCGTGATTATCTGGGTCTTGAAGATCTTTTTTGTACAGTTCTTCTGTGTATTCTTGCCATCTCTTCTTAATATCTTCTGCTTCTGTTAGGTCCATACCATTTCTGTCCTTTATCGAGCTCATCTTTGCATGAAATGTTCCTTTGGTATCTCTGATTTTCTTGAAGAGATCCCTAGTCTTTCCCCTTCTGTTGTTTTTCTCTATTTCTTTGCACTGATCGCTGAAGAAGGCTTTCTTATCTCTTCTTGCTATTCTTTGGAACTCTGCATTCAGATGTTTATATCTTTCCTTTTCTCCTTTGCTTTTCACTTCTCTTCTTTTCACAGCTGTTTGTAAGGCCTCCCCAGACAGCCATTTTGCTTTTTTGCATTTCTTTTTCATGGGAATGGTCTTGATCCCTGTCTCCTGTACAATGTCACGAACCTCATTCCATAGTTCATCAGGCACTCTATGTATCAGATCTAGGCCCTTAAATCTATTTCTCACTTCCACTGTATAATCATAAGGGATTTGATTTAGGTCATACCTGAATGGTCTAGTGGTTTTCCCTACTTTCTTCAATTTAAGTCTGAATTTGGCAATAAGGAGTTCATGGTCTGAGCCACAGTCAGCTCCTGGTCTTGTTTTTGCTGACTGTATAGAGCTTCTCCATCTTTGGCTGCAAAGAATATAATCAAGAGATAATTCTAGGTAATTCTAGACTAGGATTCTCGCTGCAGGCGGGCAGGTGAGGGGTGGGACATCACCTGGGGACAGGGATGGGGGGCAGGTGGCGGGTAAGGGAGGAAGGAATTTGGCCAGATAAGAGGGCGGAGGTTTCTGGCTAAATCGAGTGACAGGATTCTTGCTAAAACTGGGCTACGCAAGTGGAGGCCTAGTTGGGAAGAGGATTAAGAGGAGCCTGACTAAAGTGTAGTCCAGGACAGATGGTCAGGAGCTCTGAACCCATTAAACCATAACGCTTCCACCGCAATCACAGCTCTGGTTCTGTTTGGATCTGGCGGCTATGGGGCACTTCGCACAGCGTGGTCCTTCTGTGTCTGGCATTTACTATCTAAGGGAGGGCGGGCACTGGGCGGACTCTGGGGAGCTCGGCCCGCAGAGGCCAAGCCCAGAAAACACGGGCAGAGAAAGACACAATCAAGTGCATCACAGAGAAGTGGGTGGAGCGGGACCGGGGGAGGGGGCGGGGGCCTCGCGGGGGCGGGGCCACGGGGGCGGGGCCGCGCGGCGAAGGGAGCGGCTGCGCGGGGAGAGGGGGCAGAGGGCACGGGGGCGGGGCTGCGTGGGGGTCGCGTCTGGCCGCCGGGCAAGGAGGTGCTGAGGGGACCGGCGGCTGCTGGGGGCCCAGACCCGCGGCGCGTAGCCGGCGGAACTGACGGCTGGAGGCGGGGCCGGAGCTCCGGGCCGGGATCACCCAGGAGGCGGAGCGGGCGGCTGAGGGGGCCCGGCGCGTCGCGTCGCGGAAGCGGCGGGCGTAACGCAGGTGAGGGCGCAGGCCTGGCTGGGATGGCGGGACGGAGAGGGGGTGTAGGGGGTGGGTCGCCGAGGGGACGGACGGAGGCGGGAGAGGCCTCAGGGCACGCCGGCCGGGAGGCCCGGGCAGGGTGACTTCCGCCTCGGACGCCGACTGGCCGTGCGTCAGTCCGCTGGGTCCGGACTGGGCCTCCGTACGCGCCGTCGCCGCTCCCCCTTCCCCGACCCGGGGCCCCGGGGAACCCCGACCGGTTTGCGAGGAGGGCCCGGCTCCCGCCCCGCGGGCCTGCCCACCACTGGCCCGGCTCTCAGAACCCTCCCTTTGTGGCCGTCCCTCCCGGCCCCTGGTTGACCCCACAGCGCTATAACCCTGCCTGGGTTCCTGCCCGCAGCTGGTGTCGGTATGCCAATACTTGCAAATTTATTGTAAAAGCAGAATTTGTGAGAGTCGATTTGCTGTATGTTCACTCTCCTTTGAGAATCCACAGTGTTCACCAAGATTCTCTAAGCCGTAGAGTCAAAGGTAGCGTCCGCCGTCAAGGAAAAAAATACTGTGCAAGAAACTACGAGTTACATGTGTGACTTTAAAAGGGAAGAGCGAAATTAACTTAGTAATACGCTTTACTTAGCCCACTGTGTTTAAAGTATGGTCTTTTCAACGATGTCATCAGTATTTAAATTTTTAATGAGATATTTTCTTCGTTTTGGTAGGAAGTATGAAATTCGGTGTGTATTTTACACTTCGACTCCATCTACATTCAGACGAGCATCGCTTATTTCAGGTGCTCAGGAGCCCTGTAGCTTGTGGCCCCTATACCGGATGGCAGATCTGAGGCTCCAATCGTACTCCTTGCCATCAGTGTTTTTCACAGTCTGGCCACTGTCTTTCTGCTCCTCCTCCAAGGATGGTTTTATCTTCCCTGCCCAAACCACTTGCCCTTCCCTACACACCTTTGTTCAGCTGCCCCTTCTCCGTGGGGTGCTCTCCCTGCCCTCTCTCCCAGGCCTGGTAGGGAGACACAGCTTCTGCCAAAAGCTTTTCCAGACTCCCTGACCCCACTTGCTCCTTCCTCATTGTCCCCTAGCACTGGGTTCACAGCTGGATTAGAGCATTAACACCTACTGTTTAATTGTTTTCCAGGCTGTCTTCACAGCTAGCATAGCGTCTTATTCTTCTCCGTTGTGGTCAGGACCAGTGCCTGATAGTTGATCAGATAGTTGTTAGACAGAATGAGTAAAAGCTCTGGACACCTGTACTCAGGCTCTGAGTTCTTTGACAGACTTGCTGTTTCCTTCCCGGGGGGCTTTGTGCCTGTTGCACCCCCTGGTGCGTGGACAGACACACATTAGGTGGGTGACTGACCATGAGAAGTGCATCTCAAGATGAGCACAGAAAGTACCTTCTTTCTGCCTTTTCCTCCCTCTGTCTTACAGGTGGGAAAACTGAGCTACTGAACTAAGCTGGGATGCCCAGCAGAGCTGCATCACTGCAAATGCAAAGAGGGGCAGGGGTGGGGGTGGTTTGGGATCAGTTGGCTCCACTTTGGTCACTTGATGATGGGAGGAGAGGTGGGGAGGTGAGGAGTTACTCCGAGAATCCTGACGAGGGTGCTAGGCAGGCTCAGGTGTAGGAAGCTGCGGTGTTCACCACTGGAGAAAGGCTTGGAGAGCAGACTGGTCATCTCAGACCAGGAAGAGTGCTGGCCTCGGAAGGGTAGGAGAGAACAAGCTGGGTGGAAGGAAGAGTGGGGGAAGCCAGCAAAGGACGAGAAGGAGTAAGCTCCAGCATGGTGAGGATATTGGTGTGAAGCATTGAGCATAACCACTTTTCAGAGGGCAGTGCCATTCTCAGTCTGTGGGATGAGAACTGGAAAGAATCAGAGATTCAGAGAAGGCAAGCAACTTAACCCAGGTCACACAGGACTTGAAGCTCAAACAAAGCCTCCTAAACCCACCCTGGACTGACTGACCCAGCCCCACCCACACTTCTG
Organism: Bos indicus; assembly: GCF_029378745.1. Lineage (NCBI taxonomy): Eukaryota > Metazoa > Chordata > Mammalia > Artiodactyla > Bovidae > Bos > Bos indicus. The sequence continues at coordinate 107,541,780 of NC_091764.1, read as the reverse complement.
TTGCAACCTAGGAGAGCAGGTCTGGGCCATGGTGCCAAGCTGATTAATGTCTTCTTCACGGTCTTACCGAGGGGCCATGATTAGGCCTATTTATAGGGGCTTGGTGCCTTAATATTCTGCCCGATGCCTCTCTTGCCAATCACATCAGTGCCGTCTGCAGTGATTGCTGCTTTGGTGGCACCAGGGAGCGGAGTTAATTAAAGCCAGTATAAATAGACTGACTCTGCCCTCCTCTTGCAGTTCGAAGGAGGGTTTTTCCTTCCCGTCCACCTCCCATGTGTCCTTCCTTCCTCTTGCCTCCCCCCACCCCACGAGCAGCTCTAATCTGGGAGAGCAGAAGCCGGACATCCCTGCCTCCCGCCATTGCCTGTCCTTTCTCGGGAGCTGGTCCCAGGGACCAGAAGAGGAAGAACCCAGAGTCCATATTTTCTGTGCTCTTGCAGAACCGGTGCCATTTGCTAGTACCTGGCAGTAGACACAGGCAATTCCCCACTGCCCTGCAGTCCATCCCTCTTTTTCACTCCGCAGCCACGGTTTCTTTATTGTTCATCCAGGCTTGGGAGGTTGAGGTGAGATGAGGCAGGGCCGGGGCACCTAGCCAGGTACCATGCACCCACCTTGTGGCAGCCAGTCAGTGCCCTCTGATGCCTTGTGTCCGTCTCTGGTCCTTACAGTTTCCCTTGTTCACTCAACCAGCATTGGCAGAACAGCAGCTCCTGGGAGCCCCCCGACTGCCACCCAGGCTGAAGCCGTGCAGACCATTGGGATGGGGGGCTGCGTGCATGCTCTTCTCCTGCACCTGGCCCTGTGCCGGGTGGGTGTGAGCAAGTATAGGGGGGTCCTGATGCTCCCTTCTCTCCCCCAGGCACCATGACCCCCACGGGGACCCAGCATTCCTTGGCCGGTCAGACCTATGCAGTGCCCCTCATTCAGCCAGACCTGCGGCGAGAGGAGGCCATCCAGCAGGTGGCGGATGCCCTGCAGTACCTCCAGAAGGTCTCCGGAGACATCTTCAGCAGGTGGGTGCTGCTCCCTGGCCCGGGTAGTCGTCTCGCCAGTCCCAAAGGCATCCTCTCGGAGCACCTCTGTGGTGACTCTCGGTCCTGAGGGGGACCCAGCTGGCTTCCCTGTGCCCAGGGGGCCAAGCTGGGTGCCCTGCTTAGAACTTTTTCTTGTAAGCGCTCACTGTTTACCATCCCGCTTAGCCCTGGGGTTCCCCATGCATCCACGGGCCCTGGCGGTGGTATGACTCTCCCAACTGCTCTTCCCTTGCTAGGGTGCCCTGTTCCTTCGCCTCTTCTGCCAGTCAGCCCATGGTTGGTTATCCAGCATTTCTTGTGTGCAAGGCTCTGGGCCCTTTAATAAGGCAGCATCCTTGCGCAGCTGGAGGGTCCGCTCCAGCAGCAGAGACAGACTCTAAGTGATCAGTCGAGTGTTGGTTACAGTTGTGGTAAAGCCAGTCTCTACTGTCTTGCAACACCTAACATTTGTATCGCATTAACCGTGTGCCACCCTTGACCTGAGTGTGCTCACTCATTCAACACTCCCAACAGTTTTTTTTTTTCAATATGTATTTATTTATTTGGCCGTGCTGGGTCTTAGTTGCGGCATGTGGGATCTAGCTCTCTGACCAGGGATCAAACTCAGACCCTCTGCACTGGGAGCACAGAGTCTTAGCCCGTGGACCACCAGAGAAGTCCCTCAACAACTTTTTGTTTGAGCTTCTGTTATTTCCACTTTGTCGATGAGGAAACTCTGGGAGAAGGGTCAGGAGACTTGCCTGAGCGGTGGAACTAGGAGTCACACCCATCTCTGTGATAAGAGGCCTGACTTGGTCTGCAGGGTCAGGGAAGACATTTGTGAGGAAAAGCCGGACTGGGGGAGGGGAGATATCGTGAGTGGGTAGGCTGGGGGGAAAACCTTCAAGAAAGGAGGAAGGGCATGAACTAAAGTGGAGAGGGGCCTGAGTGGAAGCCAGTGTGGCTGGAGCAAGGGGCTTCGTGAGGCTGGCAGGTGGCCTCAGTTCCTCAGTGATCCCGGGTGGGGAGTGGTGGCTGTTTGTACCCCTAGCGCTGATCCAGCTCAGCTCTCAGGCTCTTGTGATTTTTCATTCAGTGTTGGTTGAACGTGTGTGCGTGGTGTTTGCTGTTTTCTGCAAAGGTTCCCTAGTTTTGTCCTGTGTAAGGTCCTGTTTCTCTGGTCATGAGCAAACTAAGATGGGCTAGCGCTTCTCCCTGGATGCCCACGCTGTGCTTCCCCAGCTGGAGCATTTGACCGCCTGACTCAGGTCCCTCTCCTGGCCAAGTCTCCCCCACTGTCCCCTGCTTGTATCCCAGACCAGGGACCCCCACCACTGCAGCGTGCAGTCTCCTCCTCCACCAACTGGAACCCCACCTCTTCCCAGAAGCCTTCCCCAGTGGAGGCAGAAAATGGGGCCATTGTCTCCAGACGGAGAGTCCCAACGTTAGATCCACTTGACTCTAATGCCTCTGAGCTGCCTTCTAATGCACATGGCTGCCCCAGGCCCTGGAGAAGGCGATGGCACCCCACTCCAGTACTCTTGCCTGGAAAATCCCATGGAGGGAGGAGCCTGGAAGGCTGCAGTCCATGGGGTCGCTGAGGGTTGGACACGACTGAGCGACTTCACTTTCACTTTTCACTTTCACGCATTGGAGAAGGAAATGGCAACCCACTCCAGTGTTCTTGCCTGGAGAATCCCAGGGACGGGGGAGCCTGTGGGCTGCCGTCTCTGGGGTTGCACAGGGTCGGACACGACTGAAGCGACTTAGCAGCAGCAGCCCCAGGCCTCTCCAGGATGTGAATGTAACTGAGAGTGGGGCCTCATTAAGGGGGTTGACTCTGGAGCGGACTTCCTGGCTCCAGTCTGGCTTCCCCATTTGCTTGCTCTTAACCTCCCTATAAAGCCTCAACGTTACCATCCATAGAATGGCAGTGATAATGGTGCCTTCCTCAGAGGATCATTGTTAAGATGAAATGAATTGAAATGTGTAAAGGAACCGAAGTGCCTGGTGTATAGTAAGCATCCAGTAAATGTTCTCTCTTGTTATCTGGTAACATCATGTCTGCTCATTTGCCGCCTATGCTAGCCCTCCATTACCTGTTGTCAATAGTTATAGAAGGTGTTAGGTGCTAAATATATCCAGGGGTCACCTAAGCAAGAGGACACAGGCCTTTAAAAGCCACTAGTGCCAGAGTCCGGTCGCCCCGCACCTCGTGATGAAACAGTCCGTCAGAGATGCTTGTGTTTCCTCACCAGGACCATGACTGCGTGCCTGTCTGTCTGAGGGGAGCACTGGATTCTTAGCGTGCTTTCCATTCCTGTAGACATCTCCAGGTTCCTCTGCTCCTGGATGGGAGAAGCAGAGGGCAGGAAGGCCATGTCACATGGAGGGGTGGTGGGCTCGTTGAGGCCGAGGGCTGGCAGGGTGCTCCCCTAAACAGCTGACTTCTGGTGGTCCTGCCCCTCTCCCAGCAGGCGCCCGGCGTTCGGGACTGAGGGATACCGATGGTGCATGGCCATGTGGTCCCTGTGCTCAGGGGCTGCGTCATCTCAGGGGAGAGCCACCGGCTGAGCTGATTCTGAGCCGTGTAGCATGCACTGTGTGGGCACCTGGGGATCCAGAGGAGAGAGGAGCAAGACTTAGCAGCACATTTATCAGTTAGATTCCCCAAGCCAACTGAAGCAAAAGTAACCAGTCGGCAGAGCAGGCTTTGGAGCCGCAGGGCTCAGTGATGTCGTGAGGACCGGTTTGCTTTCATCCCCTCCCTACTTGCTGCCTCTGGGTTGGCCCCACTCCCAGACAGGCCTTGCTCTGGCAAGGGGACCAGTGGGCCCACAGCTCAGGTCCAGCAGGAAAGAGCGCCTCCACAGAAGCCCCAGCCTCACGGCGGTCCCAGAGCCATGGCTGGGGCAGCGTGGGGGTAACACAGCGGCTGGCCTAGCCCTTGGTCACATGCCTAATCCCCAGAACCTAGGGTTTAACCTGAAATGTGGGGACCAGGCCTGTGGGAGCAGTGGCATCCCCAGTGGAGGCTGGCTGTGATGAAATGAGGGAGCAGATGGTGAGAGGAACATGACCGCCTGCTCCCGGGTCAGGGAAGGCCTCCTGAAGGGGGGCCACATGGGGCAGGTTCTGCTGAGGGGTAGGGAATGCAGTCTGCATGGGACCTGGAAAGGGGCGCCAGGGGCTTGAGGCTGCCTGGGCGGCAGGGACCTGAGCACCCCAGCCCAGAAGCCACTGTCCCTGCGGTCCGCTCCTTCACTGCAGGATGGAGTGAAAGTCAGCCTCTGTGTTTGCGCCCCCCACCACCAAGCCCTTCTCATGTCCCCCCAACGCTGGGACGGTCCCTGGTGGGAGGAGTGGGTGAGGGGAGAGCTGGGCCACATCAGGGCTGTGAGGGCTTCTCCCAGCTGGACGGGGCTTTGAGCTTAAGCGCAGGGCTTTGGGAGCCTGGATGGGTTCTGAGCAGGAAGTGATGGGACAGAGAGCTGGGAGGGGTCATCAGGCAGCTGCACAGGGGCCAAGGAGGTGGCTGCGGTGCAGGGCAGGCGGGTAAGAGACACTTTAAAGGGAACGGTGATGGGACATGGTGACAGATTGGGAACGAGGTCGAAGGCGGGGAGGGGGAGGGGACGACAAGGAGTGGGGATGCCGAGCCCTGTCCCCCTATCCCCCAGCTGCCTACAAGCCTGAGGCTCTTCTGTCCTCATGGGCTTTTGCAGTGGGGATGTGACCCCAGCTTGGAATCGCTCCCCTTGAACGTACTCCTCTTGCAGAGAGGAGCCCCCTCGCCTCCCCTCCCCTCCCCTCCCCTCTGTTCAGGCCCAGGCCCAGCCCTTGGCCCCCCTGGAGCCCGTGCCCAGCTCTGCAGGCAGGTGAGCTCATAGGGTATTAGCATTCCGAACCGGGTCCTTCTCCCGCTCTGCTCTGCCGCAGCCAAGTCTACAGAGCTGGAGAGAATGACAAGGACCTTGCAGGCGCCCGGACCGCTCCTCACAGCCCCTCCCCGGCCTCTTCTCCTGCCTAGCAGACCTCCCGCCCTCACCTGCCCCTCGTCACCTGGGAGATGCCAGCCCCAAAATAGCTACCCAGAGACGTCACCTGCTCCACATGACTTAGATGACGTGCAGAGGGGCTGCAGGAGGAGTGCAGTGGACTGTGTGAACGGCGGGTTTCGAGACGGCCCTTCCGGCGGCCCCAGCCTGACCTCTTGCCCTCTGCAGAGCTTTTCCCTTGTCTTTTCTTCCTTCCCCCCACCACCTCTCCTCCCCTCTCTTCCTCCTCACTTCCTCCATCCTCTCCCCTTCCTCCATGCTCCCCTCCTCCCCCCAATTGGCACCTGGTGCCTCCTAGGGTTAGGAGGCCTCAATCAGCCGCCTGCATAATTAGCAGATCGCTCTTAATTACCCCAGCTAGTGGAGAAGATCCAGGGGAAAGCAAGAGCTGCTCAGAGGGCTGATGGCGGGGTTCTGGGGAGGGGAGGGAAGTGGCAGTTAGGGCTGGGGGTCTTCCCCTGCCCCCCACCAGCAGCTGACTGGTATGATGCTGGGAGCATCAGCAGCCCCAAGGGAGCCCTGGGCCTGCCTGGCTCCATAGGCGATCTCCACAGAGGGTTGTGGGGATCAGCTTCAGCTTCGGAGGTGATGGGACAGGCAGCCCAGGCGCTGTCCTGGCCCCCTGGGGGCCTCGTTGACCTTGATCGCCTCACGCCCCAGGCCCTGGCAGAGGAACTCTCTGCCCTCCACGGTGCTCCCTTGCAGTGTGCCGTGTCCTTGTCTGGAGTCTGGAATGTTCTTCTCCGGGTCTACTCAGCACTGCCTGGGGCCCCTCACCCCACCCAGTCTGTGGGTGGTCCAGGCAGGTGTTGACCATGTTCTGGGAACTTGTTGGCTTGTCTGGGTCATGAGACACACATCACTGACTTTGACCTTTATGGCAGCTCTCCGATGTAGAAGTTACTAGCTTTGCTTCTCATCTGAAGAAGGTGGGACATGGACCAGTTAAGTGACCTGCCCACGGCCATACTGCTCCTGTCCCCAGGGCTTGGGGACATGGCAGCTGTCTGTCTCCTTGGAAACAGGCGTGTGTTGCCTGATTTCTCTCTGCCCCAGGCTCTGAGCAGACCCGCTGAGCCTGCCCCTCCCTGCTGGGGTCCTGGTGACACTGTGCGGACGCAGCTGCAGGGATGAGCCTGGAAGCTGAGCCGTGGGGTCTAGATGAGGAACAAACAAGCCACCCTCTTGGCACCGTCTTGTTCACAGTGGATGTTGCTGATCAGTCCTGGCTCTCGGGCCCCACCCCACGTGCCCCCGCAGGCCTTCCTTCCCAACACTGCCTTCCAGCCTGTCCCTGCCATCAGGAGAGATGACCCGCCAGCTGAAACCTCTTCTCTCACCCTTGGTCTGAGACTGGGCTGCCTGAGGCCTTTGCAACAAGCAGGACATTACTTAGATAAGAATAGAACTCTGGGAATTTCATCTTCCGTCCTGTCCCTCACAGGAGTCCACCCCGGAGCACCCCGACAGTGGGCATCCGGCTGGAGTCTGATGGCTTCCCAGGCCAGACAGTGGTTTACGAGGACGTTCTCCTCTGCAGCACTGAGGTCTGCATCCGCGTCACACACACTGCTCCCCCCGCCACGGACTCTGATGCACCCACTCTCTGCAGTGACAATTGCTTTCCCACCTGACAGCACTGGCGGTCTTCTGGTATCGGAAGGGAGTTACATTCTCAGTCATCTCATCTTTACGGGGATGCTTTCCTCTGCAGCACTGAGGTCTGCGTCCATGTCACACCCACTGCCACCGCCACCGCGGACTCTGATGCACCCACTCTCTGCAGTGACAATTGCTTTCCCACCTGACAGCACTTGAGGTCTTCTGCTATCTGAAGGGAGTTACATTCTCAAAGTCATCTCATCTTTAGACCGAATGTCCTTCACTTACCTTGTATGACGTGAGCTTCTCACTGCTCACCTTGCTCCTCACCCTCCTCTGGACGTTCGTTACCTCGTCACGTCTTACCTAGCTGCTGTGTTCCAGGTCAGGCGCTGTCCCAGGTGCTAGTGATGCAACCGTGACTCAGGCAGAGCCTGTAGCCCGGAAGGGAATTCAGGGTCCTTTTAACGTGTGGACCTGGTTTGAAGGGGACACGGCTGTGGATGAGTGGGATGTCCAGGAGATGAGCTCATGAATCCAGGGCTCTGCTTCCTCTGCCGTGCCTCCAAGAGAGTGGACGTCCTGTTTGTTGAAAGAAGGTGGGAAAGGAACATGGTGCCGTGTGCTCCACGCACTCACTTCCTTAGTCCAGGTTGCCATTAGCGCCTAGGTGACCAAAGTCGTCAGGTCCTCCTTCACCTGAACTCCTGCTCAACCTCTATCTGCTGCATTTGTGCACTTGGCTTTTTAAGCCTGAGTGCTGAGCTTCATAGTCATTCTGTATCAGTGTCACCTTTCCTGGCCTTTCAGCTCACGTGGGTCTTGATTCCGCCATGCAGACCTTTTGGGGGCCTTCTCACTGGATACTCCAGCTTCCTCATCAAGCACTAGGTGAGCTGTGCGAGGCCCTTCCAGAGACCTTTGTTCACGACTGAAATCAGCCCACGGTGCCTTCCAGGTGCTGCTGTTCCCTGGCTCGCTCTGATTTTTCCTATGTGTGCTCTTCTCCAGCCCCCAGCTCCATCTCGTCCACAGGACTTTGTGAGAAGCCATCAGCATCCTTGCTGACTCAGGCTGTACTGTGTAAGGTTTTTCCCCTCATACAGCAGGCTAATAACCCTGTCAGAAAACGCTGTAAATTTAGAACAGTGCTGGCCCCGGGGATCCACCTCTTCCATTTCAGATTTCTCAGGACCCTGTATTTAATAATCCATTCCAGAAATTTGCCAGGGCTCACTGTTAAGCTTGATGTCTGCAACTGTGAGAAATCAGACAGAGAGCAGGCTCTGTCTGTGTCCAGTTCTGATGTCCACCCTCTATGCCGCCGTTACGTTAACTGTGAGGTTGCTTCATCCCCCAGCAGCATGGGGCTGAGCTGGGAACTAGAGGAGATGGCCTGTGTGCAAGTAGAGAACCCGTCCTCCCTGCCAGAAAGTGGGCCCAGACAGGTCACTGGTTCCATATCTCCTGGAAGGAAGCTGTGCCTTTTGTTCTGGTATGCGTTGCTGCCCCACTCAGACCAGCCTGTCAAGGAAAACTAAGCTGGTTTGGGTACATGCTTGGAGCCCATCCTATGCGTCCCCAAGCCCCTGCACACGAGCGGCCACAGGAGTAATCAAGGAGACTTCATCGGGGTGGAGACCCTGGGCTTGTGAAACTGGCTGATGAGGGCTGGTAAAAAGTCCTTGAGTTCCCTCGCCATGTGGTCTCTGACCAGAGACCACGGGCCCTTCTGCCATCTACCAGCTGTGGCCGTGGTCAGGGGCTGGTGTTCCTGGAGGTAGGGGGACTCTTGGGCAGAGGGCACCCTGGTGGGGTGGGCTGGGGCTCCTGGGAAGTGAGAAGAACCTTGTGCTGCTGAATAGTGAAAGTGAGGTGCGTGTGCATTTACCTTGGGGCATGTGGTGTTGGCCATTCAGTGACCACAGAGGAGCCCTTCAGGTGCCCGGCACAGTGCCACGTGCTGGGAACACAGCAGAGAACAGAGCCCCAAGTGCAGGAGCCCCCAGGCAGGAGACATGTGGCGACAGGTGGTTCTTGTTCAGTTGCTAAGTCATGTCCAATCTTTGCGACCTCATGAACTACAGTATGCTAGGCTTCCCTGTCCTTCACTACCTCCCTGAGTTTGCGCAAACTCACATCCATGGAGTCACTGATGCCATCCAGCCATCTCATCCTCTGTCACCCCCTTCTCCCCTTGCCCTCAGTCTTTCCCAGCAACAGGGTCTTTTCCAGTGCATTGGCTCTTCACATCAGTTCAACATTGACTTCTTTTAGGATTGACTGGTTTGATCTCCTTGCAGTCCAAGGGACTCTCAAAGGTCTTCTCCAGCACCACAGTTGGAAAGCATTAATTCTTTGGTGCTCAGCCTTTATGGTCCAGCTCTCACATCCCTGCATGACTACTGGAAAAACCATAGCTTTGACTCTGCAGACCTTTGTTGGCAAAATGATGTCTCTGTGATGGTGACAGGTGGCAGTGTGTAACAATAGAGCCTACTAGGGGTTGGAAAGTGACAGTGAGTTTTAAACTCTGTCTCCGGGAGGCTTTGGCCAGGGGCTGAGTGGAGTGAAGGACCAGCCGTGTGGGGAGACGGCTGGGCCGTATGACAAGGCAGCGTTGGGCATATTCAGGAACTAAAAGGGTACCCTATTGCCGGAGCCCGCTAATCCTGGCAAGGGGAGGGACAGCCCTTTGGCAGCCCACCCACAGCTGTGAGAACCTCAATGGGGACTAGGGTTTACCCAGAGCCGCCTGCCCTGAGTCAGGCGGTTCCTTATGGACAGCTCTGGGACTGGAATCAGGGCCAGTCTGGCCTGTTTCTCAGTCTCGCTAAGCTCTAATTTCCTCCATTTCAGTCATGAAGATTCTGTCTCTGCTCACCTGGGCCTGAGAATGAAAGCCCTGGTGGGTGGGCACTATATCCTTTCAGGTGGCACGTACAGGTGCCAGCTTGGTGCCAGGGTGATTGCCTGTCCCTGCCCAGAGCTCCAGGGAACGGAATATAGTCTGTTCCCAGACCGTTCAGATTGGATGGTTCTGATCGAGGGCACTTGGGCAGTTCCAGGATCAGCCCTGACAAGCAGGATATCGCCGTTTTAAGAGCCCTTACCTGAGGGCTTCCCTAGCGGTCCAGGGGTTAAGACTGTGTCTGCACTGCAGGGGCATGGGTTCAATCCCTGGTCGGGCACTTAAGATCCTGCATGTTGTGGGGCGTGGCCAAAACACAAAATTCAGGCACAAGCCCTTACCCGAGTCCTCGTTCGCCTGTTTGCTGTTGGAAACAGAAGGGGGGCCAGAGGCTGCAGGGGCTTGGGGAGGAGCCTCCAGCCCTGGTTATTAGTTTTTGTTTTGCCTTTTTTTTTTTGGTGGCAGGATCTCCCAGCGAGTAGAGCTCAGCCGGAGTCAGCTGCAGGCCATCGGGGAGAGGGTGTCCTTGGCCCAGGCCAAGATCGAGAAGATCAAGGGCAGCAAGAAAGCCATCAAGGTAGCAAGCGTGTAGCTCTGTTCTCTGGCTGGTTGGTGGTCCCCAAAGTCCTCTTCTTTCCCCTCTCCCCATGCCTCTGAAGCTGCCAGGTCCCTGCTTCCGCTACCCCTCAGGTTTCCTCCTGCCCACAATCCCTCCACCCCAAACCCGGATGGCTGGAGCTTCTCAGGCCCCAGCAGGAGTGACCAGACGCCCTGTGTCCACAGGTGTTCTCCAGCGCCAAGTACCCTGCCCCTGAGCGCCTGCAGGAGTACGGCTCCATCTTCATGGGGGCCCAGGACCCCGGCCTGCAGAGGCGTCCCCGCCACAGGATCCAGAGCAAGCACCGCCCCCTGGATGAGCGGGCCCTGCAGGTCTACGGGGGTGCCCTGCACCCTGGGGGGAACTGAGGCCCCAGAGGATTCTGACTGCTGGGGGAGTGGGGGGAGCACTTTGGCCTGGAGCCGAAACTTGCCTCCCTCAGTCAATTCCCATCTCCCCACACCCCAGGAGAAGCTGAAATTCTTCCCCGTGTGTGTGAACACCAAGCCAGAGCCTGAAGACGAGGCTGAGGAAGGGCTGGGCGGACTCCCCAGCAACATCAGCTCTGTCAGCTCCCTGCTGCTCTTCAACACCACCGAGAACCTGTGAGTGGGGGCGGGGGGGCGGGGGACCAGGGGGTCTCCAGGCTCAGGTGCAGCAGAAGTCTATGGCCCGGGAACCAGGAAGCTCGTAAGGCCTGGGAGGCCATAATCCTGACTTGAGCTGTGGCCCTAACGATGTGAGAAGGGTGGTCCAGCCCGAGGGCCGAGCACAGGCGCTGCATCCCCTGCCCTCTGCCTTCTCCAGGTACAAGAAGTACGTCTTCCTGGACCCCCTGGCCGGTGCTGTCACCAAGACCCACGTGATGCTGGGGGCCGAGACAGAGGAGAAGCTGTTCGATGCCCCTTTGTCCATCAGCAGGAGAGAGCAGCTGGAGCGGCAGGTGGACGGAGACAATGCCTGGGTGTGGGGGAGGTGTGGCCCCCCAGTGTTGTCTGGACCAGGGGTCTGATGAGCCCCCTACCCGCCCAGCTGTGCTTGGGGGCCTGGGAACCTCCAAGGCCCGTTCCCTGGCTCCCCTCACCCTCCCAAACCCACAGGTCCCAGAGAACTACTTCTACGTGCCCGACCTGGGCCAGGTGCCAGACATCGACGTACCGTCCTACCTGCCTGACCTGCCAGGCGTGGCCGACGACCTCATGTACAGCGCGGATCTGGGCCCTGGCATCGCCCCCTCTGCCCCTGGCGCCATTCCCGAGCTGCCCACCTTCCACACGGAGGTGGCCCAGCCCTTCAAGCCAGGTGGGCCAAGAGCTGGGGACGGACTGGGGTGGGCGCTGCCCTGCTCAGCCTCTTGCCTCCTAAGGTACCTGACACTCTCGATTTCTGTCCCAGACCTCGAGGATGGGGTGCTGACGGCACGCCCACCGCCCCCGCCACCTCCACCGCCTCCCCCAGCTCCAGCCGTGCTGATGAGTGTCCCCCCACCTCCGCCCCCGCCACAGGCCCCACCAGGACAGCCCGCCAAGGGGGACGACAGCGGGGGTGCATCCCCTTCAGGTAGGGGCAGTCCTGGGGCGTGTGGGTGGGGGAGGGGCGCCTCCAACTTCTGGATCCCTGGAGGGGTTTCTGTAGCTTAAGTGGTCATCAATTCTAGATTTTCAGAATAGTTCTGATTTCAAAATCACATTTTCCCAAGTTCATAAAGTAGTGGTTCCGAACGGTATCTGTGGGGCCCTGAAATTCTAACCTTCCGGGTAGAGGGAGCCTGGACCCCCATTCCCCTTGAACTAGTGACAGGGCTGCTAGTAACCATGGAAAATACAGCGAGAGTCCCCGCGTGTGAAGACACACCCTTCAGTGGTGTGTCTCCCGGGCTACCTCGGCACCTACCCTGGGTGGTGCTGGCCCACAGCCTGGCTCCACCCCAGCAGCCTTTCTTCTTCGCGCCTTCCACCCTTCAGCCCCGGTCCAGGGAGCGCCCAAGGAAGTGGTTGACCCCTCCAGTGGCCGGGCCACTCTGCTAGAGTCCATCCGCCAGGCCGGGGGCATCGGCAAGGCCAAGCTCCGCAGTGTCAAGGAGCGCAAGCTGGAGAAGAAGAAGCAGAAGGAGCAGGAGCAAGGTGAGTCTGGACCCGCTGCAGGAGGGCGCTCTGCCCGCGTCTCCAGGGGCTGTGCAGGCTGCCCCGGCGTGTGTGGGCCCCTCCTGCCCGGTGGTGGAGCCTGCTTAGACTCGGCCAATTGTCCAAGGAAACAGGGACTAGGGATATTTTTAGAGACGGGGACCTGGCTGTGTCCCACTTCTCGAGGCCCCTTGAGGCTCCAGGCTACGTCAGCTGTGCATCCAGTGCTGACAGATGCCACGTCTGGGCCCAAAGCAGCCGTGCTCTGGGATCCCAGCCCTGAGTCATCCCCGCTGTGCTTCTGAGCACCAGCCGGGGACCCCGGGGCAGGCTCCTCTGTCCAGTGCTGCTCCCTGTGCCCGTCTCAGGACAGTGGTGACTCTGCTCCCTGTGCCCGTCTCAGGGCGGCAGCAACTCAGCTCTGTGCCCGTCTCAGGGTGGCGGCAACTCAGCTCTGTGCCTGTCTCAGGGCGGCAGCAACTCCACTCCCTGTGTCCGTCTCAGGGAGGTGGTGACTCTGCTCCCTGTGCCCGTCTCAGGGCGGCAGCAACTCTGCTCTCTGCCCATCTCAGGGCCGCGGCGACTCCGCTCCCTGTGCCTGACTCAGAGCAGTGGCGACTCCGTTACTCAGTGGTCACCTGCTTCCCTAGTAACACTGACCAGTGCTCCAGGAGCTGTGGTGACCTGGTGGCTGTGGAGGGGCCAGGGTTTTGACAGTGCAGAGGACCCCAGGATTGAGCCCCGGGGTGTCACATGGGCTGGACTGAGCCCACCCCGTGTGCCTTCACCTTGTCCCCGTGCTTTCCCACTGCAGTGAGAGCCACCAGCCAGGGCGGGGACCTGATGTCGGACCTTTTCAACAAGCTGGCCATGAGGCGCAAAGGTAGGAAGCAGGACCCCCGTGCCGCCTCCTTCCTCACGGTTTTCAGGTCTCTAGGGCCTGGGTGGCCTGGTGCCCCAGACCAGCTCCTCACTCCAGTGTCTGCCCTCCCAGGCATCTCCGGGAAAGGACCTGGATCCGGGGCCAGCGAGGGGCCAGGGGGAGCCTTCGCCCGGATGTCAGACTCCATCCCGCCCCTGCCTCCCCCACAACAGCCCCCGGGCGAGGAAGATGAGGATGACTGGGAGTCCTAGGGCTGGGCTTACCCTCCCCCAGGTCCCTGGGTGCACCACACCCCTGTGCACAACAGCTGAACCGGCTCCTTGAGGGACAGGGTCATGGAGGACTCTCCAGCTCTCTTGCTGGGATCTTCAAGGAGCAAGGAGGTTGCTTTCGGAGGCCAAACTGGGGAGAGGGGGAGGCATAGTGGCGGGGGGCGACCTCTGCCTTTGCTCCAGCCCCCTTCACCAGCGTGTGCCCCTCCTCCCTAGAGAGACTGCGGTAAAACAGTACATGAATCAATAAAGAAGTGATGCAAGACGCGAGCCTAAACCAGCAGTGCACTTTTAATTAAGGAGCCCTAGCTGTGCAGACGCCCCTTGGAGCTGGGGCCTAGGTGGCGGGGGTGCGTTGCACGGAGGGAGGGCTGTTTCCACACAGGCAAGTGTCTCCCTGATGGACACGGGTCTCTAAAAATAGCCATGCTGAGAGCCTAATGGCCCTCGGCATAATCGCTGATGTCAGGGGAGGTGGTGTCTTGGCGTCTGCTCCGTGGCTGAGCGGGAGGCCCTGGAGCCAGGCCAGGAGGAGGATCCTGCTGGCAGGGCCAGGGGCAGGTGAGGGCCAGCAGTGTGGGAGGAAGTGAAGCCGGGAGGTTGGGGAGCAGTTTAAGGACTTAACGGTGGCTGAGGGGACCGGAAGCTGGGGCAGAACGGCCCTGCAGACACCAGGAGGTGGGGATGGATAACATTCTGAGTTTCCGAGGGTGAAAGGTCTGGGACAGCTATTTCAGTGAGAAAGGGAGAGGCTGGAAGAGCCATCTCACCTTTGAGAATGTGGATTCTGCGAAACAGGGCAGGGTGGCTGCAGCCTCCACAGCCGCTCACAGACCAGCCAGGAATCAGCAGGCCCATGAGCAGAAGACAGACTCCATCCAGGCAGGGCAGCTGCCCGGGGGTGAGCCCAGGAATGGTGGGGTCACTGTTTCTTCGGGGTCAGCCTCGTTGTCTCCTGCTGGCTGGTCCACCTATTCCTGCATACTGGCAGCCCAATGAGTCCCAAAGGGGCTCCCACAGCAGTCCCTTCTCAGGCAGGATCCCTGCAGACCAAGCTCATGATGAAGTTGCCCATGGGCAGGTAAAGGGAGGGCCTGGCGACCAGGCAGCGGTGTGACCACCAGTCAGCAAAGGCCAGCTTTCTCTCGATGGAACTGCAGAGAGGGAAAGACCATGACACCAGACTGGGGCAGGGGCGGGAGAGTCTCAGGGAGACAGGAGAAGGGCAGGACTGACCTTCCGCAGAGCAGCAAAGGCAGGGCCAAAGGTGGCTTTGACCTCCACGCGGTCCCGGATCCAGGCCGGCAGCTTGGCCTGGATGGCTGGGGAGGCGTACCGTTGGTCCAGGAGCACTATGCTGGCAAAGTCCTTCTGGTGCCTGATGGCCCTGCCTGGACAGAACGGGGACGGGTCTTCCTACTGTGCCCCTCCCCTTGCTCAGTGCTCAGGCCGGAGAGACGCAGGTGAAACTGCTCCTTCCTGTCACCTCAGCCCGCAGCCACCCCTCCCGCCAGCAGCACCGCCCCAGGCTCACCTATGGACTGGTTGACAGCCTTCATGCACAGGTTCTCCACCAGCACCTTCCCAGGGCGGGCCTGGCCTGGGCCTCTGGGCTGCGAAGGGCAGAGAGGACCCATCAGGGTTGATGTCTGCCTCCCGCGAGGTCACGACTGACCGAGGCTCTGGGGCGAGACCAGTGGGCCTCATGGGCACCAGCAGCCGATACAACAGGTGACGGCACGAAGACACCCAGAAGTACGGAAGCACGTCCGTCCCTCTGGGGCAAACAGGCACACACGTCGAGGGGTAGTTGCGGCTGTGGGAGGCATGGGGGTACTCACAAGTGTCTGGTCCAGATAAGCCATCTTCTCCTGCAGCTCTGGAGACATGATGTTGGGGTAGGGCATGCCCACCATGACCACACACCTAGGGCGGAGGCACACATGAGCTGGGGCATGTGGGCGGTTCCCAAGGCCCAGGACGAGGGGCCTGTCCTCACCCACCATCACCAGCTTCCTTTGGCCTCTCCTTCCCCTCATCCCTGCTACCTAGAGCAAGTTCTCTCGTCAGCCCAGACGTCCAGTCTAGACCAGGGAACCAAGTCCTGATCCACTGAGGGCAGCCTGGTTTTCCACCTGGCCCCAAAGGGCCCAATCCAGAGTTGGTGAGTCCAGGCCCCTCACGGTTGTGGACGTGAGCCGTCAGCCCAGGTGCAGAGTTGGAGCCCGAGGGGTGAGAAGCCACTGCTTACCGCCCAAGGTCATCAGAGAAGTTGATGCCTTCACTCATCTTCCCCCCAACCACGGAGAGCAGCAGGGCACCCGTCTCCGTGCCCTGGGCCTGGCCGCAGTGCTGCGGGAACACCAGCCCAGAGCTGCAGCGCCAGACTGTGGGCGCCCCCTTCAGGGCCCTGGGGACCCGCAGCCTCACCTTGATGCACCTGGAGTACTCCAGCAGCACCTGCTCCACCCTGTTTGCTTTCCTGGGCTCCTGAAATATCTGAAGGTAAACAGAACACCTCCCAGAAAAGGGCCACAGATTGCCTGGGTGTTGGGTCACTCTTAGCCTTAAAGTTTTGTGGGGACTGGAAAAGCCCACAGAGCCGGGGTCCTGAAGGGACCCCCCCCATGGCCTGGTATCAGGACTGGAAGTAGGCATGAGACACTAAAGGAAGGCCCCACACATGAGAAACCCCAGGAGGAACTCTGAGTGCCACCATCCTCTCAGGTGGTTGAGTGCTGATCACTCACCTTTTTCCTGATGGTCAGGCGGGCCAGCAGGCCGCTCTTCTCCCAGTGGGTGCAGACCTGGTGTTGGTACTCGTAGGAGGGGAAGAAGCAGACCACCCCTCCTGGCACCACATTGCACAGGTTACAGAGAATGCGGCCCGTCTCGTCCATCTAGGGAGGGAAGACGAGAGCCAATCCTGCAGCCCCTCCCGGAAGGCTCAAACCCACGGACCAAGGCCAGGGTGGCTGCGATCGGCTATTGGGTGCAGCCAGGCGGCACCACCTCAGTGGGTCATGTGCCACCCTCCCTACCACAGGCCCAGCTGATGGTTCTGTGACAAATCGGGCACAGAAAACTGCAGACGGGCCCCTAGAGCTGTGCCCAGCACCCCCATCCCTGCCCAGCCAGGACCCTAAAGCTATGCCTGGCACTCCCACACCCGCCCAGGTGAGCCCCTAGAGCTGTGCCCAGGACTCCCATGTCTGCCCAGGTGGCACCCACAGAGCCACATGGCAAGAGAACCAAGGTAGTAAGCAGCTTGCTCGTACACTCTGCTAAAGGGTGAGGGTGGGGCGGCTCAGTCCCTCCCTGGTGGACATCCACACAGACACAGCTCAGCCTGTGCCACCTGAGATGGGAGACCCAGAGCCTGAATACCCGGGACTGGCCAGAGTGCCCAGCCCTAAATCCATCTTCCAGCCCCATGAAGGCCACCGGCAGGCACGCTGGCTGGACTGACCATCTGAGGCAGCCCCCTCTTCTGATACGTGAAGTCCAGCATCTGGTTGGAGGGCCCGCTGCAGATGATGAGGGGCAGGATGTGATCTGGAGGGATCACATGACCTGGGCGAGACCCAGTGAGGCTAAGTCCATGGAGAATGCCCCCCACCCCCAGCCCTGTCTCCCAGACCCAGACCAGCAACTTCCAGCACCCACCCTCTGCCCCACTCCCACGGAGAACCAACTTGGGACGCCCAGGCCTCCGCGTGCAGACAGAGGGACTCAGGGCCAGAAGCTCTCCCCTTCCCCCAGCCCTACCGCCATGGCTTTAGCCCCTGGCTGATCACAACACACGGCTGGACTGTGACAAGGGCCCCCTGCCACCGCCCCGGGCCTGGGTCCTCACCACAGGAGAACTCCACCACTCGCTCCGCTTCCACTCCGGCACCAGCCAGCAGCTGCTCCCGGAAGTCGGACACCTGCAGACCACAAGGCCAACACCGTCACCTCCCAGAGGGCTGGGCCGGGAGGGGGCAAGCGCATAAGAACAGGAGGGAGAGGTCAAGGGAAAGCCTGGTAACAGGTTCGCTGAAAGAAAAGACAAAACTAGTGATAGCCGGCGGCGGCCTCATTCCAACCACCTGAGGGAACAACGGGGGAGATTCAGCAACCTGGCAGAGTGGGTCTCAGCCCTGGCTGTGCAACAGAATCACTATTTGGAAAATATATATATATACACATGGTCAAGCCCAGCCCAAACTACTGAGTAAGAATCTATAGTGAGAAGACACACACATTTGTATTTTTTAAAGAGGTCCAGGTTTTTTCACCTATCAAACTGGCAAATTCCCCAAATTTGAGTACTCTCTGGAGAAACAGGTATTCTTTTAGGCTGCTGGTGGGATACGGAGCAGAACAACTCCTGGGGAGGGGACTTTGACAGCACTTAACAAATGAGACAATTTTTACTTTTTAACCCATAATCCCGTATCTGGGCATCTCCCCCGAAGCACAGCTCCACAAACCAAACATATGCACGGGGATTATTCCCGTGAGGTTGTTTGTAATCTGTACTTCGAGAGAGAGTCTGGCTGAAGGAGCGACCCTGCCTCCACCCAGCAGAGGACGTGCAGCCCCGGGAAGGATGCAGACCAGCCCGTGCACGAGGGTGGGCGTGCCGGGGAAGTCAGGGCTGCACGTGCTGCCGCTGATGCAAGTAGGAAAGCACAGGGGAAAGTATCTGCTCATTTTTACAAAAAATATATATATATATATATAGTTGTTGTGCCGTGCTAAGCTGCTCAGTCATGCCCAACTCTGTGACACTATGGACTATAGCCCGCCAGGCTCCTCTGTCCATGGGATTCTCCAGGCAAGAATACTGGAGTGGGTTGCCATGCCCTTCCCCAGGGGATCTTCCCGACCCAGGGATCGAACCTGCGTCTCTTCCATCTCCTGCATTGGCAGGCAGGCTCTTTACCAGTGAACCACCAGGGAAGGCCCCATAATATAATTCATGTTGGTCAAAAGGCTGAGGAGTGATACCCACACACACCACACACACACACAATGCAACACTGGGGAGACAGATCAGAAGCTAATTAAAGGATTACTTGTGGGAACAGGGAACAGAAGTTTGGAGAGGAACGGTAGTGAGACTGAGTATGTGTTGTTACAGCTCTGACTTCTGAACCATGTGGATGCGGACATCTCTTAGAACACAAGAAAGTAAAAAGGCAAACTGTGAAACTGAAAACAAACCAAGAAAGCCTGGCTACCTGTCAAACTCAGAGCACAACTGCACAGAGCAGAGCTGGCTCCCAAGTGGCTTTCCACGCCTAGTGACCACACTGCCTTGGTGGGGAGCTTCAAGGGCAAAGAATAAACGCAGGTAAACGAATTCAATCCACAGTTTGTTTGAGTGTGGGTATAATTTTACAACTGTTCTAAGTACCTTGTGGGACAGAGCAAAGAATGATGTTAATGTGCTGTAAGAAACCAAACTGCAGCTTAACAGGCATTGTGTAAAGTCAAGTAAAATGACTGGCTTTGATACAGAAACATCACTGTGGATTCGCAGCTTCTGAAAACCAAGTCCTAAGTCTGTCCGCTGAAGAGCGGTCATATATAATAACACAGTCACGTAACGGAATACAGCGCAGCCAGAGTTGGGCAGGTAAATGCCAATTTGCCGACAAGGAAAAGCACCTAAGACGTTTTGCTGCTGAGTGAAAAAAGCGAATGACAACAGCGGAGTGTGGAGACACCACTTCTGTTCTCAAAATGTGTCTGTATGTCTGTGACAATTACACGTTCAAATTCTGTAGTAATGACGTACACCAAAATCAGTCTTTTCCTGGTGGGATTACGATCTATTACTGATTTCCCATTAGACTCCCCTAAAATGGGTGTATTAAAACTTGAGTTTATAAGAGAGAAAGAGAGTTTATAAGAGAGAAAGAGAGTTGTGTGTAGGGTGGGTACAACAAAGGACGGGCACTGCATTCTGGGTCTGAAGCTCCAGGATGGCTTTCTCTGGAGAAGAGGCTGCAGAAACATCCGGTCTGCCTGACCCCAGACACTGGCCTAGAGACAGAACAGCAACACCACCTGGTGGACGCTGCTTGGCCGGCTCAAGCTGCACGCCCACCGCACCCTCCTACCCTTCCACCCCCGGCCCTATGGGCCAGGGACCCTTCCCCTCCCAATATCCAGGTGCGAGGCTGGGCCGTGTCCTTACCGGCTGCATCGTGCCCCCCGCAATGACCACCGCCCGGCATTCCTTCACCACCTGGGCGAAGTGCACGGCTGGGTTCAGGAGCAGGAACTTGAGGCTACTCTGGCTGAGGCTGCCTGCAGACAAAAAGACAGCCACGTGGAGAAGGGTGGGTGGGTGCACGCCAACCAAAACCTCCGTCTGTCTGAGACAAAGATGGTGTCCAGTCGGGTCCACGCAGGAGCCACACAGATGCCGCTTTCTCTTTAAATGAGACCCATTTCGTCCCCAGGACGACCACGAGGGAGACGCACAATCGTCTCCCTTCCCACACGAGGGACTGAGGTTTGGGGAGAAACTGGTCCCAGTTACGCAGCTTGTAGATGATGGGGCCACGACTCCAATGCAGCCCCCCTGACCTTCACACCGGGCCGCGCGGCTTCTCAGGTAACCTCGCCGAGGCCGGCCAGCAGCCCAGCACGTCCGCGTCCTCCTCCTCGCCCCCTCGACTGCCGGCGCGGGTCACAGGCGGCCGTTTCCCTGTCCTAACCCAGCGAGATATGAACACCAACTGGAGGTGAAGAAGCCCGGCTCCTCCCAGTTACCTTGGCGGCTCAGGATGACCCGGCCATCCTGGTTGGCAGTGGTGAGAGCCTCGAGGAAGCCTTCAACATGCATCAGCGGGGAAGCAGGCCGCGGAGACCGGTCCTCCCCAACCTCCACGGGGGCGGCAGGGGCTGCATAGAGCAGAAGAGGGTCAGCGACTCCAGACAGGACAGAGACCACGCATGTGAGGAAGGCCGCAGCCCAGGCTGCCCGTCCCCACTCACCCGCCATCGCCCCAGGCTGCAGGCTCTGCAGGAAGTCCTGGAAGCCAGACAGTTTGGGCTGCTCCATGGAGGGCACCAGGACTGCCCCGTATCTCTCTGTGAAGCCAAGGAGCTGGGATGGGGTGAGAGCAGCAGCCGTGAGGGGAGACAGACGGGCCTCCCTGCCCGCCCACAAGCTGCCCCCAGTGAACACGGGGACAGGTGCCCTGGTGCTTCTGCAGGGCAGGAGGGAGGGGCACGCGGGGCAGCCTCGGGCTGAGCAGAGGGTCGGGTACCTTTCTGCTGATCTTGCTCTTCTCACAGTAACGCCGCACCTGCAAAAACACACGGCCAGAGGCGCTGTGAAAATGGACACAGCTGGAGAGAGACCTTCCACACGCCTGGGAGTGGGCCCACCACCACCCCCAGTGCCCGGAGCCTCCTGTGGCCACGTCAGCCTCCCGCCTGGGGCCTCTCCTCTGCCACTGCCCCCATCACTGCAGAGAGGAGAAAGGGGGGACCTGGAAGCACCAGCTTATCACAGAGAAAAGTGCGGCTGTCATCACAGTGACCCTTCACCCCAAGCTGACGACCCCTCTCCTGACACGAGCTGTGTGTTAAGTTATCCCATTGACCCTCAGACCTCTGAGATGCTCAAGGACGGAAGGAACTCACTTTTGATTCCTTCCACGGTCTTGATGCAGAGTCCTGCCCACAGGTGGGGAGTAATAAAGGAGCCTGGGGGTGCCTACCCCCAAAGCGGGTACCTTTGATTACCCACCTTGAACAGGTTGATGTTGTCGATCTTGCTCTGGAAGAGGAAGTCGTTGATGGTCTTCAGCTCTGTCCCTGAGAACAAACATGTGGGCCAGATGTCCCCCCCGGGGACCAAGGCCTGCATCCCGGAGGGAAGCTCACCAACAGCTGCCTCCCGCTCTTACCTGCCTGCGAGAGGCTCTGTGTGTTGGGATTTTGCTTAATGTTCCCTAAAAAAAAAGAGAATCAAACAGGTCAGGACAGTGGGCCTGGCCTCCGGTCTTCTCCCTCTGCTCTGTAGTTATCGAGCAAGAACGTTGCTGTCTGAAGGGGTCTTCTGCCCTTTATAGCACCCAAAGGACCCAGTGGAGGGGGGCAGAATGTCCCAGGGGCCCAGAGGTCTGACCCACGTGTTGCATGTACAGCTCGAGCCTGGCGATGTCACCCTTTGCAAGGCAAGGACAGGGACCCCCCCACCCCCATTCCTATAGGCGTGAGCAGGAGACCCCCAGGTTGCAGGGCAGAGACCGAGTGAAGAGTGCCGAGCTGAGAGATACCCTGGAAACTCCCCTGCCCTTCTGCACTTCAGCTTCTATGGGTAAAGGGACTCAGTAAAGGGATGCTGGTGCACAGAGTAATACAAAGGAGCGTGGGGCCAGAAGCCAGGGACTCCAGTCCCTCTCGCTGGGCTCACGAACCAGTGGCCGGCCATGCCCCTGCCCAGGCTTCAGTTACTGCCCTGAGGGTGAGCACGCCTATGCCTCCCTCCTTGTGGGAGCACCGAGGCCTGAGTCCCAGCACCAACAGGGTCACACACACGTTTATAGCACAACACGTGATGGGTGCTGCCACCCGAGGAAAAGGCCTGGCCAAGTAAAAAGGACTCGGGACAGGAGCATACACATCCAGGTTCTAAAAAGATCTAAGCGGGGACAGATGAGGATTCCTAAACCAATGGCTGAGACGATGCCTGCGACCGGAACCCTGGGGGTGCTGACTGGCATCCGGGGACCGGGCTCCACCAGGCTTGGGGGGGCGGGGAGGCCGCTCACCGCCCAGGACAGCCACGAACTTCTCCAGAAGATACAGGAGCTGCTTGATGTACATCAGGTTCTTGGCCTTCAGGCGCTTCCTGGGAGGGGGGAAGCCCGAGCACATCAGTGGGAGGGATCCCAACTCCCCTCCTGGTTCTGAGTTGAGGCCTTCCTGCCTGCTGCCTTCCCAACTGGGGCATAAGCCGCAGCCAGGTCTCCCAGAAGACAGGCTGGCCGGGGCCCAAGACCTCCACGGCCTAGTGGGATGCAAACCCAACGAACCAGGAGGTGAAGGGCATGCCGGTCCACCGCTCTGAGCCCAGGCCAGAGACACCCAGCGATGCCTCCTCTCGCAGGTAGGCTTTGGGGCACCAGGGCTGAGCGGGGCCTTCCCACCCACCTAGGAGGCAGCCTCTCACCCGTATCGTTCCGTGTACTGGAGCAGCTGGCTGTGGGCCTGGCAAAGCTGGGGGAGAAGACAGCGCAGGTGAGAGGGCAGAGCAGACCTGGGCGAGCCGCCCTGGGCGGTGCCAGTGACCCCTTGACGCCTGAGTATGCCAGCTCAGGACACTCGGGACAGTTGAAATGAAGGGGGAGCTGGGGCAGACCAACGTGTGGGTTTTCAAGGCCCTTCGGCTGGTGGGGCCGAGAGACGGGGGAGGCAGACTGCTGCTGGGGCATCCAGTGAGGGTCAGGAAAAGGCCAGACGGCAATAATCGCACGTAAAGAACATCTCTGCTAGTGTTTCCTGGGACAGGAAGGACACGCTGTCTGCTGAGAGAGACGGTTCAAGGCAACCCTCACACCCTGGCCCAGGTCTGTCAAGGGGAGCATCATGTGGGCTTAAGGATCAGGAGCCAGTGGTCAAATCCACTGACCTCAAAGTCAAAGTCGCTCAGTCATGTCCAACTCTCTGCGACCCCCATAGGTTGTAGCCCACCAGGCTCCTCTGTCCATGGGGATTCTCCAGACAAGAATATTGGGGTAGGTACCTACCTATTCCCTTCTCCAGGGGATCTTTCTGACCCAGAGATCAAACCCAGGTCTCCCATGTTGCAGGCAGATTCTTTACTGTCTGAGCCACCAGGAAACCCTCAGGGACAGCGCTTAACCTCCCTCAGACTCCCAGCTCTCAGAGTTAACAGGACCAGCCCGATGCAGAGTCAGGGAGCCCCGCCAACGAGGTGCAAGGCACATAACAAACAATAAACAGCGGCTGTCAACCATCTCTAGCATCCCTCACGGCAGTGTCAACAGTAACATCCAGCCACGTGAGGACCCGCTTCTCACACGCTGCCACTCTGACCTGGAGGCCTCGGGTCACAGGCCAGGGAGGACCACGCAGAGTGCCCACCGCCGGGATGGGCCCAGTCCTAAATCCTGCTGGGGGGTCCCAGTCTCAGCTCAGCACACGCCCTGCCCCTCAACCCCAGGCAGGCCCTGGCCTGGGAAGACGGAGGCCCACCCACCTGGGAACCTCTGACCTCCACGCTGTGGATGTTGGTGATGGTGTCGATGAGGTTGTGGGCCTCGTCGATGACCACCACCTGGCCCTGCAGCCGGATCCCCGCTGCCTGGCGGGTGGGTGCGTGCAGCAGCATCTGATAGGGGAGCACCACCAGCTGGAGGGGGAGAGAGGAACTGAGGGGGTGGGACCCCCTTCCTCCCCAGGGGCGTTGGCCCAGCCCCCTTGCAGCCGTGTGCATGGTTCCACTTCCCGCCCAGAACACATGCGGGGACACAGAAAGGAGAAAGCTAGAGCAGCACACTGTGAACTGAACACGAAACCCTGCCTAGAAAGCCTTGTGTGGACCAAATAGGAAACAGATAAAGCTGGAGCCCAGTGGACCACTGGCAGTCGTGGAGCGGGGGGGCTAGGACCCCAGCTGCAGAGGCCCTTCTGTGCCCCTGGAAGTGGGGAGGGACCTGGGGGAGGAGGCTGGGACCCCGGCTGCAGAGCCCCTTCTGTGCCCCTGGAAGTGGGGAGGGACCTGGGGGAGGAGGCTGGGACCCCGGCTGCAGAGCCCCTTCTGTGCCCCTGGAAGTGGGGAGGGACCTGGGGGAGGAGGCTGGGACCCCGGCTGCAGAGCCCCTTCTGTGCCCCCAAGGCAGCCCTGGGTTCTGGTCCTGGAGCCATGCAACTCTGGGAAAGTCAACCTCAGTTTCCTTATCTGCAAAATGGGCTCGATACACTATCTCACATACAACCACCACTGCCCAACCCCTGGTCTTCACCTGGGCTGCGGGAATGGCGAACCGGCCCCCGTAGTAGGGACAGGCCTGAGCCTCCTCGCCCAGGGCCACCAACTGCTCGACGTCCTTCACCCCCGCCAGGACCTCGTCTCGGAGGAGCTGCAGCCGCTCGTAGCTGTAGAAGGGGCAGGTAGCCCTCGGCTCCTGCCTCCGCGTCCTCCTCGTGGGCTCCTCTTCCTCAGTGATGCTCTTCCTCTCTGAGGGGCACAGGGGCACAGGCAGAAAGCCACAGCTGTCCCAGGGCCAGGAATGGTTCTGTACCATCCAGACCCGTTCCCACAGGGCGGAGCCTATGGACCTTCCAGAACTGCTGCTTATGGTCTCATTGAAACATCCCGGCATTTTACTGTCTTTCTAGAAAAGGCCTACAAAACCATCTCTCAGCCAGGGTTTTGGGCTAGATCTGGACTAAAAGGCAGACAGGCCCCTTTTCCCCAAGTGAGGCTCTTTAGGAAGGAAGGCGGGTCTGCCTTGCCCTCACTCCCACCGTTTCCCGCATCCCTGGAGCCACTCCCCTCTCCATTCCCAGCACCGCCTTGGGCTGCACGAGGGTCCCAGAGGCCTGGGGCGTCGGCAGCTACCATGCTTGCTTCTCTGCATCTCCACACAGCGGTCATTGATCAGCTGCACTGAACCCAGCTTCCGCACGTCCCCATTGACACACAGGTTCTGTAAGACCGAGGAGAGGGCAAGAGAAACGGGGCTGCCTGAGCGACACAGAGGGAGCCCCGAGGCCTGCCCGCCCTCCCACTTCCTTCCAGGGGCCAGCACGGCCCGTCCTGCCCTGAGGCCCGCCTCAGCCCCATGGTGGTCTTTGCCTTCTGGGATGGAAACCAGTGGGATGGCGCCAGGCTCTCACCTGCCGAGAGCCCAGGGAGACCAGCCGGGTGTCCTGGCCAAAGGGGCTCTTCTGTACCTCATGCACGAACTGGGCCAGCTGGGAGTGCGTCCGGCTGCAGTAGTAAATCTGCCCGGGGAGGGGGCGTCGGGGGAGACCGTCACTCCAAACACTCCACACAGGGAGGACGGCCGGGGCCAAAGAGGCCAAGGGAATGGGGAGGGCAGCCAGGACTCAGACCTAAAGAAGGCGACCACCCCCCATCCCCCCACCGCCAGCAGACCCCAGGTGACCCCTGCCCCTGGGTCACGCCCGGCTTCTGCCTCGGGTGCATTGCAGGGCTCGGTCATGTCAGGAGAGGGAGTGTCCCCTCAGTGGTAACTCTGACACCAGAAGGACTCTGAGAGTCAGAGGGGTGGGGGTGGGGGTGAGGGTCTACACACACTTCTCAGGGCTCAGGGGCTGGGGGCTGGGTGGGGATAAAGCAGGAGGAGGCTGAGCTCAGTTCTCTCTGAGCCCCTCTGAGAACCAGGAGTGGAAAAGGAGAGGGGGGGATATCTAATGTCAATAGAGAAAACCAAAAGTCTTCAGTGCAGAAAGCTGGAGCAGCGTAAGAACCATACAGGGCTCCCAGCCCCCAGGCAAATGCACACTCAGACCAAGGACAGGGGCCTGCCACCACCCACCACCCCCTGGAGACAGGGAGCAGAGCACTCGCCACCCTCCCCCCACCCCCATGGAGACCTGGGCCCTTGGCCCAGAGGC
This sequence comes from Bos indicus, assembly GCF_029378745.1. Taxonomy (NCBI): domain Eukaryota; kingdom Metazoa; phylum Chordata; class Mammalia; order Artiodactyla; family Bovidae; genus Bos; species Bos indicus. The sequence goes on along the minus strand of NC_091764.1, from coordinate 107,515,693 downwards.
TGCCCTTCGACACCCTGGGGCGCAGCCATCTCCCAGGGGCCCTGCCCAGTGAGTACCCGGAAACTTGGGGGTTGGAGACATGCAGACGAGGCTCCTGCCTCATCCGCAGACCCGGGTGGCTCACCTGGGACCCAGGACCCTGTGTCTCACCTTCGTTACGTGTTCTTCATCCAGATCATCCTCATCCATGTCCACTCTGAGAGGAAAACACACACACACGGAAAAAGTCTTCTCAGACTTCAGTTTTTGTTTTTATCCACACAGAAATTCAACGTTTTTAAAAGGCATTAGTGTGCACTGCCCGAGGCTCTCAGAGAGGAGTTATCAACAGGGCCAGCCTCCTGGTCCGTGAAGGGCTGTTCGGACAACTCTGGGATTTAAACCACAGGCCACCCAGGACAAAGTTGGCATGACCCCCATGAGGGGCTGGATGTGGGAGGGGGCAAAGCACATCCTGTGGGTCAGAACCAGGGGGGCGTGTCCTCAGAGGCTGGCATCTCAGGACGCAGGGCATCGAAGCCACAGAGGCTAAGCTGCAGGATCAGGGGCCTGGCTGGACCCTGAGGTGCACTTTCTGCTTGAATATTGACAAAGTGCACTCGAGTTCTTTACCATGTCCCCCAGGGGCCTCCGGGCAAGGAGCAGGAGAGCAGGCCAGCAATCCAGGGATGGGTAGGAAGGGCTGTGGGGCACTAGCTGCTCCTGTCTCCCCAGAGCAGGATGGGGTGTGGAGAGCAGCCTGGCACCTTAGCCCTGGGTGGGGTCACAAGTGTCAGTTCTTGTCCAGGTGCTGAAACCTGTGGCTCAGGGCAGGCCTTTGATTACCAATACAGAAAAGCCCCAGGGCCAGGTGGCTTCACCGGTCAATTCTACCAAACAAAGAAATAATGCCAATCATTCTCAAACGCTTCCAAAAAACCGAAGAGGAGGGATCAGTCCCGAACTCATTTATTTCATGAGGCCAGTGTCACTCTGATACCAAAGTCGATAATGACACAGAGGAAAAGAGAATTGCCGGCCAAGATCCCCACTGACTACAGACACAGAAATCCTCAACAAAAACATCGGCAAACCAGCATGTTAATGCATCATACTTCATGATCAAGTAGGATTTATCCCTCGGATGCAAGGATGTGTCAATATAAGTAAATCAATAAATGTCATAAATCACTTAGTGCAATGGAAGATAAAAAAATTATATGATCATCACAATAGGTGTAAGAAAAGCATTTGACAAAAGTCAACATCTGGGGCTTCCCTGGCAGCTCAGTGGTAAAGAATCCACCTGCCACTGCAGGAGACACGGGTTTGATTCCTGATCTGGGAAGACCCCACAGGCCGCGGAACAACCAAGCCCGTGCATCACGACTGCAAAGCCTGTGCTCTAGAGCCCAGGAGCTGCAACTACTGAAGCCCACACACCCTAGAGCCCGTGCTCCGCAACGAGAGAAGCCACGGCAATGAGAAGCCCAAGCACTGCAACCAGAGAGTAGCCCCCGCTTGCTGCAACTAGAGAAAGGCCCACACAGCAATGAAGACCCAGTTCAGTTCAGTTCAGTCGCTCAGTCGTGTCCAACTCTTTGCGACCCCATGAATCGCAGCACACCAGGCCTTCCTGTCCATCACCAATTCCTGGAGTTCACCCAGACTCACGTCTATCGAGTCAGTGATGCCATCCAGATCCTCTGTCGTCCCCTTCTCCTCCTGACCCCAATCCCTCCAGCATCAGAGTCTTATCCAATGAGTCAACTCTTCACATGAGGTGGCCAAAGTACTGGAGTTTCAGCTTTAGTATCATTCCTTCCAAAGAAATCCCAGGGCTGATCTCCTTCAGAATGGACTGGTTGGATCTCCTTGAAGTCCAAGGGACTCTCGAGAGTCTTCTCCAACACCACAGTTCAAACGCATCAATTCTTCAGCGCTCAGCCTTCTTCACAGTCCAACTCTCACGTCCATACATGACCACTGGAAAAACCATAGCCTTGACTAGACGAACCTTTGTTGGCAAAGTAATGTCTCTGCTTTTCAATATGCTATCTAGGTTGCTCATAACTTTCCTTCCAAGGAGTAAGCGTCTTTTAATTTCATGGCTGAAGTCACCATCTGCAGTGATTTTGGAGCCCCCAAAAATAAAGTCTGACACTGTTTCCACTGTTTCCCCATCTATTTCCCATGAAGTGATGGGACCCGATGCCATGATCTTTGTTTTCCAAATGTTTAGCTTTAAGCCAACTTTTTCACTCTCCACTTTCACTTTCATCAAGAGGCTTTTGAGTTCCTCTTCACTTTCTGCCATAAGGGTGGTGTCATCTGCATATCTGAGGTTATTGATATTTCTCCCGGCAATCTTGATTCCAGCTCGTGTTTCTTCCAGTCCAGCGTTTCTCATGATGTACTCTGCATAGAAGTTAAATAAGCAGGGTGACGATATACAGCCTTGACGTACTCCTTTTCCTATTTGGAACCAGTCTGTTGTTCCATGTCCAGTTCTAACTGTTGCTTCCTGACCTGCATACAAATTTCTCAAGAGGCAGGTCAGGTGGTCTGATATTCCCATCTCTTTCAGAATTTCCCACAATTTTGTGATCCACACAGTCAAAGGCTTTGGCATAGTCAATAAAGCAGAAATAGATGTTTTTCTGGAACTCTCTTGCTTTTTCCATGATCCAGCAGATGGCAATTTGATCTCTGGCTCCTCTGCCTTTTCTAAAACCTGCTTGAACCTCTGGAAGTTCATGGTTCACGTATTGCTGAAGCCTGGCTTGGAGAATTTTGAGCATTACTTTACTAGCGTGTGAGATGAGTGCAATTGTGTGGTAGTTTGAACATTCTTTGGCATTGCCTTTCTTTGGGATTGGAATGAAAACTGACCTTTTCCAGTCCTGTGGTCACTGCTGAGTTTTCCAAATTTGCTGGCATATTGAGTGCAGCACTTTCACAGCATCATCTTTCAGGATTTGGAATAGCTCAACTGGAATTCCATCACCTCCACTAGCTTTGTTCATAGTGATGCTTTCTAAGGCCCACTTGACTTCACATTCCAGGATGTCTGGCTCTAGGTCAGTGATCACACCATCGTGATTATCTGGCTGGCACCAGATCGTGAAGATCTTTTTTGTCCAGTTCTTCTGTGTATTCTTGCCACCTCTTCTTGATATCTTCTGCTTCTGTTAGGTCCATACCATTTCTGTCCTTTATCGAGCCCATCTTTGCATGAAGTGTTCTCTTGGTATCTCTAATTTTCTTGAAGAGATCTCTAGTCTTTCCCATTCTGTTGTTTTCCTCTATTTCTTTGCATTGATCGCTGAGGAAGGCTTTCTTATCTCTTCTTGCTATTCTTTGGAACTCTAGATTCAGGTGTTTATATCTTTCCTTTTCTCCTTTGCTTTTCACTTCTCTTCTTTTCACAACTATGGTGGAGAGATCTGACAGAATGTGGTCCACTGGAGAACAGAATGGCACTTCAGTATTCTTGCCTTGAGAACCCCATGAACAGTGTGAAAAGGCAAAATGATAGGATACTGAAAGAGGAACTTCCCAGGTCAGTAGGTGCCCAATATGCTACTGGAGATCAGTGGAGAAATAACTCCAGAAATAATGAAGGGATGGAGCCAAAGCAAAAACAATACCCAGCTGTGGATGTGACTGGTGATAGAAGCAAGGTCAGATGCTGCAAAGAGCAATATTGCATAGGAACCTGGAATGTTAGGTCCATGAATCAAGGCAAATTGGAAGTGGTCAAACAAGAGATGGCAAGAGCGAATGTCAACATTCTAGGAATCAGCAAACTGAAATGGACTGGAATGGGTGAATGCAACTCAGATGACCATTATATCTACTACTGCAGGCAGGAATCCCTCAGAAGAAATGGAGTAGCCATCATGGTCAACAAAAGAGTCCGAAATGAAGACCCAGCACAGCCAAAAATAAATCAATGAAATTTCTCTTAAAAAAAAAAAAAAAAAGCTAATAGCTCTAAAAAAGTAATCAATGTTCTCTCATGATAGAAATTCTCAAGAAACTGCAGAGAAGGAGCCTATCTTAACACAATGAAGGCCATTTGTGACAAGCCCCCAGGTCACATCACACTCAGTGGTAAAGGCTTTTCCTCTAAGATCAGGCACAAGGGGGCCCACTCTCACCCCTCCTGCTCAGCACAGTACTGGAAGTCCTAGCCAGAGCAATCAGGCAAGAAAAAGAAATAAAAGGCATCTAATTTGGAAAGAAAGAAGTGAATCATCTGTTTGCAGATGACATGATTTTATATGTAGAAAACCATGAAGACGTGACCGAAAAACTGTTAGAACTAATAAACAGATTCAGTAAAGGAGAAGGTGGAAGAGGATGAGTTGGTTAGATAGCATCACTGGCTCAATGGCCATGAATCTGAGCAAACTCCGGGAGACAGAGGACAGAGGAGCCTCAAGTGCTATAGTCTATGAGGTTGCAAAGACTCGAACACGACTTAATGACTGAAAATCAACAACTGGCATAAAAGCAGATGCACAGACCAGTAGAACAGAACTGAGAGCCCAGAAATCAACCCCTGTGTATACAGTCAACTAATGTGAAAGGGAGCCAAGAATACCCAATGGAGAAAAGAGTCTCTTCAACAAACGGTACTGGGAAAACTAGATATTCAAAAGAACAAGAATGAAATTAGACACATATCACATACCACTCACAAATTAACTCAAACTTGATTAAAGACTTAAGATGTAACCCCTGAAACCACAAAACTCCTAGAAGAAAACACGGGGAAGAAGCTCCTTAACATTGGTGTTGACAATGACTTTTCTGAATATACGAGAAGTATAAGCAACAAGCAAAGATAAACAAGAGGGACTACTTCAAACTAAAAAGTTTCCAGACAAAAGAAAAAAAAATCAACAAAGTGAAAAGCAAACCTATGGAATGGGAGAAAATATTTGAAAACCATTCATCTATTAAGAGATTAATTTCTAAAATATACTAGGAACTCCTACAATTCAATAGCAAAAAAAACCAAAAAAAACCCCATATTTTAAATGGGCAGGGGGACTGAATGAACATTATTCCAAAGCAACATACAAATAGTCAACAGTACATGAAAAGATCAAATCCCTTATCATTATACATATCCCTTATGATTATACAGAAGTGAAAAATAGATTCAAGGGATTAGATCTGATAGACAGAGTGCCTGAAGAACTATGGACAGAGGTTCACAGCATTATACAGGAGGCCGTGATCAAAACCATTCCCAAGAAAAAGAAATGCGAAAAGGCAAAATGGTTGTCTGAGGAGGCCTTACAAATAGCTGAGGCAAAGTGAAAGGCAAAGGAGAAAAAGAAAGATATAACCATCTGATACAGAGTTCCAAAGAATAGCAAGAAGAGATAAGAAAGCCTTCCTCAGCGATCAGTGCAAAGAAATAGAGGAAAACAACAGAATGGAAAGACTAGAGATCTCTTCAAGAAAATTAGAGACACCAAGGGAACACTTCATGCAAAGATGGGCTCGATAAAGGACAGAAATGGTACGGATCTAACAAAGAAGAAGATATTAAGAAGAGATGGCAAGAATACACAGAAGAACTATACAAAAAAGATCTTAATGACCCAGATAACCACGATGGTATGATCACTCACCTAGAGCCAGACATCCTGGAATGGGAAAGTCAAGTGGGCCTTAAGAAGCATCACTATGAAGAAAGCTAGTGGAAGTGCTGGAATTCCAGTTGAGCTATTTCAAATCCTAAACGATGATGCTGTGAAAGTGCTGCACTCAATATGCCAGCAAATTTGGAAAACTCAGCAGTGGCCACAGGACTGGAAAAAGTCAGTTTTCATTCCGATCCCAGAGAAAGGCAATGCCAAAGAATGTTCAAGCTACTGCACAATTGCACTCATCTCACACACTAGTAAAGTAATGCTCAAAATTCTCCAAGCCAGGCTTCAACAGTACGTGGACAGAGAATCTTCCAGTTGTTCAAGCTGGATTTAGAAAAGGCCTCTGCCAATATCCACTGGATCATCAGAAAAGCAAGAGAGTTCCAGAAAAACATCTACTTCTGCTTCACTGACTACACTAAAGCTTTTGACTCTGTGGAATCCAACAAACTGTGGAAAATTCTTCAAGAGATGTGAACACCAGACCACCTTCCCTGCCTCCTGAGAAAGCTGCATGCAGGCCAGGAAGCAACAGTCAGAACCGGACATGGAACAAGGGACTGATTCTAAACTGGGAAAGGGGTATGTCAAGGCTGTATATTGTCACCCTGCTTATTTAACTTCTATGCAGAGTACATCATGCGACATGCAGGGCTGGATGAAGCACAGGCTGGAATCAAGGCTGCAGGGAGAAATATCAATCACCTCAGATATGCAGATACCACCACCCTTATGGCAGAAAGTGGAGAAGAACTAAAAAGCCTCTTCATGAAAGTGAAAGAGGAGAGTGAAAAAGCTGACTTAAAACTCAACATTCAGGAAACTAAGATCATGGCATCCAGTCCCATCCGTTCAGTCAGTTGCTCTGTCGTGTCACTCTTTGCGACCCCATGGACTTCAGCACACCAGGCTTCCCTGTCCATCACCAACTCCCAGAAGTCACTCAAACTCATGTCGATCAAGTCAGTGATGCCATCCAACCATCTCATCCTCTCTTGTCCCCTTCTCCTCCTGCCCTCAATCTTTCCCAGCATCAGGGTCTTTTCCAATGAGTCAATTCTTCACATCAGGTGGCCAGAGTATTGGAGTTTCAGCTTCAGCATCAGTCCTTCCAACAAATATTCAGCATCAGTCCTTTCCTTTAGGATTGACCGGTTTGATCTCCTTGCAGTCCAAGGGACTCTCAAGAGTCTTCTCAGTTCAAAAGCATCAATTCTTTGGCACTTAGCTTTCTTTACAGTCTAACTCTCACATCCACACGACTACTGGAAAAACATTAGCTTTGACTAGACAGACCTTTGTCAGCAAAAGTCTCTGCTTTTTAAAATGCTGTCTAGGTTGGTCAAAGCTTTTCTTCCAAGGAACAAGGTCTTTTAATTTCATGACTGCAGTCACCATCTGTAGTGATTTTGGAGCCCCCAAAAATAAAGTTTCTCACTGTTTCCATTGTCTCCCCATCTATCTGCCATGAAGTGATGGGACCAGACGCTATGATCTTAGTTTTCTGAATGTTGAGTTTTAAGCCAACTTTTTCACTCTCCTCTTTCACTTTCATCAAGAAGCTCTTTAGTTCTTCTTTGCTTTCTGCCATAAGGGTGGTGTCATCTGGACCATGTTTTGTCAGAACTCTCCACCATAACCCATCCGTCTTGGGTAGCCCTACATGGCATAGCTCATAGTTTTACTGAGTTAGACAAGGCTGTAGTCCACACGTCCGGTCCCATCACTTCATGGCAAATAGATGGGAAAACAATGGAAACAGTGACAGACTTTATTTTCTTGGGCTCCAAAATCAGATGCAGATGGTGACTACAGCCATGAAATTAAAAGATGCTTGCTCCTTGGAAGAAAAGCAATGACCAACCTAGACAGCATATTAAAAAGCAGAGACATTACTTTACTGACAAAGCTCCACCTGGTTAAAGCCATGGTTTTTCCAGTAGTCATGTATGGATGTGAAAGTTGGACTATAAAGAGAGCTAAACACCGAAGAATTGATGCTTTTGAGCTGTGGTGTTGGAGAAGACTCTTAAGAGTCCCTTGGACTGCAAGGAGCTCAAACCAGTCAATCCTAAAGGAAATCAGTCCTGAATATTGATTTGAAGGACTGATGCTGAAGCTGAAACTCCAGTGCTTTGGCCACGTGATGTGAAGAGCTGACTCATCTGAAAAGACCCTGATGCTGGGAAAGATTGAAGGCAGGAGGAGAAGGGATGACAGAGGATGAGATGGTTGGATGGCATCACCGACTCAATGGAGTTGAGTTTGAGCGAGCTCTGGGAGTTGGTGAAGGACAGGGAAGCCTGGCATGCTGCAGTCCATGGGGTTGCAGAGTCAAACACAACTGAGCGACTGAGCAGAGCTGAACATGAAAAGGTGTTCAACATCACTGATCAACACAGAAATGCAAATCAAAACCAGCATTTCTAGTTCACTCAGGAAATAATAGCTCACCAATTAGAAACCTATGAGCGTAGACCAACAGAAGCCTTAGGTTAAGAAAAACAGCCTGACGACAACTCAAGGGCTTACCTCACAAGCCTTACACAGCTTGACTTGGTGCTAGAGCCTGAGACTTAGAGTCAGACCAGTGGGGTTCAGATCCCCAGCTGGTGGCCTTGGCCCTGGCCTGGCACCCTGCTGGACCACGGTGCCCTGAATGTAGAGCCGAGATGCAAATACCACTGAGAGGAGGGAGCTGCCCGAGCTGGCAGAGAAAGGGCTTGCCGCTGTGGGCATCCTCCGTGCCATGAAGAGGGGCCTCACTGCAGAAGAGGGGGCCCGGCTCTCAGGGTGGAGGAAGGAGCTGCTCCCTGGAAACCTGCGCAGACCCAGGCAGGGCAGTGGGTGGAGGTGATGCTCTTACCCACTGGGCACTCCTTTCTCCTCGTCGCTCTCATACTCTGCAAGGACCAGCTCTTCCTCCCCAGAGGCCACCTGCTCAGGCTCTGTGCCTGTGGCCAGCATCTCACTGCTGAGCCGGAGCAGACGCTCTGTTTCCTCATCTTCCTGTCTCTGCGGGGCAAAGAGAAAGAAACCTTGGTGCTGGTGCCCCACCCACAATGAGGCAGCATCAGGCAGCCATGGCCAAGGGCAGTGCGCCTGCCATTGACATGGGCCTCAAGCGACTGGTGCCAATGCCCCAGGATCAGTCCTTCAGCTCAGGCTGCCCCGCTCCCAGGGAAGGGGCTGAGGGCCCGGCTGCTCACCCCGACCAGCTGCGCGGGCAGACGCTGCCTGGACGTGGTCCCAGGGACCACACTCACCATGCGCTTGGCCGCAAACCGGAGCTTCGCGTTGTGACGGATCTGCTGCAGACGCTCTTCTCGCTTCTTCCTCCGGACCTGCTCCTCCTGGAGCGGGGGAAGCCAGAAGGGAGACTCCTGCAGGAAGCCCTGGAGCAGGCCGCTTCTGGAGCCGGGGTGCCCCAGTCCAGGGCTTTTCGCCTCTGGGCAGCCTGCCCTGCCCTGCTGGCCTCCAGTCGGCTGCAGCATGGCCAGCAGACCCTGAGCCCCCAGGCTCGCTGTAGAAAGGACACACTCTCCATCCAGCATGGCCCTTAAGGCGTCTGGCGCCAGGGAAGCCAGGTCCGTGCTACCACTGGCAACAGTGCGGTTCCTCTCCCAGCAATGAAAGGAACTGCTGGTAAAGAACCCACCTGCCAATACAGGAGACCCGGGTTTGATCCCTGGGTTGGGAAGATCTCCTGGAAAAGGGAATGGCAACCCACTCCAGTATTCTTGTCTTGAGAACTCCATGGACAGAGGAGCCAGTGAGCTACAGTCCATGGGGTCGCACAGAGTCAGACACGACTGAATCGACTTAGCACGTACTCATGAACGCCAACCTAGAGAAAGCCTGGTGACATCAGCTTACCACAGACAGTAAAGGCGCAGCACCATCCACCCGGGAGGTGGCCAGAGGACCCATAGCAAGGACACAGGCTGTCCGGCCTTGGGATTCACCTGACGTCACCCGGACGCCCCATTTCCCAGATTGCCCCACTTCCCATAACCCAATCTCACCTTCAATCGGTCCACCAAGTCCCTTTCTTCCTTCTTCTGCACAAACTGAGTGATCCAGTCGGGCTCTCCGGTGGCCCCTGGGGTGCCTGGGCTCCCCTGGCAGGAGGATGGGAGACCCAGGGCTGGGGCCAGCCCATTGTGTGAGGCCGGGGCTCCAGCCCCCAGCAGACGCTCCTCCTCTTGGCGTTTCTTCTGTTCAAAGTCGCGGAGCCAGGAGAGGGCCCCGCAGATGAGACTTAGGGATTTTCCCTACAGGCAGAAAAATCCTCTCAGACATAGAAGCCAAGAGACCCAGCTTCCTGAATGACCTTTCCTGTCGTAATAAAGCATCTGACGTTTAGTATCAGAGGGTGCTCCAAGACCTGCTTCTGAAAGGAAGAAAAGGGAAGGGAACTGGCCTTTTCCTAGATCACAGCTAAGAAAAAATATATATATAAAAGTGAAATTCTTTAATTTTATGTCTTCACTGTTCTTCAAAGAATAAAAGAGGCTTATCAAACTACCTGTAAGTACCACAAGTCATCACAATGAGAAGAATGGCAGAAACTGAATAAATAGCCCAGAAAATGAATTAAGGCTCCCCCACCGAAAGGGGCACGTCATGAAATCCTGGATACAACCTGCTGAGGCAGAGATGCAGTCAACACATCTGTGCAGACAGAAGGTGATTGGCCCCGGGAGTCCCAGTGCTATGAAATTTTGAAGCAAACCAATTGCTCTGGAGAATACATCTATTGGTTTAAACTTCAGACTTTTCCCTGGGGGTCCTTGATGTGCATTGAATTGTGTCCCCCTGACCCCAGTGTCTCAGAATGCGGCCCCACTAGAAAACAGACATCCTGAGTTAAGAGAGGGTGGGCCCTGATCCGGAGGAACAGCGTCTGTGTGTATGTTCTCAGTCGCATCTGATTCTGTGCAACCGCATGGACTGTAGCCCAGCAGGTTTCTCTGTCCATGGAATTTCCCAGGCAAGCATACTGGAGTGGGTTTCCATTCCCTTCTCGAGGGGATCTTTCCGACCCAGGGATCGAACCCATGTCTCTTGCATCTCCTGTGTCGACAGTCAGGTTCTTTACCAGCTGAGCTACCAGGGAAGCCCGTATATACAACAGTACCCTTGCATAGTAAAAAGGGGAAATGTGGACACAGAAGCAACGAAGGCAGACAATGTGAAGAGACGGGAAGAAGCTTGCTGTCCACATGCCCAGGAGAGGGGCGTGGACAGATCCTTCCCCCAGGCCCTCAGGAGGGACCTTGCTGACACCTTGATTCTGGACGTCTCCAGACGTGAGACCATAAATTCCCACATTTACTCCACTGTCTGTGGTGTTTTCTCACGGCAGCCTGGGCAGGCAGGCAAAGAGGATGACTGTATGATGAGCTGTAATGTTGAGACACCGCTGGATGGTGAAGAGAAGAACAGGTGTAAGTACGCTGAAAGTGACACAAACCTTTAAAAGACAACTGCTGACTTAAAAGTTATTCAAGAGAGAAAAAAAAAGAGACCGAAGATATGTAACTGCAGCAGGAGGGTGGGCAGAGGGAGGGGAAAGAGGTGGTCAGAAAGCTCCATCTTACCTATGGCAAAGAGGCCCCAGTGACCACAGCCAATAAAGCGAAAAACAGCAGCATCGGCTTGTGATTTCAACATATGCAGACCAACGGTGTTTAAGAAATAGATAAGACAGGTCAAAGCACCAGCCCAAGGAACCAAGTTTGATACATGTGACTTTTTAAACTACACATACTGTTCTCTGATTCAACGTTTCGTGTGACTTTAAAGACAGGAGGACAAGGGACCTCCCTGGTGGTCCAGGGGTTGAGACTCCGTGCTTCTAAAGAGGGGGTGCAGGTTTGCTCCTTGGTCGGGGAGCTAAGATCCACATGCTGCATGGCGTGGCCAAAAATAAATAAATAGAGCTTCCCTGATGGCTTAGTGGTAAAGAATCCGCCTGCCAATGCAGGAGACACAGGTTCCATCCCTGATCTGGGAAGATCCCACATGCCCCAGAGCAACTAAGCCCATGCACCACAGCCGCTGAGCCTGTGCTCTAGAGTCTGGGAGCTGCAGCTACTGAGGCCCACATGCCCTAGAGCCCATGCTCTGCTACAAAAGAAGCCACTGCAATGAGAAGCCTGCACAGTGCAACTAGAGGGTAGCCCCCACTGACCACCAGAAAAAAGCCAAAGCAGCAAATGAAGACCCAGCAGAGCCAAAAATAAACATTAAAAAATTATAAAAAAAAAAAAAGAAAAAAAAAAGAGAGAGAGGAAAAGATGCTTCATGACATCAGGTGAGGCAGATGGTCAGATGAGGACTTGAATGTCCTCAGATCTATTTACAGGAAGCCGCTTCTGATCCCGGTCAGTCTTTCGGTGGGTTGGGAGGGGAGAAGTCCCATGCGCTGCATTATTTATTTATTTTTGGCCATGCTGCATGGCACCTGGGATCTTAGTTCCCCAACCAGGAATCAAACCCATAACCCTGCAGTGGAAGCGTGCACTGGCTATAAATGGAGGGCTGGAGACTGGCAGAAAGATGCTGCTTTAACAACTCCTCAACCCGCAGAGCATCCTCGTCCCACACAACATCCTCATCCGCATAGCAACTTCGTGATCCACACCGTGTGAATCGGTAGGAGGGAGTCCCTCCCACTCACTGCGTCTGAAGGAACAAAACGGAACCAGGAGAGCAGCCCCGTCTGTGTCTCCCCAGGAAAAGATGACACACTCCCATCGGCGGATGAGAAGACATGAGTCACTTTCCTCTGTTCATTCAGTCAACACACACATTACCACCCCGGGCCAGCTAGGCCAAGCTCCCCAGGTGGCAGGGGCACAGAGGCAAGGCCCGAAAGGTCCTCCAGGTCACAGCCACGCCCGCACGGGCAGCCCGCTGTCGCATGGCACTCGCTGCAACAATAAAGTGCAAGAGAGGAGCTGGACCCCAACAGTCCTCAGTGGTCAACCTCCAATAAACCCCCTCCTTCCAGGCAAGGAAGGAAAACTGCGGGGCTCCAGACGGGGTTACTCTGGCCCTTGGTGACCCAGTTTGTGGAGAATAAACCCGTGTTTGATCTGTGAGTAAGCCAGACTAATTTCTATGTTTCTCAGTTGTGTGCCCAGAGTAAGAGGGAAGGTTTCAGTGCTCCGAGTTGTGGTTTCCACGGCCATTCAAATTCTCATTTGCCTCTAGCCTAATTTTTCTGTGACCCCAGGGCTGTGTTCAACTGTTTAATAGACAGGAGTGACTTACTCAGAATGATAAATAGAAAGAACAACCTTTCTAAGCTTCACACCATGACTCTCTGTGCAGGCAGATGAGCATGCTCTGGTGGCCTCTGACTTGTCATCAGCGTCTCCCCAGACCTTCTCGGGCCCCCACTGGTCATACTTACAGTGCCGGTTGGACTCTCAAATATCCCAATCTTGCCAGCCTCCAGCACCTGGTACAGTGCTGCCATGAAGTCTTTCTGGATGGCATATGGTGTGAAGGGAAATGGGAAGTGGATGCCACCAGCCTCCTGGGTCTCGTCAGCCATAATCCTGGAGGGAAAGAAAGCCAGCAGCTCTCTGATGGACAAGTACTGGCCTGAGATCTAGAACAGTTCCTAAGAGCAGCTTTAGTACTAGTTACCCACTTTCTCCCCAGAGGGGACCATTTTTGGCAAGCAAAGATCTCTCCAACTGTGGGCCTCTCCACGAGGCCTGGCCAGAGTCGCAGTTCATCCAGAGACACTCATCAAAACTGGACACGGGGGAATTTGGCCCAGGCAGCCCTAACAGAAACCCCTGCCGCTCCACCTGCCTGCACACCTTTCTAAGGGCCTGGAGATTTCCCCTGGATGGCCTGTCATTATATCTCCAGCCATTTACGCTTTCTCTCCCGGCCACGCCTCCCAGCCACGCCTGCATGGGAGAAGCCTAATGGCTGCAGAAATAATGACACACCTCCCGGCCACGCCTCCACGTTCCGTTTTCCTCTTCTTCTGACCCTGGTTTCTCTGAGACAGCTCTTACACACCCTTTCTTCCTTTAATCACCATCTTCCATCCTGGCCCCCGCTCTTTCTCTTTGGAAGTCACTGCTCTGAGCTAGGTAAACGGGACCAGCTCACCTCAGTACAAATATGAATAAATCTAAATCCCATGTACACCTCCGCTACACAAGTGGCCTCAGGAAGACCAGTGACCACGTTGATTCACTTATGAGGAGAGGGAGTTGCACGGTGTTCTTCCAGTTAAGAGTTTAGGGGTAGTTAAAATGAGGACTGAGGTGGAACGATAAAAATAAGGATGACAAAACCAGGACAGTTCAATAGCAGAGGTAGGCCTGTAATCAAAAACCCACTAAAACATGGAGGGAAAGGAGACAGGCCCTAACAAACCCAAATACCTGCCCTGTGTTAAACACTCCACAGGCCCTTCCATTTTTGTCCTCTTGTTTAATCTGCACAATACTGTAAGGATATAGTTGTTGGATCCTGACACAGAAATTAAATAACTGTTCAAAAGACTCAGCTCAGAAAGGAAACCCAGGGATCCAAGCCCAGGTTCACATGGCTGTTCTAGTCCAACTCATGTGTCAGCAAAAGAGAACTAGCATCAATAAAAGGGAGATTTACTGAAAAGATACATACTTGGAGATTAAGAATACAGCCGATCTGGGAAATCCAAGAGCAGAAGCCATGGACAGGGTAGTACTTCTTGCAGACTAGAACTGCAGAGTGGTTCAGGTTTCAAGACGGTTCCAGGAAGTCCACCAGCAGTAAATGCCTTGGGATTCCCAGTTCTTCTGCTCCAACACATGCCACGTGGGGCCTGCCCAGCCTCCTCTGCTCAATCGCTGCTTCAGCTTTACCCAGACACTAGCCTGCACACTGCCTCTGCAGCCCCTTAACCTTCTGGCTTCAGGTCCCACTGTCAAGCAAAGTCTTCTGTTTCCTAGTTCTAAATCCCAGGAGAGAAATCTGACCACCCCCTGCCCAACCCTTTTGTTTTTTATTTTTAACTGGCGTTTATTCTTTACCGTAAAGAATTCACCTGCAATGAGGGAGACCTGGGTTCAATCCCTGGGTCGGGAAGATCTCCTGGAGAAGGGAACGGCAACCCCACTCCAGTATTCTTGCCTGGAAAATTCCATGGACAGAGGAGCCTGGCAAGTATAGTCCATGGGGTTGCAAAGAGTTGGACATGACTAACACTTAACTTGTAATGATGGGAATGAGCTACATGGATACATATATATGGACACATATATCTCTTCTCTGTTGGATATCCCTCCCAGCCCTCCTCCCTCCCACCCCTCTAGGTCATCACAGAGCACCAAGCTGAGCTCCCTGTGCTGTACAGCAGCTTCCCACTATCTATTTCACACGTGGTAGTGCGTATATGTTAATCCTAATCTCCCAATTCGTCCCACTCTCCCTTCCACCCCGCGCACCGTGTCCACTTGTCCGTTCTCCACATCTGCATCTCTACCCCTGCCCTGCAAATCTCCTGTCTTTAAAGACAGATTTCTCGACAGCCTAGAGACCACTGGCTGAGCCATGATATAATCAGCCCCCATGGGCCTTGTGCCTGCCGTCCCTCTCTGCTTGGGGACTGGAGTCCTGGACATTTAGGACTCAGCTCCTCAGAGGCCTCTCACTCTATTTGCCACCCTCTAGTGGTCAAACCGGAGAAGGCAATGGCACCCCACTCCAGTACTCTTGCCTGGGAAATCCCATGGACAGAGGGGCCCAGTGGGCTGCAGTCCATGGGGTCGCTAGGAGTCGGATACGACTGAAGCGACTTAGCAGCAGCAGCAGCAGCAGTGGTCAAATACCTCTCCAAACACAAACACTGCTCTGCTTTGTCATTCTTTTATCTCATTATTTGAAACACTGTATTTTTGTTGCTCATAGCTCTCAGCACTATCTGAACTTATTTACTGTCCTCCCCCACTAGAATATAAACAGCATAAAAGGAGGAACCTTGTCTGCCTTGCTCTTCCCTGCCCTAGCATTCAGGGTTGCTCTGGCACTTAGCAGGCAATCAGTAAACAGGCAATAAATGAATACCCAGTCTGAGGCAGGGGCTGTGGGAGGGGGTTTCTGTCATTCAGAGAGATGGGGAGAGAATATCTATTACTTCAGTGTCTAGTCCAACGGCCAGTTCTTTGATGGTTTCAAACTGTTTTCATATAACCTCACAACCCTATGCAGTCAGGATTTTTATTAGTTCTTTTTCACAGTTGAAGAAACCAGGGCTCAGAAAAGTTAAGTGATTTGCTCACAATCACTCAGCAAGTGCTTGAATCCAAGATTTTAACATATATCTGCCTGAGCCAGGGCTTCCCAGGTGGTTCAGTGGTTAAAGAATCCGCTTGCCAAGCAGGAGACCTGGGCTTGATCCCTGAGTCGGGAAGATCCCCCAGAGAAGGGAATAGCTACCCACTCTGGTATTCTTGCCTGGGCAGAGCAGCCTGGCAGGCTACAGTCTGTGGGGTCACAAAAGAGTTGGACACAACGAAGCGCCTAAACAGCAGCAGCAGCCTCTGAGCTCCTGAGCTATAGATTTCTAATCTTCCTCCCACCAGGGTAAGTAGGATGAAAAGACTTGGTTACCAAACTTTAGAATGACAACACGAAACAATAAAGAACAAAAGTAATTATTATTTCACTTCTCTGTGGGTGGTAATTAGGGATCTCATTATTCCAGGAGCAGCACAAGCTAAACCATAAGTGAAAAAAGGGTTTAGCTAAATCCAAGGATAAAGGATTCACTAAGTGCTGTTTTAAAGATGTTTAGTATAACTTTTCCAATCTCTTCAGGCTGGTTGCCTGGACATGAGCCCACACACACACAAGTTGTCCCTAGAACTCCCCACCAGTGTGAAGACACAAGGAACGGCAATCTCATGCTCACTCAATGGGTTAAGACACACGAAGGTATCTCAGGTACAGTTCAGTCGCTCAGTCGTGTCCGACTCTTTGCGACCCTATGGACTGCAGCACACCAGGCCTCCCTGTCCATCACCAACTCCCGGAGTTTACTCAAATTCATGTCCATTGAATCGGTGATGCCATCAGACCATCTCGTCCTGTCGTCCCCTTCTCCTCCGGCCTTCAATCTTTCCCAGCGTCAGGGTACACACAAGTCCTGAAAGTACTCATTTTCTCATTTTCTGTAGTCTTCGATGATCACTTATTTACCTGGGTACAAGCTTGCTACAGACAGATGGTGTTCCCCCTACCCCAAATTCATGTGTTAAAAGCCCTAACCCTCATTGTGAGGCTGTATCTGGAGAAAGAGCTTTTAGGGAGTAATTAACATTAAATGTGGAGAAGGAGATGGCAACCCATTCCAGTATTCTTGCCTGGGAAATCCCATGGATAGAGAAGCCTGGTGGACTTACAGTTCATGCAGTTGCAAAGAGTCGGACGCTACTGAGTGACTAACATTTTAACATTAAATGAAGGAGGTAATTAGGATTAAATGGAGTCCTAATGGTGGGGTCCTGTCCCCTATAGGACTGGTGGCCTTGGACTTCCCAGCCTAAAGACCTGGAGAGAGAAGTTCCCTGTTCAGGCCTCCCAGCCTATGGCAGCCTGAGCAGGTGAGACACCTGTATTCCAGGTACCATCCTACTGTTCTCCTCCTAAAGCGCTTTAACTCCACATACCTGGGAGACAACGCGGCTCTAGCTCACCTGCTGTGAATCTGGGGTGGCAGGGCTGAGAGCTGCCAGCTGGCCCCAACCCCACGTCCTCGTCTTGCTTCTGTCTCCCACCCGGCTCTGCTCTCGGAGCTGTCACACTGTGTGACGATTTAGCTGCACTTTTCACGGCACTGCCTCCCACAGTTCAGTTCAGTCGCACAGTCGTGTCGGACTCTTTGCGACCCCATGAATCGCAGCACGCCAGGCCTCCCTGTCCATCACCAACTCCCGGAGTTCACCCAAACTCATTTCCATCTGTCCCAGTCCTCTTGGCCAGCCACTGCTCCACAAGGATTCGCCGAGTGGCAGGATGGCTCTGGGGGGTCAGACTGCCCAATTTGGGATCCCACCTGTATCCCCGGAGAAGGCAATGGCACCCCACTCCAGTACTCTTGCCTGGAAAATCCCATGGCAGAGGAGCCTGGTAGGCTGCAGTCCATGGGGTCGCTAAGAGTCAGACACGACTGAACGACTTCACTTTCACTTTTCACTTTCATGCATTGGAGAAGGAAATGGCAACCCACTCCAGTGTTCTTGCCTGGAGAATCCCAGGGACTGGGGAGCCTGGTGGGCTGCTGTCTATGGGGTCGCACAGAATCGGACACGACTGAAGTGACTTAGCAGTAGCACTAGCAGCAGTAGCCTGTATCCCCGCTTAAGTCCACATCTCTGACTCCGTTTCCCCAGCTGTAGGGGGCAATCAGTTCGCGCTCAGTTGTGTCAGACTCTTTGCGACCCCATGGACTGCAGCACGCCAGGCTTCTCTGCCCAACGCCAGCTCCCGGAGTTTACTCAAACTCATATCCATCGAGTTGGCGATGACATCCAACCATCTCATCCTCTGTCATCCCCTTCTCCTCCTGTCTTCAATCTTTCCCAGCATCAGGGTCTTTTCTAATGAGTCCTGTTCTTCGCATCAGGTGGCCAAAGTATTGGAGTTTCAGCTTCAGCATCAGTCCTTCCAATGACTATTCAGGACTGATTTCCTTTAGTATGGACTGACTGGATTTCCTTGCAGTCCAAGGGACTCTGTCCTTTGCAGGAGACGGGGAACGGCGCATTCGGTGGCCCTGCAGGGATCAGCAGGTACTACCACGTGCAAAGCGCGCTCACCACCTCCGGCGGAACCGCCCCTCAGCCACCAGCTGGCGACCAGGTCCCGCCCCGCGGCCTCTCCCGCCCTCCCATTGGTGCCTGACCTGTCGATCACACGGCGACCCCGCCCCAGGACGCTTTCCCGCCACCGGCCAGTCCCGCTCCCCGGCAGATCCACCAGTCTGCCCTTTCTCATCTCGCTCCACGTTCTCGGCACCGCGCTCACCTTCCTCGGCGGGAGGGCTGCTCCGCCGAGGCCAAACCGGCGAGCAGTCCAGGCGGACGCCGCTGAACCTGAAACTCCGGCTCCTCGCCGGTGTCAGCGTCTTCCAGGGCAGCACGCCGCGCTGCACGCTCCCCCACCCCCCAGCATAGCGCATGCGCACCCCGGGGCTCGGTGGGGCGGGTCCCCGTGTTGCGCCACTACGCTTGCGCGGCAGGCTAGTCCCGGGCTCTGTCTCCATAGCCAAATAGAGCGTCCCGTCGCTGCGCTCCGGGGTCACTGCGCGTGCGCGCTCCTTGGCTTACCCTGGGGATGTTCGCGTTTGGTGTCTCTGCGCGTGCCCGGCGCGTTCAGCTGGGGCGGGAACCCTAGAGGAGGGATCGTGATCTGGGATCTGTACCCTTCCTTCTCTGCGCCCTCCGCCGCCATCCGTGGGGGGTGTTTCTTTGCCAGCTGGGAGACATAAATACTGAAGGCAATGGCACCCCACTCCAGTACTCTTGCCTGGAAAATCCCATGGACGGAGGAGCCTGTTGGGCTGCAGTCCGTGGGGTCGCTGAGAGTCGGACACGACTGAGCGACTTCACTTTCACTTTTCACTTTCATGCATTGGAGAAGGAAATGGCAACCCACTCCAGTGTTCTTGCCTGGAGGATCCCAGGGACAGAGGAGCCTAGTGGGCTTCCGTCTATGGGTCGCACAGAGTCGGACACGACTGAAGCGACTTAGCAGCAGACATAAATGCTGAGCGCAGTCGGTTGACTTCAATTGACCATGTTTATCGAACAGGTGGCGCTAGTGGTAAAGAACCCGCCTGCCAGTGCAGAAGACTTAAGAGACACTGGTTCGATCCGTAGGTTGGGAAGATCCCCTGGAGGAGAGCATAGGCAACCCACTCCAACATTCGTGCCTGGAGAATCCCATGTAGCTTGGTGGGCTACAGCCCATGGGGGTCGCAAACAGATGCGGCTGAACCGACCTGGCACCACCTAAGGACCAGGTGCGTAGCTGACTAAGGAAGCCAGTATTCTGGTCCTGGAACTGAGCCTGGTAAAACCAGCTTCCTCTGCCCAGGTTTTCATTAACATCTTTATCTAAAACTTTACTCCCTTTCTTATCCCGCACCTGTTGCCCTCAGGATTGAAAAGTATCCAAGAAAAGGGGGGATTGGAACCCAGCAGCACCCTACAAGGGCTTCCCAGGTGAAAACGCCTCTCCCTGTTCTCTTTCTTGTTTGTAGAAAAGGACTTTGGTCTTTTGATACCCTTCCTGAGTTCCCCAGGGAAGGCACAGGCAATTATTGATAAAGGAACACAGAAACAGAGCAGTTAAACAGAAGTTAGGAGCATCATTCATTGATAAAACAACCCTGGAGCCTCCTCAAGACGTATACATAGTAATCTGACACCCATCTTTGAGCAGTTCTGTGGGAACTGAGACCCTCACCCCGGGGAGGACGGTGGCTACAAGCTGAGCACAAGCATGTGAAACCCAGACTGTCTGGAACCAGAAGGTTGAAGATTAAGATACCTGAAACACTGCCCTATTACCTCATCTCCAACCAATCAGAAGACAGCCGCTGTGCTCCTGGCTCAGTCCTGCAGTCAGCCTTGTACTTTCCCTCACCACAACCCGCTGTCAGGAAATTGACTGCCATGTGGAGGGTTGTTCAGTCGCTCAGTCGTGTCCAACGCTTTGCAATCCCATGGACCACCACGCAGTGTGGAGGGGGAGCAGCCCCGAAGCTCAATCTGGTCGTAGACCCTGCTCCTGTCTGACCTTAATGTGAGACCCAGTTATTTTACCTCTGGAATGGACAGCACCTCCCCAGCCCACCTCAGCAGGGTTGAGACAGACTAAGTGATTAAATAGTTAATCCCACTAAGGGGTTCTATATAGAAAGATGGGAGACTCCTGTAAGTTAATGATTACTTGAGAAAGCAGGTGTGCTTAGCAACACACCCATGTGACAGAAGCATGAGACATGCCCCCAGACAATAAAACAGTGGTGGCATGAGCCCCACATCCTGCCCAGTGAGCTCAGTAAGTTAGTGATCCCTAGGACATGCTCTCTGCACAGATGAAAAATAATATTGTTTGTGAACCTAGATTAACCATGCAGGGACAAGAAAACTCCCCTGCTCAACCCGGAGGAGGAACTAATGATGAAAATGACATCTACTCAAGAAAGACAAAGAAGGTCTTATCCCCCTCCCCACTTTTCCTTTGATTATAAAACTGTAGCCCAGTACGTCCTCAGCATATGGCATGTTTTGCCCACCTGCTTAAAAGCCTCACACATGTCCTATTCCGGTAAATCACTTATCTACCACTTTGCTCTTACTGAATTCTTCTCTGCACTGAGACATAAAGGACTATGGTAACGAAGCTCTTCGGAGCCCCTGTGAAATGACACTTTCTGGTCTGGAAGCCAAGTTGAGGACTGTTGCTACTGGCCCCAGTCCTGCCTCGGGGGGTTCACCTGGTCGGGAGGGTAGAGCACATCTCCTCACCCCCTCGGACGTGGTTCTTCTTTGTCCACTCAGGGATTGGACTGCATGACCCCTGTGAGCTTTTCTGAAGGCACATCCAGTGTGTGTTTTCCAACACCACACAATAACCCAGTTTTGACACTACCTGCAGGTAACTGGGATCCCACATGTCAGGGGCTGAGTCCCACAGGACTGCAACATGAGACAGCCCCAAGGCCAGGTCATCATCTGTGCTGCTTGCCTTGTTGTTGTTGTTGTTCAGTCACTCAGTCGTGTCCGACTCTTTGTGACTTCATGGACTGCATCACGCCAGGCTTCCCTGTCCTTCACTGTCTCCCAAAGTTTGCTCAGACTCATGTCCATTGAGTCAATGATGCCATCCAACCATCTCATCCTCCATTGCCCTCTTCTCCTCCTGCCTTCAGTGTTTCCCAGCATCAGGGTCTTTTCCAGTGAATCAGTTCTTCGCATCAGGTGACTGAAGTATTGGAGCTTCAGCTTCAGCATCGGTCCTTCCAATGAATATTCAGGGTTGATTTTCTTTAGGATTGATTGGTTTGATCTCCTTGCTGTCCAAGGGACTCTCAAGAGTCTTCACCAGTACCACAGTTGTTAAGCTACTACTGACTGTAGATCAGAGGTTCCCACAAGCTCCTCCTTGGGTTTGATTAATTTGCTAGAGAGACTGACAGAACCAAGGAAAACATTTTACTTATGAAAACATCAGTTTATGTAAAAAGACATAACTCAGGAACCCAGGAGGAAGAGATGCACAGGGCAAGTGTATGCGGAGGGAGCGGAGTTTCCACTTTCCCTACACCTCCATGAGCTCACCAACCCAGAAACTCTCCAAACCTCATCTTTCCATGTATTTAATAGAGGCATCATTACGTCACGCACAAGTTAATTAAATCAATGGTCATTGGTGATTTCTTCCTTTTTTTTCTTTTGTGGCCACATCCTGCTACACGTGGGACCTTAATTCCCCAACCAGGGACTGAACTAGCCTAGCGTCCACTGCCTTGGAAGGCAGAGCTTTAACCACTGGGCCACCATGGAAGTCCCATTGATGATCGAACTCCATCTCCAGCCCCCTCCCCTCCCAGGAGGCTTGGGGATGGGCCTGACCATTCCCACCTCCCAGTCACCCAGTTTGTTCCCCTGGCTCACAACCTTAGGCTGGTTACCTAGGGGCTTCCCCAAAATCACATCATTAACATAACAAGAGACACCTGTATGTCTTTCCTGGGGAAATTTCAAGGATTTTAGGAGCTCTGCTAAGAGCTGGGACAGAGGCCAAAAGTATATTTATTATCACAATATCTCAGGAAGGGTCTATGAAATTACAACGGGGGGCATTTTATGCTAAATGGTCCCTGGGAATGACCTTGGTAATTGGTGTGATTTCCTGGCAAGATAAGAAACTTTAGGGACAGTTTCTGAGGCTTAAAGGAAAGGTTTTCAAGAAGAAGAGCCAGTGTTACAAGTTGTGTAAAAACCTGGGGGTGGGAATTTACAAAAGGATGATTCCAGAGCCTGTTTTCTG
The DNA here is from genome assembly GCF_029378745.1 of Bos indicus. Lineage (NCBI taxonomy): Eukaryota > Metazoa > Chordata > Mammalia > Artiodactyla > Bovidae > Bos > Bos indicus. The sequence continues at coordinate 107,492,960 of NC_091764.1, read as the reverse complement.
TCAGTACTTCCAACTATCACTGACTGGTGTAGTTTGAAAAGGGCAAAGTACTATCACCCTTTGGAATGCATTTAATTTTTACATCGGACACAATTCAGTTCCTAACACAAACCATGGATTCATGTCTTCTACATATATATGTGTTCAGTCATTCCAACTCCTTGCGGTCCCATGGACTACACCCCACCAGGCTCCTCTATCCATGGAATCTTCCAGGCAAGAATACTGGAGTGGGTTGCCATTTCCTACAACAGGGGATCTTCCTGACCCAGGGATTGAAACCACAACTCGTGCATTTCCTGCAAAGACAGGCTGATTCTTTACCACTAGTGCCATCTGGGAAGCCCCTAGAGAATGGGCCCTTTGGAATGAGGCCCATCAAAATCCTGAAAAGGTCTCTGATGCTTCAGTCTTAAGTTTATGTAAATGTTGCATTTACTATACAACCACTGCTTGTTTCCACATTTAAAAATTGTCTTAAAGTAATTGTCATCCAGTAAACTTGACACTTCAAGAAAATGTACTGCGTTTTGGTCTATTTTTTCAAAGTTCCCCCTCCCCATTCTAAACACACACACACACACATCCCTAGAGTACAAATTCTCTAAGAAGCATCATGGGAGGAATAGAAGATGATAATACTTGGGGTCTGGTTGTAGAAGACTTTAAAGTGTGAAAGTGAGTCGCTCAGTCATGTCCGACTCTTTGTGACCCCATGGATTGTATATGTATAATTCTCCAGACCAGAATACTGGAGTGGGTAGCCTTTCCCCTTCTCCGGAGTATCTTCCCATCCCAGGGATCGAACCCAGGTCTCCCACATAGAAGGCGGTTTCTTTACCAGCTGAGCCACCAGGGAAGCCCAGAAAACTTTAAACAGCAAGCTAACAAGTTTAGACTTTATCTTATAAGCCATTTGTACATCACTGAAATGTTTTTTTAACAGAGGAGTGAAATTGCAAAAGCAGTGTCTTGGAAATAATAAACCAGAAGCAGGGTGAAGAATAGCTTGGAGGGGAAAGAAACCAAAAGCAAGCAAACAAGTCAGGTTATGCAATAAACCAGACAATGCAGTAGGGACTTGGATCTCAAGAGCGGCAATAAAAATGGAGGATAGGGACTTCCCTGGCAGCCCAGTGCTTTAAGACTTCACCTTCCAATGCATGGGGTGAAAGTTCAATCCCTGATCAGGGAGCCAAGGTCCCACATGCCTCGGGGTCAAAAAACCAAAACGTAAAACAGAAGCAATGTTGTAATGCATTCAATATTCTCCTAGTTAAACCCCTGTTTAAACCCCTAGTTTAACTCCTGTTAAACCCCTAGTTAAACCCCTGTGGCTTCCTGTTTCCTCCATGGGTCTGGCCCAGGCTCCACTGCACAGCAGTCAACAACCCCTCCGTGGCCCCCACTTCTGAGTCTTTCCATCCCTCTCCATCACCCTTTGTTCAAGCTGAGCTTGCCGTGGAGGGTCAGGCTCACTCAGCTGGTTTTGAAGCAGCAGGGAAGGGGGCTGTGAGACTCTATTTGTGTTTTGTAATAGGTTCATTTGTACCGCTTTTTTATATTCCACATATAAGTGATGTCATTTGATATGTGTCTTTCTCTGATTTACTTCACTCAGTATGACAGTCTCTAGGTCCATCCACGACGCTGCTTGCTGTTGCTGTTCAGTCGCTCAGTGGTGTCTGACTCTTCGCGACCCCACGGACTGCAGCACGCCAGGCTTCCCTGTACATCACCAACTCCTGGAGCTTGCTCAAAGTCAAGTCCATCGAGTTGGTGATGCCGTCCAACCATCTCGTTGTCTGCCATCCCCTTCTCCTGCCTGCAATCTTTCCCAACATCAGGGTCTCTTCCAATGAATCAGCTCTTCCCATCAGGTGGCCAAAGTATTGGAGATTCAGCAGGCTGCTAATGGGCATTATTTCATTCTTTTTACGCTGACTCACTCTTTTAGATCATGGACTCCTCCAGAGTGGGGTGTCAGATTGGCACCCCCAGTGCCCAGCGCAGAGCTTGGCACCTGGTGGGCACTCATTGACTCCTGGAGATGGCGCTGAGGTTGTGCCTGCAGGATAGGGAACTGACTGCTGCCCTCTCCTGGCAACAAGAGGCATTGTCCAGACCACAGACTTCCCTCCCATCCTTTGCCAAAAAAGAAAAGGAGGAAAGGGAGGCAGTGCCTAAAGACAAAGAAAGCTCCAGTCACTCTTTCTAACTCTTAAATACTTGTGAATTAAGAATATGGGCAGAAAGTGGATTCATGGGCTGGGTGCTGAGGATGGTTGGGAAGTGACAGCCAAAAGGTATGAGATTTCTTTACAGGGTAATGAAGATGTTGTAAAATGAATTGTAGGGACCTCCCTGGTGGTCCAGTGGTTAAGACACCACACTTCCAATGTAGGGGACCCAGGTACCTGGGTTTGATCCCTGGTTGGGGAACTAAGATCCCACAAACCTCGAAACGAAATAAATACATAAATAAAATGGATTAGAGTGGCGATTGCATGACTCTGTTAAAAGCCCCTGAATTGTACACATCTTTTCCATGAAGTGTAGCTTGAAGGATTTTAATTTCCTGACCAGGGATCGAACCCAGATCCTCCACAGTGAACATACAGAGTCCTTACCACTGGACCTGCAGGGAACTCTCTGAATTGTACACTTTAAATGGATAAGTTATATGGTATCTGAATTCTATCTCAGTAAGGCTGTTACCAACATCCGCTGGATCATGGAAAAAGCAAGAGAGTTCCAGAAAAACATCTATTTCTACTTTATTGACTATGCCAAAGCCTTTGACTGTGTGGATCACAATAAACTGTGGGAAATTCTGAAAGAGATGGGAATACCAGACCACCTGACCTGCCTCTTGAGAAATGTGTATGCAGGTCAGGAAGCAACAGTTAGAACTGAACATGAAACAACAGACTGGTTCCAAATAGGAAAAGGAGTACGTCAAGGCTGTATATTGTCACCCTGTTTATTTAACTTATATGCAGAGTACATCATGAGAAACGCTGGACTGGAAGAAACACAAGCTGGAATCAAGATTGCCGGGAGAAATATCAATAACCTCAGATATGCAGATGACACCAGCCTTATGGCAGAAAGTGAAGAGGAACTAAAAAGCCTCTTGATGAAAGTGAAAGAGGAGAGTGAAAAAGTTGGCTTAAAGCTCAACATTCAGAAAATGAAGATCATGGCATCGGGTCCCATCACTTGATGGGAAATAGATGGGGAAACAGTGGAAACAGTGTCCGACTTTATTTTTCTGGGCTCCAAAATCACTGCAGTTGGTGACTACAGTCATGAAATTAAAAGACGCTTACTCCTTGGAAGGAAAGTTATGACCAACCTAGATAGCATATTGAAAAGCAGAGACATTACTTTGCCAACAAAGGTTCGTCTAGTCAAGGCTATGGTTTTTCCAGTGGTCATGTATGGATGTAAGAGTTGTACTGTGAAGAAGGCTGAGCGCCGAAGAATTGATGCTTTTGAACTGTGTTGTTGGAGAAGACTCTTGAGCGCCGGCGCAGGCTCTGCTCGAGCTGATGCGATCAAGCTCCCTCCCTCCCTCCCTCCATCCCTGGGTCCCTGGGCCATGTCCCTACAATGGGAAATCCAGGGCAGCTACCTGAACAGTCTGGGTCTGAGCCCAGTGATCCCAGGTGGCCTTGCACACTCAGTTCAGCACCTGCCCTTGGAACAAATCGGGGGACAACTGGAAGGGCTATCACCGAGGAAAAGTGCAACGCTGCCCTGAGTTCAGTGCCCAGCGCACTGTCGCCAGCTCTCAGCTCCAGGGCCCTAAGGTCGCCTGTGGCTCCAAGCCTATGGGCCCGGCCGCCCGCCCACTCCATGCCTGGAGGTCTCCGGACCCACTCAATAAATAGCTTTGCACCAACTGGCCATCAATAGGTAATACAGACGGTGAGCGTTAAGTGGGTGCAAGTTGAGAAAGAATAGTTAGGACGTCGCCACTGATCAGTGAAGCCCCTGAGGAACCCAGAGCCCCGTGCAGAAAGACACCCCTTCCCCCTCCGCCCTCTACCTGGGATCCCTGAGTACTCCCACCCCGCCCCACCCCCCTGGCTAGGGGCGCCCAGAAACCCGGGAAGAAAAAAGCTGAGGCCGTCAGCCCGAGGACACGCCCAAAAATAGTGCCCCTGGAGGAGGCTGGCTTGGGGAGGAAGGCTGCTGAACAACACACCTGCAGGGCCTTTGGGAAGACATGAACTCTCAGGTGCTTCTGAGTACACGTTTTAGCTACATGCTGAAAGGATAAATAGCAAAGTCAATATTTGACTAGAGCTGACTGTGACCGACACAGATGGACTTTTGGGATACAAGAGTAAATCTGAGCTTTCATACAAGCTTTTTTTGTTGTTATTATTTTACGATTTAAACATTTAAAAATATTAGCAGACCAGTTACAGAAGTTTGATGTAATACCAAAGAAACAATAATTTCTTAATTTCTCAATAGTAAGAGCTGCTGGCTTGCCCCTGTGGTCACTGCAGAGCACATTTATGATGGTAAACACATTCACTCTCCACTGAGGCCGATGCAGGGCTGGGTTCCTCCCAAAAGGGGATCCTAGTTCCAGTTATGCTGATTAGATCTGATGCCCTGGACCCACATGTGATCCTTGATCACAGACAGGTTTGGGGAAGGTGGAAATGAGGCATTTGGTTATTGGACACTCCCATGAATGAGGCCAAAGCCAAATTTCAGTTTACCTACAGACATGGAAGGATGAAGACAGGCTACTTTTTATTGTCCCAAAGAGCAAAACAAAACAAAATATATTTATCTTAAGTGTGAAATTAGATTTTATCTTTTAAAAGAAGGAAAATACTCCTTTCTTTCAGTAGGACAGGCACCAAATATACCATCTGCTTTCCCCCAAGGAGATCGGAAACCCAAGGAAATAATATTAAGATCAAGTCTTTACTTCACAGGGTGCCCAGACTTGTTGGGATGACAAAATATCAAAGCTAGTGTATTAGATAGTCATTTTCATCATTGAGTGTGAAAGAGAAAAAAGTACAGATGTTATTCATAATAGCATCAGGAAAAAGCACTATCCTAGACACCATGCATCAAACCCCTGTCCAGACCAGTCAGTGGCTCTCAATCTGAAGACTGGAGACTTTGGGGTCTTTCAGATCTATACTCCAGCATTCAACAGGCTGAACAAGTGAGACATGGCACACACACACTCATGACCGTTTGCTATGTGCCATGCACTGCGTTAAGTACGTCACACGTGATAATTTATCATTTAACCCTCAAAGAAAACCCCTGTGACATAGACAGTATTATGATTCCCATCTATCCCAGAGATGAGGAACGCTTGCCCAGTGACCCGGGGTGTGTTCAGTGATGAAGCTTCAAGCATCCACTGTGTGCAGACCCCACATGTGTATGCAGTGTTCAGTCGTATCTGACTCTTTGTGACTCCACGAGCTGTAGCCAGCCAGGCTCCTCTGTCCACGGGATTCTCCTGGCAAGAATACTGCAGTGGGTCGCCATTTCCTCCTTCAGGGGATCTTCTGAACCCAGAGATCCAAGCCACATCTCCTGCGTTGCAGGTGGATTCTTACCCCTGAGCCACTGGGGAAGCCCGCGTAGCAGTCTATTGTTATTCAAATGCATGAAAATGGAGCTGTAATCTCTAAAATAAGTAAATATTTTATGAAATGTTCAGTAGCTGTTTTGGTTAGTAGTATAAATTGTGTTTTCTCAGTTGACAGACACCAGAAGTAGCAAGAAATTATGAAATGTCCTTAACATTTTTGGTATTAACATTTTTTTTCACACCAGTCATATCGGTGATGTTCTAATTCTTAGGTTGGGAGTGTGGTATATTCCCAAGGTCCATTATGTTGGTATGTTACATAACGTGTATATGTGTACACAATGCTCATCTCACATTCTCTTGGACGATTCAAGTACTATTTTTTTTTTTTACTGTTTAAGAGCATTAGCAGTCAAAAAAGTTCCTTTTTAAAGAACCTTTAGAAACAAAGGGTTTAGGGAATTTCCTGGTGGTGCAGTGGTTAGGACTCCTTGCTTCCACCGCCACAGCTAAGGGTTCAACCCCTGGTCAGGAGGAACTAAGATCCCACACTCCAAGCAACATGGCCAAAATAGTAACAACTAAATAAAATAAAAACTAAACAATTAAAACAAGGGATGTTTATGTCTGAGGGATGGACCTGGCATTTGGGAGATGTACCATGTGAGTTCCCAAAAGGTTCATTCTGACAATAATGAGCCAGATAATAAAAATAATAACAAAACTAACCAGAGCACCTAAAGAGTAAGGTGGGGAGTGGGGAAAGGAAAAGTGTGCTCTCTTCCTCTAGCAAAAGGGGGGAGTTTCAGAAGGATTTTGAATGACTGACTGGTACGACTGAAAATAATCGCGTTATTAAACATCTTTAATGGGAATACTAATTTAAACCAGCTGAGGGTTAAAAAAAAGGGGGTGTGGCTGGGCAACAGATGAGGGAGAGGGAAAGAAAATTTGGGGAATTTCTTGGTGATCTAGTGGTTAGGACTCTGCCTGTTCACTGCCAAGGGTATGGGTTCAATCCCTAGCAAGAAAAGAATGAAAAGAAAACAGATTGGAAAAAAAAACAAACCTATCTGTGCACTTTCTACATTGAGTACGTGTAAGTTTTACAATCCGAAGAATATAATGTAAATAAAATGCAAAATAATTCCAGAAACAGAAAAAAAAACTGGGGGATCCTAGAACCCAGTGACTACTGTCCCTCCTCACCCCTTCCATCTCCCAGACCCCTCAACCATTCATTGACTGAAAGAGCACAGCACTTCCTCCCTGGAAACCTCTACCTCTGACCCTTCCCTTTCCCCTTCCACGAGGTTTTCTCCTGTCTTACAGACCTCTGTATCCTATCCAGGTCTCACCAGAGCACTCATCCCATCAGAATCATGAGCATGATTTACTAACCTGTGTGAAGGTGGGCACTGGGCTAGATGCCCGACATACATTCCTGCTTTGTAACCATCACAACTACCCTCGTTGACAGGTGTTCCTATCCCTGTTAATCTGCCCCAAATTGGTTAGTATGTTGGGGACCCAACTCCTTGCTTACTCTCTAGAAAGAGCACGTGCTCTTTCTACTGCCAGTATGTGTGCAAAAGCGGTCATATCTTGGGTGCTCAAGTAAAACATGCTGACTAGCAGATACGTACAACTGTTTGCTGCCAGTAAAGAAATAGATGCTTTTAGAAAAGCATTACTCGACTGGAACTTTTCTATACCAACTTGTTCAGCCAGATAATATCCAGTGGCCCCAGCTTCAAAAGAAATCAGTACACACAAGACAGTGACCGTACACAGGTGCAGGAGCCAACAGCAAGATAACTGCCAAGGCGGCAAGCCAGCACCCTACCCTCCGCCCGTCTCCCGCAACTTCGGAGGGCCACCGTTACTTCTCACCCTCCTGAGGACAGTGGTAGAAAGGAAGCGGATTTACTCTCTAGTGAGGCAATCCCCTCAAGTCCGCTGAAGGCCAGTCACTGAATGAAAAACGTCTTAATCGAGGCTAAATACATTTGCTGGAAGAAACGATTTTATTTGTCCTGCATCCCTTCCCAGCCAATCCCAAGAGAAAAGACTACAATGAATTACCTGGTTATAATATTGAAATTTTATCCGAAAACAGCCCTTTTAGTTTTCTACCTATATAGGACAGTCTTCATAATACAGTGCCAAGCACTGAGCAAGGGCTCCAAAACAAATAAACAAAAAACCTCATTATTATTGGCATACACATTTCTTCAGCCAATAATTATTTGATAACACGCACCAGATACTAAACTGGGCTTAAGTGGTAAGGAAGAGCAGGACCCTCCATACACAGATCTTTTTGTCAAAAAGTTATTGTTTTGGTAACTATGGCGCTTCCTAGTCGCCACAGGAAGTCCATGAATACACGGGAACCCAGTATTAAGAAAATATTCCTCTTCATGGGCCTTCAGTAAGATGCAGTGGCTCTCCTCGCGAGTTGAACCCATTCTATGTGTTCAGTTGTATTATTGTCGGGAAAGGCCCCTTTAACACACGGGCCATTTCTTGCAAACGGGCAGATCGCAGCGTTTCGCCGGGCCCAGGGCGCACGCTAGCCCCTCTCCGGGGAAACCCAGACGCCTCCCCGGCCCTACACGCCCAGGTAACGCTCCCCTCGCTCTGCATTCAGGACGCGCGCCTGGCCAGGCGGGGAGGCCGGCAGCCCGCGGCTCGGGCCGGGGCGACGCACGCGCGGCACCCACGTCCGGCCGCGCGGCGTCGGATGCTGCGGGGGTATCGAGAAGGATCTGGAAGAATCTGGCTAGACCGGGGGGACGGGAGGGGGAGGCTGGGAGAACGAGAGGCGGGGGCGGGGGCTGGCTCCGAGTCCGAGGGTCTCGGGGCCGGGGCGGGGCTAGGCGGCCGGCGGGAGGAACGAACCAGAAACCACCTTCCGCAGGAGCGCCCTGAGCTCCAGAGCCTGAACCCGCTCGGCCGCCGGTGCCTCTAGAAAGTTCTCCCCCCACGTCCCTGGCGGCCGCCCGGCTCCTCCCAGCCCCTCCCTCCGAGGCGGTGGGACCAATCGCTCCCCCGGCCGCCCACGACCCCACCTCCTCCTCCGCCCGCGCCCGAGCAGAGAGGTGCGCGAGCCCCGACCCGCTGCCCGCACCGCCGCGCACACTCCGGCGCCCGCTGCCCGAGAAACGGCGTGATGACCGCCGAGGAGACGAAGGCGGCCGAGAGCGGAGCGCAGTCGGCGCCGCTGCGCCTCGAAGGGGTGGACATCAGCCCCAAGCAGGATGAAGGGGTGCTTAAGGTAAGGGGCAGGGGGCGCCCCGGGGTGGCGGCGGGGGGGTTCGGGCACTGGGAGCGCCCCAGTATCTGGCCAGGGCTCGGACGGCCGCCTTTCAGCCTCCCGGCTGGCCGTTGAGCAGGCCATGCAGCCGTGGCCCTGCGCATCGCCTTCCTGGCCAGGCTGCCGGTTCAGGGCGGGAGGGCTGCCACACGTTCGGAAGGGGAACATCTGGGCTGAGGCTCCCCAGGCCTGGGAAGGGTCCCTGAGCGCAGCGCCTGCTCTGGCTGCGGCATACGCCGGGAGGGGCGCGGCTGGGGCGGACGCGCTCGCGCGGGGGGCCTGGCGGCGTGCACCGCCCCGCTGCGATCTGCGACCCGCGGCCGGCTTCTTCCCGGCCGCCGCTGCCGCCAGGGAGCACCCCCACCCAACCCCAGCCGCCTGCGTCTCCGGGGTGCGGAGCTTGCCGACCCCGGCAGTTAAACATTAGCCAGGACGCGAACAGGGTCCCGGGAGTTATTGCCTGGCCCGCGCGGGCCTTTGTGCGACTTGGCGCGCGGTCCTGGCGCCCTCCGCCCTCTGGTCACCCCTTTCCTAAAGGCTGGGACCCGGCTAGGTCACCCGCTCGGCCATGCTGTCCCCCTCCCCCCCCCCGGCCCCGGTGCATGCCGGGACCTGTAGTTCACCCACTCCCCGCCCGCACCGCACCCCACCCCACTCCACCCCCGGCCCGGGGCCTTCTTGAGCGCGGGGTGCGGGACTGGGAGGAGGTGCTTTGGTTGGGCGCCGTAAACCGTGTTACGGCTGGAGGAGCCAGGCAGCAGGGCGTCTTGACCCGGGTCAGGACAACCGGCCGCGGTTCGGAGCAGGTTCTGCGCTGTCCAGGATGGCGAAATCCTAGCCCGGCTTCGTTCCTATCTTCACCCAGTCTTTCTGCTTCTCCTGGCTTCCCGCAGCTCAGCCCACGTGTGCGTGTGGCCAGGGCAGGTTGGAGACCTCGGCGAGCTTCTTAGCCGTTTCAGAAACGCACCTGGCTGCTCTCCCAGTGTGCACGCAGGCTTCCAGGGAGACCCCCATTTCCCCTTTTCATTCTCCACACCACCTTTTCATTTTTCTGTTTACTCAAGTCCATGTGCCTTGCATCGTGGGAGCTTTCCTTTAGAGGGTAACTTGCACACTTAACCAGGTAGACCACCTTTTTATAAACGCTAAAGAAGAGAAGCAGGTTCTTCTAAACACTGGGAAATATTCTGGCCCTGACTTCAAGGACTGCAGTAGCCTACCAGTCAGGAACGCTCAAGTCCCAGGTCAGAGCCTAGGGCCTCCTGCTCAAAGGCCCTTGGCTCACTTGTAAGCTGGTAATTGCTCTTAACCTCTCCTGGACTTTCTGGTTTCCCTCTTCTCTCTAAACCAGACCTGATTGGATGACTGGAGTTTAGGAAGCATGAGGAAATGTAGCATAAATACTTTCCCCTTTGCTGCTGATAAATTCAGTGTTTTACTGGTTTAGTCCTGTAACCACTGTGATAGGGTTTATCATCACTACTTTACAAATATGGTCAGTTTAGAGAGTTAAAGTGACTTCTTTAAGATCGTAACAGCAAAAATGATCTCAGGTGTTTTGTCTCCAGTGTTTCAAACCAAGTCATGTCATGGTCCAAGAAAGGGAGGTCAGTTTAATTCTAGCCAAAGCCCACAGCAGAGTCATTTGATGAAGGGTTTGTTGAGTTACTTGCAAGGAGGCAGAAGAGACCGTTTACATTCTGGCCAGAGGCATGCGAACAGTCATGGTTCCTCTCTGTGTCCATCCCCAGGGACTCAACCTTTTCTCCTTCCCTTCCGTCCAGGTCATCAAGCGAGAGGGCACCGGCACAGAGACACCCATGATTGGGGACCGAGTCTTTGTCCACTACACAGGCTGGCTGCTCGATGGCACCAAGTTCGACTCCAGCCTGGACCGCAAGGACAGGTTCTCCTTCGACCTGGGGAAAGGTGGGCATGGTTAGCAGGCTCTTAGGACTGGGGTGTGTGCGCTGTCACAAACAGAAACCGTATTCTCAGAAGCTTAAACAGGGAACAGCTTATTACAGTTCTTTTTTTAATTTCCACTGTCCTGAAACTATTGATTTTTTTAATCTCTCATTGCCTTGATCACCTTCAAAAACCTTGCTTCCTTTTCTGGGGTGGAACCTCTTTATTTCAGAGTTGAGTGATTTTTCTTTTTTTCTTTTTTTTGAGAGGTCTGAGACCTGATACCATTTATCGCAACCAGATTTTCTACCTTCCTGGTCCCATTTCTAAATAGTACCCAGCTTCCCTTTGGGCATGGGACAGTAAGTCTCTCAGGCCACTGTTTGAACCCAGAGGGAGATCCCTGCCAAAGAGGACCTGTTTCTTTTCTGTACCTACAGGGGAGGTCATCAAGGCTTGGGATATTGCTGTAGCGACCATGAAGGTGGGTGAAGTGTGCCATATCACCTGCAAGCCAGAGTACGCCTATGGCTTAGCGGGCAGCCCCCCGAAGATCCCTCCCAACGCCACGCTTGTGTTTGAGGTGAGTGTCCAGCCACAGAGGGCCAGGCAGAGAGCCAACCTTATCTCAGCCCAGGGTCTGGCTGCCCTCCAGCCCTTCCTGCTGCTTGGAGACAATGTAGCCAAGGCTGAGGGCCTGCTCTCAGGGGAGGGAAGACAGGGAGTGCGCATCACCTACTGCTACTGCCAGAGAATTGTCAGTGGGCAGGTTTCAGTTGTGGGGAGGTGACCGCAAGCCCCTCTTTCAGACTTCAAGCAGCGGGGTGAGGGCTTGAGGCCTATTCATCTCGAGAGGGGTGCTCAGAGGGAGGTGGACCAACACGAAGGAATTGGGAGGTCACAGGCTCCATGCAGTCATGACTGACAGTGGAGAACATTGGTGCCCTGGAGATAAGATGCAGGCAGAGATGCTTCTCGCATGGGTCGAGGCAAGGGGCAAGCCTTTGCTGAGAAGATGGAACTTCACTGTGTTAAGACTCACAGATGGTTGAGCCCTACGCAGTGGAGGCTTGGAGAATGTTGGAAAGACTAGTGAGAGATGTGGGGTCATTTCTAATGCCTGTCGGATGGAGCTTGTCTAGCAGCTGAATTAGGACCATCTGGAACACGTGCTTGTTCTATAGGGCAGTCATTAAGGAGACTGATAGCAAGGTCGAGACCAGGGCCGCTCCTGAGAACTTAGCCACTTGGTCCACTCCTGGTGCGGCTGCCTGTGCAGTCAGACCTGCTCTGGCCCTTACTAGGGACTCTTGTGGGAGAGAGGGGAGCATGGATCCTTACATCTTGTCCCACAGGTGGAGCTGTTCGAGTTCAAGGGTGAGGACCTGACAGAAGAGGAGGACGGCGGAATCATCAGGAGAATACGGACGCGGGGGGAGGGCTATGCCAAGCCCAACGAAGGTGCTCTCGTGGAGGGTGAGGCTCACAATCTGGGATTCTCACTCGGGCTCCGCTGTGCAGGGCCTGGGTGGCTGTGGGCAGGTCCATACCTTTCTGTGATCCAGCTTTCTTATCTGTAAAGTGAGGGATTGAACCACATTCTCTTAACATCCCTCCATCTGAGAATGCAGAAAGGCATCTGGGGAGTAGGAAGGGACAGGGCAGGGGGGTGGCTGGGGGTGGCTGGTGCATCCCTTAGTCACCAGCCCACTCAAATCCAGTGCATTGTCTGTCTGCCACGCCAGTTGTACTGGAAGGATACTTCAAGGACCAGGTGTTTGACCGGCGGGAGCTCCGCTTTGAGGTCGGCGAGGGGGAGAGCATGGATCTGCCCTGTGGGCTGGAGAAAGCCATCCAGCGCATGGAAAAAGGAGAACATTCCATTGTGTATCTCAAGCCCAGGTGAGGCCAGCTCTGGCCCAGGTGTGGGCAGTCTGTAGAGCAGGTGGACGAACTGAGGTCAGATCTTGTCCAGGTGAGTTGTAGAGCCAGCCTGTATTGTATAGCCAGTTGTGTCCTCCCCTGCCAGCAGTCACTATGCGCTGGTCACTCGGCACAGACACCTCAGGACCTCTGTTGTACTCAGGAGCGTGGCCACAATCACCCACATCTTTTTGAATCAAAACCTCATCTCTTCAGTTATGGCTGTGGCAGATTACCTTTCCCAGCCCAAGATTTTCATCTCCTGTTAATTGAGTCGTTACTAATGTTTGTTGAAACATACCTACTATGTGCCAGACACAGTGCAGAAAATTCCTGGGTGTTCAGAGACATTGTTCCCACCTTCTAATGGCTCTCTGCTCAGGGAGATAATCGTGCCAGTGCGTAATGTGAGTTACTAGAATGATGTGTAAGATGTAAGAGCCCAACTAACTGTGTGAAGAAGCATCAGGGAAGATTTTGCCAAGCAGGGAAGTTTGCACCAAGACCAAAGGGATGGAGGGCACTTTGCAGGAAACCTTTTAAGTATGAAGCAAGTTAAGAAACGACCTGGTGTTTTCTTGCCACCACAGATATGCTTTCGGCAGTGCTGGGAAGGAGAAGTTCCAGATCCCACCAAATGCTGAGCTGAAGTATGAAATACATCTCAAGAGTTTTGAGAAGGTGAGTTCGTTCAGGGTCTTCCCTGCGCCACCTCGGACGTAACTCCTTGGGGCAGCTGACAGCTTGTTTTTCTCCTTTGGGGTATGGCAGGCCAAGGAGTCCTGGGAGATGAGTTCAGAGGAGAAGCTGGAGCAGAGCACCATAGTGAAGGAGCGAGGCACTGTGTACTTCAAGGTGAGCCCGCAGCGAGGTCCTCAGACACTCCCAGGGTGGGCTCTGCCACGGCAGCGGGCTTTCTGCCAGGAAGTGGACAGGCTGATACCTGCAGCTGTCACCAAGAGGATCTGAGCTGGCTGGTCGGGTTGGGGCAGGGCGGGTCATGACTCTCATACCCCTGGGTCACTGGTGTCCACGGACTGTGACAGCCTGGGGCCGCCGAGCCTGTGCTGGGTGCCTGAGCCTGCCCCCGCTTGTAGGAAGGCAAGTACAAGCAAGCTGTGCTGCAGTACAAGAAGATTGTGTCCTGGCTGGAATACGAGTCCAGCTTCTCTGATGAGGACGCAGAGAAGGCGCAGGCCCTTCGGCTGGCCTCCCACCTCAACCTGGCCATGTGTCATCTGAAGCTACAAGCCTTCTCCGCTGCCATTGAGAACTGTAACAAGGTGAGGCTCCTTAGGCGGGTGAGGGCGGTGTGTCCAGGCAGGGCTGGGTGCGCCCCCGGTGTGCCTGAAACTTGGCCTTGGTGACTAGGGCAGGGGAGGCAGGATGGAGCTGTGGGGCTCTGAGGTGGAGGCCCACAGGCAGCAGTGTGGGAAGCAAGCGGGTTTTTGGCTTAGTTAAGGTCAAGGACGAGGGCACAGAGGCGAGTGGAAGCACTGGTTGGAGGAACCAGTCCAGCATTCTCCCCTCCTGGCCCTCTGCCTCTCCCTCCTGTACCCGCTTTATTCTGAAGGGGGATGGGCTTCCCTGGAGGTCCAGTGGTTAGGACTCTGCGTTTCTATCCCTGGGGCGCGTGGATCCCTGGTGGGGAACCAAGCCATGAGCCACATGGTTCCCCTGCCCCCCAGAAAGAGAAGAGCGTGTTAGCGTCCAGGTGGTTTTCATCTGAAGGCCCGTTTTCCTGTGTGCCTCGGCTAAATGAGGTGCCTTCCTAGCCTCAGGTCCTTTCCACGTGGTGCGTAAGACCTGTTCATCGGGGGTGGGGCCCCTCTCACCGGCAGTGACTTGGGAGGATCTGAGACTTGCTGCTGCTCCTCTGTGTGTCTTAGGCCCTGGAACTAGACAGCAACAATGAGAAAGGCCTCTTCCGCCGAGGAGAGGCCCACCTGGCAGTGAATGACTTTGACTTGGCACGGGCTGACTTCCAGAAGGTTCTGCAGCTCTACCCCAGCAACAAGGCGGCCAAGGCCCAGCTGGTCGTGTGCCAGCAGCGCATCCGCAAGCAGCTTGAGAAGGAGAAGAAGCTCTACGCCAACATGTTTGAGAGGCTGGCTGAGGAGGAGACCAAGGTGAGGATGGGCAGGGTGGGTGGGAGGAGGTGCCATCACCTGGTCCCGTGCCAGTCTGTGTGTATCCCTGTGTGTTGTCCCTGCTCAGGCCCTGCGGGTTGGGAGCTGGATGTTCTGTTGTGCTTCCCGCCCTGTATTCTCTGTGCCCATTAGTAAAACACAGGTTTAAGAACCTGAGGTTTAAAGAGGTGATAGTTGGATTCAAAGTGCACAGAAGAGCCTGTAGTAAAAAAGGCTGCAGGGCAGGCAGTGCTCCCGGGTGTAGGGCAGCAGGCGCTGCCTCCTGCCTGTGCCTCGTGCTTCTTGGACGTCACACCTGAAGCTCATTTACATCAACGTGCAAAAGAGCTCATGTAGTATTTCACTGAGTGGGTGTATTGTATCTTATTTACCCTGTTCCCTGCTTCTTAGTCTCTGCGTTCTAAGCCTGCACTAACAGAAATATAATGCAAACCACATTTCTAATTTTAAATTCCTAGTAGCTGTGTTTAAAAACAAGTAAAATAGGTGAAGTTAATATTTAATTGACCCAAGGTATCTAAATATTTTAACACGTGGCACTTCAAAATCCAATGTGTATTTTAAACCAGTTTGAACTAGCTATATTTGAAGCGTTCAGTGCCCTGCCATGGCCAAGTTCAGTTTTCCGTAGTATTGCAATAAACGATGAGTCCCTGATTCTGTACACGCATGCACAGGTGTGTCTGGTCTCTGTAATTCTGTTGGAAGTTCGTGTGTACTATTTTTTATGTGGCGTGCGGGTTTTGGGTACAGACTCCATGGTGTCAGTGTGCAGGGCGATCACTTGGGTACAGGCAGGTGAGTGGGGGCCTGGAGTGACAGTCAGCTTTCTCGTCAGGGGAGAGGGCCAAATGAGAACTGGTGTTGACTCCCTGCCCCTCTTCCCTTCTCACAGGCCAAGGCCACAGTGGCTGCGGGAGACCAGCCAGCTGACGCCGAGATGAGGGACGAGCCGAAGAACGACGTGGCTGGGGGCCAGCCTCAGGTGGAGGCGGAAGCATAGCCTTGCCCCAGCCCTGTCCCCATGGCTGCCTGCCCGCCCCCCCACCCTACTCCACCCTGTTAGTTTTGTACAAACTGAAGAATTTTGAGTGAATTAGACCTTTATTTTTCTATCTGGTTGGATGGTGGCTTTGGGGGAAGGGAGAGAGGAGCAGGCTGGGGGGTGGGGGGGTCATTTTAGGTGGTGTCTCCCCTCCCCCCACTCCATTCCACGTGAATGAATGTCCCTCCACACGCACACTCATCAGAATGTTAATTTATTTTGCTTCCTGTTTGCTGTGTCCATTTTTCAGATAGTAGAAGGGGCGAGTGGTAGGGATGTGAGGTCCGACAAGAAGGCAGGGTGGACAGGGAGACTCCTCCTGGGCAGCCACTTCCCCTCCTCCCTCCTCCTGGTCCGTTTCCAAACACGCGGCCTCCATGTGGGTGCTAGGGGCATGGGAAAACCACTGCTGTGCCCGTTACCTCCACTCCCTTCCTCCTCAGCCCAGTTGTTGCGGCTGATGCTGTCTTCTGGTGTCATGGTGACCACCCTTGTACCCCCTCCTGTCAGTGTCCCTTTTCAGCCAGGTCGCATCCCCACCCCCTCAGCCTCTTCTCTGCACGTTGCTGAAGGTCCAGGCTTGCCTCAAGTTCCGTGCTTGAGCAATAAAGTGGAAACACTAAAAACCTGGGTGTCGGGCAGCCCTTTCTCTGTTCAGCCTCAGGGTGGGTGTGGGCGGCTGCACGGTTGGGGCAAAGCTCAGGGAGCCGCCCACCTTGTGCCCAGCCCCACCTGCAGTGCAGCAGACTTGTGCAGCGGTCTAGGAGGGCCTGCTGGGCACTGCATGGACTACAGCAGGGCCTGCGCTGAAGGCCTGGCCAGGGGCTCCCCACATCCCTCCCTGCCGCAGCCTGTCAGGTCTTAGTAGTTCTGGTTTTTCTTTTCCTAACTGCTTAGGAAAATATACAAACATGTAAACTTCTGGGACCAAACTACTGAGTTTGCTTTGAGGTTCAATGTTTTGGCTTCTGCCTAAGCAATTCAGTAGAGTGTTCAAGCTTTCTTGGCTTCCTTACAGAGTGAAACCCCTGGTGTTAGCAATACCTGTCACCTTGTACACAAGGGAACAGGGACGAATAGTTACAAAGCCTGACGGCACTGACAGCCGCTCGGGCCCACTCTCCAGCTTGCTGCTGCTAGGACGCTTCAGTCGTGTCCGATTCTGTGTGACCCCATAGACGACAGCCCACCAGGCTCCCCCGTCCCTGGGATTCTCCAGGCAAGAACACTGGAGTGGGTTGCCATTTCCTTCTCCAATGCATGAAAGTGAAAAGTGAAAATGAAGTCGCTCAGTCGTGTCCGACTCCTATCGACCCCATGGACTGCAGCCCACCAGGCCCCTCCGTCCATGGGATTTTCCAGGCAAGAGTACTGGAGTGGGGTGCCACTGCCTTCTCTGCTCCAGCTTGTTGCCTGGCCTCAATGGGGGGAAAGCTTGTGCTGCTTTCTCGCCGTGCTTTGACCCATGGCTTTTGCAGCATTCCAGGGCTCTGAGAGAAGCCAAGGGGCACAAGTGAGGCATCACATGTCTTGTCCAGATGCTCCTGACTGCCAGCCAGAGCCTGTGTGCCTTTCTGCCCCTGTGTGGGCTGTCCATTCCTTCCTGCACCGTGATAGAGTGCACGATATATGCCACATGCCTGTGCAGTTACTTCCAGGAGGACTTTTCTCCATTCTTTGTCATGGTGCAGGACTCACTTGTGTGTGGAAAGGTTCACCAAGCCATAGAGCACAGCTGCTGCTGGAGCCAGAACGAAAATTCGCCTGTTCTCTCCCAGCGCCTCTGCTTGCTCTCTGCTGGGGTCACAGCAACGCCCTGGGCTTAGGGTTTGTGTCCTGGTGTCACAGCCCATGATACAGATAACCCTCGGTAAGCACTTGCAATATAAACCCAGCCCTAAACCAAGAGCGTCACACGGATTAACTTGGATCCTTGAAACCATTCCACAGAAAGAGGCATTGCCCCGGATTACAGGCGAGGAAACCAAGGTTCAGAACTTGAATGGGAAGAAGGTCTGCCTGGAATGTGAGATGACCTCTTAACCAAATCCAGAGTGGCCTGAGGTTCATGAAACCTTGGGCAAGTTGAACCTCTGCTCATCTGCAAAAATGGAGATGGGAAGAAAAAAAAAAGTGTGAGGGTCCTTCCACCTCTGGGTGCTTCCGCAGGATTCTAAGAATTTGAAATATAACTGGGAAAGAAAAACTGCACTCAGAACCCTGAACTGGACAAATTCTGGTCTATGTAACATTAAAACTGTCTTCTGAAGATGTTTTACTAAAGCAGTTAGAAGCCTTTAAGGTTAAAGATAAATGCACCTCCTACTCCATTCTGCTCTGGGTCAGCTGCAAGTGCGTCTGCCAGGCAGCTGCACCCTCCTCACCAATGCCTAAATCTTTGCATGCAGAAAATGTGGAGTAGACAGAACTAGTAGCAACCAGGCCTGAGCGGTTCCTGCAGAGTTAAAGTGGTCTCTGGAAAATTTTAAACAGGGTTTATCTTGTTCTAGTGCTGGTCTGAACATCACGTTCTATAGATTTTATCTCCTGAGTATCTGCAGTCCTGGTTCCAGCAGCCTCCTTCCAGCATTGCTGTGGGGCCCCCCCACCCACCTCTGGTCCCATGAAAGGCACCCCAGTGTTCCCTTGAGCACCAGGGACCCTGCGTGGCAGATAAATCTCTACAGGCTTAAGCCCCGACCACACCTTCCCAGCCCATCTGGGCTGCAGGTCACCCCATGGGGTGGGGCCAGCCTGCCCTCCCAGCGGTGGTACGCTGGACTCCCCTCCACATCAGTCTGCATGAGAGGCTCAACTGTGTCCACTGTTTCAGTTGGAAAAAGAACAGATGAAAGACATTTTCGGCAGGACTAGTAACAAGGAGTTCCCTTTCAGGAAACTATTGCTTGAAAATCAAGAATTACACCATAGAACCTTTGATGCCTTACTCCTTCTGTCTTAAAGACCAGCCTCCCCTGTCCCTGACCACCTGTACTTGCAAAGTTGCTTCAGTCGTGTCCGACTCTGTGAGCCTATGGACTGTAGTCTGCCAGGCTCTGTGGGATTCTCCAGGCAAGAACACTGGAGTGGGTTGCCATTTCCTTCTCCAATGCATGAAAGTGAAAAGTGAAAGCAAAGTCGCTCAGTCGTGTCAGACTCTTCGAGACCCCATGGACCACAGCCTACCAGGCTCCTCCATCCATGGTATTCTCCAGGTAAGAGTACTGGAGTGGGGTGCCATTGCCTTTCCTCTGACCACCTGAGCCCTCCTCAAAGCCAGGTAACCCTCAGGTGGAAATGGCAGCGGGCTCAGGGCAGTCCCGAGAAAAGCCAACGAAAGAGAGAAGACATCTCTGTTTTTCTGGAAATCGTTATGCTGGCTTTACCGCCCGAGTTCCCCAGCTGCTTGCCAACCTCTGATAATGTGGATGCACCAACAATCCTTAATTCTGAAACGTAACAAAACCTTATTAGCATGTAATGAACAACACTAAATACACTGCTTTGGGAGGCAAACAGGATGTGAAAGATTTACAAAGTGGTTCTAAGGAGGAATGACCAAGAAAAATCAAGGCCTTTAGAACTCCGAGAGTCCCCTGACTAGAGGTGAGGACCAGTCATACCTATTCCCCCATCCAAGACACACACATTCCTCGAGATCTCCAGTCTCAGGTTCCATGGTGAGAAGTGCCTCACACAGAATGTGGTTCTGGGTTTGTTTGCTTTTTTTCTTTTTGAGGTGAAATTCACATAGTTTTACCCATTCAAAGGGAACAATTCCGTGGCAGTCCAATTACAACGTTGCATGACCACCTCAATCCAGCTCTAAAACATGTTTACCATCCTTTGCCCATTTCCTCACGTTTGGCCTTCAGTGACAAGAACTACTCTTCATCCTTCAGTTAACGGGCAGTAGATTCTTGAACGGAAAAGGCAATGGCAACCCACTCCAGTACTCTTGCCTGGAAAGTCCCATGGACGGAGGAGCCTCATAGGCTGCAGTCCATGGGGTCGTGAAGAGTTGGACACGACTGAGCAACTTCACTTTTCACTTTTATGCATTGGAGAAGGAAATGGCAACCCACTCCAGTGTTCTTGCCTGGAGAGTCCCAGGGATGCGGAAGCCTGGTGGGCTGCCATCTATGGGGTTGCACAGAGTCGGACACGACTGAAGTGACTTAGCAGCAGCAGCAGAGTCTTGGACAGCAGCCCAGACGGGTTCTGAGAGCAAAGCCTTCCTGAGCTCGGGATCCTAATAGGGCCAGACCTGTGGTGGTGGGGGGACTCTGAGTAACCACGTCTCTCAGAGCACAGCTGCCTGCACTGTTATTCTGCCTAAATTCTAGGTCAAGTCAAGTCTGAGGGACAGGTTTCTGTGCTTCAGGGCCCTAGAACCCTCCGTGTGCTAAGGTGCATCATGAGTCAGACTGGTGGAGTCTCACACTGAGCCCACTGGAAGCTCTGGCTGTGCCCTCTGGATGGTGAGCGGCTCTGGGTCTCACATACAGGAAGAGATTTCTTGAAAGCTCCCGTCTCTTACTGAGCATCCTAGGTCCACACCCTGAACAGAACAACCCATGTCTACTCGGGGAGAAGTGGACAGTCTCCCAGGAAATGCTTCCCGCTTGACGCACCTCCCCTTGCCCTGCTATTAGCAGGTTTCTACTGAAGCTATTGTTTGGCTATTGGTTTGTAGAGAATATGCCACCCACACGAACACTGCATCCAAGTCATCTGACCAAGAAGAAGGCCTGGTTAGGCAGCACTGGGGAGGAAGCCAAAACCCACGCTGAGAGTGCCTGTCCTAAAGGAGCTGAGCTCTAGATGGTGCCAGTGGAGACCCACCAATCATCTCACCAGAAAGGGCCAAGAACAGGAGTCTCCTTGTGGAGTCAGGGCTCTCCTTGTGGAGCCAGGCCTCTGTCCGCAAGGCTCTGCAATGCCGGGGCCTGTATTCCACTCGCTGTGACTGTAACACTTGGTGCAGTTAAAAGTAACTGACAGAGAAGGGAGAGGCGTGGCAGGGGTGGGGTGGGGGTGGGCACTGATTCATGCTTTATTTCCCGGAGACCTATCTTTCCTTCCTTTCTAACTTTATTTGGCTCTCTTGACAAAAGCCAAGAGGCAATAAATCCAAGTTGTAATCACAGTAACATGACCTTCATGACATGACAGAGCAAACAAAAACAGGCACCCCGGCAGAGAAAGGTCAAGAACAATAAGCCCAAGTGATGAGGAAGATAAACCAAGCTCCTGTGGGTGCTGGGTCAGGGTACCCTTTAAGAGAGCTGGGTCAGGTCAGGGCACTGGGTGACTGAGGTGAGGTGATCTCAAGTATTTTGTCCCGGGTTATTTATTATTTTACTATTTCACTGAAAGAGCTGGGAAAAAAAAACAATGGAGTTATACATACAGTGAAAAACACAATTCAAAACTAAGTCTACATTTAGATATAAACGTTTTGAAACTGGTTGTTTTTCCGCCCCTTAAACCTGGTGGACGCTTAGGACTGGAGCCAGGATGCGAGGACAGAGATGTGGCAGAGCCAGGTGAGCAGCACACGCGCCCGCCATAGAGGAGGTGGGCTTCCAGCACTAGGCACACATGGCGCTCCTTGGAAGGAAAGCTATGACCAGCCCATACAGCAAGTTAAAAAGCAATCTGGTCAGAGCTATGGTTCTTCCAGTAGTCATGTATGGATGTGGGGTTTGGACTATAAAGAAAGCTGAGTGCCGAAGAATTGATGCTTTTGTGGTGTTGGAGAAGACTCGAGAGACCCGTGAACTTCAAGGTGATCTAACCAGTCCATCCTAGGGGAAATCAGTCCTGAATATTCACTGGAAGGATTGATGCTGAAGCTGAAACTCTGGTACTCTGGCCACCTGATGCGAAGAGCTGACTCATTGGAAAAGACCCTGCTGCTGGGAAAGATTGGGGGCGGGAGAAGGGGACGACAGAGGATGAGATGGTTCAATGGCATCACCAACTCAATGGACACAAGTTTGAATAAACTCCAGAAGTTGGTGATGGACAGCGAGGCCTAGCATGCTACAGTCCATGGGGTCGCGGGGAGTCGATATGACTGAGTGCTGAACTGAACTGATATGTGTGTGACCCAGGGCCTTTTGCATGGACCTTGCATGAAACAGAAACCTGAGGGCACTGTGCCCAACATCTGTCCAGATTGCCTCCTCTTGCTATTCTGACCAGTTGCTCCCTGTCCTCATCTAATGAGCCAGGAGAGCCACAGAACCTCTAGGACAAAAGGTGCCACCCCTCCCCAGCTCCTGGGGCTTTCTTCCACTGTGTCAGATGATTCCACTTCTCCAGATAAGTCCCTAAGTTGTGTCTGACTCTGTCACTCCTATGGACTGTATCCTGCCATGCTCCTCTGTCCATGGAATTTCCCAGGCAAGAATACTGGAGTGGGTTGCCATTTCCTACTCCAGGGGATCTTCCCAACCCAGGGATCAAACCTGCATCAGCTGCATTGGCAGGTGGATTCTATACCACTGAGCCACCAGGGTGAGGTAGATGTCCTTATTTTTACAATGTTGACTCCTGAAAAACCCATGTGTAGATTAGTCTGGGCCTGCTGGCCTAAACCTGAAAACCCACTGAGCACCTGCAGAATCTCACAAATAATACTTTTGATGCTCTGACTGATGAAGCCCAAAGAAAGGCTGCACTGGATTCAACATGGAAGGTTTCACTCCAAGTCTAGACTTGATGGGGACGTTCCATTTACACTACAGATGCAGGCCCCTGAGGAGGGCAAGAGCTTTGTGCTGAAGCGCCAGACCAGACCCAGAATCCCAGCAACCCTGATTTCTAGCCTGAGGACTTTTCTGGGAACTCTGGCAGTCAAATACAGGATGTGGGTTTTTGCTCAAACAATTCTGGTTTGACCCACCTCCATCACTTTCTGCCTTCCTATTTTATCTTGCTGAACCTGTTTTTTTCAATAAAAAATCTGGAACAGACACACAAGCTCACATGCACTACTTACATGAGATAATATATGTGCAATGTGCCTTACAAGTGACTGTATGCGCTTTACAAGTGATTTTCAAACTTTTACCTACAGAGCACACCCACCATGGAAAAAAAATTTCTTTACATAATAAGCCTGTATTCACATGTATGTGTGTGGTCAGTTGCATCTGACTCTTTTCGACCCCATGGAGTGTAGCCCGCCAGGCTCCTCTGTCCACTGAATTTCCCAGGCAAGAATACCACAGCGGGTTGCCATTTCCTCCTCCAGGGGATCTTCACAATACACGGATCCAACAGGCGTCTCCTGCAACTCACGCATTGGCAGGCAGAATCTTTACCACTGTGCCACCTGGGAAGCCCTATATACATGTATAAATATATACAATTGAAACAAAGGTTTCACAAAAATAATACTTACCTTACTACTCGAGATTACTTAGCTTTTTCTATTTCATTTTTTAAAAAGCTGGTCCGATTCACTACCCTCATTTCAAGACTATCTGGATCATGGAAAAAGCAAGAGAGTTCCAGAAAAACATCTATTTCTGCTTTATTGACTATGCCAAAGCCTTTGTGTGGATAACAATAAACTGTGGAAAATTCTGAAAGAGATGGGAATACCAGACCACCTGACCTGCCTCTTGAGAAATCTGTATGCGGGTCAGGAAGCAACAGTTAGAACTGGACATGGAACAACAGATTGGTTCCAAATCGGGAAAGGAGTACGTCAAGGCTGTATATTGTCACCCTGCTTATTTAACTTATATGCAGAGTACATCATGAGAAACGCTGGACTGGAAGAAACACAAGCTGGAATCAAGATTGTCGGGAGAAATATCAATAACCTCAGATATGCAGATGACACCACCCTTATGGCAGAAAGTGAAGAGGAACTAAAAAGCCTCTTGATGGAAGTGAAAGTGGAGAGTGAAAAAGTTGGCTTAAAGCTCAACATTCAGAAAACGAAGATCATGGCATCCGGTCCCATCACTCCATGGGAAATAGATGGGGAAACAGTAGAAACAGTGTCAGACTTTATTTTTCTGGGCTCCAAAATCACTGCAGATGGTGACTGCAGCCATGAAATTAAAAGACGCTTACTCCTTGGAAGGAAAGTTATGACCAACCTAGATAGCATATTGACAAGCAGAGACATTACTTTGCCAACAAAGGTCCGTCTAGTCAAGGCTATGGTTTTTCCTGTGGTCATGTATGGATGTGAGAGTTGGACTGTGAAGAAGGCTGAGCGCCAAAGAATTGATGCTTTTGAACTGTGGTGTTGGAGAAGACTCCTGAGAGCCCCTTGGACTGCAAGGAGATCCAACCAGTCCATTCTGAAGGAGATCAGCCCTGGGATTTCTTTGGAATGAATGATGCTAAAGCTGAAACTCCAGTACTTTGGCCACCTCATGCGAAGAGCTGACTCACTGGAAAAGACTGATGCTGAGAGGGATTGGGGGCAGAAGGGGACGACAGAGGATGAGATGGCTGGATGGCATCACCGACTCGATGGACGTGAGTCTGAGTGAACTCCAGGAGTTGGTGATGGACAGGGAGGCCTGGCGTGCTGCGATTCATGGGGTCGCAAAGAGTCGGACGCGACTGAGCGACTGAACTGAACTGAACTGAAAGGGATGTTACGGAGAAGGCAATGGCAACCCACTCCGGTACTCTTGCCTGGAAAATCCCATGGACGGAGGAGCCTGGTGGGCTGCAGTCCATGGGGTCGCGAAGAGTCGGACACGACTGAGCAACTTCACTTTCACTTTTCACTGTCATGCATTGGAGAAGGAAATGGCAACCCACTCCAGTGTTCTTGCCTGGAGAATCCCAGGGACGGCAGAACCTGGTGGGCTGCCGCTTATGGGGTCGCACAGAGTAGGACACGACTCAAGCGACAGAGCAGCAGCAGCAGCAAAGAGATGTTACAGTTTTGTTTTTTTAAAAAACATTGTTGGAAACCACAGAGTCGTTGGTTATTACAGTTATGATTCTCAGGGATGGTCTAGGGGCTAGGAATCTTCACTGCCAGTGCAACAAAGCACGAGGTCAAGGTTATTAGGTCAAGCTCTCGAGAGCCCTGTTGTCAAGGAAACGACTCAGCCCCGCCAGCTTCGGCAGACCCGTACAGGCCGCAACCTGCGGAGAAGAGGAGTGGCCCGAGGCCCTGTCACTCAACTCAGGCTCGGGAGCCCCGCCCCCACGCCCGGCGCGCCCGGAAGGCCTGCCCCCTCGCAGAGGTTTAGCGAGGTAGGCCGCGATTGGAGGTTCAGACGTTGACGAAGCTTTCCGCTTTGGGTGGCCTTTCCGCTCGGGCGGCTGTCGAGGGGGGCTCGGGGAACATTTAGCGGGGCTTCACGGTCCCTGAGCCCTCGGAAGTGCGATGAGGTCGGTTAGCTACGTACAGCGCGTAGCCCTAGAGTTCAGCGGGAGCCTCTTCCCACACGCCATTTGCCTCGGAGACGTTGACAACGACACGGTCGGTGCATGCGCACTGGAGACGCAGTCGTCTGCGCACGCGGGGCGGAGCCAGGGGCGGGGGACGCGGCCGGCGCCTACGTGCTGCGTGGGAGCGGATGGCGTGCCCTGCAGGCTGGGCGGTGCGGTCCGCGCGCGTGCGCACGGGCGCTAGGGGAAATGGACTGGGAGGGGCCGTGTGGGCAGGTCCGGTTCAAGGTGTCCTGGCTGCGTTGCTCCGGAACCCTGGTCCGGTGTCCTTCTAGGGGCTCGCGTAACGTGTCTGCTGCGTGGTTCAATGACTTGTGTCCAGGAGGAACCAATAAACTGCATGGCCGGCTTCCCCGCCCTTCCGTGGCCCGCTTCCCTTTCAGAGCCTCGGAAGATAAACAAGGAGTGCGTGTGCGGCTCCGCAGGAGCACCTGCCTCCCGACCCGGCCTGGCCCGGCCCACCGGACGGCTTTAAGCGCCTGGCCGGGAAGTCTTCGCCTGGCCGGCCATCCTTGGCTTGAGTTACAAGCTCAGTGTCCATCTCCCTTTCCTCTCCTTCCTTCTCCCGTCGTTAAAGTGTGTTAATACCAGTAGAACAGGCCCGAACCGAGTCTGGTGCTCGGTGAAGGCTCAGGGAAGCCTCAGCGTTGTCGTTAGTGTTGGATTGTGGTCCGAGGATTCTGCGAAATTCTGGGGAATTCAAAAGTGGACGGAACACTCCCACTGCGCGATAGTCACAATAATAGAGAAATGTCATAAGCCCATTGATTAAAATGTGCCAAGCGTTCTAGGGTGGGGGCATCGAAGGGGGCCGTGGCTGTTGAGGGTGCGGGACGCTTTTTTCCCATAATCTCTATTTCACAGTCTAAATGCAAAGCACATTGTTGCCCTCTGGCTACCTGCGTCTCATCCTCACCTCCCTGTTCTACGCTCTCTTTTCCCTGGGAATACACTCAGTTCAGTTCAGTTCAGTCGCTCAGTCGTGTCCGACTCTTTGCGACCCCATGAATCGCAGCACGCCAGGCCTCCCTGTCCATTACCAACTCCCGGCGTTCACTCAAACTCACGTCCATCGAGTCGGTGATGCCATCCAGCGGTCTCATTCTCTGTCGTCCCCTTCTCCTCCTGCCCCCAATCCCTCTCAGCATCAGAGTCTTTTCCAATGAATCAACTCTAAGCATGAGGTGGCCAAAGTACTGGAGTTTCAGCTTTAGCATCATTCCTTCCAAAGAACACCCAGGGCTGATGTCCTTTAGAATGGACTGGTTGGATCTCCTTGCAGTCCAAGGGGCTCTCAGGAGTCTTCTCCAACACCACAGTTCAAAAGCATCGATTCTTCGGCACTCAGCCTTCTTCACAGTCCAACTCTTACATCCATACATGACTACAGGAAAAACCATAGCCTTGACTAGACGGACCTTTGTTGGCAAAGTAATGTCTCTGCTTTTGAATATGCTATCTAGGTTGGTCATAACTTTCCTTCCAAGGAGTAAGCGTCTTTTAATTTCATGGCTGCAGTCACCATCTGCAGTGATTTTGGAGCCCAGAAAAATCAAGTCTGACACTGTTTCCACTGTTTCCCCATCTATTTCCCATGGAGTGATGGGACCGGATGCCATGATCTTCGTTTTCTGAATGTTGAGCTTTAAGCCAACTTTTTCACTCTCCTCTTTCACTTTCATCAAGAGGCTTTTTAGTTCCTCTTCACGTTCTGCCATAGGGCTAAAACATCCCACCACTCACCCCCACCCCATCCTGCCCCGCCCCTAGCCTCCTTTGCCCTGTGATGGGAAAGGTATTTTGAGGCCTCTTTGCTCTACCTCCTCTAGGGAGGAAAAAGTTATTCTCGTAAATTTGTATTATGTTTTCTGGGCTTTCATGTTTCTTCATATACTAAGCAGTATAATTTTATGAGAAAATCAAGGGAGGCATTTTAGAGTAGTAAATTACCGAAGTGACTCTAGAGATAGTCATTTTCCATTTTATCGGATCGTCTTCTTTGTTTAAAAGGGAAGATTATATGCCTTTTCTCATAGCTTCAGTGTTACTTTTTTTTTTTGAAATTAAATTGTACTTTTCTAACTGCATTGCACACTCAGTTCTGCAACATTGGGTATATTATACTACCCTTTAAAAAAAAGTTGTAAGCTTCAGAATGACAGGAATTTTTAATCTTTTTTTCCACTGCTGTATTCCCTTCCAACACCTATAATGCCTGGTGCATAATTAACACTCAATAAATGTTTGTTGACTAAATGAGGGTTGTTAGGAAAGGCAGATGTTATTATGTATCTCAAGGCAATTTGAGGGGCTTTGCCTGTTATCAATAAATGTAATTAAAAGAAGGGCAAGTAGGTGAGGTAGTTGGCTAGTGATAGGATGTGGTCCATTCAGCCTGCATGAGTGTACATAGACATTTTGTAACTGGTGCTCCAGGCCAATCTTAGGAGATTCCAGGCCAGAAAAAAGACTTTTATTTCATCCTGATAAACCATTCACCTAAAGTTTTTTACAAGTGATTTATTTCCTGCTAAGAGGGGGAAGCCAGGGATAGAATACACACCCACTCAGAGAGAACTCACTTCCTTTCTGTTAGCATTTCTGAGTGAAGCTGTGCTCTGCAGCTTGGTTCTGTAGTGTCACCGAGTGACCTCCAGAGGCCAGGGCCAGGATGGACCGCCTAGGAGCACCCATGCTGGGGAGCAGGTGGAGTACCCTGGAAGGGTCCCCTTCTAGGACGCCTGCTCTGGCCTGGGTTCTGCCCGCTGAGCGGCACCTGCTTGCTCACCACACTTAACCACACTGCTCTATGAGTCTCATCCCTGCATCTGTGCCCTTGCTGACTGAGGTCCTTCTCAGCAGTTGTTAAACTGCAAGTCTGTGGCATCTGTCTTTGGATCCCCACCAAAGATTTTTCCCTGAAAAAAAAAAACTAAAGGGCTGATTGGGCATTCTCTTTGATTCTGATTTTTCTTTGTTTCTTAAAAAAAAAAAAAAAATTATAATTTGTCTATTAACGGAATTACCTGGCAGTCCACTGGTTAAAACTCGGCGTTTCCACTGCAAGGGGCACAAGTTTGATTTTCTAGTCCAGAAACTAAAAGATTGCTCATGCTTCACTGCATGGCGAAAAAAAAAAATCTCTTGAGAAAATAGTATTCATATGAGGACAGGAGGGGTGTTAGATGTCCCCCTAAGGGGGAATCTTGAAAGGACATCTGGAAATAGGTTTGTGGAGCCAGTTGGTTTTCATGGTTATCCCCTTGAAAGGGCAGCCAGCCTTTGGGGAACCTCTGGGAAAGGAGGGCCCAGGTGTAAATGGTGAAGAGGCTCCAGACCCTCCTGGGAGCTTGGCCACCACTTGAGGGCACTAGAGGCCAAGAACTCAGATGCTGCCCCTCAGGCACCTCCAGTGGAGATGCAGGCACCACTGCCTTCAAGTGGTGGCTAAGCTCCCGGGAGCGTCTGGAGCCTCTTCACCATTTACACCTGGGCCCGCTCAGAGGCACCAACATCAAAAGATCTTGTTGCTAGAGGAGGGAGTGCCCCAGAGCCACCACTGTTTTTATTTGGCCTCTGATTAAGTATGAACTCTGAAGGTAAATTCCCCAAGTGTGTTAGTCACTCAGTCGTGTCCGACTCTTTGCGACCCCATGGACTGTAGCCCACCAGGCTCCTCTGTCCATGGGATTCTCCAGGCAAGAACACTGGAGTGGGTTGCCGTTCTCTTCTTCAGGGGATCTTCCTGAACCCAGATCTCCTGCAGGGCAGGCAGATTCTTTACCATCTGAACCACCAGGGAAGCCCTAAATTCCCCCAAAGTTGCATATGTGGGGTTGTTTTCAAAACTTGTCCCACGCATCAGGGTGAATTAGAAGAGCCAAAGGCAGGCAGGTAGGGCGTTGAGCTGTTCAGATGTCAGGCTCTTCTGAGATGGATCGCAGATTCTGTATTGCCCCTTGTCTGAGCTGCCCTGCTCTCAAAGCCCACACACCGCTGCGTGGAAATAAACTGGGAAACCATGGCTGTGTTGGTCTCAAAATATCTGTGATAAAGTCAATGAAGATACAGATTGAGGTCTTGTGGTTTCTGCAGGGTGGGCCGAGTCTAGAAGGCCTTGCATGGCTCAGCAGGACCCCAGCCTAACCCTCTCTTCTCTCTCCATTTGAAGTTAAATGAACTGGTGGTGGGGGACACCAGCGGAAAGCTGTCAGTGTATAAGAATGATGATAGCCGGCCGTGGCTCACCTGCTCCTGCCAGGGAATGGTCAGTATTCAACCCTGGGTCCCTCCTGTCCAGGCACTGTCGAAGCTGGGGGCCCCCACCGAGCTCCCCAGCTTGTGCTTGGCCACCAGCTCCTGGTTCAGGGCTCATTTGAGTCAGGGAGGGAAGCCCCCAGGCAGAGCTCACCCAGCTGTCACTCACAGGTGCACACGTACACAGCTGGGCTGGTTTTCATTGTATGTGATGGAATGACTCCCCTAGTACTCCTGGATCTGCATAGGTTGTCCGTTGGTATGAAGTACAGTAGAAAACGGGGGCGGTCATTTGATTAGGTCTAGACACGGTAGTCTGGCTCCCTTGATACGTGTAGTTTTTGTTTTGTTTAAGCCCAAGTTGTTGTCACTGCTTTAGGTCCACATACCACTGTCTGGTACACGGGACCCAGAGCACGGTAACAGGATTAGCACAGCCTCTTGACGCGGGCCATGTGCACGCGCTTTCAGCGAATGACAGAGTTGCAAGGAGGTCAGGGAGCACTGGGGTCCCTAGGCGCGTCCCCCGAGCCCCTCTCTATTCTCTTGCAGCTCACTTGCGTTGGGGTTGGAGACGTGTGTAATAAAGGAAAGGTAAGAAGCCCAGGGGCCCCCCGGGCTTCTCTCGGCCCACCCCCGATTCCCATGCTCTGACCACCAGCCCCCTCCTCTGCCTCGTCTCGCCCAGAACCTGGTGGTGGCTGTGAGTGCCGAGGGCTGGTTTCACTTGTGTGACCTGACGCCTGCCAAGTCCCTGGATGGTTCCGGGCACCACGAGACCCTTGGTGGGGAGGAGCAGCGCCCAGTCTTCAAGCAGCACATCCCTGCCAACACCAAGGTCATGCTGATCAGCGACATCGGTGGGCATGGCTGTGTTTGCAGGCAGCTGGGGAGTAGGAGTTGGGGCAGCAGAGCAGGGGTCAAGGGAGCTGGGGGGTTGTCAGTATTCGTCTGGGCAGTTGTTATGCGTTTAACGCCGAGTTATTGCGCTCCTGTCATAAACCAGGCATTGTCCTGGGTACTGGGGTTGCAGTACTGAATAAAACAGACAAAGATCATGGCCCTCTTGGACATTTACAAGGTAGCGACAAAAAATAAGCAATAGAAATGGGGTAAGAAAATGAAATAGTACACTCGAAGGTATAGAGGAGATACATCAAGAAAGGGGCTGGAGGGTGTTGAGGGAAAGATGGCTGTTCTGAGAGGAGTTGTCAGGGAAGTCCCTGCTGGGAGGGGTCATCTGAGCAACAGGTCAGGGTTGAGGGGAGTGAGCCCTCAAGGTCAAGGTCAAGGATGCGGGGCGGGTACTTGGGCCAGAGGCCGTCTAGAGGGTGTTGGTAGGGATATGGGTGCGTCAAGACACTGGAGTCGTGTACCCAGGGAAGAGATGACAGGCCCTGCAAGGCAGCTGCCTGGTTCTGGATGTGAGGGAGGGTAGAGAGCGGGTCCCAGGCTCCAGCAGGTGGGCCCGAGGTTGAACCTGATAAAAAGTGCTGGTGCTGGAGGGGTGGGGAGAGCGTGCTGGCAGGACTCAGCTGACCAAGGCAGACGTGGCTCCAAACCCGTCTTATTTTCCGGATGTGCAGATGGTGATGGCCGTTGTGAGCTGGTGGTGGGCTACACAGACCGAGTCGTCCGGGCTTTCCGCTGGGAAGACCTGGGTGAAGGCGCCGAGCACCCGATGGGGCAGCTGGTGTCGCTCAAGAAGTGGATGCTGGAGGGTCAGGTGGGCAGCTGAGGCCGGGACCGCAGACCAGGGGTGGGGAGGGGCTCCATCCTCCAGGGGACTTGGGGCTGAGGCGCAGGCGGGAAGAAGGGAAAATCGCCCTGTGACTGAGACCCGGAGGAGTTCACTTCCAATGAGAGTCTTAGGGGAGACGGCGGGTAACAGGCAGACAGGAAAGGCCGCTGTGCTGAGTCAAGGGTGTGACGGTGGGTGTGGTGTGTCGTGGTGGGTGGTCCCCGTGGACTCTGCCTTTCCCCTGCTGCTGTCCTTGAAGGCTAAGGATGTGTCCCAGGGCTCCTACCCTCCTGTCCCGGCCTCTGCAGGCTCCCGCTTCTCTCCCCAGCCCCCTGTAAGCCCCCATCCTCTGGTGCAGGTGGACAGTCTCTCGGTGACTCCAGGGCCCCTGGGTGTTCCTGAACTGATGGTGTCTCAGCCAGGCTGTGCTTATGCGATTCTGCTGTGTACCTGGAACAAGGACCCTGGGGCGACCCCCACCTCTGAGGGACCCATGGAGGGCACTCGGTAAGGGGTGTGTGGGTCTGTGGACAGTGGTGTGCCTGGCACTGAGGTGGGCTCCCAGGGCCGAGGACGGGTCTGCAGTTGGCAGAGCTGCGTTGGCCGATTCCCCGCGCTGGCACCAGAGCCCCATTAAGGAAGATTGTTCTGGGGCCAGGGAGTCCGGGCCATGAGTTGTGGCAACTGAGGAGGTTCTGGGGTTCCAGCCTGGCAGCTCCGCGCTCTCTCCCTGTCTCTTGACCTTCCCCCTGGGCCAGGCGGGCTGGGCTGTCAAGTCTCCAACCTGGTCTACACCCTGGAATCTCATACAGAGATGAGCACAAGGGGTTGGGAGAACCAGGTTCTCTTGGGCTCCCACTTAGCGCCACCCCCACCCCCTTCCCCACAGGGAGCCCCTGGCTGCCCGGGACGTTGTGTTGCACCAGACCTCTGGCCGCATCCACAACAAGAACGTCTCCACTCACCTCATCGGCAACATCAAGCGAGGTGGGGGCGGCGGGGGTGGGGTGGGGCGGCGGGTGCAGGGGTGAGGGGGGAGGAGGGCAGGTGCGGGGCCTCCCTCGGTCTCTAGCCGCCCCTCCCCACCCTCAGTGCCGGCTCTGATCTCACCTTTCCTTCTTCTGGTCCTTCCTCCCTGCCCGCCCCCACCCCAAATCCCTTCCCACCTAGGCCACAGCCCCGACAGCAGTGCCTCTGGCCTCTTTGCTCTCTGCACCCTGGATGGTGAGTCCCCCAGGTCAGCCGTGGGCTGTGCAGGGTGGGTGGTCATGGGCCCGGATATCTGCGCAGAGATGGGGTCTCCAGCCCGGCCTGCCTCTCCTCGCAGGGACCCTGAAGCTCATGGAGGAGGCGGACAGGCTGCTGTGGTCGGTGCAGGTGGACCACCAGCTCTTCGCCCTTGAGAAACTGGATGTCACGGTGAGTGGGACCTGGGGGAGGGGGGCGGCCTCCTTCAGTGGGGCCACTCTCCCTCCACAGCCAAGTCTTCCCTCCTCTTAGGGCTCCCTGGAGAGGTCTGACCCCCCTGAAGTGAGCAGCACCCCCGCAGGAGGCCTCTCTCAGAGGCTCCCAGCAACCCCTACATCCGCTGTGTGGCCTTTTTCAGGGCAACGGGCATGAGGAGGTGGTCGCCTGTGCCTGGGACGGCCAGACGTACATCATCGACCACAACCGCACCGTCGTCCGCTTCCAGGTGGACGAGAACATCCGCGCCTTCTGTGCAGGTGGGATCCTGCCCCGTGCCCAGCACACCTGTCCCCTCGCTCCAGTGACCTGGGGAGAGGGGTCGTCACCCGAGAGAAGCTGCCTGTGTTCCCCGGGGCTGCCACTGAGACAGGAACTCGGCAAACACCCCCTGGGACGCCGTCCTGCCGGGGTTTCCCTCCGTGTCAGGAATGGACCAGATATCTTACTGTTTTCCTTGCTTTACTGAGTTCCCAACAGAGGAGAAACAGAAAGGGGCCTTCAGTGCTCTGCTCGGTGTCTGTGGGCGGCTGGAAACTGCTGACACAAACACCCATGGGGCCTGAGCCTCCCAACCTTGTCTCCCCATCCCCGACCCCCCAGGCCTGTATGCCTGCAAAGACAGCCGCAACAGCCCCTGCCTCGTGTACGTCACGTTCAACCAGAAGATCTACGTGTACTGGGAGGTGCAGTTGGAGCGGATGGAGTCCACCAACCTGCTCAAAGTGCTGGAGGCCCAGCCGGAGTTCCGGGAGCTGCTGGGAGAGCTGGGCGTGGGTGAGACCCGGGATTGGTGGGGCTGCTGGGAGAGCTGGGTGTGGGTGAGCCCTGGGGCCTGTGGCTGCAGGCACCCAGTGGCACAGGTCCCAGCAGACCCACCAGCCTCCGTCTCGCCCTCAGATCCTGATGAGCTGCCCGCCGCCCGCGCCCTGCTTCACCAAACCCTCTACCATCCAAACCAGCCTCCACAGTGCTCCCCCGCGGGCCCCCAGGACCCTACCTAGGTGGACCGGCTTCCTGGCAGAACAAGGAGCCTTCTGAACCTCCCCGCCGCCCCCACCCCCACAGCTGTCTGGCATCTGGAAGACAGGGAGTGCACATTACTGGGGAAGGATGGCGGCACCCTTGGGTGCTGGGGACTGTAGACCCCCTGGTCGTCTTGGTGAAGGAAGAGACAAGCTGCCCCTCTGCCCATTTCCTTGTGTACCTCACCTGTCCCGTCAGCAGGCACTGCCCCTCCCCAGAGCCCCCTACTCCTGTTGTTTGTGAGGAGTGGCTACACACACAGGGCCCCCTACTTGTGGGGCCCCAACTTGAAAGGAAACCAGGCTTTGGGGCTAGAAGGGTGAAGGCAGTGAGGGCCCAGCCCCCCACAAGTTCCATCTCCTGCAGCTCCAGGCGACTGACTTTACATTCCCGTAACATTCCTGTTACAGGAATGGCGAACCACAGATCTTCTTCCACCATGGTGGGGTTACACCCTCATTAAGCCATCATAGGTTGAAAATATCGTTAAGTGGAAAATGCATTTCCCACACCCCACCTGCTGAACATCACAGCTTAGCCTTCTCTGTGTTAACTGTGCTCCAAGCACTTACATCAGCCTGCAGTTGGACACAATCACCTAACACAAGCCTCTTTTATAATAAAGTGTCATTTATGAAAGTGTTGGAATAAAGTGGGTATCTCCTGTGGTTTACTAAATACTGTACTGAGACACAGTGGTGACTGAGTACAGAATGGTTCTAAGTATGTTGGTTGTTCACGCTCATGATTTTAAAATCTGATGTGGGTTTTCAATCCCAACGACAATCAGAACGGTACCCGGTGCTCCTTATATCCCTTCTGCTGTGGATTCCTCTGCTCCGAGTCAGTGGTTTTTACATTGCAGGTTGCATGTCCATGCACACGTGTGTGCTGAGGGCAACATAGAATGTCCCTACCGTGTGTGAGCTGTGTTCAGAGGAACTGGAAAACCTGTACTCTCAATTACACTGACCCCAGCCAGAAGGTCACCCCAGGGGAAGGTCCACGCTCATATTTCCTGTTTGGGAGTAAGGGCAGGGCAATCATGTAGCGTCCTAGAAGCAGAGAAGGACACCAGCTTAGAGAAACGGGTGTTTACTCCAACAAAGTCGCTGCTGAGCGGAGGGCATTCTTGGGCCTGGGGTCTGCAATGGCGGAAGCAACAGGTGGAAGGGGAGGAACAGGGTGAGACCCAGGAGCGCAGGGATCATGGTGACAGCAGGGGCCAGCACGCTCCTGCACCTGTACCAGGGAGCCCCTCTTCTGGGTGCCAGGGACATAGCTGAGGAAGGTATGTCCAGGGGGCACGGTCTTTCCTGGGCCTGCTCTGGTCTAACCTAGTCAAGGCTCTGGATTTTGTTTCCAACCCAAGGGACGTAGTCCCCTAGTCAGGTTAGTTACACCACTGTTTTACTCTTCCCCCAGATTTGGGACTCAGACAGAAGGACACCAGGCGCCTGGGCCCTAAGGTTTGGGATCCTCTGTTCACAGTGAAGGTAGCAGAGCCTCCTTGGGTCTTTACTGGACTCAGGGCTGGGGTGGGGTGGGGGTTGGGAAGAGCTACTGGTGCCAGAGAAGATGAGCTCAAGCTCAGGAGGCCAGAGGTGAGGGGTGGGAAGGTCGAATGAGGTGGATAGTCCTGGAAGTAAGGAATACTGGCTAGGTAAAGTTGGTGCTGACAATCCCACCATCCCATCTGGCTTGGGGGGCAGTTCTCCACATGCGCCCCACCCAGAGTTCAGGCGCCCCACAGGTGAGAAAGCAGGTGGAGGGCAAGTGTTTGGAGTGAGTCATAGAGGTATATCCAGGGTTTGCACAGGGCAATCAAACAATAACTGGCTTCAGTCGTTTGTAGCCCCAGAAAAGGCAGCTGATGAAAGAGCCCGCAGCCTCGTGGACCGGGCGCTCCTCTCCCGACACGTCCCTGTCATGACGGTGGTTTCTCTCTTGCTCAGCCGAGCACAGAATCGGAAACGTGGGCCAGCAGGGCCAGGGCCCAGGGCCGGTGAGGGGGCAGGCTAGTTGTGAGGTGAGCAACGTGGAATCAAGGCCTCGAGGGTGTTCAGGGTGGACGGGGCAGGCAGGGACAGGCAGCAGTCTGCAGCCTCGGACTCGGGGCATCCCGGCCGCACCAGGGCCCAGCCTGGAGCCCCGCTTTGCCGATGTCCTTTTCTGCAGTCCTGATGTGGCTCTGTTCTTGGGAGGGGATAAGAGAGGATGGGAAAACCAGAACCCTGAGGTCTTGGGCCCTTTCTAGGGATCGCTCTTCCCGGGAGGCAGGGCAGGTGCTGAGAAGCAGAGGAGTGTGGCTGCCCACCAGGGAGATGGGACGGTGGGGTTAGGGTGGTGACAGCAGGGACAGTCCGCAGCTACCAGGCTCTAGTCATGCCCCATCCCCCAGGGCTTTGCCTCCTGAGGCAGGGAGTTTTCCCCCAGGGGACTGTCCGGGGCTGCCGTCGTCACTGGCCGGGCTCTTGGTGCAAAGGCAGGAAGGGCAACTCTGAGAACGGGGCTTTCAGCCGCAGCACATGATGCTCCAGGTCGATGCAGCACTGTGGGTGGGGGCAGTGAGCTCACCTGGGCAGGTGACCCCCTTCCTTCCCACCGTGCCCTACTCCTTGCGCCTCCCCGATTTCATGCACCCAGACCACTGTCAAGAAGGGACCAAGTTCTCCATGTTCTTCAGTTGTGGGCAGATAAGGAACCTCTAAGGAAGCGAGGGTAAAATTCCACATCCTCAACTCCGTTCTTATGGGACGGAGCCTGGTCCACGCTCCCACACCCACGCCTCCTACCTCTTTTTCCCGGGCCCCGGGTCAGGCCAGGGTGTGGTACCAGCGTGAGCATCGCCTTACCTGGAGAGAAAGCAGGGTCTGGAGGCCAAGGCAGAGCTCAGGACTCTCCACATCTGCGGGAACCATTTGAGGACACTGCTGTCCCCCGTCAGCCCTCGCCCTTCTCTTCCCACCCCAGCCCGGGCCCGAGAACCTGGGGGATAATGGGAGCATCTTGGGGGTGGAGTGGCTCGTCTGTGTTGGCCAGAGCTGAGAGGCTCTGCCTTTGCCCCACCCAGGAGGGAGAGCTAGAATTGCTGAGACAGACACTGGGCTCTGATGGAGCGAGGACTTACCTACCACCTGAGCCGAGCACTCCACGGTCTCCTGGCCCAGCTGTAGCTCCAGCTGCTCCACCAGGGCTGGGGGCCCCGGGTGCAGGTCCCCACCTGGGGCTTTTAGGACCCTCTTCCCTAACCTGTGGTTGGGAAGCAAGGCTTATGACCACCACGGCCTCCCACCCCTACCCCATTAATGTCCCTCCCACCACACTTTGGGTTTGCAGCCCATCCCTGGCCCCAGTAGGGTCTAAATCCAGTCTTATCGGCCAGAGCCCCCACCAACTCTTAAAAATAAAAAATGAAGAAAACAGTTTTATTGGGACTTCCCTGGTAGTCCTGTGGTTAAGACTCTGAGCTTCCATGACAGGGAGCTCGGGTTCGATCAGGGTACTAAAATCCCACGTGCTGCATAGAATGGCCAGAAATAAAATAAAGTAATAATAAAATTAGTAGAGTTTGTTACATATTTTTTAAAAATATCAGTAAAATAATAGCTTTATTGAGATACGTTCATATATATAATGAAAGTCACTTTTTTGTGTGACCAAGCCATGCAGCTTGTGGGACCTCAGTTCTTCAACTAGGGGTTGAACCTGGGTCACAGCAGTGAAAGCCCAGAGTCCTAGTCCCTAGACCACCAGGGAATTGCCGAGGGTCACCCTTTTAAAGTAGACAGCAGAGTTCTGCAACCATCACTATCTAATTTCAGAATATTTCCATCACCCTCGTGCGCACGCGAGCACACACACACACACACCCCCACACCCACACCCCTGCCTTACCCCAGGCGGCTGAGACATCCAGCAGAGATCTGATTGTACTGGGTGCCTGTGTCCACCGCCACCTGAAGATCCTGGTCCCGGCACTGAGAAAAGGGAAGGGTCACGGTGAGTCCCTGGGGGTGGGGCTGGGTGGGGGCAGGCACAAGGGGGAATGGGGTGGGATTGACTCTGTCATATTTCCCAGCCCCTGATAAGTCCCTTTCAGAAATGAATGAAGGGAGTAAACTGAGTCTTTAAGAGTGATTCTTCTGGGGGTCATACAGTTGAGGCAGAAGTGGATCAGATCAAGAGCTGTGAGTGGTGAGCGCATACGTTTGGGGAGAATTCCATCAGAAGTGGAGGAACCGAATGGAACTCCTTTTGCTGAGAGGAGGACCGAGTGCATCCTTTGGGGGGGGATCTGGGATGTGAGTGAGGAGAGGTGGGGGCGGGGACCGTGGCACCAATTAGGAAATGAAATGCTAGGAACCAGATTCGCCACTGCAGGTGAAGAATGAGGCTGCTTTCTTTTGGATAAAAACAGACGTTTGAGTTTGCACTTGATACCGCAAAACAAGTCATTTCCTCCTTCTACGCGTTTGCTGAGGTCTGCTGTGTATGGCAATGGCAGGTGGGAGGGGCAGCAGAGGAGGCTGCTCCTCCAGAGGCAACTGGGCGTGGAGGGTCACCAGTCCGGGGACAGAGTGTCTAGGCCTGTGGGTTGAGGGGCTAGAACCTTAGATGTTGAGCCAGAGGAAAGGCCCTTTCATCAGGAAAGTCGGGGACCGTTCCTGGAGGAGGTGACAGCGGGGGCTGGAAGGACATGGGACAACACCCGAGAGCAGGCAGAGGAGGCACCCAGCAAAGTCGGGCAGGAGGGAGCAGGCGTGTGCCAGGGAGGGCTCAGACATGACAAGGCTGTGGCCTGGAGCGTGAGCTTTCCCAGGAGGGCTGCGTGACCCACATGTGTGCGTCATTCATGTGTAGAGCACACCACAGTTTAAAGAGGATGCTTGGCTCATGGGAAAGGAGTCCTGTGGGCCTTGAAAGACGGGGAAGTAGGGAACAAAGAACGTGGAGGACCCCAGTTCTAGGCCCAGGCTCAGGAGGAGTGCCTTGGCTCCCCACCCCTCCTCACCTCCGGGGCAGAAGGGAGGGTGGGTGAGGGGAGCCAGGCCCAGGAGAGGGTCTCACCTTGCAGTTGACCAGAAGCGCTGGCCTCTCGGGCTTGCTGGTCTTCGTCCTGCTCTCCTGGCCGTGGATCGGGGCCTGTGCCCGGGGAGGCTCCCCCTGAGGCCGGCCCGGGCTCCCCTCCACCACCAGGCGCCTCTGGATCACGCTGTGTGGCTGCTGCTCCATCACAAAATGTGGAGATGCTGAACCCCAGTGCCTGGTCTGCTCGGTCCCCCAGCTCACAAGTCCCATGCTCTCCTGCCAGCCCTGCCCCTGGCCTGAGTCTCCCGGGAGTAAGAAGGGGCAGAAGCTTCCCCAAGGGTCCCAGCGGTCAGATCATGATAGCAGAGCAAGCCCCAGCATCAAATCATGCTGGTTTCCAGGACTCCAATGGATAGCTCAGTGATGGAGAGATGCGGGATAGGGGAGGGGTCCGTCCTGAGTTAGACGTGACCTTGCAGGCACTGGTGTGATGCTAGGAGGCAGGTGGCAATTCTGTCTCCTGTCTACAACACAAATTTGGGGACATTTTTTCTTTTTTCCTTCCTCTGACCCCATTCTTCCATGGGATACAGATCCCAGGGTTGACAGTGTGATGACAAGAAGTCAAAGAAACAAGAACAAGAAGGAAAGTCCCAATCTTCTTCACGAGGAAGCTGGGAGCCATCCTCCCGTCCTTCCCCCACAGCCACGCCGCCCTGTCCAGCCACTTCTCAGTTCCACCAGTTTCGCTTCCCGTGTTTACAGCCCACCTTGCCTTCTGTTACTGACTCATTCAGCACAGCTCTCCCGCATTCCTGGGACGCCTCCGTTAGTCCATAAGAACCTGCCTCTCGAATCCACCTGCTCAAAGCCAGGGATTCTCTGAGACTGTGCTACTCGAAGTGCCGTCCTCAGATCAGCGGCTTTACTGTCACCCATTAGAAGCACAGAATCACGACCTACTGAATCGGAACCTTGTTTTAACAAGATGTGGAAATAACCCGTGTGAACCCTGTTTTAACAAGACGTGCAAATGACCCACATTCGCAGGAAAGTTTGAGAAGCGCAAAGCAACCCATCAGACTAAACCTGTCCCTCCCTTGCATGAAATCCATCAGAGGGACCTCCCTGGTGGTCCAGTGGCTAAGACTCTGCGCTCCCAATGCAGGAGACCTGGGTTCAATCCCTGGTCAGGGAACTAGAGTTCACATGCTGCAAACGATGCCACATGTCACAATGAAGAATTGGCACAATCAAATAAATAAAAATTTTTTAATATTAAAAAAAAAAATTCATCAGAGCCTGCCTCTCCCCACTTTGCTTGCCTGGAAGCGACAGCCTGGTGAGCTGGCCACTGCCTCATCTCCCTCTGCTGCCCTGCCTGGGCCAGGCTGTCCAGGCCTCTGCCCCTGCTCATCCCTCCTCCTGAAAGTCCTCACCCTTCTGTAGGCCAGCCTGGGTAACAGGGTCAACTCACTTGTTCAGAAACTGCTCTCCGGAGGGAGGCTTTGATTTTCAGTCTGGGGTTCCAAGAGTGTACTGTCATCCAGGCAGGGTTCACCTCCTCCAGGAAGCCCTCTCTGACCTCTTTGCGTTCTTCTGTCCACACACCATGCAGGGGCAGTGTTGCATCTCTTGTCCCCCGCACCCTGTCATGCATCTCACCGCTGTTTTCTGCCCTTGATGTCAGGTCTGTAACTCACTCCTCTTTATATCCCAGGGCTCGGCTCTGCATACAGTAGGCACTCAATAAATGCCCACCGAAGAATGACTGTGTCCCTCTAAGCTCCACACATGATTCCTCACCTGCCCTCCTTCCATGAGAGCCTGGGACTGTTTTTCTACCCTGGGCTTAATGAGGCCCTTGAGGCTACTCCTGCCGGCAGGCTGCCAGCAGAAAGCCCAGCTCTGGGAAAAGTGGCGGCGAGCGCTGGGAGCGGCTGGGAAGGGCGGCCCGCCCACCTTTCCCACGAGGGGCACAAGCTCTGATCCGACTCCCATACAGCGTGCTCCAGAGTCACCCAGGGAGGGAGACAGGGTCCCCCTAACTGCTGTGTCTTCACTCCCCAAGCCACACAAGCTAACTGCTCCAGATCAATTTGAGAGGTCCTGCGGGCAGAAGGCCGAATCTCCATGTTGGAACAGCAGTGTTACTAGAGCCCCTTTGCCAGGGCTGAACAGATGAAGATGGGCCGATGAGAGCCAAGAACCTGCTTCCCTGCTCCCTTGGGGTCTCAGCTGTGCACGCTGCTGGCAAGGCCATTCTCTGAACTGAAATCTCAGCCTGCTCACTTTTCCCTTGAGTGGGGGTGCTGTTGGGCCAGGTTCCTGGAGGGGGAACATTTGGCTGGGAGGGATGTGGAAAGAGAGGGCTGGTTCAGGAAAAGAAGTGAGGAACAGTGTCTGGCTCCAGGTTTCTGGGAAGAGGGGACTGCTGGAGTGGCCTGAGGTCCCCTGGAAATAGCCTCAAATATCTCCCCTTGCGGGAGTCCCTCCTCTCCAATCCCCTGCCTACTAGGTGAGAGAGGTGACAGGGTGCCCCCAGCCCTTCTACAGAAGCTCTCTTCTCTCCTGAGCCAGAGGCCAGAGCCATCTCGTCTTCTCTGGACCCCGTGAGCCTCACTTTCTCTCTCAGGCTAAATGGAGGAGTAAGAGTGACTGGAGAAGGGACTTCCCTGGGAGTCCAGCAGCTAAGACTCTGTGCTCCCAGTGCAGGGGGCCCGGGTTCAATCCCTGGTAGGGGACCTAGAGCCCACCTGCTGCATGCCACAGCTAAGACCCGGCGCAGCCAAAATAAACAAACATTAAAAACAGAAGAGTAGCTGGAGGAATAACAGCCTTTAGACGGCGCTCCCTATTTCCCAGGCACTGTGCTAAGCCCTTTACAGGTTTAGCTGCTGTAACCCTGACATTCTCTATGAGCTACAACCTGTTATTTTTATCGTCATGTAACAGATGAAGAAACCAAGGCTCAGAGACAGAAAGTAACTTGCCCAAGATGCCAAGTGCTGGAGCCAGGATCTGAACCCAAGATTCCAGGCTCTGCAGAAGCCCACACTCTCAGCCCTTCCCTCTGTCAGAGCGGGGAGCAGAGGGGAGCGAGCGTATGCAGCTGTCCCCTGACTCACCCACCCCTTGGTGGGTGCTCCCTGACCCAGTATCCTTGGTGGGTGGGCGGGGAGGGGGTGCACAGCTGCTGCAGAGGGATGGAAGGAAAGGAGCCTGGAAGGGCACATCAACTAGGAGGGACCCGGGGGGCCCTGAGGAGCCGGGTGCCCAGGCCAGAGCCATGGGAAATGCTGGTGTTCTAGCAGGGGTAAATGCGACAGGCAATGAATGTCCAGTCCCCGTGTGCCTGGACCTGTGGTTTTGGGAGAGGAGTGAATCACAGCCTTGAACCCACCGGTTCTCCGGGCCCAGCAGTAAACAGCCCCCTGCAAGCCTCTGCTCTAACCGGTGCTCTTCACCTCCCTGGAGGGAAGCTTGGAGCTCTCTAGGGAAGCCGAACAATAGATAGGGTCCCCCAGAGCCACCAAGCCATGGCAACAGCCCGGTGAGGAGCCAGGAATGGTCAAGGTGAACCCACAAGTCAGAGCCGCCTCCCCCCACCCCAGGGGCAGGCAGGTGTCTGGAGGCTTGGGGTCTTCACCCTCCCAGCAGAGCCAGAGAAGGTGGGGGTCCCAGCTCCCCCGGGGGAGGGGAGGGGAGAGGGCAGCCTCACCCAGTCCTTGGAGGTGCCAAGCCTCTTGAGGCCGTCCAGGGGCAGCAGGTCGGCCGAGTCCTTGTGCAGGAACTGGGTGGCCTGTCTGAGCCGGCGCTGCTGGCTCAGCCGAGCTCGGCCCCGAAGCTCTGCCTCCTGGCCCCTGTCCCCAGCGTTGCCCTCCTCCCGCGGGGCCTCCGGCCTGATGCTCATGGCCCCCTTGGGGCGGGCCGGGGGCTCCTGAGTGGTCCTGCCCTCCGTGCTCCCTGCCTCTGCAGCCCCTGCTGCGTCCCGGCGGCGGCTCTCCTGACCGGAGGGTCGTCTCGGCGGGAAGAAGAGAGGAAATAAATAACGTGCAGGAGCAGCCGCGTCAGACACCAATTTCCAGAGCTTGCAGTAGAGGGAGTGGGGCTCCGGCTGGAAAAACCCAGCTCTGGAGGGGGTGGGGGGGAGTGGTGGTTGGCAGGGCTGCAGCTGGTAGGCTCTGCAGCATCTCTAACTCTGGGGTCCTGGCC
Source organism: Bos indicus (assembly GCF_029378745.1). NCBI lineage: Eukaryota > Metazoa > Chordata > Mammalia > Artiodactyla > Bovidae > Bos > Bos indicus. Next base: position 107,449,853 of record NC_091764.1, on the reverse strand, counting down.
GTAGTGGGCGGTGGAGGAGTGTGTGAATGTGTGCGTGCGTGTGTGGCTGAGGGGGTGAATGTGTGCTGTAAACTGTCAGGGTATCTGTGCCAGGTGGTTGGAAATGCAGCATGTGTCAGTGTGCAGGGGCAGGCGTGAGATGCAGGACAAATATCCCTGGGCATGTGTCTCCTGGGTTTCCCGGCCGTGCCCTCCACCTGGGGTTATCTGCAGCCCCAGGGTGGGGTGCGGGCCAACACCTGGGGTGCAGGTTCGGAACAGGGAGGTCCAGCATTACATTTGTCTCAACAGGGAGCCTCACCCCTTCTGGGTCTCAACCTTTCAGCATCCTTTGCTCCTTTACTCTGGGTCCTGGGTTCCAGGGTTGGCAAGAGCAGCTCTGAATCTTCCCACAAGTAGGGCCCCAGCTTCCCCTTCCCCTTTATGTAAGGCTCACTGAGTCTGGCTCTTTTTTTTTTTTTCTTTTTAATTTTGGCTGTGTTGGGTCTTAGTTGCAGCATGCATGATCTTAGCTGTGTCGTGTGGGATCTTTCATTGCGGCTCATGGACTCTCTAGTTGCGGAGTGAGGCCTTCAGTAGTTCCAGCCAGCGGGCTTAGTTGCTCTGTGGCATGTGGGATCTTAGTTCCCCGACCAGGGATTGAATCCACAACCCCCACACTGGAAGAGAGAGAGAGCCTTGGTGCTCAGTGGTGTCTGGCTCTTTGCAACCCCATAGACAGTAACCCCCCAGGCTCCTCTGTCCATGGGACTCTCCATGTAAGAAAACTAGAGTGGGTTGCCGTTTCCTCCTCCAGGGGATCTTCCCGACCCAGGGATGGAACTCGAGTCTTCCATACTGGCAGATGGATTCTTTACCGATGTGCCACCTGGGAAGCCTTCTACATTGCAAGGCAAATTCTTAACCACTGTACCACCCGGGAAATCCCCTAGCTGTTTTTAAAACAGTTATAATTCAAACATGCAGAAAGTTATAAGGCATAAACAATATCCTTTACTCCTCATCTCATTAAAAAAGAAAAAAAAAACTGCCACAAACATATGTGAAGCTCCCTGGGTGCCTCTGCTCCCCAGATGACATTTGCTCTGGCATCTGGGGCTTCTCCTTCCTCTCTTCAAGCACATAGGTATGTGTATATCCTAAGCAGTGTCATTTCACATTGTCTGACCCACTGTAGACATCCTTCTGCAATTTAAAAAAAATTTTTTTAGGTATGTGGGATCTTTACTCCCCCATTAGGGATTGAACCCACACCCTCTGCATTGGTAGCTCGGAGTCTTAGCCACTGGGCCGCTGGGGAAGTCCCAGTTTGCTCTTTCTTGCTTATTATTTTATTGGTGAGATTCATCCATGGGCTGCTGCTGCTGCTAAGTCACTTCAGTCGTGTCTGACTCTGTGAGACCCCATAGATGGCAGCCCACCAGGCTCCCCCGTTCCTGGGATTCTCCAGGCAAGAACACTGGAGTGGGTTGCCATTTCCTTCTCCAGTGCATGAAAGTGAAAAGTGAAAGTGAAGTCGCTCAGTCATGTCCGACTCTTAGCGACCCCATGGACTACAGCCTACCAGGCTCCTCCGTCCATGGGATTTTCCAGGCAAGAGTACTGGAGTAGGGTGCCATCGCCTTCTCCACACCCATGGGCTAATTCTCTTTAATTGCTGTATAGTATTTCTCTAGTGAATACATCACATTTAGGAAGTTTAGGTTATTTTTCATTTTTATAAACAAAGATGCTGTGAACATTTCTTGCACCTGTCTCTTGGGGTACACCTGTAAGCATTCCTGGGAGTGGGATTGCTGGGGCATCAGATATACATCTTGCCTCTTTTGACATGATGCCAAATTACCCTCCAAAGTGTTTGTACCAACCGGCACTCCATCAGCAGCAGATGGGGTTCCTTGGCTTCATTTCCTTGTCACCACTTGGTATCAGACTTTTCCTTTTTAATTTATTTGGCTGCCCCAGGTCTTAGTGGTGGCACTCAGGTTCTCTAGTTGCCATATGTGGGCTCTAGTTCCCTGATCAGGGATGGAGCCTGCACCCCCTGCACTGGGAGCACACAGTCTTGGCCACTGGGCCTCCAGGGAAGTCCATTCTCAGACTTTGTAGAGCCCTGATGCATCTGCCACCAGATTTTTCTCTCCAGCCTTTTGTCCCCACCATCATTGGCACGCCCTGGTCAAGGTTCTGCTGACTTGTGTAGGATACTCAAAGGGTGAGTCTTGACCTGGGCCCTGCTCCCTGGGGCTCGATCCCATCCAGGCAACACAGAGGCACATGCCCATTCAGACCAGGCAGACATTCCCCTGCCCCACTGTGGACCACGCCTCCTTGAGGCACTTTGCAACCACGACAATTACATTATGATCCCCATTTACAGATGAGATGTTAGGGGTTCAATTGTGTCCCCCCCAATCCATGTGTTAATGGCCCAACCTCTAGGGAGTTTCTCAGGTGGTGCTTGCTAGTGGTAAAGAACTTGTCTGCCAATGCAGGAGACATAAGAGACAGGTTTGATCCCTGGGTGGGGGAGATCCCCTGGAGGAGGGCACAGCAACACACTCCAGTATTCTTGCCTGGAGAATCCCATGGACAGAGGAGCTTGGTGGGCTACAGTCCATAGGATCGCAAAAAGTTGAACATGACTAAGTGACTTAAAATGCAGGCACGCACACAACCCCTAGGACCTCAGAATGTAACCTTATTTAGAGATAGGATCTTTATAGAGATAGTCAAGTTAAGATGAGGTCATGTGCTGCTGCTAAGTCTATTCAGTCGTGTCCGACTCTGTGCGACCACTGAGACAGCAGCCCACGAGGCTCCCCCGTCCCTGGGATTCTCCAGGCAAGAATACTGGAGTGGGTTGCCATTTCCTTCTCCAATGCATGAAAGCAAAAAGTGAAAGTGAAGTCGCTCAGTCGTGTCCGACTTAGCGACCCCATGGAGTGCAGCCTACCAGGCTCCTCCATCCATGGGATTTTCTAGGCAAGAGTACTGGAGTGGGGTGCCATTGCCTTCTCTGAGGCAAGTAGGTTTATCAGTACCATTTTTCTAAATCCCATGCATATGCATATATATGATACTCATTTTTCTCTTTCTGACCCAATTCACTCTGTATATCAGGTTCTAGGTTCATCCACATCACTACAACTGACTCAAATCCGTTACTTTTTATGGCTGAGTAATATTCCATTGTGTATATGGGTGTGTCCTTCTTTAGTCAGTCAATTCAGTCGCTCTATCTCGTCTGACTCTTTGTGACCCCATGGACTGCAGCACGCCAGGCTTCCCTGTCTTTCACTATCTCCCGGAGTTTGCTCAAACTCATGTCCATTGAGTCGGTGATGCCATCCAACCATCTCATCCTCTGTCGTCCCCTTCTCCTCCCACCTTCAATCTTTTCCAGCATCAGGGTCTTTTCTAGTGACTCAGTTCTTCGCATCAGGTGGCCAAAGTATTGGAGCTTCAGCTTCAGCATCATTCCTTCCATTGAATATTCAGGACCAATTTTCTTTAGGATTGTCTGGTTTGATTGCCTTGCAGTCCAAGGAACTCTCAAGAGTCTTCTCCAACACCACAGTTCAAAAGCATCAATTCTTCAGCGCTCAGCTCTCTTTATAGTCCAGCTGTTACATCCATACATGACTACTGGAAAAACCATAGCTTTGACTAAACTGACCTTTGTTGGCAAAGTAATGTTTCTGCTTTTTAATATGCTGTCTAGGTTGGTCATAGCTTTTCTTCCAGGGAGTAAGTGTCTTTTAATTTCACAGCTGCAGTCATCATCTGCAGTGATTTTGAAGCCCAAGAAAATAAAGTCTGTCACTGTTTCCACTGTTTCCCCATCTATTTGCCATGAAATGATGGGACCAGATGCCATGGTCTTAGTTTTCTGAATGTGGAGTTTTAAGCCAACTTTTTCACTCTTTCACTTTCATCAAGAGGCTCTTTAGTTCTTCTTCACTTTCTGACATGAGGGTGGTGGCATCTGTGTATCTGAGGTTATTGATATTTCTCCTGGCAATCTTGATTCAAGCTTGTGCTTCATTCAGCCCAGCATTTCACATGATGTACTCTGCATAGAAGTTTAATAAGCAAGATGAAAATATACCAGTCTGTTGTTCCATGTCCAGTTCTAACTGTTGCTTCTTGACATGCATACAGGTTTCTCAGGAGGCAAGTCAGGTGGTCTGGTATTCCAGTCTCTTTAAGAATTTCCCAGTTTGCTGTGATCCACACAGTCAAAGGCTTTGACGTAGTCAATAAAGCAGATGTTTTTCTGGGACTTTCTTGCTTTTTTAGTGATCCAACAGATGTTGGCAATTTGATCTCTGGTTCCTCTGCTTTTTCTAAATCCAGCTTGAACATCTGGAAGTTCACGGTTCATATACCGTTGAAGCCTAGCTTGGAGAATTTTGAGCATTACTTTGCTAGCGTGTGAGATGAGTGCACGGTAGTTTGAACATTCTTTGGCATTGCCTTTTTTTGGGATTGGAATGAAAACTGACCTTTCCCAATCCTGTGGCCACACAGGATTTTTGCCACACAGCAAATTTCCAAATTTGCTGGCATATTGAGTGCAGCACTTTAACAGCATCGTCTTTTAGGATTTGAAATAGCTCAAATAGTGTTCTTCTTCAAAGGAGAAATTTGGACCCCGCGAGATCTGCAGTTGGGAAGAATACCACGTGAGCATGAAGGCTGAGGGTGGGGTGGGGTGTGTCCAGACCAGAAAGGTCAGAGGTCACCAGCAAACCACCAGCAGCCGGGAGAGAGGCCTGGAGCAGATCCTGCCTCACTGCACTCAGGAGGCAACAGTCCTGCCCAGTCCTGCCCACACCTTGACCTTTGGCTTCCAGCTTCCCCGGGACAGCAGGACAACACATTTGTACTGTTGAAGCCACCCAGGTTTCAGGGCTTTGTTACGGCAGCCCCAGGAAGCGAGTACACCAAGACTCAGAAAACTTACTCAAGGTCAAGTTCTGAGGTCGGGGGCACAGCCAGGACTCAAAGCCTCCTGCCTGTCTCCCGAGTCCTGCTCGGTCCCTGCTGTGCCAAAGCCAAAGCACGAGGGAGACGGCGAGTGTGGACTGAAAACCAAATACTGGTGTGATTCCACTTACCCAGCTCAGCCCCCACATCCTGGCTTCCTGTGGCTTCAGTTTCAGTGGAATATTCCAGCTCCCTTCCACTCCCATGCCTGGATACCCACTACCCCCATATTAGCCGGGCACAGAGGTTGAAGAGGCTCCAGTGGCATGTACTGGGGTCTCTGGTTGTTACAGCGGGATTAACCGTGCACGTGGACTCTGTATATAAAGATGCCCGGCAGGCCCATGTTGACAGGTATCTCCCCCAACCTCATTCTCAGCCTTCCATTCCGTAGGTCTGAAAAGTCTTCAATGTCTTTCTTCAAGAGTCCTTTATTAATACATTCTTTGGAGGGGGGCCACAGTCAACGGTTAAGAATGAGGGGACCCTTGGGGGCTTAGCCATGTTGCCTCAGGCTGGGCTGACAGCCTAGATGGGTTTCCCAGCGTGTGTCTGCATCCCACAGGACCGTACAAGCTCCTGTGGTGTAGAAGGGGGATTTGGTGGGGCGCGGGGGGGACTTCCCTGGTCATCTGTAGCTAAGACTCTGAGCTCCCAAGGGTTGGGGCCCAGGTTTGATCCCTGATCAGGGAACTAGATCCCACATGCCACAACTAAGAATTCTCATGCCTCAACTAAGACCTGGCACAGCCAAATAGATAAATATTTTTAGAAAATAGAGAAGAAGATGGGGGACTTGGGCGTTTGAAGTTTGGATGGGGAGAGGTTGGGGACAGTGTCACCTCTTTCCCAGTGGATCTGACGAGGCCTGGGAACCAGTCGTGCTCAGGAAATACCATTCTCTGGAATGTGGCTGCAGAAGGGGTCCAGCTGGTCCCTGTTTCTGTGGCTTAAATTAATATTGGCTCTCTCACTGTCTCATGGTCCCACAGGCTCGGGGGTAAGGAGACTCTTGCTTTTTGCATCCCTTGGCTTCTTCCTTTGTAAATTTGTCCCTTGCCCCACGTTGCTGAAGCTGAAGAACTCTGGCCACCTAATGCGAAGAACTGACTCATTGGAAAAGCCTCTGATGCTGGGAAAGGTTGAGGGCAAGAGGACAAGAGAAGGGGACGACAGAGGCTGAGATGGTTGGATGGCATCACTGACTCAATGAACATGAGTTTGAACAAACTCCAGGAGACAGTGAAGGACAGGGGAGCCTGGTGTGCCACAGTCCATGGCGCCGCAAAGAACTGGACACGGCTGAGCGACTGAACAGCAACACTGTGTGTTAGACACTGAGCGAGACCCTGGGGGCACAGTGGTGAGCCAGATGGAGCCCTGCTTCCATACAGCTCACATCCTGATGAGGAAGGCAGACTATAGACAACTGCATGGATGATGCCGGGGAGGGCTGGGTGCTGGAGGATACACCAGGGCAGAGGAGACGGAGGGATGAGCGTGGGGCAAATGACATTGTGTGGAGATGAGCACAGGGGAGGGGGCAGGCCGTAAGGTACCTGGCGGAGGTGCTGCAGCCGGGGGTAACATGGGCCAGACTGGCCTGGGCTGATGCTCCCACACCACACCCTAGGTGCGGTAGACCTCCAACCCCTCTGCCCGGGCTGGTGCCCCCATCTGGTGACCAGTCACTCACACCAGCAAGATGTGGAGAGATCAACCAGGAGGCCAGCACGGAAAATTTCCTCACTCTCCCAAGTGGTGCCTTTGTCTTTTTAATTAACTGGAGAAAAATTACTTTATAATGTTGTGTTAGTTTCTGCTGTACAACACAGTGAATCAGCCATAAGTCTACATCTATCCCTCTTTTCTGGATTTCCTTCCCAAGTAGATCACCGCAGAGCACTGAGCTCCCTGTGCTGTACTCAGTTCTCATTAGCTATCTGTTTTATACATGATATATCAACAGTGTGTATATGTCAATCCCAACCTCCCAATTCTCCTGGGCAGTGTTAACCCACAGGGGTCAACAAGTCACTGACCCTGGACCTGACAGACCCTCGGGGTCAGGGTTCCCTCTACCGAAAGGGCACACAAAGCCCTGCCCAGCGGGTTCTCAGAACTGCGGATGGTGATAGATCGTGTGTTTCTGGCAACAAGGAAGGCTGAGAGGCGCTAGGAGGTACTGCTCTCTGGGCCTTCACCCCCACAGATTCTCAGGACTTCTGGAGAGCTTTCTGCCTGCAGGTAAAACCAGATACACCTTGTCTCTCCATGGGGTGTCAGTCATTAGTGATCTGAGACTTGTGCTGACTGATGCATGGCCACTGGCCACACATGGTTACCGAGCAGCGGCGACAGGACCAGTCTGAACTGAGACACACTGTAAGGATAAAATTCGTGCTGGGTGTTGAAGACAATACCAAAAACAAAGTGAACTATCTCATTAATAGAAATTATCTCATTTTAAGAATGTAAATTACATTACTTTTTAAACAAATATTTTTTTGATATGGACCATTTTAAAAGTTCTATTGAATTTGTTACAACATTGCTTCTGTTACACATCTTGATTTTTTGGCCACAGGGCAGGTGGGATTTTAATTCCTTGACCAGGGATTAAACCCACTCCCTCTGCATTGGCAGGTGAAGTCTTAACTACGGGCCCACCGGGGAAGTCCCTACATTACTTTTCTATTGATGGTATTTTGGATCTGTTGGGTTCAATAAAATATGTTATAGAAATTAACGTCCCTTGTTTCTTTTTTCTTTTCAAATATGGCAGCTAAGAAATTTAAAGTTGTATATGTGGCTCCTTTATATTTCTGCAAGACATCACAGGTTTAAAGAGATTCACAACTTGTTTCCTGGAACCTGGCAAAATCCACTCCAGCCTTTCTTCACCTTATCAGAAAGCTCTTGTGTCGAATCTAAATCCCTGTGAAGGGAGTGTCCGATTCTTTATGATCCCATGGACTGTAGCCCACCAGGCTCCTCCATTCGTGGGATTTTCCAGGCAAGAATACTGGAGTGGGTTGCCATTTCCTTCTCCGTGAGATCTGCTTGACCCAGGATCGACCCCGAGTCTCTATCGTCTCCTGCACTGGCATTGGTAGGTAGGTTCTTTACTACTAGCATCATCTGTGCTGTACTTAGTCACTCAGTCATGTCCGTCTCTTTGAGACCCCATGGACTGTAGCCCGCCAGAGTCCTCCATTTGTGGGATTCTCCAGGCAAGAATCCTGGATGCAATTGTCACTTCCTTTTCCAGGGGATTTTCCCGACCCAGGGATTGAACCCAGGTCTCCCACATTGTGGGCAGACTCTTTATCGTCTGAGCCACCTGGGAATCCCTGTAGCTGTTTTCAAAATCCCCACTCTCTTGTCCAAGCCTCGGTAGACATGGAGATGAACTGGTTCCCACCTTCCTTGTGATAACCTTTGATGTCTTTAAATATCTTTACACAGTTTCTTTTTAAGAAGAATCTGAGTAGTGCTGTTTCTTATCGTGGAGGTTAGAGATGGAGGTGGGGGAGAGTCCATCTAGCATTGTGAAGTCATCTAGTCAAACGCCCTGCCACATAAGGAAATTCCCAGGACATCCTCCTTAGAATGGTTATTCAGAGCTGGACAAACAGCTCCCTCGGGTCTGTGGAGGGTGAGGGCAGCCAGGTCTATTTCAGGCTTTCTCCTCCGGCCCTATCAGATCTGCTCAAGGCAGGCATGACGCTTTTTCCAGAATTCTCCTGTCCAGCAAGGGTCCCAGGAGGCTGGGCCAGTTTTGAAATTTTTCTTCTACCTCCTGGAGATCAAACCAGTCAGTCCTAAAGGAAATCAGCCCTGAACATTCATTGGAAGGATTGATGCTGAGGCTGAAGCTCTAATACCTTGGCCACCTAATGTGAAAAGCCAACTCATTGGAAAAGATCCTGATGCTGGGAAAGACTGAGGGCAAGAAGAGAAGGCAGAGGCAGAGGATGAGATGGTTAGACAGTATCACCGACTCAGTGGACATAAGTCTGAAAAAATTCCTGGAGATAGTGAAGGACAAAGCCAGTCTATGGGGTGGCAAAGAGTTGGACATGACTGAGTGGCTAAATAACAACAATTTTCACCCCCAAAAGGGAGATATTCCAAAGGCTACCAGTCTAGGAACACTATTTACACTTCAGGCTAAGATACTTTCCTCGTGTTTCCTAGATGACAAAAAACAAGGTGTTAGGAGTTCCCTGGTGGCCCACTGGCTAGAATTCTGGGCTTCCACTGCCGAAGCCTGGGTTCAGTCCCTGGTCAGGGAATGGAGATCTCGTTAGCCTCGCAGGGCAAACAAAAAAACAAAACATAGCAATAAGAAAGACAACAAGAACAAGGCACAGAAAGGCAGAGCGCTCGTCTCCACTGATGAAGGCAGACTGAGCACGGGATGTGGGACTCAGATAAACTTGGTCATGTCTCCCAGCTCACTCACTAGCTGGGTGACTTTGGGTGAAGCGCTTCATCTTTCGCAATCACGTCCTCATCTGTAAAACTGAGCTAACGTGTCATCTGCAGAACGGCTGTGAAGTTTGAGTGAGAGGCATTACAGCAAACTGGCTAAGAGGGTTTGGAGGCCCGGGTTTACTTGTCTCTAAAATGAGGACCCTGTGGGTCCTTCCTCATCGTGTTGGGAGGGTGATGTGGGCTGGTTCATGGAAAGCTTGCAACTCCCTGTCCAACACACAGAGTCCTGGGTACCCACCTGCTGCTGTTTGGGAGGTGACGTTCATCTTCACGTGAGCACTCCTGTACACACACACACACACACACACACGCATACAGGCTCTGACCTAGAGGTTTCTCCCCTCTGCTCTCATAGCACAGCTGGGTCAAGCATCTCTTACCTTATTTCTCACACTATTTAAAATTGTTTGCTTGTCCGTCTTCCCACCAGATATTAGCCTTTATAAGGGCAGAGTCTTGTTCTTTTTTTGGTCCCTTCTCTCTCCCTATTGTCCTTGCTGCCCCACCCCACCCCCACCCAACCCCAAGTCCTTTGCTTGCCTTTTATCTATGGGAAACTTTAGTCAAAAATAAGTTTAACCAGAGGAATGAGAAATGTGGAAACAAAGGAAAACAGTCAAAGGAGACTAATGAATAATAATGTAGTCATTAAACATAGTCAGGGACCTCTAGTTCCTTCTCAAGAGCTGTGGATAATATTCTGAGCTATATCCTATGAGCTGCTTAATAGATACTGAAACCCCAGGTGGAAGAAGTTAATTACATGACAACCAGATTGCACCCATGATTTGAGTTGCCACAATTCTGAGAACTGGCCTCAAAGAAATGGAAACAAACCGACTCGGGAACTGAAGCTTAACTGTACTGAAAACAATCAAGATGACGCCAGTCAGACCACTGAGGACCAATTTCAAGATGATGGTCAAAGCTGACTGTGTTGTTTCTGCATGGACCCCCCTCCCTCTGTCTATAAAAGCTCTTGCCCCACTGATTGCTAGTGGTTGGGGGAGCAGGCCTTTGGACAAACTTCCATTCTCCCAACTCTGCCCCCTAGTTGCAGGCATCTGAAATGAAGCAAACCTTCCTTTCCATCAGCCTGGCCTGTTTACTGGCTTTTGAGCGGCAAGTAGCTGGACCCTACACACCTTCCAGTAACATTTTTACAGACGGTCTGCCAACTGAATTGTCTGGCAGGACTCCAGGACCCAGGAGGAACTGTGCTACTCTTACCAAGGACTCAGGTGCTGGGACACCAGCTTGCTGAGCATCCCACCCACTCTTTCCAGTTGCAGAATCTGCTGATGGCTATTGGCAGTCACTCCAGACCCCCTTTCCCTGGCACCATGGGACTCATTTGCCAGACCCTCTAACTGCCCCTCTCCCTGGGCTCTGCACTCCAATCTTGATCCTGTAAGTGCCCTCAAGGAATCTGGCAAAGATGTCCACCTCCCCTTGAACATCTTGGACATCACGTGCCTGATGGGGGTGAAAAGGGGGCTTGGAATCCTGCTTTGCCTTCCCTCTGGCTTCAGCCCGTCTCCCCCCAGCCCCACGTGCCCGTCTTGTGTTTAACGACTTCCTTTCCTGCTTCCGTTTCCCTCCAATTCCTCTTTCTCCTCGCCTAAGCTTTGGACCTGCCCGGGGTGGCAGGTGTCGCTCTAGTGATACTCCTGCTAAAGAAGCCACTGGTTACTGCCCAGGGAGCCTGTCGCGTTGTCTCGTGGCAGTGCTCAGTGGTCGTCCAGGGAAAGCGATGCTGGGCAAGGGGAAACCACGTGTCCTGATTCTGCCTTGGAGTCTGTACTATATTGGGATGCAGCAGCTTTCTTCCAGGGGGGCCTTTGGGAAGGTGCAGAGTATGTGTTGCTCGAGATTCCCCTGAGATGGGCGAGTCTATGAAGAGCCACGGAAACCACTAGACATAATGACAAGCAGGCTATAGCAATGAGTTATCCCAGGTAATGAGAAGAGAAAGTGGTGTGGTTCAGGGGACAGCCTGAACCAGGAGAGGCTTGGAGGTGGACGACACGCAGGACGGTGAAGGGCTTGAGCAAGCAGGTCATCGGAGGATGGAGACGGGAGGCCAGTGCATCTCGGGAGGCCAGGAGTGGGTCTGAGCAGCCTGGGCAGAGGATGGTGGCTCTGACTTGGCAGCCCAGAGCAGCCGTGGGGCATTCTGAGGCATGGCAATGACAGGGGTCAGCTCTGCAGCCAGGCGGTGGAGATGAAGACTGAAGATCACGGCTGGCTGCCCTGAGACTCCCCAAGGGGCCCTCAGCTCCCCAGCTTCCAGCCTCACAGGCTCCAGCCCTGCTTCATGCCCCAGCCGCCCACTTATGAGCCAGAACCCGGCCGAAGGAGAGGGAGGCTGCGGAGGGAGGGAGGACCCAGGAGTGGCTCTGAGCCTCTGTGCTGGGATCCATTCGTGTCCTGAAGCTGGTGGCACCCAGCAGAGCACAGGGTGTCCTGGGGAGGGGTGCAGGATGACGGCGGGCAGGTTCCAACCCTGCCTCTCTCTTGGATCTGAGAGAGGAGGTCCTTAAGGTGGGCCCAGGCACCAGGGGCATCACCCCCAGAGGCTTTGGAGAACTCCACATCTGTGAGTGGATGTGGGAGGGCCGGGGTAGGGGTGATGCCTGTGATGTGGGCTGGTTGGGCTCAGGATGGCTTTGAAGAATCCTTAGAACCAGGAGGACCTGTGGAGCCCCATGGCCCAGTGGGATTCAGGAATTCCAGAAGCCTGGCCTCTGCATCTCTGACTTGTGACGGACCAGATGGCCCGACAGCGCCACCTGCAGGAAGGAGGCCGCTATTCAGAGAGCAGAGCAGGAGGGTGGAGGCTGGAGTGGAGGTCCCGAGGGAGGCCGGCAGCCTGCCTTCGGAAAAGGGGGTTGGGTCTGTAAGGCAGGCATCTGTGAAACGCTCCTTATGCCTCTGCTCCTCGGGCTTCAGCTTCTGGCCAGAGAGGATGAGGTTTTCTCCTCTCTCCCATCCCCCTAAAACTTCACATTAACCCTCTAAGTGTCCCCTGGGCTTCTCTTGCTGGGGTGACAAAACTCAGGCCTGATGGGCAAGTGGCCCAAGAAGCAGGATGACCGCAGGGCCCTGGAGCCCAGGGTGCACCAGGAGGGCAGGGACCACCTGACTGTGTGGCTTGGAGCCAGTCACCTCTCCCTGGGCCTCAGCTTACCATCCAAACCCTTGTTTCCCAGAGCCTGACCTCCTCTGACATGTCGGGATCAAAGGCAAGGAAGGGGCCTCCTCTTCCAGCTCCCATTCCTAATCCAGAGCGAGGAGAACAGGCCCATCCCTGAACCCCACACTGCCCTGCAGCCTTCACCCCCTGGCTCCGGGCCTCCCCACCGACCCCACACCATTGGGGGAGGGCGGCCAGGAGAAGCACCGTGGTGTAGAATTGTCGATTTGGATCTGGAAGGAACTTTGGAAATGCTCTATATTCTTTTTAACTGAGATGACTTTCACATGACATGGACCATCTTAAAGTTTATCATCCAGAGGCATCTCATTCATTTGTCTTGTGTAGCCAGCATGTCTGTGTAGTTCCAAAACATTCTCATCCTCCGAGAGAAAACCCCACACCTCCGTGAAGCACTCAGCACCCTCCCCAGCACCTAGCCCCATTGATTCATCTTTGTCTGTAAGGAACTGCCTATTCTGGACACTTTCTAGAAATTGAATTGAATGGTATGCTCCCATTTGTGCCTGGCGTCTCCCGCTCAGTGTTGAAAGTTCATCCACACTGCTGCCTGTGTCAGTGCTTGATGCCTTAGACTGAATCATCTTCCACTCTTTTATTTCTCTGATTCTATAGATAATGATTGACAGTTGCAGGTATAGAGGTCACTTTGCAGGTTTGCCACTTGTTTCTTTTATTTATTCCACTTATTTCTTTAATCTATTTTTAAAAGTTATTTATTTATATTTATTTTTGGCTGTGCCGGGTTTTCGTTGCTGCGTGGTTCCCTCTAGTTGTGGTGAGTGGGGGTTACTCCCTAGTTGCAGCGTGCTGGCTTCTCGTTACAGTGGCTTCTCTCATTGCAGAACACAGGCTCTAGGGCCTATAGGCGTCTGTATGTGGCACGGGGGCTTTAGTGGTTGCAGGTCCCGGGCTCTAGAGCACAGGCTCAATGATTGTGGCACACAAGCGTAGTTGCTCTGAGACATGTGGGATCTTCCCGGACCAGGGATCAAACCTGTGTCTCCTGCCTTGACAGGCAGATTCTTAACCACTGAGTCACCAGGGAAGCCCTATTCCACTTATTTTTGCCCTAGTGGTTCCCACTGTGCGGAGAAGGAAGCTGAGAGCCCAGGGGGAACAAGGACCCTGTCAGAGGGTGCTCGTCTGGTGAGCGGCTAGACCAGGGCTGGAACCCTGGTGATATTTGATTCCCAGGTGCCTCCTGATTCCCACGGGCTCAAGACAAGTGGGCAAAGAGGGCAGGGGGCAGAGAAGCCTAGAGAAACCAGCTGGGGAAGGTCACTGACGTGGGGGTATGACATGGGCGAGGGGAGGGGAGGTGGGCCCCTGCTGCAGCTTCTCCCTCTCCAGCCCCTCCTGCCCACTTTCCACCCAGCCGGTCAGCACCCTTCTGACCCATGCGCTTTGCCTGCCTCCGCTTGAGGTCCCTTGTCTCCACCTTCCTCCCCCCACCTCCAGTGTGAAAGCTGAGGCCCTGGGGTGAGCACGGGCCCTAAGGTGTGGCTCTGGGGCAACTGCTGCCACTTTTACCTTAAATCTCCACTTTGTTCCTGTCCTTCTGCCGAGGCCTGGTCAGCCTTCCTCAGACCCAATTCTCCCTCCTCCAGCACAGCCTTGGGCTGACCTCTACTCCCCCAAACTCTGTGTGGGACCCACAACCCAGCAGGGTGCCTTCCGGGCTCTGTCCAGACTTCACGTGGTCCAGGGAGGGCTGGAATAGAGGTTGTTTTTGCCTAAGAAGCTTCCTGTGTCCTGACCAATCCCAGTCTTGCTCCAAATGGGCTTTGAGAGTGGAGATAACTCATCATCCACATGCTCTCCCCACACCACACACATGTACACACACATACAGAGACACACAAGCACACATGGATACACACAGAGACACACACAACACACAAACACACAGAGATATACATACAGAGACACAGACACAGATATACACACAAAGACACACACAAACACACACAGATATACACACAGACACACACACACAGACACATAGACACACACAGACACAGACACACATGCAAACACACACAGACATACGCACACAGACACACACACACAGACACACACATAGACCACAGACACACACACAGGCATACACACACACAGACACAGACATATACACACAGACACAGACATATATAACAGACACACAGACACACATAGACATACACACACAGACACAGACACAGGCATACACACACACAGACAGAGACACACACACAGACACACAGACACAGTCACACACAGAAACACAGACACACACACAGACACACAGATATACACACAACACACAAACACACAGAGATATACATACAGAGACACAGACACAGATATACACACAAAGACACACACAAACACACACAGATATATACACAGACACACACACACAGACACATAGACACACACAGACACAGACACACATGCAAACACACACAGACATACGCACACAGACACACGCACACAGACACACACATAGACCACAGACACACACACAGGCATACACACACACAGACACAGACATATACACACAGACACAGACGTATATAACAGACACACAGACACACATAGACATACACACACAGACACACACACAGACATATACACACAAACACAGACACAGACACACAGATACATACACAGAGACACACACACAGAGACACACACAGACACATAGACACAGTCAAACACAGAAACACAGATACACAGACACACACACACATACACACGGACACAGACCACAGACACACACACAAAGACATACACACACACAGACAGAGACACACACACAGACACACAGACACAGTCACACACAGAAACACAGACACACACACAGACACACAGATACACACACAGACACATAGACACAGACATACACATATAGACACACACACACAGACACACACAGACACGTGGACACAGACATACAGACACACACACACAGGCACACACCGCTTCTCGCCAGGAACTGGATCCTCCTCTGCTCTCCCCAGTCCTCCCATCTGCCTTGAGTGGTCGCTCCAAGCAAGAGAGAACAGATTAGAATCTCAGTAGAGTCTCCAGAAGCTGGGGTACAGATGAAGCTGGGGAGGGTGGTGGAGAGGCTCTGTCTGCAGAAGCCTGAGTCCTCTGGCCGCTGAGACTTCCTGCTGAAGGTCCTCGGGTTGAGACACCACAGCTGGGGGCTCTGTGTGCCCACCATGGTGCCACACACCTGGAGGCGTCTACAGGTGTCCAGGTCTCCTTCTCACTGAGGTTCTGCCAGATCGGGCCCTGGAGGGACAGTGGAGGGGCAAGGCCACCCGGCTCTCCAGCAGGGTTTGGTAGTTCCTCACCAGGTCCTGGCTCAGAGGCGCGCTGGGCAGCAAGGCCAGCCTGGCCGCCCGCTCCCGGTAGTGAGGCAGCGGGTTCGGGCAGGGCCAGCTCCTGGCCAGATCATTGGGAAGAGGGTTGGGCATGAGCTGGAGGCCCCCAGGCTCATACCTTCCACCAGCTGAGAAGTGCCGGTACCTGTCGGGGGAAAGGTGCACAGAGGACAGAGGTCAAAAGGGAGACTCAGGGGACAGGGCTGGGGAGGTGATGTTGCCAGCCATCAGCCCATGGGGACCCCTTCCAGCCCTCTGCCCACCTAGACCCGGACCTAAGCCCGGTGGCCTGCACCCTGCGTGTATGTTTTGACGTGAGGCTGGTGACATCATGCTATGTGGTTGGTAGTCTTCCACCCTGTGGTCTGTAAGGGACTCATTCAGATTCTAGCTATTTTTTAAGCCCTCCCACCTCCTCCACCAATGCCATACTCCTTGTTCTCAACACCACAATTACAGAAGACCTTCCTGCTCTGACCCACCACCCTCTGGCCCTGGTCTGCAGACGTGCAGTGCTCAGTTCTGCCTTGGGAAATCCAATTTTCACACAACAGAGTTGAATTCAGGGCTTCTCTGGTGGCTCAGTGGTAAAGAACCTGCCTGCTAATGCAGGAGGTGTTAAGAGTTGAAGGTTTGATCCCTGGGTCAGGAAGATTCCTTGGAGAAGGGCATGGCAATCCACTCCAGTATTCTTGCCTGGAGAATCCCATGGACAGAGGAGCCTGGGGGACTACAGTTCATGGAGTCGCAAAGAGTCAGACATGACTGAACAACTAACACTTTCACTCTGCCTCTGGCTCTTTCTGTTGATAATTGACGTCCTCACGACATCCACTGTCTGTCTCACACTTTGGGTACTTGGAGGGTGTGGGCTGGCATTGAGAGCCGTCTTTCCACACGTGTGCAGCGGTACCTGCCTTTCGGAAGCTCCTGGAGGGCAGGGACTGAATGACATGTCTCTGTATCCCCAGGGCCTGGCAGGTGTACAGCACACAGCTGGATCCCCTAAACTCCCCTTAAGTCATCAAGCCCCTCCTGTGCTGTGGTTCCCTGGCCTCCACCCCTCCCCTCCAGCTATGTTCAGACAAGAGTGTGGTTTTCAGGACCACGGAGGAGGGAAGGTAAAGCATCAGAAAGAGGAATGGAAGAGGGAGGGGTCACCTGGACACAGGTGGGCTCCCTGACGAGGGAGCTCCTCTTACTTCTTGGAGGCCTTGGGGGGAAGGATGTTGCCGTGGGTGTCGAGTGGGGGCGTCCTCACTTCACTCCTCAGCTTGAGCTTCTCCACCTCTTGGAGTTCCTTCATCGTCCTGAAGATCACCTGTTTCCTCCTGTTCACATCCAGGAAGATTGGAGTACAGGAGATGAAGGTCAGCAAGCTGTTTTGACCCAGCCAGGAGGGAGGGGGCACAGGGGGCTCTGCCGGGGGCCGGTGGTGGGCCCTGGAGTCCGTCAGCCAGCGCCAGACGTTGCTGTCATAGGGCTTGTCGGGCCTGGAGGGGAAGGTGGCCGGCAGACGCCCGACGTCCAGCCAGGTGTGGAAGCCCCAGGTGTGCTGGGCGGTGTCCTTCCAGGGGCAGGTCAGTCGCTGGCGCACCTTGGCCTTCATCTCTGTGTAGGGTGGTGGCTTCAGGGCCAGCTGGTAGTAGGCTTGCTGGGTGAAGCCGGGCAGCTCCTTGGGCTCCCTGGGGAGGAGGAACTCACGTTGGGCCCACGTGCCGGGGGTCGGGAGGGTCTCATGGGCGTGGACCATCTGGGGAGAGACAAGGGAGTCTGGGTGCTCTGCCTCTCCTCCCCAGAGAAGACCAGCTGCCAGCCACCTCTGGACTCGGGTTCTCATTAGGACCTGGTGGCCTGGCCAGGGACTGTTTCTGCCAAGCCCTCGAAGTGTGTGGCCACTCTGTGTGATTCGCATGCAACCTCATCAGTCTTTCTCTTTCCATCTATCGGGTTTTGGCTTTGATTCCAGCCTCTTTCCTCAACTGACGTGTTCCCACTTCTCACTCGGCCTTCATCCCTCCTCTCATGCTGGGTCCCCAATTCCTGCCTGGGGTCTAAAGCTCCTCTCCAGAAAATGCTGCTTCCAAGACGAGTGTGGAAGGGAAATGGTTCTCCAGGGGATGGGCCAGGGCTTTTCTGTCCCGGCTCCTCCCCTCCCCAGCTTCTCTGTGACTGCTGCATTCCCCTCATTCCTCACTGAGATACAAGCAAGTGCAGGAAGCGTCAGATGGGGTTCCTCCCCTTTCTTCTCCTTTCCCCATGGAAATACACTAGGAAAGATGTACTTGACATGTTGCTAAACACTTATCCACGTCTCATGTAACCCTCACAGGCTTCCCACGTGGCTCAGATGGTAAGGAATCTGCCTGCAATACAGGAGACCCAGGTTCGATTGCTGTGTTGGGAAGATCCCCTGGAGAAGGAAAATGGCAACCTACTCCAGTATTCTTGCCTGGCGAATTCCATGGACAGAGGAGCCTGGCGGGCTACAGTCCATGGGGCTGAAGAGAGTTGGACACGACTGAGCAACTTTTACTTTCATGTAACTCTCACAGCCTTCGAGCAAGTGCTATTGTTCCATCTCAAAGATGCTAAAAGCAGGGCACAGGAGGATGAAGAACTCACCCGCAGCGCTGAGCAAGGATGGTGGAGTTGGGGCCCCAGGCTGTGCCGCTTGGGACCCCCATGCTTCCCCAAAATGCCTCTCCTTCCCACTGGCCCTGAGGACTTTTCTATTTCCAAAAACTCATCCATTTCTTGGGCCCAGTCCACTGAGTCAAGTCCACACCAGCACCCTGGGGGGAGGGCCTGAGAGGTCATGATCAGACATCTCCTCTCCTCTCCTCTGAGCCCCGTGTTCACAGGGTCACAGGATGAGGGTTCATGTGCCAGGAGCTCTGCTGCCCAGGGGAGAGCAAGGCCCATCCCAGGGTGGGGACAGCCCCTCACCCAGCGGGATGCAGAAGGCCGCTGCAGAGTATTGTGTTCCTGCCTCCTACCTTCAGGAAAGTTTCTCTCACTCGGGATGGGTTGTCTAGCCCTCCAGGTGGTCTTTGCAGATGGCCGGCCATTTTTCTGGGCTCCCCAGCAGCAGGGGCAGCTTTGTAGGGAAGACTTTCTTGGCAGCATTGTTTGCTGCTGGGGTTGCTATGGCGATACTTCCTGGGTGGCAACGCAGGGAGGAGGCCCTTACCCCTCCCTGGGAGGGCTCACCTGTCCCTTAGTACCTGGCTGCCTTTCAGGTGAGGTGGGTGGGGGATAGAACTTGTAACAGGAGCTGCTTCAGGGGAGGGATTTCTTGCTAGGAAGGCAGGGGGAGAAAGGCAGGGTCGCTGGCTCGCAGGCATCCTTCCCTAACGTTGGGGGCTGGGGGGTTGCTGGGTAGGCCTCTCTCTTAGGGAGCTCTCTCCAAAAGGCCCAAATTCCTCCAGCAGGTTCAGAGATCCCGAAAAGAGGACTGTTATGAGGGACCAGCATGGGAGACCTGCAGCTGACTGCTGAGTTAGAGGAGGTACCAGGGTGGGGATGGGGGTGGGGTGTGGGGAGTGCGGTGACCAGGCTGAAGCCCTCTGCACTCTCCTTCCAGGGCCCTCAAGCCTTGCATCTTCCCCATCGCCAGGTTCACTGTCACACGCTTTCCTTCCCAGCCCCTCCTCACGCCGCAGGGACCAGACACCAGCGCGCACAGACCAGCACGTGCCCTTGGGCTTTATTGGGTAGGTAGTTACAGTAGTGTTCTGGAGCCGGGGCCTGTGTACGTGGTCAGCAGGGACCCAGGGCGGCTCTCTACGAAGCAGTGGTGCCAGCTAAGGTGGGCAGGCAGGCCAGGTAAGGCGGGCAGGCTGGCTGGCCTCCACCTTCTGTCGTGTCTCTCTGGCATGATTAGGTTCCTGATCAGAGAAACGTCTCTTGGGCATGTGGGGGCAGCCACTCTGGTCCAGGTACTTCCACCCCCACCTCAACTCTTGACCCATAATAAGGGCCCCCTTTACCAGGATTTCTTCGTGCAGGAAAGCTGACTTGGAAATGGGGGCTGGTGGGAGGGAAGAGCAGTGCGAGGCACCCTGGCAGGCAGACCCGCTCCTCTGGGCACCCACTGCGAGGAACTCTCGAGGGAGGGGCCCCGAAGGAACCGTGCATTGCAGCCCTCCCGCCTCCAGGAGCCAAAAGCAAGGGACAGAAGCAAACTGGAACCCCCGCCCCGTCATCCTACCCCTCTTCTGGCAGTCTCTGGATAATGATCTAAGAAGATAGGCTTACGTTTATAATTAGAGGATAATTTGGAGCATATACACTATTTACAAGGGCCACCTTGCATGCAGCAGGGAAGGCGGAGGGATGTTGTTGGGCACAGATGCCAACGGTCTGGGGGCCCCTCCTCCCTTCTCACCCTGTTTCTGCTGTTCCCACCCTCAGTGCCTGGTGGGGAGTTGGGGGCATAGAGACCAGCCCCCAGGACCTTGCTGCTTGCAGAAGGCCCAGGAGTGGCTCAGACAGGGCGCCTGCTGTAGCATCGCCAGTCCGGGGAGTGGGGCACTGGGCGAGTGGATGGCCCCTGCAGACTGTCCTCGCAGAGGACTCGGAAGGCCGGCCCCCGAGCGCCTGGAGAGTGAGTGGATGGCTTGAGGGGCAGGAGCCCTGCCTCTACCGCAGGTCAGGAATGCACTGAGTCCAGCCAACGCTGCCGGGGCCCAGCAGGTCCTCCTCCAGGCCAGGGAAGCTGATGTCCAGCAAGATTTTGCTGAGGCTGTCATTCATCGTGTCCAGGATCAGGCCCTCGGTCAGAGAGCGGTTGGCCGAGAGGCCGGCCACCTGCGGCTCGGGGGAACCCGGCTTGGGGACCTCCATGTCGGAGGGCAGGCAGCTGCCGAAGGGGTCAGTGGCGAGGTCAAAGGGTTCGGAATTGAGGAGCTCTCGGGGGGAGTCAAAGAGGGGGACGCTTTTCAGAGGGGTGGCACTGAGATCCGCGAGCTCCAGGGAGCCCGGCAGGGGGCCAAAGGCACCCTGGGGGGTTCGTACGGGGCTGAAGTCGAGCCCCCCGACTTTGGCTGGGGGTGTGAGCCTCCAGGACTCAGGGGTCGTGGGGAGGGCAGATTTGCTGGGGGTGGAGGAGGTGGGCAGCATCTCCTTAATGGGTGTCTTAAAGGGGCCTCCGTCTTCTGGCGGGGAGCCGGGCTGGCAGGTAGGCTGCGGGGGCCCTGCCAGGGCTGGTTGGGGAGCCCCCGGGCCCTCGGAGAGGAGCAGCTCAGGCTCCTCCAGGCGGGGCGGCACGAGGTGCTGTTTCCTCCGAGACCGGCTCATCTCCCGCCCCTCCCTGCGTTTGATCACCAGCAGGTCGGAGACACGGCGGGTGGGGGACCTGGACCCAGTGCTGGAGGACTTCTTGGGCCTGGGGGTTGGGGAGCAGGACGAGTCCTCCCAGGAGTGGGATGACTCTTCCTTGACCGATGGGCAGGGTGAAGGCCACGCTTCAAGGGGTGGGCTCTCGACTTTGATGGGCCTCCCTAGATGTGGTGTCTCCTCCCCAGGATGGACGTCTTCCTCCTTGATGGACGGGACAGGAAGCAGAGGAGAGAGTCCTTCCGCGAGGAGTAGCTTCTCCTCTGTCACCGGTCCTGCCGTGGGCAGAGAGGCCACCCCCTCATCCGCTAGCAGCACCTGGAAGGGAAGCAGGACACGCTGAAAGGGAGCCCCACAGAGGCCATCAGGCACCGGGGCGAGGTGGGGGGCGGGACACAAGCTTATCACTGAGACGAATGACGTGCTGGTTTGGTGCCGTTCCTCTTGTCTTCAAGGTCTTGAAGACTATTAAATATGAGACCGTGTGATGAAGGTGGTGGTTTAATTCTGGGGGCAAAAAGAGCATTTTCTATGGTGCTGGTGTAATTAGCACCCATCCAAGAGAAAATAAAAGTGGATGTCTGTTTCATACAAGGACTTAAACAGAAAAACTAAAACCATTCAAATCCTGAAAGGAAATCTAGAGATGTACTCTCTAGAGTACGTTTATAATCTGAGGGTCAGCAGTAGGATAAACCTTCTAAACCAAGACTGGAACTCCAGAAGCTGTAAAAGAGAAGAGCGACATATTTGACTATATAAAAATAGAAATCTTACTGTGGCAAGAGAGATCATAAAGTTAAGAAGCAAGCAAGAGGAGTAAAAAATATCTGAAAATACCAAGTTATACACTTTTTAACAAATCCCTGTAAGAAGACAGTCCGTGATGTAAATAAGCATCTCACAGTGAACAATTCCAAGTGACTGAGCGTGGTGAGCGGCTGCTGACTTACGCATAAGGAGAAGATGAAATGAAATAAGCAAGTATCCTTCACACACTGGACATGGGCAAATATTGTAAAAGGGTGATGATACCAATTGCCAGCAAATGGGTCTTGTTGGTATGTATGTGAGTTACCACAGATTTTTCTTAAAATCAATCCTGCAGTATTTAATAAACTTTAAAACACTTGCCCCCTCGGCAATCTCATGTCTTGTTCTCTACCCACAGAAATAAAAGCACCAGCAAGAAAGATACTTGCAAAGGTATTTATTACAATGTTGGTCATAGGGCAGAAAAAGCCTGAAAAAATGTGCCCATGACAGCAGAATGGTTAGAAAATTTATGGCAAAGTCACATCATGGACTATTATGTGCCATGAAAAAATAGTGAATAAGGAGCTTCCCTGGTGATCCAGAATCCGCCTTCCAATGCAGGGGACCTGAGTTCGACCCCTGGTTGGCGAGCTAAGATCCCACATCCCTGGAGGCCAAAAAACCAAGACATAAAATAGAAGCAATATTGTAACAAATACAATAAAGACTTAAAAAAAAAAGGTCCACATTAAAAAAATATATATATTAAAAAAAAAAAAAAGTGAATTAGAGCGATGCCAAGTGATTGGAAGAATTTCCATGGGGAAGAAAGTGTAATACGACCCCACTGTCGAAGCTCCGGGTGGTGTGTGAGTATGTGTATCATGGTTACGGTGATCCATGTACGCAGAGCATGCTAAGAGCGTGAATGAGTCATGGGAGAAGGCGTGCTAAACTGTCAACATGGCTTATCACGGGGAGCAGGGGGGACATGGGGAAGGTGAGGAGAGGCAAAATGAAGGAGGAAAAACTACAAGACTGCATCGAAACAAAAACACTATCCATGCTACAATCACATGAATGCATTTAAGGAAAATTATCTACGCTGGTATGTATACTTTTATGTATACAATGCTGGACTGGAAGAAGCACAAGCTGGAATCAAGATTGCCGGGAGAAATATCAATAACCTCAGATATGCAGATGACACCAATCTTATGGCAGAAAGTGAAGAGGAACTCAAAAGCCTCTTGATGAAAGTGAAAGAGGAGAGTGAAAAAGTTGGCTTAAAGCTCAACATTCAGAAAACGAAGATCATGGCATCTGGTCCCAACATTTCATGGGAAATAGATGGGGAAACAGTGGAAACAGTGTCAGACTTTATTTTTGGGGGCTACAAAATCACTGCAGATGGTGATAGCAGCCATGAAATTAAAAGACACTTACTCCTTGGAAGAAAAGTTATGAGCAACCTAGATAGCATATTCAAAAGCAGAGACATTACTTTGCCAACAAAGGTCCATCTAGTCAAGGCTATAGTCATGTATGGATGTGAGAGTTGGACTGTGAAGAAGGCTGAGCGCTGAAGAATTGATGCTTTTGAACTGTGGTGTTGGAGACGACTCTTGAGAGGCCCTTGGACTGCAAGGAGATTCAACCAGTCCATTCTGAAGGAGATCAGCCCTGGGTGTTCTTTGGAATGAATGATGCTAAAGCTGAAACTCCAGTACTTTGGCCACCTCATGCAAAGAGTTGACTCATTGGAAAAGACTCTGATGCTGGGAGGGATTGGGGGCAGGAGAAGAAGGGGATGACAGAGGATGAGATGGCTGGATGGCATCACTGACTCGATGGACTTGAGTTTGAGTGAACTCCGGGAGTTGGTGATGGACAGGGAGGCCTGGCGTGCTGCGATTCATGGGGTCGCAAAGAGTCAGACACGACTGAGCGACTGAACTGAACTGAAAGTGATATTTTTAAATTAAAAAACAAAAGCAAACCCAAGTCTCTTTATCTGAAATTGCAGCTACTTCCATCTCTGAGAAAGGGGCAGAGGGGCCCTTCCTTAATTTGTTACGGGCCAGGTCCTGCTCACAGATTCTTCTCTATGTCATGGTGGGGGTGTAACTTGCCCTCTCCAGCATTCCAGCTCGACTGCTGATCTCAGCCAGGAGCAGCTCTCCCCAGGGGACTCTCAGCAACACCAGAAGATGTCCTAACTGTCACACCAGGCGGTGCTCCTGGTATCCAGCAAAGAGACCATGGATGCGGTTGCTAAGCATCCCTCAGGGCACAGGGTGCACCTCGCCCTCACAAAGCACTGTGCATGCTCAGTCGCCTCAGACTCTTTACCACCCCATGGACTGTAGCCCACCAGGCTCCTCTATCCATGGGATTTTCCAGGCAGGAACACTGAAGTGGGTTGCCATTTCCTTCTCCAGGGGATCTTCCCACCCAGGGATCGAACTCGAGTGTCTTACGTCTCCGGCACTGGCAGGCTGGTACTTTACCACTAGCGCCACCTGGGAAGCCCTGAATGTCAGCTGTTTGGAGGTCGAGAAACCCAGGGCTAGACTGTCCAGCCACTCTATGGTTGTGACTGGGCGTGCCCCAGGCCATGCCCTTTACAAGGCCCTCTCCACACTGCTGCCCCGACCTACTTCTTAAGCCTGCTTCCCTAGTGAACTCTTCCTGAACCGTCCAAGCCCATCTCCTATAACAATCACCCTCATCTCAATTCTCACAAACTCATCAGGCACATGTGGGCCTTCTAACATCGCTTACATTGTAAAGTTCCTTTTTATTGGGAATTTTTTTTTTTAAGGATAGTTTACTAGGATTTTTTTTTTTTAAGGCTATGCTGAGTGTCATGCAGGATCTTAGTTTTTTGACCAGGGATCAAACCCATGCCCTCTGCACTGGGAGTGTGGAGTCTTAACCACTGGACCACCAGGGAAGTCCCTAACAAGTTCCTTTTTGGCTCTAACACTATTGCATTTTCCTGTGCGTCGATACCTGGTCTACCCACTAAATTTACAAGCTTCTCAACGGACACGAAGCAGAGCCCGTCACGGACTGGAGTCTTTCCTCGGAGAAGACCTAAGGCACTGACCTTGGGGGCGATGCGGACTCGCTTGCTGTGGCGGGCAAGCTCTGAGAGCGAGGCCGCCAGGGGCAAGGGCACCTTGACCGAGGGCTGCAGCACCAGCGACGGGTTCGCGGGGAACTGGATGGGCACCAGGTATGAGCTGACCCGCGGCAGTAGTGGCTTCATCTTCCGCCCTGGGGGAACACGATGGGTCGGGAGCAAGGTCCAGGGCCGGGTCCCCTCCCAGCCCTGGGTTCTTTGCTCTCCTTCCCTGGGCCCTGACTCCCGCATCTGCCCCCCTGTGGGTGTGCCCAGGGACCAGGCCTCCCCCTGTACTAACGTGCACCCAGGGGGAGTTCGGTTTTGATGGCCACGTTCCGGCGGAGATCAGGGTTGGGCCGTTTCTGCTGCTGTTTGGGACAGAGAGGGAGAGAGACAGACCTGGGTCAGGAGGGCAGGGGGACTGGGTAGGGGACCCCACCAGCTGCTCCGGGACCGGGCATGGAGTGGACCGACCGCCTGCTCCGGGACCGGGCACGGAGTGGACCGACCGCCTGGTCCCAGGAAGGTGGCAGCAGAGGCACAGGGCGGCGGGCGATCCTCCCACCTCATCTAGGTGTCCTCACCCCCAGGGTGCAAAGCATGGAGCTCTAGGAGGGCAAAGAAAAGCCAGGTAGAGAAGAGAGAGCAACGGCTGCCCATTGGACCTGTGCCGTGCACCTCATCAGCATCCTTTGGTGAGCCTGTGGCGGGTCCCCCTGCCACATGCTGCTCTGCTCAGGCCACCTTGATGAGTCCACGGGAGTGGGAGGCGGTGGCGGTCACCAGTGTTCTGATGCCCAGAAGCAAGGCTCTGCGTTCAGGGCTGGCAGGCGCACGGCCACAGGCTCCCATCTCCGGCTAACACCTTGTCCCTGTCACCGAAGCCATGCTGAGCGTGGAGGGGTAACAAGGCTGAGCCCCGAGCGGGAGGGAAAGAACCTTACTGATTCCGAGTGCTCGGGCGAGTGTGCAGACCCTGGGTCCAGTGGCTGGTGGTGGATGGGCATCGTGGGAGAGAAATGAGACCAAGTTACCACCAGTGCAGTCAAGCTGACCAGATGGATACACCTACTCCGGATGGACGCCCAGGGCCACCCTCAACTATGGGCTCTCCCGGGACAGTGGAGGCAGCTAGTGGCAGCCTTGTGGGCACTCTGAAGCCCCAAAGTGATCACTTCTGACGAGAGATTCTGTAGGCTCCGTTTCTACTCTCCACTGTAAAGATCGGCTTTTTAACCCCATGTTTCCTAGACTTTCTAAGAATCACCTGAGATTCTTGCTAAAAACACTCCTGGGCTCATCCCAGGCCTACTGAATCAGAAGCCCCAAGAGGGGCTTGGGAGGCTGTATTTTAAGAAGTATCCTAGGCAGTTCTTATCACAGGGCAGTAGGGGCCACCCTGCCCCAGGAGGTCCCCTTTCTGGAAGAGGAAGTCCTCTCTGGGGCCTGGTCTAGCAGAGAAGGTGCTGTTCCTTAGGGGATGGTTGGCCCTTAACTCTGCCCTTAGCAGACAAGCTCATCCCAAGGAGGACTTGCTTCTTTCTTATTTTTTGGTGGAGAGGAAAGTTTGCTTTATTTAGGATGCTGGCAGCTGGGGTTGGGGTGGGGCGGGGCGGGGGGCGTGGAAGGATGGATTCCTATCCAAAGTTTGGCTGCCTGCCCCCCACTTCCCCACCAAGGACTTGTTTTCTTTTGAGATGGACATCATGGCCTCCAGCACTGGCTCTGTTTGGACAAAACCAGTACACTTACCTTAAATACCTGGTCAAGTGTCAGGTAGCGATTGGCACTGGGGTGAATGGTCCAGAAGGAGACCTTGCCGTTGGCAGATGTCTCACGGACGAACATGTCATGTAGAGAGAGGTTGTGGCGGATGGAGTTCTGAAAGTAGAGGACACAGCTCATCAGCTACTCTGTCCTGGGAGCGCCACCTCTGATGGCCCCGAGGAGGTTAGCCCCTGGCTTCGTGTCTCATAACCTTGCTTGCTGGCTGCTCTTGGGACTGTCCGCTTGGTAGGCTAGGTGACCTGAGCCACCAACCCAGCTGTCTAGTAGGGACAGAGACCGGGGCTGTTGCTGAGGTGGTGATAAAGCAGAGACCTGGACAGCTGTTGGGGGCTGGGAAAGATGAGTGAGGCTGTGGCAATAACCGGTAGCCAGAGAGGTGGGGGGAGAAATTACAATGCTGGGGAGTTCCCTGGTGCGCCAGCAGTTAGGACGCGGTGCTCTCACTGCTGGGGCCCAGGTTCAAAGCCTGGTCGGGGGACTGAGATCCTGCAAGTCACAAGGTGCAGCAAAAAAATAAAAAAGAAATCGGGAAGCTGGGGAATTTAGTTGAGGTGAGAGTGTGAGGCTGAGAGTTCTGCTGTGACCTAGATGTCCACTGATAGATGAATGGATAAAGAAGTTACAGTACATATATACAGCGGAATATTACTTGGCCACGAAAAGGAACACATTTAAGTCATTTGCAGAGACGTGGATGAACCTAGAGCCTGTTATAGAGTGAACTGAGTCAGAAAGAAAAAAATAAACATCGTCTATTAACATATATATATGGACTCTAGAAAAATGGTACAGACGAACCTAGCTGCAGGGCAGGAATAGAGACAGAGACGTCGAGAGCAGACTGGTGGAAATGGTGGGGAAGGGGAGGGTGGGATGAACTGGGGGAGCAGCACTGACACATGCTGACATGTGCCTGACATATGCCTCCATGCGTAAGACAGCCAGCCAGAGGGAAGCTGCAGAATAGCATAGGGAGCTCAGCTTGGTGCTCTGCGATGACTGAGAGGGCTGGGCTGGGGTCAGGGGGGAGGCTCAAGAGGGAGGGGATATATGTATATAGCTGATTCATGTTGTTGAACAAGAGAAACCCACACAATATTGTAAAGCAGCTATGTGCAAATTAAAAATAAGTAAATAAATAAAAACTATAAAAAAGATTCCTGCTGTGGGGAAAACAATCCAAAAGCCCCTTGGCTTGGGACAGAGCATCCGTAGGGCCCCTGAGCTGTGGCTATGAGACCTGCATGAGCTATGGCTCCAGGGCATGTTTTCCCATGAACATGAGGCAGAGAACATCCCCACCTACTGGAGAAGAGATGTGACTTTACAGGAGGTGAACCTTGGATCTTGCGGCTCCCAGATTATTTTTTTTTCATCAATATCTTTTCATAAAGCTACCTAGACACTCTAACCGCTATTCAGTGTAGCTTAGAAGTGGGCTCTGAGCGTCACTGAAGAGTGTGCATTACCCAGGGAGCGACAGATGAAGTGGCTGCAGGGCTCTTACTGATGGTTTTGCCCGGATTCAGTAGGGTCAAGTCTCAGTCCAAAAGATACGACTATTGTTTCCGGTTCTAGCATCATCGGCACTTAACTCCTCCCCCCGCACCAGACACAGACTACCACTCTGCTGTGCAGACAAAACGACAGGCCTGGGCGACCTAGACTGTGGTTGTTGCGGGACATGATACCTTCCAGCCTGGCTTGGCGATGTGCTTGAAATAGGGGAAGTGGTCCTCGATCCAAGAGTAGATGTCTTTCAGGGTCATGCGCTTCCTCTCTGTGCTGTTGATGGCAAATTGTATCATGGCCATGTAGGAGTATGGGGGTCGTTCAGACACGGAGTCCGGCCAGGGTGCCGACGCTCCAGGGGGCCTCTCCACCTGAGGGCTCTGAGAAGCCAGAGGGAAAGAAAAATAGGCCATGAAAGGAGGGGTCACAAGGCCTCCCCTGCCCCACCCCCACCTTAAGAACACTCTCTAGAGAAAGCTTTTCTCCCACAGACCGGAACAGAAACAAACTCATCCGAGACCACTGTTCTATAGAAGAGAACTTTAGGATCAGGAAGGATTTTGGAGACGATCCCATCTAGTCTCTGAACACAGGACCACTTCTCTGTCATCGGTCATTTTGTTGAGAATATTGCCCGGTAATAAACAGAAGTCCATCTAGTCATTGCTGGTTGAAACCTTTCAGGAAAGTCTGGGCATATATTATGACCTTAAAGCACCGATCGTATGTTAAAACTATACCCGTTTTTCAGACCTCAGGGTTGAGGGACCTAGGTCTTAGTCCGATTCCTGCTCCTGATGTGATGTGAACAAACCCATCTCCTTTCAGTGTTTGTAGAACAGAAATATTCCCCAAAGTGTGGGCAGACAAAGGTCAGCAATGCACACATCTGGATAAGTCTGAGGCAAAGATCTGATCATCCATGTTTAAAAAGATTGAGCTATAACTTCAGGGAATTCCCTGGCGGTCCAGTGGTTAGGACTGTGCTTTTACTACCAGGGGTGTGGGTTCAATCCCTGGTCAGGGAACCAAGATCCTATAAGTTGCGAGGTGCAGCCACAACAAAACCCGAAAAATCAACTCCCTGCTTTGGGAATTCCCTAGAGGTCCAGTGGTTAGGGCTTGGCAATTTCATTGTGGTGGCCTGGGTTCGATCCCTGGTCGGGGAACTGTTATAAGATCCCACAAGCTATGAGGCACAGCCCCCTTTCCCCTCAAAAAAACTGAGCCATAACTTTATAAAGTACACAAGTTTTAAGTGAACAGCTCAATTTTCACTTATGCACACATTCACGTAAATTTTCCCCTTTAAAAATTATTGACGGGACTTCCCTGGCAGTCTAGTGGTTAAACCCCACATTTCCAAAGCAGGAGGCAAGAGTTTGATCTCTGGTGGGAGAGCTAAAATCTCCACATGCTGCTGACAAGGCCAAAAAAACCCCACCAAATCTGTTGAATGAGGAATTAAGGGTATATATGAAGAGCAACCATGAAAAATAAACCCAGACCACACAAATGGGTCAAATCAATTTTGATTGGAGAGGTATTTAAAATTCACAACTCATTTTATTTGCTGTTAATTTGTCTTCTAATAAAGCAATCTTGTTAAAAATGCTGTACTCCTTTTCCACTGTCGGAATACCTCTTTAAAGTTCAAGGGGCTTTCTGAACTCAGGCCTCTTCATTAGTCCCTGAATACTAAGTACCTGCTAAGGATAGAGTGTTAAACCCAGTGCTGACAGGGTACAGGGTGAGCCAGAGGAATCTGCCCTCAAGGAAATTTCCCAGATAGGGGTAGCAGGGAAGATCCCAGGCAGAAAGGGAGCTCCAAATTATGCAGAATAACACTAAATAAAGTGCTAACATGAAAACTTGGCAATTCTGCTCCACAGCCTACTTGACCTACTTCCCTTCTTAGAAATTCCCTGTACTGGCTCTGACTGCCCTGGTGGGGGACAGGACTGTTCATTCACCTTGGCCTGACTCTGCTCCAGGTGACGATTCTCCTTTTCTTCCACCTCTTGCTTGATGCTGCAGGAGCCCAGCCCGTCGGAAGTCATCTTTCCAAGCCACTGGATGTTGGTCAAGCTGTTGTCCAGGGGGCAGCTGGCTGCCTCACCGCCAGCTACAGGGGAGACAACCCAAGACACCACTTCGGTGCCCGATTCCCTGCCTGGCAGGTCCACCGAGACTGGCAGTTAGGCATCACCTCTCCAGGTGATGACTGCGATCAGGGATCACCTCTCCAGGACCTCTGCCCTTAAGCACAGGGATTGCGCATGCTGAATCTACGGTGCCCTTTTAGGATTTCAGGAGAAATTCAGGAGCAGGGCTCAAGTTGCATTTCAACCTGAGCCACCCTGAGCCTCAGAGATTGGTCAAGGCAACCTTACAAAAAGCATGATCGAACATCTCAACAAAGTAAGTCATTTTTCCATCTCGTGTTTCTCCTTTATTAAGATGGAGAAAGATTCCTACTTCCTTATGTGGTCACTGCAAAGGAGAAATAGAATAATAAACAAATCCTTTTCCAATATAAAGAAGGCAACAGAATGCTGAATTACATTGCAACCCTGTCGACAGGGCCCAAAGATCTGGGTCAAGGTTTCAGCATGAAGGAAGGCAAGACTTTCCCCCAGTTCAGGCAGACACCTGTGTGTGTGCCCTAGGTATCAGCATGGCTGACTATGGTCCTTACACCAGAGAGCGAAGGCTGGCTCCTCCCCCCTTTGCCTTACGGACCACATACCACAGTTCTTCCATTTCTGCCCAGGAAGGGCTCCCGCTGGTCTTGGAAGATTCTCATCCCCAGTTGCAGACTTTGGTCCCAGGGTCTCGGTGATCACTTCTGTCCTCTTGGGGTCCTTGCTGGTTTGGGCTTGATGCTGGGGTCCTGGAGGGGGAGTGGGGGCTCCCCCACAGCTGATGAGGATGAACTTGTTGGGCCCACTGCTGCCACTCTCCTTCCCTTTGGCGGTCAGTGCTGTGATGATGCTCTGGATGTTGGCATTGTTGGGGACGACCACCACTTGGGTGTTGGGCATGGTTGGGTGGTTCAGGATCTTGATTCCGGCTGGAAACTTGCAGGGGTTGGGCTCTGCCACCTCCTTGGGGGCTTGCGCTTGAGCAGGCTCTTGTTGGGCAGGGGGCCCCTTCGGCTCCTCCTCTGCTGTGTCACCTGGAGCATTGTGAACAGGAAGGGGCAGCCTCCGTCTTTTGAGAATCAATGGCCTACGGGGGCTAGTTTTCATCATGAATCTGCGCTTTCACTCTCCATTGAGCATCACAAGCGTGGACCCTGCAAAGGGCAAGGGTCAGTGGGAGGTCAAAGGTTTGTTAGGCTGAGAAGGAGGTTCTGTTAGGGAGGGGTCTTCCTCATCATGTGACCAGGAGTGTGAACCCACAGGCCCAGGTGAATGCTCCCTGGGTCTCTGCAAGGACCGCGGACTATAAGGAGATGAGTTCTATAGACAAAACTGAAGCAAACAAGAAATTCAAAGGGGGAAAGTGGGATAAGGTTGGCTGTAGGTCCACATAGTCAAGGCTCTGGAAGATGAAGAATGTTTTGGGAATTCCCTGGTGGTTCAGCCCGTTAGGACTCTGCACTTTCACTGCCAAGGGTGTGGGTTCAACCACTGGCTGGGGAACTGAGATCTGCAAGCCCTGGGGCATGGCCAAAAGGAATGTTCAGCTACAGAAACAAGCGGAGAAGCTACAAAAATGTGGAAATGTCTCTTCTTGCCTAGTCTAACACAGACCACTTGCGGTAACTGTCAGGATGAGGACCCTGGAACAGGCCATCCTGACAGAACTCTGATCCCAGGATCCATTCTAGCATAGACCACTTGGTCTGAGCCCGAAGAATCAGAGGAAAAAGGCAGATTGTACCATTATACTACTGTCACACCGTTGAAGAAATCATCTCCCAGTGCACAAGACTTCAGACAGAAGGGAAACTGCTCTATTCAACACCCAGAGTAATGCTGAGGGGTGACATCGTTTCATGGACTATTATGCTAGCACTGATCTTAAAAAAAAGTATATACATTTTTTTCTTTCACAATTTGCAAACTATTTATATAGCGACATTTTAGTACGTGCATATGCTTGTTCATATTTCAACTTTCTAAGCATGTTACCATCTTGCTTAACTTCTCTTCCAGAACCAAGACTATAATCCTTGTCTCCTGACTAGTGCTGTGCATTAAGGAAGAGTTTTATCTTTTAAAAATTGTGTTTTGTTGATTTTGACAGATCCATGGCATACTCTACTATTGTGTGAAGTAGTGAAATTCTGCTGAGAGGTACTTTGAGAGACAGAATAACTGTCTGCCTCGTCTTTAGAATATCTGCAATCTCCCTAGAAATGACTGTCACGCTCGTCTGACATTTGCCACCTGCTTAGAGGTCACAGACCCTCTCCACTCTGCTGCCTCCCTTTCCTTTATATCTAGGTTTCCTCTACCTTCAAATCTCAGTTTTACTTCCACCTCCTATCTCTTCCGCCCTCCCTTCCTCCCTCCACCCATCAATCAGTAGATGCTAGTATTTTTTCCTCGCCCCCAAAAAGATATTTTCCTGGTCTAAAGCGTCTTAATTTTTCCTTCTACTCTGACCAGCTTACTTGCTACCATTGCCAACACTTTCTAGCCGGGAGATTTCCGGAGCGGCTCCCGGGGACTCACCATCATCCAGACCAGGGCAAGGCTGCGGGGGTCTCTGGAACCCGGAGGAGGGTCCTGGGACAGGGCGCAGTGGAGACTGGGTTACCTAGAAGGGAGAGCACCTGGGCTCAGGGGAGAGTGCGAGCCGCGGCAACCAGCGCAGTAAGCTTAGAGGGACCCCAGCCCCAGGGGAAAGGCTGGGGGGCTTAGTGGGAGAGGTGAGGGGGGGGTGGGGGCCCGGGAGGCTGGATGCAGCAGCACGGCGCACTGTCGCCAGTCCCCCGCAACCCCCTGGCCGGAGCCAGCTCTCCGCGCCCGCCGGCCCCGGGCCTCCAGCCAGTCGCCCACTCACCTCGCTGCACCGTCGGCTCCGGGCGGCTCGGCGCTGCTCCGACCTGCGGGCCTGACCGAGACCCCGGCTGCGGGGCGGGGAATCCCGGGATCCCGGCGGGGGAGGGGAGGGGGGGGAGGGTGTCCCAGGCCCGGGCCGGGGGTGGGGTCCCGCTCTGGGGCTTTCAGTTTGTTCCGCTGTTTGAAATTGGCGCCGGCGGAGCGTTGCGGTCACGTGACGAGCGTGACCAATCAGCGTCGGCTTTGTATCCGCGTTCGGCCGGGACGCCGGCGGCGGGCGGGGCTCCGGGCCGGGAGGGCGGGAGAGGCGGGCGTATCGGTGGCGGCGGCGGCGGGACGGGCAGGTGAGGCGGCGCCGCGGGGCCGGCGAGGTGGGCGGGTGGATCGTCTGCCTCGGTGGGCAGGCAGGGCGGACCGATCGGCGGCGGGTGAGGCCGGTGAGGCGAGCCGAGCGGCGTGCTGACCGGGCGGCCGGGCCGAGCGGCGGCGGGTGGGGCCGTAGGCTCGTGGCGGGAGGGCGCAGGAGGGCTCCGCGGTGGGACGCGAGGGACCCCGGGGGACAGTAGGGACCCCCGGCCGCCCCGTGCTCTCCCCCGGTCCCCGGTTTCTCGCTGCGGGGGTACTGTCCCCCGTCGACCTCCCGGGCAGCGAGCGTCCTGGCCCCCCGAGCAGCCCGAAGCGGGCTACGACCCCCTCGCTCTGGTTCCTTCCTTAAAAATGATCGCGCACGCCGCGGACCTTCGCCTCCGCTCCGAATCTTGGAGCTCTGATCTCCTCCCGCCCGGTCCCTCGCCGTCTTTTCTTTGTAGTAATGGACTTTGTTTTGCTTATTTAGCACGTTTTTAGTTGAGCGCCTGCCATGTGCTGGGCGGCTCTGGGATGCAGTGGCGGGGCGAGATACTGGCGTCTTTCTTCCGAGCTTACAGTCTGTAGGGAGGTAGGAGGGGCTCACACAAGCTCCCGTCGAGTTGCGTATTTAAGCAAATGAAGAATTACAGCTGTGAAGTAGTAACAGAGCTCAGGGATAACTGAGTATGTAAATAAGGAGATCTTGCCTTAAGTTAGGTGAGAAAGGCATTTCTTTTCTTTCTTTTTTAAAAAAATATTTATTTATTTGGCTGCACCAGGTCTTAGTTGTAGCCTGGGGCATCTAGTTCCTGACCAGGGATCTCACCCGTGCCCCTTGCTTTGGGAGCGCAGAGTCTCAGCCGCTGGACCTCACCACCCCCGCAACCCCCGCCTCCCCCAGGGAAGTACCCAGAAAGGCATTTCTGATGAACTGACTGAAAGCTTGGTCTGAGATCTGAGGCCGTTATGCAAACAAGGGAAGGAGACACTCCAGGACAAGGGAATTGAGGGGGTACAAAGACGCTTACTCCTTGGAAGGAAAGTTATGACCAACCTAGATAGCATATTCAAAAGCAGAGACATTACTTTGCCAACAAAGGTCCGTCTAGTCAAGGCTATGGTTTTTCCAGTAGTCATGTATGGATGTGAGAGTTGGACTGTGAAGAAAGCTGAGCGCGGAAGAATTGATGCTTTTGAACTGTGGTGTTGGAGAAGACTCTTGAGAGTCCCTTGGACTGCAAGGAGATCCAACCAGTCCATTCTGAAGGAGATCAGTCCTGGTTGTTCTTTGGAAGGAATGATGCTAGAGCTGAAACTCCAGTACTTTGGCGACCTCATGCGAAGAGTTGACTCATTGGAAAAGACTGATGCTGGGAGGGATTGGGGGCAGGAGGAGAAGGGGACGACAGAGGATGAGATGGCTGGATGGCATCACTGACTCGATGGACATGAGTTTGGGTGAACTCCGGGAGCTGGTGATGGACAGGGAGGCCTGGCGTGCTGCGATTCATGGGGTCACAAAGAGTCGGACACGACTGAGTGACTGAGCTGAAGGACCATATGACAGGAGGAAGCAGGGGCAGCACAAAGGCTGAAGAATATATCTGAGGGGTTTGAGCTAAGCGACAAGGGCGGACTGTGGGCGATGACACTGGAACCAGAGCAACAGGGCCTGAGCCACCACGGAGGAGTTTCGTTCTTGCCCCAAACAAACGTTTCAAGCAGGAGGGAGTGGAGATCAGCTTTGCATTTCCAAAACGTCCCCCGGCAGGGGGTGCCAGAGGTTAGGGTAGACCAGTTAGACTACTGCATTACACCAGGCCATAATTATTGGAACTTCGGGTAGTGGAGAGAAGGAGAGAAGGGTAGGGTAATAGTATTATTTTTCACACAGGAGAAATGCTTTTTATCAAATTTTGAGTTGCATCTAACAAGTCTCAAAAGTAGATTGCCATTGATTGTGATCCCACATTTAATCCTGAACTATATCACTGAATCCCATACATCTAAGCTCCACCCCTCCACAAGTATAATTGTCATAGCACATTATGTTAGTTTTAGGTGTACAACATAATGATTTGGTATTTATTATACATTGCAAAGTGATCACAATAAGTCTAGTTACCACCCATCATCATAGTGACAAAAACTTTTTGCCTTGTCATGAGAACTTAAAAAAAAATATATCTTTATGTATTTGGCTATGCTGGGTCTTAGTTGCATCACGTGGGATCTAGTTTCTGACCAGGGATCGAACCTGGGCCCCTGCATTGGGAGTGTGGAGTCTTAGTCACTAGACCACCAGGGAAGTCCTGTGATGAAAACTTTTTAAGTTTATTTTCTTGGCAACTCTCAGATTTGAAATACAATACTGACTATAGTGACCACAATGTATATTACATTCTGTGCGTGTGTGCTAAGTCGCTTCGGTCGTGTCTGACTCTTATGCAACTGTAGCGCATAGACTGTACATGAACTGTAGCTCCATGGACTGTAGCCCACTTGTCTCCTCTGTTCGTGGGGATTCTCCAGGCAAGAATACTGGAGTGGGTTGCCATGCCCTCCTCCAGGGGAGCTTCCTGACCCAGAGATTGAACCCACATCTCTCTCTTACATTTCTTACATTGGCAAGCGGGTTCTTTACCACTGGTGCCACCTGGGAAGCCCCATATTACATCCTACGGTGTATTTGTTTTATAACTGGAAGTTTGTACCTCTTGACCTCCGTCATTTATTTTGCCTACCCCTCAACTGCCCTCCCCAAGAGAAGAGTATTTTTATTTTAGAAATTTGCCTTTGTTAGTATTTTGAAAAGAACTATTTATTTATTTGGCTGCCCCAGGTCTTAGTTGTGGTATATGGGATCCAGTTCCCCAACCAAAGACGGAACCTGGGCCCCCTGCATTGAGTCTTAACTCACCTACTTTGAGGTGGTTATAGACATGTAAGCGGGTGATTGCCTGAGAAAGGTGTACAGAGTGAGGCAGGCTCCAAAACCCAGCAGAGGGTGAGGCCCCTGTAGCGAAAGGGACCGACCTCTGGTTATAGCAAAAAGGGTGCAGATGTGTGGCTGCTTCCTGGAAGCTGAGGGTGTTTCCTTTGATGCCTCCTGTGTTCTTTGTGTAGGAGGAAGTAAGGCAGTTGGTTGGGAGAGGAGTTCTAAAGTTTTAAGATGATCTTTGTGGGGAAAATGAGTTGATCAGGACACAGTAGGACTGCTAAACAGTGTGGGGTCCCCATGAGGCTGGGGACTTTGAGTGTGCTGTTGACTGGAGCACTGCTCACTGGAAATATTGCCACCACTGTCATCTCTCCGCTGGCTCCATGGAGGCCTTCTAACTTGCTTCTTTGCTCCCTTTGTCCATGCCCCCTCTTCTCAGTGGCTCAGACGGTAAAGTGTCTGCCTGCAATGCAGGAGACCCCGGTTCAATCCCTGGGTTGGGAAGATCTCCTGGAGAAGAAAATGGCAGCCCACTCCAATATTCTTGCCTGGAAAATCCCATGGACAGAGGAGCTACAGTCCATGGGGCTGCAAAGAGTCGGACATTACTGAGCGACTTCCCTTTCACTTTCCTCTTCCCAACCCACCTTTCCTTACAAAGCACCAAGAGTTATTTTGTAAGAGTATAAATCGGATTATGTTCCTTCCCTGTCCTGAACCCTGCAGCGACTTCCTAGCACACTGAGAATAATGCAACCCAGGCCTTGACCTTGCCTTGACCTTGTGTCATGTGAACTGGCTTCACTTCCTTCCACTCTCCAGTCTAGCCGGGCTGAGCCTTACTGCTTCCTGAGCGAGTCAGGCACAGTCCCATCTGGCAGTCTTTGCACTTACTGTTCTTTCAGTCTGCAATATTCTTTCTCACATCTTTCCTTTGTCCGCTTGTTCTCATTTCTGCCTTCAGGTCTTTGCTCAAATATCGTTTTTGAGATAGGCCTTGCCAGACAACCCTGTCTCAAATAGGCCTGGGTCACCTCAGCCTTGAATGCCAATTTCACTTTTCTCGGTACCTCTAATCACTCCCTCAACTAGATGTAAGCACCACGAGGGCAGGGATTTAATTTTGTAACCTGGTATATATTTCCAGCACCCGTAACTGCCCAGAACACAGTAGGCACTCAGTAAATATGTGTTGAATGAATGAATGAGCAAATGGATGTATTTCCTACCTGCGCTCTCCCTAAAATGTTAGATTCCGGAGGGTAGAGACTTCGTCCTTATTTTTCTTCACCTGATTCTCCACTGCCTAGTAACACAGATCAGAGCGTGTGGCTTTGTTGTTCACTGAATGAAGGGTCATGGCTATCTGATGGAACCCGCCTGTTCTGCCGTGTGACTGTCTCTCCTCGATGCCTGGTGGCCCCTCCCATTGCTAGATTTCCTGGACACCGTCTCAGACTTTTCATTAGCCGGTGGGGCCTGTTGACCCTGCCTCTGCCTCCAGCCTCCCATCTCTACTGACACAGCCTGGGTGCAGGCCCCAGCGGTTCTCAGACAACACAATAACCTTACTGGTCCCTCTGCTTCCAGGACACTTGCTCTCGCCTCTGTTGCCTGGAAGATCTGTCTTAAGACAAAAGCACACAGAAAAAATTATGGTACCTATGAGACAACTGAAAATGTGAACACTGGATATTTACTATTTAAGGAATTTGCACATTCAAACATATGAATGTATGTAAATACACGAATACTAACTGCAAGGAGATCCAACCAGTCCATTCTGAAGGAGATCAGCCCTGGGATTTCTTTGGAAGGAATGATGCTAAAGCTGAAACTCCAGTACTTTGGCGACCTCATGCGAAGAGTTGACTCATTGGAAAAGACTCTGATGCTGGGAGGGACTGGGGGCAGGAGGAGAAGGGGACAACAGAGGATGAGATGGCTGGATGGCATCACTGACTCGATGGACGTGAGTCTGAGTGAACTCTGGGAGTTGGTGATGGACAGGGAGGCCTGGCGTGCTGCAATTCATGGGGTCGCAAAGAGTCGGACATGACTGAGTGACTGAACTGAACTGAACTGGATAGTATGTAAATAAGTATATTTAATACATTAGTATATAAATATGTATAATACCTATAAGTGAGGTGAAAGTCACTAAGTCGTGTCTGACTCTTTGCGACCCCATGGACTATATAGTCCATGGAATTCTGCAGGCCAGAATACTGGAGTGGGTAGCCTTTCCCTTCTCCAGGGGATCTTCCCAACCCAGGGTTCGAACCCAGGTCTCCCGCATTGCAGACAGATTCTCTACTAGCTGAGCCACAAGGGAAGCCCGTATAATACCTATAGTTTTCAAATATTTATATGGGTTGTGTTACTAGGAATGATATCATGACTGGGAATATCATGTTTTGAGAATTATAAATCGGTAGGGGAAATGGATGGGGTGTGGATGGGTTGTGACTGGTCGTGGGTTTAAGGCTGTTGGAGCTGAGTGATGGGCACATAGCAGCTCGTGTTATTAACTTTGTTTTTTTTTTCCTGTGTTCAAAATCAGCTGGGGTAAAAGTTGAAAAAAGAAATGCAAGTGTGACGATATCTGTCCGCTTGAGAATCTGCCCTGACTACTTAGGCCAGAGTCCAAACTCAGGTGGTCCACCTGGTTTTCCGACCTGGTCCTGATACCACGTCGAGCCTGTGTTCTTTTGTCTTCTCCTGCCCTGTGTCCAGCTCCATGCGGTCCCTGGGTTCACCGAGCTCCTCACGTCTCTGCTTTGTGTGTGCTGCTCCTCAGCCTGGAGCTGCCCCCAGCCCCCACCCTCACCCCTCGTTTTTTGGCTTTTCCTGCCCTTCTGTACCTAGGTCAGGTGTGACCCTCCCCAGAGAGCCTCCCCGGGGGCAGTGGAGGGAAGCACGGCTCCCATTATTGTAACTGCCTCCCTCTGCTAGACTTTCAGGTCTTTGAAGACAGGCACGGGCCGTGTCTGTACACGTGGTTGCTGCTAAGTCACTTCAGTCGTGTCTGACTCTGTGTGACACCATAGACGGCAGCCCACTAGGCTCCTCTGTCCCTGGGATTCTCCAGTATTCTCCATACTGGAGTGGGTTGCCATTTCCTTCTCCAATGCATGAAAGTGAAAAGTGAAAGTGAAGTCACTCAGTACAAGTGATTGGCACCCCATAAATGATGATGCAATAAGTGGTTATTCATCTTTGAACTCCTAGCACCCAGCAGGGTGCTTAGGCCGCGCTTGATAAGTTTTCACTGGGGCGATGTTTGTTGAGTGGGAAGTGCTGTGTGTTGCAGCTGTAGGAAGCTGGGCTAGGTATGCCAGCCCACCCCTTATGGTAGGGCTGCAAGCTGCTAGCAGAAATGGCTGGCAGAGTGTGAGGAGGAGCTGGGGAATCACCGGGTTGTTTTCTCCTGGCATTTGTTTCTTCTCTGCAGGCATGGGTTGGAAGTGGAGCCTCTCCCCGGACCTGCCGACAGCCAGCATCATGCAGTTGCTAACTGCTCTTCTCTCACCCGTTGATGCCTCCCAGGAAAAAGCGCCGCCAAGCTGCCCAGAAACCCCAGCTGCTATTCCACCAACAACCACTGGAGGCCCCCAAACACCGCTGTCGATCTCCCCAGCTTCCCGTGGTCACCCACACTAGACAGGTGCCCAGCAAGCCTGTGGACCACAACACCATCACTTCCTGGGTAGGGTTCCTGCCTTGATTTCTGCTCTGCCAGGCTTCTCAGAGTGCATACTCTGCCCCGTGACCAGGGCTGCCAAAGAATTTAGGAGCCTCATGGACTCAGGGACAAGGAGGCAGTGCTCACTTTCCCTCCGTCCTCAGCCGTCTTCTCTGCTGCATCTTTTCGCCTAAGTTCAGGCTGGGGCATGGGTGGACTGGAATTGGAGTCTTTCCCCCACCAGTTCCCCTGAAAGAGTTCAGTATAAAAGTATCTGGTAGCCGGGTGAGAAAGTCAGATAAATGGCAGAGTGAGTGAAAAATGAGATTGTTCCCTGAGCTTCACGTGAGAGGTGGAATTTTTAGCTAAGTAGTCTATTTACTGTTTTGGGGGGGTTTTTTAATGTGGACCATTTTTAAACTCTTTATTGAATTTGTTCCAACATTTTTTCTTTTTTTTTTTTTTTCCATTTTTTCTGTTTTATGCTTTGTTTTTTTTTGGCTGGAAGGCCTGTGAGATCTTAACTCCCCAACCAGGGGTGGAATGCACACCTCCTGCCTTGGAAATGGAGAGCCCCAACTGATGGACTGCCAGGGAAGTCCCTCTGTTTACTGTTTAATGGACCAAACAGTGAAGAAAAACTCTCAGAAATGGCATGTGTTCTGTCTTGACAGTTTATAAGCTCCGGGAAGAGAACACAGCTATGGGGTATCAGAAAGTGGTGTAGCAGAAGAGCCAGACAAAAGCCTGAGCTCTGCCCCAGAGCGCCTGACAGATGTGGTGCAGGAGTACTGGGGAGAACTGGACCCCTGGCTTCAGGAGTGGGGAGGAAGCGTAGATGTTAGAGCGCTGTTGGTGGGAGGAGGCATGAGCACGTGGATGCGTACAGAGTGCTCCCCACGCGCCAGGCCCTGCTTGCTGCTCTCCATGCCTGATCTCACTCACTGGTCTGCCTTCAGCCCTTTCTTCCTACACTGGGGTCCTCTAGGTGCCAGGCGCCCTGCTAGGTGCTGGGCATCAGTGGTGAAGACGACAGCTGGGCCTGCCCTCAGAACTGAAAGGGAGATGGTTATGTGTGTTGCAGCTGTAGGGTGTGATGAAGCCAGGGAGGCTGAGTAACTTGCCCAAAGCCCTCATCCCTTCCTATGGTTATCCAGTAAGACAGACAGCGGTTGTTTTTTTTGGCCGTGCTGGGTGTTTGCCACTACACTTGGGCTTTCTCTAGTTGCAGCAAGCAGGGGCTGCTCTCCATTGTAGTGCACAGGCTTCTCACTGCGGCAGCTTCTCTTGTTGTGGAGCACGGGCTCTAGGCGCTCAAACTTCAGCAGTTGTGGCTCCTGGGTTCTAGAGCTGGACTCTGTAGTTGTGGTGCATGGATTTAGTTGCCCTACAACATGCGGGATCTTCTCGTACCAGGGATCAAACCCATGTCCCCTGCGTTGGCAGGCAGATTCTTACTCACTGTGCCACCAGGGAAGTCCCTCAGGCAGCTGTTTTAAGTCCATTGCTGTTGTGGGCCCCCATTTAGGATTCTGGTCCTCTGATGCAGTTTCCTTAGGTTTGTGTCTGGGAGTTAGCGTGCTTCACTTTTATTTCTTTCTTTTGGAATCCTTAGGTATCACCTCAGTTTGATACAACAGCAGAAAGCTGGTTCCCAGGCAAGCGGAAGCATCATCATCGAGACCATGCAAGGCGTTCAAGTCGAAAATCTACCAGCTCCAGGTTTCCATGTCTAACGTTTGAGACTCCGCAGTCTTCTGCCAGTTCAGCCACACCTGGGATCCTGGCAATCAGGGATGGCCCCAGTCAACCAGAAAAGGACATTTCCGGAAGGCCCTTGGTGCCCATGCTCAGCCCCCAGAGCTGCAGGGAGCTGTCGGCACACACATTTCCAGACTTCCCATGTGTGTTCATTCCCCCGGACATCCAGACCCCAGAATCCCCGGGGCAGGGAGAGCCCATTCCCTCTGAACTGAGGGAAAACAGCCTTCCCAGCTGTTCCCTTCACACGAGCACGCCCAAGAGCCCAGAGCCCGGGCCTGTTCTGGTTACAGACACCCCAGAGGAGAAGTACGGGATAAAGGTCACGTGGAGGAGGCGACGACACCTGTTCGCGTACCTCAGGGAGAGGGGAAAGCTGAGCAGAAGCCAGTTCCTTGTGAAAGACTGACTGATTTCCCAGACATCCGTGGTCTCAAGAAATTGACTGCTGGAGTCAAAAGGGAATTGAATTCCCAGATTTGCTTTTTAAAATATCTTGTGTCATAAACAGTTTTTAGTATCGTAAACAGTTGACTTCATATTTTTAGTGTATTAACTGTTTAACAAATTTTAAATATAACTGTTTAGAATGTCTGTAAATAAATGGCTGCAGAGTTTTAAGAGAACCCTGCTTCTGACCTACACTAATGCAGCAATACTGCCTCCCCTCCCCCCATAAATGGTCATTCTTAATTGTTCCTTTTACCCACTATCTATTCATTCTTTTAATCACCTCATTCAAAGTAATTCAGTGCACATGTTTGAGGACCAACTCAGTGACTGCTTCCTTTTTGACCCAGTACATGGAAAAACTTCAAGCAGACTGTGACTTTTCCTAGTTGAGCTGCTGTCCCTGCAGTCTTGGCTCATCTGAGAGGGCAGGGTGAAGAGAGTGTTGTAATAAATATGGTGAAGGGGGGTTGCTAGGGAGATAAAGGGGACATGATTAAGTTACTTAGGGTTGCTATGTTTTGATTTTTTTTGTTTCCAGTTGAAATAACCTGCAAATATTAACTAGGGTGGGAAAATGATTTCTTGTCCTGTTTAAAATGTATGTAAATAAATCTGTAATCTTTTCAAATACTACTTCTTACTGTTATTAATGCAGAGGGACTGTCCAGTCAACAAAATATCTTACTTTTCTTCCCACCCATACAAGTAGCTTCTCATTCCACTCCATTCCCTCAGCCTTCAGAACGTAGTCTGTGTCAGGTCCAGCCAGAGCAAGACAAGCAGGGATTATTTTCAATGTGGGGATTTGAAGCACAGATAATGAACCGGGTTTAGGGTCACACAGTGAGTGGAGGCTGGCCGGCGAGCACAGAGCTCGGCTCTCCTAGCTTGTGCCACGTTTTCTGCGTTTTAAAAACTCAAAACGTGGACGTCACACTAGCTTCGAAGTCGAACGCCGTAAAGTCAACACGCGATGAGTTTTGACAGGATGTTCTGTAGGGACCGTAAAACTGCGAATAAGTTGGGGACAAGATTTACTGGATCCGACAGCGGATCTCATTACGGGATACGGACGTTAGAAGACGGCCGGCAGGCAGTCAAGGGCGGGAGATGGAAAAGACCGTCAGGCAAGCGTGCAAAGCAAGTTCGTGGACGCCCTAAGTCTGGGCAGGACTAGGGCAGGCAGAAGGCGTCCTGCGGGTAGGGGGCGCGGCCGCTCATGGATGGGAAGGACTGCTGGGTTGGCAAGTGTGGTTCCGGGAATGTCTCGGGGTCGGAAGGGCGGCCCCCCAGGAAGCGCCCTGGGTGGTCTCTGAGTACTGACCGCAGGGGAGCGCGGGCAGCCGGGGCGCCAGGCCGCAACTGGGGT
Organism: Bos indicus; assembly: GCF_029378745.1. NCBI lineage: Eukaryota > Metazoa > Chordata > Mammalia > Artiodactyla > Bovidae > Bos > Bos indicus. Next base: position 107,405,669 of record NC_091764.1, on the reverse strand, counting down.
GTGGACCTCGGCTCCAGCCCAGCGGCGCATAGCAACCCGCCCTTAGCAACCCTCCAGCGGCGTCGCCGCCCCTAGAAACCCACACGCGGGGGCGGTGGGAGCGGCGGGCGCGCGGACCAATAGGCGCGGAGCGTCGGGCGTGCGGTGGCCAATTGGCGCGGAGCGGCGGGCGCGCGGACCAATGGGCGGTGGTGACAGTGTGGGGTGCGGTTGCGGGGCGGGGCGGCTGCGCCAGGCTGGCCAGGAGCTGCCGCGGGTGTGGACGCGGTCGGCGCTCGCGGGGCTGCAGGATGGAGTCGTCGCTCCGTCGCCCGGGCCCCCGCGGGGACAGGTCAGGAGCGATGGCGGCGGGCGGAGACCCAAGAGGGCCGTGGAGGTCTGGGCTGGGCGCCGAGGGGAGTGGGGGGCGGGTGGGCCGGGGGGCGCGGGGCCCCCACGCCGAGGGCCAGCTCGTGTCCAGTCGCGCCGGGACCCGCGGGGTCGGTCCGGCCTCGTCAGAACGCGTCAGCCAGGGGGTGCTCGGCCTGGGCCGGGGGTGCAGGGTGGCTCTGGGGGCCAGCAGTTGAGGGGGCGGCGGCATCCCGGCCCAGGGCGGGCTCTCCGGGTAGTCAGCGCAGGCCGGGCCAGGCGCAGGCGGGGTGGCTTCGCCTGGGCCCGCGCCCGCCTGCTGCCCTGTACCTCCTGGCGTGCGTCCGGAGCCGGGCCGACCCTGCCCTGGGTCAGCAGCTGAAACCACTCAAAAGCTGGTCGCCCGAGAGGCGTTGGTGCCGACAACACCCGTTTTTCTGTTTCATCGGGTTTTATTTACGTGAGAGCAACGCTCTGTGAAGTTGGTTCACTGCTTTTTGGTTTCTTAAGTCGAGAGAAGAACCGACATTTACAAGTATAAATATGGACGCGCAAGGCGGACATCCAGTTAAAATTCAGCATCATCCGTTGAATTCGGGTGGTGCTCGCTCTGCCATGGCTATCCGGTCAATCTTAAGTGAACGGATTTAAGGCAGTAAATTTCCCGGCTACCAGATGTTTGGTGTGACTCATGATTTTGGGGAAAAAGAAATGGAATTGACTTTGAGAGACCAAGAGGCAAAATGGTTTTTAATTCTTTGGACCTGAAGTTTCAAGGGATAATTGTCAAGTTTGTTCCTCTTTGTCTTCCCAGAGAAACCAGCTCTTTAATCTGAAAATTGACTTCAAAGAGGAATGTGTGAGTCACCAAATGTTTCTCCTGCCGTATGTTCTGTCATTGGTTAACTGACTTGTTGCCGAGAGGGGAGTGGAATGAATGTCTCTTGCTTTTTTTGGCTTCACGTTGTATGTTTTGGATGTTTTTGATGAGATACATGGATAGAGTTTTCGGTATGAGTACTTTTCAGTGTGAAGGATAGCATCTGACTTTTTAAAGTTTCGTGTGACTTTTTTTTCCTTATTCTTCTTTTGAGTGATGAGACCGTTTCCCCAGAGTTATTTTCAACAAAGTAGAAAAATTATGAGCAAATACACGGAACATTTTTCCTGTATCTGAACTATTTAGTGGAAACTGGAGATGGAATTAGAAACAGCACTCTCAGCCCCTTGGCTGAGTTAGGCGCTTGTGTTGTAGATTCCCCTGGAGATGACAGCAGTGCTTGGCCAGTGCTTGGAACCTGAGCCTTCCTGGCTCTGTGTTCCTGATACAGGATCGAAGATATGGTGGGAGAGGCTGCTCCGCGTGGTGCGACCTGGTGACCCAGAGCCGACTACGGAAGTCCTGGTCTCTGGTTTGTCCACATGCCGTGGTTTTTTTTCAGAAATGCAGCCAGTGGTGGTGGCTGGGGGTTATGTCTTGGCCAGGCTTGCTGTCCTCTTTCACCTTCTCTCTTTTTCAGATGTTTCATCAGATGAGCTAATTGTTGGTAAACAGACTTCCCCAGTGCTTGAATATGCTTAGATTAACTAATGCAAGACTACGGTGTATCTGGACATTATCAAGAGCTATAGTAAAATCCTTCTGACATCCATCGTGCATGTATTTCTCCAAATATGAAGACTTCATGAAAGCAAGAATAACCCCTGTAATACATTTCCTTTCCAAGCAAAGAGACTCAGACATTCTTTGGAATAGTTTTCATTTCCAGCTTGTCTTATTCTTTCCTGTGGAAATTGTGCTGTTTCCCCTGCCTTTGTGTCCACTGAAAGAAAAAGTTAACATCTCTTCTTACCAAGAGGGAAAGTGTGCTTGAGTTGCTCAGAGGAAGAGTGGAAGCTGTCTTCCTCTAAGTTAGAGGATTTGACGACTGGACGTGTGTGTGTGTGTGGGTGTGGGTGTGTGGGTGTGTGTGTGTGTGTGTGTTTCTCAGTCACGTCCAACTCTTTGCGACCTCATTAACTATAGCCCACCAGGCTCCTCTGTCCGTGGATTTCCCAGGCAAGAATATTGGAGTGGGTTGCCATTCCCTTCTCCAGGGGATCTCCCTCACCCAGGGATTGAACCTGGGTCTGAGGCCTTGGAAGGGGCCTTGATAATTCCCTTAGGTATGTTGAGTACAGTTAACAGTGAAATTGCTAAGGCTTCTTTCAAACTGAGACTTCCTGTGGTCTGCTTTCCTTTATTTCCTCTGAGCCAGTTCCTTAGGAAGATGCTCTTTGTATTAAGTCTGTGCTGCCTCACCAGACGTTCTTGTGCTTAGTAAGGCCTACAGCATTGTCCTGGCTTGGTTAGAGCTTGACTCCACTGATGCTTGAGAAGAGACACCCTGTCCACGTGCTGGTGGATGTGCTGTCTTTGTTGACTCTCAGTACTTGTCATGAGTCTTGATAATGAGGATTGTCATCGCTGACCCTTTGCCTTAGGACTGCTGTGACAGCACTCATGGTTAGCAGGAATGATCTCTGGAATAAAGGGATTGTACCATAGGGGTCACTGGGACCTCTGGGAGGCCCCTGTTCTGAAGGTGATGAGAGTAGTGCCCTAGTGTTTATCAGGTGGTCCTTTCTGCTTTGCCACCAGGCACTGAGGTGGGGCGAGTGCTGGAGGCTCCCACTGGGTTCCTGACTCCAGTCCCAGCTTCCTCACTGCCTCTCAGTGCCACCTGGAGCCCCTCAGCTACTTGTCTGGCTTGAGTTTTCTCCTCTGGAATAACAGGGTTTCTTTGGATTCCCTTAATGATTTATACCGAATTAATAAAATAACATATTTCAGTAACAAATTTTGAAAGGTACAAAACTGTATTCTCTGAAAAGTATGTCTTCTCATTGTCTCTCATGTCACAGTTTGCTCATTGGTAGGTTTCTTAGGGGGATCTTCTAAAGATTTTCTGTGTATTAAGTAATCTCATCTTTTCCTTTCCTATTCTTTATGTTTTATTTTTGTAAACAAGTGAGTATGTCAGAATTTTCACATTGCTTGTCACGTGCTGATTTCCGTGATTCTGATTTGACAGAACTCAGCTGAGGCACAAGTATGTTAGCTCTTAACAAATATCCGGGAATCATTCTGTGACCCATACATTGAAAAATACCGTCTTGAATTTATGGCATGTTGGATTTTTTTGTTTGTTTGTGCTACCTTTAAAAAGTTTGGATTTTTTTTTCTGCTACTTAAATTTTCTTTTTTTTTAATTTTTGGTTGAACCATGCAGAATATGGGATCTTAGTTCCCTGACCAGTGATTGAACCCATGCCTTCGTTGGAAGCACCGTCTTAACCCTGGACCACCAAGGAAGTCCCTCATTTACTGTTCTTAAAATATGATGATTTTAGTTTTAGGGTGGGATACGATAGTCTAATTCTCTTGAAGAGATCTCTCGTCTTTCCTATTCTGTTGTTTTCCTCTATTTCTTTGCATTGATCGCTGAGGAAGGCTTTCTTACCTCTCCTTGCTATTCTTTGGAACTCTGCATTCAGATGGGAATATCTTTCCTTTTCTCCATTACTTTTCGCTTCTCTTCTTTTCACAGCTATTTGTAAGGCCTCCCCAGACAGCCATTTTGCTTATTTGCATTTCTTTTCCATGGGGATGGTTTTGATCCCTGTCTTTCGTACAATGTCACTAACCTTCGTCCATAGTTCATCAGGCAATCTGTCTATCAGATCTAGTCCCTTTAATCTATTTGTCACTTCCAGTGTATAATCCTAAGGGATTTGATTTAGGTCATACCTGAATGGTCTAGTGGTTTTCCCTACTTTCTTCAATTTAAGTCTGAATTTGGCAATAAGGAATTCATGATCTGAGCCACAGTCAGCTCCCGGTCTGGTTTTTGCTGACTGTATAGAGCTTCTCCATCTTTGGCTGCAAAGAATATAATCAATCTGATTTTGGTATTGACCATCTGGTGATGTCCATGTGTAGAGTCTTCTCTTGTGTTGTTGGAAGAGGGTATTTGCTATGACCAGTGTGTTCTCTTGGCAAAACTCTATTAGCCTTTGCCCTGATTCATTCCGTATTCCAAGGCCAAATTTGCCTGTTACTCCAGGTGTTTTTTGACTTCCTACTTTTGCATTCCAGTCCCCTATAATGAAAAGGACATCTTTTGGGGGTGTTAGTTCTAAAAGGTCTTGTAGGTCTTCATAGAACCGTTCAACTTCAGCTTCTTTAGCGTTACTGGTTGGGGCATAGGCTTGGATCACCGTGATATTGAATGGTTTGTCTTGGAAACGAACAGAGATCATTCTGTTGTTTTTGAGATTGCATCGAAGTACTGCATTTCAGACTCTTGTTGACCATGATGGCTACTCCATTTCTTCTAAGGGATTCCTGCCCACAGTAGTAGATATAATGGTCATCTGAGTTAAATTCACCCATTCCAGTCTATTTTAGTTCGCTGATTCCTAGAATGTCGATGTTCACTCTTGCCATCTCCTGTTTGACGACTTCCAATTTGCCTTGATTCATGGACCTAACATTCCAGGTTCCTATGCAATATTGCTCTTTACAGCATCGGACTTTGCTTCTATCACCAGTCACATCCACAACTGGGTATTGTTTTTGCTTTGGTTCCTTCCCTTCATTCCTTCTGGAGTTATTTCTCCACTGATCTCCTGTAGCATATTGGGCACCTACCGACCTGGGGTTCGTCTAGTCAAGGCTATGGTTTTTCTTGTGGTCATGTATGGATGTGAGAGTTGGACTGTGAAGAAGGCTGAGCACCGAAGAATTGATGCTTTTGAACTGTGGTGTTGGAGAAGACTCTTGAGAGTCCCTTGGACTGCAAGGAGATCCAACCAGTCCATTCTGAAGGAGATCAGCCCTGGGATTTCTTTGGAAGGAATGATGCTAAAGCTGAAACTCCAGTACTTTGGCCACCTCATGTGAAGAGTTGACACATTGGAAAAGACTCTGATGCTGGGAGGGATTGGGGGCAGGAGGAGAAGGGGACGACAGAGGATGAGATGGCTGGATGGCATCACTGACTCGATGGACGTGAGTCTGGGTGAACTCCGGGAGTTGGTGATGGACAGGGAGGCCTGGCGTGCTGCAATTCATGGGGTCACAAAGAGTTGGACACAACTAGCGACTGATCTGATCTGATCTGATCTGACCAACCTGGGGAGTTCCGCTTTCAGTATCCTATCATTTTGCCTTTTCATACTGTTCATGGGATTCTTAAGGCAAGAATACTGAAGTGGTTCAGCATTCCCTTCTCCAGTGGACCACATTCTGTCAGACCTCTCCACCATGACCCGCCCGTCTTGGGTGGCCCCACACGGTATGGCTTAGTTTCATTGAAGGGAACATTTCATGCAAAGATGGGGTCAATAAAGGACAGAAATGGTATGGACCTAACAGAAGCAGAAGATATTAAGAGATGGGAAGAATACACAGAAGAACTGTACAAAAAAGAGCTTCACGACCCAGATAATCACGATGGTGTGATCATTCACCTAAGCCAGACATGCTGGAATGTGAAGTCAAGTGGGCCTTAGAAAGCATCACTATGAACAAAGCTAGTGGAGGTGATGGAATTCCAGTTGAGCTATTTCAAATCCTGAAAGATGATGCTGTCTAAGTGCTGCACAATGTCAGCAAATTTGGAAAACTCAGCAATGGCCACAGGACTGGAAAAGGTCAGTTTTCATTCCAATCCCAAAGAAAGGCAATGCCAAAGAATGCTCAAACTACCACACAATTGCACTCATCTCACACACTAGTAAAGTAATGCTCAAAATTCTCCAAGCCAGGCTTCGGCAATACATGAACCGTGAACTTCCAGATGTTCAAGCTGGTTTTAGGAAAGGCAGAGGAACCAGAGATCAAATTGCCAACATCTGCTGGATTGTTGAAAAACCAAGAGAGTTCCAGAAAAACATCTATTTCTGCTTTATTGACTATACCAAAGCCTTTGACTGTGTGGATCACAATAAACTGGAAAATTCTGAAAGAGATGGGAATACCAGACCACCTGACCTGCCTCTTGAGAAATTTGTATGCAGGTCAGGAAGCAACAGTTAGAACTGGACATGGAACAACAGACTGGTTCCAAATAGGAAAAGGAGTACGTCAAGGCTGTATATTGTCACCCTGCTTATTTAACTTCTATGCAGAGTACATTATGAGAAACACTGGGCTGGAAGAAGCACAAGCTGGAATCAAGATTGCCGAGAGAAATATCAATAACCTCAGATATGCAGATGACACTACCCTTAGGGCAGAAAGTGAAGAGGAACTAAAAAGCCTCTTGATGAAAGTGAAAGTGGAGAGTGAAAACGTTGGCTTAAAGCTCAACATTCAGAAAACTAAGATCATGACATCTGGTCCCATCACTTCATGGGAAATAGATGGGGAAACAGTGTCAGACTTTATTTTTTGGGGGCTCCATCACTGCAGATGGTGACTACAGCCATGAAATTACAAGATGCTTACTCCTTGGAAGGAAAGTTATGACCAACCTAGATAGCATATTCAAAAGCAGAGATATTACTTTGCCAACAAAGGTCCGTCTAGTCAAGGCTGTGGTTTTTCCTGTGGTTCTGTATGGATATGAGAGTTGGCCTGTGAAGAAAGCTGAGCACTGAAGAATTGATGCTTTTGAACTGTGGTGTTGGAGAAGACTCTTGAGAGTCCCTTGGACTGCAAGGAGATCCAACCAGTCCACCCTAAAGGAGACCAGTCCTGGGCGTTCATTGGAAGGAATGATGCTAAAGTTGAAACTCCAGTACTTTGGCCACCTCATGTGAAGAGTTGACTCATTGGAAAAGACTCTGATGCTGGGAAGGATTGGGGGCAGGAGGAGAAGGGGATGACAGAGAATGAGATGGCTGGATGGCATCACTGACTCAATGGACGTGAGTCTGGGTGAACTCCAGGAGTTGGTGATGGACAGGGAGGCCTGGCGTGCTGTGATTCATGGGGTCGCAAAGAGTCAGACACGACTGAGTGACTGGCGATTGTCTAAACACTGATACCTACCTTGATCATGGGCAAGATATATTTTTAGAATATGAGCTATAGTGGTTGCTTCAAGCTTTTTTTCTGTGTGATAATTAACGTATAGAAAATAAGACTTGTCTGAAAAATAATTTTCAGACACGCTTCTTGAAAAATAAATCATTGCTTCTTAGATTTGCTGGAGGAAAAGTCCATAAATTCGATTTTCAGTTTTAGAATGAAGCAAGTTTATAGAGGATTGATTTGTTTTCCTATTGAAATTCAGTGTAATTTTCTTATGAGAATTTGATACATCACATAAGCCAGAAGCAAAGCAGAGGGAGATGTTTTGACTGAGGAAGGCTGGTGAGCTGTGCTTTCAGAGAGGGAAGATCTGTCAAGATAAAGGAATCCATGATGATGACTTACATTTGCGTATCCTTGCAGAGTACAGAGAGCTTTCACATACGTGATGTCTTCTGAGCTTCACAGCTCTGCAGAAATCAGGGCTTCTGACACTGTCTTCATGTTATAGGTGGGGAGATTAAGGCTCAGAAAAGGTGCAGTACAGCCAAGGTGCGTGGCAGGTAAATGAGGTGGTCAGAAGTGAAATCTAGACTTAAAACTGGGCTTTTGACTTCTAATCTCCTCTCTTCTTCTTCTCACTTACTATTAAGATATCCATTCCAGATATTTCTGGATGCCATTTATGCACATAACCGGTAACAGCTGCTACTGATTACATTCTGATTATTTTTAGAGCAAGGTTGAAGAAATCAGACATCCTAGCAAAGTACTAATGAGTACTGATTCCATCCAGTGGAATGGGAGTGGAAGGATTTAGTTGGTGTCCTAAGGCAAAAGAATGTACTTGCTCTTTGCCACTTTGATTTTTGGCTGTGCTGCGTCTTCCTGGCTGCTTAGGAGCTTTCTCTAGTTGCCGCGAGCGGGGGCTACTCTCCAGTTGCCGTGCGTGTTTGCCATTGCCGTGGCTTCTCATTGTGGAGTCTGGGCTCCAGAGCGCAGGCTCAGTAGTTGCCCCGCGTGCTGTCTTCCCAGACCGGGGATCAAATCTTCGTCCCTGCATTGACAGGCGGGTTCTTAACCTCTGGACCACCGGGGACGTCCAGAACAATGTACTTTGATCTTTACATGAGAGAGAAGGAAATGACATTACCAGAGAGAAACTGAAACCCCTGAGAAGAGGACAGCCCAGCAGGAGGTGAAGTGAACTTGAATTCTCAGTTGTGTCCTTTTTAAAATCTGTGAGGAATAAACGGATAGTTTAACTTCTGCATAAAGTCATTCGTTTTAAATAACTTTTCTGTTGGGCTCACTAAAAAGAATGCTTTTTAAAGCCTTCGTCGTGTGTGACATGCAGAATGAGAGAGAGGGCTTCTTCATCTGAAGCAGTTTTCTTCACTGTGTTCTCTGGGGCCAAATGAATCCTCTCATCAGCTGCCAAGTTTCCCTTCTCACTGCCTCTCTCTCCCCAGGCAGTTCTCCCTTCTCTCTGATTGTCTTTTCTAAATGGGCCTCTTAGGAAATGGGTTTTCGTTCCCTTGCCTCAATTAAGTTAGTCCCAGATTGTGGCAGTCACTCAAGTAACAAACCGCTGAGCCCGGAATATTAACAGTTCTCCTGCGTGAGGCAGGGTAGGTTTCTGTGGAGTCTTTTCTGGCCTTTCTAATTTGATCTTTGTGCCTTCTCACAGAAGCAGTGTTTTGTTCCAGCCAGATGTACTCTTGGGTCTCACTGCATGTGAAACTACGCCTCCAGTATTGACATTTGGGATTTGGACAAGGTGAATCTACTTGTCAGTTGACTTAGAGAAAAATGCTTTTAGTAATAGCTGTTGACCCAAGTACTTGACGCCATGATCAGTTCAGACACGATGAAATCTGATGACCCTTTTCCAATAGTATTTATAACCTGTGATCAACTGCTCCCATGGGCATCTTCAAAATCCATTCACTGGCTTGGAAATTCTGCTGCCTAAAAATACCCATGAACTGACATTCTGACTGAAAAGCTTCTTGGCAGACTTGTTGAAATGCCATAATAATGAAATCCCAGACTCTCTGCTGACCATTTGAATATTTGTGGGGAAGGTGCAGTCTGCACGCTGAGGCAGGTGCTGTGGGGCTGAGGCTGAACTCGAGCTCGTCCACTCATCCACTTTCTGACCTTGAACAGATAGCTCCCTCTGAGTTAACAGTTCTCTGGTGTTAACTTTCCCTCTGAGTTAATGATTCTCCCTCTGTTCTGTAGAACTTCGTTTTGTTTTGTGTAGATTTGCTAACCAGGCTTGTTTAGGCTTGCTATTCAACAACTTGGTTTGAAATGAAGAAAAGAGAATATTAAAGCAACGAATGCAAGTTTAGTAAGATCATAATACAGTTTGACCAGAAATCCTAGTTCAGAGTTATTATAAGTGTATAAAAATCTTAATTATTTCTGCTAAGTTATAATTTAAAACTAGAGCTCAGAGAAAGTGTAACTTTTGAAGTACAGAAGGGATCTAAATGTTACAATTATATAACATCTTTTTAGTGCCTCTTCTGTTCAGGTCAGAATGCTTTGAATATACCACACTGTTTATTTAAATTGGCCATCTTGCCCAGGCTTGATGAAAGGAATTAGTGGTGTTGAGATAAGGCATTAAAGACACACCTGTCTTCTTCACTGTTAGAGGCCATAAGAGAAATGTTTGAGGATTTTAGTTGTATTTCAGAATCTGGCATCATTGGAAAGGTTTTAGTATTTTATGGGGAATAAGATGGTTTTAGAGCGTTTAAAAACACTTGTTTGTTTAGCCGTGTCAGGTCTTAGTTGTGGCCCACGGGAGCTTTTGTTGCGGTTCAAGGACTCTCTCGTTGTGGTGCGTGGGCTCAGGAGCCCTGAAGCATGTGGGGTCTTAGTTCCCCATCGGGGACCAAACCTTTGTCCCCTGCGTTGCAAGGCAGATTCTTAACCACTGGACAACCAGGGAAGTGCTGAGATAGAATGATTTTTTTCCCCATGCTCACAATTCTGGTTTAGTGAAGAGGGACCAGTGAGATGGAGGAAAAGCAGTTTCATAGCAGTAGTTGTTGAAAATACTAGTCTGTAACAGTGAGTTTATTTTTTGTCTTATTTGTTTTATATAGGACTTTTTCAAGTGTATACTAATTTTCACTGAATACTCATAATATTCTTGCACTGTATACATAAAGCTTGATTTAAAAATATGTGAATGAGGATTAAAGACAGGAAATCAGGAGCATACCTAGATAGGGGCCCACAAAGTCAAGGTGAAGAGTGTACCATATCTCTTATTTTTGTCTATTTGTGTCTCTTTTAAGCTAGGGAAAAAATGAGATGATTAAACACTTAGTGTTGTTATTCTTAAATGTAAAGGTGGTGGTTGTTGTTCAGTCTCCCCGTAGTGCCTGATTCTTTGCAGCCTCTTTGGACTGCAGCACACCAGGCCGCTCTGTCCCTCACCATCTGAAATTTGCCCAAGTTCATGTTCATTGCATCCATGATGCCATCCAGCCGTCTTGTCCTCTGATGTCCTCCTCTTCTGCCTGAAATCTTTCCCAGCATCAGGGACTTTTCCAATGACTTGGATGTTCACATCAGATGGAAAGGTTAAGAAGAAGGAGAGAAGTCGCTCAGTCATGTCCAACTCTTTGTGACCCCATGGACGGTAGCCTACCAGGCTCCTCCATCCATGGGATTTTCCAGGCAAGAGTACTGGAGTGGGCTGCCATTTCCTTCTCCAAATGTAAAGGTTACATAGGAATTTAAATAGAGGGGACTGTCAGAGAATCAGCACACCTCCTTGTCTGTATCTCAGGGCTTATTAAATCTGCTTACAGTTAGTGGGCAGGAGGAGTCTTGGAGATGGTGCACAAATTCCAGGTTGCTGTGCATTATTAAAATTTATAAACCCTTCCACAGTGTGGGAATGTCCTAGTTAGCCATTCAGCCATAGAGAGATGCTTTTGTGCATTTACCCAAAGTGCGGGAAAAGCCCTGCTTCCCTTTGTAGCTGTGGAGCATGTCTTCTTAAATAAAGACATCATATTTATAGTTTTTTTTTTTTGGCAAGAAGCTCCTAGTAAAAACTTAACAATAGAAATAATTGAGAACCACTTCTGCCTTGTTTTATACTTCGTTTCTAAGAATACTGAGTCACAAAATCTTAAGTTAGGAAATTGTCAAAAATAGAAAAGACTTTCAGAAAGAGTTTAAAGACAGACAGAAGGGTTTGGTTTTTTAATTGAGACAGTAATTTGATTCCATTTTGTTGACTTCCTTCAGTGAAACAAATTTGTCTCCTAATAGTATTAAATCTTGTCCATCCACATTTGTAGTCTCTTGTAATGACTGAATAGTGTTTTACTCTTTTATTGAAAAGGAAGTTACATGATTTGCTAGATCTTGAAGTCAGTGATTTTAGTAAGATGCTATATACTACCTATCTCTTAGAACTATCTCCAAAAAAGAAGTAGATCTATATGGGAAAAGAATTAAAAAAAAAAAGAGTGTATGTATTAACTGATCACTTTGCTATATACCTGAAACTAGCACATTATAAATCAATTATATTCCAATAAAAATTAAAAATGAAAAGAAAAGAAAAACAGAAGTAGAATATATTTGATTTTAGATGTAATTTAGACTCTGGAAAGAGACCAGGATTAGTGTCTTTCTGTTATTTAACCCTAGGCGTGGCTCTTCAGCTCTGTTTCCTTGATCTTCAAAGTGTGAAAAATGACAGTACTTAATTCATAGGACTGTTTTGAGGAATAAATAAAAGAATACATTTAAAGTACTTAACACTGTGTCTGGAATATAATGAATACTCAGTACATGATTTTAAAGAGAAAAAAATGCTGGCGTGCGCGGGGGTCCGTGTTCTGCCTTTTCTCATCCTGTGGGTATCCAGTCTCGTCAGTCCCCTGGACTGTGTGGCATGAAGCGTGGCCGGTCCTCCTGCAGTCAGTGTGGGCAGCCTGTGGAGACTGGTGCTTCCCGGAGGTAGCCTTAACTGGCTCCAAATGGCCCAAAGGAGTAGCTCGCTACACGGACATGACAAGACTGATGTGGTTTAAGAGGATTTTCTCTTTGAGTGCTTTCATTTTTTTTTAACAGTGCCTTTGAAGATGAGACCATGAAGCTCAGGCAGCTGAAACTGGATAACCAGGTGAGCAGAGTCTCCTCTTCTGAAAGATGTGGACAGCTTATCCTGACCAGGAAGCCAATGGGCCTGACTGTGGCTACAGCAAGGCCAAAGCGCTTGAGGACATCAGCATTAAAACTGGCCTTGGACTTATAGTCACTAAAGATTCCTTGGCATCTGTCATAAGAATTAGAAAAATGTTAACGCTGTATTTCTGTGTAGTAATATGAAACTGCTGCCCAAATATCTCTCTGCACTGTAATTTCATGTAACTACAAGATTTTTTCTTTATCTTAAAATGCAAATCTGAAAGTGGTACTGTGCTTCTTAAAAGCTTCTGCTGCCTACAGAATACTTTCTCACAGTATTGGTCTCACTTTTCAGTTACATGTTATTATTTGCAGTGATTTGACTTATGTTCATTTCCTCCATCAGACTAAGCTCCATGAGAACAGGAACCAAGAAGTCTGTTAATGATGACCTTTCCATCAGAAGGTCCTGGCCTGGGGCTGGGCCCATTGTAGTCCTTCATTAAATACTGGAATGATGGAAGAGATAAATGCAGTTCTCTGTTGTCACGTACTGTGAGAGTCCTGATTAGTCAGCCTAGAATCTTATACCCAACATGTGTTATTTTCATAGGAGTGTTTTCTAATTCAGGAAATTCTTTAGGTCCATCCAGTCTGCCGACATGGGGTCATTAGCCGTCAGTGTCTGGAGTGACAGGTGACTAAAAACACTTCCAAGTGCTGTCTTGCTCCTTTATGTTGCTTTTGGACCTCATAATGGGACTTTCTGTTGTTCAGTCGCTCAGGCATGTCCGACTCTTTGCCACCCCATGGACTGCAGCGTGCCAACCTGCCCTGTCCTACACCATCTCCTGGAGCTTGCTCAAACTCATGTCCTTCGAGTTGGTGATGCCATCCACCCATCTCATCCTCTGTTGTCCCCTTCTCCTCCTGCCTTCAATCTTTCCCAGCATCAAGTTCTTTTCCAATGAGTCAGCTCTTCGCATCAGGTGGCCAAAGTATTGGAGTTTCAGCTTCAGCATCAGTCCTTCCAATGAATATTCAGGACTGATCTTTAGGATGGACTGGTTGGATCTCCTTGCAGTCCAAGGGACTCTCAAGAGTCTTCTCCATCACCACAGTTCAAAAGCATCAGTTCTTCGGCGCTCAGCTTTCTTTATGGTTCAACTGTCACATCCATGCATGACTACTGGAAAAACCATAGCTTTGACTATATGGACCTTTGTTGGCAAAGTAATGTCTCTGTTTTTCAATATGCTGCCTAGGTTTGTCATAACTATTCTTCCAAGAAGCAAGTGTCTTTTAATTGCATGGTTGCAGTCACTGTTAGCAGTGATTTTGGAGCCAAAAAAAATAAAGTTTGTTGCTGTTTCTGTTGTTTTCCCTTCTGTTTGCCATGAAGTGATGGGACCAGATGCCATGATCTTTGTTGTTGTTGTTGTTGTTTTTTCCATTTTTTTGAATGTTGAGTTTTAAGCCAGCTTTTTCACTCTTGTCTTTCACTTTCATCAAAAGACTCTTTAGTTCCTCTTCGCTTTCTGCCATAAGGGTGGTATCATCTGCATATCTGAGGTTATTGATATTTCTCCTGGCAATCTTGATTCTAGCTGGTGCTTCATCCAGCCCAGCATTTCGCATGATGTACTCTGCATATAAGTTAAATATACAGCATTGATGTACTCCTTTCCCAATTTGGAACCAGTCCATTGTTCCATGTCCAGTTCTAACTGTTGCTTCTTGACATGCTTGCAGGTTTCTCAGGAGGCTTAAGGTGGTCTGGTATTCCTGTTTCAGAATTTTCCACGGTTTGTTGTGATCCACAGTCAAAGGCTTTAGTGAAGTCAGTGAAGCAGAAGTAGATGTTTTTTTGGATTTTTCTTGCTTTTTCTATGATCAAGTCAGTTCAGTTCAGTCACTCAGTCGTGTCCAACTCTTTGCGACCCCATGGAAAGCAGCACGCCAGGCCACCCTGTCCATCACTAACTCTCGGAGTTTACCCAGACTCATGTCCTTTGAATCGGTGATGCCATCCAACCATCTCATCCTCTGTTGTCCCCTTCTCCTCCTGCCCTCAATCTTTCCCAGCATCAGGGCCTTTTCCAATGAGTCAGCTCTTCGCATGAGGTGGCCAAAGTATTGGAGTTTCAGCTTCAACATCAGTCCTTACAGTGAACACTCAGGACTGATTTCCTTTAGGATGGACTGGTTGGATCTCCTTGCAGTCCAAGGGACTCTCAAGAGTCTTCTCCATCAGGACAGTTCAAAAGCATCAATTCTTTGTAGCTCAGCTTTCTTTATAGTCCAACTCTCACATCCATACTTGACTGCTGGAAAAACCATAGCCTGGACCTTTTTTGGCAAAGTAATGTCTCTGCTGTTTTCTGAATGTTGAGCTTTAAGCCAATTTTTTCACTCTCCTCTTTCACTTTCATCAAGAGGCTCTTTAGTTCTTCTTTACTTTCTGCCATAAGGGTGATGTCATCTACATATCTGAGGTTATTGATATTTCTCCCGGCAATCTTGATTCCAGCTTGTGTTTCCTCCAGCCCAGCGTTTCTCATGATGTACTCTGCATATAAGTTGAATAAGCAGGGTGACAATATACAGCCTTGATGTACTCCTTTCCCGATTTGGAACCAGTTTGTTGTTCCATGTCCAGTTCTAACTATTGCTTCCTGACCTGCATACAGACTTCTCAAGAGGCAGGTCAGGTGGTCTCGTATTCCCATCTCTTTCAGAATTTTCCACAGTTTATTGTGATCCACACAGTCAAAGGCTTTGGCATAGTCAATAAAGCAGAAATAGATGTTTTTCTGGAAATCTTGTTTTTTTGATGATCCAGCAGATGTTGACAATTTGATGTCTGGTTCCTCTGCTTTTGTAAATCCAGCTTGAACATCTGGAAGTTCACGGTTCATGTATTGCCGAAGCCTGGCTTGGAGAATTTTGAGCATTACTTTACTAACATGTGAGATGAGTGCAATTGTGCAGTAGTTTGAACATTGTTTGGCATTGCCTTTCTTTGGGATTGGAATGAAAACTAACCTTTTCCAGTCCTGTGGCAACTGCTGAGTTTTCCAAATTTGCTGACATATTGAGTGTAGCACCTTTACAGCATCATCTTTCAGGATTTGAAATAGCTCAACCGGAATTCCATCACCTCAACTAGCTTTGTTCATAGTGATGCTTCCTAAGGCCCACTTGACTTCACATTCCAGGATGTCTGGCTCTAGGTGAGTGATCACACCATCGTGATTATCTGGGTCATGAAAATCTTTTTTGTACAGTTCTTCTGTGTATTCTTGCCATCTCTTCTTAATATCTTCTGCTTCTGTTAGGTCCATACCATTTCTGTCCTTTATCGAGCCCATCTTTGCATGAAATGTTCCCTTGTTATCTCTGATTTTCTTGAAGAGATCTCTAGTCTTTCCCATTCTTTTGTTTTCCTCTATTCCTTTGCAATGATCACTGAGAAAGGCTTTCTTATCTCTCCTTGCTATTCTTTGAAACTCTGCATTCAAATGGGTATATCTTTCCTTTTCTCCTTTGCTTTTCGCTTCTCTTCTTTTCACAGCTAATTTGTAAGGCCTCCTCAGACAGACATTTTGCTTTTTAGCATTTCTTTTTCTTGGGGATGGTTTTAATCCCTGTCTCCTGTACAATGTCACGAACCTCCGTCCATAGTTCATCAGACACTCTGTCTATCAGATCTAGTCCCTTTAATCTATTTGTCATTGCCACTGTATAATCGTTAGGGATTTGATTTAGGTCATACCTGAGTGGTCTAGTGGTTTTCCCTACTTTCTTCAATTTAAGTCTGAATTTAGCAATAAGGAGTTCATGATCTGAGCCACAGTCAGCTCCTGGTCTGGTTTTTGCTGACTGTATAGAGCTTCTCCATCTTTGGCTGCAAAGAATATAATCAGTCTGATTTCGGTGTTGACCATCTGGTGACGTCCATGTGTAGAGTCTTCTCTTGTGTTGTTGGAAGAGGGTGTTTGCTATGACCAGTGCGTTCTCTTGGCAAACTCTATTCTCCTTTGCCCTGTTTCATTCTGTACTCCAAGGCCAAATTTGCCTGTTACTCCAGGTGT
This sequence comes from Bos indicus, assembly GCF_029378745.1. NCBI lineage: Eukaryota > Metazoa > Chordata > Mammalia > Artiodactyla > Bovidae > Bos > Bos indicus. The sequence continues at coordinate 107,389,031 of NC_091764.1, read as the reverse complement.
TTCTTGACTTCCTACTTTTGCATTCCAGTCCCCTATAATGAAAAGGACATCATTTTTGGGTGTTAGTTCTAAAAGGTCTTGTAGGACTTCATAGAACCATTCAGCTTCTTCAGCGTTACTGGTCAGGGCATAGACTTGGATTACTGTGATATTGAATGGTTTGCCTTGGAAACGAACAGAGATCGTTCTGTTGTTTTTGAGATTGCATCCAAGTACTGCATTTCAGACTCTTTTGTTGACTGTGAGGGCTACTCCATTTCTTCTAAGGGATTCCTGCCCACAGTAGTAGATATAACGGTCATCTGAGTTAAATTCAGCCATTCCAGTAGATGTTGGCAATTTGATCTCTGGTTCCTCTGCCTTTTCTAAATCCAGCTTGAACATCTAGAAGTTCTAGGTTCACATACTGTTGAAGCCTGGCTTGGAGAATTTTGAGTATTACTTTGCTAGCATGTAAGATGAGTGCAGTTGTGCAGTAGTTTGAACATCCTTTGATATTGCCTTTCTTTGGGATTGGAATGAAAACTGACCTTTTCCAATCCTGTGGCCACTGCTGAGTTTTCCAAATTTGCTGGCATATTGAGTGCAGCACTTTCACAGCATTATCTTTTAGGATTTGAAATACCTCAGCTGGAATTCCATCACCTCCACTAGCTTTGTACTGATGGTTCCTAAGGCCCACTTGACTTTATACTCTAGGATGTCTGGCTGTAGTTGAGTGATCATACCATTGTGGTTATCTGGGTTATTAAGATCTCTTTTGTATAGTTCTTCTGTGTAAGAGGACTTGGAGGGCAGTAAATTACTTCAAAGGTGGAACCTAGTTCAGCTGTCTCCAGGGGGACATTGCTGGGGCCGTCTGCTCCAGGGCCACCGTGAGGCCCTTGGTGTCCCTCGTGCCTCTGTGGGGCCTTCACCAAGTCCCCTGCCTCTCGGGCCGCCCTGTGGGAGGGGTCCAGCCTTCCCTGTGCACCCACAATGGAGCGTGGCCCATGGCCTGCAGGCACCCTGTGCTTCAAGGTGGCAGCGGTCAGCTCAGTGATAGGTACATGTATTTGTTCTTTTTCAAATTCTTTTCCCATTTAGATTACTACAGAATATTGAGCGGATTTTCCCGTGCGGTACAGTAGGTCCTTGTTGGTTATCTATTTTAAATATAGCAGTGTGTACATGTTCATGCCAAACTACCTAACTGTGCCTTCCCCCGGCAACCATAAGTTCGTTCTCTAAATCTGTGAGTCTTTCTGTTTTGTAAATAAGTTCATTTGTATGTTTTTTTTTTTTAGATTCTGCATATAAGCAATATCACACGATACTTGTCTTTCTCTGTCTGACTTACTTCATTAAGTATGATAATCTCCAGGTCCATCCAGGTTGCTTCAAATGGCATTATTTCTTTCTTTTCAATGGCTGAGTAATAATATACCATTATATATATATGTAGCACATCTTCTTTATTCCTCTGTCAATGGACATTTAGGTTGCTTCCATGACTTAGCTATTGTAAAGAATGCTGCAGTGAACATTGGGGTACCTGTGTCCTTTCAAGGGCATATACTCTTTGGATGGATGCCCTGGAGTGGGATTGCTGGATCATATGATAGTCCTGTTTTTAGTTTTCTAAGGACCTTCCATACTGTTCTCCATAGCAGCTGTAAGAGTTTACATTTCCACCAACAGTGTTTGATGGTCCCCTTTTCTTCACACCTAAAGGATAATAAGTTTTCTTTTTTTCTTCCAGTTAAAAAAGTAGGAAAATTTAGAAAAGTAGGAAAAGGAAAAATAATCATCCATATTCTACTTGCTAGACAAATCACTGTTACCGTGTTCCTTCATCTTTTCTCCCACTCATATGTTTATATAAACTTGTGATTGTGATTTGATAATAATATGTTAATTACTATATATTTTTCATATACTTGGATTATGATCTTAGCTTGGCTAAAAATGCATTTGTATCACTTTAGATGGCTTTTCATAGGTGTTTAGTAACTATTTATTAAATGAAGTAAATGGATCCTTACCCCTCTCTGTGCCTTAGTTTTTCCCACTTCTTAAGTGGGAAAATGTAATTTACCAGAGGCTCTGTAAGGATCTGTGAAAGAGTGTATATGCTGAAGTAGCCAGACCTGGTGGTCGATCCCCTGGCTGTCCCCTCTCAATCCTCCCCAGAGAGCGCTGCTGGAGAAGAAGCAGAGGAAGAAGCGCCTGGAGCCGCTCATGGTGCAGCCGAACCTGGAGGCCCGGCCGCTGCGGGCAAGGCCGAGGGGCCGCGAGGAACACGCTCTGCTGGTGGAGCCGCAGGCCCCGCACGGCGGAGTCATCTTGCAGGGTGTGTACTCAGGCAGCACCCCCTCCTGCTGCCGCTGTTAGCATCGTTACCAGTCCCTTCACAATCTTTATAATCATGATTAGGCTTCTGAGTTGGGATAAACGCAGTGGTCCAATCAGCGGAGGATACCTGAAAGTTCACAGCCATCCTGAAACAGTTGTTTTATCTACAAAATGAATGAGTGTGGGATCTTAGTTCCCTGTTGAAGTGATGAGTCTTAACCACTGGACCACCAGGGAAGCCCCCAGAACAGCCCATTTGAGGAGCTTGCAGGCTTGGTTGTTGTCTCCCGGCAGAGTGAACCGTAAAGCCAGGAGCAGATAGAGGCAACCATTCCTCCAGTAGCCGGTCTCGGGACAGCAGTGACAGCAGCAGGGAGGAGAAAGAGCAGGGTTAACACGGCCAAAGCCAGCCCTTGGCCACCTGCCTGGACCAGGTCTCGAGTCTGGAGGACCTGCTTTGCTTTCCGTCTCTTTCTTAAGTGTCTGAAGCACAGCATCAGGTGCGTTTCATTCATACTTCAGCCTCTAGTCAGGGCAGCTTGATAAAATGAACACAGATAATGGAGTGGTTTCCTTTTAACAGATGTCCTCGTGGAGGTTAAGGCTGGAGGAGTGGACCGGTTTGGTGGGTGTTCATTCGGATCACGTGCACCAGAGCCACCTGGCCACAGGGCGGGTGATACCGGCTTCTGTTCTTTTCGTTGGGCTCCTAGGCATTGATGGTCCTGCTGCCTTCCTGAAGCCAGACGCTCAGGATGTGGACACCAGACTTCACGTTCTCACGGTGGGCTCTGCTGCCACAGAGGACGCTGAAGGGAGCGCAGATGGGGAGAGCGCACGGGACCCTGCCTCCAAGCCGGATCTGCAGGAGGTTCTCCGAAAGCACGGTGAGGGGGTCCTGGCTTTGAGGCTGTGAGCTGGTTGAGCTGGGGTGACGTCAGGTGTGGGCTGGACAAGAGTTACTCTGTGCTGTGAAGAATGAAGTGAAGGGGACAGGTGCTCCCTAGACCAAGATTCAGGAAGTGTCAGTTTGGAAGATAATGTTCCTCAGGTGGAGGTTCATTTGCTTGTCTTACAAGTTTGGGAGAAATCCTTGACCTCTGTCTTAAGGTACGTGTTTACATAAACTGAGTTTTTAGTATAAAAATGGCATTTGAAAACATAGTACTAACGTTGTGAGTCAACGGTACTTCTGTAAAAAAGAAGAAAGCGTAGTAGGAATGAAGATGCCAACATGAGAGTGAGGTCCCAAGAGTTTTATGCCTTTTTGCTACCCGCCCCCAAAAGTTAGTCTCCTTCTCTCCGTGGACCTGCTGACTCTGGGATGTCACGTCAGCACTCACACGCCGTGTGGTCCTCTGTGCCTGGCTGTCACTTAGCATCGGTTTTTCAGAGTTCATCCACGTTCTGGCCTGTCAGGGCTTCATTCCTGTCTGTAGTTGAGTGACGTTCTGTTGTACAGATAAGCCATCTTTTGTCCTTCCTGTCATCAGCTGATGGACACTGGGTTCGTTCCACTCTGGCTGTTAGGAATAGCGCCACTATAAACAGTTACGCGTGCATTTTCATTTGGATGTATGTTTTCCTGGCCTTAGCCTTATCCTTGGGTGTCCTTGAGAAAAACTTGATACCATTTATTTGTGAACTGTGTGAAAGGAGCTCATGGTGGCCCCTCCTCCGAGATGGGTAGGGCTGCCTGTTGCTCAGCCTCCTCGTCAGTTATGATTTGCGGGCTGTGCCAGCTATTGTGTGAGGGGCAGCCTCACCCTGGAGACCAAAGAGGAAGAGGGTTGGGTTTCAGGCGTAGCTCTGCTGCTTTGTCTTGGGCAGAACTGCTCCTCCCGGGCCTCCCCACTGTCATCTCCAGGCCTTTGTCACCTTCACAAACTGAGCCTCTGTCCCCGGTGAACTCTGCCTGCCCAGCTCCTCCTCTCCCCTCACAGCTCACATACATAGAATCACAGGGGTTTTCGCCTTTTGTATCTGACTTATTTTCGCTTTGCATAATGTCTTCAAGATTCATTCATGTTGTAGCATGTGTCAGGATTTCATTCCTTTTTAAGGCTGAATAGCATTCCATTTGCGTATGTGCCACGGTTTGTTTATTCATCAGTTGGTGGATATTTGGGTAGTTTCCACCATCTGAAAATTGTGAAGAACACTGCTCTGCACATCGGTTGTTCAAGTGTCTGTCTGTGTCTCTGCTTCGTCTCCTTCTGGGAATATACCCAGAGGTGGAATTGTTGGATTTGGATTCTAGGGCAGTTCTATATGTCTATTTTAGGAACCAACTATATTGTTTTCTGCTGTGGCTGCATAATTTTGCATCACCACCAGCAGTGCATGAGGGTTCTAGTTTCTCCTCACCAACACTTATTTTCTGTTTTGGGGTTTTGTTGTTTTTTTTAATTTATTATTTTACTTATTTGTTTTTGGCTCCATTGGGTCTTTGTTGCTGCCAGGCTTTTCTCTAGTTGCAGCAGTGGGGGCTGCTCTCTGGTTGTGGTTTGGGGGCTTCTCATTGCAGCGACTTCTCTTGTTGGGGGGCACAGGCTCTGGGTGTGCGGGCTTCAGTGGTTGCAGCTCCCGGCTATAGGCTACAGGCTCAGTAGTTGTGGCGCACAGGTTTAGCTGCCCTGCGGCATGTGGGATCTTCCTGGTTCAGGGATAGAACCCGTGTCTCCTGCATTGGCAGGTGAATTCTTGACCACTAAGCTACCAGGGAAGCCTGGTATTTTTTTTCTATAGTAGTCATCCCAGTGCTTGTCAAGTGGTATCTCATTGTGATTTTAATTTGCATTTCCCTAATGACTAGTGATGTTGAGAATCTTCTTATGCTTATTGGCCACTTATATAGCTTCTTTGGAGAAATGTCTATTCAAGTCCTTGACCCATTTTTGAATTGGGTTTGTTTTGTTGCTGTTGAGTTAAATATTCTGGATATTAATCCTTATGAGATGTATGATTTGCAGATATTTTCTCTCATAGAATGTTTTAAAGAGGCTCAAATTAGGGTGCCAGCAGTGGGCAGGGAAAACGAGGGGTGGAGTAGGTGAGAATATGAAGAAAGAGTTGTCAGAATGTGCATAAAAGAGCCATGTGTTAAGTCAGAACAGCTGGAATGTTTTAAGCAAGGGAGTTAAAGTTATATTTGGCTCAAAGATTTTCTGGCCTTTTTTTAAAACAGTTTCTCCCTTTCTGCCAGGGATCTCAGGGAGTTTGAACTTTGACGAGGAGGAGACTGATGGGGAGGAAGGAGAAGGGAACCAACTAAGGTCTCAGTCGCCGTGTTCAGAGGCAGAGAGGCCCGGTTCTGCATCCAGCCAGAAGCCAGCCCCGGTGTGTAGTCCTGATCCTTTTTCCTCTGGGGCTGATTTCACTGCTTCCTGGACACGTCTTCCTGTTTAAGTGCCATCACTGCATGAGGGCTGCTTCCAGGATTTAAGCTGGAATTATATTTAGAGCCCACGACCTCATATTTCCTGTGTCTTCAGCTAGCTCTTGTAAAGCTGTATCCCATTTTCATACTTCTCTCCTTCATTACTCCCAGGGGTCATATACTTACTTAACTTCTCAGAGTTTTTCTTTATTTTGTCAGAAGACGGAAGACATATGGGTAAATCAGTAAGTTAATTTGTCCTTTAAGTGTTTCTCAAAGAGAACATGAGGTTTCCTGACCCAGCTGCGGCTGCTCTCTCAGGGCACAGGGGCCTCCGGGACCGCATCCCCGCACTCTGACATTCAGCCAGGAGAAATAGAGGACTTGGAAGGCTTTGCGTACAGTCCTGCCCCACGAGGTGTCACAGTGAAGTGCCGGATAACCCGGGACAAGAAAGGGATGGACCGGGGGCTCTTCCCCACCTACTACATGCACTTGGAAAAGGATGAGAATCGCAAGGTAGGCGAGTGGCTCTTGTCTTGAGATGGAGGGTAGTGTGCTGTCGGGGTGGGGGCGGTGGTGGTCTTAAGAACAGGGGCGGGGGGCACCAGCCTTAGACCTAGTCAGCAGGAACGAGGGTGTACCTCCAAGTGTCCAGTGCCGTGTTCTCACTGTCTTCACAGAGATCCTAGTCTAATAGTCAGAATCCACCCCCGCCCCAGAAAAAAGAGAGTTTTATCCAGGAGTCATAAAATGGAGGAGAATATTCAAATGTAGTTGTTTTTACCTCCATCCCTCTTTTGGGGTGCAGGGGTTTCCAGCGTGCTCTTAGACTTTTATTTTTATTACATGGTAGAACATCAGTGTGGAAAAAAGAGAGTACATTTTAGGGAATAGGAGGAGTTGGAAAAACAAAAACATGTCAGTGAAATGTCTTGTTTTTCATCCTAGAAATTCTGATTTACCCTTAAATTTGAGGCAATTAGTATTTGCTAGTGACCAGCCTGTTTTGTGTTGATACCAGGTCTATGTGGGTGACTTTACGGTTCTAGAAATAAGCTGGTGGTAGTAGGTTTTGCTAGTGACCAGCCTGTTTTGTGTTGATACCAGGTCTACGTGGATGACTTGACGATTCTAGAAATAAGCTGGTGGTAGTAGGTGTCAGTGCTGTTGACAGCCACCGTTCACTGCGTGTGGACTGCGCACCAGGCGTGTGCTCCGGCTGTGTGTGTGTCATCGCCTGGAACCCACAGGACAGGCTGTGAGACAGGACTCCTTGTCCCCCTGTGCGGGCGAGGCGACGGGCTCGGGGAGCACCCACATCACCAACGAGTGCCAGAGCCAGTCTGAGCCTGTTTGACTCCGTAGTGCCCCCTGCCCCGGGTACTGCCCTCGCCCGCCTCCCTGTTACTCTCCAGGTCCAGCAGGGTTTGGGAAGGACGCCCACACCATGGTACCCACGTCCCTGAAGCCCCAGGAGCTCAGAACAGCCACGCACACAGTGCGGCAGGAAGGCAGCATGGTGGGGAGCGGGGGGCCCAGTGTCCGAGGTCCTGCCTCTCCAGGGTGGGGGCAGTCTTCTCGTGAAACTGCACGAAGCTTGTTTAAAATGTCAGTGGACCTTCCCTGGAGGTCCAGTGGCTAAGATTCCGCTCTCCTAACGCTGGGGGCCTGGGTTTGGTCCTTGGTCGGGGAACTAGATCCCACACGACGCAAATAAGACCTGGTGCAGGCAAATAAATAGATAAAATGTCAGTGCAGGTTTTAGGGGTGAAGTTACAAATAATGATGTGAGAATGAGGCGAGTGAGTTTAGAAAAATTAGGCAGTTGGGAGACCCTGGTGGTGAATTCTAAGAGACATAGTGAGGATTAGAAAAAGTGGTAAGACCTAGAGATTGGTCTCCTTTGAGAAAACCCCGAATGGCAGGTGTGCCGGTACTGCGAAAGGGCCTGAGGCCCCAGGGGCCCTGGGAGAGGAGGCCGCAGGGGCTTCCACGGTGGCACCGGGGGCCCAAGGCCACAGAGCACACGGCGGCAAGGTCAGGGACAGGGAGTGGGTGCCCCTCACTCAGCTGGGTGCCTCATCCAGGCTCTGCAGGAGACCCGTCTCTCGTGTCTGTCTATCTGGGAACCTGAGATGATTGACTTCTGCCTGGGACTATCCTTCCAGGACTAGGTTTTGAACATGATGCGTGAGTTTAACACGTGCTAGCCTACAGACCAGGGGCCAGGTGTCGTCACCACTGGGGTTCCAGTGCACAGAGGCTGGTCTGGGTGTTCGGGGCTTCAGGGAGGTCGCTGCTGCCATCCATGAGGCCGTGGTTCTGGCCAGGTTCTCCACAGTCCTTGTGTGGTAAGGCTGCTGGAAGCGGGATCAGCAGGCCCCACACCATCCTGCAGGCTGACTGGCCCCTCGGCTCCTGGCTGGCGCCTCTCACCCCCGCCCCGGGACCCTAGCATAGCCTCTGCTCCTGTGCCTGGAAGCTGCCAGCCGGCCAGCGTGAACAGCGCTGCGCTGTGGCTGGGCTGCATGCCGCCCCGGGCGCTCTGCTGAAATCGTCACTGGTGCCATCGTCAAGACTCGGGCTGCCTCACCCCGGGCTCTGAAGGGAGAGCGTCTCTGAGAATGCGCTGAGCACCCTGTAACGACCCACACTGGAGTCTCAATGCAGAGGACTCCAGCTGTGGCCACCACGTGGCTTTTCTACAAGAAAAGTTAAAGTGCATTAAACCTGTTTAAAAATAGAAAAGACCCAGAGGTGGACTGCTTGGTATAGGACAGGCAGCTGCTGGATAATTGCTCACTGAATGCGTAGGACACACACGGCAGCTCTCGAGTGCATTTTTTACTGAAATGCTTTTTCCTTTTCTAGATATTTCTTCTTGCAGGTAGGAAGCGGAAAAAGAGCAAGACATCCAACTACCTCATCTCCACGGACCCCACAGACCTGTCCCGAGAAGGGGAGAGCTACATTGGCAAGCTCAGGTGGGGGCAACCTCATGTCACGTCCTCTTCTTGTGAGAGCTTGATTCCTGTAGTCTCAAAGCAAGTCCACGCTGGTTTTACAGTGAGCTGGCTTGATGTCATCTAAAGAGAAATAAGTTAATAGAAAGCCCAAGGCTTCTCCATGATATAAGGATGGATCTTTGAGAGAGTGACTGAAAATGAGAGAAAATTGCAGAGCTCTGTGGTGACTTTCTCTCTTGATTTTAGGTCCAACCTCATGGGGACTAAGTTTACTGTGTATGACCACGGCGTGAGCCCGGCCAAGGCCCAGGGCCTGGTGGAGAAGGCCTACATGCGGCAGGAGCTGGCCGCCGTGTGCTATGTGAGTCCATCTTCCCAGCCTCCTGACCAGCCCGAGCTCGTAGGCCGCCACCCCTCCCCTCACGCTTGTTTCCCTGTTCGCTCAGGTTCACTTGTCATCTGCCAGGTTTGGTGTGTTTGCTGTTCCGGCAGGCCTGTCCCCTCTGCTCTGTCCCTTCCCTGTGCCGTGGTGGTGTGAGCGCTCACTGCATCACCGCTGACACACTGGCTGGAGGTGACGGTGGCTTGGAAGCCGGTCCCTGCTTCCATCTTCTTAAGCTGGTTTGCTGTGTATTGCTGCTGCCAAGCGTCCCTGCTCCAGCAGACGACATCTTTCTGCTCCACAGCCTTTCAGGCTGCTCCCCACCGAGTCTAGAGTCCAGCCTGGACCTTCCACCTCACCCTCTGGCTCCCCTGGCAGCACGCTCCCTCCTGTTGTCTCTGCCCGCCCCCTCCCCCCACCCCAAACCTGCCTGCCCCCTCCTGCCTGCCCACCAGGGTCTGCAGAGGGGCCTCTCCCCACACGGGACGTGCTTGACACTGCCCTCAGCTCCCCTCGATTCCTCTCACACCCTGTGAGCTACCCCCATCATGCTTCTGATCCTTCTCTGACCACTTTGTAAACTCCCGCTCACTGCTGTTTCTACACAAACCCGGACCCGCTGTGTAGAGGGCATGCAGAGTCAGAGAAGCGAGAAGAAATTAACCCAACTCAGTTGTTGCTTTGATCCTAGAGTCTCAGCTTTTCTTCAGTTGGAATTAATCTCATCACTTGATTCCCATGAGATTTTATCTGTGTGACTGAGAATCATTTGGTTTAACCCTTTATAAGCTATGGTATGTTTTAGCTTCAGAATCAATGAAATATTTTAACTATGCATGACTTTAATACGCACGTGTATATATATGTAAATATACACACATCCACATATTTAATGTACTTATTCATGTGTAATCTGCCTGGCTTGACAGGCATTTTAATTTTTTGCTTCCAAGTACAGGCCTTAGTTAACTGTAATTCTCCCTGTGTATCATATAGTGCCATGTCCTTAGTTGGGAAATAGATATTTACTGATGATGATAAAACTGGGCAGTTTGCTCAAAATTGTCTTAAATTTCACTTCAGGCTAAAGAGGAAGAGTAAGGTTTCTAGATAATAGAGTCTGCTTTAAATTCAGATGTTCAAAGTAGGTTAAAAAGAGGAAACAGTATTATTTTCCTGGTCTTGATTACCCATCTCTCTTTGTTTAACTACAATGAAGTAATTGAATGGTTTTTAGTGCTCTCCACATTGCGGATGTTGCGCGTAACCAGCAGTCTTGTGTTAAGAATGTCATCGCTTTTTCTTTTCTGTTTCAAGTTCCTGCTTATTTCCCTGTCTTCTAGGAGACAAATGTACTTGGATTTAAAGGCCCGAGGAAAATGTCTGTGATCATCCCTGGGATGAATATGAATCATGAACGGATTCCTTTTCAGCCACGAAATGTAAGAGTGTATTTGTTCTTAATGTCTTTATTTTTAATTGAAGGATAATCGCTTTACAATATTGTGTTGGTTTCTGCCGTATATCAGCATGAATCAGCCATAGGTATACACGTTTAATCAGCAGAGGACCCTAAACATAAGACCGTGATGCAGACACAGTAGAAGAGACTCCTGTTCCCACCAGAGCCCAGTGTGGCGACCGGCCCCGCTCCAGAGAGCCGTCTCCAGACTCCCGGGCACCTGCACTTGTTCACGCAGCTAATTGCGGCCACTTACTCTGCAAAGAGAACTGCTAGTGATTCTCTAAGAATCCAGAAAACCTGGCTTAATCTTTGACTTTCTGTTCTGTTTTCTGAAATGGAGAAAATAGGCCCCTCCTCTGCCCGCCCCTGCACAGGGTAGAGGAGGGGTGGTCTCCCCTGGCTCTCAGCACAGACCCCTTGCCTGCAGGACCATGAGAGCTTGCTTTCAAAATGGCAGAACAAAGCCATGGAGAACTTGATCGAGCTGCACAACAAGTCCCCGGTCTGGAACGATGACACCCAGTCCTACGTCCTGAACTTCCACGGCCGGGTCACTCAGGCGTCTGTGAAGAACTTCCAGATCGTCCACGACAACGACCGTAAGCCCCCAGGGAGAAGGGTATTCTGGCGAGATTCGGAAATGAGCATTTCCTTTGTTTGGTAGGAAGTTACACTCAGGAAAAAGTGGTTTAAGAAAGAAATGGTTCTTTTGGAAAGACAGAGCTGCATTGTGAGTCGCTATGTGGAGGGCAGAAGTGAGACAGAGACGTCCGGGGGAGGCAGTGTGAGGCAGGGGCACAGACCCTTCCTTCCTCAGTGAAGGTTCTGGGCGAGTCCAGTTGGGCCCACAGAGCTTGTGCTGTGCCCGGCGGGCTCCTCTTTGCCGTCCCCTCCTCTGGCTCTGCCCTGGGCAGCTCCTTCCCTGGAGTGGATCATAGTGGAGCCTGGGGTGCCGGGGAGCGGGCACTCTTGGTCATGCCTCTTTCCGTCGTCCTGAGGGATTCCCACTTTAGAGAGGCGGGGTCACTGGCCTGTGTGGAAGGCTTGTCTCCGTATCTAAAGTGGGCCCTTCCGGGTGGAAGCATCTCCCCCGCTGACGTGCCTGCCCTCTGCTTCCAGCTGACTACATAGTTATGCAGTTTGGACGCGTGGCCGACGACGTGTTCACGCTGGACTACAACTACCCACTCTGCGCGCTCCAGGCCTTTGCCATCGGGCTCTCCAGCTTCGACAGCAAGCTGGCCTGCGAGTGAGGCCGAGTGGCCGGAGCAGGGCACTCTCGCCCCAGGACACCCAGAGTGACAGGCTGCCCCTGTGGAGCGGTCCTTGGAAGTGTGTGTGTAGATGTGTGTGGATTCACATACGTGTGCGCGCACATGTATGTTTGTACACCCCTACTCCCTGGTCACATAGCCCTGGTCAGGGATCACGGCTCAACTCGGGTGAGAGGTTTTGCAGAGCACAGAAGTGATCTGATGTTATCGCCCAGCTGTCAAGAGTCTTGTTCTTGGAAATTTGCAGCCAGAATCAGCTTGACTCCCCTTTCCTGCAGATCTTCTCAGAGAGGTATAGTTACCTCAGTGACCTTCAGTCTCCAGGTCTGCAGACTTTTTCTGAAAATGGCCGGTTCATCCATGGAGATGTGACTGTCCCCAGGTTCCAGGGTCTCTGTACCGCCCTGGGCCTGGCGGTCTTCCATAATGGGCCTGTGGTCACGAGAGCACCTGGGGGGACGACTCCCTCCAGGAGTGCAGGTCACAGCTGAGGCCTTGTCCGCTGCGACGTAGCCTTTCCCGTGTCCTGCCCACAGCGGTTTGCAGAGTATCATTTACCATCAGTGGTTATTCCAAGTCCACCCAACACCTGCCTCACCCATGGGGGAGGGGCCCCGGGAGGAGTGCTCGCTCCCTGCTGTCTTTTGTCAGGGGGCAGGGGTCCCACAGAGTCGGACACGACTGAAGCGACTTAGCAGCAGCAGTAGCAGCAGCAGCCGGGGTGGAGTGGGGGAGTATGGCGCCCATTCCCCAGAGCCAGCCGCTCCACTCGGGGGTTCAGGAGTCACCTGATCACGGTCCCCTCTTCCCTCAAGGCTGGCTGACTGGCTCCTGTCTCAGTCAGGGTGGCTGTGGCCTGATTTGTGATCAGTGATACGAGAAATTTACAAATTGTCTTAATCGTGGTTTAGGCTGGAAGCGTGAACTTCAGAGGAGGCCTGGTCTGGTCACGACTGAGAGGCTTTGACGTGGCCTCCACAATTATCAGCCTGAGCGCCTCCCTCGATGGGTCACCGTGGAGCCGTCAGTGCAGACACACCTGCTGCCCCATGGGAGGGGGAGAACCGTGTGGGTGTGTAAACTGCCGTTGTCCCTGTCCAGGGCGAGGACACTCAGGCCTTTCTTCTCAGCACAAGTGTCGTTAGCCCCAAGGCCTGGCTCCCCCACAGGTCATGTTCTGTCGCTTCTGCTCACAGATTGTAAGCGTTCTGCTATTTTGTTCAGATTATTAGCCTCTCCCAACAAATTGCATGGCTCTGCTGCCGGTTTACAGCCTGCTCGGGCACCCGTGTCCTGAGGCTCAGGAGCGCTGTGAGCTCCGCATTGGCGTCGGTCACTCCCAGGCCTGTCTGCCAGCCTGGGGTTGGGCGGCAGCCTCTGTTGCTCCTTGTGTTTCCTTACGTGGACGTCCTTTCTGTCCCTGCTTCCTGTCCCTGCTCCACATTGAAAGCAGTGGAAGGAAAGAGATTGGGAGTGAGCCGACTCATGGCTCACCCCACTTGCACGTCCACTGCTCTGTCCTGACCCAGCGGTCATCTCAGGCTGCGTCCCTTAAGTGCCTCGGTCCTCAGGTGCCCTCTCCCCGCTGGCCTGTCCTGAGGCTGCTCGCTTGCCTCCAGTGGGGGATATGAAGTGTCTGGGGAGGGACCTGGGGGGCGGCTGATCTGACCTCCTCTTGCCCCCACTCTGGCGCAGACACACCCTGGCCTCCTGTCCTTCCTGCTCAAGTGTGCAGGTGATCGGTTTTACATATTTATACTTTTTGTATGCTACAGAAATAAAAAATGATTTCTATAAAAATGTGAGTGTTGCCATTCTTTCAGACCCCCCATCCCTCGAATGGCTCTTTCCATCACATCTGTTGTGATAGTTTCGTCGCTAGGCAGCCGTGAACTAGTCAGTTCTTGGAAGCCAAGTGACTCTCACTGTGAGTTTCCATCACAGGAGAGCAGGGGTCTGAGGAGTCATCACATGCACGACACTGGGCGTTTCCTGGACGGGCGATGGGGCTGGGACTGAGACAGGGGCCCCAGAGGACAAGACGATGGAGCTGAGACTGAGGGGGCCCCAGAGGACAGATGATGGGCTGAGACTGAGGGGGCCCAGAGGACAAGACGATGGAGCTGAGACGGGGCGCCCAGAGGACAGACAGTGGAGCTGAGACTGGACTGGGGCCCCAGAAGACAAGACGATAGAGCTGAGACGGGGCCCAGAGGGTGGTGCCTTCACCGTCAGACTCCTGGGTCACCTTCCTGATTTGCCAGCGGAAAAAAACGGAATGAAGGGACTCTGTCAGTTCTCAGTGGTCACATTTAAGGCTTCCTTCTACAGACAAGATAAAAGGAGTATGTTCACGAGTCCTGGTGAGGCCTTCCTGCTCTTAGGGTCACGGGATGAGTCCCGTAGAAGAAGAGTCACATTATGGTGAGGGCTGGGGCCAGTCTGATGTGTACAGCTTGCGTTTTCTTTTTCACTTGATTTCTAAACAGGTTATTTGTGACCCAGTATTATACACTTTTCAATAGCCAAGAATAATATCAGTGGTCATTGATATGAAAGATACCAGCAGGTGATTTTCAAACATCTGAATAAGCCTGCAAAAGGCTCTTTAAAATTTATTTAATTTATTTACAATATCATGTTGGTTTCCGTCATATTCATCAGCATGAATCAGCGTAGGTATATATATGTCCACTCTCACTTGAACCTCCCACCTCCCACTCCATCCCGTCCCTCTACACAAGGCTCTTTCTGAGAGGAAGGTTCGTAGGTGAGAGAAAGAAATGAGCATCAGTTCACTGCCTTTAGATAGCAACATGGGTACAGAAATAAAGCGACGGTCAAATCGGGCAGAGTCCCTGGGTTCTGGCTCTTCTGCCAGGGATTTGCCTCTCCTGTAGATTGAGGGGTTAGAGTTACTAACATAGGCTCTCCTGTCCTCGAGTGAACCCAATCCTCCTTGCCCACACCCACAGTCACCCAAGACCCCACAGCGTGTTTTCAGTCACGTGCTCTGGTTCTCTCCTTCGTGCGCAGTGGCTGTCGGCTGTTCGCTGTTTGTAGCTGGAGAAACCTGGAGAGGGGAGACGACTGGGGGGAGCACACTTGGGGAAAGGCGTGACCCTGCAACTGAGGAAGCTGCTTCCCAACCACTGGCCACAACTGTTCCTGGAGAAAACCCATGGATGTTGAGAGCTGGCCCCCCTCAGCCTCCAGCTCCCTTCCGCGTGGGCTGGCCTCACACATTTCTTGGCCAAGGGCACGTGGCCTAGTCTGCCCCTTTCCCCCCGCTCTATCAGCTGGCTCTCTTAGTCAGTGTGTGCTCTCCAAGTCTCACGGCTCTTCCCTTCTGCACAAACTCAGTCTGGGGGGCGGGGCACTGTCTGTGAAGTGTTCAGGCAAGCCCTCCTGAGCCACCGGGCTTCCCGGGTGGTGCTAGTGGTAAAGAATCCGCCTGCCAGTTCAGGAGACGAGACACGGGTTCCATCCCTCCATCCCCGGGTTGGGAAGATGCCCTGGAGTAGGAAATGGCAACCATGGACAAAGTAGCCTGGTGGGTTAACAGTCCAGGGGGCTGCGAAGTCTGAGCACCTCCCTAAACCGTGGGCGGCTCCCTAGCACCACCTGCTGACCCAGGGGGCGTGTTACAAGTGCAGTAACGTGAGGAGCACACATTCCAAGGCCCAGACCCTATTGTCCTGTGCTTACTAGGCACTCTGTGGTTCGGCATCAACAGGACTCTAGAAGCTCTGGGGACAGTAGAGTTTCTGGAGGGTAGACAGTGGACGGACTCCAGGCAGAACGCCTGGGCCTCGGCACCAAATGCCTAGGCAGATATCAATGTTCCCATTTTCACTAGTGTCTTTTTACAAATGGAATAAAGCATCTCAGTTGAATTTTTTTTAGCCATGCAGTTACACAAAATGGTTTATAAATGCTCATTAAGTTTTCCAGGGACTATGGCCCGAGGAAAGGAAAGCAGCATGACTTAACTAGGGAACTCAACCTTCCTACTGTGGTCTCAGGCCTGAGCTTACCTTGCCTTCCTGACTTTGTACCCCTCCCTCAGTATTCTTACCTGGAAAATTCCATGGACAGAGGAGCCTGGCAGGCTACAGTCCACGGGGTCGCAAAGAGGAGAAAACATCTGAGCGACTAACACTTTCACTTTCTTCTGCTTGAAGGAACAGCCCATGCAAAAAAAAAAAAAATGCCCTGAGATTAATGCAAGTTTCTGAAGTATTTCAAATACGAAGTAGGCCTCTGTGGTCTTCTCTGGCTCTGCCGAGTCCTTCTGTCTATCAGGCCCACTCTCCCATGCATGGGGCCAAGCTGAGACCCAGGAGCCCAGGCGCAAGAAGAGTGAGCCACGTGGAGGACGGAGCTGGTGGGGGCCAGGGTGAAAGTGGGACTTTCGTGGTCTGTTCCAACTTTTCATTACACATGGTGGTGTAATCTAGTGGTTCTCAAACCTTGGGGTTTTAACATCTGGTTAAGTACTATCCACCTAGATTCTGTCCCTTGTGATTTTCAGAGACTCCAAGAATAATCAGTAGTTCCCTTTCTTCTGCAGTCTGGGGGCAGGGAAGTCAGGAAGGAAGGATGCTCTGAGAGGAAAGAAGGGTGACAGGCAGAGGGGGCTGGGACTTAGATCAAGCTTTGAAGAGTGGGTCTAGATGGACTTTCTAGGGTGCTGATGCATGCCTTGAGAGTCCCTTGGACTGCAAGGAGATCCAACCAGTCCATTCTGAAGGAGATCAGCCCTGGGATTTCTTTGGAAGAATGATGCTAAAGCTGAAACTCCAGTACTTTGGCCGCCTCATGTGAAGAGGTGACTCATTGGAAAAGATGAGTCAACTCTGATGCTGGGAGGGATTGGGGGCAGGAGGAGAAGGGGACGACAGAGGATGAGATGGCTGGATGGCATCACTGACTCGATGGACGTGAGTCTGAGTGAACTCTGAGAGTTGGTGATGGACAGGGAGGCCTGGTGTGCTGCGATTCATGGGGTCAGAGAGTCAGACACGACTGAGCGACTGAACTGAACTGATGCATGCCTAGTGTGGACTCAATCAGGGTAAGACAGAAGGATGCCCTTAGAAATACGTCCTGATTTTGCCTTTGGTCAGTCTTATGATAGCCTGTGTCACATATGGATACAAATTTTAAATACTAATGATTTCATGTGGTTCAAACAGTGTTTATACAATAAAGCCTCCTCCCACCCCTATCCCCTTCTTCTGTTGCTCTCGCCCTGCCGTACTCCCACAGTTGACCAGTTTTAGTTTCCAGTGTATCTTTCCAGTGTTCCTTCATGCAAAAATAAAAATGTATTTGTAATCTCCCAATCTTTGTGCACAAAAGGTAGCATATTACATACTTGATTCAGTCCAGTTCAGTTCAGTCACTCAGTCGTGTCCGACTCTTAGCGACCCCACGGACTGCAGCGTGTCAGGCTTCCCTGTCCATCACCAACTCCTGGAGTTTGCTCAAACTCATGTTCATCCAGCCGGTGATGCCATCCAACCATTTCATTTTCTATCCTTCTGCCCCCTTATCTTCCTGCCTTCAATCTTTCCCAGCATCAGGACTTGGTTCAGTAGCTTGCTTTTTTTCATTTAATATATCCTGGAGATGTTTCCATATCAATAAATACAGCCCTTCCTTATAGAGGCATACCTCATTTTATTGCTTTATTATGCTTTGTTGACACTGTTTTTGTGTGTTTTTTTTTTTTTTACACAAATTGAAGTTTTGTGGCAACCTTGTGTTGTCAAATGCCGATTATCATTTAACAATAAAATATTTTAAAATCAAAGTATAAGCATTGTTTTCTAGACATCATGCTAGTAGTTACCAGGCTACTGTATAGTATAAACACAACTTTTACTATATATACTGAGAAAGCCCCACATTTGTGTGGCTCCCTTTATTTTGATATCTGCCTCATTGCGGTGGTCTGGGACTGAGCCTGCAGTGTCTCTGAGATGTGCATGTACCTGTTTGTATGCTACAGTATTTCATTCACTCAGGGAAGTACTGTAATGTTTTTAAGTAGTCCCCCTGCTGCTGCTAAGTCACTTCAGTTGTGTCCGACTCTGTGTGACCCCATAGACGGCAGCCCACCAGGCTCCCCCGTCCCTGGGATTCTCCAGGCAAGAACACTGGAGTGGGTTGCCATTTCCTTCTCCAATGCATAAAAGTGAAAAGCGAAAGTGAAGTCGCTCAGTTGTGTCCGACCCTTAGCGACCCCATGGACTGCAGCCTGCCATGCTCCTCTGTCCATGGGACTTTCCAGGCAAGAGTACTGGAGTGCGGTGCCATTGCCTTCTCCGAAATAGTCCCCCATGCATGTACAATTTGAGCATTGAGAAATTGTATCAGTGTGCTTTAAGTATATAGAGTGCTGCAGGGACCCGTTATTTACTGTAATAAGTAACTCACTAACTTCCCTGGCATGACTACGCTTGGCGTCTCCCACAGTCCCAAGTTCTCCCCTTTGCTCTGCAGGTGTCATCTGCATGCTGGTTGAGCATCTCCTTTTGGATGGTGCCCAGCTGTGCTTTCTGTCACTGCTAGTCCCATGGAACTATTCAAATTAAAATTTAGTCAACTAGTTACATTTCAAGGGCTCAGTAGCCATACGTGGCTTGTGCCTACCATACTGGACAGTGTGGATAAAGAACACTTCATCATTCTAGAATGTTCTGTCTGAGAATGTGGGTCCATAGAAATTTCAACCTCAGGTTCCAAAAATGTAACCTCTGCTCACCAGGTGTCCTCCCAGTGGAAGTGGCGCTTGTCCAGCTCCCCCAGTAGAATGTCAGCAGCTTGCAGGGCAGGGCTGTGACATCTGTGCATCGCTAGTGCCTACCTGGTACAGTGCCAAGGACCTTATCCATGCTCAGTCCTTGTGGGATGGAAACCCGAGTGACAGGAGACTGAGGTTCAGATGCCTAAGTGTCCCCAGGGTCATAATTAGTCTTGGACGAACTGTGATTGTTCAAACTCCCCAGTAACCACATAACACGTGACTTCTGTTGCCTTTCATCTTCAAAATATCAGAGTCACTGAAAATGAAACTCAACAGTAAGGCTGGAGGAAGCCTTTCCTCCCTTCTGAGTTTTTTTCCAGGAAGCTCCCGAATATTGGATCCTAACGATGCTCTGGGACCCTCAGAGAAATTTCGGAAGAACTGTGTGGAGAAAGCTTCACCTCTGGGCTCTAGAAACCAAGCATCTTTTTTCAGTCTGGATACTGCATTCATTTGCATGGGCTGCTGTGACAAAATACCACAGAAGGGCTGGCTTACACAGAAATTTATCCCTCACGGTTGTGGAGGATGCAAGTTCAAGGTCAAGGTGTAGGCAGGCTTGGTTTCTCCTGAGGCCCCTCTCCTTGGCTTAGAGATGGATCCTCTCTCCATGTCCTCATGGTCCTTCCTCTGTGAGAAGTCTTCATCCTAATCTCTTCTTACAAAGAAGATTAGGAAGGGCCCTGATCCAGGCAAGTTGGATTAGGCCAACCTAAAGACCTCGTTCTAACTTAATCACCTCTTTAAAGATGTCTCCATATCCAATCCCATTCTGATGTACTGAGGATTAAGACTTCAATGGATGGATTGGGGGTTGGGGGAGGAAGCACAAGTCAGCTCCTGGCACATACTGTCCCCTCCATGGTAGACCTGGAGTCTAGCTTGTCCACATTCTCTTTGATGAAGAGATAACAGGACTAATGCTATACTTTTCAAATTACAGACTGCTTTTGTTCTATAGGGGAAAAGAAAGCTTGCAGCTTTGATAAAAGTTGGACTGTTTAGCCCTTCAATACATGATGATGCAGTTGAGATGGTATGGAGTGAAGAGTCTTCGTAAGGAAAAAAAGCAAAAGGAAATACAGGATAGTGGCTGGGGACTGCCCTGGGAGTCCAGTGGCTAAGACTCCCTGCTCCCAATGCAGAGGGCCCGGGTTCGACCCCTGGTCAGAGAACTAGATCCTACGTGCCACAACTAAAGATCAGTGTGCTACACATAAGACTGGGTGAAGGCAAATAACCAAACACTTTAAAAAAAGAAAGGACCCAGAGTCCCAGCACTCACACTCCAGCACCAAGTCAGCAGCATCCTACTTTTAAGCCGAGGGTGAGGGGGCATGCTTTAGGGGCATCTCTAAAGTAGTGCATCTTCCTCTGACCTAAAGACTAGGCAATAATCTTCTCTTGATTCTGCCCTGGTCAGCTTCATATTAGGCTATTAAATCCAGTCATGGTTTTGTTTTTTTTTAAGATATGGAAAAATTAGGGCAGGGTTAGACATATGAAAAAGTGGCTAAGACTCCATATTCCCAATGTAGGAGACCCAGGTTCGATCGCTGGGTCAGGAAGATGCCCTGGAGAAGGGAATGGCAGCCCACTCCAGTATTCCTGCCTGAGAATACCATGGACAGAGGAGCCTGGTAGGCTACATACAGTTCACGGGGTTGCAAAGAGTTGGAACAACACAGAGTGACTTTCACATTCACTTTCTTTCACTTAGGCATATAGTTCCAGTCACATCTCACCCACTACCCCCCCATTATAAAAGAAGTACGTTTGTTATAAATAATAACAAAATGACAAAGAAAGCCCCTTAATCTTCAACCTGTCAGAGATAATCACTCGAAAATACCTTTCAATTTATTTTTCAAAAACAGGATATAACACTGTAAATCAGCAATACTCCAATATAAAATAAAAAATTAAAAAAAACCCAGGATCATCCTATATACACTATTTTTTTAATCCGCTTTTCCACTTATTATATCAAGAATGTTTGTCGGGTTTATTTTTAAAAATCTTGTTTAAAGAATACTATCACATGGATGTGGCTGAATTTATTTAACACAGTATCACATGGATAATTTAACTGTGACCATAATTTGGGTTGGAAAAAAATTTATTAACACAGTGGCTCAGTGGTTAAGAATCTGCCTGCAATGCAGGAGACCCAGGAGAATGAGTTTGATCCCTGGGTCAGGAAGATCCCCTGGAGGAGGGCATGACAATGCACTCCAGTATTCTTGCCTAGAGAATCCCATGGACAGAGAAGCCTGGCAGGCTTCAGTCCATAGGATGGCAAAGAGTCAGACACAACAGAAGCAACTAAGCACACATAATATGGGTTGAAAAAACTTTAACAATTAAACGATTTTTTAAAATTTAAATTAAAAAAAAATTAAAGGAATAGAAACAATACCAAACAACATAGCTGACACTGCTGTTGCAGTCCATCCTTCCTGCCTTCTGTTCTGCAGCCACTTCTGTTTATCAGACTTTTCCTAACCTCCTCCCCCTCCTCCCACCACCGTCCCCCCCTCCCCCGCGCTCCCCACCCCCCGCACCCGAGTACAGACCACCAGCCTTCCTGAGTCTTCCAGACTCAATTCAGCAAGCTCTCATTTATCCTGCAAGATCTAGGTCACAAGTCACCTCTATAACTTGGATTTTCTGAGCCTTCCCTTGGGTTCCTCTACGGGGCTCAAAGCTCACAGTCACTCAACAAATGGTTATTATACTAGGTAGCCAGTGCTTACCATTTGTGCCTCACTGAGTGCCTGCTTGTTGTCCTGAGCTGTCTCATGTGGACGAGCTATGACCAAGCCCTGACGTGTTGCATTAGTTAACAAACAGACCAGAATTTATATGCAAATAAGATGTGCTGTGAAAGTGCTGCACTCAATATGCCAGCAAATTTGGAAAACTCAGCAGTGGCCACAGGACTGGAAAAGGTCAGTTTTCATTCCAATCCCAAAGAAAGGCAATGTGAAAGAATGCTCAAACTACCACACAATTACACTCATCTCACACACTAGTAAAGTAATGCTCAAAATTCTCCAAGCCAGGCTTCAGCAATATGTGAACCGTGAACTTCCTGATGTTCAAGCTGGTTTTAGAAAAGGCAGAGGAACCAGAGGTCAAATTGCCAACATCCGCTGGATCATCGAAAAAGCAAGAAAGTTCCAGAAAAACATCTATTTCTGCTTTATTGACTATGCCAAAGTCTTTGACTGTGTGGATCACAATAAACTGTGGAAAATTCTGAAAGAGATGGGAATACCAGACCACCTGACCTGCCTCTTGAGAAATTTGTATGCAGGTCAGGAAGCAACAGTTAGAACTGGACATGGAACAACAGACTGGTTCCAAATAGGAAAAGGAGTACGTCAAGACTGTATATTGTCACCCTGCTTATTTAACTTCTATGCAGAGTACATCATGAGAAACGCTGGGCTGGAAGAAGCACAAGCTGGAATCAAGATTGCTGGGAGAAATATCAATAACCTCAGATATGCAGATGACACCACCCTTATGGCAGAAAGTGAAGAGGAACTCAAAAGCCTCTTGATGAAAGCGAAAGAGGAGAGTGAAAAAGTTTGCTTAAAGCTCAACATTCAGAAAACGAAGATCATGGCATCCGGTCCCATCACTTCATGGGAAATAGATAGGGAGACAGTGGAAACAGTGTCAGACTTTATTTTTCTGGGCTCCAAAATCACTGCAGATGGTGACTGCAGCCATGAAATTAAAAGACGCTTACTCCTTGGAAGGAAAGTTATGACCAACCTAGATAGCATATTCAAAAGCAGAGACATTACTTTGCCAACAAAGGTCCGTCTAGTCAAGGCTATGGTTTTTCCTGTGGTCATGTATGGATGTGAGAGTTGGACTGTGAAGAAGGCTGAGCACCGAAGAATTGATGCTTTTGAACTGTGGTGTTGGAGAAGACTCGTGAGAATCCCTTGGACTGCAAGGAGATCCAACCAGTCCACCCTAAAGGAGACTAGTCCTGGGTGTTCATTGGAAGGAATGATGCTAAAGCTGAAACTCCAGTACTTTGGCCACCTCATGTGAAGAGTTGACTCATTGGAAAAGACTCTGATGCTGGGAGGAATTGGGGGCAGGAGGAGAAGGGGACGACAGAGGATGAGATGGCTGGATGGCATCACTGACTCGATGGACTTGAGTCTGGGTGAACTCTGGGAGTTGGTGATGGTCAGGGAGGCCTGGCGTGCTACGATTCATGGGGTCGCAAAGAGTTGGACACGGCTGAGCAACTGAACTGAACTGAACTGAAGACCTGCTTCCTTCAAAGTCTCCACCTCAAGAGACTTGATACTTTGTCAGTGATGCTGTGATGCTCAAAACACCATTAGGGGCTTCCCTGTGGTTCAGTGGTAAAGAGTTTGCCTATCAAGGCAGGAGACGGGTTCCATCCCTGATCTGGGAAAATCCCACATGCCGCGGAGCAACTAAGCCTGTGTGCCCCAACTACTGAGCCTGTGCTCTAGAGCCTGCACCCCACAACTACTGAGCCCGAGAGCCCGTGCTCTGCAACAAGGGAAGCCACCTCAGTGAGAAGCCTGCTCACTGCAACTAGAGAGCAGCCCCTGCTTGCAGGTAGTAGAGAAAAGTCCATGCAGTGGACCCAGCACAGCCAAAATTAAAGAAATAAAATTATTAAAAACACACACACCATTGGAACATCTCTCTTGGAAGTAACTTCCGCATTTGTAGCACTTTCTTTTATCTTCTGTGGCAGTAGCTTTCTGCTTTTTCATTTTTAACTTAATATTTATTATACACTTATCTATCCTAGGCACCAAGCTGGAGCTGGGTGAAAGATAAGATAAATCGGACATTTAGTCTGTCTCTAAGGAAGTTTCTGTTTGGTAAGGGAGGTAAGATCTGGACACCCACTACAGTACAGGGTTAAGCAATAAGGCTCCAGGGAGGTTGGACCTGAGTTTTGGAAAAAGATAAAAGTCCTCTGATTTCAACCTCCCAGCAAGAAGGGTGACTGAGGTCTGTGATTGCACCCTGTGTCAAGCCAGTATCTTCTGAAGACTTAAAAACAAAACTCCAAAAAACAAACCCAATCGCTAAACCCATCCTGGCGTATTTAAGACACAGACTCCCCACTTTCTGGCGATGCTCCACAATAGATCGAGTCTTCCCAGCTCAATGATAAGCTCTGAGAGGGCAAGTGCTGAGGTCTTATCCTTCGCTGTTCCACAGTGTCCGGTGGGTGAGTGACAGACGCGGGATCAGGGTTAGACGCGTCTCCGGCCACGCCACACTAGTATCCCTTCCCCTCGTGAGCGGCTTTCAGCAGTGACCGCGATGCAGGCCGGCGCCGGGCGGAGGGAAGCGGCCGAAAGACCCTGCGGGGAGGGCACCTGTGGGCGCGCGGAGCTCCTGTGTGCTGGGCCCCGGACCGGAGTCCCAGGTGGATGGGCGCCGTAGGGAAGAAGGGCGCAGATGTCCGCGCGCTGGACGCCCGCCCTTGCCAGGCCTTTCGGGGCCGGCGCGGAGGGAGAGGCGAGCAGGAGGCCGGGCGCGAGTCCAGAGCCCGGCCCGTAGGGTCGGGAGCAAGGGTTCCGGCCTCGGCAGAGAGCGGGGGACTGGCCGGGAGGGGCGGGAACCCGGGCCCGGGGAGGAGGAGGAGAGTCGGGGCTGAGATCAAAGGGGAAGCACGTGTGCCGGGCGATGGCCCCGGCCGGAGCCGGATGCCGAGGTCACAGCCGAGGGTCCCCGCGGCCGCCCCCGGCCCGCCCAGCCCGCGGCCCCTCCCCGCGTCCCAGTCTCCTCCCCGAGGGCCCGGGGCTGGGCCGCCACTCCCTCCAGCTCCCGCCCTCGACCGCGCGCATCTCATTCCAGCCCTCATTCCGCGCATTCCAGGCTTCCTCCTTTCAAACCCCAGGCCGGGGGCGGGGAGAACCCGCAGCTCCCGGCTCCGCCGCGCTGCCGCGTCCCCCAGGTGAGTGGCCGGCCGCCGCGCCCCTCGGCCGCGCCGCGGGCGCTCTTTCCTTCCCGCCTGGGACCTGCGCGCCGGGCCCGCCGTCCCCCTCTCCCGTCTCCGCTCTCCCGCTTCCCTCCCTTCCGCCCTCCCGCGCGCGCTCTGTTCCCCCAGCTCCCTTCCTCTCCCGTTGACTCACCCCGCCAGGAATAGGGATCGCCTGTGCTTTCCCGTCAGTCCCCTTCTGGGAAAACTCCTCCCTCTGCTCCGCCCCGCTCCGCGCACCGGCCACAGCGCGCTGGACACCGCGCACCGGACACCGCGCACCGAGTACCGCGCGCCGGGCGGGGCGAGCTGGGTTTGGGCCCGCGCGGAGTCGGCTCCGTCCCGCGATCCGCCTTCATCCCCGCCCAGCCGGTCGGCCCGGGGCCGGAGCCCGGGTCTCCGCTCGCTGACCCCGCGTTGTCTCTGCAGCGCCCTCGCCCGCCTCTCCGGACCTCAGCGGAGCCGCGGCTGGAAGAGCCGCGGGGCTGGCTCCGCGTACCCGCCCACCTCCTCGCACCCTGGGACCGGTAAGACGGCGGCGCGGGAGGAGCTCTCATCCGGGATCGGACTTAGGGGCGAGCCGGGCACGTGGAGTCGCGCGAACCGCGAGGCTGGGGTGGGCGCAAGGGCCAGGAGTAAGGGGAGCGCGCGGAGCCGAAAAGACGAGGCCGAGCCCAGGTCGCCGGCGGCCGAAAAGAGACCCAGCGCCCGCGCCTCTCTTCTGCTGGGCGCCTCTCGGGCTTGGAAAGGGTGTCCTGGCGATTTCAAGCCAAGGCTTTGCGAGAGCGGAGAGGACCTCCGCCAAAGGTCCCCATTTCCCAGGACTTGAGAAGCGTGGTGCGTTCCGTGCTGGAGGCCAGTGAGTCTGGAGAGCAGAGCTCCACAGCCCGAAGCGAACGTTTCCCCGGAGGGAGAGCAGACCCGGGACTCGCGCCTCCGTGCACTTGTGTGTCGAGCGGAGAGGGGGTTCGGGGCCAGACCTGGCAGGTCAGTGATGAGTTCACGTGGCGTGTGACTGTGCCGCCTCCTTAGCTCCGGGTGTCTGAGGGTGATACCTGCTCACCGATGACTCACCTACCTTCTAGGAGGCATGTTTGTTTGTGTTGAACGGGAGCGCCTTTCCACCCGAGAAAAGCGCTGTTTGTCTGTAAGCTGAGTATCTTGGAGGACTAGCGAGATGCCACGTCTCTCAGTGTGTGTTTCCCCCGTGAGGATGTTGTTCCTGGGCGGGACGGTCCTCCCTCCCTGCAGGAGCAGGGGCAGGACACCGAGTCTCTGGTGGTGTCTGTGCCCAAGGAGCTGGCGGTGGCTGTGGGGCTGTGTGGTCCCCAGGCTTCATTCGCCCTGGACCCGCGGAGCTTGAGGGAAGCTGTGCACACCTGCCTCTCGCAGGCAGCTGTCTTTCTGTGGAGGTCGGTTTTGTTCTTGCCTGGAAGAGTTTAGGGAACACGTTGGTAGAAAGTTTAGGGAAGCCGAGATTCTTGCCTTTTGGTGATGGGGTGGGTTGTTGATAGTGAGACTTGGGCATGTTTGTGGGAGGGGTTGGACACCCTCCCCCCAGAAAGAGCTCATTTTGCATCTTGAGATTTGTGTAGGCAGTGCTTTTATTTGTTTTGATTAAAAATTTAAAAAAAATACAATTTGTAAAAGTTACTTTCATTTGCAGTTACAACAAAATACTGGCTATACTCCCCGTGTTGTACAATACATCCTTGAGTTTGTACCTGTCTGACACTCAATAGTTTGTACCCGCCCTCCCCCCCAACCCCCGCCCCCAGCTTGCTCCTTCTACCCCCACTCCCCCACTGGAAACCAATAGTCGGCTGTCTGTATGTGTGAGTCCTATGTTATATTCACTAGTTTGTTGTATTTTTTAGATTCCACATGTGAGTGATATCATACAGTATTTGTCTAGACAGTGCTTTTAAAGTTGGCCCCAAGGACAGGGGAAATTGAACTACTGGTCCAGCTCTCCTTGGAGCCACCTGGGAGTCAAATGGAAGGACCCTCATTCTTGATGACTGACTGAACCACCAGGCACTGGGATGTAGGGAGGGTGTTTTCCTGCCCTCCTAGTGGGGGGAAGGCTGCCTCTGAGTCACTGGGTTGACCTGTGGGGAGGCCCTTCTGGATAGCTGTTTTCCCATCTCTTCCTTTCTGCTATGCTTTCTGTTTTCTCTCCCTTTGGAGTTTTACCACTGGAAACATTTCAGAGGGTGGAACTGGGTGGGGTGAGAGCCCCAGTGCCCAGGAGATGGGCAGAAGTTTGAGATTGACAGTATGTGAGGAGGATGGGGGCCACAGACTGATCCTTGAGTTATCTCTTCATCCCATGACAGAATGCTGTGGGCATCACGTTCGGGGCTTCTTGCCAGGAAGGGCCGAGATGCCCTCAGGTGGGGACTCCCACTGGTCCTCCATCCACCCTGAGGACACAGATATTCTGCTGGGAGCCACCTCCTCCTTCACCTGCTCAGGCCAGGTGTGTGGGTGGGGCTTCGAGGGTGTCTGGTCTATAGGTGTAGTAGAAAGGACTCAGGTTTGGGGTCAGACATAGCAGGGTATAAATCCTGACAGTTACTACCTTTAAGGCTTTGGGCTCAGTTTCCTGATGAGTAATGTGGGAGGGGTAATTAACATCTATCCAAGAAGTTTTTGTGGTGAAAATTCAGTGTTTGCAGAGCAAATTGCACCGTGCAGAAGAAGCCAGTGTTTCCTAACCCTATTTCACCACAGAACCCCTTTATCCAGGAAATTTCCTAACACCTTTGCTAAACCCTGCCCTGTCATTCATGATTATTTAGCAAAATGGATCAAGTGTTTGCTGTGCGCTGATCCTTACAGGTTTCCTGTCTCGGGCTTAGGAACCGGGCTAGCTAGCAGCCCAGGTGGAGGTGGGATTTGGGCTTTGTCACTGAACAGCACAGGGTCTCCGTGTTCAGATTCCGGTCCTGCCTTGCCCCAGGGTGAACTTGCTAAACGTTACAGAACTCTACTGTCAGCACCGAACCCCCTCATATTAAAGGTGGGAAGCACTCCCTATGGAGAAGAGTATAGAGAGTCCTAAAAAAACTAAAAATAGTGTTAGTATATGATCTAGCTATCTCACTCCTGGACATATATCCGGAGAAAACTATAATCGGAAAAGATACATGTACCCGTATGTTCATAGCAGCACTATTTACAATAGCCAAGACATGGAAGCCACTTAAATGCCCATCGATGGATCAATGGATAAAGAAGATGTGGGATCTATACGCAATGGAGTATTACTTGGCCATAAAAAGTATTAAGTATGAAATAATGCTATTTGCAGCAACGTGGATGAACCAGACATTTTTATACTGAGTGAAGTAAGTCAGACAAAGACAAATACTGTCTGATACCACTTACACATGGAATCTAAAAAAAAATGGTAGAAAAAAACTTTTTTACGAAGCAGAAATAGACTCACAGACATAGAAAGCAAACTTATGGTCACCAAAGGGGAAATGGGTGGGGGAGGGATAAATTAGGAGTTTGCGATTAGCAGATACATACTCCTATGTATAAAATAGATAAACAAGTACCTACTGTAGCAAAGGAAACTCTACTCAATATCTTGTAATAAATTATAATGGAAAAGAATATAAAACATATATATATATATATTTGATATATATATTTGAATCATTTTGCTATACACCTGGAACTAGAACAGCATTGTAAATCATGCTGCAAATCAACTATACTTCAATAAAAAATTTAAAAATAATAAATATCAAGATGAGAAACTGAGGCCCTGGTGGGACCATAACTTGCTTAAGGTCTCACGGCTGGTGAGTGGCAGAGCTAGGACTAGAGCTCCACTCTGGTCCATTCTGATGCCTTCTCTCTCCTGCTCTGGGGGTGGCAATGCCCAGACCACCGGCCAGCTTGGTCTAACAGGTGTGGAGTCTGGAGCAGTCCGCCTGGGGATGTCTCCCGTCTTGTGGCTCAGATAAGCTTGTTTGGGCAGAAATACTCCCTTAGGAACCGTGGAACCTGAGAATGACCTCTGGAAGGGGGCAGGGACTTCAAGAGGTCTTTTTTTTTTCCCTATTTTGCTGCAATGGTGTCATGTGGGATCTTAGTTCCTTGACCAGGGATCAAACCCGTGTTCCCTGCAGTGGAAGCTTGGGATCTTTACCACTGGACTGCCAGGGAGTTCCCTCACAAGGTCTTTAAAATGCACCCGCCTTTCTCCTCCTGGGCCTGCAGGTCACTTAGCCAGGTGAGAAGCGTCCCTGTCCTTCCAGGTCTCCTGGGATGCAGAGCGCAGCTGGCTTGGAGCTTCTGTCCCGGCCTTGTACGGGTGACTGTCGCAGAGCATGGCAGTGGAGGATGTGGTGGCTTTCCTGCCGCCGAGGTTGGGCCCGGGTAGCCTGCCTGCCTTTGCCCCCTGTGACCTGTTGCTGGCAGGGGCTGAGACCACAGCTCCCTTTCAGGCTCTGAAATTGTAGCTGAACAGCTGCTGTCGGCCCCCGCCTCCCGGCGGTGTGACCAGCTCGGGGCCCAGGTGGACGTGGGGGCAGCGCTGTGTCGCTGGCACAGCCTCCAGCTCTAGGATCTCATTCCAGCTTTGCCTTGACCTCTCCTGAAATGACAGTTCTTCCTACGTTTCTGGTTTTGCCATGTGGACAGCAGGGAGATTCTGGCCACTTCCTCTCATACTATTCATGTCCATGGGGTTCTCAGGGCAAGAATAACGGAGTGGTTTGCCGTTCCGTCCTCCAGTGGACCACGATTTGTCAAAACTCTCTTAGGTGGCCCTGCATGGCATGACCCATAGCTTCATTGAGTTACACAAGCCCCTTCGCCATGACAAAGCTGTGATCCATGAAGGGGGTTAGTTAGCATCACCGACTTGACAGACATGAGTTTGAGAGCAGGTGAAGGACAGGGAATCCTGGCATGCCACAGTCCCTGGGGTCACAAAGAGTCGGACATGACTTGGTGACTGAACAACAGCCAGCTCCTGCCAGGTGTGGTCCTGGAGCCTCAGCTGTAGCGACTGGCCCTTTGGGAAGATTTCCACTGGAACTGCAGCCCCCTTCTCCCCAGGGTGCCCACACCTTCTGGCCTTTCGCCCATCAGGGGGATGGGCCCGGCTCCCTGCTGTGCGTCCTGCTGGGGTGGGCGGCCCCCATGGTGGGCGGGCCCCCATGGGTGGGACTCGGCTTCCTTTGACCCAAACTTCATGGGAACAATGGACTTCAGAGGAGTCACCAGGGGCAGGAAATGGAGCTGTGCTGAAGCTGGGTGACTGTCGTGGGGGAGGGGATACACATCCGGCCTGGAGGAAAGGCAGGGCGTTGGGGGCAGGGCAGAGGGCACTGGGGCTGGCCACTGACACACAGGGTGGGCCTCTTCTCTGCAGGGGCTGTTGACTCAGAGACCTGGGCCGCTGAAGCCCACTCTGGCTGAACCTCCTGCTCAGTGTCTTCTCAGCAGAGGTGTCCCTGGGGTCTGCCAGCCCGGCTCACTCCCACCAGAACCACGGTCCTCCCTTCCTGCCAGCTCCCTGGATGGGATGTCTGCGTGAATGGGCCTGGCTGGGATAAAAGGCCAGTCTTGTTTCTTCCTGGCTGACGGCCACCTTGGCGTTAAGCCTTGAGTAATCGTTGACTGGGCAGTGGGCAGAGGTCTGGGTGGGGAGGCAACCGGTCTGGGTCAGCTGGACTACAGAGAGGGATTATTCATATGACCAGGACAGGCAGAGGGAGATACTACCCAGAGCAGGTGGCAGAATGTTCTGGGAGATGAAGCACCCTTATCTAGCCTTCATCTTTGTAAGAGCAGAGCCGACGTGGGAGAGAGCTAAGGTGGCTTTGGGAGAAGTGAGTCAGACCACTTGCTTTTCCTCAGTTCAGGTGGCCTTACTCACAGATCGGGTTCTGGGGACCTGAAAGAAACTTCTGGGCTCTGGGAGGAGCCCCGACCAGTGGGAGGAGGTGAGCATGGCAAGGCAATCCACATTGTCCTGGTTTAGCCCTTCTAAGGGGCAAGGCTTCCCAGGTAGCTCAAACGGTAAAGAATCTGCCTGCCAATGCAGGAGACACAGGTTCTATCCTTGGGTTGGAAAGATCCCCAGAGGAGGAAGTGTCAACCAGTATTATTGCAACTGGAGACACAACAGTATTATTGCCTGGAGAATCCCATGGACAGAGGAGCCTGGCAGGCTACAGTCCACAGGGTGGCAAAGAATTGGACAGGACTGAGCAAGGAGATCCAACCAGTCCATTCTGAAGGAGATCAGCCCTGGGATTTCTTTGGAAGGAATGATGCTAAAGCTGAAACTCCAGTACTTTGGCCACCTCATGCGAAGAGTTGACTCGTTGGAAAAGACTCTGATGCTGGGAGGGATTGGGGTCAAGAGGAGAAGGGGACGACAGAGGATGAGATGGCTGGATGGCATCACTGACTCTATGGACGTGAGTCTGAGTGAACTCCGGGAGTTGGTGATGGACAGGGAGGCCTGGCGTGCTGCCATTCATGGGGTCGCAAAGAGTCGGACTCGACTGAGCGACTGAACTGAACTTAGCGACTAACACACACACAGAGGGCAAGACTAGTTGATGTGCTTCCTATGGATCCTTTGCCAAATTCCAGGTCAGACGTTTGAACATTTGGTCTAGGGGGCGCTTCAGAAATGAATTTGAGGAAGCTAGCAGTCAGCGTGCGTTCACTCACCAAGTCATGGGGAAAGAATCTAACTTGGGTGTAGGATTTTCTTGGGTTCAAGAGAATTGAGTGCGTTCTGGCTGATAAGAGCGGTAAGAGGGATTTGGAGCTGACTGAAAGATCGCCCTGTGTCCTGGTACGACCTCATGACGCCCTGGGGCGAGGTCTCTAGTGATGTGTCACAGGGCTCTTTTTTTTTTTGGCTTTGTGCTCTTATCAGTTCTGTGGGTGTTCAGGACAACAAGCACAGAGGACTATCGAACCAGGATTTAGAACCGTCTCAACAGGCTAGGAGGCTGAGGTTAAGCAGAACTCTGAAATTAAAAAAAAATTTTTTTCAGTTAAATACATGCTCATTATAGAACACCAGGAAAATAAATACATAAAGGGGAAAATAAAATAGTACCTAGGACCACAACTTAGGGATGAGTACCGTTGGTATTTTGGTATCAGTTCAGTTCAGTTTAGTTCAGTTGCTCAGTTGTGTCCTTGCGACCCCTTGAATCACAGCACACCAGACCTCCCTGTCCATCACCAACTCCCGGAGTTCACTCAGACTCACGTCCATCGAGTCAGTGATGCCATCCAGCCATCTCATCCTCTGTCGTCCCCTTCTCCTCCTGCCCCCAATCCCTCCCAGCATCAGAGTCTTTTCCAACGAGTCAACTCTTCGCATGAGGTGGCCAAAGTACTGGAGTTTCAGCTTTAGCATCATTCCTTCCAAAGAAATCCCAGGGCTGATCTCCTTCAGAATGGACTGGTTGGATCTCCTTGCAGTCCAAGGGACTCTCAAGAGTCTTCTCCAACACCACAGTTCAAAAGCATCAATTCTTCGGCGCTCAGCCTTCTTCACAGTCCAACTCTCACATCCATACATGATCACAGGAAAAACCATAGCCTTGACTAGATGAACCTTTGTTGGCAAAGTAATGTCTCTGTTTTTCAATATGCTGTCTAGCTTGGTCATAATTTTCCTTCCAAGGAGTAAGCGTCTTTTAATTTCATGGCTGCAGTCACCATCTGCAGTGATTTTGGAGCCCAGAAAAATAAAGTCTGACACTGTTTCCACTGTTTCCCCATCCATTTCCCATGAAGTGGTGGGACTGGATGCCATGATCTTCGTTTTCTGAATGTTGAGCTTTAAGCCAACTTTTTCACTCTCCACTTTCACTTTCATCAAGAGGCTTTTGAGTTCCTCTTCACTTTCTGCCATAAGGGTGGTGTCATCTGCATATCTGAGGTTATTGATATTTCTCCCGGCAATCTTAATTCCAGCTTGTGCTTCTTCCAGCCCAGCGTTTCTCATGATGTACTCTGCATTTAAGTTAAATAAACAGGGTGACAATATACAGCCTTGACATACTCCTTTTCCTATTTGGAACCAGTCTGTTGTTCCATGTCCAGTTCTAACTGTTGCTTCCTGACCTGCATACAGATTTCTCAAGAGGCAGATCAGGTGGTCTGGTATTCCCATCTCTTTCAGAATTTTCCACAGTTTATTGTGATCCACACAGTCAAAGGCTTTGGCATAGTCAATAAAGCAGAAATACATGTTTTTCTGGAATTTTCTTGCTTTTTCCATGATCCAGCGGATGTTGGCAATTTGATCTCTGGTTCCTCTGCCTTTTCTAAAACCAGCTTGAACATCAGGAAGTCCACGGTTCACATATTGCTGAAGCCTGGCTTGGAGAATTTTAAGCATTACTTTACTAGCGTATGAGATGAGTGCAATTGTGCGGTAGTTTGAGCATTCTTTGGCATTGCCTTTCTTTGGGATTGGAATGAAAACTGACCTTTTCCAGTCCTGTGGCCACTGCTGAGTTTTCCAAATTTGCTGGCCTACTGAGTGCAGCACTTTCACAGCATCATCTTTCAGGATTTGGAATAGCTCAACTGGAATTCTATCACCTCCACTAGCTTTGTTCGTAGTGATGCTTTCTAAGGCCCACTTGACTTCACATTCCAGGATGTCTGGCTCTAGGTCAGTGATCACATCATCGTGATTATCTGGGTCGTGAAGATCTTTTTTGTACAGTTCTTCTGTGTATTCTTGCCATCTCTTCTTAATATCTAAATGGCTGTCTGGGGAGGCCTTACAAATAGCTGTGAAAAGAAGAGAAGAGAAAAGCAAAGGAGAAAAGGAAAGATATAAACATCTGAATGCAGAGTTCCAAAGAATAGCAAGAAGAGATAAGAAAGCCTTCTTCAGCAATCAATGCAAAGAAATAGAGGAAAACAACAGAATGGGAAAGACTAGAGATCTCTTTAAGAAAATTAGAGATACCAAAGGAACATTTCATGCAAAGATGGGCTCGATAAAGGACAGAAACTGCGGTTATACTCTATTCTTTGTTTTTTTTTTAAGCTACTGAATACTATGTGCTCAGTCGCTAAGTTGTGTCCGACTCTTTGCAACCCTCTGAACTGTAGCCCACCAGGCTCCTCTGTCCCTGGGATTCTCTAGGCAAGATCCTGGAGTGGGTAGCCATTCTCTTCTTCAGGGAGTCTTCCTGACCCAGGGATGGAGCCTGAGTCTTCTGTGTTGGCAGGTGGGTTCTTTACTACTAGGGCCAGCTGGGAAGCCCCAAACAATATTGTGCCATATGACAATTTATTTAACTGTGCCCTACTGGACTTTGAAAAACTGTCTTCAATGTTTAACCAATTCAAAATTGCTTGACATCTAGCGTGTTTGCCTATCTGAAGATGAAATCTAAAAAGTTTACTTGTAAAATCGTGTGTTTAAGTTCAGAACATCAATTATATGCTGAATAGGAACTTACTGTCAATCCTTGTGAGGAGAAAAATCTTGAGGTTTTTCGTTGAGGAAGGAAGCGGAAGGGAAATGAGCATTTATTAAGTGCCTACTGAGTGCCAGGCAGTATTCTAAGCATCTCTCTCGAAATCTCTCATTTAATCTTTGTAGCGGCTCTGTAACATAGGCTTTGTGTTGTTTTTTTAGCCTCTACTTTACAGAGGAGGATTCCCAGGTGACTCAGTAGTAAAGAACCCGCCTGCTAATGCAGGAGATGCAAGTTTGATTCCTGGATCAGGAAGATCCCCTGGAGAAAAGAATGGCAACCCACTCCAGTGTTCTTGCCTGGAGAATCCCATGGACAGAGGGGCCCGTCAGGCTACAGTCCATGAGGTCGCAGAGTCGGACACTACTGAAGTGACTTAGATAACTTAGGTTACAGAGGAGGAAGAAGTTACATGGAGATTAATGTGGGGTGGGAGTATGTGCCCAGGTCCATCTGGCTCTCTGCTGCGGAGCCAGTGGTGTGGGAGGGGCCTGCGACGGGAGGGCTGAGTCCATTGCGGTGCTCTGGCCACACTGGGAGCCTCTTCTGGTTTTGGAGGGTGGACACACCACACCCAGGGAGCACGGAGCTGTGGTTGTCTCGGCCAGGATGGAGCAAGGGTGGCTGCTGGCACTTCTCTCCAAGGAGGCAGCCCTCTTTTCGGGAGCAGCAGACCCCTCCGTCTGATCTGCGGTCCATTTGAGGAGGGAGGACCAGGCGGAACCACATCCAGTTTCTATTTCTATGAAGAATGTGTTCGGGATGCTTCACAGGAGGTCTCTGCTCTGGCTGGGAGAGAGCATCAATGACCTCTGGGATCTCGCCTCCACCATGTGGTCCTGGCCTCAGTTTCTCCACCAGTAGGGTGGGGGCGTATTTCCCACTTGGACTTTCTGGAAAATCCATCCTGCTAGAGGGAGGTAATGCCAGAGGAGAGGCTGAGAGATGTGGTGGCGGGGGGAGGGAAGGGCAGTGTCTGAGGAGGGAGACATGGTGGCACTGCATGGCCCCCCCATCACCCTGTGAAAGCTGAATGGACAGGTGTCAGGGGCAGGCTGCCCCCGGGGCTGGGGAGGGGAAGATGCCCTGGCGGGGGGTAGTGGCTGCGAGCAGACTGCAGCGCTGTGTCGTCTGATGGGAATGTGAAATTGTACGTTAAAGAAGCAAAAAGAAACTGACCAAATGAGTATTAATAATATATTATTAAGCTACTGTGTCTGAAATATTACTGCTTACTGTGTAATCAATAGTAAAACAATATAATGAGATTGTTATGTTGCTTCTCATACAAAGGGTTGGAGATCCAGCCTGTGTTTTATGCTCATCGGCACGTCTCTGTCACCCAGCCACACTTTTCAAGTGCCCGGCAGCCACATGTGACTGGCCACTGTTTTGGACCGTGGAGGTTCACAGCTGGCCTGCTCTTTCTGCTTCTCATCAGCTATGTGGCCTGGGGCAAGTTTTCAGACTTCAGTGTGTCTTGTTTTCCACTTTTTTTTGGGGGGCCTTGCCTAGCAGCGTGCAGGATCTTTGCTCCCTGACCAGGGATTGAACCTGTGCCCTGTACAGCAGAAGCACAGAGTCCTAACCACTGGACCACCAGGGAAGTCTCTTACTTACCCCTCTTATGAATGGCGGCAATAATAATAATGGTGCCAAGCCCATATGGTTGATGTGAAGATTAAATTAGGCAATGTTTGTAAAGTGCTTGGTTTTTTTGGCCTGGCATGTATTAAACTTTGTGTGAAAGCGAAAGTGTAAGTCGCTCAGTCGTGTCCGACTCTTTGCAACCCCATGGACTGTGTGGCCTGCCAGGCTCCTCTGTCCATGGAATGCTCCAGGCAAGAATACTGCAGTGGGTTGCCCTTTCCTTCTCCAGAAACTTTCTGTAAAGTGCTTATCAAATAAATGACCTGTAACTGGTCCTTAACCCCTGGACAGGCTAGAGGGGCAGGTGGTGATGAACTTGGGAAAGCCCTGTTGTAGGGGGGACCCTGTGCTCCCTGGGCGGGCCCCCTAGTTCTACAGAGTGAAATGGGTTCAGATCAGATGGGCTGATCCACAGTTGCTGCAAAGAGGGTCGCCTCATGGGAGAGAAATGTCAGCACCCCAACAACAGGACAGGACAGGACAGGGCAGGGTCCACACCTCAAGAGGTGTGTCCTGGGTGTCTGTCTGCTTGGGGCTCGGAGCTCTGCTTCGTGGTGAGGATGCTCCGCTGTAAGTGGCAGGACCTCGAGTTGGGATGGGAGGCGGGTTGCTTCCAGCTCTTGGTAGTCGTGCTGCTTGTGCAGGAGAAGAAGGGAGACAGGATCAGTGGCTTCCGATACCCACCCTGGAGCTCCGCCAGCGCCAGCAGTGCCAGCTCTCTGTCTTGGCATCAACCCCCAACCCCCTGGTTTGCACCTGCCCTTGGCCAAGCCACAGTGGTCACAGAGCACCCACTGTGTGCCAGGCGCTGGACCAGGTGTGGTGGGGGGAACCTGGAAGGGAGGGCCTGGTCTCTGTGCTCTAGGGGTGTCCCATGAGGCAGGGGAGACACCCTGAGTGGCAAACACTGAGAGCCTGTGGGGGTGCGCCAAGGAGGGTGATGGGGAAGCACAGATCAGTGCTGAGGGGGTGCCCAGGGAAGAGGATTCATTCCCACTCGGAGAGGGAGCAGCCAGGGAAGGCTTCGTGGAGGAGGAGGTACTCGGGCGGGCTTTGAAAGATGGGTATTTGACAGCTGTGTGTGTGGGCGTGTGTAAGAGGGACAGAGAGAAGGAGAGAGGGAGGGAGGAAGCGAGTGGGAGAAGCGTCTGCGAGAAGACAGAAGTGGTAGTGATTGCGGGGCTGTGGTCATGAGACAGTGGGGCGGGGAAGTGGGGGAGATCACTGGGCCTCATGACGAGGTTGATTTGGGGGCCTCTGGGCAGAATAGGGAGGACTTGTTAAGAGTTTACCTGTCAGCCTGCAGTAGAGTTTTCTCCTCGTGCTGTGTCCGTCCTGTGGGCTTTTTTTCTTTCTTTTTGAATTATTTGGCTCTGCTGGACCTAAGTTATGCCATATGGGATCTTCAGTCTTCCATCCGGCCTGCAGAACATGGGATCCAGTTCCCTGACCAGCGACTGAATGGGGGTCCCCTGCGTTGGGAGTGCTGAGTCTTAGCCACTGGACCACGAGGGAAGTCTCAGTCCTATGGACCTTGACAGATGTACAGAGTTGGGTGGTGGCCACCATAATCAGGGTCCATGACTGTCCATCTCCCCAGACAACTGCCCGATACTGCAGCCCTATCGCCCCTCACCCACTCCGCCCTCCCTGATCTCCTCTCACTCCTGTGGTCCTGTCCTCCTGTGGAATCACACAGCATGAAGCTTTGGGCTCTGTGGGCTTCACTAGCAGGGCCCTCCCTTCGACCAGGTGGCGTGTGGGTCAGAAGATGCTGAGTTGTAAGGACCTCATTATACAACATCCCACGGTGTGCTTGGCCACTGGCTGGTTGAAGGACTTGGGGTATTTCCAGCCTTTGTTGATTGTGTAAGCTGCTATCATCACTGACGTGTTGGTTTTTTCGTGAACACAGGCCTCCGTTTCTCTTGGATAAATGCCTAGAGTGGGACTGCTGGGTCACACCCTGCATGTATGTTTAATGGTGTAAGAAGCTGCCAAGGGACCTCCCTGGTGGTCCAGTGGTTAAGACTTTATGCTTCCACCGTAAGGAGGATGGTTTCAATCCCTGGTCAAGGAGCCAAGATGCTACATGCCTTGTGGCCAAAAACAACATAAAACAGAAGCAATATTGTTAACAAATTCAATAAAGACTTAAAAAAAAAAAAAGAGAGAACCACATCAAAAAAACATCTTAAAAAAGAAGCTGCCGAACTGTTTTCCCACGTGTCGCGTGTTGCGTTCTTCCCAGCGGAGCTCCATCGCAGTGTCTGTCGTGGCCTTTCCCTCTGGCTTGTTTGCGCCATCCCCCAGGGTGTGTAGTGGAATCTCATCGAGGTCACGGTTTTAATTTGCATTTCCTCGTTGACTACCCTGTGGAGCATCCTTTCAGGTTAGTTACTTGCCATTCATACAATTTCTTTGGGGAAATGTCTGTCCAAATCTTTTGCCTATTTTTTTCTTTCTTTTGATTGTTTTGTCTTTAATATTATGGTTACAAGTCGTTTCTCAGATGTCTGATTTATAGATTTTTTGGAAAATTCGCTTAAGGAGAAAATTTCCAAAAGAAGATGGTGGGTTGATTCTCTTTGCTGTACAGCAGAAACTAATGCTGCATTGGAAAGCAGCTGCGTGTGCTCAGTCACCCAGTCGTGTCCACTCTTTGCGACCCCACAGACTGTAGTCCGCCAGGCTCCTCTGTCCCTGGGATTTTCCAGGCAAGAATACTGGAGTGGGTTGCCATTTCTTTCTCCAAGGGATCTTTCTGACCCAGGGATTGAACCTGGACAGATTCTTTACTACTGAACGACTTATACTCCAGTAAAAAAAGAGGTATGTGTAAGAAACCAAAAAGAAAACCAAAAAACAAAAAAACCCTGTTATTTGAGAACATGGTGATTAATTTTATCAGGAATAATACTGCTTTATCATCTCATTCTTTTTTCTAAGTTTATTATTTATATGTATTTATTTATAAGTTTCGGAGAAGGCAATGGCACCCCACTCCAGTATTCTTGCCTGGAAACTCCCATAGACGGAGGAGCCTGGTAGGCTGCAGTCCCTGGGGTCGCAAAGAGTAGGACATGACTGAGCGACTTCACTTTTCACTTTCCTGCATCGGAGAAGGAAATGGCAACCCACTCCAGTGTTCTTGCCTGGAGAATGCCAGGGACGGGGGAGCCTGGTGGGCTGCCGTCTATGGGGTTGCACAGAGTCGGACACGACTGAAGGGACTTAGCAGCAGTAGCAGCAGCATTTATAAGTTTATTATTTTCAATCTTGTAAACATTTTAATGTATTTATTTTTGGCCACTCTGGGTCTTCCTTTGGGCACAGGCCTTCTCTAGTTTCGACAAGCGGGGGCTACTCTCCACTTGCAGCGTGTGAGCTTCTCTTGTCACTGAACAGGGACTCTAAGCATAGGCTTAATAGTTGTGGCTCACGGGCTCAGTTGTTCCGCAGCATATGGGATCTTTGGTTAAGGTGTATGGGCTCTAGTTCCCTGACCAGGGATTGAACCCGGGCCCCCTGCACTGGACTCACAGGGTCTTAGCCACTGGACCACCAGGGAAGCCCCTGTCATCTCGTTCTCATCCATGGAGTTTCCAGCGCTATTTCTGTCCCTAGTCTCTGGTACTTACTACACGTCAGTTTGTTAAGATAATTATTACCTTAGATATCGAATCCCAGTGTGTTTTTAACAACCTGACATCTTATTGTAAACAATGTTCTTGTGTGCTTAGTCGATCAGTCGTGTCTGACTCCTTGTGACCTCAGGGACTGTAGCCCACCAGGCTCCTCTGTCCATGGGGATTCTCCAGGCAAGAATGCTGGAGTGGGCTGCCATACCCTTCTCCAAGGGATCTTCCAACCCAGGGATCGAACCCAGGTCTCCCACATTGCAGGCTGATTCTTTACCAGCTGAGCTACCAGGGAAGCTCCTAGACAATGTTCTTAAATGTCAGAAAATGTTCTTAAATAATCAGAAAAGTAAAAAATCACAATTGGGTATAACTGGAAGAGGACTAAGTGGTCTTCCAGCATAACTCTATAAAGATCTTCCAGCCTAAAATAAAGTGAATATTTTATTTCCTCTATCCAGTTTATTACATATTCATACATAGGTACATGTATGCTGTGCTGTGTGCTGTGCTTAGTCGCTCAGTCGTGTCCAACTCTTTGCAACACCATGGACTGTAGCCCACCAGGCTCCTCTGTCCATGGGATTCTCCAGGCAAGAATACTGGAGTGGGTTGCCATGCCCTTCTCCAGGGGATCTTCCCAACCCAGGGATTGAACCCTCGTCTCCTGCATTGGCAGGCAGATTCTTTCCCCTCTGAACTACCAGGGAAGCCCAGAAACATGTATAATGATCCATCTATATGCTGTTATAAACTCAAGACTCTTGAGAGTCCCTTGGACTGCAAGGAGGTCAAACCAGTCAATCCTAAAGGAAATCAACCCTGAATATTCATTGGAAGGACTGATGATGAAACTGAAACTCCAATACTTTGGCCACCTGATGTGAAGAGCCGGCTTGTTGGAAAAGACCCTGATGCTGGGAAAGATTGAGGGCAGGAAGACAAGGGGACAAGAGGATGAGATGGTTGGATGGCATCACTGAGTCAATGGACATGAGTTTGAGCAAACTCTGGGAGATAGTGAAGGACAGGGAAGCCTGTCATGCTGCAGTCCATGGGATGGCAAAGAATCAGACACGACTTAGCGACTAAACAACAAACAACATAAACTTTACTAAGATATTATAAAATAAAAATGGAAAAATAAAGTGTGAAAAAAAAGATGGTGGGTGTGGTGCATGAATTTGATATCCTGAACCTTGACCTTTCTCTAGGGTTTCTCTGAGGTAGGGGTTGGGAGTCCCCTAGAGAAAGACCTCCTGATAAGGTAAGAAGTGAACCTGGTCTTCTGTGAGGTCCTGCCCCGCATAGCATCTGTCTCAGATTAGGAGACCCCCGTGGCATCTTCTAGGTGCCCATGCTGGCCGGCCGCGATAGACTTCCCTGCGGCCACTGGGCCAGGCTGGGGCAGCCCATCAAGAACAACAAACGCTTGTGTGAAGCCTGGGTATCAGCCGCGTACATGGCCTCGTTTCTGAATGAGATGACCTTGCATCCTGGTATGGAGGTGGGGCCTTTGCTGGCCTGTAGGAGCGGGGGCCTGGTGCGTGTCTGGCTGGAGCAGGAGGGAATCACAGGGTGAGTTTCTGGGTTAGGGTGGGTCCTGGGTTGTGTGACCTCGGCCTGGAGTCCGAAGGCTCTGGCCACTGGAATTTCTACCCTGGTCCGGGGGTGGGGGGGGGGTGGCTCTGAGACATCAGGACATTCCTATGAAAATGACCCAGGGTGGGGTGGGTGCTGCCTCCTGCCTCTCTCCAAGCTCCATCCAGCCCATCCCACTCCTGTGTGCTGGGGGCTGGGGTGCTGCCCACATGCAGGGTCCTCACTCTTCCGCTGGGCAGGCCTTGCCCAGGGATGACCAGACAGTGGTCAGAGCTGAGGATGGGGCTCCCTCTGCCCCCACCCTTGGCTCCCTGATGTCATAGTTCCTGGGGTACTCTCCCAGCAACGCCAAGGGCTCCTACCTGCTTCTTCTCCCTGGGCGGGGCCTTGTGCTGCAGGGGTGCCCAGCCTGGGCACTGCCTGGGTCCTGAGGCAGTGCCCAGGACCACTGCCACTGCTGGGCACCATCCCGCACTCTGCAGGGGAAGGGGGGTAGCACTGGAGTGTGGCAGTACCCACCCCCTCCCCTATTAGGTTATTAACTGAAAGCCACGTTATTAACTGAAAGCCGCAGTTTACATTAGGGTCTGATGTATGTGTTGTGTGCTCTGTGGGTTTGGACAAATATCTAATTGCAGGTGACTGACGCTAGTGGTAAAGAACCCGCCTGCCAATGCAGGAGACATGAGATCCGGGTCCGATCCCTGGGTTGGGAAGATCCCCTGGAGGAGGGCATGGCAACCCACTCCAGTATTCTTTCCTGGAGAATCCCATGAACAGAGGAGCCTGGCAGGCTACAGTCCATAGGGTTGCGAAGAGTCGGACACGACCGAGGTGACTTGCACGCACACGCCATTGCAGCGTCGGATGGGCTGGCTTCAGTGCCCCAGAGCGCCCGTGTCCCCCTCGCTCATCCCTCCGTGGAGCTTCGCGTGTCCCCACAGTGTCGCCCTCTCCGGATGTCCTGTAGCCGTGGTCCTGCATCCGTAGCCTCTCTCGATGGCTTCAGGTGGGCCTCCCGCGGGAATATGCCTTTAGGCCTCCTCCATATTCTTCCTGATTTGACAGCTTATTTCTTTTCACCATGAACAATATTCCACTTTCCCCAGCTCTTCTGTTTGTCTTTGGGGAGATTCTGAGGTCCAGGGAGGGGACATGGCCCCAGGTCTGAACGTGGAACTAGTTTGTTTTCCTTCTGAGATCAGAGGGACTTCAGAACTGCTTCATCAAGGCCCCTTGGGGGCCCCAAGGCAGGCCCCCAGGGTGGGGTGGGGGTGGAGGGCCTTGGGCACCCATTTCCTGGATGCCTTAGGGCTTGGTCCACATACACCCACGGCCTGGCCATTTGGGAGGAGGGCTGGGGTCAGAGCTGAGGGGGTGGCGTGCTGGTGCCTCGCCCTTATTGACACTGCTGCCCCTGGGGGGGTGGGGCATCTGGGGATGGGCCTCAGCCTGTATCTGCTCAGGGATCTTATCTCCCATCTTTCTTTGCTTCTCTGAGCCTCTCTGTCCCTCCCTGCTGACTCCTCCCTCTGGCCTGCTTCCCTCTCCTCCAGTTACCTCTCTCCGTGCCCCTCACCCCTCCTGCTCCTCACCTCCCACTGTCCAGGGGCAGTGCTCCTCACTGTCCTTCCCCTCCTCCGTCATCCATCCATCATTCCTCTGGGAGCCAGCCAGGTGCCGTGTCTGTGGATACGAGTCATCCTGTTCTTCACGATCGTTACTGCCTCTGCTGTGTATCTGCAAGGATGTAGCCCCAGAGAGTCGTGGCTTGCCAGGTCGGTATCCCCTGGCCAGTGTGAGGCCCAGTCAGGCCTCTGACCCT
This sequence comes from Bos indicus, assembly GCF_029378745.1. NCBI lineage: Eukaryota > Metazoa > Chordata > Mammalia > Artiodactyla > Bovidae > Bos > Bos indicus. The sequence continues at coordinate 107,346,189 of NC_091764.1, read as the reverse complement.
GGCTCCACAGCGCCGCCCTCCTGGCCGAGCCTGGCTCTCCGTGACTTTGGTTCCAGCACACGTTCACACTGGAAGGTCTGTGCCTGCTCCTCTTGCCTTCTTCCCTTCCACCCTCTCCCCATCCTGTCCTGTCAAGAAATGGGATGCAGTCGACATCCCCACTGAAAGGAGAGGGAGGGGCGCCCTGCTACCCTTCAGGGCTTTGCTGTTTATCCCATGCGGTCCCTGTCACTGCTCTGCAAGAGGTGGGTGTCTGGTTTGGTTTCCGAGGTGAGGACGCAGGAGCTTCAGGAGGTAATTGCAGAACGCTCAGAGGCAGACCTTAACCCAGGTCCTGAGACTCTGAACTTGATGGTGGACCACACGGCCTCATGCTCAGCTTCTTCAGAGCTGCGTGGGTTCAGGGAGGAGGGGGTACTGCCCACTGCAAAGGGACCGTGGGGGCGTTTGGGCATCATGGCCCCCGGCTCTGTGTGGTTTTTTGCAAAAGGCCCTTTGCTGGCCTCCTGTGAGTGTTGTTTAGTCACCAAGTCGTGTTTGACTCTTTGCAACCCCATGGACTATATAGCCCGCCAGGTTCCTCTGTCCATGGGATTCTCCAGGCGAGAATACTAGAATGGGTTGCCATTGCTCATTTTTAAAAAGTGTGGTGGAATATGCACAACCTGAGATGTGCCATTTTAACCACTGTTATGTGTAGTTAGTTCAGTGGCATCTTGTGTTACCATCAGCCTCCGTCTTCAGAACTTTTTCAGCACTCCAAACAGAAACTCTGTCCCCTTTAAATCGTAACTTCTCCCAACCCCCAGCCCCTCATAACCTGCCTTCTGCTCTCTGTCTGCATGGATTTGCCTGTTTTAGGTGTTTCATACAAGTGGAATCACAGAATATCAGTGCTTTTGTGTCTGACATTTCACTTAGCATAATGTCCTCAAGTTCATTCATGTTGTAGCATGTATCAGAATTGCATTCCTTTTTATTTTATTTTTTTATTAAAAATGTTTTTTTGGCCATGCTGTGTGGCTTGTGGACTCTTAGTTCCCTGACCAGGGATTGAAACTGGACCCCAGCAGTCAAAGTGCCAAGTCCTATCGACTGGAACACCATCTCCCCTCCTCCTGCCCCCCATCTTTTTAAAAAAACTCCTTTTTAAAGCTGAATAATATAATTCACTGTATGGATAAATGACCTTTCGTTTATCCCTTCAGCTCATGATGGACATTTGGGTTGTCTCCACCTTTTGGCTGTCTTGGGGCCTTTGGGCACATTTTTCTCCACCAACTTTGGTTTTCCCAGGGCCTTGATCTTGGCGCCTGTTAGAATCCTCCCCTCTGCCTGAGATGTTTACCTGTAATGGTACTCTCCCAGGTACACTGGATTCTTGTCATTCCTGACGTCCATAGCGTCACTGGGAACATGAATTAGCAGGTACAGAGCCAGAGTTCCAAGGGCAGACTCGGGTTAGGGTCCTGTGAGTCCTTGGTTGCAACATTTTTGTCATCTGTTTAATTCGTAACCTTGTTTTATCTGTATTTCTGTCCAGAGACATAATTGATTATAGACTGTTGATTCATTAACATTGAACTCATGGCCAAGTGCGCCATCGCTCATGCCTGGGCAGGGTTTATCTAATGCATGGATTTTCTCTGTAAGGCGTGTCACGACCTTCTTGCACTTGGGGTCACCAGTCAGCTCCCCGGCGCTTCACTTGGGTGCTATTTTAAACAGTGAGATCAACAACAAAAAAGACAGAAATGTCAAAGTTGTGGCACTAAATAGACTGAGGAAAGGATGCTTGTTTGGGGTCTGAGCTGAAACTGGAAGGCAGGGCAGCCTCGCTGGACCTCAGCTAGTTCAAGAGTGATGGTCTCACAGCTCAGGGATGCATCCAAGTGACCCGGAAGCACCGCCAGTGTTGACCTGGGTTACAGATTCTAGTGAATGGGCGAGTCTGCAAACATGGAGTCTATGAATAATAAAGGATGACTGTACTTGCACCGTCACAGGGACCCCTGGACACCTAGATTGAAGGAAGTAGAGGGCAGGACCATGTCCTAGTAACCTTGGACCTCAAGCCTGGCATCCAGTAGGTCATTTCAGCTTTGCCTGGGTCCTTAGTTGCTCAGCCGTGTCCAACTCTTTTTGACCCCATGGACTGTGACCCCCCAGGCTCCTCTGTCCATGGGATTCTCCAGGCAAGAATACTGGAGTGAGTAGCCATTCCCTTCTCCAGGGGATCCTCCCAACCCCAGGGATCGAACCTGCACTGCAAGCGGGTTCACTATCATCTGAATCACCAGGGAAGCCCCAGTTTCAACTTTTTGAGGCATAATTGACATCTGGAAAATCTGAATCACCAGGGAAGCCCCAGTTTCAACTTTTTGAGACATAATTGACATCTGGAAATGTAAGAGACTTCAAGCACACATCTGGTGATTTAATGTACGTGTACTCTACGAAAGGGTCCCCTCCATCTGGTTAGTTAACACATCTCAGCTCACATAGTTTTCTCTTGTGTGTGAGAAGATTTACATGCTACTCTCTTAGCAGATTTCAATTGTACAATCCAGGGCTAGCAGCTGCAGTCACCTTGTGAGACATTAGACCTCAGACCTTATTCTTAGAGGTTAACTGTTTTGTGCCCTTTTGCTGACCTCTCCCATTCTCTCCACCCTCAGTAGATATTTGTAGATGGACTGGTGTCCAGAATTAAGTACAGAGGCCTGGCCTCTGGAAAGTGATATGTGTGAATTTGGAGACGGTGAGGATACCAGGAGCTGGAGGAAAGAGTGGGCGGGGCTGGAGGAAGGCTGGAACCCACTGGTCCTGAATTTCCCTCCAGATCTAGTTTCAGGAGTGAGGTCCGAGCAGCAAAGCCTCCGAGATGACTACCCCTCGGCCCCAGTCCAGCCCACCGGAGGTCTCTACCTGCTTCAGTGTGTGCAGGACTTTGTGGTCCTCGTACGCTTGGGTCCAATCTCCAGAGCCTAGTCTGGCAGCAGTAGCCATGGTAATGATGGGAGAGCCATTTTTGTCCCAGTTCTGATGTCTGTTGGATGAAAAACATTCGCGTTCCATCCACTGTGATGTTCTGTGGGTTCTGTAACAACTGAGTCAGGTCGGGCAAAGCACCTGGGGTTCAGAGACTTGACCCCACCTGCCCTGATAACTGGAATTCCCAGGTGGTGCTAGTGGTAAAGAACTTGCCTGCCAATGCAGAAGACATAAGATGCACGTTCGATCCCTGGGTCAGGAAGTTCCCCTGGAGGAGGGCATAGCAACCCACTCCAATATTCTTGCCTGGGGAATCCCATGGATAGAGGAGCCTGGTGGGCTAGAGTCCATGGGGTCACAAAGAGCCGGACACTACTGAATCGACTTAGCACATATGAACGCTCTGATAACCGGGCCTTGCAGACAAGTCCTTCAGTCTGAAGAAGGATCCCTGTTTGGGGTTGAGGTGGACAGGACCCGCTTCCCTACCCCAGATTACTGTAGTCAACCTCAATCAATCCTAAAGGAAATCAACCCTGAATAGTCATTGGAAGGACTGATGCTGAAACTGAAGCTCCAATACTTTGGCCACCTGATGCGAAGAACCTACTCATTGGAAAAGACCCTGATGCTGGGAAAGACTGAGGGCGGGAGGAGAAGGGGGCGGCAGAGGATGAGATGGTTGGATGGAGCAGTGACCCAATGGACATGAATTTGAGCAAGCTCTGGGAGTTGGTGATGGATAGGGAAGCCTGTCGCGCTGCAGTCCATGGGCTCGCAGAGTCGGACATGACTGAGCAACTATGCAGCAATAGGAACAACTCCCCCATCTCCTGTATCTTTACACCTGGGCCTCCTGTATCGGGAAGACTGGGAGTGGTTTCTGGAAAGAAACCCCATGTTTTCTTCTCCTCCCAGCTTCTCAGTTAGGAGTCACTGGGATGCAGGAGGTGGTTCTTCCAGAGGCCCCCAGGAGAGGAGCAGCAGCGTGAGAGCTGAGGCATCGGTGGGCAGGATGTCAGACCCCCTCCTGAGAGCCCTGTGTGGCTGCAACCTTTAGCCTGGATCCTAGAGCTCCTATCCTCGTGACTGGGAAGGAGCCCCAGACCCTGTCCTAACGGTCTCTCCTTAACTTTCTGGGTGATACCAGGCAAGTCCTATGAAATTCCCAAGTTTCCTTCTCCATCATTTCCAGTCTGGGCCAGGACGGCTGTTGCTCTTCACTCGCTCAGTCGTGTCTGACTCTTTGCAACCCCATGGACTGTAGCCCACCAGGCTCCTCTGTCTATTTGATTCTCCAGGCAAGAATACTAGAGTGGGTTGCCATTCCCTTCTCTAGGGGATCTTCCTGACCCAGGGATCTAACCCGCGTCTCCCGCTTGGCAGGCAGATTCTTTACCACTGAGCCACCTGGGAAATCCCAATAATAATTAAACTGGCTAGTTAATAATGTGGAATATCTAAGGCGTTGTGTCTCCTGGCTATGCCTAGGGTTTCTCCTGGGGTTGAACACTAAACACAGCAAGTGTCTGGGAGGCCAGAAAGTTAGGAGATAATAGGAGGGTGCTCCAGCTTCCCTGATGTCCCGTGTGCCCCTGGCAGAGCAGGGACTGTGGTCCCAAGGTCCTTCCTTCCCCAAGCTGGGAGGTGGCCCCGGATGCTGCCCCACAAGGCAGGTCTGCTGAGGCCCTGCACTGGGTCCGCCCTGGGGAGAGCCGGGCAGCGGTCACCCGAGGTCCTGGACCTGGGATCCGTTACCAAAATGGAGCTGCTCCCAGCCCTGTGTGGCCTGCTGTTCCTGGCCCACGAGGCCGGGTGCCTGGCCTCTCCCCCTGTCTCAGCCCATGGCCGTGACAGAGCTTCCACACAGCCTCTGCCTGCGGCTAGAAGGGTGTGGAGTGGGTTGAGCCAGCAGCATCTGGGAGAAGGGTCCCCCTACCCCTCCCCCAGCGCTCCCCAGAGACCCTCGGGGGCCTGCCAGGAGGAGCTGGAGGGGACAGATGGCCTCGTTAAGCCTGGGCCAGGTGCCACCAGCAGAGGAACAAAAATAATCCCTGACTTGGCCCCAGGGCCTGCCCTGGAGGCCTCCAGTTCTGCCCCCACCCAAGGCAAACTCTGGCTCCCTCCTAGGGACCACTGATGCTGGTTACTCAGAACTTTTCCAAAGAACTGGGAACTTACAGCTTTTATTGAGAATGAGACTGGGCTTCCCGGTGGTTCAGTTGGTAAAAGAATCTGCCTGCCATGCAAGAGACCCAGGTTCAACCCTTAGGTTGGGAAGATCCCCTGAAGAAGGAAATGGCAACTCACTCCAGTATTCTTGCCTGGAAAATCCCACAAACAGAGGAGCCTGGCGGGCAACAGTCCATGGGGTCGCAAAGAGTTGGACATGACTGAGTGACTGACACTTTCTCTTTCCTTTGGAGACTGGGGGTCAGGTCAAGAGCCACAGGCTCTGCTGGGGCAGGGAGGAGCTGCCTGCACAGTTCACAGGTGAGCTAGCTGAGGTCCAGGGAAACACGGGGACTTGTCCATGGTCATAGCGGCTTGTAGAACAGGAGCCAGATCCTGGGACTCTTGATTCCCAGGCATCATCCTTTCATTTTTCAGCCTCCAGGATAAACTCCAAAGGGATTTGCATACATACTCAAGCCCTCCCTCGGGCGTGCCCAGGCCCAGAGGTTGCTGAGATTTTCTTGTGTTTCCTGACACTAAACAGAACCCTGTGTCCTTCCACAGAGAAATCATTAATCCACAAACACGCACCAAAAGCCACTCGTGTGCTCGTCCTTCTGTGCCCCAGTGTGTGCAGCGTGCGGAAGATTTAGTAGAGAAAGACGACGAGCCCTGCCCTCTGGGGGGGTGCGGTGTGTTGGTCGGGGGGAAGTTGCACCTGGGAGCAGGGGCTGAGGGTGCCCAGAGCACAGAGACTGAGCTTAGGACCATCCTCCCAGGGGAAGTGAGTTTGCCTGCAACGGCCGTACCCCTGACACTGACACAGTATTGTAAATCAAGGATGCTTCAGTAACAAAAATGAAAAATGAAGGAAGATTTTGGGTGGACCTCAAGGATGGGTGAGAATTGGCCGGATGAAAAGCGGGGGGTGGGAAGCAAGGTCACAGGTAGCTCGGCCCCTGTGCAGGGGGAGAGCTTGGCATGTTGGGGTGGGTGCAAAGAAGAGGGAGGATGGTGTGGACGGACAGAAGGTATGGCTGGAGAGCCGGAATCAGCGGATGAAGGGCCTTGTAAAATCTCATTATCTAAGAGCCTGGGAAAGAGTTTAAATGGAAGAGTCACGTGATCAGATGTGTTCTGTAGAAGCTGCAATGAAAAGATGATGGGGTCCGGATTGGACTGGCCCAGTCGTCCAGGTGAGCACTGGCAAAGCTGAAGCTCTGGGGTAGGGCTCCGGGAGAGAAAGCCAGGATGTGGTCACTAACTGCTGATGGGAGATGAGAGGGGGAGTCAAAGCACACTCCTTGGCTGCTGGCCTCGGGGCGGATGGTGAGGTCATCTCCTGAGAGACGGAGGAGCGGGATTCAGTCTCAAGCCTTATGACTTTGGACGCGTTGAGAGGGAAGAGCTTTGGAGATGTCTGATGATTGGTGAGTGGTCACTCTGCAGCCAGAACCCAGGGAAGTCTCGGGTTTGAATGGGAAGGTCTAATCCAAGGTGAAGGCAGTGGGTTAGATGACTTGAGAACTGTCTTGGGCTTCCATGTGTCTTGAAAATCAACTAAAGTTTGTGGAAAACCTTGTGGGATTTTAGTCATACTTTCATTGATTTTACAATTTATCCAGAGAGATTCAACCTCTTGGTGATACTGTTTTCCATGAACACACAGGTTCTTCTCCATTTATTTAGAAATGATGTCTTTTTAAAAAAATTAATTTATTTTAATTGGAGGCTGATTACTGTACAGTATTGTAGTGGTTTTTGCCATACATTGACATGAATCAGCCATGGGTGTACATGTGTCCCCCATCCTGAACCCCCCTCCCACCTCCCTCCCCATCCCATCCCTCAGGGTCATCCCAGTGCACCGGCCCTGAGCACCCTTGTCTCATGCAGAAATGATATCTTTTAAAGCAGTTACCATTTTCTCTAAAGATCTCTTCCTTTGTTGGATTTATCACTACTTGAAAAATTATGACTTTGTATCTAAACAGGATATTTTAAAAAATTGCGTTATCAAATTTCTTATTTCTGGAATAAAAATGGAATTGATTTTGTTATGTTGGTATTGTTGAACTCAGAAGCTTTTTTAATGATTTGTTTCTTTTCAGTGTTCTATGTTCTATCATAATTCCTAAGCATAATGACAATTTTACTTCTTCCTTTCCAACCTGCAGAGCTCTTTTGTTCTACTGTGTTGGCTAGGACTTCTGTTACAGTGTTGAGTGTTCAGTGTTGAAAGTGAGCATTCTTTATCTTATTTCTGACTTTAAATGTAATAGTTTTAGTGTTTAATCATTAAAAGTTCTGGTCACCAAGTCCAATCTGTGACTAGGTGTTTTTCCACTCACCAGCCAGCAAGTGTTCGACACCAGCTGAGTACCCTACAATTCAACTCAGTTCTAACATTATCTATCTGGAGATAGTATGGGATCCTACAGGCTAAAGCCTCAGTCCCACAAGACGGCCCTCACCCTGCAAGTTCGGGTTATCACCAACTATAGACAGACTGGGGAGCTTCCCTGGTGGCTCAGTGGTAACGAATCCACCTGCAATGCAGGAGATGCAGGAAACACGGGTTCGATCCCTGGGTTGGGAAGATCCCCCAGAGGAGGACATGACAACCCACTCCAATATTCATGCCTGGAGAATTCCACGGACAGAGGAGCCTAGTGGGCTACAGTCCATGGGGTCACAAAGAGTCGGACACGACTGAAGCAACTGAGCACACACACATATAGATTGGAGGTTCCAGAGACCCCCACCTCCTTGGGTTCAAATCACTTGCTAGTGTGGTTCTCAGAACTCAGAGAAACATTTCACTTACCAGCCTACCAGTTTGCTATAAAAGGGTGTAACTCAGGAACAGCAGATGCAAGGGATGCATATGACGTGGCTTGGGGAAGGAAGCAAGCTTCCATGCCCTTTCTGTGGGCAGCCCCTCTCCCCACCTCTTCACATGGTCACCACACTCAGAAGCTCTGAGATCGTTTCCTCTTACATTTGTCATTTTGGATTTTGAGATTCTTTAGCTAGGCTTTGGGTCTCAGCAGTCTAAGTTAAGATTGTCTACTTAGAGATTATTAGCCTGGGGTCACTGTTTATTTTTGTGAATTGACTAGAGCTTCCTGTAATATAAAGTTCAGATCTCAAATCCACTTAAGGGCAGAACTTTGGCTGCAAATTCTGAGGAAAGACGATTCTTTTTTATACCTAGGGCTTAGGCCAAGACAGACCATCTTCCTTGTCGTATTTTATGAATAGTCTACCTTTTCTCCGAGGATTGAGTTACAACCACTCAGTGGCTTCATTACTGGGCTTCCCTGATGGCTCAGGAGTAAAGAATCCACCTGCCAGTGCAGGAGATGTGAGTTTAATCCCTGGTCAGGAGGATCCCCTGGAGGAGGAAATGGCACCCCATTCCAGTATTATTGTGACACCCTCAGACACACTTTGAGGGAAACTTAAAAAAAAAAAATTGGAGTATAATCGCGTTATAACACTGTGTCAGGTTCTGCTGTACAGCAAAGTGAGTCAACCATGCATATACATGCTGCTGCTGCTAAGTCGCTTCAGTCGTGTGCAGCCCACCAGGCTCCCCCGTCCCTGGGATTCTCCAGGCAAGAACACTGGAGTGGGTTGCCATTTCCTTCTCCAATGCATGAAAGTGAAAAGTGAAAGTGAAGTCGCTCAGTCGTGTCCGACTCCTAGCGACTCCATGGACTGCAGCCTACCAGGCTCCTCTGCCCATGGGATTTGCCAGGCAAGAGTACTGGAGTGGGGTGCCACTGCCTTCTCGATGCATATACATATATTCCCTCTATTTTGGATTTCCTTCTCATTTAAGTCACCACAGGGCACCGAGTTCCCTGTGCTATACAGTACGTTCTTGTTAGCTATCTATTTTATATATATTATCAATATATGCCAATCCCAATCTCCCAGTTCATCCCACACACCCCCTTTTCCCTTTGGCGTCCCAAATGTTTGTTCTCTATGTCTGTGTCCCTGTTTCTGCTTTGCAAATCAGATCATCTATACCATTTTTCAAGATTCCACATATATACATTAATATATGATATTTGTTTTTCTCTTTCTGACTGACTTCACTCTGTATGAGAGTCTCCAGGTTCAACCACATCTCTGCAAATGACACAATTTCATTCCTTTTTATGGCTGAGTAATACTCTGTTGCATATATGTACCACATCTTTATCCATTCCTCTGCTGATGGACACTTGGGTTGCTTGCCTGTCCTGACTGTTGTAAATAGCGCTGCAGTGAACATTGGGATGCATGTATCTTTTTGAATCATGGTTTTCTCTGGGTAGATGCCCAGGAGTGGGATCACTGGGTCATATGGTAGGTCTAGTTTTTGTTTTTTAAGGACCCTCCATACTGTTCTCCGGAGAAGGCAATGGCACCCCACTCCAGTACTGTTGCCCGGAAAATTCCACGGATTTTGGGCTTTGGGAGGTAAATGGTGTCCACCTGGTTTTTATAATCCAAAACCTGCCTTAAGATTATTAGTGTGTGCTGCTGCTGCTGCTGCTGTTTAGTCATGTCTGACTCTTTGCGACCCCATGGACTGTAACCCCCAGGGTCCTCTGTCTATGGGATTTCCCAGGCAAGAATACTGGAGTGGGTTGCCATTTCCTTCTCCAGGGGATCTTCCTGACCCAGGGATTGAACCCGGGTCTCCTGCAGTGCAGGGGGATTCTTTACTGACTGCTACCAGGGAAGCCATAACACCTGAGAATCTGCCAGGGTTAGACTCTTCCTCTAAAAGCAGCCTGAGCTGGGATGCAGTAGGAGAATGGTGACCTGCATTTTATTTTGCATGCTTCTTTTAATTTCATGTTTTAATTATGGTTAAAAAGACACATAAAATTAATCATCTTAACCGTTTTGAAGGATACAGTTGAGTCATGTCAAAGTATATTCATAAGTGGATATACGTATAACTGAAACACTTGGCTGTACACCTGAAATTAACACAACATTGTAAATCAACTGTACTGCCATAAAATTTTTTCAAATAAAAGGTAAACTTAAAACCAGGAAAAAAAATGTATATTCATACATTTTTGTTGTTCAGCAGCAGATCTCCAGAACTTTTTCATCTTGCAAAACGGAAACTCTGTACCCAGCAACTCCATGCCTCCTCCCCCCTCCAGCCCCGGGATGCCCACCATTCTGTCTGTCTCTATGACTTCGGTTGCTCTCAGACATCATAAAAGTGGAATCACAGTGTATTTGTCTTTAGTGACTGGCTTACCTCACTTAGGATAAAGTGTCAAGGTTCACCTCTACTGTATAATATATAGACACCATGTTCTGCTTATCCATCCATCCATCCATGGACACTTGGGTTGCTTCTGCCTCTTGGCTATTGTGAATAATGCTGCTATGTCTTCGAGATATCGCTTTCAGTTCTTTTGGGTGTATATGCAGAAGTGGAATTGCTGGACCATATGGCAGTCCGATTTTTTTAGGGACATCTGTACTGTTTTCCCTAGCTGTTGTACTACTCTACGTTCCCGCCAAAAGTGCACAATATTTTGCATTCTTTTGCCCCTTTGTGGTTTAACATAGAACAATCCGGATACTTGGTCTTCATTTTTGACCTCCCGGTGCCATCTTGGGTCTTAGAGCCACAATCAGGGCCCGGTCATTGAGCTCTCACAAGGTGGGAAGCTGAGGGTGATGGACTGAAGATGACCTGCCCTTGACCCCCCAGACCTTCTGCCTCACTCTGTTCCCTGGCGTCCCTGGCCTTTTTCTTCCATCTCCTGAGCTGCGTGCAATGGGCAAGAAAGGAGGAGCACCCAGTTCTGGGGGTGGCGCTCCCTGGGTGTCCCGCCCCTCATCCACACATTTGTCCACTGATGCCCTGGTGGTTTCTGCCCAAACAGGTCCAACGGGCGCTCCTCCAAGCGGAGCCTTGGAGGGCAAGGCCGGCACCATTACCTCCAACGAGTGGGGCTCTCCCAACTCCCCCGAGGGGAGCAACGTCTCTGGGGGCAGCCAGGCCTTGGACAAGCCCATCGACAATGACGCAGAAGGCGTGTGGAGCCCTGACATTGAGCAGAGCTTCCAGGAGGCCCTGGCCATCTACCCACCCTGCGGTCGGCGCAAGATCATCCTGTCGGATGAAGGCAAGATGTATGGTAAGGAGGCTGTTGGGTCTGGGCAGCCGTACCCCTGTTCAGGGTCCAGTCCCGGAAATTGTTTCAGCACAGCAACCAGGTTCCCACCAAGTGATGGAGGGGTGTGACTTCCTGGGACTCCTCCCAGGTGGACACTGCTTTATTCTGTCTGGACTTCCAAGGGATGGGAGGATCTTGGAGGAGGTGCCCTTGGATGGATGTGGAGGTTGGTAAGAAGGTGGTAGGGGAAGACTTGGAAAAGTGGCAGAACATCCCCCCAGGGCAGGCTGGGAAAATCCCTCCCGCCATCCCCCAGGCAAATGCCTGATCTTCTCCTAGCTTCCCACCTTGACTGTGAAGGGTGTTAGGAAGATGTCCTTGCTCATCTTCTCCCTCCCTCCCTCCCCCAGGCAGGAGTCTGTTGTGTACCAGGTAGGGTGGGGCAGATCTTTGCCCTGCTAGGTGAGGGCGGTGGGGATGGTGAGCATACATGTAACGGGGAAGATGGAGTGTCCCCAGAGAGGACAGTGATCAGGAAGGCTAGGTCTTCCTGAGCCATTAAGATTGGGAACATGAACATGCTCAGTGTCCAGCAGCCGGTGGACTGAGCCATTCGCCTGGGGCTGTGTTGCCTTCTGTGACTGTGTTTTGTTTTTTAAACTTTTCATGTTAGATTGGCGTATAGCCGATTAACACTGTTGTGATGGTTTCAGTGCACAGCAGAGTGACTCAGCCGTACATATACATGTATCCATTCTCCCCAAACTCCGCTCCCATCCAGGCTCTGTGTTGATTTTTGGGTGGGAGATACGGTATCTGGGGAAGCAAGTTCAGTTCAGTTCAGTTGCTCAGTCGTGTCCGACTCTTTGTGACCCCATGGACTGCAGCACACCAGGCCTCCTTGTCCATCACCAACTCCTGGAGCTCGCTCAGACTCATGCCCATCGAGTCAGTGATGCCATCAACCACCCTCATCCTCTGTTGTCCCCTTCTCCTCCCACCTTCAGTCTTTCCCAGCATCAGGGTCTTTTCAAATGAGTCAGCTCTTCCCATCATGTGGCCAAACTATTGGAGTTTCAGCTTCAGCATCAGTCCTTCCAATGAATATTCAGGACTGATTTCCTTTAGGATGGACTGGTTGGATCTCCTTGCAGTCCAAGGGACTCTCAAGAGTCTTCTTCAACACCACAGTTCAAAAGCATCAATTCTTCGGCACTCAGCTTTCTTTATAGTCCAACTCTCACATCCATCCATGACTACTGGAAAAACCATAGCCTTGAAAGAAGGCTTTGGGGAAGCAGAGCAAATAGTAACAGCTGTTGGGAGGCTCAGCTCAGCCATTGGAAACTCCCCCAGGACACCCAGCTTGAGACATGGGTCTTGGGCAGGCAAGGGAGTCTCTGTGACTGACAGAAGCCTTCCAGCTCCCGTGCTGTGATTCCCAGGAAAGGAGGTGCTTCAGGGTGTTGCTCCCAGGGTCGCCCTCTGCCCTGAATGAGATGGCTCCAAGCCAGATGCCCTCCCCCCAGCACAGATGCTTCATCAACTGTGAGGGGGTCTTGGGGGCTGACTCAACTCATCTCCTAGGCCTGCTGTAAGAAATCACCACAAATTTAAGGGGTGCCTTAGACAAAGAAATGTATCCTCTGGAGGGTCAGGAGGCCAGAAGTCTGAACCCAAGGGGGTCTGTGGGGTTGGATGTGTTCTGTGCCTCCCTCCTGGCTTCTGGTGGCAGCTGGCAGCCCTGGTGCCCTTGGCTTGTGGCCACATCACTCTCGTCTCTGACCCTGTTGTCACATGGCTGTCCTCTCCGAAACTCTGTTTGTTCTCCTCTTATCAGGACACCAGACATCGGGGGCCCACCTTAATCCAATATGTGCCCAGACTCCTCTGCCCATGGGATTTCCCAGGCAAGAATACTGGAGTGGGTTGCCATCTCCTTCTCCAGGGGATCTTCCTGACCCAGGGATCAAACCTGCGTCTTCTGTGTCTCCTGCATTGGCAGGTGGATTCTTTACCACTGAGCCCCCAGGGAAGCCCTATATTCAATATGCCCTCATCTTAACTAATTATGTCTGTCAAGACCCTGCTTCTTGATGAGGTCATGTGCTGAGGCTCTGGGTGGACATGAATGTTGGGGGGATACTGTTCAACTCAATTCAAGTGACCAAACCCAAAGCCTCTTGCTCACTGGCCCGGGGTGCCGCGGAGCCACACAGCCCTGCCTCCTTTACCCTTCACCTGCACCTCACCTGTGAGGACAAAGGACTCCTTCTCCCCTGCTTGTTGGGGAAGCAAGGTCCTTTCTGGACCCCGGGTGTGCTCCTCGGTCAGCGGTTAAAGCTGCTCATCCCTCCTCACTGGCCCCTCCGCCGTGGCTCTACTCAGGCCCTGTGTCAGCCGCTGGGCCGCCCTGCCTGACCTCTGTTCTGGTGGCTGCTTCTCACTTCTGGTCCCTGCAGAGGCTCCATGGAGGAGGCAGCACTGTGCGTGGAGCATCCGTGGTCCAGGTGGGGCTGCTTCATGGAGGCTTTGCCCACGGAGCTGGGGAGGAAGTGTCTCTGGTAGCCGGGGTGCTTCCCGCTGCTCAGGTGGAGAGTGGGGTGACTGCGGGTCACAAGCTGAGGGATGAGGGTGAGAAGAGGCCAGGGCATGCAGGGAGGGGCAGGTGGGTGGCTGCAGAGCTGGCAGGTCCCTGGTGGGACTGTGATGGGTTCTTGGGCACCTGGCAGGATTCCTCTTCCTGCTTTCAAGGGACAGAGGGCTTGGCAAACACAGGCGGGCAGAGGCACTCAGCGTGGGGAGGAAGCTGAGGTCACTGCCATGTGGGGAAGACCCCAAGGGACTGCAAACCGTGGAGAGCCATTGGACAGTGTTTGAGGGCCGCTGTGGACCGGCTGTTCCTTTGTGTATGGTGGTAAAGTATATGGAACATCAAATTGACCGTTATAACCATTTTTCAGCGTGCAGTTCAGTGAAATTAAGTACATTCACACGGTGTGTGACCATCCCCACCATCCATCTCTAGAATTTTCTCATCCTCCCAGACTGAAACTCTGTCCTCCTTGAACACTCACCTGCCACTCCCCCCCACCCCCAGCCCCTGGCCGCTGGTACCTGCCATCCACTTTCTGCCTCGGTGGCTGTGACTCCTCTATGGCCCTCACGTAAGTGGGATCACACAGTGCCTGTCTTCCTGTGTCCGGCTTGTTTCAGTGACCATCGTGTCCTCAAGATTCCTCCACGTCATACGTGGTGGGTGTCAGAACCTCCTTCCTTTTGAAGACTGAGTCACGTTCTGTCATATGGATGGACCCCGTAGTGCATAGCTGTTTACTCAGTTGATGGACGTTTGGGTAAACGCTTCATTTTTTTCAGTCGTTCACTTCCGTTCGGAAGCACGCCAGGCTTCCCATCCATCAGCAACTTGGAGTTTACCCAAACTCAACTCCATTGAGTTGGTGATGCCATCCAACCATCTTATCCTCTGTCATCCCCTTTCTCCTCCTGCCCTCAATCCTTCCCAGCATCAGTGTCTTTTCAAATGAGTCAGTTCTTCACATCAGGTGGCCAAAATATTGGAGTTTCAGCTTCAGCATCAGTCCTTCCAATGAATATTCAGGACTGATTTCCTTTAGGACGGACTGGTTGGATCTCCTTGCAGTCCAAGGGATTCTCAAGAGTCTTCTCCATCACCACAGTTCAAAAGCATCAATTCTTTAGTGCTCAGCTTTCTTTATAGTCCAACTCTCACATCCATACATGACCACTGGAAAAACCATAGCCTCGACCAGACTGACAGTCGTTATGGGTGGCTATTTCTATCTGTATTCACGTAGAGAGATGTGGGGGTTGGCAGACTTGAGCTTAGTCCCCTGGCAATGCAACTGAGGCAGGGTTTGGGAAAGGCAGGCACACTTTCGGCAGGCCCGGGGGTGGAATTCTCTTTGGCAGGAGGGCAGCCGATGGGTGGGGGAAGAGAGGTGAAGGCGGCATCTGGCCCACAGTGCGGGTCTTGCTGGAGTCCTTGGTTGCCCTCCTTCCCGTGTGCCCAGAGATAGAGAGGGGCTGAGGGTGGGGGGTCACCCAGGAGGAGGAAGAGAGGGGTGGGGGGGCCATCCAGGAGGAGGAAGAGAGGAGATGGGCCTAGGAGGCCAGAGTCTCATCGCGACCGTCTTTGGTGGGGAGGGGTGAGTAGGGAGGGGTTACAGCCTCTGTAGATGCAGAGAGAGAAGCTCAGAGGCTGAGTCCCCGAGTCGCTCAGGTAGTAAGTGGGGGCTGAGGGGAGTTGCTCAGCACTCCCTGTCATCCCAAGTGGCCCCGGTGAGCTCTTTGAAGCCAGTTCAGCTCCTGCTTGGCCCTGGCTCAGGTGGGTCAGGCTCTGGGCAGGGGGACCGGAGCGGGGGCCTTCACCCCTCCCTGCAGAGTCTGGTGACCGACCCAGCCCCCACAGCACCTGTCCTCCTCGGGTACACATCCTGCCCGGGGCCCAGACGCTGGCTTCTCCCAGCTCTCCGTCTCCTCTTACAGGCGCGGGGGCTGAGCCAAGGCGGGGCCTCACCGGGGAGTGGACAGGGCTCTCTGCCCAAGCGAGTGGCCCAGCTGGGGGGTATATATAACTCTGAGCTCAGGCCTGGGCGTGGGATGGGCCCCAGGCCCAGGGGGAGGGGGAGAGGGATCTGCTGCCAAGCTGACTCAGACCTCGGGCTGCTCACCACCCTCTTTGGCTCCTGGACCCACTCTTGCCACCCTCTGTGCCCCCGCCCGACCTGAGCCCTGGGCACCCTGGAGGGCTCCTCCCCTCCCCCGCTAACCCCCGACCCTGCATCCAGAGGCCTCAACCTCGCTTCCAGGTGAGCAGCTGACTTCTCAGGCAGGAAGAGCAAAATGCCCAGAGGAATATCTGAGACTTGGAGTCTCTGAGGATGGGGGTTCAGGCCTGCCCCCAGCCCAGCCCACCGCACACCCAGAGCAGGGCTACCAATTAGGGTCAGACAGACATGCAGGTGACACTCGGGTGCAGGGACCTGTCTATGCCAAGCCTCCCCTGGGCCGGGGCTCCCCTTCCCCAGCTCACAGCAGCCTTTGTTTTTGCCCCGTCATGGTGTGACCCTCACCCTGGCGCTGCTGGTCACTCTGACCTCCTTGCCCAGCCTGGCTCTGGCCCTGTGGGTAGGTGGCGGGAGGTGAGTCTGGCCCCAGTGGCCTCACTCTCCCTCCGCTGCTGTCTTGCTCCTGTCCTTCCTTCTCTGTGCCCAGCAGGCCCCTTGCCTTCTTGGACTCTGCTCTGAATTTCCCAAGTGTCTGCCCTCCCCCCCACCCCTCTTTCTCCCGGGTCTCCCTGGGTGCCTTGTGGCCTGTTAGCTGTCGGGTGGTTCTTATCCAGCACCTGCCTCTTATCCAGGACCAGGCCGGGCTGGGGCCATGGTCTCTGTTCTCTCCAGCTTCATGGTTGGGGGAGATGCTGGAGGAACATCTTTTTAAAGAAAATGGATGGCACTTATGTTGGGTAGAGGAGTCAGCCTGGGGCTGGCTTACCTTGGGAGCTTTCTGGGAGGAAGTGGAGCTTGGCTGGGTGGACGAGGGCTGAAGGGAGTGATCCTTGGCCCAGAGGTGGAGACTAGCCGTGTGGGTTTGGGGGTTCCCCTGGGGATCTGGGCAAAGCACTGTGATCCAGGCCCATCTGAGATGCATGCATGCTAAGTTGCTTTAGCTGTGTCTGACTCTTTGAGACTCACCAGGCTCCTCTGTCCATGGGATTCTCCAGGTAAGAATACTGGAGTGGGTGACCATGCCCTCCTCCAGAGCATCTTACCCACTCAGGGATGAACCTGCGTCTCGTAGGTCTCCTGCATTGGTGGGCGGGTTCTTTACTATTAGCGCCACCTGGGAAGCCCTCATCAGAGGTGAATCACTAGCTTGCAAGAGGCAGAGCACGGGCTGGACCTGGGTGGGGCTCTGGTCACTGCAGGGACGGCACAGGTCAGGAGGCCTCAGTCCACTTCTGCCCGCTTCCTTGTGATCTTGGACCCTCCGCCGCCCTGTGCGGTGCGTCTCCCTCATCCGGCCTGGGGCCTTGGCCTCCTGTGTCTGGAGGCTTGACGGTGGGCACCTCTGCCCACATCCACTCTGTCCAGGGGCCTCTCCTCAGCTTCAGTTTCCCTATTTGAGAAATGGGGAGAGTAATAATACTATGTTTGGGGGGGTTAGTTTTATTTATTACTCATATATTTTCATTTTATTGCTCATATATTACACATATACTCACATTACTCATGTGAACAGCCAACTTATCATATATTTTATTGTGGGAAAATACACAGAACTTAACATGTACCATTCTGACCCTTTTTAAGTGCGTAGCTCAGCGGCATTAAGCACATGCACGGTGTCAGGCAACCAACCTCACGGACATCTCCAGAACTTTTTCCTTCTTCCCAACAGAAACTGTACCCATTAAATAGTAACTCCCGTTCCTCCCTCCCCCCAGGCCCTGATGGCCTCTAATCTCTTTTCTGTCCTGATGAATTTGCCTATTCTGGGTACAGCTATGACAAACCTAGGCAGTGTATTAAAAACAGAGCTATCACTTTGCCAACCAAGATCTGCAGAGTCAAAGCTATGGTTTTCCCAGTAGTCAGGTGTGGATGCGAGAGTTGGACCATAAAGAGAGCTGAGTGCTGAAGAATTGATGCTTTCAAACTGTGGTGCTGGAGAAGACTCTTGAGAGTCCCTTGGACAGCAAAGACATCAAACTTGTCAATCCTAAAGGAAACCCACCCTGAATATTCATTGGAAGGACTGACGCTGAACCTGAAGCTCCAATACTTTCGCTGCCTGATGCAAAGAGCCAACTTATTAGAAAAGACCCTGATGCTGGGAAAGATTGAGGGCAGGAGGAGAAGGGGGTGACATAGAGATAAGATGGTTGGATGGCATCACTGACTCAATGGACATGAGTTTGAGCAAACTCCAAGAGATAATGAAGGACAGGGAAGCCTGTCTACGGAGTTGCAAGTTGGACATGACCTAGTGACTAAACAATAGCAACAACATTTTGGGTACCTCACAGTAGTGAGTGAATCATACAGTCCTTGCCTTTCTGTGTCTCAAGTATTTCTCTCAGGACAGTACCTTCAAGGTTCATCCATGTTGCAGCCTGGGTCAGAACTTCGTTCTTTTCTTTTTTTTTTTAATTGCTGAATAATTCCATTGAATTCCATTGTATGGCTGGACCACATCTTATTGATCCATTTAAGCTATTAATTTCTGTGTGGGTATTTCTGCCTTCCGGATATTGTGAATAGTGTACACATGGGTGTACAGATAGCTCTTTAAGACCCACTTTCAGTTATTCGGGGTGTGTACCTAGAGATGGAATTGCTGGATCGTATGCTGATTGTTTAACTTTTTGAGGAGCTACCAGACTATCTCCCACAGTGGCTGCACCAGTTTACATTCTACCAGCAATGTACAAGTGTTTCAATTTCTTCACATCCTTGGCAATACTTATTTTTCGTTTTTCCCCAATAGCCATTCTAGCGGGTGTGAGGTGGTATTTCATGGTTTCATTTGCATTTCCCTAAGGTTAACGATGTTGAGCACCTTTTCACGCTCTTGTTGAAAGAAGGCACGGTCTTTGGTGTCACTGCCGGGCCTAGAGGTGCCCAGTGAACAACGTGGGCTGCAGCACTTGAGGGGGGACCCCTTCCCTGCCTTGGAGGAGCTCAGATGACTTGAGCCCAGGGAGCCACAGAGCCTGTGCACCAGGCCTGGAGGCAGGAGTGGGCATGCCCACCTGGCGGTGGCCTTGAAGATGGGGTTGGATTTCACCAGAAGTCCCAGAGCCCTCCAGGGACAATGGTGGTGACAGCTCGGATGTCAGGCCTGAAAAGTGTCTTCTCCACAAATAGCCTTCTCCTCCAGCTGCAGGTGTTTATAGCTTCAGTTGACCCCTGGCCAGAGCAGCCCCCAGGCCAGGCCATGTGCATGGCGGTGGGGAGGGGCTGGCCTCCTCCGCAGCCACCCCGTGCAAGAGTGAAATGTCAGCTCCTCTAAAGAGCTCCCTCCCTGTGAGGACTCTGCTGAATATCTCCCTTTGCTTCATGCCCTTTTCAACTTTGAAAACTAGTTTTCAGTTCAGTTCAGTCGCTCAGTCGTGTCCGACTCTTTGCCACCCCATGGACTGCAGCACGCCAGGCTTCCCTGTCCATCACCAACTCCCAGAGCTTGCTCAAATTCATGTCCATCGAGTCGGCGATGTCATCCAACCATCTCATTCTCTGTCATCCCCTTCTCCCATCCTCAGTCTTTCCAAGCATCAGGGTTTTTCCAGTGAGCCAGTTCTTCACATCAGGTAGCCAAAGTATTGGAGTTTCAGCTTCAGTATCAGTCCTTCCAGTGCATACTCAGGACTGATTTCCTTTATGATGGACTGGTTTGATCTCCTTGCTGTCCAAGGGGCTCTCAAGAGTCTTCTCCAGCACTACAGTTCAAAAGCATCAACTCTTCAGCATGTAGCATTCTTTACGGTCCAACTCTCACATCCATACATGACTCCTGGAAAAACCATAGCTTTGACTAGAAAACTAGTTCTAACAGGACTGTATTATCAATATTAGCAAAAACAACTGTCTTTCCGACCTTTCTTAATGGACATAAACTTTGAACATGTTTATGGCCCGGGGGAGGCCTGGTGCAGGGAGGGGATGAGACACACAAGAGACCTGTCCCAGATAGGATTTGCAAATGGGATAAAGGTTCATGTGTGGCTCACGTGTGACTGAGGAAGAGCCTGGGGTGACTGGCAGAACACGTGTGACTCCGGCTGTGGGCTTCAGAGTAGGGGGTGGTCACTTGGTGTGGCCGCTGCATTGGGAGCAGCCCACCTTTAGCCTGAGAGTCAATCCCTATGGCCATCTTCGCCCATGGATGATGGGGTCATGGGTGTGAGCTGGGTGGGGGCTTTGGGCACATGTTCTCTGACACATGGGCCACCTTCTGGTGGGGTGTCCTTTCCAGCCCCACCCAGACTCTCTCTGGGGTTGGCCAAGGTCACTGCCAGACTGCAATGCCCAGCTGCCCAGCTGGCCTCCACGTGGTCCAAGCTGGCCTCCTGCTGCCCCAGTCTGTGATCTCAGCCCCTGGAGGGGGTTTGCATCTGGGGGCAGAGCTGGGACAGGGTGCAGGTCTCTTGTCTTCCCACCGGCTCATCTGGATTTCCTACTACATTCCCTCTGCCATTGCTTTTCTCCGCTGCCTTCTCTGTGGCTTCGCAGCTCTGCACACTCCCTGTCTCCCTCTGCTGCCCAGGCTCCGGGGTCCTCCTGGCGTCCCATAAGCTCAGGCACGTTGGCTCCCACATCTCTGGGGGCCACTGTCCAGGAGAGAGTGTAAGCAGCGGGCCGGGCTCTTGGTCCAAATAGTTGGCTGTCCCTGCAGGACCTGGGCAGGGTCAGGGCAAGGGACAGTGAGCCATCACTAAGGACTTACTTCACGCAGAGGCCTGGGGTGGTGGTGGGGGAACTGGTTCAGAGAGGTGGAGTAGAATGGTCTCGGGCAACTCCCAGACCATCCGTGGGGAAAAGGAGCCATTGTGAAGCCCTGGGTGTGGCCTTAGAAAACGGATGTTCCATGGCCCTGGGTCAGTAATAAACCACGTGACTTTGAATAAATCACGTCCCCTCTCTGGGCCTTAGTTTCTTCTCACTTAGGCTACACAGGACCCCTGGGGCCACCTGGTCGGTCCTCTCAGTCTCATGTTAAAGAGAAGTTAAGAGAGAGGCTCTAGGGACTTCGCTGTGTGGTCCAGTGAATAGGACTCCCTGCTCCTAATGTAGTGGATGCAGGTTCGATCCCTGGTCGGGGAGCTAAGATCTCGCATGCTGCATGGTGTGGCCAAAACAAAACAAAACAGAGAGGCAGAGAGAACCAGACTGCCTGGATCTGAATCTCAACCACTTGCTGGTCTCCGACGTAAACAAGCTTGTAAACCTCTCTGTACCTCGATCTCCCTGCGGCTGGAATGGGAGATAGAACAGCTGCTACAGGAGGGCAAAAGTGTGAACGCGTACAGAGCAGTTACCGTCTTCACTCTGTATTTGTACAGATGCCTGTTTGCTCCACAAGTGTTCATTACTGTTACTATTATCACAAGCGTGAAAGAAACTGCAGCAGTTCCCTATGTCTGTATGAAGTCTGGAGTCTGGATCAGATGCCAGCTGGTCTGGAGGCAGTAGAACGGCCGGGTTGACCTCGGGAGATCCTCAGGGTGCAGGAAGAAAGCTGCTTGTCCCTCTCGGCTCCAGACACCCAGAGAAACCTGGGGCTCCACCGCCACCCCAGGATCCTCCACTGCTGACCGGCACAAGGGCCCTGGCTGCGGTATGGTCTGAGAGGGGCCGGCCAGGGAGAGGAGGGCGAATCACCCCGGAAGGAGAGAAGCACAACTTGAAAACCACAAAGACAGCCGAGCCAGCCTTGGATCCCTGGGTCTGGCTCCTCTGGCCCTACTGGTGGCCCAGGGCCAGGAGGCCTGTCTGGAGGCAGAGCTCCTGGACCCTGTAGCAGAGACACAGGTGGTTCTAGAGCTGGGTAGGGCTCTGTCTTTAGGACCTGGGGGGGTCTCTGTGATGTGGGGAGAAACAGTCTCAGCCAGGGGTGGGCAGGAGCCTCCTGGCTGCTGTTTAACAGGGCTTCCCAAGTGATTCAGTGGTAGAGGATCCACCTGTCATGCAGGAGACGCAAGTTCGATCTCTGGGTTGGGAAGATTCCCTGGAGGAGGGCATGGCAACCCACTCCAGTATTCTTGCCTGGGAAATCCCATGGACAGAGGAGCCTGGTGGGCTGCAGTCTGTGGGGTCACACAGAGTCGGACACGACTGAGCACACACAGCAGTGAAGGATGTTCCACTTTGTCCAGGCCAGGAGGCCCTCCCAGGCTGGGAGTGGCCTCCTGCAGTTGGAGCACCTTCTTTGCCAGGCCCTGAGCCACTTCCAAGTGGCTGAGCCAGGACTCGAACCCAGGCGTTAACCCTGCATCTGCTGGTGCCCACCTGGGTGAGATGCTCCATCTGCCTGCACTTCTCTGGGCCAGGTGCATTTCCAGTGAAGTCAGTGAGGCTCACGCTTCAGGGCCCTCACCTGCCTGGGCCCCTTCCAGGTGCCTAAACCTTTAATTTATTTATGTTTAAAATTCCTTTTATTTATTTGGCCGCACTGTGTGGCTTGCAAGATCTTAATTCCCCGACCAGGGATTGAACCTGGGCCCTAGCAGTGAAGAGTCGACTCATTGGAAAAGTCCCTGATGCCGGGAGAGATTGAAGGTGAGAGGAGAAGGGGGTGACAGAGGATGAGGTGGTTGGATGACATCACTGACTCGATGGACCTGAGTTTGAGCAAACTCAGGGAGACAGTGAAGGACAGGGAAGCCTGGCGAGCGGCAGTCCATGGAGTTGCAAAGAGTCGAACACCACTGAGCGACTGAACAACAGCAGCTATCAGTGAAAGCACGGAGTCCTAACCATGGGAGTTCCCGAAACTTTTAGTTTTAATTAAAATTTTAAAATAACTTTATTGAAATCTGATTGATGTGCAATAAATGACACGTATTTGAAGTGGACAGTTTGGTAGGTGAAGAGTCCACGTGTCCATATGTCCACCTGTGGAGCCGTGACCATCATCAAGAGAAGGAGCCCACCCTCACCTCCAGCAGGTCTGAACCTAGTTCTGTGTTTGTTTCTAATTTCCTTTTCTCAAAGAAAGCTCCCCAGTTTTCAGATGCTTCAGGCCTCATGGAAATCTGGATTTGCTTCTGTCCTGAGTGAAGAGGAACTAAAAAGCCTCTTGATGAAAGTGAAAGTGGAGAGTGAAAAAGTTGGCTTAAAGCTCAACATTCAGAAAACGAAGATCATGGCATCCGGTCCCATCACTTCATGGGAAATAGATGGGGAGACAGTGGAAACAGTGTTAGACTTTATTTTTCTGGGCTCCAAAATCACTACAGATGGTGACTGCAGCCATGAAATTAAAAGATGCTTACTCCTTGGAAGGAAAGTTATGAGCAACCTAGATAGCATATTGAAAAGCAGAGACATTAGTTTGCCAACAAAGGTCCGTCTAGTCAAGGCTATGGTTTTTCCTGTGATCATGTATGGATGTGAGAGTTGGACTGTGAAGAAGGCTGAGCGCCGAAGAATTGATGCTTTTGAACTGTGTTGTTGGAGAAGACTCTTGAGAGTCCCTTGGACTGCAAGGAGATCCAACCAGTCCATTCTGAAGGAGCTCAGCCCTGGGATTTCTTTGGAAGGAATGATGCTAAAGCTGAAACTCCAGTACTTTGGCCACCTCATGCGAAGAGTTGACTCGTTGGAAAAGACTCTGATGCTGGGAGGGATTGGGGGCAGGAGGAGAAGGGGACGACAGAGGATGAGATGGTTGGATGGCATCACCAACTCGATGGACGTGAGTCTGAGTGAACTCAGGGAGTTGGTGATGGACAGGGAGGCCTGGCGTGCTGCAATTCAAGGGGTCGCAAAGAGTTGGACACGACTGAGCGACTGAACTGAACTGAACTGAACTGAGAGGCTCAAATGAGACCAGGCTAGGAGAGCACTTTGAGAACAATGCCAGACTCATCGAAAGTAGATTATCTGTATATTTGTTTCTTCTTTAATTTTTTTTCATTTATTTATTCTATTTGTAATTGGAGGACAATTGCTTTATAGTGTTGTGTTGGTTTCTACCTTACAACAACGTGTATCAGCCATAAAAAATATTTTTTTGGATGTGGACCTGTTTTTTAAAGTCTTATTGAATTTGTTACAATGTTGCTTCTCCTTTAGGTGGGCTTTTTTGCCTGTGAGGCATGTGGGATCTTTGCTCCCCTGACCAGGGATCAAACCCACACCTTCCTGCATTGGAGGGAGAGAAGTCTTAACCACTGGACTACCGGGAAAGTCCCCTATTTGCACTTAAAAGTGAACTCACTTTTCCCGCGGAAGGTGTGACCAGTATCGGGTCATTCATTTAGCAGCATTGGCTGAGTGCTCGCTCTGTGTAGCACTTTTCCTAGTTTTAGGTATAAACAGGAGATTTCCTCCTGTTGGGAGTCGGGGGTAGACGGGCAGTTGCGGGGTTTGGGGGGGTGACCTCAGCTTTCAGTGGGGTGTTTAGGGAACACGTCCCCCCCTCTAGTGGCAGCTGAGCCAAAGTTGCCTTCGGGACGTGAAGGTGAGGGAGTGGGCCTCGAGGGTCTCTGAGCAGAGGACAGGACATACAAAGACCCTGAGGTGGGAAGGCCTGGCACATCCAGCAAAAGCTCAGAGCCTCAAAGGTTGGTGGTGTGGGGTGAGGGACGGACTGAGCTGGGGATAGGTGGACAGATCCTGGGGGAGCCTCTGGGCTGTTGTAGGGATTTGGACACTTTCTAGGCAGGCAGATGGGAGCCCCTGGAGGGGGCTTGAGTTTTAATAGCATCACAGTGGCTGCTGTGTAGAGAATGGACTCAGAGCAGGGAATTCAGCCAGGGAAGGTGGTAGCTTGAACTGTTATGGTGATGGTTGGGGGAGAAGGGGCTGGATTCCAACCTAGTTTGAAAACAGAATCATCGGCTTTTGCTGGCAGACTTGTTCATTCATCTGACACAGAGATGCCAGGACTGGGGATGCAGACCTGAAGGGAGGTGCGGTCCCCTCCTCTGTGATGCTAAGAATCTAGCAGGAAGAGACACAGAAGTGATGGGCTGCTGCCCTTACAAGGGCTGGGCTGGAGCAGCAGGAGAACCGGATCCCGGATGCTGACCAAAGGGTCCCCATCGGCTCCCCTACTGCCGGCACCATACCCACTGGCACCGCACTCAGCCTAGGGGCCCCAAGAACCTCCACCCCGTCTGCCCTCTGTCCCTGAACGTTGGCAGTGGACTCTTCTTGTGGGCTGGGAGCTCGTTTGATTAACAGGAAGGGAGACTGAGCTCCAGAGAGCTGTGGTCGAGCCAGAGTTCAGGTCTGTTCCCAAGTCTGTACAATCTGGACACGTTTGAATGATGAGCCTATGGCCGTCAGGGCCCAGGTTTCAGATGAGGAGGCCGTGTGAGGGTCCGGAGGGAAGTGAGCAGTGAGCCCCCAGAGCTTGTCTGTGGAGCTGCCAGGTTGCAACCTGGCTCCTCGACTCCCAGCCTGTGACCACGTCTCTGCTGTTCACAGCTGCAGCATGACTGCCTCTGGTTAGACGTGGAGTAGGACTGTCACGTGTCCATTGGACTGCCTGCGGAATACCTTCCCCTGGGAAGCTTTGAGCAGGGGCATGGTGCTGGACCGTGGGCTTACAGAGATCAGCTCGCAGGCAGTGTCCCCAGGTCTGGACCTCCCCCTCCTTCCCTGACACAGACAGGTTTGTGCTCCCAGGCTGGCGAGTCTTCCTGGCAGACAAGACCTCCTGAGGGCGGCTCTTGATTCAGCCTTGGCAGTGGGGAGAGGTCAGCTGGGGGACCCGCGTGGCCTTGGCTAGGTGCCCTGGTTACCACCCAGGTGGCGGGTGGCCCGCTCGTTTCGCTGCCACCCTGCATCAGCAGCTTCTCACCCCCCACAGGCCTCCTGGCTCAGCCAGGCCTAGAGGACTGGGCTGGCTGGCGACTGTGCCCATAGGCGGAGAAAGGAGGTCATCACTCCTGCTCAAACCCTCTCACCCTCCGTCTCCTCCAGTGCCCTTCTTTATGGTCTAATCTTACCAGTGGTCAGTATAGCTCAAGGCTCACCTGGCCACCCAGCCTGATCTGGCACCTCGCCCTCTGAGCACGCGGCATGGGCCCCACTGGCTGCAGGCACTGGGCCGTCATCTGGCCGCACGGGTGGTGAGCTCCTGGAAGGCAGGGAGCCCTCATCCTGGTCTCATTTATGACCAGAGAGGACATGGGGTCTTGCAGCATCTCCTCTAGGAGGCTGGGCCAGCAGGAAGCACTCGGGTGACCTGGTGATGGTCTAGCAGGAGCCATGGAGCTGTGTCCGGGTCAGGGCCGCGGGTTCCCCTCCAGAGACGCTCCTTGCATCCCACGTGCCCTCTGCTGCCCACAGACAAGACAGACACCCTGTCTGGTCCTGCTCTTTCGTGGAGGTGGTGGGGACCGAGGGAGCTGTCTGGAGCCAGGGCCAAGGCAGGGAGGCCCCAGGGGTGGCATGAGCAGAGGTAGCTGCCAGGCTGCAGTGAGGGGAGGCTCCGGCGGGGGTGGTGGGGGGCGGGGGTTCCAAGCTGTGTGCCCACCAGCTGGAGACCCATGGCCCTGTCATCGTGTCCTCAGGTTACCATCCCCCAGTGAGGCCTTGGCTCCTTCCTGCTGCCCGGAGACCCCTGGGATCTAAGGAGGGTGGCGGGGGAAAGGGGCCTGCAGAATCATCACCCCAAGTGCCGGGCAGGTGGGCAGAGGTGAGGGCTGGGGTCCCTCGGGCTCTCCCACTGAGAAGGTGCTGTGTCTCTGCAGGTCGGAATGAGCTGATCGCCCGCTACATCAAGCTCCGGACAGGGAAGACCCGCACCAGGAAGCAGGTGGGCCCTGGCGCGGGTGCCCTGGCACCAACGGTGGCTCTCGGGGTCGGCTTGGCCCTCTGCAGGGCCAGATGTGGGCTCTGGGGGCCAACTCAGGAGGGGTCCTCCACTGGGTGTGCCCCAGACGGTCAGTTTCCCTGGGGTCCCCGCCACCGTCGCTGGGAGGAGAAAGACCCCTCCCCTGCTTCTCCTGGCCAGCAGGAGGACCGCACTTCTGTTTAGCTGGGAGGGCGGAACCGAGGGCCCGTCAGTGATGGATCATTCACTCATTCATTCTTTCAGTCTGTGATGTGGATGGGGGGCTGTGGCGGATGGGGGGTTGGGGGGAACCCCGTGGGGAGCGGCCTTCGGGGAGAAGGCAGGAACAGGAGTCCCTTTTCCTGCCTCAGGTGTCCAGCCACATCCAGGTGCTGGCTCGGCGAAAAGCCCGTGAGATCCAGGCCAAGCTAAAGGTAAGACAGGGGTGGCGGTGGGAGCACAGGCCCAGGGCTTGGGAGGGCTGGCCTCTGGGACTTTGGGCTCATTTCCCAGGAGGAAAAGTCTTTCTGTGGGTTTCGGGACTGCCTGCAGAGCCAGCGGGCTTCAAGGTGCTGAGGAAAGTGGGGTTCAGCCTGTAACCCTGTAAGCCCCATCCGGCAGAGGACACTGACCACTGACTGGCAGCCATGTGTGTGTGTGTGTGTGAACGGCCAGGTTCAGCATCCTGGGAGGCACAGTCCAGTCTCCTGCTGTGCACTCCACCCACCACCACCACCCGCCCCAGCTCAGAGGGACAGTGCACGCCCCAAATCCCGTGGCTAGGGCGACAGGATTGACCTCCAGGCCCCTTTCCTTGAGGACCCCTCAGCCCCTTACTGTCTGAGGGTGGCGGGACCTGGGAGGCACTGCTGGGGAGCGGGGTTCCATGCTGGAGGAGGGGCTGGTGGAATTCTTCCCACCCCACTCTCTGGGACTGGACGTTCCTGCCCCTCCCTGGATCAGCCCCACCTTGCAGGCCTGGACAGGTGACTGTTTGAGGGGGCCAGCCCTGGTGGGAACCCCCTCTGCATGGGACTCAGGCCTTCTGGACCCCAGAGCCAGGGCCCCTTGGGTGACTACTCCTCCCGTGGAGGAGCCAGCATTTGGGCCTTAGACCAGACCAGTAAATCCATGGACATTAAAAAAAATTTTTTTTAATTTTAATTTTTTTGACTGTACTGTGTGACTTGTAGGGTCTTAGCTCCCCGACCAGCAATTGAACCTGGGTCCTCAACAGTGAAAGCGCAGAGTCCCAACCACTGGGCCACCAGGGAACTCCCCACAGACATTTTCTAAAGCAGTGGAAGCCTTTCTGGTTTTTTTCCTAACTGAATTATCACCGATATGATGTCGGAGG
This sequence comes from Bos indicus, assembly GCF_029378745.1. NCBI lineage: Eukaryota > Metazoa > Chordata > Mammalia > Artiodactyla > Bovidae > Bos > Bos indicus. The sequence goes on along the minus strand of NC_091764.1, from coordinate 107,317,959 downwards.
AGCTGCTGTGGTCAAAGTTAAGTTGGGAGGAGCGGGCTAGGGACCCCTCCTCTACATCCCTCTCAGGCCCCACGACTCTCGAACCCGAAAGCATACGAGAACCCAGTTTCAAAGCCCCTGGGCTAGAGGACCACAGAGGACCCCTCTGGGACTGCGGCCCATGACCCTGACACTGGAGCCTGGAAGGCGTGGGTCGGAGGCCACAGGAGGCTGCCCCCGCTGCCCACCCAGCTCCATTCCTCCTGCATCAGCCCAGCTGTCCCTGCCCCCCACAGCTGCGGCCCAGCCCTCGCTCCTTTGCCCCCAGGACAGCTGGCTGGCCGCAGCTGCTGTCCCTCCCTCTCAGGCTGGCACATGTACCCAGACACCCTCAGCCCTGGCGCCCACTTGCTCCCCACTCCACTCTCTGGCTGCCCTGTGACTCCCTGGGGCCCAGCGGGGGACCTGATGGAGAGTGGGGTGTCCAGGCTTCTGTTAAGAGCTGTAGAGGGGAGCTGTTGATTCCCGAGGGGCCCGGCTGTATGGCCCACGTGTGCTGGAGGGACTGAACTTGTCCCTGTCAATAGACTCTGATGAGGGGCCAGGAACAGCCTCAGTGGGCCGCCAGACAGGCTTCAAGGGGAGCCACGGGTCCTTTAAGTAATATACACATTTTCCTGCATATGCACTTAGGGGAGAATTTGATCTGAGGATTTTACCATATTCTCCAAGGGGTCTGGGGCCCAGTGCAGTTAAGCTACCCCGTGGGCAGCAAGGTCAGGTGGAAATCTTTGGGTCACTGGCCTGGCTTTGCCCATGGGCACTTGGCTGGGTCATCCACCTCAAGCTCCAGCCAGCTTCCCCACCTATAAATGACAGGGTTAATCAAGGTGCTGTCTGAGGTCCCCTCCAACCTCAAAATTCAGTACCAGGTCATTGATGTCACCCCCCAACTCCCCCCGATTCCTGTTCCACTTGCTGGTCCCCGGCTGTTCACTAGGCCAGCTATGAGAAAGGAGTACAGGTCTCTGATCTCTGGTTGGAGCCATCCAGCCTCCCACTGCCGTTGTTAACAGGGGTCTGTTAACAGACCCTGTTCCTGGGGTGCTGCCCCACCCATGTCCTGGAGGGAGCAAGCCTGAGTGATGCTCCTGAGACCCCCAGAATCCTTGCAGAGAGGCAGCCTGATACTTTGGTTAATAGGGATCACCTCAGAGCAGGATTCAAGATTGGCCCCAAAAGGACAATGGGCTGGGGTGCCCACCACTCAGCGTGGCCTCTTGCACCCTCTGTGCTGAAGATGGGGTTGCCCTCAGGTCCTGACCTGCCCCCTCCTCGGTCTGCTCAGCCCCTGGGCCTGCAGAGGTCAGAGGTCATGGATGGCCTGTCCTGGACCCACTTCGCAGGGCAGACCCTCCTGTGACCCCTGTCAACACCCGGGTCCCCTAAATTCTCTGAGCCTCAGTTTATCTTAGAATAGGGGTGTGACAAGTCCTGCCAGCCTCACAGGGATCCTATGATGTTCAGAGCCAAAGTGAGACAGTGTTCTTTACTTTCTGGGGGCTGTCTAGTGCCCTGTGACTGTACGGGTCCCTGAGAGTCTGGGTAGAAGGGCCTGGCCCCATGCCGTGTCCCGCAGGATGCCGGGCTCACCACTCAGACCTTTGCTGTAATGCCACCCACCGGGCGAGTGAAGTCACAGCAAACCCAGCTGTGAGCTGTGAGGCCCTCCCTCAGCAATCCGCTTGCTTATCATTCAGGACAGATTTGGGTCACCAAGTTGGTGATTAAATAAAGGGCCCACGTATTTTTCCCATTTAAAATAATCCATCATAAAGATACAGGATTTCTAATCACAGCTCCCGAGTTGACATAACCCAGCGTTTTAGCCCCAGTAATGCTCCCTGCACCAGCCCATCTGTCTGTATGGTCTTATTTCCGATCCATATGGACTTTTTGGAATAAAGGATGTTGTCTTATTGCTTGAGAGGCCCTTTGGGGTTGGGGAGCTCAGGATGGGACCATTGGCTTAGACAAGTATTAACAAGGATTTATTATAAGCAGATGATAACTGCTGATTCATTCAGAGCCTGTGCCGGGTGAGCCCATTTTTTTGGGAGGGTCTTTGGACCACAGAGGACAGACAGTCACATTCTGACACATAAAAGGCTCAGGAGCCGTGGGTGCCCATGGTACAGTTGACACCCATAGGCCAGGTCTGAGACAGGGACCACAGGAGACTGGCCCTTGTCACTGTCCATGTGACCGGAGATGACCTCTGCTGAGCATATTCCTGCTTCCTCTCCCATGAGCCAGGTGGGGCCCCAGACACCCTTGGTGTGGAGGTGAGCGAGGCCTGGGTGGTCTCTGTTCACAGGTGTCCCTTAGGTTGGTAACAGGAGAGCTGTGGTCTGGCCGGTGACCTTCAAAGTCTTTTTATTTTTCTTCGAACTTTAAACTTTTTATTTTGCATTGGGGTATGACTGATTAACAATGTTCTAGTAGTTTTAGGTCGGAGAAGGCGATGGCACCCCACTCCAGAACTCTTGCATGGAAAATCCCATGGATGGAGCAGCCTGGTGGGCTGCAGTCCATGGGGTCGCTAAGAGTCGGACATGACTGAGCGACTTCACTTTCACTTTTCACTTTCATGCATTGGAGAAGGAAATGGCAACCCACTCCAGTGTTCTTGCCTGGAGAATCCCAGGGAAGGGGGAGCCTGGTGGGCTGTTGTCTATGGGGTTGCACAGAGTCGGATACGACTGAAGCAACTTAGCTGCAGCAGCAGCAGCAGTAGTTTTAGGTAGACAGGGAGGGGACTCAGCCTTACATATGTATGTATCCATTCTCATTCAAAGCCCCCTCCCATCCAGGCTGGCATAGAACATTGAGCAGAGTTCCCTATGTTAGGCAGTAGGTCCTTGGTTGTTATCCCTTTTGAATACAGCAGTGTGTACCTGTCCATCCCAAACTCCCTAACTATCTCTCCCCCCTGGCAACTATAAGTTTGTTTTCTGCGAGTCTCTTTCTGTTTTGTAAGTAGGTTCATTTGTATTATTTCTTTTTAGAGTCCACACATAAGGGATGTCATACAACATTTCTCCTTCTCTGTCTGACTTACTTCACTCAGTATGACACTCTCTAGGTCCATCCATTGTTGCTGCAAATGGCATGATTTCATTCTTTTTAATGGCCAAGTAATATTCCATTGCATATATGTACATTTTCTTTATCCATTCCTCTGTTGATGGACATTTAGGTTGCTTTCACGTCCTGGTGATTGTAAACAGTGCTGCAATGAACACTGGGGTGCATGTATCCTTTTGGATCATGTTTTTCTCGGGCTATATGCCCGGGAGTGGGTCAAAGTCTCTTTAAACGCTAGTGCGACAGGCAGGACAAGTGTCCCCTTTGACAGATGAGGAAAGGGATCAGAGCCACCCAATGACTTCCTCAGAGTCACAGGGAAGGTTCACAGCCCTGCAGGAGCGGGAGCCTGATCCCGGGGCCTCTCCTGGCCTGCCACGGTGCTCGCGCTGAGGCCTCCCCCCAATGTCTCCCCAGGATCAGGCAGCTAAGGACAAGGCCCTGCAGAGCATGGCTGCCATGTCGTCCGCCCAGATCATCTCCGCCGCAGCCTTCCACAGTAAAATGACCCTCACCCGGGGCCCAGGCTACCCAGCGGTCTCAGGGGTAAGTGGAGCTGCCTGTAGCCGGAGGCTGGACCACCCTGTCCTCCCTTCTCCCCCTTCTGAGGAGACATGGCGCTGGCCACACCAGAGTCGTCACGTGAGTCTTCTCAGGGAAGGAGGGACCAAGGACCCAGGGCTGTGCAGGTGTTGGAACCGCCCTCTGGGGCCTTGGCAGGGACACAGGCCGAAGCCACGCCATCAGATGGCCGGCCTGGGGGCTCTGCAGAGTTGGCCCGGTTTCCCGGTGGCGCTAGTGGTAAAGAACCCGCCTGCCAGAGCAGGAGACATGAGATACCTGGGTCCGATCCCTGGGTGGGGAAGATCCCCTGGAGGAGGGCATGGCAGCCCACTCCAGGATTCTTGCCTGGAGAATCCCATGGACAGAGGAGCCTGGTGGGCTACAGTTCACAGTAAACAGTGGGATGTGACTGAAGCAGCTTAACATGCACACATGCAGAAGAGGCAGCCTAGGTCCCGGGCTTTGGGGCAGCACTGGCCGGTGCCCAGCAATGCCCACCCCCACTTGGCCTCATCCCCCCCTCCCCCTCAGGTGTCCCTCCCAGGTGGAGGCTGACGTCCAAGAGCAAACTCCCCTTGAATGTGAACTCCTTGGCCTGAGAAAGGGTCTCTCGGCCGCTCTATGAACAGTCCAGAAAGGCCCCTCCATCCCAGGGCTGTGTCCTTCCGTACAGGGTTTTTCCTGGCTGTCGGGACTAACGCACCACCCCAGGCCCGAGAACAAGGGGCAGTCTGGCGAGCCTCTCATCCAGCCGTTTTTCAGTGTGTCCAGCAGGACATTGAGTAGACAGGACGACAGGACTTGAGGTGTGCCCGCGTGACTTTGGGGCGCTCAGATCTAAGCAGGATGCCTGACTCCAGGACTGTTGGGGGCCATACTTGGCACCGCCACAGAGGACTTGTCTCTGAGGGAGGGGACGGGAGGAGCCGTGTCTGAGTCTGGGGGCTTCTCCTGGGAGCCCCTCACTGGGGGGTGTTCCCGGGGCTGGGCTTCCTGGATGCATTCTCTGGGAGGCCATGCTGCCTGGATGGAGGCAGGGGTGTTAACACCCTCCCCAGCCCCCGGGCCCAGGCTCCAGCCTCCCTTCCAGCCCTAGGGCCCCTGCGACGTCTGACTGCACGATGCCTGCCGTACCCCCGGGGCTCTGCTGACCCTGTGCTTTTACCTCCTCAGTTTTGGCAAGGAGCTCTGCCGGGCCAAGCCGGAACGTCCCACGAGTGAGTATGGCCTCTGACTGCTCCCTGGGCTGCACTTGAGCCAGTGAACCATTCTGTTGACCCCGGCCACAGGGTGGGTGGGCCACAGGGTGGAGTCAGCGTTTCCCAGTGGCTCTGTGCTTAAGGATGGCGCACCCGGGTTTTGCCAAAGCCCTGGTCTGTCCTGGGTGGGGCAGGGCCTGAGCTCAGGACCCGAGGGGAGGAGGCTGGCCTGGGTGGAAGGGAGGGAGTGATGGGTTCGCCCCACAGACATGCTGCTTCCATGGGCTGGCCAGAATCCTGGGGGAGCAGGAGGCCAGAGTCCCGACCCCCCAGGCTGCCTCACAGACAGCGCTGGGGCCTGACCGAGGCCCCATGGCTGCCCCGGGCTCACGCGTCTTCTCTCGTCTCCTGCAGTGTGAAACCTTTCTCCCAGCAAACCTACACTGTCCAGCCGTCACTGCCTCTGCCAGGTGGGTGGGCAGGGTCTGACTCCCTCCTGTGTCACGCCCTGTGGCTCCTGTCCTGGTCCCAGGCCCCGACAGCTGGGCACTCATGCTCCCTTCGACGCCGTCCTGGTGCGTGCTCAGACTGTGCACCCCGGTCCTCTCCAGAGCTAAGACCCCTGTATTCCCAGGGCTGCCCATCCTCCCCAGAGAGACTCAGGGCTGGCAGCGTGCAGGTTCAAGGGGCACGGTGGGTGCCCCGGGCAGCTGCCCCACCTGCATGTGCGTCCCGTGCAGCCTGGCACTTGGGCTGGCCTCCCTCTGGGACACTGTAACTTCCTTCAAGACAGGCTTCCCGCAGAGCCTGGCGTTCCAGCCTGGAGCCCCTGGTCAGCAGAGGGAAGGCTCCTGAGAGGGGGCAGACTGGGCGGCACCCTGGCTGCTCACGTGATCAGCTCTGTCCCTGCCTCTTTCTCAGGAGGGTCCCTCCACCTGCCTCTCTGCAGGGCAAGACAGGATCCTCGCCCTTAGCCACCTTTCCTGGTTTGGGATTGGCTCCTGCCTACATTGTAGCCTGGCTTTCCTGTTCTGACAGGAGCCCTGCCGCCTTCCTAGGTTCTTAACGGCCGCTTGGGGCCACCCCCACCCCCCTAATCTGTGCTCTCCCCTTTCTGCCCATCAGCTTCTCTCACGCCCTCCTCGTTCCTGCCCGGGTCACTGCCGTGGCCTCTTGACCAGCTTCCCCATCTGCAGCCACATCCTTGCTCTTCCACCCCGTAACTCACCCTTCATCTTTTTAAAGCATCTTTCTCACCGCGCTGCTTCCGGCTTAGAATCCATTAGAGGTTCCCAGTGATTGTCACTCTCCGTGAACCTGGGCACCATCCCGGGCTGGAGTCTGTCCTCCGTGTGTTGGGCCACGTCCAGTGTGTCCCCACCGGGCAGGACCTAGGAAGCTGCCCTTGGACAAATGAACGAGGGATTCAGCTCACGCGTCCAGTGTGTGAGCTGGTGTGTCCAGTGTGGGCCTCTGCCTGCTTCTCTGCCATCCCTTCTCTGTCTCCTCCCCGGGCTCCTGACCTACCTGCCTCGGCTGCCCCCTCGTCCTGTCTGTCACCAAGTCCTGCAGTCTTGCTCCCTCCCTGTCCCTCCTGTGTCCCCTCCTCTTCACTGCCCTCTTCTTCTCCCCCCTTGAGAAGAGCCCATGAGGCCCGCATCTCTGGCCAGCCCTGCCCCTGCCCAGTCCTTCCTCCACGAGGAGCAAGATGTGCAGAAATGCTCAGCCAGTCTCTCCTCGGCCCTGCTTAGAATCCTCTGTCACCCTTCTGAGCTCAGGCTGAAACCTGTACTCCTCACCGAGCAGCCAGGCCCCAACTCTCAAGCCTTGTTTCTGGCCCCCGCACAAAACTGCTGGACAGAGCCTCCCAGCCCACTGATCATCCGGCCGCCTCATGCCCTCTGCCTGGAGCCCATTCCCCTGTCTCTGCTGCTGCCTCCTGCTCTTGCCGCATCACTTCTTTTTATTGTTTTTATTATTAAGTTTATTTTTAATTGGTGTTAGTTTCTGCTGTACAACAATGTGAATCAACCCTAAGTATACATATATCCCCTGCTACTTGAGCCTCCCTCCCACCCCCGCTGCATAAGCTCTTTAAGCATCACCTGTGGAAAGCCTTTCTGACCACCTCCAAGGTGGACCAGGAGCCCCGCTGCAGTGCTCAGCCTGTTTTCATCACGTTCATTGCTTCACTTAATCACAAACCTGCATTCACTTCTGGGCCAGATGCTGGTCACAGGGGCTGGGCAGAGACTTGTGTCATTGTAGTCATTTGTCCACTTATCTCCCTGGCTGGACCTGAAGCCCCTTCAGAGCAAGAACCAAGCAGTGCCTGCCCTGGAAGCCCTGGGTCCAGCAGGCATTCCACTCGCCCCCTGCACCCAGCCACCCCCGTCCCCTTGCCCACCCCCCTGCCACCTCCCAACCTGTCCCCGGCCAGCATCATCTCCCTTGAGAGCCATCCTGGGCCCAGAGGGGTCTGAACTGTCAGGGCTGAGCTCCCTACCAGGGCTGCCCGTGGACCACTGGCCAGTGCTTTGCCCCCACCCCCATGCCTGCTGGGAGGCACACAGCAGGTTCCAATGGGTCTGGGGGTCTGGGGGAGGCTGGAGTGGGGAGGCTGTGTGGGCCAGCTCCCATGTGCTGTCCACCGTATGCAGGGTTCGAGTCTCCGGCAGGACCTGCCCCGTCGCCCTCTGCGCCCCCCGCGCCTCCATGGCAGGGCCGCAGCGTGGCCAGCTCCAAGCTCTGGATGTTGGAGTTCTCTGCCTTCTTGGAGCGGCAGCAGGACCCTGATACGGTAGGTCCTAGCCTTTGCCAGCTGGATTTTCTCCCGCCCCATCCTCATTCCTGGAGGGTGCTGCTCCCCAGCCTCCTCCAGCTCCAATTTTACCTGCTTGGGCTTTCTCTCCCTGCCCTCTGCCCCGCTCCACCTTGGGACTGAATTTAGGTTCCCTGCTCCTTCCCATCCTCTCCTGGTTCACCCGTCCTTGCCCTGGCTTCTTTCTCACTGGACCTTGCGTCTCTCCCTCCCCTAAGTCCTCCCCTGGTCTCTGTGCCCCATCCTAGTCCCCAGTCCCTTCACGTCTTCCTTCCTGCCGTCTAGTCACCTCTCCCTCTGAAGACACTGGTCCCAGCCCCACCCCAGGCTGCACTGCACTGCCCCCTGTGGCTCCAAGGAGCCGCCCGTCTGCCCCACATCCTCGGGGACACCAGCAGGAGCAGCAGCCCACCCCCACCTTGTCCCCTTCTGTGTCTCCATCCTGGGTGACCAGCGTCACCTGCAGAGTTCAGAGTAGCACCTGGCCGGGTGGACAGGAGGCCAGAGCCTGGGAAACTTCAGTGATCATTTCAGTTTAACACTTTTTTTTCTTAAACGCTAAGATTTCTCAAGGTCTTTATTTTTTTCTTAATTTATTTTAAATTGGAGGATAATTGCTTTACCACGTTGTGTTGGTTTCTGCCATACAACAACGTGGATCAGCCCATATGTACACATACATCCCCTCCCCTCCTGAGCCTCCCTCCTATACCCCCGCACCCCCCGCACTCCCAGTTTGACATTTAGAAGCTTATTTTTCAGGTGGGGAACTTGTTAGTCAGACAAACCCTTCCTTGGAAGCCCAGAGTGTATTGTGAAAGAAGTGGATTTTCTTGGATTGCAGCAAGGGATTCCCAGCACCCTCACCATCACTCCAAGCGGGGGAAACACCCTTTTTCTGGTTCAGTGGTCTTCCATCACAGATGAGATTGAGGGGGTCCAAAGATAGAAATGACTCGCCTAAGGATGTTCAGTGACCGAGTCACAACTCAGAATAGTGCAAACAGCGACCAACACATGCCAAGCACCTGTGGGGGGCCGCCTGCCCCACGCGTGGGATGCCTGTTTACTCTGCTTTGCACTCAGCCCTTCTTCCTGCTCCGTGTTACCAGGGGGGAACCTGAGGCCCTGCCGTGGCATCCCTGCTCTGGGCCCCTGGCCGTGCTCGGAGCCCCAGGGCTGGTCCATCCGCCCCTCGGCCCCTCAGACCAGCTCTCCTGTGCCCACAGTACAACAAGCACCTGTTCGTGCACATCGGCCAGTCGAGCCCCAGCTACAGCGACCCCTACCTCGAAGCCGTGGACATCCACCAGATCTACGACAAGTTCCCCGAGAAGAAGGGCGGCCTCAAGGAGCTCTTTGAACGCGGACCCTCCAATGCCTTTTTCCTCGTGAAGTTCTGGGTAAGTCTCGGGTGGCCTCTTCCTTCCTGCCCCAGCTCGTCGATGACCATCACTTGGCCCTTGGCTCAACTGCCTTGAGGGAAAAGCCTGACCAGGGAGGCCTGGCTGGCAGGAGGCACTGATGGGAACCCTGCCCTGGTCAGGGGAGATAGCAGCGTGGGGGCCCTTCTCACCAGCATCTGCCTTCTTCCAGTTGGAGATAATAGCCTGTGTTCTTCTAGCCACCCTCAGATGAGAACCACCCTAGACCCCCAATTCACAGATGGGGAGACTGAGGCATGGAGTCAACAAGGGCCTGGCTGGGAGACCCCCAGCCCTGGTGAGCCTGGCTCCTGCAGTCCCGCTTGTGATGGGCGTGCTGGGGAAGATCAGGGCCGTCGGGAGAAGGTCACCCTGATCGTGTTACTTTAATTAGCATGTTTCTTCTTCACCAGGCTTCCCAGGTGGCACTAATGGTAAAGAACCCGCCTGCCAAGGCAGGAGACATAAGAGATGTAGGTTCAGTCCCTGGGTCGGGAAGATCCCCTGGAGGAGGAAATGGCAGCCCACTCCAGTACTCTTGCCTGGAGAATGCCATGGACGGAGGAGCCTGGCCGGCTACAGTCCATGCAGTCGCAAAGAGTCAGACACTACTGAGCGACTGAGCATGCATCCTCGCCACCCTACTGAAGGGAGGTACAGTTGACAGCCTTGGTCCCTAGAGGGGAAACTGAGGCACAGAGAGGTGAAATGACCTGCCAGGGCCACCCAGTTCATAGTGGCATCCCAGAGTGCAGACCCAGCTCTGGGAGTGTGCTTGTAGCCATCACCCTACATTTCCTGCTTTGCCAGGTGCCTTGTGCCTTCTGCAGGGCCCTGGTGCTTCCCCTGTCCTGGTGGAGGAGGCTGTGGATTGCCTAAAAAGGGACCCCAGCCCCTAAGCGGGGTCAGGAAGAGAGCAGACTTAGATGTGCATTCAGAGTCATTTTCTAGAGCCCAGACTTCGCTTCCAGGAGATGGTCGGGGGCATCCTGCCTGGAGATCAGAGCTGGCAGGACTGGGGGTGGAGCCAGAGCATCCTTCCCCAGTCTGGTCTGTGGCCCTGGTCCTCTCCTTCCTTCTGACTCTGGGGGGCTGGGGGCGGGGTGATTAGGGAAGAGGGGGTTGGGGCGGAGGTGCCAGGAAGCGTGAAAGGGCAAGTTCCATGCTGGCCTCAGTGCCCCATCCACGGGCTGCACGCAGAGCCTGTACTGTATGGACCCGACGGGAGCTTGCGTTCTCAGCGCCCGGGTGCGGTCACCACACAGGACTGGGGGCGGGCTACTAGTGAGCCCTCCAGCATGTAAGGAGAGCCAGGCGGGCAGCGGAGAGCCTGGCTGGAGAGTTGCGTTCCTGGGAGTCTTGGCTCCGCTGGACCCTGTTTCTCCACCTGCAGAATCAGCACTTGGTTCTTGGGGGCATGTGAGAGGCTGTGTGTCTGAGGACCCTGGTGTGTGCGGTCAGCTGATGGTGAAGGGGACTGTGTGCCTGCCTCCTGTCCCCAACCTGAGCCCTGATGGCCAGAGGCTTGGGCAGGGTGAGGGTGGGTGAAATCGGAGGTGGGGATGGGGCAGCAGTCTGGGGATGTGGGGTGGGGGGTCATGTTGGTGGCCGGGACACCTCAGCCCTCATTTGGATCCTCTCCTCCTGTGTGGGGAAGGCAGAAGCTCCAGGGAAGGTCAGACCTGTGATGTGGGGAAGGCAGTTCTCCTGTTTGCTAACCATGGGACTTGGGGTCCTCCTGGGCAGCCCCAGACCCCAGTCATCCAAAACCCTCTCCTCCTGCACCCTGGCATGGAGCTGGTGCCAGATTGGCCACACATTTAGGCAGGGACACAGCTGGGCAAGGACATGGTGAGCCCCCTCCCCACCCCCAGCCTCCTTTTTCCTGCCTGGTGGTTTTCTCATCTGGCCCCAGGCCCTGGGCATGCAGGCTGTGAGGTGGGTTAGAGGGTGATTGGAGTGGGAGGAGGGAGGACTCTGATGTCCCCAGCTCGGCCTCCCGGCCCCTCCTGCTGAGTTACTGCCCTCACTGGTGGGAGTAGGGAGTGAATGGTTGGCTTGCGTCCGCCGGGGCTCGTCGGTTCCAGCTGGCAGGGGCATTGGTGCAGGATGGGTTGAGGGGTCAGGCTGGGCCCGGTGCATGTGAGATGCAGGGGTTGAGAGGCCAGCGCCCCGCCCTCCTTCCCCAGGACCTGTGAGATCAGCAGAGTCCTCCTCTGTCCGTCGGTGGAGGGAGAGGGGCCTCCTGGACACTGATGGCTGTTAACTCCAGATTGAAAAGGCTGGGCTGAGCTGGCAGGGAGGACAGGGCCCCTGCCCCTCCTCCGTCGCAGGGCCCTGTCTCCTGGGCACATACCAGCGTGTGACAATGAATCTGAGCCCCCGGCCCCCTTGCCCGGCTGTCTCGGCTCATCTGTCAGCCACCCGATCCCCCACACCTGTTCTGGGCACAGCCTGTGAGCTGCCCACCGTGCCGCGGCTATGAATAGGGTGGGGGAGGGGAGTGAGGGGCGCGAGGGGTGGGGGGTGGGGTGCTTATTAGGGTAATGGGGGCAGCTCTGCTCTCAGGCTGGGAAGGTGGAGACGCCAAGCTTGTGTGGGCACGGTGCTCAGAGTGGGGGTACATGGTGGGCAGGAAATCCTGCGGTGGGGCTGTTGAGGGAGTGGGATCGTAGTTAGGATGTCACGGAGGATACTGTGTGGCTATCGCTGGCTGAGGTCCCCAGGGGTAGATTCCGGGGCGGACTCTGGACCTTCCCTTGTGAGACTTTTCTTTTTGCATGCTGGATTTTAGTTCCCCGACCAGGGATCGAACCCAGGACCTGTGCAGTGGAAGCACAGAGTCCTAACCCCTGGACTGCCAGGGAAGTCCCAGTGGAATTTCATCTCTGCTTCATCTCCTTCTCTCTCTCTCAGCTGCCAGCTCACCTGTTCTTGCTGCTCCCCCCACCCCCCAAGTCACACACACACACTCCTTGAGGGCAGAGACTATGTCACAGCCTCTCCCCTTCCACCCTGACTGTTCTGGGCCGGGCAGGATGCATGGGTGACTGAAAGGCCGGGCGAGTGGGAGGTGATGCCAGCAGACCCGGGAGTGTCTATGGGCTGGGGTGGGGCTGCGGTCCTGAGGATTGGCAGGTGCAGGAAGCTTAGGTGCCCTCCTCGTGACTACAGGACCGCTCCTCGACCAGAGCCACTGTGAGGGGGCAGGCTCAGATAGTCACGTGCCGCACTCTGTTAAGGCACACACCCTGCGCCTGGCCAAGCCCTGGGACAGCTTGGTTCCTGCCTCCAGGGTCTTCACCGTCTGGAAGGGGCAAGGCCAGGCCCTGCCAACCTAGTGGTGTTCCCGTTTTAAAGGGATTCTGCACAAGGGTGCCAAGACGTCTCAGAGCAGTTAGAGGAGGGGCCGAGCGGAAGGGGACTGGTGTTGGGGAGACTGATCTGGAGGCAGAACTGAGATGCAAAAGTCTAGGGTGGCTGGGCTCACGGGGCCACAGAGATGGCAAGGGGCCGGCCCCCCAGAGCCATTGCTGAAAGGCACTGGCAGGGTCTCCTTGCACTGAAGGCCAATGTGAGGTCCCATCTGCTGGGCGGTTGGTACCTGGTGGGCAGCAGGGGCCAGGCTCTTTCCACTGTTTCTGTACACAGTCTGACTTTACCCCAGGCCTGCGTGTGAATGGAAGCTTTCTGAGGCCCTACATCCATGTTCTTTCTGAGCACCGCCCCCTCAGGGGGTGCTGGCCCTGGGACCTGGGCCATGACCTCCAACAAGACCCCTCTGAGTCACCACCCCGCCCTCGCCCTTGTCTCCCTCCAGGCAGACCTCAACACCAACATGGAGGACGAGGGCAGCTCCTTCTACGGGGTGTCCAGCCAGTACGAGAGCCCCGAGAACATGATCATCACCTGCTCCACCAAGGTGTGCTCCTTTGGCAAGCAGGTGGTGGAGAAAGTGGAGGTAGGCACGCTGCCCACCCGGGCTCCGGCCCCTCACGCACACGCACACACATCCCCCACCCCAGCTTGGGCTTCTCACCTCTTTCCCCAGATTTGTCTGAGTTAAGGCAGTCTCACCCTCACCTCGTCCTTATCACTGACAACCTACCTCACGCCCAACACAAGCCGGGGGAGCGGTGGGAGGCCAGGCCCCCTCATCCTGGTGGTTCTCACCAGCTATACATCAGGTCTTGGGGGGCCAACCCTGGCACTGAGTCCCCCGCAGTGTTTAACCCAGACCTCTCCCACCTGTGGGTGGTGCCTGGGCAAGTCGCAGTCTCTGAAAAGCTCTTCGAGTTATTTCCAGTGAAGTTTTAGTTTGAGATAGTTGTGATCCACATGCAACTGTAATCCCTTTGCTAGCCCCCCTGATGGTAGCATCTTGCCTACGAGTGGACGGAGCATTAACACCCTGAAGCTGACTCTGATGTAGCCCACACGCTCAGCTGTGTGCCTGTGTGTGCACAGATGTGTAGATGCACACAGGTGGCCACAAAGTCCCTGTGACCCTGCCCCTGTGTGTGGCCAGAACTGAGCTGTCACTCTGTCCCCACCTCCCATCTTTAAGCTCCTCCCTTGGATATCCGGTGGGTGTCTGGGTCCCCGGGGGAGGCGGAGGTCTTGTTTCCAGGGACCCCGGGTCTCAGCCCCACCTTCCCTACTTAAGCCCTAGTGGGTCGTGGACCTTCCTCAGGGACCTGCCGGGCTGGAGGTGGGCAGCGGCCCTCTAAGCCGCGCTGTCCCCGGCCCTGCAGACCGAGTATGCACGCTACGAGAATGGCCACTACTCCTACCGCATCCACCGCTCCCCACTCTGTGAGTACATGATCAACTTCATCCACAAGCTGAAGCACCTGCCTGAGAAGTACATGATGAACAGTGTGCTGGAGAACTTCACCATCCTGCAGGTGTGTGCGTGCGGGTGTGTGTGCAGGTAGGGCAGATGTGTGTGTGCAGGTGTGGGGGGAAGGTGTGTGTGTACAGATGTGGGAAGGCAGGTGTGTGTTGGGGAACAGGTGTGAAGGCAGGTGTTTATGGGGACAGATGTGTGTGCAGGTGTGAATACAGGTGTGGGGGGATGTGTGTGGTGTGTGCAGGTATGGGGGCAGGAGTGGAGGGAAGGTAGGTAGTGTGTGCAGGTGTGGGGGCACAGGTGTGTGTGTGGGAGCAGGTGGAAAGGCAGGTGTGTGTTGGGGACAGATGTGTGTGCAGGTGTGAATACAGGTGTGGGGGGGACTGTGTGGCATGTGCAGGTGTGAAGGCAGGAGTGGGGGGAAGGTGGGTGGTGTGTGCAGGTGTGGGGGGACAGGTGTGTGTGTGGGAGCAGGTGGAAAGGCAGGTGTGTGTGGGGGGACAGGTGTGAAGACAGGTGTGGGAAACAGATGTGTGTGTGTGTGTGTGCCGATGTGGGAAGGCAGGTGTGTGTGTGTGGGGACAGGTGTGTGATGTGTGTGTGTGTGCAGGTATGAAGGCAGATGTGGGGGGAAGGTGGGTGGTGTGTGCAGGTGTGGGGGGACAGGTGTGTGTGTGTGTGCCGATGTGGGAAGGCAGGTGTGTGTGTGAGGGGACAGGTGTGTGGTGTGTGCAGGTGTGGGGGCAGGAGTGGGCAGTGGTTGGAGCAGACAGCGCGCTGTCTCCTGAGGCCCTCCCCCTTCCCCCCAACAGGTGGTCACCAACAGAGACACCCAGGAGACCCTGCTGTGCGTCGCGTACGTCTTCGAGGTGTCAGCGAGCGAGCATGGGGCTCAGCACCACATCTACCGGCTGGTGAAGGAGTAGAGACCAGGGACAGGGAGGGGGTGACGTCACGTGTGCAGGGACGAGGGGAGGGGCCCCACAGGGGCAGCCCCCCGAAGCACCGAGAGTTGAGGTGGTGACTCTTCTACCCAGGAGCAAACTCTGCCTGAACCCGCAATTGCCCAAGCCCAATAAACCCCAGCTCTGTGCGTCTTCAGAGGCCCCGTCTGGCTGCGCTAGCCCCGGGAGGGCTGAGGGAGAAGGGGCCGGACCCTGCCCCGGGCGCAGCTGTGAAGCCAGGGCTCCATGGACTCGGCCAGGATGGTCACCAGCTGCCAACGTTCAAGATGGCATGTCCCCGAGCTGCCCTGGAGGCCCTGCCCCCGGCTCTGGCCACAGTGGGAGGCCTGGGGACGGGCGCGGGTCCCCAGCCTGCGTGTCCCGTGCAGGCACCTCGGCCACGGGGAGCGATGTGTCTGCCCCCCTTCCCCCACCGCCTCTGCTGCTGCTCCCCCTGAACAGCCGATGGGGAGGCCAGCCCAGCTCGGGGGTGGGTTTCAGGTGTGGAGGTTAGACAGGGGCAATCAGAGCTCTTTAGCTCCAGTGGACGTGAAGTCTCTGGCCACCCCAGCTGCCCGGGGGGGTGGGTTCCAGGTCAGGGTAGCCCAAGACAGAGAGGGTAGGAGTGCTGGGGCCAGCTTCTGAGAGTGGGGGGGGGCCCTGGGGTCCCTCGGGGTCCTCTTCGGTGGTGAAGGCCAAGACGTTGGTCCGAGGTCCGCACTGTTCTGGTGGTCTCTGAGACCATGCACTTGGTATGCCTTGCCATCTCACAGCAAACGCCTCCCAGTCAAGAAGCCTGCTGGGTGGTGACCACCTTGGAGCAGCCGGGCCGACCACCCCCTCCCTGGACGGAAGGTTCTGTGCCCCCTGGGGATGGAGGAGTGGGGGAGTGGAGTCCACCCTGGGCCTGGAGGGGACCCCTCAGCTGAGGGAACTTCCCTGGTCTGTTCCTCCTGGCAACTAGCCTCAGTCCTAGGGCTTCCCACTGCCCGCCCTGTCTCAGCGTGTGTGTCCTTTCCTCCCTGAAGAGGGGGACGGCCTTAGTGAGGAGGACGGGTCTATATAGAGCCTGATGCAAGGTTCACTAAAGAGTTGCTACCATTCTCCTCCTGGCCCTTGGGATGCGGGGAACCGGCTCTTTGCTGCCATCTAGTGGCTATTTGCTGTCATCTTCCCTAATAGGGAACCACACTTCCAGGAGCCTGGAGCCCAAGGGGAGCAAGAGTCACCTGCAGGAGTTTTGTATGCTGATCTCTCAGGGACATGTGTGGGGATATGAAGTGAATAAGATGGTGCTGAGGAGGTGTTGTGTGGTTAGGAGCCAGGGCTCTGGAGTCAGCGGCTAGGATTGGAATCCTGGTGCTCAGCTTTGGACTAGTGTGGCCTTGGGGAGGTTACCTAATTTCACTGTGCCTCAGTTTCCCCATCTGTACAATGGGTATAACAATAGTACCTACCTCGTATATGTAGAGTGCCTAGCATGGTGCCAATCACACGAGTGTGTGCCGTGAGTATGCATTATTATTAATAGCACTGACTCTTTGCAGTCTGAGGAGTCAGCTTGGGAAACTCTTAAGTGGGGGTGGGCTGGTCCTCAGAGCAACTGGAATTCAGAGGTGGGAGGGGGTGGGGCGTGGAAGGTTCAGAGAAGAGGCGGAAATTGAGAGGGGCTGCTTCTTGAAAGAGAGGCATTGCCTAGATAAGCAGCCTGAAGAGGCAGTCTGCTGGCAGCTCTGGACAGGGCAGGCGGACCAGCCCTCCAGGTTCCTTCTGGACAGCTGCTAGACCCTGGGCTAAGTCGTGTCTCCCTCCTGGGTTCCGGGGCCCGCCTCTCATCTATAGACAATGTGATGTGGAGGGAGGCGAGGGGTCCCTGAGTCCCTGAGAATCGTCTACTATCTTTGTGTGGTTTGGGTCTGGGGAGGCTCTCCTGCCCACCCCTGGTCACTGTCACGGCCTCTGCCCTCCCACCTCCCCACCCTTGTTCCCGGAGCTGTCAGGATAAAGGGAGCCCGTGACCTCTGCGTCCCCACAGGACTGAAGCTTCGGACAAAACACTTGCGTGTGAGCAGCCTTGGGCCCTGGGACGGATGCGCAAGCTGCGCCCATCGTTTTGTGTCCTGGGTCTAGGGAGTCCATGTAGATGTTGGGGCCAGGGGCTGGCTGCGAGTGTTCCCTTCTCTTTAGGACCTGGTCTCAGCAGCCTAATGGACAGTCACCTACTTAGAGCTGGAAAGTCCAGACCATTCCACCACCGAGAACATAGATCTAGGCACCTCTCCCTGAGGCACAGTGCAGACCATGACCCGTGGGGCCAATAAATGGGAGATCCCACCCGGCCTGCTTCTCCTGTGCCGCCATCTCACACACATCCCCTCCTAGCCACTCTCTGCCTTTAGTCTTGGCACCTCATGTCCCCTGGCCAGCAGGCCCCCGGAGAACTGTCACTCATTCTTGCATGGAGTGACACTCCCAGCATGGAGCCACTTCTCCTGCGGAAGGGATGCTGGCTCCTGCCTGGCGGGGCAAAAGCATTCCACTCACAACCCATCAGGGCACCTGTCACCCATCCCTGGGCATCGGGGCTGAGACATCTCTTCCATTCTCACCCGGGGGTGCTGTGCTCTCCCCATTTTAAAGATGAGGGAGGGGCATCCAGAGAGGCCAGCTAACTTGCTTGGAGTGTTCTGGAATCTGAATGCATGTATTCACCAGCCTAACATGTGTTTATTTAACTTCCGGTTCATGCCAGGCACAGGGATGTACCTACGGCTGAGACAGATGGGGTCTCTGGGAAGCTTATGTCCTACTGAGGAGGGAAGACAACCCGAGTGGGTAAAGGATGGGCAGACTGACGGACCACCAGGAGATGAGAGAGGACCTGGGGCCTGGGGAGGGTGGCGTGTGCCTGGGGACAGCAGGGAGGCCATGTCAGGAACCGAGAGAGGGAGCTGCAGGTCCAGATGTGGCCCAGCTCCTGGCCCCCAAGGTCAGGAAGGGCTTGGATTTTCCTCTGTATGATGGGAGGTCCTGGAAGGATCTTAAGAGAGGGAGTAATACCATCAAGTCTGGTTTCTGGGAAACGACACCGGGTGGCTGTGGCCCACAGAGCAGTGTCATTGTTTCCGAGTCTGTCTTATCCTTGGACTCAGCATCAGGGGCAAGGGAGCCACTGCAGGACAGAGGTGTCCTGCTCTGTCACCTTCTACAATCCAAACCCCACGTCTGGGGCACGGCAGGCGCCTGGTGAACATTCCCAGGTGTGTGATCCGTGCCTTTGGGGCTGTGAGTGAGGGTCCTGGAGTCTGTGCAACCCTTAGGGATAGGACCCTCCTGATGGCACTAGGAGCCAAGAGGTGGGGACGTGGAAACCGGACGCTGCCTGACCCGTGGTGTCTGGTGACTAAGCAGGGCCCCGACAGTCATCAGGGACTTTCCATTGAGTGGGGGTGCTCTTCCTAACGGGGGGAGCCCCATGCAGCAGGAGTTGAGGGGCATGTAGACTGGATCCAACGGGTGAGGAGCGTGGGGCCGGGGCACCTGCTCCCCTCCCACCCAGCCAGGGGCGGTGCGGCCCTTACTGGCAGGGATGGTGACCACAGGGAGCCCCAAACCCTGCAGGGACAGGGTCACCTGTGCACATGTGGGCCACATCTGCCCGGAGGAGGGGCAGAGCTGGAGCTGGGCTGTGGCCCATTTTACCTGGTTATCCCGGGGGTCACTGCGTTTGACCCCTTCTGACATTACTGTTGTGTCAGCCAAGAAAGGAAGCAAGAAGGTGAATCTGGAGCAGTTGTTCTGAGGATGGAAACCGGGAGCCAGGTTGCTGGGGGCTGAGTCGGTTTCTTACCAGTTGTGTGGCCTGGAGCAAGTGACTTAGCTCCGGGAACCTTTGTGACCTCGTCCCTGAAATGAGAGTGAAGTGGGCTGGTTGTGGGCTGCTGTGGGGAGGAGGGTGAGCACACGTGTGAGGGGGCAGCCCCACACCCAGCTCAAGGGGCACACGGCGGGGTCCGATGCATGAAGAGGTTGGTCCTGACTCTGCCCCTGCCACCTCGGCCACACACACTTACACGTTCACACTCACAGCACACACACAGGCACACACATGCACACAATGCAGCACACACAACTACACACTTAGACGCACATACCTACACGCTCATTCATGTAGTTACTACATACACACATGCATGTACCACACTCCTACACACACACTCACACTGTAACACACTCATACACACACATGCAGTACACACCTACACCCATTATACACACACACTCACACATAGACATACGCACCATCACAAACATACTGCATGTACCACACACACACACACACACACACTGTATGCACACATTTACACATAGACACACACACCTACACACAGCCATGTACTCATCACACACACGTGCAGGTAGCACACACCTACACACACACACACTCAACATCCATCATATAGACAGACATACTTGCACTACACACACACACGTATGGACACGTAGGTGCCAGCACACGCACACACATTCTTAGAGAAACAAAAGCTCTGCTCTGACGTCCTTGCAAAGGCAGAGAGAAGGGACTTCCCTGGTGGTCCAGTGGTTCAGACTCTGGGTTAACAATATAGGGGGCATGGATTCGAATGCTGGTTGATCCCACATGCTGCGGTATGGCCAAAAAAAAAGCAGAGAGGAGGCTTCGGGGCGCCTGGTTCAGCAAGGAGGCCACCGTTTTAGACTCTCCTCCTCACTCCGTGGGCGGGTGGTGCGGTGGTGAGGTGGGGGGAGGTGTTGGAAACAGGGAGCAGGTGTTCTTCATTGGGAAAATAACTCTGGAAAGGGAGCGCCGAGCCGCTCTGATTGAGAAGCTGTCCGGAAGTGGGTTTTGTTTCACTTCCCGTGACAGGATGGGTGAGTGGGCCTGTGCCTCTGAGGAGGGCGGGAGGCCGGTGGGAGGAAACGGTGTCCGGGTTCATGGGTGTCTGATATTCAACGTCCAGTGTTTGTATTTTGCTCTGTGAACCCCCTTTGTCTCCAAACCTCAGTAAAGTCTGCTCCACACACAAAGGCGTCTGTGCGGTGCTTTCTTTGTATGGAAATGAAGGAGTCCCTGTGGACGGAAGACAAGGCAGCAGGTCCAGCTGGCCGGCGTCAGGGAGGATGAGCCTCGGCCGCCACCTGGGCCAGTCAACCTCCCCTCCTCCTTCGAGACCCTGGGCTCTGTGTGCACCGTGGTTCTAGATGCAGAGCGTTAGGTACTCAGTAAACAGCAAATGGACTTAACACCCCCTGCATTCAAAGAGTGGTCAAAGCCGGAGGTTCAGGCCGGGCATCCTTAGGGATGCCGTCCCTAAGTTGGCCTTCTGGGAACGTGACGTTAGCCTTGACCCGGGAGTGAGCAGGCCCACGGGGCTGGCTCTCCAAAATCAGAACTGCACGTTATAGTGGACTGAGGGGCCCAGACACACTTCAGTCCACCCTGAGCTGCACCGCTCCCTGGGACCCGGGACCCCTCCCAGGGGCCCTTCCCCCTGGGGAGCCGGGTCACTGGTGGCGGGTGTGTCGGGGGGCGTCTCAGAGCACAGTTTGGCCGTTTCCTGTCCACCGCCTGCCTTTGTAGATCCTGGCAGCTAAGAAAGGTTTTTATTTTTTATTATTAAACCTTTTTTGTATTGTAGTAAAAGTCACATAATATAAAACACACTGTTTTCAGCATATTTAACTGTACAGTTTGGTGACACTAAGTACGGTTTTTATGTTTTTAAATGGCTAAAAAGAAATCCAAAGGACACTAGCACGTGGCCTGTAACAATGGTCTGCAGTTCAAGTCCCAGGGTCGGTAAATTGGGCGTCATTGGACTGGGCTCTGGTGGCTTGGCTCACAGTGGCCCTTTCCAGGAACTGCTCCCAACTCCTGAGTCAGAGTGTGACCAAGGGCCTCCCTCAGAGCAGGGGCCAACGAGGGCCTGTCCACAGTGACAGCAAGAGCGGCCACATGATGACCTGCCGAAGTGAGACCCGCTGGGAGGGCGCTGAGGTCGGAAGACGGGCAAATTCCATGGGTGCAGCTGGGGTGGCATCCTGCCCCTGTCTCAGGGGCCACATCATCACTGGCTGACCTGAGTGAGGGTAGCAATCGTTTCAGGGGCGTGCGTCCCATCCCAACCTGACCTGTTTCCTCCGGATCTGTTTTAGACTTTGCTGTTTGCACTGGAGCTTTCGCTCAGACTCCCAGTCATCCTTGATCATCCACCCAGTCATCTGTTGGTCGTCTACCTCTGCTTAAAAGGGTCCCAGATGCCGGTGGGAGACTCTGAGCAGGTGGGCAGCTATGAGCGGGGGATTGGCTCGTCTGTGACCATCTGGTGGGGTTCTTGTGTTAGGGTGCAGTCTGCTTTAGGGCATTGCTTCCTGGCCTCATCTGGTTCCGTGGAAAGTTCAGTTCAGTTCGGTCGCTCAGTTGTGACTCTTTGCAACCCCATGAATCGCAGCACGCCAGGCCTCCCTGTCCATCACCAGCTCCCGGAGTTCACCCAGACTCACGTCCGTCGAGTCAGTGATGCCATCCAGCCATCTCATCCTCTGTCGTCCCCTTCTCCTCCTGCCCCCAATCCCTCCCAGCATCAGAGTCTTTTCCAATGAGTCAACTTTTCACATGAGATGGCCAAAGTACTGGAGTTTCAGCTTTAGCATCATTCCTTCCAAAGAAATCCCAGGGCTGATCTCCTTCAGAATGGACTGGTTGGATCTCCTTGCAGTCCAAGGGACTCTCAAAGAGTCTTCTCCAACACCACAGTTCAAAAGCATCAATTCTTCAGCGCTCAGCCTTCTTCACAGTCCAACTCTCACATCCATACATGACCACAGGAAAAACCATAGCCTTGACTAGACGGACCTTTGTTGGCAAGGTAATGTCTCTGCTTTTGAATATGCTATCTAGGTTGGTCATAACTTTCCTTCCAAGGAGTAAGCGTCTTTTAATTTCATGGTTGCAGTCACCATCTGCAGTGATTTTCAAGCCCCCCAAAAATAAAGTCTGACACTGTTTCCACTGTTTCACCATCTATTTCCCATGAAGTGATGGGACCAGATGCCATGATCTTCGTTTTCTGAACGTTGAGCTTTAAGCCAACTTTTTCACTCTCCACTTTCACTTTCATCAAGAGGCTTTTGAGTTCCTCTTCACTTTCTGCCATAAGGGTGGTGTCATCTGCATATCTGAGGTTATTGATATTTCTCCCGGCAATCTTGATTCCAGCTTGTGCTTCTTCCAGTCCAGCGTTTCTCATGTAAGGGCTCCCCCAATTTCCTGCCATGGAGAACCGTCAAGCCGCGAGCTTCTTATGAACCAAGTGGGAGAAAAGTGCCCCAGTGTTGCCCACGGACCCCCTGTTCTGCACAAGCCTCTCGTGCTCGCTTGGATCTGGTGTCCCCCAGCCCATGGGGAAGAGCTCAGACTTCTGCCAGAGCTGGGAGGGGGAGCTGCAAGGAGTCAGGAGGGGCTCTGGGGCATTGATCTCTTCCTGAACTGACTTGGAGCAGCCCCCCACCCCCAGCCGCCACCTCCACCTCCGCTTGCAGAGACCCCCAGAGCTGTTGGCTCTTGACTCTTGGCAAGTTGGGTCAGTGGTAGAAACCATGCTCCTTTCTGGCTTCCTCTGGGTTAGGGTTCTGCTCTCTTGGTCTGCTAAGTCAGCCACCACCCATTCTGTTTTCCAGCTCCTGAACTTCTTCCCCATCTTCCTGATCTTGTTGAGATTTATATCTTTAAAAAAAAAAAAAAAGATTTATATCCTCAAGGATTTATATCTTAAAAAAAATCCCTATGCAGTCATCTTAGAAGGATTTCAAGAGAAAACAAAGATGGATTTGTGGAATCTGCCACCTTTGTGCTGAGTCACTTATTTGAAATGTCAATCTGGCTGTCAGGTGAGGATAGATAAGTGGAGGGCAGGGGTCGGGGGCAGCAGGGAGACCCCATTAGGAGGTGGCTGCAGAGTTGAGGGGAGTGACAGTGCTCTGGATGCAGGTTAGTGGAGGAGAGGAAAGAAAGCCAATGACCTTGAGATGTGTTTGAAGACCGTTACTTTGATTTCCTGAGTCTTGGGTCCAGGGCGGGCAGGAAAGTGAGGAAGCAAGGTTAACTCCAAGATTCCTGGCTCAAGTCACATACTTACAGTGATGGGAGAGACTCAAGGAGGAGCAAATATGCGGGTGGAGATCGGAGCTGAGCTGAGATCCCTGTTAGACCTCCCAGTGGAGGCGTCCATAGCAGCTGCCCTTGCGATTCTGGAATGAAGGGGAGTGGTCAGGGCTCGGTCTAGGTTTCACTGGCGCCTGGGTTGGTATTTAAGCCCTTGAGACTGGATGAGATTACTTAAGAGGAGAAGATGGCTGGAGAAGAGGAGGTGTCGCCAGGACTGCCCTGAGTCTTTCCAACATTGAAGGGCAGAGAAGAGCGGCGAGGAAAGCAGGAAATAGTGGTTTTCTTTTCAGTTGTAAAGAGAAAAGCATTTCTAGGGGAGCTGTGCACTAGCATGTAGATTAAAGTGAGGAGAGAGAAATGATCATTTGGGGCAGAGATGCCCTGGTTTCCCTTCTTCCTGAATAATAGGACCCCCCATTTTTAGCTGGGCACATGGCCCTCAGAATAAAAACCATATTTCCTAGTCTCCTGTGCCACTAAATGAGGCTAAGTTTGACCAATGGAGGCAAATAGAGCTGCAGTTTCCGGAAGTGTCCTAATAGGAAGAGGGAGACTTCCCTGATTATCCAGTGGCCAACAATCCACACTCCGAATGCAGGGGCCTGAGTTAGATTCCTGGTCAGGGAACTAGATCCCACATGCTGCAGCTAAGAAATGGGGAAGTCAAATAAATTAATGAAAGAAAGCATGCTCTTCTTCACCTCTCCTTCTTTTCAGTTGACTGGATTGTGATGTAATGGCTGGATTTCCTGCAGCCATTTTGTACTAGGAAATAACCTTAGGAATAGAAGTTACCAGTGGCAAACCAGTAAGGTAAAAGGGTCTTGGATCTTTGGTTCCATGAAGCACCATTACAGCTCTGGACTGATTTTATATGAGAGAGAAATAAACTATCTTCTTTAAGTCACTTTTCTTTTGTGTTTTTTTTGTAATTTGCAGCCAAACATATTTCTAACTCGTGCATCACGGCATAATGTTTGAAGCATGAATGGCTATAACAACAACAGGAATAATCCCACTCCTGACTCTAGCACGTTCAGTTTACAGAGCACTTCTTTCTTAAGGTTTGTTTATTTATTTTCGGCTGTGATGGGTCTTTGTTATTGCTTGAGGGCTCTTTCTAGCAGTGGAGAGTGGGGGCTACTCTCCGCTATCACACGTGGGCTTCCCTTGCTGTGGAACACAGGCAGGAGGCACGTGGGCTCAGTTGTCGCGGCGACTTGCTCCTCGGCATGGGAAATCTTCCGGGACCGAACCTGAGTCCCCTGCATTGGCAGGCGGATTCTTAACCACCAGACCACCGGGGAAGCGCCTACACAGCACTTTTAAACACACTGTCTTGCTTGGTTTTGCAGCTGCTCTGTGATGCTGTAGACGCTTTCTTCATAGATGAAGGAACCGAGGCTCAGAAGAATCGCTCACGCACGTCACCCGGTCACTACGTCGCAGATCTTGTGCTTCCACCTGGATCCTCTGGCTCCTCGCCTGGTGACTGTAGTGGGGAGCAGGTTAGGAACATGGAGGAGGTTTTGTTCCAGATGCTGGTGCTGGGCGGAGAGCTGGGAGCTGGCCCCGGAGACCCTGAGAGTCACTGGCAGTCATTGACAATGGAAGCTTTCTCATCTCTTTGGAAAATGCTATTTGCACAGGGGTGGAGACTGTGGAGGATAATTAGAGAAGTAAAGATCAGACAACCACAAACACCGGAGGGAAATGTGCATGCCAGCTGGCGGGCGAGCAGTCCCATTTTGGAAGTAATTGGGTAGCAATGAGATGTTCAGAGCAAGAGCCTGCCGAGCATCCTGTGATGGGGGCGGGGACGGGGAGGTGTTTTCTTGATATCAAAGGGGATCTGCTTCTCTCTGCAGACTCCCTCCCAAAGGCGAGCCCAGCACTTCTGAAGCTTGGCACGATTCTCTGCTTCTGCTTTTCCTCTCCAGTCACTACTTGACCGACTTCTTTCCAGTTTCTTTCTCTGAATCCCCCACTGATCCTGATGTAGACACTTTGTGGAGGCTGTATATGCCTATATCACTTGGAGACTGTGGGGGAGAAACAGACTTTAAACTGGTTATGAGTTTGCACCTTCCTAACAGCAAGGGGCGGCAGAGGATGAGATGGTTGGATGGCATCACTGATTCAACGGACATGAGTTTGAGCAAACTCTGGGAGATAGTGAAGGCCAGGGAAGCCTGGCATGCTGCAGTCCATACATGTCATGGAGAGTCAGACAGAGCTTGGCCCCTCAACAAAAACAAACAGCAAGTGAAGGTGAGATGACTTTTCAGTGACTGCTAGAGGTTACGAAGTTGGGAAGTGCAAGCTGGAATTCAAAGCAGCCTTGGGACTCGAGAAACCACACACCGCCCACTCCCCCAACTCCTAGCTTTAGCTCTAGAAAACCAGGAGCCCCCAGGGAATGCCGTTCTGTCTAACCCACCCAGGCCCCCTTTAATCTTGACAGACTGCCCTGGCCCTGCTCCTGGAGGCACATTAAAGCAAGCCTTACATGCCTGCTCCGGGGAACGGCCCGGCTCCTCCCCACTTACTGCAGGCCCACTTGCTCTTCCCCTTCATCTCCCTGGGTCTTGGATTCCTGGCCGTGGTCCCTGGCTTTGATATTTGCTTCTGCTCCCTTGGGTTTGGCAACTCATCACATTCCCCTTGCAGCTTTTGGGGCCTCAGTTCTCTCGATTGCCGTCTGCTCTATTTCTACCTCTGGTCTGTGTCCTCCCTTGGCCTTGAGTGAGGACCACCCTCCTCTGGCCTGGGCTCTGAGATGGAAATGGTCTTCAACTCTTATTTCAGCCAGGGGCCTAAGAAGACCCAGATCTACTCTTGATCATAGTTCTTCTCCCTCGAGAGAGAGAGATGCACAAGTGAGGCTCAGCAAGGCACTGACCACTGTCTTTATCAGCTGAGACTTGGACCCCAATGTCAAATTCTAGAAGGGTTGGCCTGGCAGCCTACAGCCCAAATAGGCCAAGTTTATCCCATTAAACAATTGCTGAGCACCTGGGATGTGTCTGGCATGGTTCCCGTGTCTGCTCCTGGGACGCAGCCGTGAATAGAATCAAAGTCCAGGTCCTGGGAGAGCTTATATGCTAGCAGGGGATCACACAACAAATAAGCAAAACTGGGCTGCCTTTCTGTTCTGTTTATCCTTCCCATGGCCGTACCCAGAGAATCTTGGATCTGGTCTCTGTGATGGAGGAAGTGAGTCAAGGGCAACAGACAGCATTTGCTTCAATGACTCCTTAGAGGAGACAGTGACCCCCTGGCCCCCCTGTAGTGTGATAGCAAGACGGCTTGTTCCAGCCACAGAGACACAGACGTGGCCGATCTGGTTGAGGGGGCAGCTCTGGCCCTTGGTAAATGGGACCCCCGAGAAGAGCCACATCCGTGTGTGCTCACGTGGGCAGAGCACACACTTAGGGCTCAGAACCCATATACTCTCACCCGCCTTCCTGGGATCAAAATCTGCAGGTGATTCCTACACACAGTGCAATCTGAGAAGCAACAGGCTAGGCTTTCTAACCAGGTGCCCACCACCCGTGACTCTTCAGTGATCACTCCTCCTTCTGGGAGGTGGAGCAGGCGATGGACTTCCTCCCCTGGGAAAGGTGTGCATTTGATCAACGTGCTCATCACTGGTTTTCTGTTTGTTTGTTTTGCTTTTGAAGAATTAGTGGCCATCTTTAATATGCAGCAGAGAAGGGTCTGGATTTTTAATCAAATCAGTTAAGGCATTGCCGTTAGTTATTTATTTTTAGTTTTTTGGCCGCACCACATGGCATGTGGGGTCTTGGTTCCCCACCAGATTGAACCCAGGCCCCCTGTTTTGGCCGCACCACCTGGCATGTGGGGTCTTAGTTCCCCACCAGACTGAACCCAGGCCCCCTGCACTGGAAACACAGCGTTTTAATCGCTGCACTACCAGGGAACTCCCCCTCATCATTGTTTGGTTTAGTTACTATAAATAAAATAATATCAATAAAACTAGAACTTAAAAAGTTAACAAATTCAAAAAAGGATGCTTCCTTTTCATTTGACTTGTAATATTTTTAGTGGTCAAAAATTTCAACAATATCATTCTACACCATTGTATTACTTTATAAACTACTAAGTCACTATTATTGAGTTTTTAATGCCCGAGGGGAAACTTTCATGCATGGGAAAGAATACTTCAAGTTATTTGTGTATTTTAATTTTTTTTCGGTTGATTAAAGTTGTAAATTTTAAAGCCTGATTTTATTAAGTTCAACTTGCAAATCCTGCTATTTTGTTCAGAAAGCTAGTATTTTATGTTAAATCTCTTTTTCTTTTTGATTAATGTTTACTTTCCTTACAAATTCTCTAAACATTTACTATCACTTACAAACTTGGTTAAATTAGCTTAGCAAAACTATAATTAGGCACTTCAAATATCTAACAAGGCACACTTACAAATCTAACAAAATCTTAGACAATTAGAATGTAATAGTAGGAACACACACTATTCATGAAACATAGTAAGATTCAACTTACAAACCTAAGCATACTTATTTAAACATTTAACGTTCACAGTTAAGGCACCTTAGTATTAAATTAACATCATAAGTCTAATATATCACATACTTTTATACTTTTCCAACAACTTAAAAAAGCAGATAAAAATTGTTCATTTAAAAATGGTTAATTTCATGTTATATGACTTTTTAAAGAGGATGTAAAATTTAAGTTATTTATTAATCTAAGTTAAAATTTAGGTTACTTAAAATTTAAGTTATTATATTTTTAGGGAATTCCCCGGTGGTCCAGTAGTGAAGATTCTGAGCTTTCACTGCTGAGGGCACAGGTTATATCCCTGGTTGGGGAAATAAGATCCTGCAAGCCACTTGGCTTGACCACCACCACCACCAACAACAAAGATTGTGTTTTTAAAATTATCCCCAAACCAAGAGAAAATATAGATTACCCTAACGATTATAACATTTAAAGTGAAGAAGTGAAGTGGCTCAGTCATGTCTGACTCTTTGAGATCACATGGACTGTAGCCCACCATGCTTCTCCACCCATGGGATTTTGCAGACAAGAGTACTGGAGTGGGTTGCCATTTCCTTCTCCGGTTATAACATTTACTGCCACACATATCCTTAAACCTATCACAACATTTCCAATATCGATACATGTTTGTGTCATTCATCATATTTACATTTATTTTCAAGCCTCTGTCCAAACGAAGCAAGCAGAATCGGCCTCAAGGGTGGGCTGAGATGACTACAGTGAAGATTTAGGACTTGAGTATCCTTACACTTTGGGGTTATGAGCTTTGTATTTGAAGTTACCATACTGTTACAGATTCAGAGATTGCAGGAGGTTAGGGGTAGAGTCTAGATGCCACTCAGTCTGGCAATTATCTGTGGGAGTGACTTCTTGGGGTCAAATTTTACCTACCACAATAACAAAATCGCTAAAACCCTCACCAAAAAAAAAAAAAAAAAAAGACACCTCGGGGCCTCTTTCATCCCTAGGTATCTTACTGCCTGGATAAAAGCACCAGAAATTCACAGCTTAATTATTATCCCGCACTTGGCTGTGGCATGCACATTGCTGGAATAGCTGACATTTTTGAGAGCTCCCATGCACCTTTTTAAAGTCTAACCAGTATTCAGTGTTATTAGGGACTCAGGCTTTTTACAAGGTTTGATTCCTTTCTGATAACTCAGATTGCCAGCTTTGGTTTGTTTTGCTGTGTCCCTTCTCCTTTCAACACCACCTTTTGAGTCCTCTGGATCACCAAGCTCTGGCCTCAGCTAGCAGACTTAGGTCTGCCGCCACCTCTCTGCACTGAGATGTGGACTCAGCCATTCTCCAGGGAGCCCTGCTTTTTTAAATGGTGAATGTTATTAGTGACAAATACCTGGGCCCTCGTGGTGCAAATCACATCGTCTCCATGGGCACGGAGGGCAGGAAGGAATGTCCACTCCTGTCCACTCCAGTGAGAGAGCTGGAACACGAGCTCACATGGATGTGTCCTGTTATCGGGGATGTGTCCTGTTAACTCCAATCCTGCTCTGTCCTTTAGAAAATATACTTTACTGGGGACATCCCTGGTGGTACAGTGGCTAAGACTCTGTGCTCCCAATGCAGGGGACCAAGGTTCAATCCCTGGTCAGGGAACTAGATCCCACATGCAGTGACTAAGACCCAGCTCAGCCAAATAAATAAAAATAAATTAAAAAAAAAAAGAAAATATATTATAAGAGCTTCTCATTTGATTGCCCCCTCTAAATGACTAGCTTTTAGCTACCAGCTGCTGCTTCTTTTTATTGTCACGCTGTACATATTTTGAGCTTCCCTTGTGGCTCAGGCAGTAAAGAATCTGCCTGCAATGCAGGAGACCCAGGTTTGATCCCTAGGTCAGGAAGATCCCTGGAGAATGGAATAGCTACCTACTTCAGTACTCTTGCCTGGAGAATTCCATGGACATACTAAAGTGGGTTGCCATGCCCTCCTCCAGGGGATCTCTCCAACCCGAGGTTCAAACCCATGTCTCCCTCATTGCAGGTGGATTCTTTACCATCTGAGCCACCAGGGAAGCCCAAGCAGCAGCAGTTACCTACTCCAGCACTCTTGCTTCGAGAATTCCATGAACAGAGGAGCCCGGTTGCAAAGAGTCAGACATGACTGAGACTAACACTTTCTTTCAATGCATATTTTAATTATAATGAATTTTTTTAATGTCACACATGGATGTATATCAACTTGGATGGTGGCTGTCCTGGCTGGGGCTTCAAGTGTGCCCTCATCCCTTTTATGATCCTCGGGTCTTATCAGCCATCGTCCTCTGATCATTTTATGGACAGTCACACAATTTCATCTCTCAACCTTATGGAGCTCACTAGGCTGAGTTCTAATTTCAAAGCATCGGCTTAGACGCTCTCCTTCTCCTCTGCCTCTTCTGCTGGGAACAGGCTGTCATTTTCTTTCTCCCTGTCCTCTCCCGGACTCCTCTCAGGCTGTCTTGGTGTCTGTGCTCAACCATCTGCTCTTTAAAGAGGCCATCCTTTGGGAGGAAATAAAATCAATATATACTTAACAAAGTTAACCAATTTGACACAGCATATTATCATAGGTAAGCAGATTGCTTTTTCATAGTCTGTGTGACACATGAAAGGCAGAGAATTCAGTCTCTATCAACATCTAAGACTCTCTCCCCAAGCCCACCCATCTCTTGCCAGACCCTTGCCCTGACCCAGCTCCCGCCTCTTCCCAGCACGCTGCCCTGCAGTGACCAGCAAATCCCCATATCCCCTTCCTTTCTGTGGAGGACAGACGCCAAGGCGCACCCCCAACCCCAGGTCTCTGACTCCTGGTATTCACACCTCTCTGAAATGCCGTCCTCTCGAGCATGTGCACCCGCAACATGTTTCTAACGAAGAGACCATGGCAAAGGCGATGGGATGTCGAACTGTGATTATGTTATACAGACTCCATGTTACTACCAGATGTAGTCAGAGACTGCTGGTGCCATGAAGCAGGTGGCTGTGCTGGGCCAGGCCACCTGGCCAGGCGCTGGGGCAGCCTCCAGCGGGAGCCAGCCATCAGCCAGGGCCCGTGAGCGAGTGAATTCTGACCACGGCCCGAGTGAACACAACCTGGCCAGCACCCGGGTCGCCTCCTGTAACATCCTGAGCAGGGAGCCCTGCTGAGCCCTGCTGGGTCTGGCATCACAGGAGACTTCTGCTCCAAACCCCGAAGTCAGCCTCCCTCCTGTCTTTCCTGCTGTCTGCTCGGTTACTCCCACTGGACCGTCCCCCCTCATCGGCGCCCCAGCTCTCACCCTCACACTACCAGCCCTCTGGTCCTCTCGCTTCCTGTCTGCTGTCCTTATCAGGCTGCAGATGCATGTTTCTAACAGTCCTGGGGACAGCCTGACCTCGACCCTCCGTCATTTTGCCATCTGGTGACGTCACAACTGTAGCATCCCCACGAAGAACAGAAATCCACCTCTCCTTGCCCCTGTCCCTCCTCTCCCCGTCCTGCTCCCAGTACAAAGGCTGTCATCTTTTCTGCATTAGCCAAATCTCTACACTTTACTTCTGTAATCCCTTTCCTCCTTCTATGAAAACTTCTACAATTTGTGGTTCCTTATCTTTCCCATGTACTCAACTTTTTTCTCTCAACAGGATCCTCCCAGGAGCTTTTGTTTTTCTTTCATTTTTTAGTTATTTGGTTGCGTCAGGTCTTAGATTTTTGTTGCAGCACACAGGCTTAGTTGCATGTGGGGCCTTAGTTCCCCAGCAAAGGGATGGAAGCCACGTCTCCTCTGTTGGAAAATGAAAGTCGGTCAGTCGTGTCGACCCCATGGACTATATAGTCCATGGGATTCTCCAGGCCACAGTACTGGAGTGGGTAGCCTTTCCCTTCTCCAGGGGATCTTCCCAGCCCAGGGATCGAACCCAGGTCTCTTGCATTCAGGTGGATTCTTTACCAGCTGAGCCACAAGAGAAGCCCAAGAATACTGGAGTGGGTAGCCTATCCCTTCTTCCAGCGGATCTCCCTTACCCAGGAATCAAACCGGGGTCTCCTGCATTGCAGGCGATTCTTTACCAACGTCTGTTGGAAGGCAGATTTTATTTTGTTTTTTCGGTTGTGCTGGGTCTTCACTGCTGAGTGCGGGCTTTCTCTAGTTACAGCAAGTTGGGGCTACTCTTCACTGCAGTGCGTGGGCTTCTCATTGTGCTGGCTTCTCTTGTGGTGGGCACAGGCTCCAGGTGGGCGGGCTCAGTAGTTGTCGCACACAAACTTTGTTGCCCCGAGGCATGTGGGATCTTCTTGGACCAGGAATCAAACCCGTGTCCCCTGCATTGGCAGGTGGATTCTTATCCCTTGCACCACCAGGGAAGTCTGGAAGAGGGGTTCTTAACCACTGACCCACCAGGGAAATCTCTTCCCACAAGCTTTTAAATATATGCTGCTGCTACTGCTAAGTCGCTTCAGTCGTGTCCGACTCTGTGCGACCCCTGAGACAGCAGCCCCCCAGGCTCCCCCGTCCCTAGGATTCTCCAGGCAAGAACACTGGAGTGGGTTGCCATTTCCTTCTCCAATGCATGAAAGTGAAAAGTGAAAGTGAAGTCGCTCAGTCGTGTCCGACTCCTTGCGACCCCATGGACTGCAGCCTACCAGGCTCTTCCGTCCATGGGGTTTTCCAGGCAAGAGTACTGGAGTGGGGTGCCATCGCCTTCTCCATTTAAATATATATGTATACATATTTTCTGTCCCATTTTCCCTTTCTTCTTCTGGGACTCTAATTACCCACATATTAGACATTTTGATATTATTCCACAGGTCCCTGACACTTTGTCATCTTTTTCCTTTCTGATCTGTTTTCTTTCTTTCCCATTCATTACTTTCTATTGATATGTCTTCAAGTTCATGTTCTCTTCCCCTGGATCTTCATTTGACCATTAAGCCCACACCCTGAATTATTTTTATTCCAGATATTTAGTTTTAAATTTCCATTTGGTTCTCTTTTATATTTTCTATTTTTTTTCTGCTGTGGTTTCCTATCTGTTCTTTTATTATAAATGTACTTTCTCTTTATATCCTTGAATACAGTTATACGAGTTGCTTTAAATGTCCTTGTCTGATAATTCCAGCATCTCAGTCATTTTGAGATTGGCCTCCGTTTTGTTTTCCTCTTGAGAATGGGTCATGTTTTCCTGGTTCTTTGTACACTGAGAATTTTAGGTTATACCCTGAATATTTTGAAGGTTGTATTGAAGAGACCCTGAATTCTACTTTATCCTTTAGGAAATTGCTGATATTTTCCTTGAGTAGGTAATTAACTAGGTTAACGTCAAACTACACACACTGTCTTCCTTGCAGCTGGCAACTGCTCAAGGCTCAGTTTGGTTCTTTTATCTTTGCAGGGATAGCTGCTGTTTCCCCTGCTCAGATGTGGTTCAGGCGTCTCAACTGGAGACTTGGGCAGAGTTTGCTGTACAGGGAGTTCAGGGTTCCTCTTCTCTGGCTCTCTCCTTTCCAAGATTCACGCCCCCCACCTCTTCAGCAAGCTTAATTGCTCTGGGCTCCAGTCTCTGGTTCCTCCTGCCAGAAAGACAGTGGGTTTTCTATTGCATTTCACCCATCTCATGCTGCACTGTGGCTGTGGCCAATGTGGGGAACTTTTTCTAAAAAACGGGAAATCTTCCAATGCCAGTTGCTTTGCACACATTTTGAATCCTCTCCAAAGTCTCTGTGCTTGGGTTCAGTTTTTAAGAGCCCGTAGGTGGTTGGATTTTGGGAGCCTTTTTGTTTGTTTTGGTTTTGTTGTTTTTTGTTTGCTTGTTTTTTCTGGTTTTGTATTTTTGTATGTTGTCCAGCATGTATAGATATTATCTGTGGGTCTATCAGTCATGTCTGACTCTTTTGTGACCCCATGGACTGTAGCCCACCAGGCTCTTCTGTCCATGGAATTCTCCAGGCAAGAATAGTGGAGTGGGTTGCCATTCCCTTCTCCAGGGGATGTTCCCAACTCAGGGATTCCCAACCTGGGTCTCCTGCATTGCAAGCAGATTCCTTA
This sequence comes from Bos indicus, assembly GCF_029378745.1. Taxonomy (NCBI): domain Eukaryota; kingdom Metazoa; phylum Chordata; class Mammalia; order Artiodactyla; family Bovidae; genus Bos; species Bos indicus. The sequence continues at coordinate 107,284,253 of NC_091764.1, read as the reverse complement.
CTGTCTGAGCAACCAGGGAAGTCTCTTATCTGTGGGAGAGTTGGTCAATTAAGACCTGATTCCTTTAAAAAAATTTTTTGTGTGTCTTTTATTGAACTTGTTATAAATATTGCTCCTGTTATTATGTTTTGATTTTTTGGTGAAGAGGCATGGGGGATCTTAGTTCCCTGACCAGGGACTGAACCCACACCCCCTGCATTGGAAGGTAAAGTCTTAATCACTGGACTGCTTAGGGTGTCCCAGGGCTGTGGTTTATTTTTTCCCTAAACTTAAAGCTTTTTATTTTGTATTGGGGTATAACCTATTAACAATGTGATAGTTTCAGGCGAACAGCAAAGGGACTCAGCCATACCTGACTCTTTTTCATTTAATATTTATTTATTTGGCTGTGCCGGTTTCAGTTGTGGCATACAGCATCTTTGATTTTCATTGCAGCACGCAGGCTCAGGTAGACAAGCGCCAGCAGCTGTAGCTCCCCTGAAGGCCTTCTACTGGGTTGACCTGCTTTACTTGCTGTCTGTGCCTTCTGTCTGATCTCATGATGTTGCCTGTGCATTTCTGTCTTAACAGAGTACATGCCGACTGTCAGGAATTCCAGCAGAGAACCTGCACTTCTTCACACGGGGGCTTGCAGAGACTTTGCAAAACCTCAGCAGCTCCAGACCACCCCTGTTCTAGAAGTGCCTGCTTTCCGAAGGGCCACATGTGCCTGTGTGCACACCCACCCTGAATTACGCGTATGCTTTATGCCCAGTGATTTTTGATCACTCTCTTTCACTTTTTCCACACTTGAGAAACTCAGATCCAAGCCACTCTTGCCCCTACCACACCTGTGAAGATAGCCCGATGTCTGAAGGATCTAACGGTCCACGAATTTGCAGACTATGGCCTGATGTCTATTTTTGTAAATAAAGCTTTACTGGGACACAGTCATGCTCACTCACCCGGTGTGGTCTGTGGCTGAGTTACGTACTACAGTGGCAGAGGTGAGTAACTGTGATGGAGACTGTAAAGTGTTCGAAGCCTAAAATACTTAGCATCTGGCCCTTTACAGAAGGAGTTTGCAGAACTCTGACTGTCTTATGTTTTCCAGCCGTTTCAGTGACAATTACAAAGTAAAGTTGCCAGATTTAGCAGTTAAAAATACAGGACACTTATGTAAACAGCAAATTTCAGATAAGCAATTAATGCTTTCTAAATCACTGCAGATGGTGATTGCAGCCATGAAATTACAAGACACTTACTCCTTGGAAGGAAAGTTATGACCAACCTAGACAGCATTTTGGAGAAGGCAATGGCACCCTACTCCAGTACTCTTGCCTGGAAAATCCCACAGACGGAGGAGCCTGGTAGGCTGCAGTCCATGGGGTCGCTAAGAGTCGGACACGACTGAGCGACTTCACTTTCACTTTTCATTTTCCTGCATTGGAGAAGGAAATGGCAACCCACTCCAGTGTTCTTGCCTGGAGAATCCCAGGAACGGGGGAGCCTGGTGGGCTGCCGTCTCTGGGGTCGCACAGAGTCGGACACGACTGAAGCAACTTAGCAGCAGCAGACAGCATTTTAAAAAGCAGAGACATTACTTTGTCAACAAAGGTCCGTCTAGTCAAGGCTATGGTTTTTCCAGTGGTCATGTATGGATGTGAGAGTTGGACTATAAAGAAAGCTGAGTGCCGAAGAATTGATGCTTTTGAACTGTGGTGTTGGAGAAGACTCTTGAGAGTCCCTTGGACTGCAAGGAGATCCAACCAGTCCACCCTAAAGGGTGTTCGTTGGAAGGACTGATGTTGAAGTTGAAACTCCAATACTTTGGCTACCTGATGCGAAGAGCTGACTCATTGGAAAAGACCCTGATGCTGGGAAAGATTGAGGGCAGGAGGAGAAGGGGACGACAGAGGATGAGATGTCTGGATGGCATCACCGGCTCAATGGACATGGGTTTGGGTGAACTCTGGGAGTTGGTGATGGACAGGGAAGCCTGGCGTGCTGTGGTTCATGGGATTGCAAAGAGTTGGAGACGACTGAGCGACTGAACTGAACTGAACTGAAAATAAGCATGTCCCAAATATCACCTGGCAACCTTACAAAGACTTCTAACAAGACTGTCCATGGTCTATAGTCCCCTGGCCCTGCTTCACCTGCCTCACTTTTTAGCTTTGGAAGAGAAAGAAGTTGAAGGAGAGAGAGTTCCTGGGGATGATCTGCCTTCTTTAGAAGGCAGAGTGTGTAAAGGAAGCAGGAGAAAGTCTTCGGTCACTTTGGCCTTCCTTGTAGTGAGAATGGTGGGACATCTGGGTTTGGGTCCTCCGGGGGGCAGTTGGCAAGCTGCAGTGACCACTCTTCAAATTCCACAAGCAAATGTTGTTGAAGGGGATGGGGAGGGGAGGAGCTGTTTCATTTTTCCTGCTGGAAAGTGTTTATTTAAATGAGCAGCTCCACTGTGCCTTGAATAGATGGTTTATAGATTTCCTCATTGTCTGGTTTAATGCCCCCAATTTAATCCCTGATCGGTACAGAAACAACTACTCTTTTCTGTTAGATGTGGAAGCAGACCTCCTGGTACACACTCTGCCTCTCACCGTTCCTTCACATCATCTCCACGTCAGAGGGTTAGTTGAAGTCATCTTAGATGGGAGATAGCTCTGAAGGAGCTTTGTCCTCTAGCTGAAGGAGACTGGACCAGGAGGCAGTGATGTGCCCATTCATTAGCTAAATGACCTGGAGGATGTTACCTAACTTTTCTGAGCTTTCTTTATGGTCCAGCTCTCACATCCATACATAACTACTGGAAAATATAGTGCTTGGTAAATGTTAGCTGTTGTTCTTTGCTTTACCAGCTGACTTGAAATAACCAATGGCCAGTCCTGGGGTGGACCTTTAACCTAGCCTCCAGCACTGTGAACTCTCCCCACTAGGTGTCGCAATTCAGCAGGCCCTGCCCGTCCCTTAGCTTGACTTTTTGCTCATTATCATTTTCAATTTGATTTGGTGATTTCAAGGGGATAAACTCGCACACTATCTCTTGAAGTCTCTGGGGATCCAGAAATTCCAGCAGAATTGCTGGTGTCCAGGCCTGGAAGAGGCTCTCTGGACTCCTACCTTTGTCCAGAGTTAATGCGACAAGTACTTTATTGTCCAAATGAAGATATTTTAAGAGTGAGAAGGGGACTGTTAGTAATGATGCCAGGACAAGAGAAGTACTCTGGGTGTTTCCCTAGAATCTAAACATGAGCACCCCATCCATGGAGGTTTTTCCTCAGTATTTTCAGAATCCCCAGGACGGAAATTCCCTGACATACCTTAAGATCCCAGAACAAGAAACTGTGACCTTGTGCTTTAGGGGGTGTCTTCACTCCGGCAGGTGTTGTCTTCTTGCCTTAAGAGTGTCTTGCCTGCTTGTCAGGTCATCTGCTTGAGTTCTGTCCCCGCTGGACGTGGTGGGCATGTGTCTGCCCCACAGACCTCCAGGCATCAAGGCCTCCTCTCTGCTGTATCCTCTATGGCTTCTCTTCCAGTTGGAAACCCCTTCAGAGGCATGAGTCCTCCATCTCTGGATGTGTTGAAAGAGAGGGAGTATGTGGCCACTTTCTATGTTATTTTAAAATTTTTAATTGATTTATAGTTGATTTGCAAGGTTGCCTTGATTTCAGGGCTACAGCAAAGTGACTCAGTGATACATATACATATATCCACTTTTTTTTAGATCTATTCCCATATAGGTCACTATAGAGTACTGAGTCGAGTTCCCTGTGCCATGTTGTGCTGTGCTGTGCTGAGTCGCTCTGTCACATACGAGTCTTATGTGATCCCATGGACTGTAGCCTGCCAGGCATCTCTGTCCATGGGGATTTTCCAGGCAAGAATACTAGAGTGGGTTGCCATGACCTCCTCGAGGGGATCTTCCCAACCCAGGGATTGAACCCAGGTCTCCTGCATTGCAGGGGAATTGTTTATCATCTGAGCCACCAAGGAAGCCCAAGAATACTGGAGTGGGTAGCTTATCCCTTCTCCAGGGGAGAGATTCCCCACTCAGGAATCGAACCCGGATCTCCTGCATTGCAGGTAGATTCTTTACCAGCTAAGCTACCAGGGAAGCCCCCTGTGCTATACAGTAGGTCCTTATCTATTTTGTATATAGTAGTATGTCAATCCCAGTCTCCCAATTTATCCCCTCTGTTTTTCCTTTGGTAACCATAAATTTGATTTCTGCATCTGTGACTCTATTGAGGGGATTCTTCTAAGGTTTCTTCTGATTCCTAGTCTCCATCATCCTATTTCAGATTTGCTTATCTTCCATTAAAGGGCAGGGGGAAGCTAATGTTCCCACTCACCATGGCTCAAATGTACTTTTTCTTCAACCATCTTGGTCATCCCATCAACCCCATGAGATTGGTATTTCAGTTCAGTCGCTCAGTCATGTCTGATTCTTTGAGACCTCATGGATTGCAGCAGACCATGCCTCCCTGTTCATCACCAACTCCTAGAATTTACTCAAACTCACACCCATTGAGTCAGTGATACCATCCAACCACCTCATCCTCTGCCGTCCCCTTCTCCTCCCGTCTTCAAACTTTCTTAGCATCAGGGTCTTTTCAAATGAGTCAGCTCTTCACATCAGGTGGCCAAAGTATTGGAGTTTCAGCTTCAACATAAGTCCTTCCAATGAATATTCGGGACTGATTTCCTTTAGGGTGGACTAGTTGGATCTCCTTGCAGTCCAAGGGACTCTCAAGAATCTTCTCCAACACCACAGTTCAAAAGCATCAATTCTTCAGCGCTCAGCTTTCTTTATAGTCCAACTCTAACATCCATACATGACTACTGGAAAAATAATAGCTTTGACTAGACAGACCTTTGTCAGCAAAAGTCTTTGCTTTTTAAAATGCTGTCTAGGTTGGTCATAGCTTTTCTTCCAAGGAACAAGTGTCTTTTAATTTTATGGCTGTAGTCACCATTTGCAGTGATTCTGGAGTAAAAAAAAAAAAAAGTCAGCCATTGTTTCCACTGTTTCCCCATCTATTTGCCACGAAGTGATGGGACTGGATGCCATGATCTTAGTTTTCTGAATGTTGAGCTTTAAGCCAACTTTTCCATTCTCCTCTTTCACTTTCATCAAGAGGCTCTTTAGTTCTTCTTCACTTTCTGCCATAAGGGTGGTGTCATCTGCATATCTGAGGTTATTGATACTTCTCCAAGCAATCTTGATTCCAGCTTGTGCTTCATCCAGCCCAGCGTTTCTCATGATGTACTCTGCATAGAAGTTAAATATGCAGCTTTGACGTACTCCTTTTCCTATTTGGAACCAGTCTGTTGTTCCATGTCCAGTTCTAACTGCTGCTTCTTGACCTGCATACAGATTTCTCAAGAGGCAGGTCAGGTGGTCTGGTATTCCCATCTCTTTCAGAATTTTCCACAGTTTGTTGTGATCCACACAGTTAAAGATTTTGGCATAGTCAATAAAGCAGAAATAGATGTTTTTCTGGAACTCTCTTGCTTTTTCAATGATCTAGCAGATGTTGGCAATTTGATCTCTGGTTCCTCTGCCTTTTCTAAATCCAGCTTGAACATCTGGAAGTTCACAGTTCATGTATTGTTGAAGCCTGGCTTGGAGAATTTTGAGAATTACTTTACTAGTGTGTGAGATGAGTGCAATTGTGTGGTAGTTTGAGCCTTCTTTGGCATTGCCTTTTTAGGGATTAGAATGAAAACTGACTTTTTCCAGTCCTGTGGCCACTGCTGAGTTTTCCAGATTTGCTGGCATATTCAGTGCACCACTTTCACAGCATCATCTTTTAGGATTTGAAATAGCTCAACTGGAATTCCATCACCTCCACTAGCTTTGTTTGTAGTGATGCTTCCTAAGGCCCACTTGACTTCACATTCCAGGATGTCTGGCTCTAGGTGAGTGATCACACCATGGTGATTATCTGGGTCATGAAAATCTTTTTTGTATAGTTCTTCTGTGTATTCTTGCCACCTCTTCTTAATATCTTCTGCTTCTGTTAGGTCCATACCATTTCTGTCCTTTATTGAGCCCATCTTTGCATGAAATGTTCCCCTGGTATCTCTAAGTTTTTGAAGAGATCTCTAGTCTTTCCCATTCTATTGTTTTTTCTATTTCTTTGCACTGATCACTAAGGAAGGCTTTCTTATCTCTCCTTGCTATTCTTTGGAACTCTGCATTCAAATGGGTATATATTTCCTTTTTTCCTTTGCTTTTTTGCTTCTCTTCTTTTCATAGCTATTTGTAAGGCCTCCTCAGACAGCCATTTTGCTTTTTTGCATTTCTTTTTCTTGGGGATGGTCTTGCTCCCTGTATCCTGTATAGTGTCAGAAACCCCCGTCCATAGTTCATGAGGCACTCTGTCTATCAGAACTAGTCCCTTAAATCTATTTCTCACTTCCACTCTATAATTGTTAGGGATTTGATTTAGGTCATATCTGAATGGTCTAGTGGTTTTCCCTACTTTCTTCAATTTAAGTCAGAATTTTGCAGTAAGGAGTTCATGATCGGAGCCACAGTTAGCTCCCGGTCTTGTTTTTGCTGACTTTATAGAGCTTCTCCATCTTTGGCTGCAAAGAATATAATCAATCTGATTTCGTTTTGACCATATTGTGATGTCCATGTGTAGAGTCTTCTCTTGTGTTGTTGGAAGAGGGTGTTTGCTATGACCAGTGTGTTCTCTTGGCAAAACTCTATTCTCCTTTGCCCTGCTTTATTCCATACTCCAAGGCCAAATTTGCCTGTTCCTCCAGGTGTTTCTTGAATTCCTACTTTTGCATTCCAGTCCCCTATAATGAAAAGGACATCTTTTTTGGGTGTTAATTTTAGAAGGTCTTGTAGGTCTTCATAGAACCATTCAACTTCAGCTTCTTCAGCACTGCTGGTTGGGGATTGGTATTACTGGATTGTTATTATTAAGCCCTATTTCACAGGTGAGGAAACTGAGGCCTAGAGCGGTCACAGCCCATGAAAGGCAGGGCTGAGGTTCAATCCCAGAGCTGTCTGGCTCCAAAGCCCTGTCTTACCACCCAAGGCTGCTCCCAGTGTCTTTACGGTAAGATCACTCACCTAGCAGACATCACAGAAAGTCCCTTTCCTTCTGGTCTCACCTTCCTCTTCTGGAAGCTGGGAGGAGTGGTTACATGTGCTAAAGGCTGTCCTAGTGACTGGAGAGATTGTGGGGTGGGGCAGGGGGGGTCAGCCTGGGAAGACTTTATGGGGGCATTGAACAAGGGTTTGAAGGAAGAGGGGAGTCAGAGGCAATGCGTTATTGGGTTCAATCTAACAGACAAAAATAAGATTGTGTGTATGATTTCCTAGCTGCCAGTCCAACTAGGAAAGGCCAAGGATGATGAGTTAGTTAAAAAAACTTTGTCTCAAATCATACTTAGCAGGGGATGGTGCATGTGAGAAGCACAGAATGCATTTCTATGACAGCAATGGGGCTGTTTAGGGGTCACTCGGAAAGAGAGTCCAGGCCCAGGAAGGAAGGCCTATAGGAAGCCCTGGGGTGGAGATGTGTAACCTGAGTTTGTCCAGCTGCTGGTCAGGTCCTCAGGGCGCATGGTGCCCTTTACCAACACTTAAGAGGCCATGACTCTTGGGGAGAAAGCAGCTCCTCCAGCATGTGGTCTCCTGCCTAGGTGTGGCGGCGGGGGCACAGAGCCCGGCTCCAGACGCAAGGCTGCGACCCTGGTTGGGACCAGACCGGGCACAGGGGCGTGAACCTTCAGGCCTTCATCTCCCCCTACACCCTGGCCCATGCATGGGGCAGGGGCAGAGGTCGTACCACTGCCCCGGAGGAGCGGCCGATCCAAGAATTCAGGCGGCGGGGAGGGAGGAAGTCTCCCGGAGGGCAGCCAAGCCTGGGCCAGGCCCGGGATGCCTGGCTCGGGGAGTCGGAGCCCGGCACTGTCCGGCTGGGTCCCTCCAGCTCCAACGCTGGGGATCTGGCCGGGGTTGCTGGAGGTCCCCGGCCCCAGACCCCGCCCTCAGCCTCGCGCACCCCTTCCCCAGCCGCCGCCCCACCCGAAGTGTCCGCTCCAGGTCCCCGCTTCCGTCCCTTCCCCCACCCTTTGCGCGGGGATCGGGCCCCCTCGGCCTTGTAGTTCTCCAGCCGGCCCCGCCTCGCCCCGCCCCCTTGTCCAGCCCCGCCCCTAGGCCGGCCCCGCCCCTCCCCGTGGCTTCGCCATTCCCGGGCAGGCCCCGCCCCGCTCCCGGCTTCGCCTCGCCCCGCGCCCTCGCCGTTCCAGGGCAGGCCCCGCCCCGCGCCCGCGCCCCGCCCCGCGCCCTCGCCATACCAGGGCAGGCCCCGCCTCACCCCCTCGGCAGGCCCCGCCCCGAGGCCTCGCAGTCCAGGGCAGGCCCCGCCCCCTGTTTCCGCTGGCGGCGGCAGTGGCTGCGGCGCGCGAGCCCAATCGAGCAGGACCCCACATTCCTGGGAGCTCGGTGAGTGCTGCCCGGGGCAGGCAGGGCGGCGGGCCGCGGGCCGGGGGCTCAGGAACGAGCAGGGTTACAGGTCCGGGTTGGCGGGGGGCGGGCCGGCAAGCCCCCGACCCGGTCCGCGGAGGGGCGAGCGGCCCAGGGCGCCCCTGGAAGGGGTGTCGGGGGCGGCAGTGGGCCAGCTGAGGGCGGGGTGGGATCTGCTCCCTGTGAGGGGGCGGCAAGCCGCCTGAAGGGGACGACGTGTGCGGGGCCCGGTAACGGGGCGAGGAGGGGTCTTCACGGGGAAAGGCTCGGAAGAGGACCTTCCGGGAACGGGGTGCGGGAGTGGCCGGCGGAACCCTAGGCGGAGGGATGGGGGTCTGTAGGATGCAGCAGGAAGGCGGAGCTCCGGAGCTGTCAAGGGGTTCTGACTGTGGGACCCAGCGGGCCAGCGCGGGGAGGTCCCTTCAGCGCCCCCAGGGAGGGCCGGGAGCTCGGTCAGGGCTGGGTACCGCCTGCAGCCCCGGAACTCCCCGACCACCCCTTGGGCCACCGCTGGCAGGTCGGCAATCAGTGACAGGGCTTTGGCAGGCCCTGAGGTCTGGGATGTAGCCCATCTGTGCATCCAAGTTTGGGACTTTAAAAAACTTTCTGTGGTTATAAAGAAATTAAAAAGTCCAAACAAGAATCTGGCTCCTTACCAAGAGCAGTGTTTGTAGCCGTGTATTTCAGAGCTGGAGTCTTGGATCTCCTGTCTTTGGAAAAGGTACTGTCCCTTCTCTCTTTCCCCAATGCTGATAGTGTCTGGGGAGGTTTGAAGCATTAGGTTAGTATGGGGTCCCCCTGGGCTGGGTAGACCTTTCCTCCCCATACCCCAAACATGGATAAGACTGCAGAGAACCAAACTCTTTATGTGATGGTGCCCTTCTGACAGGCAGCTGTCCCCTTCCCTGGGGTGACTCAGGTATTTCCTCCTCCAGGAAGCTTTCCTGGACTAGTGGAGAATACTGAGGACTCAGGCTCTGATCCCTGCATATCAGCCAGCTTCCCTCTCTTTACTAAAAATAACCACAGAGAATGTTTTGTATGTATGTTCTGCTATAAAGATGTGCAGTCAATTTGTCATTGTAAGTAATGGGAAGGGGAGGAGACATATTATGGACAATTTCAAACAATGGCCTGGACAAATCATTTATATTTAGCTAAGGAATGCAGCCAGGGAGGCAGACCGTTCACTCTGGCTTCCTATCCTCTGCCGGATCCTGGCAGGGCCCATGCAACTGAGCTGTGGGTTGAAGGGGTGAGCGAGAGAGGAGGGTTGGGGTGGATAAACTTGAATGGTGATTCAGTTCTACAATCGCTTGTTGAAGACCTGCTGTGTGCAAGGCCAGGAACAGCTGAGAGTGAACCAGAATGGAGAGGGGATTTTTTTTGATCTGATTAAATCATATTTTATGGGCTTCCCTGGTGGCTCAGCGGTAAAGAATCTGCCTGCAATGCAGGAGACGTGGGTTCGATCCCTGGGTTGGGAGCATCTCCTGGCGAAGGAAATGGCAACCCACTCCAGTATTCCTGGCTGGAAAATCCCATGGACAGAGGGGTCCATGGGATTGCAAAGTGTAGGACATGACTTAGTGACTAGACAACAGCAGCAAGTCATATTTTAATCTTTAAATTGATGAACACATTTTTATTTTTTTACATAATTAAAAAATTTTTTGAAATAAAATTTTTTATTTCTTTGATTGCTTTGGATCTTCGCTGCAGCACTCAGAGTCTTCGATCTTCATTGTGGCGTGCAGGCTCTTTAGCTGCATCATGGGAATCTAGTTCCCTGAGCAGGGATCGAACCTAGGCCTCCTGGAGTATGGAGTCCTAGCCGTTGGAGCACCAGAGAAGTCCCCAGGCATATGTCGTTTTAAATTGCTCCCTTATAGTTTAGGAAAATGAGGCTCAGAGAGAATAAATGACTTCCCTGAGGTCACCGAACTCATAAGTGGGAGAAGCAGAACTTGAACCCGTGGCTTCTGACCCCTTAGGCTGTGTTTTCTGCTCTGTCAGCTGCCTCTGTCACTCTTCACTGTTGAACCTAGAAGACCTGGGCTCCTACCTTAGTCCCAACATCGCCTAATTGTGCAACCCTGGGCAAGTTACCGCCCCTCTCCAGGCCTCTCTTTGTGTTTGGAATTTGGTCATGCCCCAGAGCTTCTGGCAGTTCCCTGACCAGGAATCGAACCTGTGCCCCTTGCATTGGACGCTCAAAGTCCTAACCACTGGATCTCCAGGGAAGTCCCCAGTCCTCTGTTTTGGATGATTATGGGTTAAAATGTGTTTAGGGTCTCTTCCATCCTTGGGTATCTAACAGTGTAAGATGCTATCAGCAGCCAGTCAGTGAGTTAATGTGTTCTTGGTTTATTTTCTATTTTTAATTGTGGTAAAAGAAATGCATAAAAACGACCATCATAACCATTTTAAAATGTACAGTTCAGTTGCAGGAAGTATATTCACATGGTCCTGCAACAGATCTCCAGAATTTTTTTGCTGCAAAACTGAAACTGTACACCCATTAAACTGTAGCCTAGCCCATCCCCTCAGCCCCCGGCTACCTCCACCCTACTCAGTGTGGTTTATTAGGCTCCTACTATGTCGTTAATAAATGTTGCCCTTGAGGAATGAATAAGGCAAGTAGGTAGCTGGCTAGAGTGCCAGTCCTCATCCCTGTGAATATAACTTGAGCACCGGCCAGCCGCTCAGTTGTGTTCGACTCTTTGTGACCCCGTGGACCATAGCCTGCCAGGCTCCTCTGTCCGTGGGATTTTCCAGGCAAGAATGCTGGAGTGGGTTGCAGTGTCCTCCTCCACGGGATCTTCCCCACCCAGGTATTGAACCTGTGTTTCCTGAGTCTCCTGCATTGGCAGGCAGATTCTTTACCGTTGAGCCACCTGGGAAGCCCCAGCACCAGCAGATCTGTTCAGTAAATGAGTGAGCAGGTGAGGCCTGGGCAAGTGCCTTCACCTCTTTGAGCTTTCCCTTGCTGCTTACAAAAGGAGGATAACAATACCAGCTCTCAGGGCTGTTGGAAGGCGCAGTGAGAGCGTGTATGTGAAGCATGTAGCTTAGGGCCTCAGACACAGCAGGTGTGCAGTTAAGTGGTGCCTGTTATTTATAACCTAGCTGAGGAGCTAGACTCACAGAGGAGGAGAGGACTTCTTCTACTGTCAAGGCCCAGGCCTGCTGTGGTGGGCACCCCACGGACTAAGAGGGTGTGGATCTAATCCAGGTGCCTTAGCTGGCACTGCATATCCTTCCTGGGCTTCCCAGATGGCTCCGTGGGTAAAGAACCCGCTCGCTAATGCAAGAGACATGGGTTCGATCCCTGGGTCAGGAAGATCCTGGAGGAGGGCATGGCTCCAGTATCCTTGCCTGGAAAATCCCATGGACAGAGGAGATTGGTGGGTTACAGTCCAAACAGTTGCAAAGACTTGGACATGACTGAAACGACAGAGCACGCACACACACATCCTTCCTACCCAACCTGCCCTGCCTGTCCAGCTTCATCTTCCACTCTCTTCCCCCAGGGATCCCTGGTGACAGCCAGACTCATCTCCCAGCATGCCTGGCTCATTCCTTCTTTGTCTCTTAGTCAGACTGTTCCACCTTCCTGAACTGTGCCTCCCCTTTCCTTCCTTCCACTCTTTAGGATCCTACTCATGTCTGAGCTCCTTCACAGAGCCATCCCCAAAGAACCTTTTGGCATTTTATGTCTTCATCTCTCCTGGCTTTGCCACACTGCTTGGGGGGTGATTCTTTAATGTGTGTCTTAGTACAAGAGTCTGTGCTGGGACTTCCTTGGTGGTCCAGTGGATAAGACTCTGCACTCCCAATGCAGGGGCCTGGGTCTGATCCCTGGTCGTGGAACTAAGATCCCACATACTGCAAGTAAGAGTTCGTATACAGCAACTAAGTCCACGCACCGCATTGAGAACCTGCATTGCAACAGAGACCCTGTGCAGCCAAAATAAATAATAAATAAAGCTTTCTTAATGTTAAAAAAGAGTTTGTGCTGATCTACATCTGATGATACAAAACAATAGAATGGGAAAGACTAGAGATCTCTTCAAAAAATTAGAGATACCAAGGGAATATTTCATGCAAAGATGGGCACTGCATATAAGGACAGAAAAAAAAAGGGCAGAAATGGTATGGATCTAACAGAAGCAGAAGAGATTAAGACGAGATGGTAAGAATACACAGAAGAACTATACAAAAAAGATCTTAATGACCCAGATAACTGTGATGTTGTGATCACTCCACCTAGAGCCAGACATCCTGGAGTGTGAAGTCAAGTGGGCCTTAGGAAGCATCACTATGAATAAAGCTAGTGGAGGTGATGGAATTCCAGCTGAGCTATTTCAAATCCTAAAAGATGATGCTGTGAAAGTGCTGCACCCAATATGCCAGCAAATTTGGAAAACTCAGCAGTGGCCACAGGACTGGAAAAGGTCAGTTTTCATTCCAATCCCAAAGAAAGGCAATGCCAAAGAAGGCTCAAACTACCACACAATTGGACTCATGTCACATGCTAGCAAAGTAATGCTCAAAATTCTCCAAGCTAGGCTTCAATAGTACGTGAACCGAGAACTTCCAGATGTTTAAGCTGGATTTAGAAAAGGCAGAGGAACCAGAGATCAAATTGCCAACATCCCTTGGGTCATAAAAAAGGCAAGGGAATTCCAGAAAAACATCTACTTCTTCTTCATCGACTATGCCAAAGCCTTTGACTGTGTGACTCACAACAAACTGTGGAAAATTCTGAAAGAGATGGGAATACCAGACCACCTGACCTGCCTCTTGAGAAATCTGTATGCAGGTCAAGAAGCAGCAGTTAGAACTGGACATGGAACAACAGACTGTTTCCAAATTGAGAAAGGAGTATGTTAAGGCTGTATATTGTCACCCTGCTTATATATAACTTATATGCAGAATACATCACATTAAATGCCGAGCTGGATGAAGCACAAGCTATAATCAAGATTGCTGGGAGAAATATCAGTAACCTCAGATATGCAGATGACACCACCCTTATGGCAGAAAGCGAAGAGGAACTAAAGAGTCTTTTGATGAAAGTGAAAGAAGAGAGTGAAAAATCTGGCTTAACACTCAACATTCAGAAAACGAAGATCATGGCATCTGGTCCCATCACTTCATGGCAAATAGATAGGGAAACAACAGAAACAGTGACAGACTTTATTTTCTTGGGCTCCAAAATCACTTGTAATGGTGACTGCAGCCATGAAATTAAAAGATGCTCGCTCCTTGGAAGAACAGCTAGGACAAACCTAGACAGCATATTAAAAAGCAGAGACATTACTTTGCCAACAAAGGTCCCGATAGTCAAAGCTATGCTTTTTCCAGTAGTCATGCATGGATGTGAGAGTTGAACATGATTAGATGCTATCTAATCATCTAATCCTCTGTCACCATCCTCTCCTTTTTCCTTCAGTCTTTTCCAACATCAAGGTCTTTTCCAATGATTTGGCTCTTCATATCACGTGGCCAAAATATTGAGCTTCAGCTTCAGCATCAGTTGAACCATAAAGAAGGCTGAGCGCCAAAGAATTGATGCTTTCAAACTGTGGTGTTGGAGAAGACTCTTGAGAGTCCCCTAGACTGCGAAGAGATCCAACTAATCAATCCTAAAGGAAATCAGTCCTGAATATTCATTGAAAGGACTGATGCTGAAGCTGAAGCTCCAATACTTTGGCCACCTGATGCGAAGAACTGGCTCATTAGAAAAGATCCTGATGCTGGGAAAGACTGAAGGCAGGAGAGGGGGATGACAGAGGATGAAATGGTTGGATGGCATCACTGACTAGATGGACATGAGTTTGAGCAAGCTCTGTGAATTGGTGGTGGACAGGGAAGCCTGGTGTGCTGCGGTTCGTGGGGTTGCAAAGAGTCTGACATGACTGAGCGAATGGACTGAACTGATACAAAAATGAAAATGGTAAAGGTCCTTGTCTTCATGCATTAAAGGGTTAAGAAAGATCTTCTGAAAAATGACAGTTCAAAATATGAGGTGAACAGCCTATGAGAGTAGAATATGGATTCAAATGGGGTGGAGTTGATCACCCTGATTCTAGAGGAATCATGTACCAGGCGGTGTTTGACGTGAGCACTGAAGGACCGCTTTCGTTTCGACAGAAAGAAGGAAGGGTGAGCCTGAGGAACAGTGCTGAGAAAGTGCTGGGGCTTTGAACAGCTCAGTCGGGCCAATGAATAGATTGTGTTGGGGGAACCGTGTACCTTCTAGAATCCCAAGTTTGCATCTGCAGCACCATTTGTGCATGAGCCTGGCTTTCTCCGGAGTCATGTTTCCGCGAAGGGCCAAATGTTTCCTGTATATATCTTCGCATCCCAAATTAACCACACTTTCAACTTCTGCAGCGGTTTAATCTCTCACCTGATGGCCATTTTCCACCAAGTTTTTATCGCTCCTCGAAAGTAACTTTGGGGCTTTCACTGGTGGCTCAGTGGTGTAGAAGTTACCTGCCCGTGCCAGAGACGTGGGTTCAATCCCTGGTCTGGAAAGATCCCACATGCCTCGGAGCAAGTAAGCCTGTGCACCACGACTTTGTATTCTAGGACTTTAGTGCCTGAGAACCACAACGACTGAAACCCGTGTGCCCTCGAGCCCGTGCTCCACAAGAGAAGCCACAGCAATGAGAAGCCCATTCACCGCAGTGAGAGTAGCCCCTGCTCCCTGCAACTAGAGAAGAGCCCGCACAGCAACAAAGACCCGGCACAGCCAGAAATAAATAAATAAATACATAAAATTACATGAAAAAAGTAGCTTTGGATGTGGCAGAGATGGCTGCAACAAAGTGGCCTCAGAGGGTCTCCTGTCTCAGTCAAGTTATACACTTTCAGATATTCGAAACTTTGTCTCACTGTGAGTGGTCAGAATTCCAAACATTAAATCCTTGGATGCCAAGGGTCTACCCCAGGGATGGCAAATACCTGGCACAGATACTCTTACTGTTAGAAGGGCCCCTAGCAGACATCACTAAGCCATCTTGGATGTCTTTCCTGCTGAGTCTTTAGCACCCACTGCCCGCTGAGTGCTTTCCAGGTGGCGCTAGTGGTAAAAAATCTGCCTGCCAGTTCAGGTAGACGGAAGAGATGCAGGTTTGATCCCTGGGTCGGGAAGATCCCCTGGAGGAGGGCATGGTAATCCACTCCAGTATTCCTGCCTGAAAAATTCCACGGACAGAGGAGCCTGGCAGGCTACAATCAAGGGGTCGCAGAGAGCCGGACACGACTGAAGCGGCTTAGCTCGCACCAGCTGAATGGACTGACACAGCAGCCAAAACCCAGTTGCCCTTCTGGCCTTCTCCAGCTGTTGAATGAATGAGGTTTTGTTTTTTTTTCTTTAAATATTTTATTTGGCTGCGCCTGGGAGGCTCTTAGTTGCGGCTTGTGGGATCTAGTTCCCTGACCAGGGATTGAACCTGCGTCCCCTGCATTGGGAGCGCAGAGTCTTAGCCACTGGACCACCAGGGAAGTCCTAATGAATGGGTTCTTGATGGGGGAGACTGCAGACCAAAGAATGGCCGTTGCTGGACAGATTTCACCCTGGAGTGCCTTCATAGCAGATAATGACCTAGTGTTTTGTGTGTTTTCCTGCAGAAATATCCTGGGATCGTCTCTGATCTGTCAGCCGTCAAGGTGTTCGCAGGAAATTCAAGGAAAAAACAGGTCAGTGCCGGTCTGGGTTCACTGTGTGGTGGGGCCTCTGAAAGTTTGAGTGTTATAAACTGTTTAAAGCCAGAGTCTCTCTTGCTCTTTCACTGTGGGGTGGGGACTGAGGATGGCCTGGGATGTTGACATTTTCTAGCTGTCTCTCTGCCCCCCAGCTCTTGACTTTGAATTGATAAGCCCCTTAAATTGGGCTTTGGGGGCCAGGGGAGATAGTCCCTCCTCCTCGCTGTTTCTGAATGGTGGCCGGCAATATTCTTAATTTCTTTCTTGACCACCCTGATGGTAGGGAGGAAGCCTGGGGGGATACAGGAGAGGCCTGTAACTTCCTGCTTCCTGTCTCCTCCCGGCAGTGGGCTTGGGAGCCAGGGTGGAGGACCTCCCGCCAGCCGGCCAGAAAGGAATCTCTGGGAATCTGGCCAGTCCCACCTGTGTCTGTTCCTTTATACTGGGCCCTGCAGGAAAGCCTCTAGCCCTCTGGGTGGGCACCCTCTGCCAGGATGCTCGCCGGGGGTCCTCATCTCTGCTCCTGCAGGCTCCAGGTGGATATTGCTGGTACCTTCTTTCTTCTCAGCACCGGTGTGTTGAGGCCCCTGCGGAGCTGGAGGTGGGCAGCAGCCTACCCAGGCTTCCGCTGTGGATGGTGCTGATTCAGGTTCCAGCGCTGCTGCCTACAGACCTGGGTCTTCTAATGTTTTACCTGATGTGTGTTTTATCCTGTGGCTTCCTCCTGCTGGGTGGTTTGTGAATGTCTTACCTTTCAGAACCTGGCTGCGAGGTGGAGGGGGTGGTGCGGTGATAAAGGTGGTGGCTGGGAAATTTTCTTGTCAAGAGTCCCTTCTTTGTTAATCCCAGCACAGCTATTTGGAGCCCCAGGAGCAGCCTTGGGCCTCTTACTGGCCTGTTTTGCTTTTCACATGATACTCAGGTGCCAGTATTCATATTTGTCATCGTCATCATCTGCCACAGTGTCAGTATGTCCACAACTAATTTAGGTTTCCTTGGTGCCTTAGACGGTAGAGAATCTGCATCTGATGTAGAAGATCTGGGTTCGATCCCAGGGTCAGAAAGATCCCCTGGAGAAGGAAATGGCAACCCACTCCAGTATTCTTGCCTGGAAAATCCCATGGACAGAGGAGCCTGGCTACAGTCCATGGGGTCGCAAAGAGTCCGACACGGCTGAGTGACTAACACACACACAGACACACCTAATTTAATATGAATGCAGTATTGAATCTTAATTTTACTCTCATTTAGTTTTCACGAGGGTCCTGTGGGGTAGCTAGCATTTCCCATTTCGCAATGGCAGCCGTTGAAGTGGAGCGCAGGCCAGAGACTTGCCTAAGACCACATCTTTAGTGCTGGGGGTGGGGTCAGCAGCTCAACACACCTGCCGCCCCTGCCTTCCCAGCTGACCTTCGGCCCCTCCTATCAGGCCATGGAATCTGCTCGCGTCCCTCCTTGAGTCTGCAGTCTGCTGCAGCCAGGATGTAGGCTCTCATTCTAAGTCTCCCTTGGGGCCTGGCAGGGGACAGGGGGTGTGCTTCCAGTCTGCCGCCCTGGGATTTGGGGCACCGCCTACAGGACGACTGGCTGGCAGCCGGCATGAGGCCAGGCCAATGGAAGCCAGTCTGCTGAAAATCCGGTGGCGGGGATGGAGGGACTTGTGGACAAGTGGGTGAGGGTCATTGCCGGTCCTGCCTTGTCCTGCCCCATCACAGAGATCCCATGGGGCCTGCCCGGAGGGGCCCTGCCAGGCCCAGCATGCTGGGAGGAGCCTTGAGGGAGGAGCCGGACAGCTGAGCATCACTTGCCGTCTAGCGAGATGGCTGTCCTTCTGTGGGTCTGTGCTGAAGGCAGAGTGGGGGTGGTTTGAGTAAAGGGCCTTCTGGACAGGAAGTTTATCCCCTCCTGAGGCTTTCTCAGGCTTTGATTTAGCTAGGTCTTCTCCTGCGGTTGAAAGCCTCTGGAGTGGTGACCAGCTCTGGGTGGATGGTCGTTTACTTCTGCCTGGTTAGGTGACCTGGGGCAGGCCCGTCTCCTCCCCTCCATTGCTCAGATGCCTTCTGTCTCTGGCCTTGAGGTGGATGGAGGACGGAAGGACGAGGTTAATGAGTGAACCAGAGCTCTGAGTCCAGATGGAAGCCGGTCTGGGGGCCGAGGATGTCCACAGAGACGGCTGCCCAGCTGGTTAGCTAGCGGCTTGACTTCTGTCCTGCGCTGACGCCTCTGCAGCCACTCTCATTTCACCTGCTTCCTGCCCCAACCTGATGAGTTCAGGAGTGAGAGGCCCCATCTCTGGGCTCCAGCCCAACACATGAATAGTCTGAGCGTCAATTAGAGCCCCTGGCTTCCCAGGTGGCTCATATGTAAAGAATCTTCCTGCGACAAAAGAGACGTGGGTTTGATCCCTGGGTCAGGAAGATCCCCTGGAGGAGGAAATGGCAACCTGTTAAAGCATTCTTGCCTGGAGAATCCCATGGACAGAGGAGCCTGGTGGGCTACAGTCTATGGGGTTGCAAAGAGTAGGACACGACTGAGCGACTAACATCTTCTTAGAGCCCCAGTCTGGTGGAATGAGAATATCTGCCAGGTGGAGGCCGGCTTCCCCCTGCCCTCCTCTCAAACCAGATCCGCAGCCCAAACTCAGCGGCACTGGCGGGGCTCTCGAAGAGGCAGCCAGGAGCTGTGAGTCTGCGGGCTCACCTATCACCACGTGCGCTTCGTTCCCCGATCAGCAGCCACGTGTAGATGAGGGTTTTTTTTTTTTTTAATAATTTTTACTTATTGGCTGTGCTGGGTCTTCGTTGCTGCGTGAGGGCTTTTCTCTAATTGCGGAAAGAGGGAGAGCTACTCTCTAGTTGCGACGCACAGGCTTTTCATTGTGGTGGTTTTTCTTGTTGCAGAGCATGGGCTCTAGGCACGTGGGCTTCAGCAGTTGCAGATCCCGGATTTCTAGAGCATAGGCTCAATCGTTGTGGTACATGGACTTAGTTGGGCTTCCCAGTGGTAAAGAACCTGCCTGCCAGTGCAGGAGACGTGGGAGACTCAGGTTCCATCCCTGGGTCGGGAAGATCCCCTGGAGGAGGGCATGCCAGCCCACTCTAGTATTCTTGCCTGGAGAGTCCCTGAACAGAGGAGCCTGGTGGGCCCCAGTTCATGGGGTCGCAGAGTCAGACACAACTGAAGCAATTTAGCACTCACGCGTGAACTTAGTTGCTCCGAGGCATGTGGGATCTTCCCAGACCAGGGATTGAACCAGTGTCTCCTGCGTTGGCAGGAGGATTCTTTACTGCTTAGTCACTAGGGAAGTCCTAGAGATGAGTTTTGAGTGTCTGGCTTAATACTATCTGTGTGTTTGAGTTTCCCACCCCCTCCCCACTCCCCTTCCAGGACATGGACATTTATTGCACTTTGAATACTTGCTTGCTGAGAGTCTTGTAATCATCTCTACACCCAGTGTCAGCATTTGTAAAAATATCTGACCTGTGCTGCAAGCAGGAAAGGATAGGGGTGGAGAGCCGCCCAGGGGGTCTGAAGAGTCAGGCATCTCAGCTGGTCCCTGGAACCCCCCCACTTGTTGGGGAGGCCTGGCTGTCACTGCAGGAAGACTGAGGGTCCCTCAGCCCCCAGGTAGGATCTTGATGTGCTTCTGGCCTTGGCCTTGGCAGCGCAGGGCCACTGCTAACTGTCATAGCATCTTTGTGCAGATTCAGAAAATGCACTGACTCAATGGACATGAATTTGAGCAGACTCCAGAAGACAGTGAAGGACAGGGAAGGCTGGTGTGCTGTAGACCATGGGGTCGCAAAGAGTCAGACATTACTTGTGACTGGAAAACAACAGGTGAGAAAGAAAATAAATTAGAGTGAGTAAACTGTTGTAAACCTGAACAACGTCCCACTCCTCCCGGGCCAGCCTTCTGGAGCCCTGGCGGGCAGTGGCCTGTGCTTGTGCATCCGTCCCAGCAGAGCTTGTGCTCCCTGCAACCCCGGGAGGAGAGGGGGTTGGGTTCAGAGCTGGGGAGAGGGCCTGGGGTGGGAACGGGCCTCTGAGAGCAGTGGACAGGGGAGGGGTGTGATCTCAGGGGGTGCTCAGAGCAAGGGTAGAACCGGGTGTGGCTGTGCGTGTGTGTCAGTGAGTATGTGTCAGTGAGTGTGTGTGTGTATGTGTGTGTGTATGTGTATGTGCGAGTATATGTTTATGTGTGAGTATATGTGTGTGTGTGCACGAGTGTGTGTTTGTGTGTATATGTGTGTGTGTATGCGTGTGTGAGTGTGTATACGTGTGTATGTGTGTATATGTATGTGTGTGAGTGTGTATACGTGTGTGTGAGTATGTATGTGTATATGTATGTGTATGTGAGTGTGTATACATGTGTGTGTCTATGTGAGTATGAAAATGTGCACAAGTGTGTGTATGTATGTATGTGTGTGTGTCTTTGAGTATGCATGTGTGTATACGTGTGTGTGAGTATGTATGTGTATATGTGAGTATGTGTGTGTGTATGTATGTGTGTGACTGTGTATACATGTGTGTGTATGTGTGTGTATATGTATGTGTGTGTATGTGTGTGTGAGTGTGTATACATGTGTGTATGTGTGTGTATATGTATGTGTGTGTGTGAGTATGCATGTGTGCGAGTATATATGTGTGTATCTGTGAGTATGCATGTGTGTATATGTGTGTGTCTGTGAGTATATGTGTGTGTCTGTGAGTATGCCTGTGTGTGTATACGTGTGTGTATGTGTGTGTATATGTGAGTATGTGTGAGTGTGTATGTGTGTGTGTATGTACGTGTATATGTGAGTATGTGTGTGTGAGTGTGTATACGTGTGTGTGTATGTGTGTGTATATGTGAGTATGTGTGTGTATGAGTATGCGTGTGTGTGAGTATATATGTGTGTATCTGTGAGTATGCATGTGTGTATATATATGTGTGTGTCTATGAGTATATGTGTGTGTGTATGTGTAAGTGAATATGTGTGTGCCCAAGTGTGTGTGTGTATGTGTGTGTGTCTGTGAGTATATGTGTGTGTATGTGTGTGCAAGTGTGTGTGTGTGTGTATGTGTGTGTGTCTGTGAATATGCATGTGTGAGTATGTGTATGTATATGAGTATATCTGTGTGTGTATATGTGTGTCTGTGAGTATACCTGTGTGTGTGTGTGTGAGTGTGTGTGTGTGTGCGAGTATGTGTGTGTTTGTCTCAGCATGTTTGCACGCGTGGGTTTGTCTAGAAGGACGTTCTCCTGCATTGTTCTCTTAGCTGAGAGGCCCACCTGAGCCCTTTCACCAGGTCAGCATATACTTGTGATGTGAATGCCTCCCTCCCTTTAGAGTGTGAAGCAAACACAGTCCCTGGCTCCCGGCCCCAGCATGGAGGCTGAGGTTTTGGGTCAGTGCTCTCCAACAAGCCCCGGGGGCATGAGTCCTGCCCTGGCAAGTTCCCCCACCCCTCTCTGCCACGGTTGGAAGGGCTCAGAGGAGCGGGGTGCCAGGCGGGTCAGAGTAGGAGCTGTGAACATGTAGAATGACATGTTTTGTTTCGGGGAAAGTGAAGTGGAGCTCGAAGCTTGCCATTTCCGCTTGTCTCATCCTGGGAGATTCTAAACAACTTTGTTTAAATACTGGACATGCTGACTGCAGAGTCCTGAATCAGGAAGAGCCCTTGGGTCCCCCAGGAAGGCGATCAGGTTTGAAGCCAGAGTTGGGCTCTGGATGTAGCACGTGGGATCCGAGGGTGGGGGGAGCTCTCGGAGCACCCCTGGGGTGTGAGTCACTCCACACTTGCAGCTATTACAGAGGGGCTCCTGCTGGCTTGCTGCTGGGCTGGGGCACCAGCACGGGGTCACCACCCACCATCCAGGCTGGGGCAGCGGAGAGGGAAGCGGGGTGGATTCTGGTCTGGGCTCTGCCTGCCCCTGCTGTAGACCCAGAAGCTGGGAATGGTGGTGGCCAGCTGGCCTGGGTCCATGGATGTCTCCTACGAGGGGCAGTCAGTCCCTGCAGTGTACGGAACATAATACAGGACACTGTCTTATCGAGGGCAGGGTTGGGTGGGCTGTTCTCTGAGGACCCCCAGAGGAGCCCAGGGAAGATGTGGCTTGGCCTTAAGAGACCAGGATGGCAAGCTGGGAGGTTGGGTCAAGACGGTCATGGCCCAGTGATTGGGCTGGAAGCGGGAGGAACAAGCTGGCCATGGGGGGCGAGCCTTCACTCAGGGGCACCTGGAATGCCCCCCAGAGAAGGCTGATCTTGGCAGACTAGCAGTGGACAGCTGGTGTTGGCCCCCGAACAGCAGAGTGTGGAGAACGAAAATGGATTTTTAGGAAAATAGGCTTGTTGCAGAATTCAAGGTGAATTTTTTAAAAGTACCTTTTTGTTATTGTTGTTGCACAAAAATAATACAAACTCCTTATAACCTTCAAATGATACAGATGTTGTGGAAAGGGAAAGTCTCTATAATCCTACCCTTCTGAGGCAATCACTATTAATACTTTGGCTTATGTTCTTTCCAGGTATTTTAATGATAGACTAGCATCCAGCTGTCTACCTACTATCTTAATTTCCATAAATAGCATCGCATTATACTGACTGGAAGGGCTTCCCTGATGGCTCAGATGGTGAAGAATCTGCCTGCAATGTGGGAGACCAGGTTTGATCCCTGGATCGGGGAGATCCGCTGGAGAAGGGAATGGCAACCCACGCTAGTATTCTTGCCTGGAGTATTCCTGGAGTATTGCCTGGACAGAGGAGTCTGGCGGGCTACAGTCCTTGGGGTCCCAAAAGGTCAGACATGACTGAGTGACAAGCACGATATACTAAGTGGAAACTTCTTTTGCTGTCTGAGCTGATCCTCAAGCACCAGGCACGGCTCAGCTGGGCTTGGCACCTGAGCTTGTGGATGCGGATGCGGTCAGTGGGGGCTCTGCAGGGCCTGGGTGGTCCGGTGGCAGTCAGCTGGGAGCTCTGGAGGGTGGCCTGGGTGGTCCAGGAGCCCCTCTGGCACATGTCGGGCTGGTACTGGCTCGCGGCTTGGCCTCTCTTCCCCCACGTGATTTCTCATTTTCAAGGGACCTGGCCTTTTAAGTGAAAACGGAATCTTGAAGACCTCTTGAGATGAAAGTTCTGAGGTCTCACGATGTAATATCCACCCTCCGCTTGGTCAGAGCAAGTCACTAGACCCGCTGGAACCTTAGGGCTGGGGCAGAGACACCCCTCTTTTTTTTTTTTTAATTTTATTTTATTTTTAAACTTTACATAATTGTATTAGTTTTGCCAAATATCAAAATGAATCCGCTACAGGTATACATGTGTTCCCCATCCTGAACCCTCCTCCCTCCTCCCTCCCCATACCATCCCTCTGGGTCGTCCCAGTGCACTAGCCCCAAGCGTCGTGCATCGAACCTGGACTGGCATCTCGTTTCATACATGATATTTTACATGTTTCAATGCCATTCTCCCAAATCTTCCCACCCTCTCCTTCTCCCACAGAGTCCATAAGACTGTTCTATACATCAGTGTCTTCTTTTGCTGTCTCGTACACAGGGTTATTGTTACCATCTTTCTAAATTCCATATATATGCGTTAGTATACTGTATTGGTGTTTTTCCTTCTGGCTTACTTCACTCTGTATAATAGGCTCCAGTTTCATCCACCTCATTAGAACTGATTCAAATGTTTTCTTTTTAATGGCTGAGTAATACTCCATTGTGTATATGTACCATAGCTTTCTTATCCATTCATCTGCTGATGGACATCTAGGTTGCTTCCATGTCCTGGCTATTATAAACAGTGCTGTGATGAACATTGGGGTACACGGAGACACCCCTCTTGATGGGAGGGCTGGCAGAGTCATGTCAAGAGCAGGTGTGTTGAGCAGTGGGAGGGCGGGGGTGTGCAGTCCCTGCACGGGCCCAGGAGGAAAGACTGGGATGCTGGGGGCTCGACCTCATAGACGTCTGGAGGACAGTCCAGGCTCTGCCCCTTCTCAGCCCCCTCCGCCCACGTGGGTCACCCAGGGAGACTGGCAAGGCAGGAGGCTTGACCCTCCTGCTGGCTTAGTGGTACATTCTGTGTGTGTGTGGCGGGGGAGCGTATCTGGCAGGAGGTGAGGGTGAGCTAGAGTGAGGGCTTTGTAACGGACAGCTCTTTGGCTGAGAAGTAGGGCGGGAGCCTGCCTGTCCTCCGGAAGCTGCTGGCCCCTTGGCTACTTGGTACCAGCTGCTGATTCTCATGGCATCTCTGGAGAATGTGTGTCAGTGAGTGAAGCAGGGGTCCTAATGAAAGCCAGTTGGTCACTCCAGACTCAGGCCTCTGCTGGCCACTCATTCATTCATTCGCCCAGCAAACGGGACACCCCCCGGTGGTCCAGACTTTCTGTCCCCGTCCCCTCCCACATTCAGAGGTGGAGCGAGAAGACCCTCCTGCTCGATCCGACTTTGCTTCCCAGACAACTCAACAGTGGACCTCACATTCTGACTTCCCCTGATGTTTCTGTTTGTATAGCTGTCTTATCACCTGCCACTTGTGGTATCTCTTCCTTCGTGTGAAATGTCTGAAATGGCTGGGAGGCAGAAGGAAATGGGGTGGGCGGGGGAGAGCCAGCTGGGGGCGGGGCGGGGGGGGGTCCTTGAGGAATGCCTCTCCCAGGTCTGAGGGTGCTGCTGTGGAGCCGCTAGAGAAGAAGTCCTCCCAGGGCTCTCATTCATCCTGCTTCCCTCTCCCTGGGGCCCCCGCCTGGCCTTGATGAAGTGCACTTTCCTGCACACCGTGTTCTTTTCTCCTGTCATCTGCCTGGTGCTTTGCGCATTCATCAACCGAGAACAAAGGCCGAGAGGGCTTTCACGTTTGAAAACCCCTTGGTGTTTTATTTTCTCCCTGCTCCCTCCTAGCATCTCTCGGAAAAGAACCGTCTTGTGGCTGAAAGGTTTGCTGTTTGTGAAACCGTCCAGGCCGCACGGCTCGGCCTTGTGGCCCTTCTCTCCCCTTCCTAGGCTGTCCCGGTGGGGAAGGGACCCAGCTCAGAGACAGGACAGGGCTCGGTGGGGACTGGGGGCAGGACGGAGCAGGCCACTGCAGCTGCCCTGATGCTTTCCCGGGTGCCGGGCCGCCGGCGTCCTGCTCCTGTTGCCGGCTTCATGATATCTGATCGGCTCTCGGGCTTAATGTGTCCCGGTGCTTAGAGTTAAGAACGTGCAGAGCTGACGCTGCAGACCTTGGAGAAATCTGGCCTCACAAGTGAGACAAGGAACCTCAGCCGCTCCTTTTGGCCGAGGAGCTGGAAAAACTAAATGGAGGTTCTCAGCCTGCGCCAGCCGAGAGTCTGCCACTTCCAGGCGGACGGTAGGTAAACTCTCCCTCTGGGGAGACCCAGGAGGCCCGTCTCTGATCCCTAACTTCTCTGCCCATGCCTCCCCCAAGAGTTCTGGTTCTCTGTGGCTGGGAGGATGGATTCACATGTCAGCAGCGTCAGGAGCCATCGGCAGGTGAGCCCTGGCCAACTTTGAGTCTGTGAGGGTCCCCGTCATCTTTTGGCCCTGGTGCTCTGTGTGATCAGAGGATGTCAGGTGATGTGAGGTTAGGTGAGTCTCTGACCTGTTCTGGGCTACCAGAGGCCTCTGTTTCATCAAGTTCTCCCATTTCCCCCTGAGGCTTGGCCCTGCAGCATCCATGGCACCAGGTCTGGGCTCTGAAGGCCGAGTGAGAAGGGATGGGATCGCTTGTAGAGGGGGCCAGAGCTCTATCTACAGGGCTTGGGGGAGAAGCCCGCCTCAACGGCTGAAGCCTCAGGCGTGGTAGTTGGACCTAGTTTGGAATAAAACTGATGCTATGTCTGTTTCATCATTTGCTTTCATCCCTGCTCATCCAAATGACGCTCGGTTGGTGGTGCTGTGCCTGTGATAGAGGTGGGGGGACCTGACCCTCTCTTTGTGGGGCAGGGTGAGGGAAGGCGCTGGGCTGGGGGGGCGGTGAGCCCCACCCTGACTGTGGGGCACAGGAAGGGGTAGACCGCAGTTCCTTAGACTATGGGGGCTTTTCTCCTTTGGACCCCCACCAAAAATGGCTACATTTTCAATTTTCCAAAAATTAAATTTTCCTTACCTCAAAATAAATTTTCATTGCCAAAAAATCCTCACAGGCATTCACTGGAGGGATGGTGCAGCTTTAAACAAACACCTAAGAGACAGTATCTGTCTTAGGACAGTGGTTAAGTCAAGTATCGTTGACATTTCTGACTTGTGTCAGGAGCTAAACCATTCGGGGATGCCACATCTTAAACCCCGTGGTGCAGTCTCCACCCACGCTGGTGTTTCTGAGACCCTGCGTCCCTTTCCCCACTTCTGGACTCTGAGCAGCATTCACGTGGCCAGAGGACTCAAACTGAAGACTTGTGCAGCCTCCAGTCTCTGCCCGGCTGGGGCATTTCCGTCAACTCACCTCAACCTCTGTCTCTTTATTTCTGCTGAAAGGCAGAGGCCTGGATTTTCCCCTCCACTGATGCTCTGCCTGTTTTCTCATCACTCAGCACTCAGTACACACTCAAATCTCTTTTGAGTGAATGAATACTTACTTCGAGATATGAAAAGAAACATGTCCTTCATCCAGTCCATTTCCCCAGACACTTGGAGCACTCGCTTGATTTAAAACCATCCATCTTCATGGTGGGCTTCCCTGGTGGCTCAGACAGTAAAGAGTCTGCCTGCAATGCAGGAGACCCCGGGCTCGATCCCTGGGTTGGGAGATGGCAACCCACTCCAGTATTCTTGCCTGGAGAATCCTGTGGACAGAGGAGCCTGGAGGGCTACAGTCCGTGGGGTCTCAAAGGATCGGACACGACTGAGCAGTTAACACATCTTCACAGTCTCAAGGCTGGGAGCTGTCTCTGGGGAGGGCGAAGGACTCAACCCAGGAGCTTCTTATTAACGTGTCCACATCTGGGAGGGAGACTGATGGTGACCTCTCCCGAGGAGGCGGACAGGAAATTGTGGGTAAGAGGAGGACACTGCCTGGAAGTTTCCCGAGGCTGACTCCCCCAGGAGCTCCCCGATAGCAGAGTGGAGAGGGCTGGAACCAGCCTGGCCAGACCCCGACCCTGGACTCTGTCTCTCTTACCACTCCCCTCACCTGCTCCCACCTTCCTCAGCTCCCCCTGGGAGCGCCTCAGAGTTCCCAGCACCTGTGTGTGGTGACCCCGCAGTGTTGTAGGAAAACATGCACCCAAAATGGCCAAATCCCGGAGGACTTGGGAGAGGCACGCGTGCGGTTATTTTGGGTTTGGTGGGCCGGGCTCGAATCTCTCTGGCATTCCCGGCCGCTGGCCTCTCTCAGAATTGACCAGAATGGAAGGATGGTAGAAATTGAGGCTCCAGGAATAGCGCAGGAATTTGCTCATTCTTAACCCCTTAACGAGGTGCCGCCCTGCCCGGAGCCCACAGGGTGCTGGAATGGGGAGTGGGGAGGAGGTAGAGCTCAGGCAGTTTCCTCTTTTTCATCCGGGGAGGAGCGGGAGGCAGCTCAGGGCTGACTCGAGGCCAATCTGATAAGGAGCAGCATTTAGAGGCCAGAGGAGTGTCCCTCCCCACGCTGGCCCATCCCTGCTTCTTGAGGGGGTTGCCTGGTAAACTCCCAGCGGCTGGGTCGGTACCTCCCTCTCTCCGGATCTCTGCTCTTTCTGTTTCTGGATCTCTTGGGCCTCGGCAGGCTCGGGGCAGCTCTGGCCTTGGGTCTTGGGGAGCCTCGTCTCTCTCTCCCTCCCCCAGAGTCAGGCTCAGGGACCCTTTTGTTCAGTGCACGTGACGGGGGCAGGTACCAAGCACCCACCCTGTGGCAGGTCAGGAGCCCAGGGGCGCCAGGCACCTGCCTTTGCCCCGGAGGAGCTGGGCTGGTTGTGCAGAGACCGTGTAGACCGGCACAGACTCAGCACCATCCGCAGCCCTGGAGGGGCAGTGAGGATTGTAGCAGGTGAGCGGGTCAGGGGAAAGAGCAGCCCCAGAGGACCCCTCCCTGGTCCTGGGTCAGCCACATCACTTCTCTGGACCTTCCTGTTCTTCAGTGTAAAGTGAGGAGTCTGTGATCCCCAAGCCCTTTCTGGGCTTGAGAGTTTCCCTGATTCCAGGGGTCTCGGGGAGGAAGACCCTTCTTAGATGGGTGGGATATTTTTGTTGCCTCCCCTCTGTGTTCCAAACGGGCTCCCAGGGTGGACCTTTCAGCTGGATCATCCCCATGGGCTCGGATGTCACGGCTGGGTCTCTAGCCTCTCTCCTGTCTTCCTGCACGGGAATCTGGGAAGTCTGACTTTAGGTTCAAGAGCTTGGTTGTCCTCGTACAGGAGGAGGTGGTCACCCCTTGGGCTACAAGATGAGGTCCGAGCCTCTGAGTGAGGCTCAGAGTCTGCAGGGACCTGGAGCAGTGTCCAGCCTCCCTGCTGCCCACCTGAGGCCACTCTGTCCGGTTTGTCTTGGATGCCCTCCACGAAGGCTCTCACTTCTCAGTGTCCTTGGCGTGGTCTGCCTGGCTCAGAGCGCCCCTCCCATCCTGCATTGTTTTTTCTCTTATGAGCCTTGTTTCAGCACATTTGAAAGTTTGGTCAGCCATTATATCTTCAAGTATTTTTCTCTTTTTTTCACCATACCACGTGGCTTGTGGGATATTAATTCCCTGACCAGGGACAGCACCCAGGCACCCAGGTGAAAGCGTGGAGTCCTAACTACTGGACTGCCAGGGAATTCCCTCTTTTTTTTTTTTAATTTTCATAATATAATTCTGTTTATGCCAATACATCTAATGTTATTTCAACATGTAATATAAAAATATTTTACATTCTTTTTATACTAAGTTTCAAATGTAGTGTGTGTTTTATGCTTATAATCCATCCATTTGGACAATAACTTTTCATTGGAAAAACTTGGTCTGTTTTTAGGTACAAAATTTACAGTTGAAGAAGTGGATTCACATATTTCAGTTGTTCCAAACAAGCTTAAACCAAGTGTTCCAAATACATGTATCAGTTTCCTCATAATTGATGTTTGTAAATTAAAACAAAAAATTAAAACTTCTTCAGTAAGTACATTTCAAGTGCTCAATACACCATGTGGGTTGTGGTCGCCAGATGGTGCAGCTCTGAAATGATCTCTCCAGAGCTACTTTTGACATTCGTTAAAGATGTGTGTATAGATTTTGGTCTTACTTTTCAATTACATGGTAATTAATATTCCCGATCTGCTTCTTTTTGGTCCCAAGTTCCTTTCTTTCCTTTCTTTCCAAGACATAGTTGTCCACTTTGTTCACCCAAAGTCCTCATTTAATTCACGGCACCTCATTTAATTCATGGTGCCAGTCCAGTCTAACGATGTTAGTTCAAGGGCAGAGGCCTCTCCTAAACTCCTATCTATTATTATCCAAACCCTGCTTCCCTCTGTTACCCTGTGCAGAGGACTTTATGCCTGGAATGTTCTCATATTATCTACTTTAATCTTCACAATTTTATAAATAAGTAGGCGGGCTGGTATTTACAGATAAAGAATTATCCAAAAGATAATTTCAATTATCTTTGGAATTCTTTAATTCCAAAGAATTAAAGTAGATTTATATATTTGTCCAAGTCACATGGATAGTGATGAAGCAGAGTTGGAATTCATCTTTCTTAACTTTCCTACTATATTATGATAAACAGAATGTCAGACCCTTTTCTTACTAGTCCCATCCAGTCCTGTGTTGTAGGCAAGTATACAAAGTTCTTAGGATTAAAAAAAAAAAAAATTCATCTCTAGTAGTAACTCAACTGAAATTCCTAGGAAGTCAGCTTGTTAAAACCATGTTTATAAAAAATCAAGAACTCTCATTTTAGAAACAAGATTCTTCATTTAAATCACCGTCTTGCAATGAGTTGGCCAGGGGGAGCACATCTCCTTGTGTATGTATATGTAGACCTAGGAGATAAACGGGAGAAGAGCGACTGTGGTAGCATTGGCCAGCTGAACTCTTCCACCACCTGGAGCCTTTGAAGAGCTGTGGCACAGGCCCAGCCATGCTGTGATGATCACGGGACCAAACAGCTTCCTGCCTTCCTCCTCATGCAAGAGGTTCTGTTTCTTATGAAGCAAGAGGTTGTATGCCAAGCTGATAGCCCACAGGACACAAAGGAATATGTGTATTGCAGACACACTCTTCCAAATAAAGTTACCTGTGACAAGAGGGTTAAGTCCAACACGCAGGGTCAGAGTGGCAGGAATCGTATACACAACCACCCACAGTTCTGCATCCGGATCGTTCACCTGCACAAAGACCGCCAGCGCGAAGAAGGCGCCCACGAGCCAGGCGCAGGCGCGCCATAGGCCCCGCGCCCTGCGCCCCGCCCCCGGCGTCATGGTCGGCGGACGGGCCGGGGGAATTCCCTCTTCACCTATTTGTCTGTTCCCTCTTCTCTGTTTCTGGAACTTTAATTGCATGTATATTTAGACTGATGTCCTGTAGGTTGTTGATGCGCTGTTGACTTTTTTTTTTTTCTGTCATTTTTTCTTTCTGTGCTTCATCTTGTCATTTCGTCTTCAAGACTTTTCCTTGGGCAGTGTCTAATCTGATGTTAATAACTCCCCTTCCGTGTATCTTTCATTTCAGATACTGGGTTTTTCATCTCTAGAAGTTCCATCTGAGTCTTCTTTATATCTTTCATTTCTCTTCTCATTATCCTTGTGTTTTCCTCTAGTTTCTTGTGCTCACGGAACATACAGTAGCTGTTTTTCCATCCTTGTCTACTGGTTTCATCATCTCTGTCATTTTTGGGTCTGTACTCTTGACTGCTTTTTCTCCTGCTTCTTTGAGTGCCTGGTAGCTTTTGATTGAATGTTAGACATTGTGAATTGAATCTTGCTGGATTTTGTTCTATCTCTTCAAATCCTATTGGAGTTTGTTCTGGCATGCCTTTAAAGGGCTCTGTGCTTGTTGAGTTGCACAGTCGTGTCCGACTCTTTGCCACCCATGGACTATATCCCTCCAGGCTCCTCTGTCCATGGGATTTCCCAGGCAAGAATACTGGAGCGTGTTGTCAGTTCCTCCTCCAGTGAATCTTGCTTGTAAGCTTTGTTAGGGTGGACCCACCTTCAGCCTAGGGCTCTCTCAGCTTCGCAACTGAGGCATCGCCCTCTGAGGACACGCCAGCACCTGGTGTGTCGTGAGCTCTCTGCTCTCGCTGGTGGGAGTGCAGCTCTGCAGGGTGGCTGGCTCCCCGCTTTCTGTCAGTTCTGTCCCCTGGCTTGTGCTGTTTTACCCTACACTTGTGTGGGTCAGGCGGGGAATCCAGGGGACTCTTCTCTAGAGCACCCTATCCGTGCAGTGCCCTTCTCTCCAATGAAAGCAAATGTGTCAGTCACTCAGTCGTGTCTGACTCCATGCTATGAACTGTAGCCTGCCAGGCTCCTCTGTCCATGGAATTCTCCAGGTGAGAATACTGGAGTGGGTAGCCATTTCCTTCTCCAGGGGATCTTCCCAACCTGGGGTTCAAACCTGGGTCTCTTGCATTGCAGGCAGAGTCTTTACCGTCTGAGCTACCGGGGAAGCTCTTCTCTCCAATGTTCTGCCCTAAGAATTCTGTCTCCATGAATACCAATTTCCGTCTCCTCAACTTGAAGGGACCACTGGACTCCATGTGGATCCCTCACCCTGAGCTGTTACGTGGATGCTGCCTCCAGGCAGTAAGCTGGGCATCACAGAACTCTTTCGTTTCCTTCTTTCAGAGATCACAGTCCAGAGTTACCTGTTGTCCAGCGTCTGAAGCCCATGTTTCATGCCTTCTGCCAGCTTTCTAGTTGTTCAAGGGGCAAGGGTGAAGCCAGCCTTCACTGTGGCTACAACCCGAATCTGGCATCATGGGAAACTCCCCTCGGGCTAGTCATCTCTCCTACAGGAAAGACCCCATAAGCACCATGTTGTACGTGGTTTTATTTCTTATCGCTCTACATAGGCTGTCTCCCTGAGCAAAAGATGATATGGTATTTTTCTTAGTATCCCTTTTACCTAGTCCAGTGCTGGGCATATAGGAGGCAGCTCATGTTTTAGATTTTTTGGCTTTTTGTAATATGTATTTTTATTTATTTATTCGGCTGCTCTGGGTCTTAGCTTCGGTGTGTATCGGGATCTATTCCCTGCCCAGAGATGGAACCCCAGGCCCCCTGAATTGGGAGTACAGAATCTTAGCTGCTGGACCACCAGGGGAGTCCCTCATGTTTGCTGATCCAATGAATAGAAGAGATGAATGGAAGGGACTATCAGCTAATTGTGCTGTTACAGGTTGCTAGGAAGAACGATGCTGCCCTGGGTATGAAGTTTTAGATTCTCTCCTTGCTCTGTGGCATTTACACCACGTCTGCATCTGGGTTTTGTTAATTCTGGTTGGGATACTGACAAGTCTGAATGCGTCCAGAGGAGGATGACTAAAATGGTGGGAACTACACCCCATGGGAATTGGATGAGGATTTGGGAATGCTTGTTTGTCTGGGGATTATTTTTATGGAGTGTGACCGGGAGGCCTGGCGTGCTGCGATTCATGGGGTCACAGAGAGTCTGACATGACTGAGCGACTGAACTGAACTGATGGGGAGGAGGGCATACACAGTAGTGGCCCCCCTTCATGTGTGGGACTGATGTGGAATAGGAGGGTTTAAACATGTCCTGTGGCTTCAAAGCCGAGATCCCCGAATGCCTAGGACCTGTGGGGATTCCAGGAGGTCAGGGGTGGACCCAGTTCCAGAAAGAACTCTCTAACAGCTGGAGCCGTCGGCTGTCCAGCAGAGGAGGGGTGGGCTACCTTGGGAGGTCCTGAGCTCCCCACCACTGCTGGGGTTTAAGCAAAGACTGATACTGATCTGGAGTTTTGTTTGGGATTGTAAGAGTAGATATAGTGTTACACAAAATACTCTCCAAGATAGTTTTCTACTCAATGATGTTAAATATTTTTTTAAATTTATTTTTAATTGAAGGATAACTGCTTTGCAATATCGTGTTGGCTTCTGCCATACAACAACCTGTCAGCCTTAAGCATACGTCCCCTCCCTCTTGAACCTCCCTCCCACCTCCCCATCTTATTCCTGCCTTTGAGCCCATGATTTATCCCCCCTCCCAACTCTGCAGCACACACACATACACACTTGCACACATGTGCATGACCAAGTTCAGGAAACATACTTGCAACATGCTCCCTACTACTCTTGTGACTCTCCTCCCAGCCTCCATTATTGGGCCTCGTCTGGGGCCCTGATGACTGGCCCCTGCTGCCCACGCTGGGCCCTGTCGTTCCCCGTCTGCCTGCCTGGCACCCCGTGGATCCGCTGGTCCTGTGTCAGCGCCTCGTCGCATTGTCTTCTATGTCTGGACACACAGAGCCTTTGAGACACGATGACTCTGAGCCTCCTGCCTCCCGCACGGCAAACCCTGGCAGCCTTTCCCGTACTGGTGAACATCCCTCTGCCGGGGCACCGCTGCCCTAGACCTGGTCTTTGGCTTGTTTCTCTGGGTCTCGGGTCTCTGTCTCTGGGGGAACCCTCTCCTCCCTGGACTGCTTGTGCCCAGGAGATGTCATTTCTGGTTCACGGGTGCTAGGGAAAGTCAGAGAGAAAGTGTTAGTTGTTCAGTCGTGTCTGACCCTTTGCGACCCCATTGACTGTAGCCCACCAGGCTCCTCTGTCCATGGGATTCTCCAGGCAAGAATACTGGAGTAGGTAGCCATTCCCTTCTCCAGGGGATCTTCCCAACCCAGGGGTCGAGCCTGGGTCTCCTGCATTGCAGGAAGATTCTTTATCTTCTGAGCCACCAGGGTGGTCCTGGCAGATTCTCAAGGGACCTGCCTCAAGCACCTGCCTTTCCTCCTTTCTAAGTGGCCTCCAGGGAGCTCCAAATAAGGCTCCAAGCTGGGAAGGATGGGCAGGGCTACAGCTTGGTGGGTGTGGGGAGGGGAAGGGGTCAGTGTCTCAAGGAGCAAGCCAAGGGTCCTGTCTCCTGAAGCTTTGTTGCCCCACCTCTGTGTGGAAGGAGCCTGGTCAGGTCACTTGTAAGTGGGCTACTGGGGAAGTCTATGCTGCCTCCCTGGCCCCCCTCGTAGCCCCTGCAGTCGTCAGGGGCGCCAGGGGAAGTCATAGCTAGGTGGGCTCTGGGGTAAGGGCTCTGTAGAAAGTGCTGGACAAGAGAGATCTTCCTGACAGCCAAGTGCCTGTCTGTACCCTGAACAAATGGCCTGAGCTTCGGGAACCTCTCTCCCAGTGTGGGGCTCCCTTCCCCTAGCTCACCAGCCAGGCACCATCACAGGTGGGTGTGAGACTCGCTCTTGAACCGGGAATTCTCTGGCTCTCTTAGCCTTGGCCGCCAAACCAGTGTGATCTGCAGAAGCCTCAGTTTCTCCCTCTGCAAAATGAGAGGTACAGGGCCTTCCCTGGTGGCTCAGTGGGAAAGAATCCACCTGCCAGTGCAGGAGACGCGGGTTTGATCCCTAGAGCCTGTGCTCCGCAACGAAAGAAGCCGCCTCAAGGAGAAGCCCACGCGCTGTAACTAGAGTGTGGCCCATGCTCACTGCAACTAGAAAGGCACAGCGATGAAGATCCAGAAGAACCAAAAATAGATAAATAAAATTATATCTATAAAAAGGGAAGACTGTGAGGGGCTGGAGGATGGGAACTGAAAATCCAGCTACAGGACTTTGGTGTCTAAGGCTGCTGACTGCCCAGAGTAGCTTTCTCTGTCCGGAGCGGTGCAGACCTGGCTTATTCCCAGCAGGTGATCAGAAGCCTTGGGAATGAGAGTCCTTTCTCTTGGAGGCCGAGAGGGAATGTCCTCTGGAGACTGGTGCATCTGGAGGGCTGGCTCCTGCCTGCACTTGGGCTCACAAAGCCAGCGCCCCCGAAGGGAGCCGTGGGGAGAGGAGGCCCATCGCTCTGGGCTCGCTCTGTCCCTCCAGCGTCCACATGATGTCTGGCACAACGCAGGCACTCCGGAGCCCTTGATGACCGAGTGAAGGTGGCCCAGCATCCCGTGGTTAGGGTCGCAGCCCAGTCCAATGGTATTTCAGCAGGAAGCAGTGCGCCCGGGCTGCTCACTGCTCTATGGAAACCTGAGTGTTCTGTCTCCTCGTTTCCTGCTTGTTCCACTGGAGGGGCGCCAAGACCATAATAAAAACAATGATATAATCACAGCTAATATCGACGGAGCGCATTCTGTCATGATCTGCAGGATTTTGGCCTAATTCTTGAGATGCACTCACTGGGAAGCAGTTTCCTGGGCTTGTTCTCCACCCCCCGGGGCTTTCTGCACCAATTCCTGGCATCTGTGTAGGAACACGTTTTATCCGGTTGTGAAGATAATAAAACTATATTCACTCTTTCTGTTGGTCTCATCTGCGGTAACTGTTGTCTGCACGCTGCTGTGGGTGAACTGGTATTTTGCTGAGGGTTTTGTGGGTGATCTTTCTGGTCTCTGTGTGGTTGTCCGTATGGGACTTGCTCACGTGTGCTTCTGCCAGACATTTACTGGGCACCTGCCATGTGCTGGTGATTCCGTGAAGAACAGCACAGTCTGTGCCTACCTGTCCCAGGGCCTCAGGCAGTCCCTGGAGGCAGGAACCGTCTCTGTAAGTCCCTCTCTGCAGTGTCCTGTTAGCACTCAGAGCCTCCACCCTGGGACTGAAAGCTGCCTGACAGGTGCTGCCAGAGAAATAGTTTTGAGGTCTTCCATTTCTCTTATGGCACCCCACTGTGAAAGCACCCAAGCATATTCCCAGAAGTCATCTTACTGTCGTTCCTTCCTGACAGTGACCTTGAGAAGTGGCTAGACTGTTTTTTTAAAAATAATTTTATATATATATATATATATTTGACTGTGCTGGGCTTTCTTCAGTTGCAGTGAGTGGGGGCTACTCTCTCATTGTGCTGCACGGGCTTCTCATTGCAGTGGCCTCTCATTGTGGAGCACAGGCGCTAAGCTTGCTTGGGCTTCAGTAATTGAGCGCCTGGGCTCTAGAGCACAGGTTCAATAGTTGTAGTGCACAGGCTTAGTTGCTACGTGGCAGGTGGGGCCTTCCTGGGCCAGGGATTGAACCCGTGTCTCCTGCATTGGCAGGTGGATTCTTTACCCTGAGCCACCAGGGAAGCCCTAGACCGGTTTTTTTCTAGAGGAGGCCACTAAGCCTCAGAGGGCTGGTGACCCCCAGTGGGGCTGTCCTAAGTGTCCTGAGACTCATTCATCCTGTACATGTTAGAGGGCATCTCCGGGCCAACCTGCTCAGGCTCTGTGAATGCAGGAATGAAGAAAAATCGAAGAGCTTATAATTTTGGGGGTGGGGGGTGGGGGCAGACCATGAAAAAACCTGTAGCGACAAGTGTTATGGGGAAGAGCAAGATAGGGAAGGGGGTGAGAAAATGGGGTGGTGGCAGGTCTTACGGGTTAAACAGGGTGCTTAGGGAAGGTCTTACTGAGGAGGTGACAGTCTAGCAGAGAGGGGAGAAGAGATGGGCGAGTCCTGGGGAGATGTGGGGCCCAGGGCCCAGGGAGCAGGCTGTGCAAGGCCCTGAGGTAGGAACGTGAGAGGTGTGTTGCAGCCCAGTAGGGCTGGAGTGAAGCGAGCGAGGGAAAGTTCAGGGGACTCAGAGCCCACAGGCCTTCCTTTTAATTCTTATTGGCGTATACTCGCTTTACAGTGTTGTGTTGGTACCCCATCTTCTGAGCAATGCTTATTTTTCTCATCTATTTATTTGTCTGTGCCAGGTCTTAGTTGCGGCATGTGGGATCTAGTTCCCGGACCAGGGATTGAACCCCGGCCCCCTGCATTCAGAGTGTGGAGTCTTAGCCACTGGACCAACCAGGGAAGTCCCCCCACAGGGTCTTGAAGTCCATTCTGAGGGCCGTAGCTTTTTTGATGGGCAAAGCAGGTGCCATTGGAGGAGTTAGACCAAGCAGACAGACTCGCCTTTCATTCTAGAAGGACCGCGTGGCTGCTGTGTGGTCAGCTGAGTGGGCGGCGGCAGGCACAGTAGTGACTGCCGTCTACCACGCATGTGTTGTGTGCCTGGCCTGGGCAGACCCCTTGCACGCATGTCTTGTTGATCCTCTTGATGACAGTTACCCACATCTTCCTGAGGAGGACACTGAGGCTCAGCTGCTGGAGCGGCTGCCTGCTCTGGTCAGTTTGAGTCCAAAGCTTGCGCTCTTGACTGTGGTCCAGTTTTCAGGGGCGAAGGGAGAGACTGTTTAGGATGGCAGGTGCAAACATCTGATGTGTGTGTCAGGCTGCCCTGTGTCCGATCTCTGGCCTCTCTCAGGTGTTGAGCTGGCCACGCAGGAGGGGGTGAGAGACTATTTGCTGTGGTCGGCAAATTGCTTCCAGGTGAGGGACAAGAGAGTGGAGTCTGTGCCCCGACTCCAGACAGCAGCCTCTCCGGCCCCTGAGGGCCCTGTGTCTCGTGTTTGGCGTGTTAGACAAACCCGGTGACTCAGAGGCCTGGGCTTTCTGCTACCGACTCAGGCTCAGCCTGAGGCCTCTGCAGATGGAGCCCCCTCCCTGGAGGCAGAACCTCCTTCTCCTTCTGAGTGAGTCTGGGCCAAAGTGCCCTCTATTTTATCCATCCCTGTCTTCTGAGTAGTTCAGATCATTTTCAGAATGTCACTTCCGTAATCCTCCTATTTATTGCTCCCAAAGGAAGTGAGGGGAATTTTTCCTTGTCTTTAAAGAGAATGCTGGGGGTGGAAAATTAGGGTCAGAGAATGAAGCTGGGGGGGGTGGGTGGGGAGGAGGGTGGGGGAGGGAACCCAGAGGCCCAGGCTGGGTGCAGCTGACCTTGAGGTGGGCATGGAGGGCCGAGGTGAGCTGGGTGGGAAATGGTGGGGGCTGCTCCTTCTGCATTTACTGTGCTCTTTGGTGTCTGCACCTGGAGGAGGGCCCCGCGCTTCCCTAGCGGCGTCTTGGGGACTCAGCTTCTGGTCTCTGCACAAGACCCCTTGCACACACATCTCTTGTTCTCACACATTCCCTCCACTATCCCCCCTTGCACACTAACATATAGCATGCACACAGACGCTTGCACATGTGCTTTCCTCTGTGCTGGTTCACACTCACGCTCTGCACATGCCCATGTTTTTCTTCGCATGCACACTTAGCTTCCCATGCACGCACCGCCCACAGCACCCATCAGAGGCAGGATCCCGGCTGCAGGTGGCCTGGCGGCCAGGCTTGTGACAGCAGCGGGGGGCACCCCACAGCACCGGGCCCTTGGCCTCCCCACTCATGCCTCGGTTTACCTGGCGGAGATGAGGGGACCTCTCAGCTGGGAGGGCTGTGCCTGTGACGAGTAACATGTCCTGTAGAATCAGCTGCGGGGGGAGGGGACTGGCTGTGGAAAGCAGGAAGACTCTGAAAGGGGAGGAGACGGCCCCTCTGCCGGGCTCCCCTGTGTGTGCCAACCCCTCCCACCCCTGCAACCTTGAACGTACACCAATGGCAGAGCCAGGCCTTGGCGGGCCGGGGAGGAGGGCACGCTGCTCAGTGCTGTTTCGGGACCGTTTGGGGGAAGGGAAGGTTCCTTGTTGGCTGCTCAGATTCTAGCAGATTCCCAGCCTCGGAAGCCAAGCAGGCAGTCCCTTTACTAGTTTCTATTTCAGAACCGACACCACTGCCGAGCATAGCATCGTCACGGGCCATGGCAATCCAATTAGACTCGGCGCCTCCTTGGAGCGGGCGTGGGGCGGGGAGGCCCTCTCCCTGTGCTGGGGGGCCCAGGCTGTGCTCCTCCCGGGCCGGTTCTTCCCACCTGGAAATCCAGCAGGCGAATATCCTCACGAGAATGTGCGGTCGGAGGCCCGGAGATGGGCTTGGATTCCTGGCTGGCTTGGCTAACCAGCCAGGTGACTGGTCTCGGGGCCTGGATCTTTCCGAGTCTTGAAGCTCTGGCTCTCACAGGTGGGGGTGAGGAGAGAGGGCCTTCCTGGCCCAGCCCAGCCCCAGGCCCAGGTACCCTCCCTCCAGGGCCTCTGTGTGCTGGTTGTAAGGTCCAGCTGCCCCTTTGTGGCATCCTGGTGGCCTGTGCCCCGTGGGGCTGCCAGACTGCTGTGGGGACCCTTGGGTCACAACCAGAGCCAGTCTACTGCCTCAGTGTTCCTGTTCTTCCTGCTCAGATTGGTTGTAGCTCATCGACATGTATCACCTTGTCCCAGAAATGATGATTAAAAAACCCCACATACCTGGTTAACCTCATCAGTCCTACTTGGGCATAAGTTCATTCATTCCTGCTTGGGTTTCACCACCGGCTAGAACTCTTTCTTATCTGTGCTCAGCAGGTTGATGAGTTGTGGAGGGGCCTTAGCCCCTAGTCTTTGCTGTCTGGACGGTGCAATGCTGTGACTCTGTATCGCCGAGGAGTCCATTTGGGCTTCCTTTTCTTCACTAAGCGACCCTTGCCTCCCCCTTCTTGGGAGCACCTCGTGCGGAGACACAGCCTCAGCGCTGGAGTCTAGGGTGTGGGCCATGGTAATCTGGCGCTGACAACGTCGTGCATAAAACACACTGCAGTCAGTGTGCTGGCTGCATAGGAGGTGCTCTGAACCTTCACTGGCCATACGGACCTGAGAAAAGCGTTCCTTCCACGCTCACGTGTTACTGATGCTGTGGCTTGCTTTAGGTTTTTTTTTTGTGCAAAGCACTGCTTAATTTTGGGCTTCCCAGGTGGTGATAGTGGTAAAGAATCTGCCTGGAATGCAGGAATCTCGGGT
The DNA here is from genome assembly GCF_029378745.1 of Bos indicus. Lineage (NCBI taxonomy): Eukaryota > Metazoa > Chordata > Mammalia > Artiodactyla > Bovidae > Bos > Bos indicus. The sequence continues at coordinate 107,244,323 of NC_091764.1, read as the reverse complement.
TCGATCCCTGGTCGGGGAAGACCCCCTGGAGAAGGGAATGGCAACCCACCCCAGTGTTCTTGCCTGGGAAACCCCATAGACAGAGGAGCCTGGCAGGCTACAGTCCATGGGGTCGCAAAGAGTCTGACATGGCTGAGCACGCATGTACTTCCTTTTGCCTAAGTTCTAGGATCTATGTCTACAAGGCTAATGTCACTCCAGTTTTAATCCGTGGTAGGTAACACAGTTTTTCTTCCTGAAATCTTTAGTGCTGTGCGTGTTAACGTCTCCTATCTGGCTGCCGTTTTGAACTTTCCCAAATGATTCGCCTGTGTGGATGAGTGTCCATCCAGGCACGCAGGAACCTTTCGATCTTGAAACACTCATTATTTTAGTTCTGAGAAATTTTCTTGAATAATTTCATTGATTTCCTCCTGTCATTTTCTCTCTTCTTTCCTCCGGAGCTCCTAGAAGTTGGATATTGAATTTCCTGGATTTAGTTCTATAATTTTACTGTCTTTCTTTTTATCGGCACCCTGCCCCGGGAGATTTCTTCAGCTTTATCTTGTAGACTTCTGTTGAGGGTTTCACATTCATTAGCATATTTTTAATATCTAGAAGGTCTCCTGTTTTCTAAATAGACGTTTCCTGTTTTTATAGCATCTTGTCTTGTTTTCATGGGTTCAGCCTTTCCTCTTTTACTCTGAAGCTGTTAATGATAGTTTTATTCTGGGACAGAGGGTTCTTCCTTATCATTTTTTTTTAAATTTTATTTTTATTCAGAAATGTTTTATTGAAGTATAGTTGATTTACAATGCTGTGTTAGTCTCAGGTATACAGCAAAGTGAATCGGTTATATATGTGTCTGCCCTTGCGGACATTTATACCTTGTCGTTTAGTCACCGAGTCGTGTCCAGTTCTTTGCCACCCCAGGGACTGTAGCCTGCCAGGCTCCTCTGTTCATGGAATTCTGCAGGTAAGAATACTGGAATGCGTTGCCATTTCCTCCTCCAGGGGATCTTCTCAACCCAGGGATCGAACTTGGGTCTCCTGCATTGGCAGGCAGATTCTTTACCATCTGAGCCACCTGGGAAGCCTGTTTATTCCTTAACAAGTCTTTTTATTCTTGTTTTCACGGGGCGTCAGGGCCTCGGAGGGGACGCACTGTTCTCTGAGAGCTTAGCCAGAGCAGAGAGGCTGTGTTTCATTGCTCCCATTTGTCGTTTTTCACAAACCAGCGTGCTCAGCCCTTGTGAGGAAGGAACGAAAGATCATTTCATCATGCGTGTCCGATGCAAGACCCCAGTACCTGGAACCGGGCCGGGTTTATTTGAGATTCTCATAATCACTGGCTGAGTGAGCGAGTGAGCAAATGCGGGAATTGCAGACAGACTTGGTGACAGAAGTGGGAACTGGGGACTTCCCGTCAGTCCAGTGGTTGGGACTCTGCACTTCCACTGCAGGGGGCACGGGTTCCAGCCCTGGCTGGGGCACTGAGATCCTGCATGTCACGTGATAAGGCCAAAAGCCAACAATAAAACTCGTGCAAACCACCCCCCGCCCCCAAACAAAAACCAGCCAAACAAACAAGGAAACCGGAGCACAGTTCCGGCAGGCTCCAGTCTGCTCTGAGATGCCAGCCGCTCACTGTGGCTCCAGGCCTGTTGACCGTGGAACTAACTCGTCGTGGCTGGTGAGGGGTACGCAGTGATCGCTTTCCTCCTTTGGAGTGTTTCTCCGGCCGCGGTGAGCCTGTGTACCCCTGCGATTTTGGAAGGTGAATGAGACGAGTAGGAATAAGCATGAAGCGCCAGCGTGGGCACAGTGTCCCCAGCTCACCTCACCTCTGTTTCTCGTTCTTTAAAACAAGTAGTTGGACCGGATGTAGCTAAGGTTTCATCCAAGCGCTGGCCCTGTGCTTTGTCCTCTTTTGTTTGTATTACGACAGTGTAACTGCTTTTGGAAAAGACCTGCCCCCGCCTCCTCTTCTGTTTTTTGACCTAGAATGCCTTTCACCCTCTCTTCCGCATCCTTTCAGTCCTTCAGATCTGCACGCTCCCATCACGAGGGCTCCCCAGCTGCTCCGGGACACTCTGGCTCCCTTCCCCCAGCCTACTCAGGCGTTTTCACTCTAGAGCAGGGTGTAGAGGAAGGGGCAGAGCCTTGGGAGTCCCACGATGCTGGTTTGAATTTTAATTCTGTGGCTTACTGTGTGACCTTGGACTACTTCCTTAGCCTCTCTGAGCTTCTGTTTCCTCATCTGTCCAAGTGGAATTTGTAATAAAACTTATCACTATCTCATAGGGCTTATACGAGAATTAAATGAGATAGGTTTAAAAATTCCCCCTTTAACTTGTGACTTGAAATAGATCTGTGACTCAAGAGGATAAAAATAACAATAATCACCAACATGTATATGCATTTCCTTATTTGCCATGAAGGAGTTACTTTTGTTATTTTTGTTTTACAAAGCAGGAGACCAAACCGCAAAGAAATAGCTTGCTCAAGTTTGCAAATCAAGGACATTTCTCTTAAGTTTTCTTTTAAGGGTTTGGTGTTTGTATTTATTCCACAGATTTTTTTATGAGCGGCAACTCTACTTCAGGTCATGACTGGGAATACAGCAGTGAAAAAACAAAGTTCCTGTCCTCAGGTTCTAGTGTAAGAGTTGATGGGTGAGCAAGCAAATGCTTGTATAACAGGTAGAGTTAATTGCTGGGGAGAAAACTGAGCAAGGTAAGGGCTTCAGGGATGTCTGGGTGGTAGAGGAATGAGGAAGGGGACAAGGGGATGGGGGAGGGAAGAGGGGAAGAGAAGGGAAGGAGGAGGGGAGAGGGGGAGGGGACGGAGAAGGGCTTTGTGGAGCCCACACCCTGGTGCCACCCTGCCTTCCCCACCCTCCACTGGGCGCTCCTCCTCGGTGGTCTTCTGGACCCTCAGGACCTTCCCAGGGCCTTGCACCTCCTGCTCCTCCTGGTTTCATGGCCAGCTCTTCCCAGGGAAGTCTGTCCACAGCCTGGCCAGGTCACCCCCTTGCTCTGGGCTCGCTGCACACACTCAGCTTGTGGTCCTCAGTGCCCAGCTGTGTGGCTGTCGGGGCCGTGGACAGACAAGGACAGCGGCCCTGACTGTGATGCTCATCTCTTCTCTCCCCTACATCTCCAGCATCTAGCGCAGGGGCTGGTGTATTTTATCTGTAAAGGACCTGATTGTAAACATTTTAGGCTCTGCAGACCATTCAGTCTTTACTACAGCTACTCACCTTTGCCCTGTGGCTCAAAGACAAAACATACACCAATTGAGTGTGGCTGCGTTCCAGTAAAATTTATGTATGGATGTTGAAATCTGAATTTCATAGGATTTCTACGTTGGGAAATATTATCCTGCTTTGGATTTTTTTTTGAAACCTCATAAAAATGCAAAAACCATTCTTTGTTTGCAAGCTGTACAAAAACAGGCGATGGCTGGATTCAGCCTGTGGGCTGCGGTTTATTGACCTCAAATGTAGCCCAGTGTATGGTGTAGCTTAGGGTCTCGATAGATGTTTGTTGAGTGACTGAATGACATCCTGGCCATGGGCAGTAGTAGTGAGCCTGTGAGCTGCTGCTTTCCCTCTATTAACATCATGATCTCGACCCCTTAGCAGCTTCCTTGTAATCCCTTAAAATTAAGGAAGATAGGCAACTGGTTCTTTTTTTAAAAAAGCAGCTTTACTATGATATAATTCACTGCTGCTGCTAAGTCACTTCAGTCATGTCCGACTCTGTGCGACCCCATAGACGGCAGCCTATCAGGCTCCCCCGTCCCTGGGATTCTCCAGGCAAGAACAGTGGAGAGGGTTGCCATTTCCTTCTCCAATGCATGAAAGTGAAAAGTGAAAGTGAAGTTGCTCAGTCATGGCTGACTCTTAGCGACCCCATGGGCTGCAGCCCACCAGGCTCCTCCGCCCATGGGCTTTTCCAGGCAAGAGTACTGGAGTGGGGTGCCAGTGCCTTCTCCGTATAATTCGCTACCATCTATTTAAAATTCACCCATTTAAAGTATACAGTTCAGTAGTTTTCAGCACATTCTCCATCGTGTGACCCTCATCACTATCAATTCTAGAGCATTTTGTCACCTCTCCCCCCAGAATAAATGCTGTTCCCATCAGCCTCTCTCCTCTTCTCCCAGTTTCCAGCCCCTCCCCAGCCCCAGACAATCATTAATGTACTTTGCGTCCCTATAGTGGTGCCTCTTCTGGATGTTTTGTGTGACTGGAACCGGACGTTATGTGGTCTTTTGTCACTGACTTCTTCCACTTAGCGTGGTATTTCAAGGTTCGTCCATGTGGTGGCACGTATCGGAGCCTCATTCCTTTCTGAGGCTCAGTCATACTCCACTGTGGGGACGCTCCACATTTTGTCCTCATCCGTTCATCAGTTGACAGACATTTGGGTTGTTGCCACTTTTAATAGTTATGAATAATGAGGCTGTAAACATGCATATCCGTTTGTGTGGGTGTGTGTGGACACGTGCTTTCGTGTCTCTTGGGAAGGTATCTGGGAGTAGAGTTGCTGCATCATATGGTGACTGAGTGCTCAACGCCTTCAGGAACTGCCAGACTCTTTTCCAAAGCAGGTGCACCATTTAACGTTTCCACCAGCCATGTAGCAGCGTTCCAGTTTCCCCACATCCTTGCAGACAACTCGAATTTTTTGAACGATTCGTTTATTTTCTGTCTTTTTGGTTGGCTGACTAGTTCTTAAATGGACACACCACCCTTGGTTGTGAGATTGTGGGCTGAACAGAAATATTTTGAGAAGTTTGGTTATTTTCATTTGTAAGAGCAATGCATGCTTATTTTTTAAAAAATAAAACGATTTTGTATTGGAATATAGCCAATTAACAGTGCTGTGATAGTTTCAGGTGGACTGCAGAGGACTCAGCCACACAGACACATGTGTCCATTTTCCCCACCCATAACTTTGAGCAGAGTTCCCTGCGCTCTACAGTAGGTCCTCGTTGGTTACCCATTTTAAATAGAGCAGTGTGTACATGTCCATCCCAAACTCCCTAACTGTCCCTCCCCCAATCCTTCCCCACTGGCACTCCTTATTCTCAAAGTCTGTTTTGTAAATAAACTCATTTATATCATTTCTTTCTAGATTCTGCATATAAAGGACATCATAACGATATTTCTCCTTCTCTGACTTTTTTTACTCAGTATGACCACCTGTAAACGCAGGCTTATTAGAGTGGACTTGGAAAACAAAACCTGATACCTCTTTGCGATGCACTAGTCATGTTTGTTCACAGCCACCAGCTCTTTAAGTGTCTCTGAAGATCGAGGAGGTGGCCACAAGGAGCAGTGCGGTGGCTTAGAATGCAGGCCCTGGGGGCTCAGCCAGCTTTACTGAAAGCTCTGCTGCCGCGGCTGCCAGACCTTAACAAGACGCTCATCCTTTCTAGGCCCCTGTTCTCTCGTTGGTGGAAAGGATTCACTCATTTATCATTCATTCAGTAGATGTGTCCTGGGCACCTACTGTGTGGCGGCATGGCGCCTGTCTTCTGGCTTACAGTGGAGATTCAGCAAGGTGGTACACGTGCAGAACAGAGCATAGTCTTGGGCACGTTATGAAAAGTGAACGTGTCAGTCACTCAGCCGTGTCTGACTCTGCAACCCCATGGTCTGTAGCCCGCCAGGCTCCTCTGTGCATGGGATTCTCCAGGCAAGAATACAGGAGTGGGTTGCCATGCCCTCCTCCCGGGGATCTTCCTGACCTAGGGATCGAACCCAGGTCTCCTGCATTGCAGGCGGATTCTTTACTGTCTCAGCCACCAGGGAAGCCCTTGTAGGCCCTTTATAAATGGTAAGAATGAAAATCCAGAAAACAGGACCTGCCCTGTCTGAGGCCACGCAGCTCCTCAGGGCTCGAGGTTGTGGTCAGGTAACCACAGGGACCCTCAGAGGATGGAAAATGCTCACAGCTCGTCCTCCCCTCTCACGCCTGGCCCTGGGCTCCAGTCTGGTGGATTCCAGCCTCTGCTCGGACAGTTCAGGGATGAACGCCCCCTCCCCCACTGGCTGGATGGTCTGGTCTTCACCCTGCCTTTTTTTTTTTCTGCTGGTATTTATTTATTTAATTTTTTATTGCAAGATATTTGCTTTACACTACTGTGTTGGTTTCTGCCACACACCAGCGTGAATCAGCCACAGGTAGACATAAATTCCCTCCCTCTTGAGTCTCCCTCCCACCTCCCACCCCATCCCACCCCTCTGTGTTGTCGCAGAGCACTGGGTGGAGCTCCCCGTGTCACACAGCAAATTCCCACCGGCTGTCTGTTTTACATGTAGTAACGTGTGTGTTTCCACGCTACTCTCTCAGTTCGTCCCACCCTCTCCCTCCTGCACTGGGTGCCCACAAGTCTGTTCTCTCTGTCTGCATCTCCATTGCTGCCCTGCAGATGAGTTCATCAGTAGCATCTTTCTAGATTCCCTACCACTCCTGCCTTTTTGGAGCCGTCCTATGGCCAGGACTCTGCGGGCACAGCCAAGGTTGAGCCGGCCGCCTCGTTCTCGCGACCATGCAGGACCCTTTGTCAATAGCTACCCCCGTCTCCCCTCCAGTCCCACCTGCTGTCTTGCCACTGCCTCCATCCCCAGACCCACAGCCCGGTGGCCGCCTCTGGACACCTTCCAACTCGTTTGCTGGTTTCCTGGCCTGGCCGAGGCTCTTCTTGTTGGAGCTCCACACTCTAAGTGCCAGAATGAGTTGTAAGCCTGGAAGATGACAAATCTTCACCTTTCCCAGCAGGACGGTTTTATGGGAGAAAGTGCTCGAGCAGGAAAGATAACTTCATTCTAAATTATGGAAAAAATAAACTTCCAGCCTAAGCCTGCCCGGTCTCCCCCTCCTGCTTCCCACATTCAGCGCAGGCAGGCAGCCCAGGCCGCCCGCAGCATCTGGCTCGCTGATGGGCACAACAAGGTCTGCCCACAGGGGTGGCGATTGGAGAATTTCTCCCCCGCTGTCACCCACCTCCTGCCCCGAAAGGGCAGAGCTGTTGATATGTTTCTTGGGCTCTGCTGTATAAGCTGCTGGAGGGAGGTGGTGATAAAAGCCCATTGATAAAAGCAATTTAGCAGAAACAACATGGGGAAGGGGAGGCCTCGGAGGCGGCACCATTTGTCGGTCTGATTTTTGTGTCCTGAGGCGTCTTGTCTTCTCTTGGTGGGAGGGACCCACGTGTGTTTAGAATTCCCTCTGCTGCTGCCCTTGGGCTCTGTCGACTTTGTGGTTCTGTAATCAGGAGCATCTGGAAGCCCACAGCCAGCCCTGCTCTGCCCGTAGGTGGCAGCGTTCGGGGAGCCGCACTCATGGGGCGTTCCCGGCTCCCAGGCCTGCTTGTTTGAAAGCCCATCTCTCTCTGGGTTCCCGGCTGACTTACATAACTGTGTTCTTCTATGTTAACTCATTCAGAAATCCCCCCATCTCTCTGTTTTCCCATGGTTCTGAGTCCATGGGAACAGAGCATCAGGGTAGAATTCTGGCCCCTGCCTCCTCCTGGGTCTCGTCCCTGCAGGAGAGGGAGCCCATCTGTAGCAGTCTTGAGCCCCAACTCCGTGGCTGGGGACAGCACCCTGGGGGCTGCTGCTGCAGGTGCAGGGACCCCAGGGCCTGAGGGCAGCACAGGGCTTGGGCGGCGAAGGGGTGGCGAGAGGGGTACACTTGGCGGATAAGGCCACGTGCATCCTGATTCATGCCCTGGCCGCCACTCGCCAGTCATGTGGCCTTGGACGAGGTCTTGGAGACCTTTTCTCTTCTGTGAAATGGGATAATAAAGGATGTGCTTCACACATGGTTATGAATACGATGTGAGTTAACACAGTCCAGCGTCTAGAACCTGCCTGGCATACAGGAGGCACTGCGGCCATTAGTGGTGACAGTCAGGATGCTTCCTAGCTTATGGGGTTTCCCAATCCTTACTTCTTTTTTTAAAAAAAGTTATTTATTTTTGGCTGCGCTGGGTCTTCGTTGCTGCACGCAGGCTTTCTCTCGTGGCAGTGAATGCGGGCTACCCTTCGTTGCAGTCACGGCCTTCTCGCTGCAGTGGCCTCTCTTGTGGAACGTGGGCTCTGGAGCACAGGCTCAGTAGTGGTGGCACACGGGCTTAGTTGCTTGGGGGCACATGGGATCTTCTCGGACCAGGGATCGAACCCATCTCCTCTGCATTGGCAGGCGGGTTCTTATCCACTGTACTATCAGGGAAGTCCCCCTACTTCTTTCACCAGTAAGACAGGACAGAAGCATTTTTCCAAGTATGAAAACCTCTGGCCTCAGCTCAAGCCCACTGCGATTGCCCTTAGGCTCCTTAGCGCCCACTCTCTCTCCCTCCCACCACGGTGAGAGCGCTGTGGGCCGATGGCAGGGGCAGCAGGCGGTCTGCTGCCCTCATCTGTGACCTTGAGGAAAAATGCTCACCCCTCCCTTTTCTGTGCCAGCACCTCCAGGGCTGTGGATGCTGTCCGGCGGCCTCTACTCACCGAGGCTGACGGGTAGGAGGACAGAACTTTGGCGGACGGTGTGGGAGGGCTGGGGGCTCAGGGTTGAGTCTCGGGGGTCCTCGTGGGCTGGAAGTGGAGCTGAGTAGCCCTGGTGCGGGCTGTGAGTAGACACGTGTCCCTTGGGTGGCTCTGCTCACACTGGAGCAGGTGGGATGTAGATGAGAAGTCGATCACAAACCAGTATTCTCAGTGAGCTCAGATGCACTCGTTCTCTGACCCCAGACTGGACAACGTTTTGTTTTGTTTTAAAAAAATATTTATTTATTTGGCTGTGCTGAGTCTTAGTTGCGGCAGTTAGGATCTAGTTCCCCAACCAGGGATAGAACCTGGGGCCCCCTGCACTGGGAGCAGGGAGTCATAACCACTGGACCACCAGGGAGGTCCCTGGACTATGCTTTTTGCCCTCAGGATGCTTACAAAGGGGCAGAGGGTGGTTTAATATCAGGAGGGGGGTCTTAGAGCCCTGAATGACCTGGGGTCGTTGCTTTCCCTTGCTGGGTGGTTTAACATCAGGAGGGGGTCTTAGAGCCCTGAATGACCTGGGGTCGTTGCTTTCTCCTGCTGTACCAGCCACTGTGCTGGGCCGCTGCTCTGTGGAATGAAGAAAGCAAGGCTCAGAGGGGCTCGTGAGCGTCCTCCCCTCCCCGAGGTCACACAGTGCAATATGCCAGAGAAGGAATGTAAACGCGTGTCTGGGGCATTCCAGAGCTTGTGTTCTTTTCACACGGGGAAGGCCGGCTCTGGGGCAGACTTCCCACGTCTCTCTGACTTTCTGGAGCGTCGTCGTTGTGAAATCTCTCAACATGTGATGCTTAAGTGTTCTCTCTTCTGCCTCCCCTCCCGCCCCTCACCTCCCCTGCCTGTTGTCCCATCCCCCCTGCCTGCTGAGACTTGCCGGGGGAGGGAGAGCAGCAGGTGACAGAGACTGAGCTGGAAGGTGTGGGTGACCTTGGGCTTCCTTAGGATTCTCTGTGCCACCAGGGGAGGTGAGATGTCCTGTGGCTCTGGTGGCTTCCCGGGGGAGAGATGGAAGGAGATGGAAGGAGATGGAAGTCCCTCCCAAGGGCTGCCTGGTGCCTGCCTGTGGCCTGGCTGTATCGTGAGGGTGGGAGGTGTGTACCCAGTGGTCCCGCAGCTCCCTCAGCCCTCCAGGTTCCCACGTTGGAGCCGCTGGTCTCCTCCTGTCTCCCTCCCCGTTGCCTCTGTAAGGCTGGCGTATGCTTCTCTGCTGCTGGTAGTTGGAAGCTTCCACGTGTGCTGTGGGATTGGCCTGGAGACATCCAGGGCCTGACAGCTCCAGACATGGGGGTGAAAAGTTTTCAAGTTCAGACAGGATACCCCCAGGGCCTGGGAACAGGCTGCAACCCTGGCCCACCTCAGGGAACACAGCGAGCCCTTTGGGATCCAGCTGGTTACACCCGGCTGGTGACACGTGGCTGGTTGCACACTGCCTGGTTAGCGCCCTGATGTGGGAGAAGCCCAGCAGGCCAGCTGGTCCAGAGCCCCCCTGGCTTGGGGACCCTGGACTTCCTTCCAGGCCCCCTCCTTCCCCCATCCCATCCGCTCATCCTCTCTCCTCTGCTGCCCCAGGCCCCGCTCCGGCCCAGCCCTGCTCCCTGGCCTTTGCCTGCCTTCCCTGAGCCCCAGCCTCTGTGCCTTTGAGGGCACCCCCTCCCTTTTGCGCCCTCTGCCCTCTTCCCTTAGCCAACAGCTAGGGCTGGGGGAGGTTGGGGGCTGAGCTCGGCACAGGGCCAGCCCACAGCGTCCATTCACTGTGAGCAGAGCTGCAGGGGGTGGGGAGCAACCTCCGGTCACCTGGTCGGGTCACCTTGATGAGGCTGTGCTCCGAGGGCGAAACAGAGCCAAGCACAGGACCCTTGCCTGGGGTCAGCCGCCTGTCACAGTCCCGAGGCTGAACTCATGCGGCTGAACTCGTGCGGGACAGTCACAGAGCCAGCAGGGACAAACCAGATGAGACGACAGAGGCTCCTGGGGTCTCTGTGGACATGGTGGGAGCCCAAGGGTCTGGGGCCAGCCCCTCTCTGTCCACTGGCTCGTTTGTGGGTCTTGGCTTGGCGCCAGGGCTTCTGGAGGTTTCCTCTTTAGAGACTGAGCGGGTTGGGGGTGCTCCTCCCGAAGGCCCTTCCAACTCCGCCTGCTTTATACCCATCATTCTTCAGGTGATTTCTGTGGGTCAGGGGTCAGGTCTGACCCCATCTCATCCTCTACCCCACCGCCACGCCAGGCTTTCAGATTTGCCCCCACTTATGAGGATACAGATATATATCCCTGATAGCTCAGTTGGTAAAGAATCCACCCGCAATGCAGGAGACCTTGGTTCAATTCCTGGGTTGGGAAGATCCCCTGGGGAAGGGAAAGGCTACCCTTTCCAATATTCTGGCCTGGAGAATTCCATGGACTGTATAAGTCCATGGCGTGGCAAAGAGTCAGACACAACTGAACAACTTTCATTTTCACTTTCACTATAGATGAGAAAGCCAACCTTGGGAGCCCAGGTTATAATCTGGCCCCTAAGTCAGATCCAGGCCCAGTGATGTTACTATTTTTCAGAGCCAACATTGAAGCCCTGAAGAGATCTCACAAACTTGAGAGTTCTGGCTTGAAAGAGATGAAAGGAGGTCCATTGCCTGGAGCCCAAATGGCCCAGAGATGACTATTGGCTCCATCTGAGCCTCAGGTATCACAGCAGGGTGGGGCCTGTGCTTTCCTGACACCCCCTGCCCCCCACCCATCCAGGTCTTGATGCAGCTGGGGACATGCCTGGGTGTCTGGCTGGACTTGCTCATTCCCATGTTCTGCCTGCGTCTGCAGGTTTGAGTTGCAGGCCCTGATTTAAAGTGTGCTGTACCTCATGCCGGAGAAGGCAATGGCACCCCACTCCAGTACTCATGCCTGGAGAATCCCATGGACGGAGGAGCCTGGTGGGCTGCAGTCCATGGGGTCGAGAAGAGTCAAACATGACAGAGCAACTTCATTTCCAGTTTTCACTTCACTTTTATGCTTTGGAGAAGGAAACGGCAACCCACTCCAGTGTTCTTGCCTGGAGAATCCCAGGGACGGGGGAGCCTGGTGGGCTGCTGTCTATGGGGTCGCAGAGTCGGACATGACTGAAGAGACTTAGCAGCAGCAGCAGGAGCAGCACCTCACGCCTTCGGCCAACAGCTACGCAGCATGAGGGCAGGAGGCAGGCCTGGCTCTCTGTCAAATGTGAACCACTCAGCTGCTCTTCCCAGTTGTTCCCAAACCTGGCAGGGACTCTGGGCTCCTCTGTTGGCGCCTCAGAGCCCCCGGTCCAGCCTCTAGATGAGGAAATTGGCAAGAATTCTCCTTCTCCGGGAGGTTGATGCCCAGCCCCAGGCTGGGCTGGGGCGGTGAGCTGGTGTCTGCTTGCTACTCACCTTTCAGGCAGAAAAACAGTCACCTCCCTGCCACCAGGCATGTCCTTTTCAAATTAAGGTGATTATTGTTTCCCTGCTTGTTTCTCTGCCCCTTGGTTTCTCTTTACTGGTAGGTTGAACCCAGGAGACCCACCTCCCCACCCCGATGAGTGTTGCCAAAATGCCGCGTAAGGAGCTTGTATCAATATTTTGGCTCCCAAGCAAAGGGGAGCAGAATGTAAGGATGTCAACTCAGGCAGAGGGTGCGGCAGGATTGGCCAGGGTTCCCCGGAGGTGGGGCGGACAGGCAGGCAGGATGCTAATGCTGGGCCTCCCACACAGGGCAGGGTCCAAGGGGAGCCTTGGTGGAGGTGGAGGTTTCCTGCACTTGGTGTCGGTCTGTCCAGCTGCTTCCTCTCGATAGAGCGGTCAGACAATGCCTTGTTGACTCACCTCCCAGTGCTGCTGGTGGACAATGGCACATATGTCAGGGTCAGTTTGGGAGCTGTGCTGTGCCGGTCACCTGCTTCCAGGCTCGTGGTCGGGAGGAGCCGGGGGCACCGGGAACCGTGGCGCTGCTGACTCTTGGTGTCCCAGGGCCCGTCCTGGCTGGGGTGGCTGTTGCCCTTTGGTTTCCCAGTAGCTTGTCTTCCTCCTTCTCCGTGCACAGCTGATTCAGAGCTGCTGAGGCTCCGTGCTGACCAGCTGCCCGCCTGCCTTTCCAAGTCCAGCCTTGGCAGACCTCCTTCACCCCCGGTTTGAGGTTCTGTGGGTTTGGCGCAGTCCCTGGGGCCCTGGGTCTCTACCCAAGCATCCAAGACCTGGATGAGCTTCCGACTAGAGAGACAGCTGTGGGACTCTTTAATCTCCTCCAGTGGATTGAGGATTAAGCAATTTTTTGGTGGGTTTGTTATTGTGTATTATGATTTTTTTTTAAACAAAGGCTATTGTTTTTTGAGTGTTTTCTAGGTTCCTGTCATGTTGCTAAGTGGTACTTTTCATGACTTATCCAAATTAATTCTTCCAGTGACTCTTTCTCTCTCTAAGAGTATTTGTTTTAATTCCTTTAAAAAAAATTATTTACTTATTTCTTTTGGCTGCTCTGGATTTTTGTTGCTTTGCAGTGGCTTCTCTTGTTGCGGAGCACAGACTTTAGGGCTACTTGGGCTTCAGTAGTTGTGACTCTCGGGCTCTAGAGCACAGGCTCAGTATTTGTGGTGCACGGGCTTAATTACTCCACCGCATGTGGGGTCTTCCCAGACCAGGGATTGAACCCCTGTCCCCTGCGTTGGCAGGTGGAGTTTTATCCCCTGGATCACCAGGGAAATCCCATAAATGCTGTTTATGTCTAGAGTTGCAAAAATGCAACGTCACTTAGAATTGTTTTTAGTAGTTCGTTAGAAATTTATATCAGTAGCCTGAGATGTATTCTTTCCCTCTGACTCAGTAATTCTGTTCCTTAGAATTTATACTAAGGAACTAATCATATACAAGTGTATATGTATAGACGTAGATACATATGTGTATATACATATATATCTTCTTTGTAATGTTACTTACAATAGTAAAAAATTGGAAACATACCAAATTATCAGCAATAGATGTTTAGTTTGTAAATTTTGATACAGTACAGCCTTTTTTTAAAAAAAAAAAACATACCTTTGGGACTTCCCTTGTAGTCTAGTGGTTAAGACTTTGTATTTGCAATGCAGGAGGGGGTGCGTGTTTGACTCCTGGTCAGAGAACTAACGGCTTCCCTGATGTCTCAGTCAGTAAAGAATCTGCCTGCAATCCTGGAGACCACCTGCAGCACAGGAGACCCAGGTTCGAGCCCCAGATCAGGAAGATCCCCTGGAGGAGGAAATGGCAACCCACTCCAGTATTCTTACCTGGAAGATGCCATGGACAGAGGAGCCTGGTGGGCTATAGTCCATGGGATTGCAAGAGTTGGGCATGACTTAGCAACTAAACCACCACCAGAGAACTAAGATCCTGTTTGCTGCATGGTGCAGCCAAAAAAAAGAAAAAGAAACATTGAGTCTTCAAAAATTATATATAGTGGTTCTAGATAATACTTATGGCAAACTATCAAGCAAATACTATAAGATGTAAAACTGCATATTCTATAAATTCCAATCCTTTTGCAAGATGAAGAAAAACAGAGTAGAGAAAATACACCAAAAATCTTAATGATGGTAGTGATTGTTAGTGATTTTTATTTCCTGTTTTATGTTCTTCTGTGATTTCTAAAATTTCTTCAGGGATTTCCCTGGTGGTCCAGGGGTTAACACTTTGCCTTCCAGTGTAGGGGGTGCAGGTTCCATCCCTGGTTGGGGAGCTAGGATCCCACATGCCTGGGGCCCAAAAAACAGAAGCAATATTGTAACAAAGTCAATAGAGACTTAGAATTTTTTTCTTTAGTAACCTATAGTAACAATAAAAAGGTCTTGGGTGTCCAGGGACTTCGGGGTGCTTATGAAACAGATAAGACCCTCCTGCCTGTGACCCCAGGTCTCCAGCACTTTCCCTGAGCAGAGCGTGGGGTGAGCTCCCGGGGAGTGGAACCTCTGCCCTGGGTCCCCATTCCTTCTTTCCTTCTCCATCACAGTCTGTCCCTCCAGTGTTCTCCCTGAATTGGCTGTAAATTTACAACTGAAGGATGATTTTAAAAATATGCATTCTTTTTCTCTGTCGTGTTTCCTGCGTGTTCTGACAAGGAGGCATTTTCTGCGTCTCCCTCTGAAAGAAAAGCTTAATTGAAGTTCCTTTCATGTGATCCCGGTTGATTTTTCTTCTCTGCAGTTCAGATGGTCTTTGTCAGATAGAAGAATTTTCTGCTCAGGCCTTCCAAATGGGCTCTGAAAGCCCAATTTAAGATGAAGCCTCGCTGCCACGGCCTGTTAGGTAATACCGGTCGGGCCAGGTTTCACTCAGGCGTGAAGATGGGAAGCTTGCAGTTCTGCCGGCATTTCTGTGGCCGATGATACGATTGAACTTGACCCCCACACGAGCCCAGAGAACACCTACGGTCCTGGCTCAGAACGGCCTTTGTGCTTGTGTTTTGTGGATATTGATCAGAATGTGGTGTATCACGTGGCATTGAAGACCCTGCATGTGTCGTTTGGATAAATACTGGCCTTTGCGGCAACCTTTGTTCCCAGCAGTGAGACGCCCTGTGAGCTTGTGTTCAGGCGGACAAAGACAGTGGTCTCCTGTTGCAGTTAAGAAGACAGATTTTGGATCAGAGAGATTTAGATCCCGGCCCACTAGCGTGGTGATTTTACATGTGAAAGTGAGCATGTTAGTCACTCAGTTGTATTCAACTGTTTGCATCCCCAGGGACTGCATCCCACCAGGCTCCTCTGTCCAAGGCATTTTCCAGGCAAGAATACTGGAGTGGGTTGCCATTTCTTTCTCCAGGGGATCTTCCTGACCCGGGGATCGAACCCAGGTCTCCTGGATTGCAGATGATTCTTTACCATCTGAGCCACCAGGGAAGCAGATTTATATGTGACATATACTTATGGGCTTCCCTGGTAGCTCAGGTGGTTAAGAATCCTCCTGTAATGCAGGAGACCTGGGTTCGATCCCCGGGTCAGGAAGATCCCCTGGAGAAGGGAATGGCAACCCACTCCAGTATTCTGGCCTGGAGAATTCCCTAGAATACAGTCCATGGGGGTCGCAAAAAGTCTGACACGACTGAGCAGCTTACACTATATATTTATTTTGGGGGATTGGTCCACATGATTATGGCAGCTGAGAGGGCCTACCATCTGCCATCTGCTAGCCAGAGACCTAGGTGGTGAAATTCTGAGTTCCAAAGGCCTGAGAACCAGGGCAGCCAATGGTATAGTTCTTCGTCCAAGGACAGGAAATGAACTGGGATGGCCCAGCTCAAATACTGAGGCAAGCAAAGAGGGGCGAGTCCCTCCTTCCTCCTCCTTTTGTCCTATTTGGGCCCTCCGTGGGTGGGATGATGTCCACGCATGTTGGGGAGGGCCCCCTACTTTACCTGGTCCACTGGTGCAGGTGCTGACCTCACCTGAAACTCCCTCATCCAGAAATAGAGTTTAATCTAGGCACCCCTGAGCCGGTCAAGTTGACCCATAAAATTCACCTTCACAAGTGGCATTAAGCGCCTCCACATTCTTGTGCAGCCATCACCACTGTCCATTTCTAGAACTTATTCATCATTCAGAACTAGAACTCTGTAGCGTGGACATAAATACACTACCATGTGTAAACCAGACAGCTGCTGGGAAGCTGCTGAACAGCAAGGCGAGCTCAGCTCAGTGCTCTGTGTTGACCTAGACGGGTGGGATGGGAGAACAGGGATGGGAGGCTCAGGAGGGAGGGGATAGATACATACTTACAGCTGATTCATGTTGTTGTACAGTAGAAACTAGCACAACATTGTAAAGCAATTATCCTCCAATTAAAAATAAAAAAATATTCTATGTAAACAAAAAAAAAAAGAAGCTGGATCTCTGTATTCCCTTAAATACTAAACCCCCCTCCAGTCCTGATATGTACTGGAGTCCCAAGGGTCAGAGCGGGGAGCTATTCAGAACCAGAAAGAGTGAGAGCCCACTTTCCGCTGGTCCCTACCTGTCCCCCGCATGCCCTCCATTCCCACTCAGGTGGTCCCTGGTTGTCTTGGATACCTCCTTGGCATCCTCTTGCCTGCGGGGTCGCTGGTCCTCCGGGTGAACTTGGACATCACACGGACTTCTGGGCTCCTGAAGGGCATCCTGCTGGGATGGCTGGGATGGTCACTGCCCCAGGCCACCGCAGCTTGTCAGCTGTGTCCCTGTGGCCGGCCTGCCCACCAGCTCAGGAAACCTGAGCCCCGCTGGCCCGGCGGAGCCCGCACACCAGCGTTTACAACCTCTAAAAGCCGCCTGTGTTCTCCTGAAGTTGATGGAGCTGGTGAAAACAGTTCTCTCTTTTTTTCTCTTCTTAAATTTTTCCTAAATATTTACTGGATCTTCTCACAATTTCTTCTTATGCTGGCTTCTGGCTTCAGGTTTCTCACGTGGGGGGGTGGGGAGAAGGTTCTGGGCTCTGTGCTGATTTTCTGCTTGGGGTGGGGAGGCTTCTGCCTAAAAGCAGAGGGCAGGAACTGGCGCTCTGTATCTGAAGGGGGTCGCCCTTTGGTGATGGGCTTCTCCGGGCCAGCTCTCAGGACTGGCCCGTGGCTCGGTGGCACCTGTGTGACCTTGAGCATGCTTCTTGACCTCAGCTTCAGCTTCCTCACCAGTGAGATGAGATAATAATAGCATGTGCCTACAGAGATGTGAGGCCTCTGTGAGATAATCTGTGTGAAATGCCTAGCGTGGCGTCTGGCACACATGGGATGCTCTAAAAACGTAAGCTACTGCTATTTTTATTGGCAAACTTTATTTTTGTTGTTTCCAGCCATTCGTTTCTCTCCACCTTTTCTTTTTGTGGCAGTGCTGATACACACCCCCTCCTCCGCCCCCGCTGGGTCCCTGCATCCTTTCATTGCCCCCTCTCTCCTCTGGTGGGGGCGTCCCAGGTGGCTCAGTGGTAAAGAATCTGCCTGCAGTGCAGGAGATGCAGGAGGCATGGGTTCAATCCCTGGGTTGGGAATATCCCCTGGAGGAGGAATGGCAACCCACTCCGGTATTCTTGCCTGGGAAATCCCATGGACAGAGGAGCCTGGGTGGCTACAGTCCTTGGGGTCGCAAAGAGTCAGACACGACTGAGCACACTTGTGCATTCCTCTGGTGGAGCCCACTCTGGGGAGGGTCTCAAACTGTGGCCCTGCCAGGTTCAAGGGTGGAAGCTCAAGTCTGGCCCGTCCGCACCTGATACGATTATGGCCGAGTGATGCCTTTGCTTTTCCTTACTTCCTCTGACCTGGAGCTCTCTCCCTGCTGAGATAGTTTGTTCTGTCTTTGTCATTTTCTCCACTTTGGGGTAAAAAAAGGAGCCGAATTGTATGGAGCCCCTCTGTGCCTGGAGCTGCGGGCGTGTTCCCAGGCTTGCCAGCTCGTCCCAGCAGTCTCCGAGCCTAGTGATGATGTCATGCCTGTGTTCACAGGGCAGGAAACTGAGGCAAAGGGAGGCTGAGGAGGTGGCCAGAGCTCAGGGGGACACTGGAGGGGACTTCTTTGGTGGCCCAGTGGCTAAGACCACGCACGCCCACTGCCAAGGTCTTGGGTCAGGGACTCCCTGATCAGGGGACTAGAGCCCACACACTGCAACTAAAAAAGACCTGGCTCAGACAAGTAAATATTAAAGGAAAAAAGAAGGGGACAGTGGGCTTCGATTAAGCCTGGGTGAAGCTACAGCGTGCTCTGCGTTGACGGCTGACCACATGGTTGCCCTGCCCCCCATCACTGCGTGGCTGGGGTCCTCAGTTTGTCCACCTGGAAATGGGGGTGTCAGCAACATCAGGTGCTGGTGACACCATGAGCCTCGTGTGGGGAATGTGAGCCCCCTCCTGGGGTTGATGTCCTGAGGGTCCTGACTCTGGGAACCCACAGAACAAGCTTCCTGACCTCTTCTGGACACACCCTCGGGGGTTTGACGTCAGGTGTCATGTCCTTCCCAAAGTCCTCTCCATTTCTTAAACCTTTTAAAAAGACTGCAGTGTAATACACATGAGATAAAATTTACCATTTTAACCATTTTGAAGTGTCCAGTTCATTGGCATTAAGGGCATTCACGTCATCTTGCAGCCATCACCCATACCTAGTTCCTCGATTTTTTCATCGCCCCCAAATAGAAGAAACCTTGCACCCTTTAGCCATCACCCCTAGTGCCCCTGAAACCCAGCCCCTGGCAACCACTCATCTGATTCCTGTCTATGGATTTGCCTATTCTGGACGTTTTCTATAAATAAAACCATACAATATACAGCCTTCTGTGTCTGGCTTATTTCAACCATTAGCATAATGTTCTCAAGATTCACTGACGTGGTAGCATGTATCAGTATTTCATTCCTTTTTATGGCTTGAATAATATTCCGTGGCATGTATATACCATATTTTGTTTATCTGTTCGTCTGTTGATGGACGTCTGGGTCATTTCCATCTTTTGACTATTGTGAATAGAGCTGCTGTGAACATACATGCACAGATTTTGTTTGGACACCTGTTTTCAATTCCTTTGGGTATATGCCTCGGAGTGGAATTGCTGGATCATGTGGTAATTCTATGTTTCACATTTTGAGGCTCTGCCAAGCTATATTCCACAGTGGCCACACCATTTTATATTCCCACCAGCACTGTAAGAGGGCTCCAGTTTCTCTACATCCTCGCCAACACTTGTTATTTTCCATCCAAAAAAAAAAAAAATTATGACCGTCCCCATGGGTGTGAAGTGGTAGCTGGCGGTGGTTTCAATTTGCGTTTCCCTGATGGCTAACGACATCGAGCATTCTCCTTCAGTTTTAACATTCCCACTTTCTCTTGACCCAGTTCCTGGGTCTTCCTGAGACCGTTCTGTTCATGGTTTTCCAAGCGTGGCCTCATTAGTCTCGTCCCTGTTCACAGCCCTCAGATCCCAGGGCGGACCTCTATGGGGATGGAGGTTCCACTTCACTAGAAGCGCTGCTCTCTCTCCCCAGTCCCCTCTGAATGGCGCCATCCTTTGCTCCAGCTCCTGAGGCCCCTCAGGTTCTGACTCTTTCCTCCCAGCTGGTCCCAGCTGTTTCCGCCTCATCCTTCTCACTTTTGGGCCCCTGGCTCTCTCTTCCAGCCTGGTCGGGGTGAGGACAGCCTGGCACACAACTCCCCCGCCCCCTCGTCTGTGGGCAGTGACTAATCCGTCCGGCCATGACAGCCCCCAGCCCGAGCATCCCCCTCTTGTCCGTGGGATTATTCTGAGAGCCTCCTAAGAGCCTGGCTTCCTCAAGTCCAGGAACCTCGTTCCCTCTAAGTGTGACTTGAAGGCGCCGTTTTGCATCTCCGGGGTGGGTTTACAGTTTCAGGCCTATTTCTGACCGAGGAATCAAAGACTGCCCCTTGGTGATGGAATTTCAGGCATGACTGAGCAGATGGAGGAGGTATTTTGGGGGGCAGAGAGTTTGTGCCTGTGTTCCAGAAACCACTCCCGCATCTGCCTCTGAATTAGAGACCCGGCCCATCCTGGAAAGACTAGGATCACTTCCTGCTCTAGGGCCTGTCTGGTGAGACCTGGCCTGCCTGCCTCTGCCTCGGGCTCTTTTCTCGAAAGTGCAGGGTGTGGTCGTCTGCCATTGATCTGTGTGCACAGAGCGTTTCCTTTAAATGATGACTTGGTTAGTATATGAAAATTTGGTTTGCTGCAAAAATAAAATAACAGAGTAATCGAGTAAAATGTGAGAGGCCCCATCTCCAAGCCCACCCCCCACCCCAGTTCCCTTCCCAGGGGGAACTGCAGGTAAAACCTGGTGTGGACTGTGGATCCTCCAAGGCCTTTCCTTCTGGTGCGTTCATTTTTTCACATCTAAGGGCAGCTCCAGAATAAATAGGGCTTCTGAGGTGGTGCTAGTGGTTAAAGAACCTGCCTGCCAGTGCAGGAAATGTAAGAGACTCAGGTTCGACCCCTGGGTTGGAAAGATCCCCTGGAGAAGGGCATGGCAACCCACTCCAGGATTCTTGCCTGGAGAATCCCATGCACAGAGGAGCCTGGTGGGCTACAGTCCATGGGGTTGCAGAAGAGTTGGACCCGACTGACTGAACACTCAGCACACATGCAGGATAAATAGCACCGTTAGGCTGAGTGCATCAAAGAGAAAGGGTTCAGATGTGCACCGGAGAGATGCTTCTTAAAAGCCAGACAGCAGTTGGAATTTTCCTCCCCAGGTGGGGCTTGAGTGAGGGGGCTGGGAGGGAAAACCTTGAGTGAGGAGGGCGAAGGCTCTTAGGAGGCAGACACCAGGAAAACGGATGGACCGAGGGCCAGACAAGGCCCTGCCATTTATGTTGGTCTCCGTCACAGAGTCAGAGCCGCAGCTGCCCTGGGTCAGTCCCCGCTCCGCACTCACTGCCTGTGTCCCTCTGGGCGAATGTAGGTGACTCCCTGGGCCCCAGTCTCTTCAATTATAACACAGTCAAGGCCTAGCTTGTCGTGAGGGGTTAGCACTGAAACATGGCCTCGAAGGTGCGGTGTGAAGCTTGGCTTGCGGTCCCTGCTGAGCGCCAGGCCCGGGGACCGCGTTCCTTCCCCCGCTTTGCCTGCGTCAGCTCAGCATCGGTCCTTGACCTTCCTCGTTGGCCTTTTTCCCTGTGGCCAGAGCAGAGCTAAGCAGGTCACAGCGCTAAAAATAGTGATCCCCACGCCAGCGCCCGGGTGCTCAGTGTGTTTGTATTTTAAGAATGAATGGGTGGTGGGCTGAGGCTCCCCTCTCCGCTTAGGCTGAGGGTCTCATGGGCTCTTGGGAACAGTCGTACAGTTAAATTACTCGTTCTTGACACATGAGTATGAATTAGTGTCATGGAGTTTTTTGATGCAAAAGAGACCCAAGAAATGATCCTTCATGCTACAAATAAGGACATCGTAAAGCTGTAAGAAGCAACTCTCCAGGCGTGTCATGCAGTCAGTTAAGGGCCAGTCGAGACTGGAGCCCAGTCTCCTGATTCCGGCTGGTGCTCTGTTCATCTGACGCCCAGCCTGGTATCTGGGTGCCCGCTTCTGCTTGGGGCTGCAGCTTCCAGGTGCGGGGTCCCCGAGGCAGGAGGCTCACAGGCTGGCAGACAGATGGGCCTTTTAGAGGAACGGAGGGAGATTTAGGGACAGGGCCCTGGACTTGGCCTGGCAGGTTTGGGGCCGGCCCCGCATCTTGCAGGAGGGAGGGAGAGAAGTGTTTGGGGCTGAGGTGCAGTTTGGCTCTGCCGCCCTGTAGATGTGACTGCTGAGAGCTGGGGGGCGGGGAGCGGGCGGGGCTGTATCCAGTGGGAGAGGTGGACATACAGTCCAGTGGCCACTGTCCAGTGTGGAAGCATGAACCGGGGGTGATGCGTGCAGTGGGGGAACCTTCGCACGGCAGACTGTCCGCCTGTAGCAGAGAGGGGAGGGAGCCTCATGACGAGGAGCCTGGCAGAGCTGGGGCTGCAGAGACGAGTGTGACCAGAGTGCAGGCTGCCCGGGCCCAGGGGGAGGGAGGACAGGCACACAGGGAGGTCCTGGGCTCAGGTCCAGCTCCTTTCTGCCTGTTCGTTCTTGGCCTGGGCAGTGCCTTGGCCAGAGTTGCAACACCATTTTTATTTCTTCTGTGGAGAATGAACCGTACTTCTTCCCCAGCCCTTTCTGCTGGATCTGCCTCCCAGAGCTGGTCCTTCCCTCTCGTCCAGGCGTTCAGGGCTGACCATTGGTCACCGAGACCTGCTGGTGGCCTTCTGGCTCGTTGCCCACTCTTGTGTATTTTGGCCACTAGATGGCAGCAGGAAACCTGTCAATTTGTCTTCCACGTGGCTTTTAGGTTAAGCCCTTTGCTCTGGGGTGGATTGGCATCGCTTCTGGGCTGGCACAGGGACTCTCTGATTCCCCGTCTCACCGGTTCCAGGGTGAAGCCGAGGCAGCTGGCTCTCCCGCACACGTTCCTGAGAAGTGACCATTTCAGCTCAGACAGCCCAGTGACAGGAGGTGGCTTCTCAGTGCTCCCACTTGGGAAAGAATTGTCCTATGTCCCTAGGGCTTCCCTAGTGCCTCGGATGGTAAAAAATCTGCCTGCAATGCAGGAGACCTGGGTTTGATCCCTGGGTTGGGAAGATCCCCCGGAGAAGGGAATGACAACCCACTCCAGTATTCTTGCCTAGAGAATCCCCTGGACAGAGGAGCCTGGCAGGCTACGGTCCATGGGGTCACAAAGAGTTGGACACAGCTGAGTGACTGTCACTTTCATTTTGTCCTACATCCCAGGCTGTGGGTTAGTGCCTCAGAGCAACTGGAAGCTGAGATCCAGGGTCACTGAGGAATTCTAGCTGCTCCTGGCAGAGTCCCCCAAGTGGAATCTGTGCTCCTGTGGCCGGATGCTGTGGTGGTGTGTGTGGTGGACACAGCACAGGCCAGGACATGTGCCATACAAACACTGGTCCATGTAGCACTCTGGCGGGGGGATGAAGGGGTTCTGCTCCACTCCTCCTGGCTCACATGCCCCCCTCACCTGCGGCTGGCTTTGGGTCAGGCCGCAGCTCTGAGACTGGTTCCAGTGTGAGTCACAGGCTGCTGATGGTGGCTGTGCACTGAGCACTTCACTTGACCGCGTCCACTCCCTCAGTCTTCCCAGTGGCCTCGTGTCGGGTACGGGGCTGTCTCCTTTTACAGTTGAGAGGCCCAGAGAAGGGAAGGGCATGCCCTTCAGATACAGACTGCCAGGGATTTCCTTGGTGGTCCAGTGCTTAGGACTCCACGATTTCACTGCTATGGACCTGGGTTCGATTCCTGGTTGAAGAACTAAGATCCCAAAAGCTGCAAAAAAAAAAAAAAAAAAGGCAGGATGCTTGCCCCATGCACCAGATTCCAAGCCCAGGGGCCTTTTGGTTTGAACACACTGCGTTGCACAAGCTGTTGTTTCTTTTTGTAGTGAAGCACCTTGTATGCTGGGCGGCAGGGAGGATGTGGGATTGGGAAGATTCGCTCGAGTGGGATGGCTGTCAGGACACTTGTCCTGTTACCTTGCAGCCCCAGCCAGCGCCTTTCTTAGAGGGAGCCCAACCTGTTGGGAACAGGGACTGGAGGAGGGGGTGCAGATGAGGTGTGTGTGTGTGGGGGGGCGCTGCCTGGCCACTGTGCCCTGCCGCCTTCTCCAAGCATCCCACCCATTGTATGGGGTGGAGGGCAGGTTGATGGGGATACGGTCCTGACTCACACTTTGGACTGTGGAGCTGCCAGAACTTCCGCTGGCATCCTGCCATGAGGGCCTGGGCCAGGAGGGGTGTTCTTGTGCTGGAATCAACTTCCTGTTGGTTTTTTGCGCTCTCAGCCTTGCTCTGGGCTCATCTGAAGCCAGGGGGCCTTGCTGGGACCCCTTTCCGGTTGGGCTTTGCTCAGCGCAGCCCTTGCCAACCTCAGGGCAGCAGTGGGGGCGGCTCTGGCTCCTTCTTGTCTTTTCTCCGCTCCAGGTTGAATCTTCTCCCAATCCTGGTCCTCCTCCCCCACCTCCCCTGATCTCTCTGGGTGCAGGTGTGGGGCTGTTATGTCCCAGTCAGCTTTATCAGAACTATAGCAACTGAGTGACGGGCGCTGATGGGGAGATGGGGCCCACCCAAGGTCCCCTGGGTCCCCACTACTCCTCGAGGGAGGACCCAGTCGCTGTCTTAACCCCAGCTCTCCAGAGCACCGCCTCCTGCCTCCCACCTCCTGTCTGGGCTCCCACTCTGTGGGTTCTGCCAGGAGACACCGCCCCCTTGATGCCCTGACATGCCCAGGTTTGGTCTGACGTGATTGTCAGCCCCTGGGCTGCCAGTCCAGAGGCTTCTGCTGCCGGGGATCGGGACCCCAGCACCCTGCTCGGTGGGTGTGGCCTCTCCCGCAGCTCCAGCTGCAGCCTCCCCTTGTCTCTTGGCGGGGCTTGCTGGTGGTGGGGAGGGGGGCCTCTCCTCTCCATATTACGTCAGCTTCCAGCCCAGGACTCCTGGGGTCTGCTAAGGGAGCGCCTTTTATTAATTTTTTTCCAGGGGAAATAATTCCACCCTTGTCACATGGATTTCTGCATTCAGCTCTTTAGAGGTCTGGCTTCCTCCCTCCTCCTCCCACCCGCTCCTTCCCCCTCACCCCCCCCAACCCCCGATGCTCTGAAAAAGGGGACAGATTTGTTTCCTTGAACTGGGGCCCAGAGGAAGGCAGGGACCGGAGAGATCATGGAGCTGGGAGTCAGGGGTCTAGGGTCTGCTTCCCTGCCAGCTGCTGTGTGATCTGGGTTGGGCCCTTGCCCTCTCTGGGCCTTGGCTTTCTGCTCGTGTCCTGGAGTCCACCTGCCATCTGCAGGTGGGCAGTGGGCAGTTCCCAGCACATCCCACTCTGGAGAGTGGACTCTGTCCAGCTCGCACTTGATGGAGTGAATTTCCATCCTGCTCCCACCCTGGGGCAGCCCCTCCACCTGTTGAGGGGGTTGGTGGGTGTGGCAGGGTCCTGGGGGGCCTGGCGCATCAGCCAGGCCAGGGTGGAGGAAGACCTGGCTCTGTCTGGGGTTGGAGAAGCAAAGGCAGCCTTGACTCTGGTTGGTTCCCCCACAGCGCCTCCTGTAGTCTTGGGATTTAGGGGCCGTCCAGGGGCCGATTGGCCAGAGGGCAGAGGCCTCAGCGTCCAGCCTGCTGTGCGCTCCTGGGGGCCCCTGCCCTGGGCTCATCACTCCTGGCTGCTGCTTCTACTTTGCTCCATCTACCTTTTTCCCTTTGCTTCTCATCCCTCCATGCCTCTCATGCCTGCCTGCCCGCCCCCTCCAGTGCTGACCCTGATCCAATCCTCCAGCCCTGCAGGCCCTCAGCCCCCTCCCCCGCTCTCTGGGCAGGCAGAGCTGGACCCCCGCCCCACCAGAGTCCGGCGCCCCAGGCCTCTGCACCCCGTTCCGTGCACACGTGCGTTTGAGCCCCTCCTGCCCTCCCCGAGGCCCACATCTGGCCGGAGTGCTCAGTTTCCCGGCTGTAAATCGCCTCCCACTGCCCCTTGGCATCTGCTCGGGTTTCAGCTCCAGGAGTCTCTTTCTTGTGGGGGGGTTGCTCAGGGTGGAGGAGGCTCAGCTGGCCCCTCCCTTTATCCGGCGGCTGCGGGGGGAGAGGCGCTTGGGCCATGTCGTTAGAGATCCTTCCGTCCAAGTCCTGGGCGAGCTGTGGTTTCTAGCAGGTGGTGGGGCAGGAACTGGTTGTAATTAGATTTCCCTTCTCTGTTCGCACCTTCCCTCTTCTGCTGGGCAGTTGAGCTCAGCCTGCCCCACAGTGTCCCCCACCCTGCAGTGGGAGGGGCTTCCTCCTGGGGGCCCCAGCTTGTGTCACGGGACAACCTGCAGACAGTGGACTCTCTCTGGCCTGCCTCTCTTGACATCCCTGGACAGGGTCTGAGCCTCAGGGCCTGCCACAGCTCCGGGTGGATTTAATTCTCCCTCTGCAGGGGGTGACCCTCCAATCCCCAGGCCGACCCACCAGGCTCAGACTGTTGTACCTGCATCTCCCCAGAAGCAAGGGTACAGTGGATTCTAGCTGGTCCCGTGGACATCTGCCCTGGACCACCCGCTTCTTGGCTAGCCACACCTGGGGAAGTGACTCGTTTGGGCTGTGGAAGGGCCTCTCGGGGCCTCCACCAGGACAGTCTAAGAGGGAATGATCGTCTAGACCAGTGCTACTTAAAGTGGGGCCTGTGGGCCAGCGCTGACGATGGTGACTAAGTCCAGAGTAGAAAGTTCATATTCAGAAATGTTTGCAGTGGGGCTTCCCTGGGGGTCCTCAGATGGTAAAAAATATGCCTGCAATGCAGGAGACCCAGGCCTGATCCTTGGGTCAGGAAGATCCTCTGAAGAAGAAACTGGCAACCCACTCTAGTATTCTTGCCTGGGAGATCCCCGTGGCCAGAAGAGCCTGGTGGGCTACAGTCCATGGGGTTGCGAGGAGTCAAACGTGACTGAGCGCCTAACAGGCTACCAGTGGTTGGGACTCTGCACTCTCACTGCCAAGGGTCTGGGTTCCATCCCTGGTCCTGGAATTAAGATCCCACAAGCTGTGCGGCGGGACCAAATAAATAAATAAAAATAAGAAAATGTAAAAATAGAGGGAACCATTTGCAGTGGCTGACGTGGCCGTCTTAGGGTAGTGTGGCGTTTCCCGGGGAAAGCGTGAGGGGGGTCATGGATCCTGGTGGCTGGAACCAAATAGGTTCTTTGGGACCTTTCCTTGCAGCTGAAGGACTTGTCTTGTGGAGCAGGGCATCGGCCAGTTTGGATGTTGCTGGAATCTTCAGGCGGTTCTCCAGGGGTGAAAGCTGGGATTGTCCCTCCCGAGCATGACCACCTAAGGGCCCAGGATGGACTGGAAATGAAAGGCCTGGCACTTGCCACCGATTGGTTGGGAAGTGCTGCCCTCAGCATCCCAACCTGCCCGTATCCCGGGAAGAAACTTTGGGGGTTTCTTGGGAGAAGCTGCAGGCTCAGACTTGATGTGGGAAGTTGAGAACAGGCTTAACTTTGAGGATGCAGGCTCAAGGAAAGTTCAAGAATTCTGAGGGGACTTGGAATGAGGAAGTTTGTAGGCATGGGAAGTTAGTGGGGAGCTTGGGGTCTGCGCTGGGAGGATGTAGGTAGGGATGGTTTGGGGTTAGGCTGGGAGAGCAGATGGCTCCTTGAGGTCCCCTGGGTGATGACACAAGGAAATACTAGGTTCCTGGGAAGGACAGAAGGGAGGGTGAGCTTGCTCATGTGAGCCAGTGGAGGTTTGAGGTACACAGTGCAGGGCTGAGAAGAAATTTGAGGTTTTATTTGGAAGACGAGAAGGACATTTGGATGGCTGTCGGGTAAGGACTCAGAGAGTTTCAGGGTTTGCTGGAGGAGGTCACAGGGAAGCCCTGGGGAGAGGGGGTGTCTGGGTTCACAGGAGGGGTTTTGGGATGCTGTGCAGGAGGCTGAGGGGGAGAAGGAAATGGCCACCCACCAATATTCTTGCCGGGGAAATCCCATGGACAAAGGAGCCTGGCGGGCTATACAGTCCATGGAGTCACAAAGAGTGAGACACAGCTGAAGCGACTGAGCACGCACACAGCCACATGGATGGACCTAGGGAGTGTCATACGGAGTGAAGTAAGTCAGACAGAGAAGGAGAAATATCATATGACATCTCCTACATGTGGAATGTAAGAGGGAATGAGAACGTTTGCAAAAATCTCTCAACCTGTCCCCTGAAGGCTTGCTCCTTGGTGCCAAGATCTTCCCTGGCTCAGCTTCTCAGGCTCTCTCAGTTCCAAGGCAGCGTGCCCACTCTGAGGGGCTCATGGAGGGTCTGAGCTCAGAGCCCCTGCCCCAGCTCTTGTCAGCCTCATTCCAGATGGCTTTTCCAGCCCACCCGTCCCCCACCACAGCAGTGATGGATGCCCAGCGTGCCCGGAGAGCATGCTGGAGTCTCTGCCAGCTCCCCTCCCCTCCCCTTTGCCCTGACTCTACTCCTCAGGGTCCCACACGTCTTTCAGGGTTCAGTTGGAGCTCTGCTTGCTCGAGGAAACTTTGTGGGACCTTGTCCTCCCCAGGTGATCATGGCGTTTCCCCTGCTCACTCACCTGCCCCTAGCCTGCCTGGCACGGTTCTGACCTGACCTTCCCGTGCACACATGCCTGCCCAGTGGGGCCTGGGCGGCTCCAACATCCTGTCTTAGGTGCTTGGGTGTCTGAAGGCGTCTCTCTGAGTTGGGGGCCCACCCTTCATATGCCCTCCCTGCCCGCTGGCCCAGCCCAGGCCCACTCTGCAGACCTTACAGGGCAGCTGTCGGAAGAACAGCCCTGCGCACGAACAAGTCACTGCCTTGGGTGGGCGACTGGGGCACAGGGGGCCTCCCCACGCTGCTCAGCAGGGGCTGTGGCACTCCTCCGTGTTGGGGGCTAATGGCCCCTCTCCTCAGGGCCAGCCGTTTCCCTGTATTTCCCACCACGCCTGACGCCCGCTTTCTCCATCTGGCCCTCGTCTGGCCTGTCTCACGTGGCCGGCAGGTGAATAGCAAGATGTGGTGTCAGGGGACTTCCGTGAAAGTCCAGTGGCTAAGACTCTGCTCTCCCAATGCAGGGGCCCTGGGTTTGATCCCTGATCAGGGAACTAGATCCCGCATGCTGCAACTAAAGATTCTGCATGCCACAACTAAGATCTGGAGTAGCTGAATAAGTAAATAAATATATATATTAAAAAAGTTGTGGTTTCAGACGACACGCTAAAGCTGAAATGGGGGTCGATGCTCCCAGGATCCTGTGAGAGGTGCGCTTCACAGATGGGGAAGGGGCTGACCCACACTTTCTGGAGGCTGAGAGCTGCTGACCGCTGCTCCTGGGTTGGCACTACTCAGCGCGAGCCCTTCTGGGGGGCCTGCTGCCTGCCACTCTGTCCCTTGCCTGGCCTTTTCTGGAGCACCCCCCTCCCCCCGCCAACACACACACAACCACATACCCACACCATTCTCCCCTCTTAGTAGCTGAGTTTCCCTTCTTTGGTGGGAGTCCCAACCCTCCTTCCTTGGGAGCCACATGGGGTTCGGGGTGGCTCCCGCCTCCCGCCTTCCCTGGGCAGGGCTGAGTGGGTTCCCAGGCTGGTCCTCGCCACCGTAGGAAGGGGCTGCAGCATGAAAGGTGATCTATACATGTAAGGCGATGATTATTTATTTGACAGGGACAGCTGCCGGCAGCAGAGAATGTAATCTAGTAATCCTTTTGTGCGAATCGGATTGGAGGTTCAGCATGCCGCCTCCAGCAGCCAGAGGCCCTGCCCCCCGCCCCCGCCCCTCCCCACTTTGCTCTCCTGCACGGTTGTGGGCACTCTTGCACCTGTGTTCCATGGAGCGTGCACGCGTGCACACACACCGACACCCTCTTTCTTTTGTTTTTTTTGGGTCATTGTAAACATCTTACATAACCACAGTAGGAATCCAGATTGGTGTGCTCTCATTAACTCAACGACAGAGTTTCTTTGAAGTTTCCCACCAGCATCCTTTTTCTGTTCCCAGACCCCGCCTTGCATTTAGTTGTCGTGTCTCTTTTGAGGCTCCTCCAACCTGTGGCTGTGCCCTGGTGTTTCTTCGCCTTTTGTGACCTTGATGGTCACTTTGTAGGAGGCTGGCGTTTCCTTGTGACTGGGGTGAGGTTGTGCGTTTTTGGCAAGGATGCTGCACGTGGGGTGCTGGGTCCCCAGCGCATTGAGTCGTGGGGCGCACACATCGGTGTTCTTTTTGCTGCACTGGGTCTTTGTAGCGGTGCATGGGCTCAGTTGCCCCTTGGCATGTGGGATGCTAGTTCTCTGACCAGGGATCGAACCTGAGTCCCCCGTGTTGAAAGGCGAATTCTTAACCACTGGACTGCCAGGGAAGTCCCAGTACGTCTTACTGCTGCTGATGTTAACCTCGGTGCTTAGAGAAGGTGATGCTGGCCAGGCAGCTTTTCTGTGAAGTTGCTCTTTTTCTCTTGGTAGTAAATAGGCATCTTGTGGGGAGGTGCGTTGAGACTATACAGATATCCTGTTTATCCTCCGACTTTTACTCACTAATTTTAGCGTCCATCAGTGGTTCTTTGCTGCGGTAGTCATTATTGTGGTGTCTGCCTAATGTTCATTTCCTGTTTCCCTCATTTCCACTACACTGGTTAATTGGAATTCTCTTGGAAAGAGCTGGCCCTTGTCTTTTCTTACTTCCTTCCTTTATTTATTTGCTAACTTATTAAGTGGTCTTTTGTCATTAGAATCACAGTATTTTTTAAATTACACAATATATAACAAATGCGTGGCTATATGTTGTGTAGCAAGGATCACGGATGTGTATTTTACCCTACAGATTGCTGTTGTTCAGTCGCTCAGTCGTGTTCAACTCTTTGACTCCGTGGACTGCAGCACACCAGGCTTCCCTGTCCCTCACGATCTCCTAGAGTTTGCTCAAACCCGTGTCCATCAAGTCGGTGATGCCATCCAACCATCTCATCCTCTGTTGCCCCCTTCTCCTCCTGCCCCCAATCCCTCCCAGCATCAGGGTCTTTTCTAATGAGTCAGTTCTTCGCATCAGGTACCCAAAGTATTGGAGCTTCAGCCTCAGTCTTTCCAATGAATATTCAGGGTTGATTTCCTTTAGGATTGACTGGTTTGATCCCTTGCAGTCCAAGGGACCATGGGGTGGCCTTCTTTATATCCAGGGGTGAGGGCACCCCCATCTCAACGCATCTCACTGAGTTGGGGGCTGGAGATTCCCACTGCTTATGGGGAAACTGAGTCCTGGGAAAAGGGAAGCATGCCAAATCCCATTTGCCAATGGCATGTGCATAGCGAGGTCAGGAGGGGCAGGGACCAGGTGTCCTTGGCATCCCAGCCATCCTCTCAGCCAGGATCATCCTGTCCTGCTCTCTCCTCGTGTTCGTGTCCAGATGGCTGTGGGGGAGGCATGGCTGGCACCGGCCAAGGTGATGTATGACCACATGGGGCTCAGAGCAGCGAGGGCTCGGACATTAGGGGTGTCAGGCTGGGAGATCGGAAATTAAAGGCCCGGAGCCGGGGCCAGCATCACCTCCCCCTGGTGCAGTGTTCTGAAGTCACCCGCGGTGGGCTTCATCCACATGCGTGCACGGGAGGGGAGGCCTCTTGGCAGGCTGGAGAGACAGATGGGCTGCGGGCAGTGGGCCTGGACCCCCGGGCGAGCTGCAGGCCCTCGGGGCTTGGCGTGAGCTTCTGTGATCAAGCTCTTGCTGGCGTGGGCACGAGGAACTCTCTCCACTTAGAAGCTGTGTGCCCGGGCAGAACAGTTCCCTTGCTGGCCTCAGTCTCCTCGTCCATAACTTGGGAACAGTGGACCAGATGACCTTTGAGGTCTCTGGGCCCTGACATCGCCTAGATTTATGATCTGCGGTCACTGGGAGAGTGGTGACTGGGTTGTGGCTGATGGCAAAGGGGCAGATGTGGCCCGGCGTGGCATAGTCTGGCTCTCCCCACCTGAGGTCTCTGAGCTGAGCTGGCCCTGCAGTCAGGAAGACTTCTTGGAGGAGGTGGCCTCTGAAAAGGCAGGAAAGAGGACTTTCCTGTATATATACTCTCTGGACATTCTGTTTGTCATGGTGTCCACCTCTCTGTCTTTCCTACAGGTATGCTTTGAGAACTTGCTTCCCAGGTGGCACAGTGGTAAAGTATCCACCTGCCAAGGCAGGCAGTAAAAGAGATGCAGGTTTGATCCCTGGGTCAGGAAGATCGCCTGGAGAAGGAAATGGCAACCCACTCCAGTATTGCCTGGAAAATGCAGTGGACAGAGAGCCTGGCGGGCTACAGTCCATAGGGTCGTAAAGAGTCAGACACAGCTGAGTGACTACACACACACACACACACACACACACACCCCTGCTGTGCACCAGGCTCTGTGCTGTGAACAAGGTGAGTAAATTTCATTCAGGACCTGATGTCTAACAGAGAGGAAGGTAGGCCCTAGACAAAGCGTTACAGGATCAATTTATGACACCTTAGAGTCCCTTGGACTGCAAGGAGATCCAACCAGTCCATTCTGAAGGAGATCAGCCCTGGGATTTCTTTGGAAGGAATGATGCTAAAGCTGAAACTCCAGTACTTTGGCCACCTCATGCGAAGAGTTGACTCATTGGAAAAGACTCTGATGCTGGGAGGGATTGGGGGCAAGAGGAGAAGGGGACGACAGAAGATGAGATGGCTGGATGGCATCACTGACTCGATGGATGTGAGTCTCAGTGAACTCCGGGAGTTGGTGATGGACAGGGAGGCCTGGCGTGCTGCGATTCATGGGGTCGCAAAGAGTCGGACACGACTGAGCAACTGATCTGATCTGATCTGAATAATCTCCGGCACCTGCCTCTCTTCATGACTTTATTTCTCTGCCCCCTGCACTGCCTCCTTGCCCCTTCCTTATCCCGCTGTGCCGCTGTCTTCATCTCTTCAAAACCAGGGCCTTCCTGAGGTTCTGGGCTCTCTTGGGCCAGAAACTCAAGAAGCCCTGCGTCTTGACCTTCCTACTTGTGTGTTTGCGGCCTTCCTGGGAGAGGAGAGTGGCAGGGCCCCTCTTCCTGGACTGTTGTCTAGACCCGTAGCCTCTGAGGGGTAGCAGGCCCTAAGCTTTGGAATCAGACGTTCTGGGTTTGTGCTCAGACTGTACCCTTAACAAACCCGCGTGAGTTACTCACCTTCTCTGAGCCTGAGCATCCTCATCTGGAAGATGGGTTTACCTGCGCTTACCTTGCAGCAGTTTTGGGGGATCAAGTGGGAAAATGCAAGTGAAAGTAACTACCTTGGTGGTACCTTGAATATTGTTGTTCAATTGCTAAGTCATGCCCGGCTCTTTGCAACCCCATGGACTACAGCACGCCAGGCTTTCCTGTCCTTCACCACCTCCCGGAGTTTGCTCAAACTTATGTCTATTGAGTCAGTGATGCCATCCAACCATCTCACCCTCTGTCGTCTCCTTCTCCTCCTGTCCTCAATCTTTCCCAGAATCAGGGTCTTTTCTAATGAGTTGGCTCTTCGCATCCGGTGGCCAAAGTATTGGGACTTCAGCTTCAGCATCAGTCCTTCCAATGAATATTCAGGACTGATTCCTTTAGGATTCACTGGTTTGATCTCCTCACAGTCCAGGAGACTCTTCAGAGTCTTCACCACAGTTGAAAAGCATCAGTTCTTTGGCGCTCAGCCTTCTTTATGGTCCAACTGTCACATCCATTTATGACTGCTGGAAAAACCATAGCTTTGAGTAGATGGACCTTTGTCCGGAAAGTGATGTCTCTGCTTTTTAATATGCTGTCTAGATTTGTCATAGCTTTTCTTCCCAGGAGCAAGCGTCTTTTAATTTCATGGCTGCAGTTAATGTCTGCAGTGATTTTAGAGGCCCCCCCCCAAATATAGTGGGAGCTTGATTGCAACTAGCTTTTGCCCCTTCCTTCCCCTCCATCTGAGTTTGCAGCCAGGTATTTTTGAGTCTGGGATGGAAGCAGAGGAGCCCGGCTCTCTGCAGGACATCCTTCAGCAGAAGTTGGGCAGCAGGAGGATGGCAGGAGGGTGCCTCTGTTCTGGGGCAAAGTGCAGACCTTGCGTGAGGCAGGCCAGGAGTCCACCAGGGGCTGGAGAGAATGACAAGCGCCCCAGGCATCCTAAAAATGAAGTGTGTGTGACAGCTGCCCGCTGCCCGCTGCCAGGTGCTGGGGCCAAGGAGACCCTTGCCGAGCTGGTGGGTCTGCTGCAGCCCCACATCCTGGCGGTGTCTCCCCCGAAGCAGTGGGAAGCGGCCCCTCCCCCTCTAGGTTTGCCCTCCCGCTCGCCCCCCTGCTTCCTCTGGATTCTGTCTGAGCAGCCTGGTCCCGTCCTGCCCGGGAGGAGAAGAGCATCTACTCTTGTTCAGACTGTGAACACAAGAAACCAGAGCTTCAGAGTTGGAGATGTTCTCACTCGCCCCGCCCAGGGCACAGTCACCGGTTCCACATGGCCTCTGAACATTTGAGGTGTGGCTGGTGCATCCGAGGAACTGAATTTTCCTTTTTATTCAGCCTTAATTAGCCTTACTTTAACAGTGGCCACATGTTGCTCGTGGCTGGTCACGTGTTGCTCGTGGCCGGTCGCGTGTTGCTCGTGGCCGCGTGTTGCTCGTGGCTGGTCGCGTGTTGCTCGTGGCCGCATGTTGCTCATGGCTGGTCGCGTGTTGCTCGTGGCTGCATGTTTCTCATGGCTGGTCACGTGTTGCTCATGGCCGCATGTTCCTCGTGGCCGCTGCATTGGACAGGACGGTTCTATATTAACAGTTTCCTCTTGCAGTGTTACCACCCCTGGGGGGGTTCCCCTTTGGTGTGAGATGTGCTGAGTGGGTGATGTGCTCTTGGTGAGGTGTTGCTGAGCTGTGTGGAGGGCTTACATAGGTGTGGGGAGCATAGCTTGGCAGGGAAAGGGTGGCCCTTGGGGGTCTGATCTGGGCACATTTGGAGATTGAGTTAGAATCTGCAGAGGGGTTGGGAAGGGAGAAGTCCCAAGCCTGCGTTTATCTGGGAGACGCAGCAGAACTAGGGGCAGTGTTCTGAGCGGGTCTCTTAGAGGAAAGGGACGAAGGGGCTACATCCCAGGGTTATTGGCCAAAGGGCTGAGTGGGTTTCATAGGAGCTGGAGGAGGCCCACAGACCATCGAGTCTAGCTCACTCCTCTTACTGATGAGGAAGCTAAGGCCTGTTACAGACCCC
Organism: Bos indicus; assembly: GCF_029378745.1. NCBI lineage: Eukaryota > Metazoa > Chordata > Mammalia > Artiodactyla > Bovidae > Bos > Bos indicus. The sequence goes on along the minus strand of NC_091764.1, from coordinate 107,209,565 downwards.
AGTGTGGTTCCTCTCCATCCAAAGTGGAAGTGTTAGTTGCTCTGTCATGTCCCTCCCTTTGTGAGCCCATGGACTGGAGCCTGCCAGGCTCCTCTGTCCGTGGGGATTCTCCAGGCAAGAATACTGGAGTGGGTTGCCATCCCCTTCTCTAGGGGATCTTACCGCCCCAGGAATTGAACCTAGGTCTCCTGCATTGCAGGCAGGTTCTTTACCATCTGAGCCACAAGGGAAGCCATCTAAGTAAGGGCCACCCTACAAAGTAGGGAGTGTCATCATTTTGCAGACAAGGCGACGATAAATCAAAGTCACAAAGGTTTTTAGTGGAACCAAGAGTGAGCCCATGTTTGTCAAGAGTCGCAAGCTTAATTTATGACAGAACCACTGTCCACTGACCGCCAGGCCAGCCCTCCACACCACAGGTCATTGTGTGGCCCTTCCTCATGCTGGGTGGGGTCAGGACCCGGGCATTTACCTGCAGTACCAGGGGTAACCAGTCCAGTCCCAGGTGGGTGGACGGTGTGGTCTGCAGGGAACACGGCCGGGCAGTGTGGGGCTGCCTGCTCCAGGGCCCAGATGTGCGACCGCTGCTGAGCAGCCCTGCTCTGGGGGGATCTGGGGACACTCGGCCGCCTGGATGACCAGGAGGGCAGGGGAAGGTGGGAGGGGGCTCCTGGAGGAGGCCCCTTCTCTCTTTCTCTCCAGCTCTGGCTGGACTCTGCCCAGGCAGGGGGAGGGGCTTCCCTCTGTCCAGCTGTTGTCCCCCACCCCCCGCTCCCCACTGCTGCAGCTGTCTCAGCTCCATCAGTCTCACCCAGGGCTGGGAGGAAGGAGGGGGCCGGGGGAAGAGGGGGCCTCTTGGGTGTGTCCGGCTGAGGCTACTCTGGCCCCTGCCTCTGAGAGGAGTCTCCAGCTGCCAAGTGAGGAGGCTGGGGTGGTGTGTGCCCCCCACCCCCACCCCCAGGCTCCTGGGTAAATTGTGGGCTGTGGATGGCTCAGCTTTCATCCCCCCAGCAGGGCCACTTTTTTACTGAAAAGAATAGGGATGAATTCTTCCTTCACCCCCACCGGGACTCTCCTGCTGCATGTGGTACTTCTTACTTTACTGTCATTTTCATGAACAAATCAGGGAATGACCCCACCACCTTCAGGATGGGGAGGTGGGCTCAGGCTGGAGATGAAGGGGACAGGTCTCCTTACTCCCGGCTTGATGGTTTGATGTGGTGGGACTCTGGGGGGATGTGAGCTGTCAAGAAACAGGTGGGCTTCGTCCTCCAGTCTGGGCAGGAGGGGGACAGGTATCATTCCTGGCATCAGCCTCTCCTGCAGTCAAACATGTGCCTGGCCTCCTTCTTTCTCATGAAGTTTAGCTGAGTCTCCAATACCTTAATACGGGCTCTAGTACCCTGCATTCTTCAGGAGCTAAAGGCAGGGGGTGAAAAGCGGAGTTAGCCCTCTTTCTTGGGCAGACCTCAGTTTGCCAACCTACAAGATGGGGAGAGGCACTGCTACCCCGTTTCATTCAGACAGGTAGCAAACAGCATCTTGGCATAGAAAGTTGACTTGAACTCTTTGGAAAATAGCTCTAGGAGAGAGTCGCTTATTTTTGTTTTGATTTCTTAGCCTCATCCGGTCCCAGCTCCAGGACCAAATGGGCGTCAGCCAAGTAACGTACGTCCGTGATTCCAGACCTGGCATTGAGCTGGAGACATCTGGGAGCCCTTGAATAATTCAGGCTCCTGGGCCCCCCCACCCCGCCCAGAGCGTTCGTGTCTCACACTGCGTCAGTGGGGCAGAAATCTGTATTTTGACAAACTTCCCAGATGATTTCAATGCAAAGTGAGGTTTGGGACGGTCCAGGTCTTCCGCCTTTGGGGGGGATGTCTGGCAAATAGATATTCCCAGTGCTTCTTTCTGAGCGGGTGGGCCCGGCTCCCAGGACACTTCTTCACTTGTCAGTTCACGGATTCGTCCACTTGGCCCGCTGACATTGACCCAGTGTCTGCAGCATGCTGGAGGCGGCTCCGGGTGGAGGGGTGCAGGCAGAATGCAGCCCCCTTGGTCTGATCAAGTTCTTGGCCAGAATTAGGAGCTTACACACTCTTCCTACACCTATTGAATAAGAAGGAACCTCAGTCGCCCCTGCTCTGAGGCCCACAGAGACCAAGGAGCTTGACTGAGGCCATTTGGGCGAGCTGGCTTATGTGGTGGTTGTTGAGAGCGGGGTCTGGAGGGGGCTGGGCTTCCTTTAGGAAAAGCTGCACTTTGTAGCCCGTAGTGGGGTGTGGTCTCTCTGCACCCCCAAGGTGTGTGCAGGTGATGCGTTGGGCCTGGTTCCAGCCACGTGCTGTGGGTCCATGTCCAGGACTCCAGATTCTTGCCTGCAGTGCGAGAATGACGTGCCCGCTTACCACAGGCTCTTAGAGGGGACCGTGTGCGTGATCCACGCCAGGGGCTTGGGAGATGCTCGAATTTCTTCTCCACCATTTTATTTGGTCTCTGGAGCGAGGACAGCATTGTTTTTTGGCCTCAGTTTTCTGAACCCTGCTTCCAGTGGTGGGGGTGGGGGTGGGTGGCGGGGAGGGGAGTGGGGTGGGGTGGGGTGGTGGGGGATGGTCTGGAGCGAATTCCCACTGCAGGGCTGGGTTGGGGTGCCAAGTTCAGGCACTGCAGGGGGGCGCCTGCCGCCCCTTCCTCACCCTGGGCCTGGCCCTGACTGGGGGAGTCCGGCCCCTCGTCCAGGCCTTTGAACCCAATCCTCCCCACACAGCCCCATGGAAATTGCTGGAGTGCTCCATGCCTTGTTTCTCAGGAAGGCCCCCCCGCCATCCAAGCCTTTGTCCTTCCGCTCATATGAAACTCTGTCAACATTTTTTCCCAATGAAGTCCTTCCTCCCCGAGCACGGCTCCAGTCTCCAGCCGGCTTCTCTGGCCAGGGACACAGTTGGATCGCAGTTGCTAGCGCTTCCTGGAGCTTAGATCCCTGAGGAGCTATAAACGTTCAGGAGTGTTCCTGGCCCCTCTTTCCTCCGGGAGGCCCGGGGCTGGCGTTACCTGTGTCCCTGGGGTCTGCTGCCAGTTGGAGTTTCTGAAACAGATTTGCCGATTCCTGGCGCTGGCTTCCCCCCACCCCCCACAACTGCACATCACGGGGCACGGAGGACCGGGGAGGGGGGATTTGGGTAACGGCTGGGCTGCATTCCTCCCATTCTTTTCTCACAGGAAAAAGTGCCTGGAAATAACCCCATGGGGATTGCTTACAGGAGGGGCCGCCTGCCACCCGCCTCTCCAGCCCGTCCCCACCTCCCCTCCTGGCAGATGCCACCAGCTGGGCAAGCTCCAGGGGCTGCCAGTGCCCCTCCGTGGGCTTGATGGCTGGACCTTGTGGCTGCCCTCTTCCTACCCTTGCTGATAAGGAAGCGTGGCTCCCTCCCTGGGCACTTGCTCTGCCAACCTCAGGGGCTGGACCCAATGGGGCAGCAGTGACTGAAATCTCCCTCCTCCCTCTCTTCCTTCTTTCTTTCTTTCTTTTTTTTTTTAAATAAAAAAGCCATCTCAGGAACTGAGAAATGAAAGCCCGACAATTGAGTTTCAGCGCCTCCCCCTGCAAATGGATGCCCTGTGGATGCGGGCTGCCTTGAGGAGTCTTTTCCTCCTCCAGCTCTTGGTCTTACGGGAATTCAGAGCAGGAAATCGCTCCCCGGGGAGTCTGAGCCTTTGGACAGTGCGGGTAAGGGAGTTTCTCTGTCTTCTGAGGCCCCAGCTCTCCATCATGGTTAACCAAACATGAGGCGGCTGCCACACCACCGCCCTCAGCGGGGGGGACACCCCACCTTGTCCCCCCTCCCATGGCCACTGTGGGGTCAGGTCTTCTGGTGTCCAAAGGACCAGAACCTCAGGCCCGCCCTCACCTGGAGGCTCTCCATGGGGTCTGGGTTGATGCTATGCTGAGCCCGCCTTCTAGAAGGTGCTTGGGTGCTTCGTGTGCTCTGAATTACCAGCCCCCTCCATAGACCTGGCTCCTGAGTCTACAGTGATGGGCATGGTGAAATGTGTATTGGAAAGAAAAGAGTGAGTGAGGGACAGGCCTGTCTGGAGGCCCCAGAACCTCTCTTTCCTGACATGGAATCAGAAGACAGGTTCTGAATCCACGACCAATGGCAGAGCAGCAGAGGGTGACCCCAAGGTGCCCGCTGGGCCAGAGGAGCTGAGCTCCCCTGTACCCTGTTGAGTGGGGGCGGCGGGTACAGGGGGGCTTCCTTTGAAGCCCCCAGCTTTTCGCTCCTGGGCCTGTGTGTGACCCCCAGGGACCCCCGGGGAAAGGAGCCATGCCTGATATCACTCTCTGGTTGGGCTGTACTCACTCAATTTGGGATCAGGGGAGGGATGGGTATTCAAAAAAGTACTTCTTGTATAAATAATGCTGTGCAAAAAATACAAATCAAAGGAAGAGAGAGAGAAAAAAGACCTGCCACCTGCCACCTCGACAAATCAACTTTCCATTTTCCACCATGCGTTTAGTCTGTACTTAGTTGCAAACATAATTTTTACATGGTTATAGTCATAATGTGGGTAATTTTTGCATTCTGTTTGCTTTATTTAATCTTCTCCCATAAGCATCACAATTAGACTTTTAAGTGGCTGAGTTTGAGTTTTTATCAGTTTCCCCATTGTTGGACATCAAGTTTGTTCAGGTTTTAATATACCTAAATAATCATGCATTAATAGTACTTCCAAATAAAACTCATTAATATGCATTGATATATTAATAGTGTATGTCTTTGTGTCTGTCTCTTCTTCTCTTTCTCTCCTTTTCTTCACCTCTCCTCCCTTTAAAATTTTTTAATTGGAGGATACTTGCTTTATAATATTGTGTAGGTTTCTGCCATACATCCACATGAATCAGCCATAGGTATACACACATCCCCTCCCTTTTAAACCTCCCTCCCCGTTTCTCCCCGTCTTGTATGTGTCAAACAGCGGGCACTTTTTCCCAGCGTAATGGGAGATCTTGTTCTGGGCTGTGAAATGCCAGCCTGCAGTCAGGTGCCTGAGGGCAGACATAGGACTCAGATCTTCGTTTAAGTCTGACCTTGAAACCACCCAAGGCAGTGAGTTAGAAGGCGCAGTCCCTGTTTTAGAGGCTTGTTGTTGAAGCCGCTGTCCAGGGGCGTGGATTTGCACTGTGTATGTTTCACTCTGGGAGTGATTTCTCAGAGGCTCCCCTTCCACAGCAAGAGAAGTAGATCGAGTGCTCACGCTCGGGGGCTCGTGGTCGGAAGTGAGCTCCGCGCACCTTTGGTTCATCAGCCAAACTGGACGCAGCGCTGCAGACTCAGGGCGTGAAATAGGCCTCGCCCCCGTGTGCGGATGCACCTGCTGTCCAGAGCCTGCTGCCGCGTCACAAACAGCCTGGTACTGCCGAGCCTCCGTTTCTCAAGGGAAGCCCGCATCCCTGACTTGAGGGGTAAAATCTGATTTTTAACTGCTGGCAACTAACTAAAAAAAGTTAAAACACGATGCATCCGGAATGAAACCCACCTGCCGTTGGGATGCTGGTCTGTGGCCCCTGCTTTCCGTGTTGTGTCTGGGTCATGTGTTATGTTGGGCCCTTGTGCTGTGTGCTGTGCTTAGTGGCTCAGTCGTGTCCAGCTCTTTTTCGACCCCATGGACTGTAGCCCGCCAGGCTCCTCTATCCACGGAATTTCCTGGGCAAGAGTACTGGAGTGGGATTGCCATTTCCTTCTCCAGGGGATCTTCCTGGCCCAGGGATCGAACCCGCCTCTCTTATGTCTCCTGCATTGGCGGGCGGGTTCTTTACAACTCGTGCCACCTGGGATGACCACGAATCACGCGGAGGGGAATGACCCGCACAAGGAGCATGATGTAGGAGGCGTCCTGTGATTGTTGACACTCCTGAGACAGAGACGCCCCGTCCTGAAAGTGCCTGGTGTTTATCCTGTCCTGAGAGGGTGGACGGTCCTTCGTCGGTCCTCCTGAGGAGGCTGCTCAGGGGTTAGAACTAACCGAGCCGTCCTGGAGGACATGTTCTCTGTGCACCGTCGGGTGTGTGCTGAGACGGGAACGTCTGTCTGTCAGTCTCGAGCAAGAGACCACCTGTCCATTTGCAGGCCCCCTGCCCGATGCAGAATGGGCACTGGAGATGGGGCCAGGTGGGTGCTGGCTGAGCCGGGGAGGGAGCACTTGGCCCCTGGGGCCGTCAGCGGGCGTTCGCCGCAGGTGGGTTGCCGGTCCCCCGCCCGCTAAGAGCCGGAGGGATGACGGAGGGGGTCTGCGTGAGGTGCTCTGAACTCCTCGCGAAAGAGAAGGACTTGAAGCCACCGTATCGTTCTCTCCTTCCCCGGATGACAGCCCTGACGTACGAGCGTAGTGATCCTTAAGAAATACGACTTGCTGGAGAAATAAACACCCTGTGTTATTTATTATTTATTGAAAAAACAAAGCTTCCATCGGCTGGGAGGTTTCAGATCACTGACAGTGTCGGGTCCCATTTTCCTCTGTTAATAACAGGTTGGTGTCCCTCCCGTGGCATCAGGAGCTCCAGCTGCGTCTGGATGCTCCTCTGGAAGGAGTGACTGTTGAGGGGACGGGTGTCCAGGGTGTGGGGGTGCCTGAGTCCAGAGCCTGTCGTGAGGCCCTGCGCTGGGCACTCTGTACCCTCTTGTGTGACCCCCTCCAGGATAGAGGGGGCAGTGGTTAGGAGGGGGTGCCAATCCCACCCACCATCTCTGGAGAGGACAGTCTCCCAGAATCTGGAATCAGGGCAAGATGGACTTTGCTTCTAAGAGTCGAGTAGAGTTCAGGGAGCAAGAGCATCGTGAGGATGTGACCGTGAGTGAGCAGTGGAGCAAGGCTGGGCCCGCTGGGAGCACTTTCTGGACGAGAAGGCCCTAGCTGAGGGGAGGTCTAGCTGATTGAGAGCTGCCATATTTTGACCTGGAGTAAGTACAGTATAGCTGCCCTTGGGTATCCAGGGATGGGGTTCCAGGAATCTCCCAGATGCCAAAATCTGCAGATGCTTGAGTCCCTTTGATAAAACGGCATAGAATTTGCAAATAACCTGTGCACATTCTGCCGTATACTATAAATCATCTCTGCGTACAGGCGTGCTCAGCCGCTTCGGTCATGTCTGACTCTGCGACCCCATGGACTGTAGCCCACCGGGTTCCTCTGTCCATGGGGATTCTCCAGGCAAGAACACTGCAGTGGGTTGCCATTTCCTTCTTGACTGAAGGGATGGAACCTGTGTCTCTTACGTCTCCTGCTTTGACAAGTGGATTCTTCAGCACTTGTGCCACCTGGGAAGCCCCCACACAATGAAATGCTGCATCAGTAGTTGCCAGTGTGCAACAAGTTCAACTTTTGAGTTTTTGGAACTTTCTGGAATTAAAAAAAATTTTTTTTTCAATCCACGGTTGCTTGAATCCTGCAGCTTCTGAAGGCCAATGGTATCGATACAGGTGATACCCTTGCAGTATCGGGCACAGGTTCTCCCCACTGAGCCTCAGGCAAGCAGGTGAGAGAGTGGAGAGCAGGGTTATTTCCACCTATTTCACACTGGTGTGTACAGTTTGAGAATGGGAGTTTTCATGCGATATCATTCATGTGAAGTCTAAAGTAGGACACGAATGAACTTGTCTATGAGACGGAAACAGACTCAGACACAGAGAGCAGACTTGCGGTTGCCACGAAGCGGGGAGTCGGGGAGAGAAGAAATGAGAGTTTGCGATTAGCAGATGCAAACGATCATGCATAGGATGGATAAACAACAAGGCCCTACAGTATAGCACGGGGAGCTGTATTCAATATCCTGTGATACACCACAGTAGAAAAGAAAATGAAAAAGAATGTGTGTATATGTGTGTGTGTATGTGTGTGTGTGTGTGTGTGTAACTGAACCACGTTGTTGTACAGCAAACCCTGTACATCAGCCATACTTCAATTAAAAAATAATTAAAAAAAAAGAATGAGGGTTTCAAAACTAGACAGAGTTTTCCGACCTTGATTAACCTGTTTAACTTCTGCACCCCAGTTTCTCCATCTGTGGAACGGGAGAGACTAATACTCCTCTCACAGGAGGTTTTGTGAGGGCAAAGCAACTAAAATAGTCGCTGGCACAGAGCAGATGTGGAATAACTACTAGTCGCCGTCACTGAAGACCGAGCAGCGGAAGCTGGGACAGGCCGTGTCTTGCACAAGGTCACAGACCTGGTGGGGGAACAGCAAGGGCTCGAACCGAGGCCTCTCGACCTCTTGAAGAATCTGCCTGCGATGCAGGAGACCCCGGTTTGATTCCTGGGTTGGGAAGATCCCCTGGAGAAGCAATAGACTACCCATGCCCGTATTCTTGGGCTTCCCTTGTGGCTCAGCGGGTAAAGAATCTGCCTGCAATGTGAGAGACCTGGGTTCGATCCCTGGTTTGGGAAGATCCCTTGGAGAAGGGAAAGGCTACCCACTCTAGTATCCTGGCCTGGAGAATTCCATGGACCCTATGGACTCTAATCCATGGACGATATAGAATTCCTTAGAGTGCGTGGGGTTGCAAAGAGTCGGACACGACTGAGCGACTTTCTCTTCACTTCATTTCTCCTCCTCTGAGTCCCTGGCCCTTCTTTCCCCACCCCCGAAGAGACAGAGGCTTGGCGGGACGTGGGCAGGCAGGCCCAGCGCCGTCCAGGTGCCTCGATGCCTGAATTGCACGTTATGGGCTGCGCCCCTGCTTACCTCTGATTATAGGGTGCCGATGGAGCAGCACGCCCTGATGAAAATGATGAACAGAAATGTACCGGGGCTTTTGTTCACCAAGCAACTCCATTGTCTCTCTCTCCCCTCCCCCTCCCTCCCTCTACCGCCTAAAAAAATACAAGAAATGGAAAAGATGAAGGGCTGTCAGCACAGGATCACAACACGGGCTCCAGGAGTTGGCAGCTTTTCAGGGCCTGCAGAGAGTCCCCTTAACTTCTTGCTTCCTAAATTTAATTACGATGAATTCGAGAGTGCCCCTCTTGGAAGCAGAGAGTTTCCGGGGTCCGGCTCCCATTGAGTCTTTTCTTTTGCTTTCTTTGTCCCCATCCTCCCCTGTCCTGTGAACACCTCGTGCAAGAGCCAGGGAAGTGGCCACCAGCCGTCTGCTGGTTGCGCTCAAATCCCCTTCCCCTAGCCTGGCCCAGGTGACATCCCAAACCTGCCCAGAACCTTCAGCAGCTCAGTCACGAGCTCAGGTCTGTGCTTCTGAGCATAGTGGGCAGGCTATCGGGAACCTGACCTCGGTGTCCCTTTGCTGGGTATCCCCTGCTGCTCTTGGAACAAAGCTTCTGCTTCCGCTGCTCTGGCCAGCTTGCTGTTTGCTGAACAGGTCTGAAAATGACCTGCCTGGGGTCACGCATTTCCTTTGGCTTGGAAAGCCCCCAGCCCAGTGGACTCAGACCCGTGCTTCAGGGATTAGCTGAAGTGCCAACTCTTCTGGAAACCACACCTTTCCCAGGAACATGCTCCTGTTCCGCCTGGCAGACGACAGACATGAAGTGAGTGTCGGACTCTCTGCAGGGCTGTGCGTGTCGCGGCGGGATTCTTCCAGGGCCTCCTTGGAGCTGTGCTGTCTGTCCCCTGTCTCCATAAGTCGGGGAGTGTGTTTGCTTCTTAATTGCACGTGATCTAGCTTCTTAGGCATTTTTCTTCTTAACTGTAATGTTGTGCTTTCCCCATGGTTCAGTCTGGGGTTAGGAGGTGAAGATGGAAGGAGGGCGTAGTACGTGGAGCCCCACACTTGGAGTAGGAGCCTCTTGCTTGGCCTCTGACCTGCTGGGGTTCAGGGCAAGCAGCTCCCCTTCTGTGGGCCCCGGTTCCCCAGTTGTAATGTGTATGGTTGAATTACCTGGCTCCAGGTCTTATGGTTGGATGGCATCGCAGATGCGATGGACATGAGTTTGAGTAGGCTCCAGGAGTTGGTGATGGACAGGGAAGCCTGGCGTGCTGCAGTCTATGGGGTCACAAAGAGTGGGACATGACTGAGCGTCTGAACTGAACTGAAACTTTGTGGGGGATTTCTAAATATAGTTATACGTGTGTGCTTGCTAAGTCGCTTCAGTTGTGTCTGACTCTTTGCAACACTGTGTTCTCTAATATGCCAGGCTCCTCTGTCCATGGGTTTCTCCAGGCAAGAATACTGAAGAGAGTTGCCATGCCCTCCTCCAGGGGATCTTCCTGACCCAGAGATCAAACCCGCATCCCCTATATCTCCTGCATTGGCATTCAGGTTATTTACCACTAGCGCCACCTGGGGAGCCCAAATATAGTTGTATTGAGATATAATTCACATACCATAAAATTCTCCCATCGTTACAGACTGCACTGTGGCCCTTCTAAGTTCATATGTCAAAATTGTAACCCCTTGGACCTCCAAATGTGACCGTATTTGGAAATAGGGTGTTTAAAGAGGTGATTAGGGCTTCCCTCATAGCTCAGTTGGTAAATCATCTGCCTGCAGTGCAGGAGACCTGGGTTTGATTCCTGGGTTGGGAAGATCCATGGAGAAGGAAATGGCAACCCACTCCAGTACTCTTGCCTGGAGAGTCCCATGGACAGAGGAGACTGGCAGGCACAGTCCAGGGATCGCAAGAGTCGGACACGACTTAGCAACTAAACCACCACCAAAGAGGTGATTAATGTTAATGAGGTCCCAAGGGTGCATCCTAATCCAATATGGTTACTGTCCTCTGAGAGATAATCAGGACACAGACACGCTCAGAGGAGGTACCATATGAAGACATGGGAAGAAGATGGCCGTCTGCAAGCCAAGGAGGGGGTCTCAGAATGAAATCAAAACTGCCACCAGCGTGGTCTTGGATTTCTAGGCTCCAGGATCAGGAGGAAATAGATTCATGATGTTTAAGCCGCCCAGCCTGTGGTCCTCTGTTGTTGCTGCATGAGTGAACCAATCCAGCCATTTCACATACGACTCAATGGTTTATATGTTTCCAAGGTTGTCTGACTATCACCACTGTCTATTTTTGAGTGTTTTATCATCCCCTAAACCCCCCACCCCGCATTAGTAGTCTACCCTTCATTTCTCCCCAACCCCTACTCCACCTCCGGCCCTGGGCGACCACTGATCGATGTCTCTACAGACTGTCTATTCTGGGCATTTCTTGTAAGTGGAGTCTTTTGTGACTTGCTTCTTTCACTTAGCATGACGTCGTCCATGCTGTAGCAAGTGCCATACTCCATTCCTTTTTATTGCTCGATGGCGATTCGTTGGATAGGTATGCCACGTTTTGTTTATCCAGTCATCACTTGATGGACATTTGGGTTATTCCAATTTTTTGGCTATTATGAGCAATGCTGTAGGGAACATTTGTGTACAAGCTCGTGTGTGGACATGCCATCATCTCTTGTGGTTATGTGCCTTGGAGAGGAATTGCTGGGTCATATGGCAATGCAGGAGACCCTGATTCAATTCCTGGGTTGGGAAGATCTGCTGGAGAAGGGATAGGCTACCCACTCCAGTATTCTTAGGCTTCCCTTGTGGCCCAGCTGGTAAAGAATCTGCCGGCAGTGTGGGAGATCTGGGTTCTTCCCTGGGTTGGCAAGATCCCCTGGAAAAGGGAAAGGCTACCTACTCCAGTCTTCTGGCCTGGAGAATTCCATGGACTATAGTCCATGGGGTCACAAAGAGTCGGACTTGACTGAGTGACTTTCACTTTCACTTTTCATGGTAACTCTGGGTCTCACTTTTTTGAGGAACCACCCAGCTATTTTCTAAAGCAGCTGCACCATTAAGTATTCCCACCAGCAGTGTGTATAGGATTCTGGTTTCTCCACACCATTGTCAACACTTGTTATTGTCTGTCTTTTTTGTGGCCATCCTAGTGGGTGTGAAATGGTATCTCACTGTGGTTTTGATTTGCATTTCTCTGATGATGAATAATGTTGAGCTTCTCTTCACATACTTATTTGCCACTTGTATAGGAATATCTATTAATATATACACTATTTTTAGTTGAGTTGTCTTTTAATTATTGAGCTGTAAGAGTCCTTTATGTATCTCCCCTTATCAGATCTGTGTATCGTTTCTCACATCCTGTGCGTCGTCTTTTCATTTTCGTTTTCTTGGTGCTATCATTGCAGCATAGAAGTTTTTAATTTTGATGAAGCCCAAGTTATCTAATTTTTCTTGTTTTTGCTTCCGGTGTATCTAAGAAACCATTGCCTAGTGCAAGGTCACAAAGATTGACTCCTGTGTTTTCCTCTAAGACTTTTGTGGTTTTAGTTCTTACAAATATATCCCTGATCCCTTTTGAGTTAGGTTTTGTCTGTGGTGTGAGGTAGGTGTCCAGCTTCGTTTTTCTGTGGGTGGGTAAGTGGAGGTCCAGCACCATTTGACTAGATGGATGGGACCTCAATGGTCCCTTAGAGCAGCCCACCGTCTGAGGAGGAAGTATGGGTATGGTGAGAGCAGAGCCTGGCCCAGGGAAAGTGCTCAGGGCACCAGCGCCCACACATAGCCTCCAGCCCCTGCTCGACAGCCTTTTGTGTTGAGATTTTATCGTCCTGTGTTTGTTTAACGTGCTCTGCACCACTTCTGGAATGGCGTTGTGTGCAGCTGGGTGCTACGTCAGTGACCTGTGACGGTGGAGGCTGGGGGCTTCCATCGTAACAGGGTTGTCCCTGGCTCACAAGACCTCCGGAACCAACAGCAGAGAAGGCATCAGCTTCGTTCCATCAGTCCCGGTGATGGCCCTGGCAGGCCCGTCCTCCGGCTGGGGAGGAGGTGACAGTGACATCGAGGACCGCAGGTGAAGGATGTTTGGAGAGAAAGAGAAAGAGGGCATTTTCAGCTCTTTGGTTTCTTTAATCCAACTCTGATTTTGGGCCAAGCAAGGACCATTTTCCTTCCCCTCAGCACTTTTTCAGCTGCGCTAATAGGTCTCCTGGGTGGATTTAAGGGGAGTTAGTGAGACAACGTATGGTTATACCAGACCCTGGGCTGTGTGTCCCCCTTTTCTTCCCAGGCGTCCTGGGCCACAGCTCAAAGCTTCATCTCGCCCATCCTGAGAGCCGGGCCAGACGGCCGGCCCCGGGCTGCCTGCTGGGCGGAGGGCAGTGGGGCTCTCGGAGGACATGGGCCTCCTCCTTCCTCCTGCCACTGACAGACTGGCAAGAGGAGCGAATCTCTCCAGCAGGCCCCCGACGCTCTCGTCCAGGCTTCTTCGCATCCTCTTCCACGGTCCCTGCTGTGGTCATGCAGACCCTCCCAGGCGAGTTTGTCCTGCCCACCTCTGCGCCTGCCACAGACGAGCTGCCTGGCACTGCAGGCAGTGGTTGGTGAGCTGGTGGGTGAACCTGGGCTTTCCCCACCTGGATCACAATCCATCCTCTCTCTCCTTCTCCGTCATCCTGTGGCGTCTCTGTTTAGTATGCATGTGTGTGCTTAGTCGCTCAGTCATGTCCGACTCTTTGCAACCCCATGGACTGTAGCCTGCCAGGCTCCTCTGTCCATGGGATTCTCCAGGCAAAAATACTGGAGTGGGTTGCCATTTCCTACTCCAGGGGATCCTCCCAACCCAGGAACTGAACCCAGATCTCCTGCATTGCAGGCGGCTTCTTTGCCATCTGAGCCACCAGGGAAGCCTGTTCAGGGTCTGGTGTAAAGATCTTGCCCTTAAAGCCCTAAAGCCCTATCACCCCTACCTGTCCCCTAGTTGAATATGATGATCTCACACCCCCCCCCCTTTTTTTTTAAATGTATTTAGTTTTATTTTTTGGGCTAATGTGGGATCTTAGTTCCCCGACAAAGGATCAAACCCATGTTCCCTTCAGTGGAAGCATGGAGTCTTAACCACTGGACCACCAGGGAAGTCCTGATCTCTTCTCTTTCGAATCTTCTCTTTGTGTTTCTACCTCTGTCTTGTCACTTGCCACACTCTGCTCGGGCTTCCCAGGTCGTGCTAGTGGTAAACAACCCACTTGCCAATTCAGAAGACGTAGGAGACTCGGGTTTGATCCCTGGGGTCGGTAAGATTTCCTGGAGAAAGAAATGGCAACCCACACCAGTGTTATCATCTGAAGAATCTCATGGACAGAGGAGCCTGGCGGGCTATGGTTCATAAGATCACAAAGAGTCGGACATGACTGAAGCGACTTAGCACACACGCTCTGCCCTGTGGTAAAATATTTGTGTGCATGTCTTAACCCCAGAATTGGAGCCCAGGATGCGGCGCAGGGACTGTGCTTTCTCCTTTTGCATCTCCCCCTCTGTGTCCACTTGCTCCCTCTCTGCCACACCTGGCTCCGGGTCTTGCAGACTCTGCAACTCAACGATCTGATCGGTCATGGTGCCTGGGCCTTGGGTCACTGGGGCTGGCCCCCTGCGCCCCCTGACCCCAGGCTCGAGTCCTGCCTTCAGCTTCATGCTGCCCTGAGGAGGATGTCCCTGGCCTCACATCCTGGAGTGGGAACTCTCTGTGGGAGACAGATGTCAGCATGCGGTGCCTGATCCAGCGTGTGTAAGTTGCATATCTCTGTGGGGAGCGTCAGCCGGCCGTATTACTGAGGTATCATACCCGACTCCTGGCAGGAAGAGTTGGAGCAGATGACACAGCAGTGTAATCCTTGCTCTGCCCTGGAGGATACAGACAATCTCCCGGGTGAGCTGCCAGTCCCCGGATGCTAGGAACTCACTTGCTGTTGCTGGGCACCTCCCTCCCATTGATGGGATGACCTTCTCAGTTCTTTCATCTCTCTGGGACCTCCGCCTACCCCCCACAGTCCTGACCTGGAAGGTGGGGTGACTGGGGCAAGAGGATGCCGGGAGGGAGGGAGAGCCTCTTGGGGTGCTGAGCTGCAGAGGGCTTTGCGGACACCTGAGCTGGGCTGGCATCTTGTCCCTAGGAAAGAAAAGGGAGGGGAGGGACAGTCTGACCACCAGTGCTAATACAGCCTTCTGTTTCCAAAGAGGTTGAGATGGTTGGATGGCATCACTGATTCAATGGATATGAACCTGAGCAAACTCCAGGAGATGGTGAAGGACAGGGAACCCTGGCGGATTACAGTCCATGGGGTCGCAAAGAGTTGGACACAACTTAGCGACTGAACAACAGCAGTGAACATCCTTTCATGTAGGTTTCCAGTTTGCATCTCACAACAATCCTGGGAGCTGTTAGAGTGGAGTGGCAGGCAGCTGGCTCCTGAAGGGTGGCAGCAGGGACAGGCAGGGTCCCGCTCCTGGGATGTAGGGTGGGTAGGAAGGCACCCCGTTCCTTGCACATAGTGGGTGTTGCATGTGCGTCTGTTCCATAAATGAACGGTGGGCACTCAGTAATGAGTAGTCAATTAGACACTTGAGCAGAGTTTTCTGGATTTGGCGCTCAACCCTGTCTCAAGCCCCTGAAATGCTAGGATTTCCTGGCTTCCTTGCTTTGGCGGGAGGACCCTCATCACTGTGAGGCCTGGCTGTGGAGGGGTCGGATTAACCTCCGGGGTCAGCAGGCTGGCAGAGCTCAGGAAATGCCTCTCTGTGATCCGAATTTGGTCCAGAGACAGGTGGTGGAGCCTGGAGGAGGGGGGAGTTCACATGCGAGGCCCAGCCCAGCTGGCCTTCCTTCTGATGGACGGACGATCTGCAGCCAGGTCCTCAGTGCGTCTAGATCTCAGCAGAGGAGCTGGACCCTGTGAGCCAAGTACTTGGCACCCCCATCCCTGGCCAGTGGGAAAGCAGAGCTGACTGAGGGGTCTAGGTCTGCTGGCTCTCTTGTCAGGGAACGTCCTGGAGGAGCCGATGCTCTGATCAGGTCTGCCCTTTCAAGTGGTCCCAGGAAGTGACTTCCTTTGAGCCGTGCTCCCTTGCTCCCCTGCGTGCCAAGGGAGCCCAGAAATAGTCCAGTTTCATCGGTCCCTGTGTCTGCAAGGCAAGGCGAGGGGGGTTCTGGAGCGGGTGTGCCCATTGTATGGAGGGAGACACTGAGGCCTGGGGGAGGGGCTGGCAGCGCTGCTGTTGTGCAGGAGGCAGGAGCGGGGGAGGCGCCTCAAGCAGAAGCTCACAGACTGCGGGCCTTCGTCGTGGATCTGTTTGTGTGCTTGTGAGGCGCCCGGGAGATTAGCCACCGAGCAGAGGTTTTATTTATGATGTCGCCTCGAATCCCGCCCTGCTGCCTGCACGACTCGGCGGCTGACGGTGGTGCTGACCCACTCCCGGGGGTGTCTTAAGTCTCCTAAGTAATCCGTGTTCCAAGGCAGCCTGGTGCAGAGATGGTCCTCTAGGAGGGGGTCAGCTCGGGGCTCAGCCTGGGCTCGCCTTGTCCCTGGTGTGAGAAGGGAAGGGCCAGGCTCGGAAGTGAGGGCTGTCTGTGCCCGTGTCACTCTGAGTCACACGGCAGATGTAGTCATTTGGCATTCTTGACTCCTCTTGATTAAAATGGTTGAAATAAAGATCTCAGATGAGCGACACACAGAATTTTAATAACATTCGAGCATTGTTAAGTAGTGTAAGCCTAATGTATATTGCCATTTTTTTCATTAACTTCGATTTAGTGGACATTTACATTTTAATTTGTGATACGCTTATTCTTGAAAGCAGTTACCCTGTCGTCTTTAAACAAATGTTCTGGTATATTTTTTTTTTTTTTTTTTTTTACTTTTCACTAACTTGAGGAGGATTTCTGATTACCGATTAATGAGGTTTTACTAAGAATAGGATCAAAGCATCAGACTGTCTAGAGCTGAAGGTTCCTTAGAGATCATCTCACTGTCTTCATTTTGGAGATGAAAAAATACTACATTATTACATGCACTCGCAGACGATCAGTGATTTCTTTTACACGAACAGCTTTGTCCCTTAATATGAAAGAGTTGCAGGGGGTGGAGCCTTCTCTTCTTTTTATTCTTTTAAATTTATTTGACTGCGTTGGATCTTAGTTGCAGCATGCGGGATCTAGTTCCCTGACCAGGGATTGAAGCCAGTGTCCCTGCATTGAGAATGTGGAGGCTTGGCCCCCGGAACACCAGGGCAGTCCTGAGGCTCTCTCTTGTGAATGGAGAGAAATGGGAATTTTCCAAACCGTTTGTTGGTGTATAAGTTGCACACACAGAGATGCAGCACTCAGTGGACCTTTATAAAGTGGCTGGAGCCCAGATCAAGAAACCGAGTGTCAAGAAACCTAGATCAAGAAACCTAGTGCTCCTGACCCCCTCCCTTTCCCTCCAGCCACTATCCTGGTCAGCAGAGCCACTCCCCAGGTGTCTGACTACACAGACGAGTTTTGAACTGGATGTTGAGAGGATTGTACAGTATGTGCTCTGCTGTGCCTGACTTTTCCTCCACATTCCCTGCCCGCCCCAACTACAAGTGGTGTAGTTCATTATTTTTTTTATCATTGTGTGGTCTAGCCACACGTGGGACTCTGCCTAACTGATCTGATTGATTTGTACCATTGATAGGTATTTTGGTAGTTTCCAGGTTTGGGCTATTTTTAAGTAGTATATCTCGGCATATTATTTTCATCAAAACCCATTTCTATTGGTTTACAGCCAAGAGTGGAATTGCCGGGATGTGGAACATGGGTAGATTGCACTTGTGTGGACGTGACCCGTTTTTTAAAGTGGTTGTTTCAGTCTCTGCTCCCAGTAACGGTGGTGTGTGAGGGATCTGGATGCTCGTGTTTGTACAAGCACGTGGTGTTTTCTGTTTCTGTTCTCACCTTCTGGTAGGTGTGCAGTGGTATCTCATTGTGGCTTTGATTTGATTTCGCTGATGACCAGTGACACTGAACCCTAGAATCAGGGCTCTAAGGGGAGACTGGGTTTCTAGCTCTTCTATTGAGGAAGTTACTCTATATCAGCCATGGAAGAAGCAGAGAGATGAAGACATATTTCTGGGATGGTGCGTGCATGCCAAGTCGCTTCAGTCGTGTCTGACTCTTCAACACTGTGGACCGTAGCCTACCAGGCTCCCCTGTCCATGGGATTCCCCAGGCAAGAACACTGGAGTGGGTTGCCATGCCCAATATCTACCTTTGAGGTTAGACTAGAGACGGCTGCAAGCACCCTGGGGCTGGGATGTGGCTTGTGTCTTTGTACCATCCTCCCCTTTGGTGGTGAGGGTAATGCTCGGGCACCCCAGTGCCCAGTGAAGGTGGGGGATGGTGTGGACCCAAGGTCCAGCTGGAGAGGCGTGACGTGGGGTCTGGAGTGGGCGTGGGGCATGGAGCCCAGGGTGGGCTGGGTTTGGGGTGCATAGACCTTTCAAATGTGGCCAGCTTTGTTAGCCGCTGGCTCAGCGCTGTGAGCATGCCTCCCGTGGACACTCTGCAGGCTTGGGAAGGCAGGAACTAGAAGCCCGCGGGGCACAGAGGTGACCCCTGACCTGGAATGCAGGGGCCAAGGCTGGGGTCTCCCAAGGTCCTTGGCTGGCATGACCCGGATTGGGGCTGGAGAGCCTTATGCTGGACCTGCAGAATCCCCGTCTGGGGCAGCGTGCTGCTGGT
Source organism: Bos indicus (assembly GCF_029378745.1). Lineage (NCBI taxonomy): Eukaryota > Metazoa > Chordata > Mammalia > Artiodactyla > Bovidae > Bos > Bos indicus. The sequence goes on along the minus strand of NC_091764.1, from coordinate 107,191,068 downwards.
CACCTCCTCTGGCTCCTGTGGGAGCTCTGGGCATGACTCTGCAGGGTCAGGGTGTGGGCAGATGCCCCAGGAGGGAATAAAGTCCACAGCATCTGTGGCCTCTGTGGATGAAGGCGGGCTCTGGGTGACTCCGCTGCGGGGCTCCGGGGGGCCGTCTGTCACAAATAATGCACTAAACTCGCCTCAGGAGCTCAAAGACTCCACATACCTTTCAGCTCAGCTCCCCTTGAGGGGCCCTGCATAGTCCATAGTGAAGACCACTTCCTCACTTCTTTATCATCAAAAAAATCCCACATCTCTCTCTGGCATCCCAGCTCCTTCCACACGCTTCAAACCTCCCAGCTGATAAGGTCTTTGTGAAATTGCCTTTCAGGCCCGCCTTCACCTCAGAACCAAAAGAGGGGGGTTGTACGAGTGTGTCCCCAGCATGTATGCACCAGGGGTCCTGGGGGCGCTGGGTGGGCAGGCCACTGGCCCTGCCCGAAGGTGCCCAGCGGGTGGCACCAAGGACGGGATTCGCAGAGTCTCGGAACGCGTGCGGGACCGGGCGTGAGAGCAACGGGAGCTGAGAGCAGCGGGGGCGGGGGTGGTCTCTTCCCCAACCCCGTCATCCCCCTGCCTCCCTGCCCATCTGGGAAGCGTCATCACTCACTCAGGCCGTGGGCATCCCGGCTCTCCTCTGATGGATGTCTCTAGGGAGGTTGTCGGGCCTAGGGAGGAACAGGATGTGGGTGGGGAGGATTTGGTGACAGCTCCCGTCCCAGCCCTCCCCAGCCCTTCGGGAAGCCAAGGCGGCCCCCCTCCTCTATTAGCCAAGCACCTGAGGAGCACATGACTGAATGAGAAGTGGCGCGTGGCCGCCCACCCGCCTCCGCTCTGGCTGGCACAGGGCTGGCGTGCGGATGGATGAGCTCAGGTTTGGACCTGACTCAGAAGGAAGGAAGGAGAAACTCAAGGGGGTGATCTCGTGTGGCGGGTACACGAGGGGTGGGTACCCGCATCCTCCCATCTTTCTTTCCTCGTCCCAGAACCCCCGCCCCCACAGGGCTCTCCACGGAGGGTGATCAGGCAGAGGACCCTGGCTGCCCTGTCACCTTCTCAGAGGTCTCAGTGCCCGTGGGAGCTTCGGAGAGGGTGCCGGCCCTCCACGCGTGCTGCCTTCTCTCTGTAAAGCAGTCTGCGCTCCCCACAGGGAGCAGAAGGCACTCCCTGTGTTCCGGGGGCTTCAGGATGGGCTGTGGGGAAGGCTGATCGGCTTTGGCTCTCTCTGAGGACGTGGAGGGGAGCACTCAGGGCGTCGGTGCAGAGACAGGGAGCGCCTATGGTTTGGCAGAAAGGTCTCTGGCCTCGAAGAGAGCAGCTCTGATTTCTAGTTCTGGTTCAGAGATTCATGAGTTTGGTGTCATTGGGAGGGTCCCTCGGCCCCCACGTCTTAGTTCCTGCACGTGTTAAGTGCCTGCCTTCCAGCCACCCAGAGTGGTGAGAAGGGCCGCATGGGTTCACCACGTGACAGCCCAGGGCAAGTGCAGCCCAGGAGTCACGCGACATCGCTGTTGATAATGTACTGTTGTTGTCCTTACGCTCAGGCCGTAGGTATCTGGGTACCAATGGGGTTGTGAGCAGTCGCAGCTGGAAAAGCTGTGAATCTGAGGGCTGAGGTCAGGCGGGGCAAAGCCCGGCATCTGTGAGGTTCTCCCAGGCCCCCAGCTCATTGGAGGGTGTGGAGCACAGTGGTGAGCGTGGAGCCCTGGATAAAGGGGGCAGCTTTGAACGTATTTAGAGAAGGGAAGAAGACTATGTCAACATCACGTCCTGGAGGGTGCTGGTCCTGGGGAGAGGGGAGGGGAGCCTGGAGGTGGCGGTTCCCCGGGCTTAGGATGAGCCATCGACTGGGGCCTGCGGGTGGGGCCCTTCTGCCCTCTGTTTAGGAGGCCGAGTGGCAGTGGGAGGGCTGTGATTTAGGAGAATGTCTTGGGCGAGGTGTCCCGAATCCCCCGTGTCTTGTCATTTTCCAGCTGCTGTGACCTTGAGCATGTCCTGCCTCCCCTATGTTCTACTTCCTTCATCTGGGGATCACAGTACCTGTCTTACAGGGTCGCCGTGAGGATTCAGTGAAGTCATAGAACAGCCTGGAAATAGAAGGTGCTCAATAAATGTCACTTAAATCTGAATTTCTCTTCCATCCATCTCATTTATGGCGTTTGCCGGGAATATTCCAGAGCCTCTTGACACATCCATGTGGGTCCACGCTGGGGCTCAGTATTCCCCTTTCTTTCTGTGGAGACAGACTTTGCAGCCATGCCTGTTTCATATCAAAAACCTATATTCTCGGCCCAGACCTGCCTGTCTGTGTCCAGTTTGCCTTTGGATATCAGGTAGCATGGGTTTTGTATGGAACGTAGGTTCTTAGGAAGGAACTCAGAGTTCGAAAGCAACTTTATGGGGAAACTTCTAGAAGCAGAGATCTTTTCATGGGCGTCAAAATCCCATTCCTGGAAACAGAATCTAGTGTGTGGATCTGGGCGGCATAGGAAAGGGCTCACCCAGCTGACCTCTGCCCCCAGCGGGGAGGTGTCGGCCCCATCACATGGCCGGCCTCAGAGGAGCTCACCTGTAGATGAGACAGATGCAGAGAGCAGGCCTCTCCAGTGAGCCAAGCAGGGTGCAGGGGAATGCTGACATGGACCCTGAGTGAGGCAGAAGGCCCTGCTGGGTGGGATGCAAGGGTGGCCTCAAAGGCCACCAGCACATCCCCGTTGGGTGGGGACTCTCAGATGGTCCTCCGTACAGTCTCTCCTGTTTCTAAAGTGTTTCGGCTCACAGTCACGGGTTCGCGCCTCCACTGGAAGACTGACAGACGCCTTCGTGTGTTGACAGCCCCCTGGGCTTTCCCACCCTGCTTCCTCCTACTGTGCCGGGATCCAGCCCTCCTTGGTGCTTCCACGTCTGCAGCATCCATCATCTCTTGCCTGGAATATGATAAAAACTTGCCAAGGTGTCTCCCTGCCGCTGCCCTTGCTCAAAGGTACCAGGCGGCCCTTTCCTGACTACAGATTAAAAGAGCTGCCTGCCAACCCCACCCCTCATATATTCCTGGTCTCCCCCATCCTTTTTATTTTCTGCTTAGCACATCAGACTATATTTTTCAGTTCTTTTTTTTTAGAGCACTATTGCTTTACGATGTACTGTTGGTTTCTGCGGTACGATGAAGTGAATCAGCTGTATGTATACATATATTGCCTCCCTCCTGAGTCTCCCATCGTCTCCTGAACCCAGCCCTCTAGGTCACCACAGGGCCCTGAGCTGAGCTCCCTGGGCTGTACAGTCGCTTCCCTCTGGCTATCTGTTTTACACATGGGGGTACATCTGTGTCGGTGCAACTGTCTCAGTTCATGCCAGCCTCCCCCTCCTCCGCTGTGCTCCCAAGTCCATTCTCTATGTCCGTGTCTCTATTGCTGCCCTGCACACGGGTTCATCAGTACCGTCTTTCTAGATCCCATACGTTTGCGTTAATGTGTGACATCTGTTTTCCTCTTTCTGACTTCACTGGGCATGACAGACTTCTGTCTTTCTTCGTGGTCATCTCCTTGTCCTCAAGTCAGAATGTAAGCCGTCTGAGGGCAGGGGGTTTTTGATCTTTTTTTTTTTTTCCCTTCCGGTTTTGTGCAATGCTCTAAGCCCAGTAATTTAGATCGCATGACTAATCTGTGATCTTTAGAAACTGTCATCAGTCTCGGAATTACCGTCCACCCTCTCATCAAGTTTTCCTTGATACCAATGCCAACCCTGAGGATCCCTTGTCCTGGACGATCTGGCCGCCCTGCTGTCCTGTCCCCTCCCGCAGTGGATGTCCTTCCTGAGTGGTTAGCGATCCAGCCCTGCACCTTGTTTGGGTCCATCTGGTAGGTGTAATGACTGAGGACCTGGCCGTATACCCCCCACCCCTTTGCCCAGCATGGATCTAGTCCGTAATAGAAGATGCTCAATCATTTTGTTATCCATTCCTCTACTGGCAAATGTTTTAATCAGTTGCTGTTGACAAATGAGTAAAATTCAACCCTGGGGGACTTCCCTGGTGGTCCAGTGGCTAAGAATCTACAGGGGGTGCCAGTTCCATCCCTGGTTGGGGAACGAAGATCCCAAATGCTGAGTGACAACTAAGCCAGTTTGCTGCTGCTTGGAGAAAAAAATGCTCGCACCCTGCAACGAAGACCCAGTGAAGCCATATGTGTATATATATATATTTATATATACACATACATACATTCAACTCTGAAAATGACCTGGTGCAACCATATATATATATATGCACATATACATACATATATTCAACTCAATGGACATGGCTTTGAGTGTACTCCGGGAGTTGGTGATGGACAGGGACGCCTGGTGTGCTGCGGTTCATGGGGTTGCAGAGCTGGACACGACTGAGCGACTGGACTGACTGACGTATATCCAACACTGAAAATGACCTGGCCCCTTTGGAAGGTGTGCCTTAGGGACTGGACAAGAGGCAGTGGCAGAGGATGGTTGAGGGGATTCTGGTTAGAGGGGCGTGGAGGGGTGTGGACAGTGCCGGCTCCCGGCTGCAGCTCCAGGAGTGGCAACCAAGTGACTGGGCTCTTGCATCTCCTTCCAGAATGGCCACTGTCCCCAGAGGGTGAAGACCGCACCTATTCCTTTAAATTTCCGTAGAGGGTGGCAACTGCTCCTTGAGATGTTAAAATACGCTGCATGGTCCCGATGGTGTCAGGTAGCTAGTTTATGGGTCCCGTCCTGGTTGTGATAACTCAGGCTAAGCTGGATAATAAACGAAAGTGGGACAGAGCCGCAGGATAAATATTGCTCCAGGGCATCTCGGCCGGCACAAATCACAGGGAAAATATCTCCGGGCTGCTTTTCATTTCTCCTCTTCCTCCCTGGTCCTCTGGCAGTAGCCAGCGGAGCAGGACCCATCCATCACGGCCACACCACCCCAATCTGCTCTCCACGAACTGCCTTGGAGGGAGGGACGCACGCTGGTCCCGGCAGGCAGGTGCTACTCTGCCTTCCTGCCCAGCTCTGCCCGTGGCCCTGGGGAGAAGGCATGGACTGGACTGTGGCTGTTCTCTGTTCAAAGCCATACACCACTGTGTATCAGCTGTGTATTCCTGCTAGGTCACTTCAGTCATGTCCGACTCTTTGCAGCCCTATGTACCCACCAGGCTTCTCTGTCCATGGGATTTCCAGTCAAGAATATTGGAATGGGTAGTCATTCCCTTCTCCAGGGGATCTTCCTGACCCAGGGATCGAACCCACGTCTCTTATGTCTCCTGCACTGGCAGGAGGGTTCTTTACCACTAGGGCCACCTGGGAAGCCCTTTGCAGGCCCGCTTATCTTTAAAACGAGGGGGTTAATGACTGGTGGTTCTTAGTCCGGATCAAGCATCTGAGTCACCTGGGAATTTAAGAGCAGCTTGTGAGCCCCACCCCAGAGCACAGAGTTGGTATCTCGGGGGGCTCTTCTAGGGTGTTTCCACCTAGCTTCCTTGGCCCCTGCCTGGTTGCTCCAGTACCTGCTCCTGGCCAGGAGCCACGGACGGTACTGATGAAGAGTGAGTCGGGTGGCGGGTTAGGTGGTGGGATGGGCCATTCGTGTGACCCGCTCTGGCTCTAGATCCATCAGCGCTGTCGCCTAGCCTGGCTTTCTTCAGCTTTGGAGTCATGCTTGCCTTGTAATCAGTGTCTGCCTGCAGGTATTGATTGAGCTCCTGGTGGGCGCAGAGCTGCTGTAGGCATGTAGACACCAGAGGTGACTAACCGGAGGCAGAGACGTCTCTTCCAGGCAGTGGGTGGTCTCCTGCGGGGCAGCCCTCCCCACCCCGTGTCCTCCCCCAGATGTAAGGAGTCTTCCTCCGTTTTTCTCCCGACACCTGCCTCCAGCCTTTGTGGTCTCCTCCCCGGCTCTGTCTCTCCATCCCCCTGTCCCAGTGCAGGTGCTCCCAGACTCCCACCTGAACCTTGGAACAGCTTCCTCCCCAGCCCCCTCCAAGCTGTCTTCCCCGCTCTTTGGAGTGGCCGTGCCCGGGGACCTGGTAACCTGTGCTGCTGCTGGGCCGGGGGACGGGGTTGCGCATCGGGTCTGGATGGATTGACTGCAGTGGTCGCCGGGTGTCCGGGAGCAGGCCCAGGCTCTGTGTGGCCTCCTGGGCTCTGCAGCCCTGCTGCCAAGGCTCTCACTGGCTGCGGTGCTGGCCCTCCTCCTCCTCTGGTCCTGCCGTGGCCCCACCACGCCATCCAGTCTCTGGGTCTCAACCCATGCCGTCAGCTCCCCCTGGGACCCGGGTGCCCTTCCTCCCCTCTGCCATGCAGGCAGGTCCATCTCAGCCGTGGGGTCGAGGGGTCGGGGCCGGGGCACGTGTGCTCCTGGAGGAAGCATCACCCACACACTGCCTGGTTTTGTACCCCTGGGCACATCTGCTGTTGGAAGTATTTGCCCTGTTCTGAAGTTTTTGTTTGATACATCTCTCCCCCTGTTTTTTTTTCTCTCTTTCTTCTTAAATTTTAAGCTTCTTCTTTTTTTAAAGTTTTTGAGATCTTTTATCATTATCTTTTAAGAAATCTTTTTTAAGCTTTTTTTAAAATTTATTTTTTTGCATTTCAGACTTTTTTGTGTTTTTTGTTTGAAGTTTTTTTGCTTTGTTTTTTAATTTTTTATTTATTGGTATTATTTAATTTTTTAAATTGGAGCAGAGTTGCTTTATACTGATGGGTTAGTCTCTGCTGTACCACAATGTGAATCAGCTGTAAGTACATGTGACCCCTCCCCAAGGAAATCTTTGAGTGTGTCTAGAGATGACACCGTAGCCTCCAGGAGGAGCTGACACGAAGGACTAGGACAGTCCAGCCATTGCCGTCTTCCTTCATTAAATTTTCAGGTTCTTGGAGGCAGGAACCAAGTATGTCCTGAACCCAGGTGCCGGGCGCTGTGCCTGCAGACCTCTGTCCAGTGAGTGAGTGTCGAATGGGCTAAGTGCAGGGGAGAAGCCTGAGTGTGCAGCCGGGAGCCTTGGGGCTCCTGTTGCCTGTCTTACTGCCTTGTTGGATGACCCCAGATTTGCCCATTCTTCACCCAGGAAGCCCGTTGTGCTCCATTGTGAAGCAAGCACCCACCTGACTGATTTCTAGGTCGCTGTCCAGGTCTGACCTCCTGGTTCAGTGTGAGAGGTACAGAGCCTGTGTCCCCTCGTGCCTGGCCCAGGGCCTTCCCAGGCGCCTGTGCAGTGCTTCTCGGCCGCATGGTTAACCTGGGCGGGACCTCAGGAGCCCCCGATTTGGGGGCGCACAAGCTGCAAGGTCCTGAGTGTCCCCCTCTCTGGCCCCTCCCTTTCCTTCCCTATTTTCTGAGCAGGTGGCCAGGAGCCGCCCGCAGTGGCTTTGTGCCCAGTGTGACGTGCGCTATAGGGCTGGCCTCTGACGTTTCAAGGGCTCTGTGGGTCACCCTGCTAAGTGGGGGTGTCGCCTGTGATGTGCTGGGCCCCAGGCACCTAGGAGCCGGGGGCTGGGACTGGGGAGCAGGACAGTCCTCAGCCTGAAGCCCGAGTGGGCAGGAGACGCCCTGAGGGCAGCGTGGGAGGAGTCAGCTTCCTCCTGGGCCTTGAACAGAAGTTATCCAGGCTCCTGGAGGCCTCAAGGGAGCCGCAGACAAGACACTGGGAGGTCAGCCCCCAGGCAAGGGGCCTGCCAAGCAGAGGCTGTGCTGGGGGAAGGTTTGAGGTGGGGGCGTGGGAGGCCAAGCTCCCATGCTCATGTCCCCACACCCCCAGTGCTCTGTCCCAGGTGCTCTGTGGACTCACTCTGGAAGGCCTGGCCTACCCGGCGGTGGTCCTGGGACCGAGGGGAAAGGCAGCATCTTCCAGCTGGCGAGAGGCCCAGAGCTGGGGATCCTCTCCCCGGCAGCAACCCCCTGGCATTCCTGGCGTCTGGTTTCCAGGCCTCAGTTTCTCCTCTGGCCCCTATTGCCCCGCCGCGTGGCTGGTGTGGGACCGGAGTTGCACCGCTGCTGGGAGGGTCACTTTATAAATAGAAAGATACTTAACACCGACGCGGAGCCTGGAATCAGACAGGGAGGTGGCTCCGGACAGCAGTGTTTTAAAAATGAGCATTGATTTCTGGGACTCTGCATGCTGCATCTTAACCAGACCCTGCTGGCTCCCAGGGCTCCACTCGCCCCAAGCCTTCTCCTTCCCCGCTCAGAATGCCTGCTGCCCAGCCCAGGCCAGCCTAGGTCTTCCAGGGGTTTGGGTCTGTCTCCCCAGCCCTCTGGATGTTCTCTGCGGCCATGCGTCCATCCCCTGGGTCATTCGTTCATTTATTCATTAATTGATTTCCCCTGTTAGAGGCCGGACCTGTGCTAGGTTCTGGGACTCCAGGATGGACGGGAACCCCCCCTCCCCCGCTGTCTCCTTGTCTGGGTGTTGAGACTTGCAGAGCAGCATACAGGATGAGTCTTGGTCCTGGCTCCAAGTGCAGAAGAGAAGGTCCTGCTTGGCCTGGGCTGGGGGAGGAAGGCAGTGTGGCCGGGGAGGGGGTGCGTGTAAGCATGGCCAGTGGATGGCACCATCCACGTAACGTTCCCCTCCGTCCTCTGCTAACCTCCTCTGCTAATCCTCCTCAGAGGATGCTCCATCAATGTCTGCTGATTCACTGAGTATTCTGTCCCTTGGCCTGGTCACAATGGAAAAGTTAGTTAAAAGGAGGCTGAGCCATTGACTAAATAACTTCACCATCCCTGGGGCTTCCTTCCTTATCATCAGGTGACCTGGAGCCCTTTCCGGGGCCTGGTCACAGGGGAGAGGGTGTCAGGTCAGTGCTAGGGAAATCCCAAGGAAAAGATACCCTGAGTGCCATCTTTACATTGTACCCTGTCCTGGCCCGCCTCCCCAACCTGGCCACGAATCGTGCATGTTTTTGGCCCTACTGGCTCCTGCTCAGTCTGCCCCCAGGCAACCCCCCAGTGTACTTCTTCTTTAGACCCTCCTTAAAATTGTGGCCACTGACGTGTTTCAGCAGATAAGTGAGATGAGCAGGTCTGAGTATCAGGAGGGTGCCTGCTGTCTCCTGGGGAGACCCTGGGAAGGAGGGCAGATGAGACTATGGGGCAGGTGTGGGGCGGGGGGACCGAGGAGGTGCACCCCACTCCTGTCAGCACTGGGCGGCCTGGCTTCACCGTATGCAGGTGTTGTACCAGCCCCATAGATGATCAGTGACGGTTCACTGTTTTAATTTGTAATATTTCCATGACTTGTCATGTCCCCAGGTTTCTTACAGCCAAGAAACAAAGGAGGGAAATTCCTTGTGGCAGAAGGTATCCACAGAGATCCCCGGTCACCGACTGGTGATGTGGTTGGTGGGAAGGATGGGGTGACTGGCACCCGGAGTGTGGGGTCCTGTGAGCTCTGCCCTGGGGTGGGTCTGGCCCTCTGATTGACCTCTTGATGGAGAGCGGGCTCCTCGTGGGCACGTCGTGCCCGACCTCTGCGAGCAAGACAGAGAGGGTGGTGTCTTCACTTCGTGGACAGATTGAGGGCAGTGCCAGCCTCTCCCCACGGCAGCCTCCATCCATCCTATGTTTCTGCCTGTTCCCCTCCTGCTGTGTTCAAGACTTGTGGTCTTTCCCCCCCCAATTGGAGGTCAGTCTCCCACCCTGGCAAGTGACCCACAGGGGGCAAGAGGGTTCTCACCTCGCCTGCTAAGCCTGAGAGTGAGGCTCTTGGTGACAATCAGTGATCTTTTTCCCTTCCCCAAGGCTTTCACTGCAGTTTTCACAAAGAACCAGGGAGACAGATGGTGTAGAAACACGGACACTCCAAGGGCAGCGTGCCGGGGCCAAGGGCGCAGGCGGGGCTGCTTATAGGTGTTCTTGGCTGCCGTGGCTGGGGGTGGGCGAGGCCCGTGGGCAGGGGCTCCAAGGGCTGTGGCTGGGGATGGGCTAGGCCCGTGGGCAGGGGCTCTGTGGACAGGGGTGAGCCCTCTGGGCAGGTCTGAGTACCTGCTTCCAGGGAACTGGTGGGCAGGGGTTCCGTGGGCAGGGCCTCCAAGGACAGGGGCTCCTGTAGGCAGGGGTTTCCGGGTCAGGGGTGGACGAGCCCTCTGGGCAGGTCTGAGCACCCCCTGCCAGGGAGCTGGTGGGCAGGGGTACCCTGTGGCTGTCCCTCCTTTGTTCCCATCACATGGGGGATCTGGTGGCCCGTCCTCTACTATGGTTTCTCCCGGGAGGTAGAGGAATGAGAGCTATCCAGGAGCTTTTCAAGAAGAGGAATGTGTGATGTGAACAATGCTGGGCCCGGGATGCCCTGAATTCCTCAGGCGACGTTGGCCTTAGACAGGAACTCTCGGGGGCTGGAAATAGGCCGGGGGGCCCCGGAGGGGAGGGCCCATTGTTGATGGCAACGCCATGGTCACCATCACTCCTCATCCTGGAACCAGAGATGCCTCAGACAGGAAGGCACCTCCCAAAGTCACATAGGAAGGAAAGGACCAGGCTGCTGCCGTGCAAGGTCATTGTATTACACAGCAGACACGGTGCGGCCCCACCGGGCTCCAGGTGGGGCGGGGTTAGGCCAGACTGGGGTGGTGCCGAGCGCGTGCTCTGCTCACCTGCCCCTGTCCTTAACCACTCTTTTCTGGACGCTTCCCCCTGTGGTTCAAGACCCTTCCTCTCACCCCACCTTAAAGCGAAATAAGACCCCAGCCCACCGTCCTGGGCCCAGGGCCTTCGGACACACGAGGGCTGATGTCTTCTTTCTGTTTGGGGGGGACCAGAGGGAGGTGGTGTCTCCTTCAGCTGCATGAGGGGGACAGCTGAGTGGAATTTGTAACGGATAAAATATTGGCTCAATTCAGAATTGGTTTTCTCTGGTTTAATGGGTTAGGAAGGTGGAGTTCTGTGCTGAGGGAACTTCATGCATTTTTTAAACCAACTTTGATTTGTTTCAGCAATCAAGAGGGGAATACATGAATAAAGAGCCCATGTTATTCATGGTCCATTTGAGGTTTTGCTTCACTGTGAGGTGGGCACTGATCTCCCGTCTCATAGCTCAGCACCCTGTGTCCACTTTCCCAGCCAGAGTTCTGCCTGGCAGATGCTGTTGCTGAATGTGGGGACTCAGACACATTTTCCTGCCCTGTTTCTTCATGGGACATGTAACTCGTTGGCATCTTGTAGCCACATTTCCATCGTGGAGGGTGAATCCAAGTGTATTTCCTGCAGTTGGCTGAACCATCGCGTCCAGGTGTGGCCTGCCTGTAGAAAACAACTCGTTATGAGCTTGTGTCTGGAAAGCACACATTCTCATGAGCGGCCAGCCCATATTCTGAGACTGTTGTGGGCCACACATGTCACCGTGAGAGGCCCAGGGCTGTGCTTCGTGGCTCAGCATGTGCTTGTGTGTGTGTGTTTGCTCAGGCGTGCTCATTTGATCAGTCATGTCCGAGTCTTTGTGACCCCGTGGACTGTAGTCCGTCAGGCTCCGCTATCCATGGGATTCTCCAGGCAGGAATACTCGAGTGGGTTGCCATGCTCTTCTCTAGGGCATCTTCCCGACCCAGAGATTGAACCCACATCTCCTGCGTCTCCTGCATTAACAGTCGGATTCTTTACCACTGAGCCACCAGGGAAGCTGTGTGCGTGTGTGCTACCCCTGAAAAAGTGTTCCACGAAACTGCTGTGTGAGATACATTCTGGGAATTTGTGTTTTGTTTTAATTTTTAAAAAATCCTCTTCCTGACCCACTAAACTGATTTTATGACCCACTAATGAGAAATGACCGTCTGTCTGAAAAAATACTAATCTGGGAGTTGCTCCAGATGAGAGCAAATGGATATGATTAGCAAATTAATTCATCTGGGTCACAGTCACACATCTATTATATCCATGATAGCTCAGAGTCTTCATTTCTTAAAATTGAATTTTTCTTCTCTTTATTGTCATTGATGCCTCCAAAGTGAGTGCCTGACAACCAGGAAGCTTGAGTTTCATGCTTTTTTTTTTTTTTTTTAACAAGGACTTTAGTCAGTGTTTTAACATCGTGTTTCTAAAATAAATTTGATCTTAACTCATGACGCAGGTCTTTGCTTAAGTTAACAGGAGTTTATTTTTTATAATGCAATTAAAAACAGAGCCCTGCTTTAGTGAAAGTTGCTCAGTCGTGTCCGACTCTTTGTGACCCCATGGACTATACAGTTCATGGAATTCTCCAGACCAGAATACTAGAGTGGGTAGCCGTTCTCTTCTCCAGAGGATCTTCCCAACCCAACGATGGAACCCAGATCTCCCGCATTGCAGGTGATTCTTTTCCAGCTGAGCCACCAGGGGAGCCCAGGAATACTGGAGTGGGTAGCCGAGCCTTGATTTATGAATTTGCTAATTTACTCACTCTGTTGAGTGTTTTCAAGGTGGAGTAAATTAGCAAATGAATAAATGAGCAGATCCATGAGTTGGAGCTGGGGATTCAGCAGTGTCACCTACCTGCCATCAAGGAGCTCACCTCAAAAAGAGAGGGGAGAGACCTGCCCACGAAATGCGGGGTGGAGCAGAGGCTTCCCAGAGGCTGAGTCAGAACCACTGACTTCGGAGGGTCCGGAGGGCAGGAGCAGAGGGGTTTTGAGGTGGGTCTTGCAGGATGCATAGGAGTTCGAGAAAAAGGCCTGCCAGGTTGTGATGAAGGTGCTGGTTTTCTTCTCTTCAGAGAAATCTGAGATACAGGAAGTCCTCTACATATGAATGAGTTCCATTTCAAGAGTGTGTTTATAAGTCCAATCTGTTCGTAAGTTCAACAAAGTGAGCCTAGGTACCCAACTAACACAATCAGCTGTATAGCGCTGTGCTATAATAGGTTTATAAAACTTTTGCACAAATAATACCTAAAATGCAAACACAAAAAATAAAGAAAACGTCTTTAACCTTACAGTACAGTGCCTTGAAAAGTACAAGACAGCACAACAGCTGGCACACAGGGGCTGGCATCGAGTGACCAGGCGAGAAGAGTTATTGACTGGAGGAGGGAGAGGAGGGGGGAGGTGGTGGAGCTGAAGGATGGTCAACAGCAGGAGATGGAGGGCAAGCTGCCGGTTCACTCACTCTTGACACTGATGGAACGCACGTTTGCATCTTTGAAAGTTTACAACTTGAAAGTTCATATATAGGGGACTTACTGTAGAACTAACCAAGTTTTCAAGTTGGAGCAACGTAAGGTCGACTTATTTTAGAAAGGTGATTGTGAGGAAGAAGGTGAAAGGTGCCCAGGAGCTGGAGCTGGGAGAGTAACCAGGCAGAGTGTGGGTAACAGTTTCGTGTTGGTTTTGGAGGGAGTGGGTAGGATGAGGAGCCAGGGAGAATGAAGGAGAGGAAGAGGGGTGAGCTGCAGGTCCTGGGGGCTGGCTTGAATCTGCAAGGAATAGAGGTAAAGTCACAGAGTCTGAGGACTCTCTCGGTTTCTAGTTTAAGTGACCACGTTGGTGGTGATGCTGTTAACAGTAGAAAATACCACGGGAGGAACAGCTAGGTGTTGGAGAGAGAAGAGAACGAATTTAGATTTTTGACCTGTCGGGTTACGTTTATGTCGGACGTCTGGTTGGAGATGTTCCGGTGCTCAGTGACCTCAAGCGGTGCGGCAGGGAGGAGTCTGGGGTAAGACAGAGCAGACTCCCCGCCTGCTTTGGCCGCGGCTCCTGGTCTGCATGGTCCAGGACCAGTTACCTACCCTAAGCTCTCTCATCCGTCAAATGGGGAAGCAGTTATTTGTCTTACAAGGTTGTATGAGGACTGGAGAAAATACATGTGAACATTCTGGCACAGGGCAAGTTCTCTAAAGTTTTACAGCATTACTGTTCATTATCTGGGCTGAGAGGAACTGTCCAGGGCTCAAATCTCAGTTTTGCCACAAAATTATAGGTTTCCTCGGGCAAGTTACATCACTGCTCTGGGCCTTGGTTTGCTCATTTGAATATGGAAAGCCTTGAATTTGACCATCTTTAACATGCATGCTGGGGCAAAACTCCTTTGTTTTAAATTTTAAAATTATTTAATTATTTGTACAGCTCTTTGTTGAGGCATGTGGCATCTAGTTCCCCTACCAGGGATCGAATTCGGGCCCCGGTTCTGGGAGCACAGAGTCTTAGCCACTGGACTACCAGGGAAGTGCTGAAAATTCTGTGGTCTTCTGAACACTGAGAGAAGTGATTTACCAATATATTGGACATTAGAACTGGGGCTTTAAATCCCCATTGTCTGTAACGATGGAGCAAATCTAACAAGATGAAGACAGTAAGCAGGTGTTCACACTCGCCCCTGTAACCCAAATCCTGTACTTAGATGTAGCAGTGGCAGGACAGGAGTTTTGAGTGAGGAGCTCCGGCTTAAAGTGCTGGAGGGGAGATGGGGCTGGCCTGGCACCGTTCAAGTCTGTAATGGTTACAGCGTGGAGGCGTCACCAGGCTGCAATGGTGGGAGGGGGCATCCCCAGGCCACCAGCCTGTTGTCACTTGCAAAGTTCAGATTCCACGGAGTGTCCTGCTCATTCATCAGATACTTGTCACTGAACGTTTCTGTGCACCTACTGTGTGCCAGGTGCTCGGATGTAGCAGTTTAGGGCACTGCATTTTAGGGAGGGCAGGAAGGAGAGCTGGGAGGGGGGTGTCAGGGATCTGCTAAGAAGGGGGTGTGAGGCTCGGAGAGAGAAGCTCGGGCCACGTGACACTGTCTCCCTATGTGTGACAGCCTGGAACCAAGGAGAGGAATTGGGCCTCCACTTTACCACTCCAGAGGGAAGAACTCATTCTTTTAGCCAGAGTAGTGATGATGGAAATGGCAACCCACTCCGGTGTTCTTGCCTGGGAAATGCTATGGACAGAGGAGGCTGGCAGGCTACAGTCCATGGGGTCACAAAGAGTCAGACTGAAGCGACTTAGCAGCTAAACAGCAACAGTGACGACGACACTTACAAAGAGAAATATTACCTACTCTTCATCAAGTGTAGCACGTGCCAGGCACCGATCAAGGCGCTGCGCGTAGATCCTGGGCTGCAGCATTGATTGTGTTTATGATTCACGTGGGGAAGCTGAGGCATGGAGCAGCGGGTGACGTGGGAAGGGGCAGAGCTTGGCTGATTCCAGGGAGAGGTGGGCAGGTGGGGCTCAGATTAGGGGACAGCTGCCTGGCGACTGTGTTCAAGCAGAAGGTGAAGGCTGTTTGTGTGTGTGTGTTGGGGGGTGTCTCCTCAGGGGATTTCTTTGGAGGGGAGGAGAGTGGACATAAGCAAGTAACTCTTCTGTGGGCTGTCTGGATCTTTTGAAAATCCTCGGGGAAGGTGGACTCTATCCCCTTTTTGCATACAGGAAGACTGCAGCTCTAGGGACTACATATCTTGCTCAGAGTCACAGTCACTGAGACAGAGTCAGGCAGTCTGGGTCTTCTGAGCGCCCCCCTTCCCCATGTGCCCTTCCTGCTATCCCCCCCTGCCTCCCGCCCCCCAGCAGGCTGTCTCTGCTTCCTTCCACCTGCTCTGCCCTGCTCCTTTCTGGACCGGACAGGCTCCAGAGCTCCAGACGGGGGCTGGCATCCTGGCTGCTGGAGACGTGTCACCACAGCCAGTGTGCATGTGTGTGAGCGTGTGCTTGTGTGCACATGTGTGTGCTTGTGTGCACATGTGCCTGTGCGCGTGTGTGTTGTGGAGGCCCTGAGGGTGGTGTGAAGGCTTCGGGGCTGTGTGTGATGTGGGGTGAGCAGGCTGGAGTTGCCGGCACTGTGGGGCTGGTGGAGAAGGCGGTGAGACCGTGAAGGGCAGGTGTCTGCCCTGTTCCTCGCTCCTCCCCCGACCCTAGCCCCCTCCCTCTAGGTCTCCCATCCTTTCTGAGAGGTGGGCCAGGGCAGCAGTTTAGAGAAATTAATTACTCAGTTAATTCACTCAGCTCAGACAGGCTTTCAGCTGGAGGGGGCGGGTGTGCCCTACCGATGGAAGGAGGAAACTGCTAGTTGACCACTTCTGGTTTCTGATGGGGGCAGGGGGTTGGGAGCACCCAGGTGCTCAGGCTTCCCGGGCCCGTGGCTTTGGTCTTGCCTTGTGGGCGAGCTGTCCTCTATTCCCTTTTTTCTCTCCCTGGGCTTTTCTTCCCTCTCCTTTCCCCCCACCACCCTTTTTTCTGTTGGCATGAGATGCCTCCAGGAGAGCCAGCTGGGCCAAATTTCCAGACTCTGTTCATTCATTCAACAAGCACTTGTGGGGGGGTCCCTGGCTCAGGACTGGACAGGGAGGAAGCCGAGGGGCGCGGCGAGAATCTGTGTGCCCTGCTCTCCTGAGGCTGACAGTCCACTGGCCGAGGCACGACCTGCCCACGCGGCTGGCCGGGCTGAGTCAGCGAGGCCACGTGACAGGGGGACCGTGAGGAGGGGGATGGTAACTGGGCCACCGGCCTGAGGAGCCCCCAGGCTCCTAGAACTGGGGCAGGCTGGTGAGAGCCGAGCCAGGCGTGCAGCACCACCCCCACCCCCTCGCCCCCCGCCCCCCTCAAGGCGGGGATCGCAGTGGATTCACGGTCAGGGCTCGTGGAGGACAGATTGAAAGCCATCTCTGGAGGGGTGCAGGGAGCCCCGGGCCTCTGTGCTGTGTGGCTGGGTGGCCAAGGGCCTGCCCGAGGGCTGATGATACGGCACGAGGGGGAGGGGCTGCCGGCAGTGACTTCATTCTGTCATTCTGCACCCCCCATCCCCCTTCTTCAGGCGCGTCTGTGAGGATGGGCTCAGCTGACACAGTGGTTTTGGCAGCTCTGTCCTGCCGGAGGGGGAGAGTTTGGCCCGCGTGCCTCCCCCAGCTGGGGTGACTTCAGATTACGGACTGAAATGTCTCAGCCACTTTGGTGATCGTGTGCAGATGTCTCTTCAGGGAACGCACCGAACTGGGCTGTGGGGGGCCTCGTTACCCCCCAGAGCCTCCAGTTCTGGAAAATTTCCTGGAGGTGGGGGGGACCCCAGTGGTTGCCTGGGTAGTGAGTCCAGTTAACCACCTTCTCAAGGGGAGGGGCCGGTCACAGAGGAGGTTATCATAGTAAGTGCCTCCAGAAATTCCGATTTTGGTACCAGACATCTGAGGACTCTGAGTGGGGGATTGGACAGCTCGCTGAGGGGACGTGGGGCTGGATGGGTGGTATGAGGCCCTTAGTGCGGGTCACTTTGCCTTCCACACGACGCTGTCTCTGACCTGACTTTGGGGAGAGTCACTTGTATGAAGTCCCTTTCAGCAAGGAATGTTTTAATCTTCTGTCGATGCAGGCTGCTGCCATTGCTTTTTTAGTTATAATAGAAATATTCAGGAAGAGTCTGAAAGGACAGAGGCCAGGGGAAGGGGCTGCCAGGGGAGAGGAGGAGGAGTGGACCCAATGGTCTCTGAAGACCCAGAGCTTCTGGAAATCTTCCTCCAACAAGGAAATTCAAGGAATTTCCCACTTCCTCCCCCAATGCAGGTGGTGAGTCTGTTTCTTTAAGGTGTGGGTGGCTGGATCCATCTCGAGGTGGACGGGAGCAAGGAGCTAGGTCACAGAGCTCCCTAATTACAGCACCTTCTGGGTCTCCTTCCCTCCTCTCTGGCTCTGATGTTGCTTCAACGGAGCAATTAGAGCCGGAGGATGTGGCCAGCGCCCCAGACGTGTGACCTCTCCTGCCCTGGGCTTGCCGATGTCCTGCGGCGGAGGCTGGGGGTGGGAAGAGCTCGCCCCGGGGTTTCTGTTCTGTACGGGGCTTCTCAAGTAAGGCAGCTCCTGGTTGCTGGATGTCCTATGGAGGAGGGTGGGTTAGAGCTGGGCCTCCATGTTGCACAACTTCAGGGGACCCTTTTCCCAGAGAACACAGGTGTAAACGCCCCCGTGGAGTTAGTTGGGTGGCGACCACCCTCCTTGGAAGGGCCACAGCTTGGGGCGCCCCGGTCTCCTCACTGAGCTCTCTTGATTCCTTCGTTCCATGTTTTTGTTTTTTTTTTTAATTTTCTTTGCTGTACTGTGTCTTTGTTGCTGCATGGGCTTTTTTCTAGATGTGGTGAGCGGGGGCTGCTCTCCTTTGCGGTGCTTGGGCTTCTCACTGTGATGGCTTCTCTTGCTGCAAAGCACGGACTCTAGGGCGCGTGGGCTTCCGTAGTTGCTGCTCCCGGACTCTAGAGCACAGGCTCAGTGGTTGTGGGGCATGGGCTTAGTTGCCTCTTGGCATGTGGCATCTTCTGGGATCAGGGCTCGAACCCGTGTCTCCTGCATCGGCAGGCGGATTCTTTACCACTGAGCCACCAGTTGAAGCCCAGTCCCGTGGTCTTTATCGTCAGGCTTGGTGCCCCATGGGGCTGGCAGAAATTTTCTTAGTAGCGTTGATACTGATACCAGCTGTCAAGACTGGGTTGTGTCTCTCGCGCTTCCATCCCATGTGGTTGAGAATACATTTAGAAGTAACCATTTGGTCAACAAGGGTTTGTTGAGTGTGGTTGTGAGCCAAGACTGAGCGGCCGCTGGGGAGACCAAGGTGGAGAAGGGGCTGGGGGCTCGGGGGTGAATGGTCCCCAGGTCTTCCGTCTACAATGTGGTCTGTCTTGCATCGCTGGGCCCCAGAGAGCGGGTGCAGCATGTTGGCATTTCTGGGGGCAGGCAGGGTGGGGCTAGCACTCATTCTGATGTGGAGACTCAGGGGTCACATTCAGCAGTGGAATCTGGGCGTGCCCGGGCAGCCCTGGACTCACTTTCTCACGGCTGGTGCTTTCGAGGGTGTGGACGGGAGTTTCCAGTCCCTCCTGGAGGGGTTGTGGTCACAGAAGATGCCCACCCCTCTCGGAGCTCCCCAGGTCAGTGCTCCTCCGTGAGTTAGCAGCCCCTGCCTCCTCCCCAGGCCGCCAGCCTGCCCGAGCAGTGTGCTTCAGCTGGGCCGTGGAGCTTAAAATAGCCGGTGAGCTGGCCGCTGTGCGTGTGGGGCACCCGCCGAGGCGGGATGGGGCAGCTGCCTGGATTTGGGGCATCAGTGGCTCTAACCCGTGGGTGGACAGTGCTCTCTGGGGGCGTCTCCTGATCGATCGCAAGGCTGGGGGTTCAGGTGTGGCAGGTACAGAGTGGGAAGCAGGGAGTTTGTCTTTCCTGAGACGTTTTAGGGAAGGCCTCGGACCAGACCACAGGGCCTCCCACTGCAGGGTCAGAGGGTGTCAGACCTGGCGTCCTCTTTGGTCCTGACCCTCAGTACTGCTCAGAGTTAGCCACGTGGGGGTCCCATGAAGCCTAAATGAGAAAAGGAGATGCAGGGGTGGGGTGCCAGGTCAAGGACACCTTGAGTCCCAGCCAGGTGGACACTGACCACTGGGCCCCTCGCTCCCCACCTGCCTCCTCTTGGGTTTGGCAGACACCTCCTCTGGCCTTACCTTTACTCTCCAAATGTGTACTGGATACCTGCCATGTGTAAGGGACTTCCCTTGTGGCTCAGTGGTAAAAGAATCTGCCTGCAAATGCAGGAGACACAGGAGATGTAGGTTCAGAAGATCCCCTGGAAGAGGAAATGGCAGCCCACTCCAGTATCCTTGCCTGGAGAATCCCATGGACAGAGGAACCTTGTGGGCTACAGTCCACGGGTCGCAAAGAGTCGGATGACGGAGCATGCATGCACTTGCATCTGTCATGTGTAAAGCTGCTCTTGGCCGTGGGAAAACAGCAATTCATGAAACACAGCAAACCCCTGCCCTCGTGAAGCTTAGTTCTGGTGGGGAAGAGAGATCGTAAACCATCAGTTAATAAAGCAAACTGCGCTGAATGATGGGTTTGAGTGCTGTGGAAAGAGCAGGGCCTGGTGATGCTGGGCACGCTGGGGAGGTACGGAGCTCAGCAGGCAGCCCTTGGGCAGGTGGCAGCTGTGAAGGAGGTGGGAGCTGGTCAAGGAGACACCTGGGTGAGGAGTGTCCAGAGGAGAGAACAGCCAGTGTAAAGGCCCTCCCGTGAGAAGCAGCAGGAAGGACCGAGTGGACGGAGTGGAGGGAGGAGGGAGATGGACGTGTGTGTCGACTGAGAAAATACTGTGAGATCTTTGTCTTTTACTCTGCGAGAGATGGGCGCCTTTAGAGGGTTTGGAGCAGAGCGGGGACCTGGCCTGACTTACCTTAGCAGTAATAGTGAAAGTAGCTCGGTTGCGTACGACTCTGCAGGACCCCGTGGACCGTAGCCCGCGAGGCTCCTCTGTCCGTGGGATTCTCCAGGCAAGAATACTGGGGTGGGTAGCCATTCCCTTCTCCAGGGATCTTCCCAACCCAGGGATTGAACCTGGGTCTCCTGCACTGCAGGCGGATTCTTTACCATCTGAGCCCCTAGGGAATCAATCCACAAGCCTGCCTTACCTAAGAGGGTCACCAGAGTCCAGGAGCCAATGTCCATGGTCTTTCTGGGTCATTAGGCCACCTGTGGGGGATCCCAGGACCCTCCCCATGACATGTCCACTCCTGTCCCCACCCTGACATGTGACTTCTCCTGGGAGGATGAGCAGGGTGCTGGCTTCTTCTTGCCTTGGAGTTTCCCCTGGATGGAGGGAGCTGGGCTGTTGCAGGGCTTGGCCAAAGCCTGCTGTCCCAGTGGTCAAGAGCCTGGTAGTAAATAAGCAGGAACACTGCCAGTTATTTGTCACACCATGGGTAGCTTGAAACTGGCCACTGGGGAATATTTACACCAGGGAAGGTGGTGAGTACCACGGATCTGGGCTTTGCCCCAGAGAGCTGGCTGTTAGACGTGGACAGCCCACCCTGGTCATCATCCCTACTCTACCATGGCCGAGGTCTTGGGGGTCGGGGCCTGTGCCTCTGTCATTGGCACCTGCCCCTGGTTCCTGCTCTGTGAGGTCAGGGCATGGGGACACGTTGACTGGGGTTGACACAGAGTGGAGCTGGGGGTGTTGGCGTGTTCCCCAGGATT
The DNA here is from genome assembly GCF_029378745.1 of Bos indicus. Lineage (NCBI taxonomy): Eukaryota > Metazoa > Chordata > Mammalia > Artiodactyla > Bovidae > Bos > Bos indicus. The sequence goes on along the minus strand of NC_091764.1, from coordinate 107,170,122 downwards.
TCCAGAATGTGTCCCATGTCGACTGGGGGTGGGGAGGGGGGCTGGCTCTTGTTCTGGCTGGGTGGTCCTAGAGCCTGAGGGCCCCTCCCACCCGACTTCTTTCCTCCCTCTGTGCGTGAGGGATGGCTCCATGTCTGCCTCCATACATAGGAACAGGGTCCAGCCCTGGGCCTGGGCAAACCACTTGGCGTAAGGAGAGATCTCTGTTAGGAGTGAGGAGCCCTTTGCTCGGGGCCGCGGGCTGGCATTTCCTCCGGCAGCAGGTGGGGGAGGGGACAAGCAGGTGTGCCCTGGCGCCTGGCCCGACGGGGACATGGAAGTGCCCCTTGGGGCCGGAGCTTGGGGGTGAGTGACACGCAGTCACCCAGATGCTTCAGGCCTCGCGGAGCCCAGCCACATTCTCTGAGCTCCAGCCTGGACATCTGAGCTCTCCAGGGTTCAGGAGGTGACCAAAGCTGGCTGGTGACCCCAGAGAGGGCCTCCGGGGAGAGACATGGTGGTGAGCTATCAAGATGAGCACCCACGGGAGAGGCTGAGGGCAGAGGTAGGGGGTGTCTGATGCATGGGTCGAGGTGAGTAGACGTCGGGAAGGCGGGGCGGTGGGCTGGAGGGCTGCATGCATTGTGTGAGGGTTGAACGAGTCTGGGTCTGCATCGCGTGCAGCTAGGTTACGACTGGAATTACCGTCTGCTGGAGCAACCCTAGACATTGCTGAAAGGACTCTCCTGAGGGTTTCAGGAGCCTGGACAGCAGACTAGAGCGTGTGGTCTGTGACCGTCTTCACCTCAAGCACTCTGAGATGAGAGACATGCCTCCAGGTCTGGGGTGGACCAGATACTTCTCTGAGGCCCCCTGGGTGGGCGGCACCCTAAACGGCGGCCGCCTGGACTCAGGGAAGCCTGAGTGGGCATAGGGGAGGGAGCCTCACCGTACAGAGTGGCCGGTGATCCAGAGACCACGTGGCTTCAGGCCCTGAGACCTCTGAGTCTTCAGACAGCCCAGTTCTCCCCAACAGGAATGCCCTAGTGGGGCTTCCTCACCACTATCCACCCCCACCCTGTGCCTCTTGTTCCCTTCGGCCGGGAGTGGGGGATGCGTGTGTGTGTGTGTGTGCAGGCTCCGCTCCCCTGTGGCTTCAGAGCAGGCAGGGGCCCGGCCTCTGTCCCTTCTCCGTCTTCTTGAGAGCGTCTCTGTGCTGTCTGCTTCTCCTGCAGTGGTTTTGTGCTCAGTGCAGGGGGAGGGGGGCAGCAGCTCCTGAATTGGGGGAGGGTCCCAGCCACGTGAGCCCCCCCGCCAAGGCCGGCCCCTAGGTCAGAGAGCCCATCGTCCCGGCCGGCTGGCCAGTCAATGCCCTCCATGGAGCGGTTTAGGAATATTGGATTTGCTGGGTCAGGAAATTCCACTGGTGCATGGCGGTAGCCTTGGGGCTTCACCACACTGCCCGGTGCCTGCGGCCCAGTCTTATCTCACCTCCGGGAGCCGCCTGCCCTCCATGATAAGTGCTCATTACTGGTGCTCCTGGCTTCGGGCGTCCGGGAGGGGCTGGTGTGGTGAGTGCCCGCTGCGCGCAGCAGGCCCTCCTCAGGGGGACCTGACTGGGATGCTTGGTTGGACTTGGGGCGCTCATTTGGGACTCGCCTGGAGAAAAGGGCCTGAGAGCCCAGGGTGGGCAGCTCTCTGGTGGGCCCCCAGCCTGCGCCCCAACCCTGTAAGCCTGCTCAGAGAGGAGGCATGGCAGCGCCCCCTACCCACGCTAAGGCAGGGCCCATCCTTCTGTCATCTTGCTCCAGGCCCCCAGGAGGCCTGCCCTCTCCCTGAGTGTGTTCAGCGGTGATTTCACAGCTCCTGAGTGCTGGGCCCTGGCTCTGGGGTACAAAGACGATGGACGAGCCTCGCCCTCCAGGGCTCCAGGTCTGGGGCCAGATGGCACTGAGCGGGCAGCTCGGTGGGGGGCAGGGGATGGACCCAGATGCCTTGGTGCTCTGATCGAGGACCCCAGCCTGGCTGTGGACGTGGGCAGGTGGGCGGGGGAGGGAGGTGCCAAGACTGGGGGCGGGGAAGACTGGGGAGGTTTGTCCTGGTGGGAGTTTAGCTAAGTGGATTCTGGGGATGGAGGGGGAATGGGCAGGGGTGGGGAGCACTGGCATCTGGAGTTGTTTCTGCTCCACCCCCGCTGCTCTTTGTAGTTCACATCCCATGAAGCCTCATTTCTGCTGGGACGTCCTGATGGTCTTCTCTCTCTGGCTTCGCCAGCCTTTGCCCACCAAGATGCTTTTCCTCCTGCCCTGACCTGTCCTGAATGAGAAGCGGGTTGGGTCCCACGTCACTGGGTGGGGAGGTTTCAGGGCTGGCAAGAGCCTTAGAGAAGCAACCAGTGCAGACTTCCTGCCCTGCAGTTGAGGAACCAGAGGTCACGCAGGTAACCAGCGTCCTGAAGCTGTGCTCCTCAGGTGGGGACCCAGGAAGCCCTTCCCAGTGGTGCTGTCACCCAGCCCTGCGCAGCCCTGCTTTGAGCACCTCCTTGTTCATCATCGCTCAGTGGTCCCGCTGCTAGTTAGGCATTGTCCTGGATACAGCCCCTGCTGCCCTGGGGCTTCTGGTCAGGTCGGAGACTTGGACAGCAGACTTACCCAAGTAAACATGTGCTTCCAAGCCAACAAAGTGCTGCAAGGGAGGGAAGGGGGGCTCTGAGGATTCAGGCTTTAATTCAGATGGCAGGGGCAGGGAGGAGGCAGAAACCAGGAAGGGACTGTTGTGAAGAACTCACAAGAGCTCAGGGACGAGAAGCAAGGCGTGTCCTCAGGCGGTGGGTTGAGGAAGAGCATTCCAGGCAAAGGGACCGCCAACGCCAAAGTCCCTGAGGAGGGTGGGCTCCGAGGGTTCGCTGGCGGGAGCACAGTGGGCTGGAGCGAGGGGCGGGGCCAGGCTTGCCAGACCTCTGAGGTCGCTTTAGGATTGTGGATTGTGGTAGAAAAGTAGAATAACAAATACATGTGCGCATGTGTGCGCGTGCACATGCACACACACACACGACCACAATATCAGCAAAACAGAAGGCACTAAAGGGCCATAAGAGGGCAGGGTGAATGAGAAGATGGGGTGACTGTTCCCTGGACAAAGGGTGGGAAGGAGAATCCTCCGTGAGCTGTGAGGGAGCTGGCCCAGGGCGGTGCCCGTGGAGCCAGTGAGAAGAAGGTGGCTCATCAGATGGACTCGTGTTTGATTGGAGGTGGGGCACCGACAGCAGGGAGTTGGGATGGATCCTGGGCTCCGGCGTGAGTGCTGGGATGTGTGTTTAGGCCGTTTATTGAGAAGTGCTGCCAGGGGCGCCAGGCAGAGGCAAGGTGAGTCCCATGGAGCTTGAGAGATTGGAGTTGCCCTCGTGACAGCCGCTGGGGGATGCCAAGCACAGGGGTTGGGTACGCATGCTCGGGGCTCAGAAGACAGGTGAGGGCCAGGTAAACCCTTAGGAAGACCCACCAGCACCTGCCCTTAGAATCTGAGCCAAAGAACACTTTATATTGATTATGTGTTGTCTTGTATGTTTCTCTGTTCAGTCACCTCTTGATCAACTGGGGACTGAGACCATAGCTACTGTAAGAATTATGGTCGTTGATCCAAATGAGAGTGCCTCATTGACCTTTCATTTGGATCAACGAGCATAATTCTTACAGTAGCTACAGTGCCTCATTGACCTTTGGAGAAGGCAATGGCACCCCACCCCAGTACTCTTGCCTGGAGAATCCCATGGACGGAGGAGCCTGGTGGGCTGCAGTCCATGGGGTCACGAAGAGTTGGACACGACTGAGCGACTCCCCTTTCACTTTTCACTGTCATGCATTGGAGAAGGAAATGGCAACCCACTTCAGTGTTCTTGCCTGGAGAATCCCAGGGACGGGGGAGCCTGGTGGGCTGCCATCTATGGGGTCACACAGAGTCGGACACGAGTGAAGTGACTTAGCAACAGCAGCAGCATTGACCTTTAGTTCCTTTCTACCCCAACCCTTTACCATCACCATGGTCCTTCGTGAATCCTAGCCAAGTCTGGTGACTCTTGACCCTGGAGCTATTTAATTTCTACAGCAAATAGGAGGCCTCTTCCCCCTCCCTCTCTGCCTCTGCCCCACCCTGGACCCTCCTCACCTCTCCCTACTGGGTGAACCTTCCTGTGAACATCCTGGGATGTGGCCCCTGCTAGGGGCCTCTCCATCCTTCCTTCGACCTCTGTCTTTTCTTTTGAACATTCGTGGAGGTAAGGTTGGTTTATGACGTGTAAGTTTCACCTGTACCACATGTTATTTTGACTTCTGTGTGCTCTGCGGCTGCTCGCCACCAAGAGCGTGGTTTCCATGCGTCACCACGCAGCTGACCCCCTCCCACACCCCCATAGCCTTGTTCTGTTCTCTGCGTCTGTGGCTTGTTTTGTTCTGTTTATTTGTTTGATATCCCCCATATGAGTGAGATCACATGGTATTTGTCTTTCTCCCTTTGACTTGTCTCACTTAACCCGTGAGGTCCTTCTGTGTTGTCATTAATGGCAGGGCCTGTTTCATGGCCGAGTTGTGTCCCATTGTATACACATCTTTTTTTTTTTTTTTTTAACCTTTTATTTTAAATTGGGGTATAGCCGATTGACAATGTTGTGACAGTTTCAGGTGAACAGCGAAGGGACTCAGCCATACATATGCATGTATCCATTCTCCCCCAAACTCCCCTCCCATCCAGGCTGCCACATAGCATTGAACGGAGTTCTCTGTGTTATACAGTAAGTCCTTGTTGGTTATCCATTTTAAATTTAGCCATGTGTACATGTCCACCTCCAATTCCCTAACCATCTCTTCCCCTCATCCTTCGCCCGGCAACCTGAAGTTTGTTCTTCAAGTCTGTGAATCTTTTTCTGTTTTGTAAGTTCATTTGTATCGTGACTTTTTAGATTCTACGTACCCCACATCTTTTTTATCTGTTCATCTATCCATCCTTCTTTCCTTCTGACACCATCTATCCATAAACAATTTGCTTAGCAATATATTGCTGAAGATGATCTCAATTCTTGAGTTTAAAAAATTGAGGTGAGGGGAGTAAGTCCCCCTTCTCCTCTGAGGGCAGCCCCTCTGGATGGCAAGTGCTCCCTGCCTCACCTAAATTTTGGTGTGGCCGCCTCATCTGAGCCTCAGAGGTCCAGGATACCTCATGAGCCACACATTGTCAGATACAGAGACCTCAGTGCAGGCCCAGAGGGAGTCTATGTAGCCTGTCAGCTCTGATGTGTGCAGGTGGGCAAGAGCCCAGAGGCCTGAGAAGTGCAAGGAGAGGCCAAGAACTTGGTGTTCACTCTGAAGCCCTCACCTCCCCAGCTGCTGGGGATTTCATGTAGCAGAGATTTCACGTATTCACGTCTCTTCCTCCCTCTGGGAATTCTGTACCTGCTTCACTTTTTGTCATTGTTGTTTAATAATAAAAGAAAAAAAGGCAGCTCTGCCTTGTTCACATGCTCCGAGATCCTCAAGGGCAGTCTGTACCTTCCGGCTCTCCTGAGCCCGGCAAGTCGATGAGGACCTGGAAGGGGGGATGCTGTCTCCCATCACCTTCTCTCTCCAGTGTTCCCTCTGTGCCTGAAGTCCAAGAAACCGAGTCAGCACAGCACCTGGCCTTGCCTTCCCACTCTGCTGCCAGGCCCGGTTCCTAGGGCCCCGAGTCTGTGCCATGCCCCGCTGCTGGGGAAGCCCCGAGATGAAGCCCAGACTCCCCGTGTGCCGTGTGAGGCCTCACAGGTAGCTCACTGTGATGCACCCCCAGGCTCTGTCTCCTCGCTGCCCGGAGGGCCCCTAACCATGCCCTCCCAGGTAGCTCACTGTGATGCAGCCCCAGGCTCTGTCTCCTCGCTGCCCCGAAGGGCCCCTAACCATGCCCTCCCTGGTCCCTGCCTCGCCTGTCCCGGCCGGCCCTTCTCCAAACTGTGCCGCGCTCACTCTGCACGCTATGGCTCCTGCACGCTCGGTCACTCTGCTGTGCCTGGGCTTCTCCGGGGATGCTCTGGAGCGGGGTGGAAGGCTGGTCTGTTCACTGCATCTCGAACTCCTTCGGGCCTATGGCCACGTCTCACCTTTGTCTCTCCCAGTGTCCCTGGGCGTCCTGGCCGCGACGAGCTGTTTATTATGGATGCGTGGTCTTTTCGTGGTAGATGGAGGACAAAGCCGCTAGCTGAAACTGCCTTTCCGTGGCTCCTCTCCGGCTTTTCCAGAGCTGCTTCCTTTCAGGGACTCGCTTCCTGTCTTGCAGACTGCCTTCTCCCTGCACCCCTTCCTCTTCTAGCCCTCCATAAGATCATGCAGGGCTGATCTAACAGGTTTCTCCAGCTGTATGATCTTTCTTGCATCAAAGAAGTGATGTGGTGAGAAAGAAGTGCAGCTGAGAGCCTTCTGGAGCTGGTCCAGGCTGAAATGGACAAGAGGTGTTAGCCAGTCCAGTCGGGTGGCTGTGGGGTCCATCAGAGTTAACTGGACATCTGCCCCCCACGTGTACACAGCACCCGCAGGCCCGGTGTGCCCAAGCAGGGGACGGCAGCCAGGGGCTCCCCTTTGCTGACCGTGAGTCCAGCAGCACTGCCCTGACCAGCCCCCTCCCCTTTGCCCCTTACTCAGCTCCTTCTGCTAATGACCTTTCACCAGGCTCCATGTTATGCTTTTATTATTTTTTTAAAATTTATTTGGCTGCACCGGGTCTTAGTTGTGGCATGGAACTCTTATTAATAGTTGCAGCTCTTAGTAATAGTTGGATCTAATTCCCAGACCAAGGATCAAACCTGGGTCCTCTGCATTGGGAACTTGGACTCATAGCCACGGGACCACCAGGGAAGTCCCATCCCTGTTATGCTTTTAGGTTCTGTCTGTTAGACTGGCAGATGCCTAAGGGTAGGAGCTGGGTTTAGAGCTCAAGGGAGTAAAGAGCATGGGCTTTGAAAGCATCATTTCCTTAACTGTAAAGTGAGGTGATAACCATCTCGATCCTGCGGGCTTGTCTGAGGATTCCGTGGGTGATTGGGGCTGACGCTTGGTGCCTGGGATATACTGGGGACTTGTATATCGGAGTTGCAGTTATTCTTCTGATCATGACTAAGTTGCATGCCCTCGTGGAACCTCACTGAGGCTTTGTGGGTCAGCCGATGACTGGGACTTCAGTGCCCTTTTGACGAGCAAGGCCAGGAGGGAGCAGAGCAGAGCTCTGGTTACACCGGACAGCCCCTCCTCCTCTCCTACCTGCCTGTGGTCCTGCACCCCTGGCCCCCCTGCTCCCCCGCAGGGTGTCATACTGGCAGGAATCCATGTATAATCGGAAATGAGTGTGGAATAGTCCAGGACAGTGTAAGTTGGGGAGAAGAGCAAGTTGAAAGGAAATTAGAAGGCAGAGAGGGCCAGCCTGGGGGCCCTGACTTACTCCAAGTGCCCATCCTAAGACTAGCGATGACAGCCCCTGGACAGCACTCGCGTCGTCAGATGGTTCTCACACTGGCCCACTCCTCTAGGACGTGGGCTCTGCAAACCCCAGTTTAAAGAGGAGGAGATGGCACCTCAGAGAAGTGAACTACCTCACCCTGATCACATACTAAAGTCTCAGCTCAGAGTGAAAAATAGGTTTCTCCAGCTGGTATGATCTCTCCTGCATCAAAGAAGTGATGTGGTGAGAATGAAGTGCAGCTGAGAGCCCTCCGGAGCTAGTCCAGGCTGAAGCGGACAAGAGGCGTTAGCTAGTCCAGTCGGGTGGCCGTGGCGTCCATCAGAGTTAACCGGACGTCTGCCCCCAACGTGTGCACAGCACCCATGGGACCGCAGTGCCCAACCGGGGGATGGCAAGTTGCCATGGCTGTGACGCACGCTGGGTTCCGTTTCTGCGTTGCCACGTGCGTGGGGAAGGGGCTTGGAAGAGTGGCACCCCTGCCGGTCCCTTTAAAGAAGCTTAGGTGCCCTCAGAATAAGTGGCTGCACCCCGGAATGCTGGCCTGCCTCCAGTCCCGAGATGCAGACTCAGCAGCCTAGGGCCCTGCGGAACATCTGTGATGAGGGTCTGGTCGGAATGAATGTCCCCCTCGGCCACAGCCGCATGGTAGCTCTGTTCCTGCCCGCCGTCTTGGTGATTGAGGTCCTTCTGTCTTCCTGGCTGGATCTTGTGTACCTGAAGGGCAGGAGCCGCACACCTCATGCATTTCCCCCTGGGCGCTCAGCACAGAGCAGGTGTGGAGTAAATGTCTGATGCGATCCGGGGAGGACATGGCACACTCACACCGCAGCCAGCTACCCTACGCAGCGCCTCCCGGCGGCCAGGCGCGGTGTTGGGCGTGGGATACAGGGCTGGGGTGCTCTGGGGCTCTCTCACCCTCTGGCTGGTGGCGAAAAGAGAGATGCCCTCCCCCCCCCACCCCCCACCCCGTCTTCTGGTTCTATTTGCCAACTGGGCAGTGCAGACCTCCGCGCGAGCCCGGGGCTCAGCTGGTGTTTCGCGGTAGGATGCAGGGCTCCTGGATGCTCCCAAGTCCTCGGCCAGAGCATTCTTGGTGCTGCGCCTTGGGCATCCGGTAGCCCCCGCGCACCCCGGTGTCACCCTGGGCGAGGAAGGATTCGGAGGGGCAAGGCAGGACCCTACCTGGGCCGTCTACTCTTCTCAGCCGGATGGGGGTCTTGCCCGGAGCGCGGGGCAGGGGAGGGAGGGTGGGTGGGTGCGAGGAGCTTGCGCAGCTGCAGGAGCCTCCGGAGCCGCGGGTGCGCGCGCGCGTGCGCGGAGGGGGGCGGGGCGGGCGGCGCGGGTCGCCGGCGCCTTTCCCACACCTCGCGCCTCCCCTGCGGTCCCCCTCTCCCCGCGCGCCCCAGCCAGACCCACGTGTGCAGACGCGCCAGCCTCTGTGTGTGTGTGCAGCCCGCAGACCGTGTGCCCAGCTCGGAAAGGCCCCGTGGACACAGGGGGCGGCGGACAGCTCGACTGTGGCCGCGCTTCTGTCCCCTCCAGTCCTCCCCAGCACTTTCCTCTGGTTCCCTTGGATCGTGGTTCCTCCAGCCGTTGCCCTCCCCTCCCGCTCCCTTTTCTCCCCTGGAAGAGGCCAGCGCCTTGCAATGAAGGTTCTGGTTCACCCCGGCTCCGGAGCCCTTGACATTTAGCTGGGCTCGCGGCGCACTGGTGTAGGCACCCGGCAGAACGCTAATCCCATTAAAGCCGTGGTGTCATCGGGGAGGGGGGCTGCCCCCCTGCAGGCCTGGCGCTCATTGGCCGAATGCAAACCAGGGGGCGGGGCCGAGGGCCGGGGAGGGGGCTCCGGCGATTTCAGAGTCGGGAGTCGGGAGTCGGGCAGGGATTTCACAGGGGGAGCCCAGCGGTGGTTGCAGCTGCGGCGGATCCCTCGTCACTAGCCGCCGCGCGCGCTCCCGGCAGCCCAGGGCCCCGGGGTAGCTCCGCAAAGTCGCTGGGCGAGAGGAGGCGGGCTCTCGCAAAGTGGCCGGGCCGGGCTGAGACTGAGAGAGGTGTGCCCCGGAGCCCGAGCCCGGCGCCCCGGTGCCTCGCGCGGAGCGGCGGTGCAGCGCCTGGGAGGCGAGCTGACGTTTGGGATCGAGAAATACAATCGCAGCCTCTTCAGAGGCGCTAAGTTACGCCGGCCAGCCGGCGCCCAGGGAGCTCGCGTGCAGCCAAGCCGCGCCGCAGAGCCCTCCCGGGCCGGCCGGTGGGGAGCGGGGCCCCGACCCCCCCCCTCACCCCCAACAACCCCCACCCCGGCCCCAGCGCGGAGTCCGGCCGGCGGCGCTCCCGGGGACTGAGCCGGGGCGTGCGAGGCTCCTCCGACCAGCTCGCAGCCCCGCGCCCTTCTCGGGCGCCCCTCCCGTGCCACTCCGGGAGCGATGCCCCCCGCCCCCCGCGCCCGCCGGGAGCGACGCGAGCATGGAGAAGTCGAGTAGCGAGGATTCTTCGATCCACCGGAGTCCATCTTTGGACAGCAAAGACTCGGACTTTGCCAAGCCGTCCACCTCGGGCCGCCCGTTCGGCCGCGGCTTCACGGCCGGCGCCTTCTACGGCACCGCGGGCTCCCGCGGCCAGAGCCACGCCGAGGCCGGCGTGAAGACCGACAAGTACAATGCGCCCAAAGGCAGCAAGTACGTGGTGTTTTACCTGGACCTGTCCTTTGTTTTCCTCCTAGAATTTAAGAAGTGCAACATGGCCAGGGGCTGCCTGTGCTGCCTCAAGTACATGATGTTCCTCTTCAATTTGATATTCTGGGTAAGTCCTTCCGAGTGTCTCGCCTGCCTTGGCCTCTCCTCTTTGCTTAAGCACATACCCTCTACCCACTCCGAGCAGCATGGCCCTGCTCTCTGCACAGTGATAAGTGGGTCTTAAAACACAGTTCCCCTCCCTCTCTCATACACCTTTCTCTCTCCTTGGTGGCTGAATGGACACTGCAACTCTTCCAGGAGAGACTTGTTCTACTCCTAGGAGGCTGCTGAAGTTTGCCGCCACCTCCTGCACCCCACCCCCGTCCCCAAGAAACCCGTGCCTCCAACTGGGTCCTGTGCAGAAATAGGTGTGGGGGTCGGAATTTTTAACAGCTGTGACCTTGAGTTGAATTCAGGCAGAAGTGCAGATGGTTTTCCGAGTTTCTTCTTATATTCCTCCTGCATGTCGTAGAACACAGTCTGCAGCATTTTATGGGCATGAGGTCCGCTAGTGGAGGAGGTCATGCCCCTCCCCCCTCCTTCCAGTGAATCCCAGGAAAAGCTGTGGGGCCCCTGTCCCAGGTCAAGGGGGCCTCTGAGTGGCCTGCAGCTCTGCCCAACATGCCCCACCCCCCAGGGAGTTGGGGCTTGCGGGGAGAAGGAGGATGTGGGAGGGGTGCTGCCATCGGGTGGCGGCAGCTGCTTTTGAGGGATTGCAGTGGACTGGGCAGCGAGCGGGCCAAACATGTGCTCTGACCATGCAACCCGGAGACTGGAAGGGACAAAGGGCGTGCCCCATCCTTGGTGAGAGATGATGTTCCAGGGGAGGTGTCAGTGGGTGGGGCGGCTCGGAATTGTTCTCCGTCTGCTGTTCTCCTTCCTTCCCTGTGTGCATGAAAAATATCTGTACTAGTTTGGCGAATCTGAAAACTTCTTACATTCATATCTGGTTCTTCCTTCAGCCCAACTTCTGCCTTCGCCTTTTTCCTCCAGAGCCCAGATGTATGTAGTCAGCACAGATGTTTGGCTCTGCCCCAGGGCTGTCCTTTTGCCTCCTGGAGGCTGTCAGCGGCCCAGGGTCCAGGAGGAGTCCCTGGGGCCGGGGGGGGGGGGGGTGGAGGGAAGGGGAGTCATTCAGTGCAGTGGGCTGGGCGCAGTGTGCTTTGGTGTTCAAGAGTTTGTGTGAACTGACCCACTTGAACTGAAAAACTTTTGTGGGTGTGTAGGATTGGGCAGGGTGAGTTTTCTCAGACAGGGCGCACTCAGGCTAGGGCAGGAAGAAGCCTGGCCTCTGGGCTTGGTTCTGCATTAGCTCTTCGTGTGACCTTGGGCAAGTCATTTCATCCCCAAGGACTGGTTTCCTTTGCAGTCCAGTGGGGGTGGGCAGTCATGATGGTCTCCCTCACAGCCTCACCTCCTTAGTTACGGGACGTCCCGCCTGCTTGCCTTCACTCTGGGGAGGGAGCCCCCGTCTCTTCTCAGGAACCTGCTCTGAGACGGTCTGAGTAGGATTTCCCCAGACACCTCCATGGCCTGGGGTCCTCTGGCCACGGCTGTAAGATGTTACCTGCCCCGTGGTGAGGGGAGACTGGGGCAGATCCATGGGAATGTCAGGAATGATTCTGGGGCTGCCTTTGGGCAGCTGCTGCTGGTCCTCTGGCTCATCTGCCAGCATCAGTGTCAGTCAGGCACCCGTGTGTATTTCTCTGGTGCCTGTGGATTTGCACGAATGCGGCCCGTTCACTGTGCATGGCTTCCCTCTCTGCCCTTGTTCATGGTCTCGACCTCCCTTTCTGCCTTTCTGCCTATGCCCCTCTCTTGCTAGAAAGACCCTCATGGGATGCTCCCTGCCCTGGCCAGTACCTCCAACTCAGCTGTGCTCCTCCCCACCCCCACCCCGCCACCTTCTGGCCAGAGTAGGTATGACTGCTTCTTCATTTCTCCAAGAATTTAGGGACCTTGGCCCTGCACGTAGAAGGCACTATTAATAGTTAGGTGTTTGTGGGTGAATGGACGAAGGATCAGCGCACAAAATTCAAACGTGGGGTAGGGGTTCCCACGTCCCACTTGAGGGGGAGGAGAAGTCAGTTCTCAAACTTGTCAGTGGTGCAGGCTCTCCTAGTTGCTTAGCTGTAGGGTGACAACAGACTTTCAATTCCAAGAACGAGCCGGTCGGCGGAATGGCCTTCCCTTTTGGCTATAGTGAGAAAACTTCTCCTGTTAAGAAAGCACCTCCCACCTGTCTTTTACCAGGCAAGAAGTCACTCTCTCCTAGTCTTTTCTGGCTACTTAGTATTTTCAGATTTCTCAAGACATGCTATGGGCTGGGAAAAATTTGAAGTCTTAGAGACCCAGTTCTTTCATGCTAGTAGCGTATGAGACGATGACATAAGGCCCGGACCTTAGGAGAGATGGAAAATCAGCACAAGAGACAAGAGGCTTGTGTGTGTGTGACCGTTGTGGGCACTGCGTTTCTTGGGAGGGGGAAGAGCAGGTGCGGCCAGGATTTGGGCTGGTGGTCCCTGTGCTCCAGTGCGGCAGGGGCTTCCTGCGGGAGGTGCTTGGGGGTCTGAGATGGGGGGAGCCATGGAGGGAAGAGCCAAATCCCGAGAGAAAGATCCGAGGCGGGTGGGGTTGTTGACGAGGCAGGACCCCTGAAGAGCCCTCCTGGAAAGCACAGCCGGGAGTGAGAGGGTGGGGGCCAGGAGGCCAGCAGTCAGAGCCGAGCCCTCGGGGACCCAGAGAGATTGTCAGGAATTGTGTAGCATCCGCTCTCTAGTCTCCCGGCTCACATCCCCAAAGGAGGCTTTTCTTTCTAAGGAGGCGTTAGAGTTGAACCTGAGGCCTGCAGTCCATATATAGAGATCTTCCCACAGATCCTGAAGCTTACCTGGTCCTTCTCCAGACCTGCCTCTTGTCTCTACACCCCCTGCCTCAGGGGAGCCCCCCGGGGAAGAGTCCCACTGCCGGGAGGGGTGCAGCCTTCTTGCACTGCAGCCCCTCTGGCAGGCCTGAGTGGGCTCAGTTCCTGGCCACTGGGTGGAGCTTCTGGGGTGCTGGTATTGGTGAGGGCCGGGGTGACATCACCGGGGGCAGGATGGAGGCGGAGCCCTGGGGCTGGCACCGCCTCCTTCTTTTCCCCAGGAAAGGGCAGGTGCCTTGCGGGCTGCTGGGCGCCTGCCTGGGCGGAGGAGGGGGTGGTGTTCAGGTCTGCCCCTGGCACCGCGGACTAGAGCCAGCTGGTGCTAGCCAGGTTGGCGCCCGGGGCTGCATTTCTGAGGTCCTGATATAGATGTTGGGGTAGAGGTCAGCCTGCCTGAATGAAGCTCATCTCCTCTGGGCCTGCATACACCCTGCCCAGATCCTCGGGGCCAAAGAGAAGGCTGGCTTCAAGGTGGACAGGAAGTGAGCTGGGCAGACGTTTCCCCGACCTGAGGGGCCCTTCCACCAGTCCTCCGGCCACGGCAGTCAGCCCCATCTCACCGGCCTCCAGGACCATCTGGTGGAGTTCTCCAGGCAGAGATCAGGTGTATTTAAGCCCCTCCAGGAGGGCACAAAAGGCTCAGGGTTTTTAACTCTGAGTACAGGGGGAGCTCCGAGTGCTGGGGGCCTCTGTCCCCTTCTTGGGATGGCACGTTGTGACCCCAGCCCAGTTCCCCCCAACCCGTACTGAGTTCCTATCTTGTATGGAAGAGGGGGTGCTGGTGGTAGAGCTGGGGGTGCTATCATAATTGCTTCTCGGGATCATGGTCACTTTTCACGTGGCTGGAAGAGCTGTCCCATCGCTTTAAATCATGCCTGGCAGAGTGGTGACATTCTGGCCCCTTTGGCAAGTCTGTCCCTTGTGGATTGCTTCCTTAATAAAGGCCAATTACCCAAGGGTGCCTGCCGGAGCAGGAGGAAGGCTGGTGCAGGGCTGGGTCGGGTGGGGGTGGTGCCCTGATTAACCTCTCCTATGTGGGGGCAGGGCTCTAGCTTGGCCTCCCCTCAGGCTGTCCACTTGCCCTCTGGGTGCGGGCAGCTTGATCTCAGCT